>NW_026623089.1:74222981-75541731 GCF_023065955.2 Ursus arctos
ATAACTAATAACTAGAAAATAAAAATTATAGGATGGTGGTGATATAACATCAGAGTTGGACTATAAGTAAATTTTATATATATATATATATATATATATATATATAGTACTTTTTCTGTAGAATGCCTATGAGTTCAGGAAGAATTATAAAAAGTAACATGATGACAAGCATATCAAGACCATCTTGCCCAACTACATGTATGATAGGTAATATACCATAGAGGGTATTTTATATTAGCTGGTATCATATGCTGGTTTAATTAGGATTTTATTTTATTCTATTAAAATATTATTTATTAATATTATAACATTAATAATTAAGAAAATATTGTTTATTTTATTTTACATTAAATGCCATTATACTTATTTCTCCTTACATTTCAACAATACCTGTTAGCCTAATGTGCTCATTAATTTTTTAAATTGGATTCTAAAGTGTTTTATGTAGTTAAGATTTAAGTTAATGATTGAAAACATTTTAATGATCATACCAATCAGCAGGAACTAGAAGGTGACGTCAGCCACATTAAACCATAGAAAGTATGAGAATCTCTCACTCTCTTTTATTTCTTTTTCCCTCTCTAGTCTATCTTACTTAATGTTTTGGCTGAGAATTAGTTCAAATTTATACTATATATTAAATTTAATGTAATTGGGGTGCATGGATGGCTCAGTCGGTTAAGCATCTGACTCTCAATTTTGTCTCAGGTCATGATCTTGGGGTCAGAAGATCAAGCCCCACATCTGGCTCGCACTGGGCGTGGAGCCTGCTAGAGATTCTCTCTCTCCCTCTCCCTCTGCCCCTCCCCTCCATGCTCCGCCTTTCTCTCTGAAATACATGAATAAATCTTTAAAAACTAATGTAACATAAATGAACAAAGCTCTATTATTTTAATAATATTTTCTCATAATAAATGATCTGCTCAGGTCTTGGATTTTGTTATAATGAAAGTGATTATGGAAATGGCCCATTTTATCATCGTATTTTCTATTATTTACTTAAAAAATATCAGAACTCTTCAGACCTAAATAACTATTTTAGTAGAAGTAATAGGATACCATATAACCCACATCCAATTTCCCTTCTTGTTAACAGATTTTATTAGTACTGTACATTTTTAAACAACTGATGAACCAACAGTGAAATGTTATTATTAACTCAAATCCATATTTTATTTGGATTTCCTTAGTTTTTACATAATGTCCTTATTTTTGTTCCAGGACCCAATCTAGGATACCATATTACTTTTTAGGTATTGTATCTCTTTAGTCCTCTCTAGACTGTGGCAATTTTTTTTCTTTTATTGTTTTTGATCACCTTGACAGTTGTGAGGAGTACTGATCAAATAATCTTTCTTTCTAGTAGATAGATAGAGATATATATGTGTGTATATATACCATATAATCATATGCATAATATATATTGTATATCATATATAGATCTATAGACCCACATTTAATTTTCCCAATAAAGTCATTATGGGTCAAAGACTCTATCTAGGATCAAACATTGCATTTAGTTGCTATGTCTTTGTAGTCTCAATCTTAGGTCCTTAGTATTCCCTTTCCTTTAATGACCTTAATAATTTTCTGGAGTGGGGCAGTTTATAGCATATTTCCCAATTTGCATTTACCTGATATTTCTTCATGATTATAAATTTTGTTCAGGAATACCACAACAGTAATATGTGTTTTTCATAGCACACAATAAGAAAGACACACAATATCAATGTGTCCCATTACTGGTAATGGTAGCCTCTTCAATGGTACCCAACATTTTTACTAGTGATTTGTGAAGCATTGATTTGTTGAAAAACCTTGGGTGAAAATGCAAATCACCATGGTTGGATATATTTTCTTTCTTCTTCTCTTTGCCCCTTGAGCATTTATTAAGTGCTTTTTCAGGCATGAAGCAATAAACTAGCAATGAAGTTTTGATCATGAATGAAGAGGTTAGCATACTAAAAAGGCAAATTTGGGAATTTATGAAATAATTTGCTTGCTGAGAATCTACCTATTGTCAATGGCAATAGTAATTTAATATCACTTTTCTAAAATGCAGACACTAGCTTAGTTTAATTTCTTTGTCTTTCTGTAAATATCTCAAAACTATTTTTCCTTACAGTGAAACATAATTTATCTTTGATGGAATACCTCATCCAAATTGCATCATTTCAGATTATCTGTGTATCTTGAGTTCTGGTATATGCCACATTATATTTATTTCCTCTTTCATTTCCCTTTTTCTCAAACGCTTATTAATAGCAGATTATGAAATTTCTGAAATAATATATTTCCCAGTGCCTGGGAATTTACACTTTGAAGTCAGACGATCTGGGTTGCAGTAGAATTATGACATGATTCCTCAACTATAAAATAAGTATAACAACAAAAATAATGTTTCAAATTTGCATTAAAGGATTAAAAGAGGTAATACATTTGAAGTACTTAGTACAGGTTATGGCCCTCTTTTCTTGTGAGTCAACTTTGCTTTGGAACTATGCTTTAGACATAGTTACATATTTGAAAATCAAAGTGTCTTCACAAATTAAATGCAAAATGCAAGTTTGTGAACTGGCGGTAATTCGCGGAACAGCACTGACAAAATCAGCTTTTCCTCACAATGGTGAAATAACATGATCTCAGAATCTATTCAGTTTGAGTGTTCACTTTCCTGATCAAATTCTTCTTTTTGTGCTATTCTTCCATATTTCATCATGGAAATCTCCTTTTATGAATCATCTCCTTTCATGAATACATGCATTTTCAGACATCTGTTCTTATCAGTCATTTCAGTAGATCTAAGAGCACAGACGGCATCCATGATGAAGCATAACAGAGTTCATCTACAGTTAAGAATTTTTAACACATTTTATATGTGTTTTCTTTACAATTGCTAAAACAATAAGGTAATTTTTAAGTTAAATATATATTTATATATATATTAGAAAATATAAATATAAATAGAAAGTTAAATATATATTTATATATTAGAAAATATAAATTTATATAAATATTAGAAAATATAAATATATATATTAGAAAATATAAATTTATATATATTAGAACATATAAATTTATATATATTAGAAAATATAAATTTATATATTTATATAAATATATAAATATAAATATATATTTATATATATTAGAAAATATAAATATAAATTTATATATATATTAGAAAACATAAATTAGAAAAAAATTAGATGAAGCATAACAGAGTTCATCTACAGTTAAGAATTTTTAACACATTTTATATGTGTTTTCTTTACAATTGCTAAGTACAATAAGGTAATTTTTAAGTTAAATATATATTTATATATATATTAGAAAATATAAATTTATATAAATTAGAAAATATATTTATATATATTAGAAAATATAAATTTATAAATGTATGTGTTTTCTTTACAATTGTTAAGTACAATAAGGTAATTTTTAAGTTAAATATATATTTATATATATATTAGAAAATATAAAATATATGTATGTGTGTGTGTGTGCATCACATATATGAAATGTCCATGGTATTAGAAACTTGATAAATATCTTCAAGGAATAAAAATCACTGGATCTTCAGAGCCATACTCTTTCATAGAATTTCTTTGAGAGACAGCACAAGCAGGTAATCTATAGCACAGAAAAGCTTCCAAAGAAAGAAGCCCCAGTTCCTTTCACATATCCTTGTTTTCCTCCTTGAGGGTACTAGGCACATTCTCTCTGGGAAGCAGGAGACTGGTAAGAGAGGAAAAAGGAGGTGGAGATTAACAGACAGGAAAGAAGCACATAAAAATATATTTTCTACATTAAACATGTAAATGGGAATCAATTTTTCAGTTGTTTTAAAAGATTCAAGTATTCAACAAATTTCAAATTTAGTAAGCTCTTATATATAAATATATATACACATATATATACACATTCTCTCGTATTTGTGTATATATGCACACATATATATTCAATTTAAGCATAGTTTTTCTTTAGATTTTAGTAAAGATGAGTAAACTACTTATCACTCTAATAATAATAATCCTCTTATTTTGAAGATACTTATCTACCAGAATTTACCTTCAATAATTTCTTCAGAAGTGACTTTCTAGCTTTCATAATTAAAATAAGGAATCGAGATTTTACACACAGGTGCAAAAGCTATTATATTAGATAGAATATGAAGAATATATGTATGTTTTTCTTTTTTTTTCTCTGATTTGTATAAATCCCTGAAAGATAACATCCACTAAATTTGAATTCAGGAATGTGTGTTATTTGCAATTCTAGAAAGTTTTAAGATAAACTAGATAAACTTCATGTAGACATTTGATTTGGATAAATGGTTGAATAAAACAAATATTCTATTAATGAGTTGGTATAAAACCGTCATAATGGACACAGAAAAAATGATTATAATAAGCTCTCAATAAATGACCATAGACTCAGAGATCATGTAATTTAATCATTGTGAGAAAAAACTGAAGTCTCCAACAACGTGAACCTGTGTGCAAATCCATCACTCTACTTCATTTGTGGAGACTGTCTTCATTTTCGAATGTATCACTATCCCTAAAGCGTATTTCCAAGGCAGAGATGACTTGTAAGAAAGATCATACAATTACTTTATCTAAGGAGGAAGTTAAAGGCTGAATAGTAGCCAAAGAATGAATGGCTTCTAATTTGGAAAGGTTCCTATGATGGAAGAGAATCTTCACACCATCCAGCGTAATTGAGAAGACCGTGACAATACGTGTAGGGACAAGAAGATACTAACTAGTCATTTTAAAATAGGACTGCTTTCAAGGACTCTATAAATTCAAGAACGGGAATTTCTAACACTCTGCACAGATGACTATGGAAACACTACAGGTGATCTTCAAAGGATCAAGAAGCTGGGGGGCGCCTGGGTGGCTCAGTCTGTTAAACGTCTGCCTTCAGCTCAGATCATGAACTCAGGGTCCTGGGATCGAGTCCAGCATCAGTCTCCTTGCTCATCGGGAAGTCTGATTCTCCCTCTGCTTGCTGCTACCCCCGCTTGTGTTCTCTCTCTCTGTCAAATAAATAAATTAAATCTTTAAAAAAAAATAAAGGATCATGAAGTAGGATCAGAGCATCCAAAGATTGTACATCCCGTGTTGCAGACAAATCAGCAGCCCTTCCAGAGTGCTACCCGGGAGGGGTACAGACCTGGTGAGTTAGAACCTGAGACTGAGCCTCACCTCTGCAAAATCAGCCTGCAGTGCTCCACCCCCTGGGCAAAACCTGGTATTTTCTCTATTATTAATTTTAGCCAGTTTGGTGGGCATCCAGTAATGTGCCATTGGCATTTTAATTAGGACGTCCTGATACCGAGTGAAAGTCAGCACTCTTTATGTGTTTATTGGCCACTAGCTTAGGCTCTTTTTTGTGAATTTCCTATTCAAGAGTCTGTCATTTTCTTGTTATGTTGTAGAGGTTCTCTATATATTCTGAACATAATTTCCTTGTCGAATATACATATTGAACGTGTCTCCACCAGTCTTGTTGTTTATAGCTTTACTTCCTTGTTAGTGATAATGGATAAGAGTTTTTATTTTTAGTGTAGTCCAATTTTTCAATGTTTTCATGGTTTTTGCTCTGTATGTCTTATCTAATAAGTCTTTACTGATTGTTATATCTTGAAGATATGATCTTGTTTTCTTAGGTTTATCTTATATTTTACATTTTTTATTTCGATTTTTATTTAAATTCGAGTTAGTTAACATATATGGTAAAATTGGCTTGAGGTGTAGAATTTAGTGATTCATGATTTACATTTTTATCGAGATACAGTTGACATATGATATTATACTAGTTTCAGGTATACAATGCAATGATTCAGTATATGTGTATATTTAAAATGATCACCACAGTAAGTCTAGTGGACATTCAATCAACACACATACTAAGCTTTTTTGTGTGTGATGAGAACTTTTAAAATCTACTATCTCAGCAACTTTCAAACATATAATAATATTGTATTATTAACTATAGTCACTATGCTATACTTTACATTCCCAGGACTTTTTTTTTTTTTTTTAAGATTTTATTTATTTATTTAACAGAGAGAGACAGTGAGAGAGGGAACACAGCAGGGGGAGTGGGAGAGGGAGAAGCAGGCTTCCTGCCGAACGGGGTGCCCGATGTGGGGCTCGATCCCAGGACTCTGGGATCATGACCTGAGCCAAAGGCAGACGCTTAACAGCTGAGCCACCCAGACGCCCCAACATTCCCAGGACTTATTTATCTTATAACTGGAGGTTTGTATCTTTTGTACCTTTTGACCACCTTCAGCCAGAGGGTGTGAAAACACACACACCCCATTCCTGCCTAGCCACCAATCTCTTCTCTGTACCTATGAATTTGTTGGGTTTTTTTTTTTTTGAAGATTTTTGTTTATTTATTTGTTTTAGATTCCAAATATAAGTAAGATTACATGGTATTTGTCTTTGGCTTATTTCATTTAATGTAATTCCTTCAAGGTCCATCCATGTTGTAGCAAATGGCAGGATTTCCTTCTTTTCTGCGGCTGAGTGATGCGAGTGTGCGCGCTCTCTCGCTCTCTCTCTCTCTATATATATATATACACACACACACACACAGAGATATATATGCACACACATATTATATATAATGAAATATATATATTACTCCATTGTATGTGTATATATATATATATATATACATACATACCATATTTTCTTTATCCATTTATCCATTAATATATTGACACTTAGGTTTTCACATGTCTTGGCTGTTGTAAATAAGGCTGCAATGAACATGGAAGAGCATTTATGTTTTCGATTTAGTGCTTTCATTCCCTTTGGATAAATACACCAAAGTGGAATTACTGAATCATATGGTAATTCTATCTCTAATATTTTGTGGAACCTCCATACTGTTTTGCACAGTGGCTGCACCAATTGACCTTCCCACCAACAGTGCACAAGGCCACCTGGAATTTAGTTTTATGTAGGTTATGAAGTAGGAATTGGTAACATTTTTTTTTCATGTGGACTTTTGATTAACACAGCACCATTTATTGAAAAGATTGTTGAATTCACATACACTGTTGTGTTGTCTTTTTCTATAAATGAGGTAACTATCTATGGGAATTGTTTTTGGACTCAGTAGCCATCCCACTGGTATATTTGTTTATTCTCAAGCCAATACTGCAATGTCTCAATTTCTGTAGATTTATATTGAAGTCAGGGAACTGGAAAGTGTAAGTCTTCCAACTTAGTTCTTCTTTAAGACTGCCTTTCAATTCTTGACCCCATGAAGTCTCATGTAAATTTTAGAATCAGCTTATAAATCTCCACATCTTTTGATAAAATTATAAAGAATTGACATCTTTATGTTATGATAAAGCCAATTTTTTGATAAAGCTTATATTTCCACTTATTTAGTTCTTTAATAAACAATCAAAATATAGATCTAAAATGTTTCTCATAAGTGCTTTAATCCAATTTTTACATTCACAGGCAGGAAACAATTTCAGAGGAGCAGGGATCATTGAGCTAAGTGGAGGCAGAGATGAGACTCGATCCTGTCTCCGTTTCTGGTCGATTGAGTCTTTGAGCCACGCTCCTAATGAATTACTAGTGTTGTCACATACAGCCCATCTTCATGATTCACTGATTCTGTAATTGTGAATTTGCCTACTTGCTCAAATTTATTTATAAGCCCAAATTCAATACTTGCCAAACTTCCATGGTCATTCACAGACATGTGCAGAGGGATGAAAAATCTGAGTCACCCCCATACACAGTTCTAACTCAGGCCAAACTCAATGATACTCTGCCATCTTGTTTCACGTCTCCTACTGTAAACAAATGTCCCTTTTTCTGCAGTCTAATCAGCCCCACTTTGTTTACATCTTTGTACTTTGTGCCGGTGATTTTGCTGTTTAAAATGTCCCCCAAGTGTAGCGCTGCAGGGCTGTTTAGCCTTCCTAAGCATATGTCCCTTACGGAGAGAAGATATGTTTTAGGTAAGTTTCATTCAAGCGTGAGTTATGGTGCTGTTGGCTGTAAGCTAAATGGTAGTGAATCAAAAACACATATAAATAAGGTGTCTTTAAACAGAAGCATACATAAAACAAGGTTATATATTGATTGGTTGATGAAAATGTTGTGACGAGGCTGGGGGGAACCTAAGCTTGTGTTCCGCCTAGCGGTGGGTAACCCCAAATTCCTCTGGAAGCCATGGTTCAGTATTTATTAAGTCAGTGTTCATGGTGACATTATAGAACATAATTACCATGGATAATGAGAAGCAATTGTATTTATATGAAGCCATGGATACAAAGCTTCTGTGGGGAAATATTGCAAGGAAGCTTGTAAGTGAGGGCGTCTTCTCCTTTTGGAGCATTGTTCATAATTTTTCAGTTAGCTTCAGTGACCATGGATCACAGGATACATAGTTCACTGAGAACTGTTCATTTTTTACATTCACATTCTAATTTGTCTTCTGCATCTTCTTGAAATACTGAATTTTCTTGCTTTGATTTTCTTTAACTTTTCCATTTGCATGTATCTATGCATTTTCTGTATTTCCCAATAGCTGTATAAAATCCTTGTGGAAAGAGACATGAACTAAATAAGTAAGTGGCACCCTCAGGCAGCTGCCCACCCTGATAATCATCCTGTGCATTAGAACACCCTTCAGAAAACCAAATTTATATTTCTAAGGCTTGCTGAAATATTAAAGAACACAGAACATGGCCATCTGCATGGCAGATGTGCCCTGGAAACTGTGAATAATAATGTATAGAGCAACACAGCTTTAAAATAAACAGCCTGACTCTCACCTCTACATCGTATTCAGAAATTCACAAAGCACCACTGTGCCCCGCCTCCAGTACTGAGAATAAGTCATGGTGACATGTATGTATTTATATTTACGCAGTGTGCGCGCGCACACACACATGCTTGTGTACATACATATGTGCATACTTCCGTTGGGTGTATGTATAATGAAAATGAATGAAATCTATTTTTTAACACCATTTTGCGTGTTCCAACTCCCTTTTGCTTGTTTGCATCTAGTTATAGGTCATTTCATTGGGACCTTTTTAGTCTCTCCAGAACTTCCATATAAAGATAAAATGCTTTATCTTCTTTTTTCTTAGCTATTTCTCTTGTATTAGCTTTACATCCCTAACCCTAGCCTGTGTCTGATAGATTACAGATAAATGTGTGCATCCCAATCGCTGACCCAGGTTAGTGCAGCATTTCACCGGTGTACGTCTGCGTGGGGATGTTTCCTCGTTCTGGTAGTGGAAACAAGTAGGAGCAATGTGTACTAAGATGTCTGGTCTAAACATACAACTATGGAAGAGAGCAGAGCTCACTCGTTTATACAGATGCTGAACTAATAATGAGGCATATTTCCTGAGTCCTTTGCTGTCAACAACTAAATACCACATCTTCAAAGTTGGAGGGAAAATCTTTAATCTAATTGTTAGTGAAATTGTAAAGAGACACAGCACCCAAATGAAATACAATGCTGAAATCTACTGCTGTTATAATAACGCTTTCCATTTAATTTTCAAGGACCTAAATTCTCCTCTTCATAAAGAGCTTAAAATCCTATTTAGAGATCATTTATGACTTTTATTATGATATCATTATAGAAATGATAAGATGGATTCTCTTTGTCTACGACGAGGCAATTATTTCTCTTTTATTTTTCATTCAAGGATATAAACTAATAGAATTGACTGTAGAATCATATTTCTACTCGTAATTTCAAGGAATAATAAAAATATATGTGGGCATGTAAATTCTATTGGGGGCAATTATTATGTGTGGCACCCAAAAAATAAGTTTAAATCCTAAAATGAGAGTGATTGAAATTGAAATACTTTTTGGAGTAACCTCTAATTACAGCCATGAACAAATGCACAGTAAGTCCTTTTATGTGTAACCGAACAACAGTCTATGTTGGGCTTTGTCACTAAGTGCATTTTTATGAAAGCAACCAAAAATATAATGTAGGGTTTGTTTTAAATGACTAGGTACTAAAAATTATACATCTTTATTAATGTGACTTTTAAATGTAAAAGAAAGATGTCGATGATGAAGAGGAAAAATATTAATTGACAATACTATATTGAGGCACCATAGCACTTTTATGTCACCTTTTATGAGTTTCAAAAACATCTGGCCAACTGGAGAAAACCATAGAGCTTTTTTGTGGTTAGGGTCTTTGGATTTGCAAATATCATATAGTGAGAAGTAAAATCCTTCAAATAATCTATTCCAACCAAATACTGTCATAAATATTTATTTTTAGAAACTTAATCTCGAGTAAGACTGGGAAACTTAAAAAACTGTGAGATTTAGAGACAATTATGCTTTATTTTCTCCTTGACTAAAAA
This sequence comes from Ursus arctos, assembly GCF_023065955.2. Classification (NCBI taxonomy): domain Eukaryota; kingdom Metazoa; phylum Chordata; class Mammalia; order Carnivora; family Ursidae; genus Ursus; species Ursus arctos. Next base: position 74,233,378 of record NW_026623089.1, read on the forward strand.
TAATTCTTTTCTTATAACAACTGCCATTTTATTACTTACCCAAATCATCAGGGAGGTTTCATTTGCATCTTGGATTTTGAGACTCAAAGGCAAGATTGTTTTTTGTTTTTTTTTTTTTTTTGCCTACATATATAAATAATACTTCAAACTTTACATCTAGTCAAATTGAATTTATATTATTAAAGCAGCATGTAGAAAACTGACAACTTGTCTACATAATTTAAAATTTCCAACAGAAAAATAATGTCACTGTGTAGTAATACTGCAGTTGAATGTTATACAAATGGTTACATGAAAAAGTGAGAGAATCGTAGGGTTTTCTCTTGTTCGTTTTACTTCTAAACAACTCTGATATGTCATCACAATTTAAGCCCCAATGTTTCGTAATGTACAGGTGATGCACTACTGATTGTGTTGAAATGTTGCCTTCAATTAAAAAGCAAAACAAAACAAAACTTGCTAAGAAAGAAAATAATTGGTTTTAGTAATAGTGAGTTGATATTAAAAAGTCTTTGTTATACCGTCTTGTCCTTTTAGGTGCACATTAAAGGGGCTGGCAGAATTGAGGAAATAGGGAGCACTGTGATCCTTTTCAGCAGTTTCTGCTCTTTACTCTAAAGCCCTTCCCCCCTGGCATCCAGCTCACTCACTGTCTGAGCATCTCCAGACCCTGGCATGTGCTCCCAGCTCTTCTGACCTCTTCTTTCCCCTTAATACCTGTGTTCTGCCCTTGACTTCAGGACTTCAGGATCCCTCCCCACAATGAGTCTAGTCCGGTAAGATATGCTGCCTCCGTGAGTAGATGGAAAGACACGGACACGTTGTTTTCAAAATCTTTCCACACCTACTGTTTAAGTTTTTCTGTTTCATTTTTTGTTTTGATACTTTTTGACTTTTTAAATCAACCCACAGCACTGTTTTGGGGTTTTTTTTGGTTTGTTTGTTTGTTTGTTTTGTTTTGGTAACAAAAGTCTTTAAAAAAATACTTCGTGGGGTGGCTCAGTCGGTTAAGTGTCCGACTCTTGGTCTCAGCTCAGGTCCCGGGCTCCACACTGGCTGTGGAGCCTACTTTAAAAAAGAAGTACTTTGTAGGGTTTTTGGTTTTGCTTTATTTTAAGGTTATCAACAATTTTATTTTCACATGGAAGAAAGAGGGTAATTTGAAATCATATGTTAGGTGATGGATAGGTGATAATCATGTGCTTAGGAAATCCAGTGTGTATATTTTGAAGCAGATCCTTTTTTCCATTGCTACTTCTTTTTTAAACAGTATTTCCTAATTTTTAAATAAGCTTAGAGTTTGACTTGACTATGATGACCCCTTTTCTAAGAGTGCTGATGAAAGGAGATAGGAATACAAGGAAATCCAGCTTTGGCATTCTTACCACAAAAAATACTTTGTTTTATTAGTTATCTGGAAATAAATCATCATTCAATTTTAAAATTTCATGGGTAGTAAGGAGGGCACGTATTGCATGGTGCACTGGGTGTTATACGCAACTAATGAATCATCGCACTTTACATCAAAAAAATAAAAAATAAAAATTAAAAATTAAAAACAATATTAAAAAAATAAAATAAAATTTCATAATTTAAAAATCAAAGCAAGCTGCATAAAAATAGATGATTTTTTTCGGTAAGAAAGCACAGTATCTTTTGGAACTGGGATTATATTTTAAAAAGTACAAAATGGTCAGCTTAGAAGTCTTAGCAGTCTTTCAGTGACCTCACGTTTTCACCCAGGGTCCCCATCCATGGTGTCGTGGTGTTCTCATATGTGCTATTCAGACCATCTCCTCTCTCTTTGTGTTCTCTTTGACCTGCTGGAAGTCAAAGTTTGCCCTTTGGACCTGCCTGCCAGGAAGGCTGACTTTGTAAATACCCGCTACTTTGTATCGATGGCTTGTTTCTTTCATCATAATTGTACCTTTTTTTCCTAGATCAGGAGTTGCGAAGTACTGTGGTTGCTGTACCTCATGCATGTATTTTGTTTGGCCCATTTAATTCAGTTTAATTCTCTAAAATCTTTGGCCAACTTTAGAACTAAGGCATTTCTTGTAAAATTAGAATATTAGAAGACTATATTCCATGATAGCAAGAATTTGCTTTATAGAATATATGTGCTTCCTAGTTTGCCCCCGAGCACATCGGGCTCACTTCACTCATTTACTCATTATGTGGTGGATCCTTGTAGAGACTTGAATTTGTACCCACTGAAAACAGGAATAAATAAGACAACTTCTTTTCTTTTTCAATCTCTGAAACTATTTCTCCATGAAAGAATCCCATTTAAAAACTAACAAAACATATCTCTAAAAATAAGGAAAAAAAAATGAAAAGCCGCTGCTCCATAGAGGCAGAGAGATTATGTTTATTGACAAAACTTTTTTTTTTTTTAAAGATTTTATTTATTTATTTGACAGAGATAGAGACAGCCAACGAGAGAGGGAACACAAGCAGGGGGAGTGGGAGAGGAAAAAGCAGGCTCATAGCGGAGGAGCCTGATGTGGGGCTCGATCCCATAACGCCGGGATAACGCCAGGATCACGCCCTGAGCCGAAGGCAGACGCTTAACCGCTGTGCCACCCAGGCGCCCCTGACAAAACTTATTTATTCATGATTTCAATGCAGTGATTAAGGAAGAAAGGTACAAAATGCAAGCACAACAAAAGGATCCCTTATTCTGATGTGGATAGAGAATGCTTTGTTGGGGATGATTTAGGAGAAGGTGATACTAATTAAGTGGAAATGTAACTAATAAGGAGGATTCCAGCTAAAGCTTGAGGACTAGAGGCTCTGGATGTAGGAAGACACGGTGCACAGAATGACCTGCAGGTCAGAGAAAATAACAGTGATTCTCTGGTGGAGAGCAACAGTGAATGAAGCTAGATACGCAGGCCAAATGCCAAATCATGGTCTTGTATGCCATATTAAGCTTTGTTGTTGTTTGAATCCCAAGGGAAAAGATCTGGCCATCTTGCCAACAACCTCCACTCAATGGCTTTCTGAGAGTGCAGAAACTCCGAGCTCTCTCCCTCCCCTGATACGCAGAGCACTGCTGTCCCCTTCCTCAGACTTCCACTGGCACATCACGTCATTGATCTCTCCGACATGGTTTTTGATTTTAAAATAAAGATGCTAACTTCCCCATAAAATTTAAATTCTAGCTTGTCGATAACTTAATGCATCAAGGTTTTTTTTTTTTTTTTTTTTTTTTAAGGAGGGACAACAGATGCATTCTCTCCACAGGGGCTAACATGCTAATGGTCATAAATTGGTCCAAATGTGCTTCACACTGAATTAGGGCCTTCTATTTTTTACCCAAAGCAAGGACCGTGATGTTGGAAATTTCAGCTTTTACAAGAACTCCTATGGAAGCTTTGCAAGTGTTCTTTAGAAACGTGTCAGGTCTGTGGCCGTGGGCAGCTGCCTGCTCTCCTTTGTGTAACAAAAGGCTGGGCTTGTGCTAGAAAACTTCTGTTATGCTGTTGATGGAATGAGGATTGACAGTTTTTATTTTATTTTATTTTCAGCTCACTCCAGTTGGCACCACGATATTTACAGGATTTTCAGGAGACAATGGAGCTACAGACATAGATGATGGACCAAATGGACAGATAGAATATGTTGTCCAATATAATCCAGATGATCCGGTATGTCAGTACCTACTTGCAATGTGACATCACTATGAGGAATAAAAATAGTGCCTACTCCAGCTGATCCTTACTATATTATCTTATTACTTAGCTCCTCAAACTACGTTAGTAGTCATTATGCTGTTAAAAATTATCTCAAAATTATAGTCTTTTAACTAGTTGTTATACTTTTAAAAAGCACTTTTAAAAACCTTTTGCTGGGTTTTGTAGGTAAAAATTTGAAATTATTTATAGGTACAATATGCCATTTTCACCACATTCCCACTGTGCTTGTGGACCCTTCAGCATTCTAAGTAAATCAGCAGAGATGGTGTGACCAATGGGATGCATATGTTTTATGTATCATGCCAAGTAATACCACACTGCCATCGTCTACCAGTGAAGCCTAAGGCAGAGAAGAGAGTAAAGCCTTTAGATGTAGACTTCTTTTTTTTTTAAAGATTTTATTTATTTATTTGAAGGGGGGGGAGCGAGCATGAGCAGAAGGAGAGGGAGAAGTAGACTCTCCGCTGAGCAGGGAGCCCAGTGTGGGACTTGAGCCCAGGACCCCAAGATTATGACCTGAGCTGAAAGCGGACACTTCACCAACTGAGCCACTCAAGCACCCCATTTTTTTGTTTTAGCTTATTTATTTCTAATTAGACCATAAGATATCTACACTGTTTTTTAGGCCGTGAAATTATTACTTCCAGTATGTTACATTCCCTATCACACTGATAAGATCAAAATGGTTTTGTTGTATCCTGAGTGAGAAGCCCTGCATGCCACCCTTCTCTTCCTCTTTCCCCCAGAAAGCTCCTCAGGGTGCCATGGGTTCCCCAAAGCATCATTTTAAAATCACTTCTTAAATGAATTTTCTAAATGAATGCTTGTTCTGTATGTTTAATATAAGGAAAATAGAAAGTGGTAAAGCTAATATTGTGTGTTTACATTTAAATTATGTATTTGTTATATAAACTTTAAGCGAAGAAACAAAAGCACTGAGTTTGCAGAGACTAAGAATGGCCAATAGGACCTACCTCTCACATGCGGTGTGAGAACTAAGTGAATCGTGGACATTCTCATCTTCTTCGGATGGATCAGTTCGTGGGTGGAAGAGAAACGGGCTCACAGGGGTGGCTGGCCAGTGTGCATGGGGCCTCTGAGCCTCAGACTCAGGACTCTTTCCAGAGCAGACAGGCTGCACTCTTTCTCCCCTGTGTTCTAATAACACAGCTCAGTATTTATGGTAAAAGTTTCAAAACATTCAGAGAACAAAAATGAGAAAGAAAAAGAAAAGCTCCTGGGCATAGCAGATATTTTGGTTTGTTTTATGTGTCTTTTCCCCTAAGATGTCTGTCTCCATGTGCTTGTAGGTAGATGCAGTGGAAAAAAAAAAAAAAAAAAAGACAGGGAAGTAAGAGGATGTGACAGAAAAAGACCATAAATAGGAAGGGTTGCACAAGAAATTAAGTGGAAAAAAATCAAAGAAGGAGCAGAAGACAAAAGGACAAGAGAAACACTTTTCCTTAAAAGCAGAAACAGAGCTGACTGCACATTTCATTTCTAGACTGTTTGTCTTCCTTACTACTTATGTTTTTAAAAGAATTAATTGTACGTGTGCACCATGTTTCTAGTTTACATTTTGTGAAGGTCATTTCCTAATTTTTACTCTTTAAGCTGTAAAAATGAAACTTCCAGCAAGCATAGGACAGCTGGGCCATGTATTTTAGGGAAATATTTATTGCATTGCACTAAAAATCAACCTCTCCAAGGTTTAGATGTAGTGTGAGATAAAGCTGCATTACTTAGGAATGATCTTTTAGACGTTCTGGGAGGCTGGAATTCCTTGTCACCTGTGCAGTAATGCGTTCTGAAGGCTTCCCCCTTTCAGGGACTTGTAGACTTGGCATGAAACATAATATGTACCTTTTACCGCCTATAGATTGGATGAGCCAATTGGCCATATGCAGTGTCCAAATTACAGAAAAAGAAAAATGGACTCTAGCAAGCCAGCACTACTCTGGAATAAATCAAGACATTCTCTGGGCATGGGCTTAATTCAATGAGGCAAAAGAATAAGACACTATGAGAGCACTTAACTTGGGGTTTATTGGGGGAGAAAGCATGAGCCCAGCCATATCCTTACAGAGAGAACGCATCTTTACCCATCATGAAAATTTAACGTAAACCTCAGTTACCTACTGAGGTTTGTACCTCCCACTGTTCAATTGCTCATAACTGCTTCTGTTAGTAGTGCCATAATATTCATCTACTGATTTCTTAATTTCAAAACAAAACTGTATGGATGACAAACATATTTAACCTGAAAATGTGGCCACGTCTGGCATTTGTAGCCACAATTATGGTTTCTTTCAAATGAGTCCCACAGTGTATGGAATAGAAAAATTGTAGAGTGGTCTGTCCACTTAAAAATCTCAGGATTTCTTGTTTGTTTTCCAACTGATGCTACATTATTCATTAACAGAAATCACAAATTAATTACCTCAAGTTTCATTTCACTCACAGACATTTTGTTTGGCCACAAATTAATTTAAAGAACTTATTTTTATTTATTTACTTGAGAGAGAGAGAGCACGAGCAGGAGGGGTAGAGGGAGAGGGAGAGAGAATCCAAAACAGACTCCACACTGAGCACAGAGCCCAACTCGGGGATCAATCCCAGGACTCCGAGATCATGACCTGAGCCAAAATCAACAGTCAGACACTTAACTAACTGAGCCACCCAGGCACCTGTGGCCACAAATTAATTTAAATCATTTTTGAGCCAATATCTAAAATCATGAAATTTCACATTCAGATTAGATTTCCCTTCTCTCTAAAGAAATAGAAATATGACAGCTCGGGTCCTGATTTCCAAATAAACCTGTCCAGTGTGTCCAGTGGTCTTTTTTCTTTTTTTTTTTTTTTCAGCTGGTATAATCCTCAGGTCTAAATTTTCCACATTTTTAGAGTTTGCCTATCTTTGCTGAGTTTTCCTGTGATCTCACTTGCAGTGAGCATATTATTTACATCTCTGAGCACAGACAGAGTTCAAATAGCTGCTCTAAAATCCTCCTCTGCTTTTCCTAACATTGGTCTTCCCTGATTTTCTCTCCTGAAAAGGAATCCCGTTGCCTGGTTCATCATGGGTCCAGTTGTTTTGAACTCCCTCCTGGATGTTGTGAAGGTTATGTTGTGGAGAGACTCTTATTTCTGTTATATTCCTCTGAGAAGATTTTTCCATGTGTTTGTTTTTAATGTACCAGACAACATTGTTGACTTACGTTAAAAACTCTTGGGTGCACCTTACATTGAAAACCGGGGATGTACTGTATGGTGACTAACATAATATAATAAAAAATCATTATTACAAAAAAAAAAAAAAAACAAAACAAAAAACAAAAACTCTTGGGTGCAGCTCAAATCTCAATTCCGTATACTTTCTTAGTGCACCTGTTCTAATCTGCCTCATGCAGGTGTGCTCTAGAGGTCACTTACGGAGTCGGACACAGCTTACATGTGGCATTTGTTCTCTCTCTTCCTTTCTCCTTTCTAAGGCCCCTTCTCACCTTCCATCAGCATTGGTTGTCTCAAAAATCTATCCCCTGACTCTCCAGGCCAGATCGACTTTCTATCAGAATTTTGACTGCCCCTCGAGGTGCTAGGTACTGTAAAACAGCAAGCTCACCCATTTCATCTCTTCTTTCAAGTGTGCGATATCTCCCAGAGTATGTCTGCTTTGGTTCTCTCTCTAAGGATGTCTGGTATTCTTTTTTTTTTTTTTTTTTTTTTGTTTGTTTGTTTTTTCATTTTGTCCAGAGTTTATAGATGTTGTTTGTGGAAAGACCAAGTCGAGTAAGAGATCATCAACCATATAGAAGCAGAACAGTTAATTCCCAATCAGTTCCTTTCTTCAGTATATCTTTAGAAGACTAGTAGCCATACTTCTTTTTCCTTCTGAACCATTCTGGGCAGCAGCAACAATGATATAATCGTTTTGAAGTTTTAACAACAACAGAAGAACATCATTCATTTCATCGATGGCTGTGGATCTGCAGTGACGAGCTATCAGCTCGTTAGCCACTGGTACTAGTTTCTATCCAGAAACACTGACATTTCAAATCTATATCAGGCTGTTTTCTCTCTAAGGAAAGGAGAATTGGAGAAACTATTGAAAAGTTGTCTATTCATCTCTGTATTTTAAAGAAGAGGGTAATTTTCCAATAACATATATGAGTATATCCTCATGTCTCTGTATTCCAAAATATCAGAGAAGTAAAATATACTATCACTTGAAATTATTATTTTGAAGACTCAGCAACTGTAGCAGTTATTGATTACCATTACTGTATGCCACCACTGATCCTTGAGACAAGTTTCAGGGGTTAGTGTGATGTGTTAGTTATCTATTACCATATAACAAACCACCACAAATTTAGTGTCTTAACACACACTGATTTTTGCAGCTTCTGTGACTTAGAGAGTCTAAACTCAGCTTGGCTCTCACAAGGTTGCAATGTGGGTGTTGACCAGATTAGGTTCCCTGTGGAGGCTCCACTAAGGAAGAATTTTCCTTCCAGCTAAACTGAGAGTCCTGTCACAATTCATTTCTTTATGATTTTAAGATAGAAGGCATTGGCTTCTTGCTGACTGTTGGCTAGAAGTTGCTCCCAGCTCTGAGAGACCACACTGAGTTCCTTTGCTGTATACCCCTGAGTTCTGCAAGGAGAGTGTCTAGACCCAGTCTAGACCACACTGAGTTCCTTTGCTGTATACCTCTGAGTACTGCAAGGAGAGTGTCTAGACCCAGTCTGTTTGCAAGATGGAGTCCATGACACAATGCAGCACAAGAGTGACAGTTCATTACCTATGCTGTATCCTATTGGTTAGAAGCAAGTCACAGCCCCTCCCACACTCAAGGGGGGGTTTTATACAAAGACATGAGATGTCTATCAGGAAGTGAGGATAGACAGGGCTCCCTCAGGAATCTGTCACACCTGCTATTATGTTCAACGTTACTGTCATCATTTTCGAATGTCATATAAACAGATCTACTGTGAAAAGTATTTTTTTAGTAAACTTACACAAAACAGAGGGGATGGAGTTTCTATTCTGGTCTTAATACAGGGTAAATCAAAGATGGTCACTTGTACTATCAGCATCTTTGTTCCGCTACCTGTATTTTCTTTATGATGTGGATGAACGTTTATACTAGATGTGGAACAGAGAAGAATCAGGCATTTGTACTATCCAAAATCATTAAATTTTAATTACCAATGTTGCAAACTCATCACTAAAACAAAGCACTTTTATTTAGCCCATGAGCAAAATCAGAATAGTTAAAATCGAGCTTTCTTTTTTTTCTTCTCTTTCCTTTTTTTTTTCCCTTCTCTTTTCTTTTGCCATCATTTTCATTGAATTTTATCTAAAATAAATAAAGAATGAGTTTAGGGATGAATAGCTGCTGAACTGATTGACTACATTTAAAGCAAAGGCATTTGTGCTGGTTTCCAAAATGTTCTGGTTATTCCTCTCGAGAAATACCAGGAGTGCCCTTTTTTTTTTTTTTTTTTTTTTTTGGTTGAAAGAGTGACCTGCTCTGGGTAATGACGTGAACTCACAGAACCAAGTACAAGACACCATCGCCCTCCTCCTCCCATTTCCCTCCCCTCTACCAATGTTGTAAAAGAATATTATATAGAAATCATAAACTGCAATGTTTGAACTCTTTGGTGATACAACAAATGGTGGTAGCAGAGAAGATTTCCAGGTACCTGAACTTTGATTTAGAAGTATCCCAGGGCTATTGATGGGGAACCCTAAAATATATGAAAAACGGCCACAAGAAACAAGTTTCCTGGTTATTATCAAATGACCCTGGTGAAACCCATTGATCATCATGCAAAGTTTTTTAAAAATGTTGAGAATATTGGGACACCTGGATAACTCAATCAGTTCAGTGTCAGACTCTTGGTTTCAGCTCAGGTTATGATCTCTGGGTCCTGGGATGGAGCCCAGAGCTGGTTCTGTCTGCTGGAGATTCTCTCTCTCTTGCATGCGCACGCTCTCTCTCTCTCTCTCTCTCATAAATAAATACATCTTTAAAAAATGATGAGAGTATGAAATCTGAAGCTTACAGGCAATATTCTATTTTCAGATTATATGCATGTTCTCTGTAACTCTCAAAGGACTAAGTTGCAACACTGCATTCTCCAATTCATCTTATATTCGAAGGAGTTGATTCTGTATCTTTCCCTATTTGCAGATGTCCAATGACACCTTCGAAATTCCCCTCATGTTGACTGGAAACGTAGTGTTAAGGAAGAGGCTCAACTATGAAGATAAGACTCGGTACTTTGTCATCATCCAAGCTAATGTGAGTATTCAATTTCCCTAGCTTCCCTCTGGGCAACGTATGAAGTAAAGAACTTGCCAAAAATGTGTAAGTGCTCTCAGAGTCCTTGGTGTAATTTATGGCCTCAAAGGGTAGGCTGCCCACAGCATAATTTATATATTATAATCTTCTCGATGGGGAATGGGATGGAATGGGACAGGAAGATTGTTTCTACTCACTATTTCCTTCCCTCTGAATCACTCGTGCCCACTCTTCAATAATTTGCCTTCAGCTCACACTGAAGTGTTTCTCAGTGTGATACACGGAACGTCAACAGCAGAATCACCTTGGGTGTATAGTAAACATGCAGATTCCTGGACCCAACCTCAGACCCTCTGAATAAAAATTTCAAAGGGTAGAAATGGAACACCTGCATTTTTATTAACTCCCCAGGGGGATTCCAGAGTACACTAAAGGAAGGGAAAAACTGTCCAGTTGGCAATCTTCTCCCCCATGGCTGCCATTTCTTGAATAGTTGCTCAGTAGGTGTCAGCTACTATGACCATAACCAGGATGTGTGCACAGCATGAACAGAACATCGGAAAAATTGTTGCTTACATAACATGGACATTTATTATTATTTTAATAAAACCCCTAGATTCATGTAGATCAAGGGTTGGTTTGACAGCTCAAGTATATCACCAAGAACTCAGGTTATTTCTCTCCTTATGTTGTGCCCCTTTCCTGAAATTTGGTTATTTTTTCCAATGCCTTGTTTGTCAGGTGCTAGTGAATACCACAGCCTTAGACATCACAGCTGCAAAGTCTGAGGGTAAGCAAGTGGAAAGGGGCAAAACTAGGACTCCTATTATGTTTGTTTATTCCTCCTTCTTATTGCAAGGAAACTCTTCCCAGGACCTTTCCCAACCAACTTCCTCTTCCAGCCTGGGATCCCAAGAGGCAGCATAGAGAAAGGAGGTTGAGGAAGACTGTATGTAGCAAAGGGGAATGAGGTAATCACCTCTGGATTACACCAAGTTCTGTGCATCTCCTGAAGCTGGACGCACTGATAATGCTGGGGGCGGGGGTGAGCGTGGGGAGAAGAAGGAAGAGGAGAAAATGAAGAGTCTGTTAACAAGAAGAATGGGGCTAATATTTCAGCAAACAGCTGATAGGGCTGGCTACAGATAGCTTCCAATATTGACAAAGGTCCAGAGCAAGTGACAGGATCATGTTCTGAAAAGGTTATTAGACTCTGAAGGCAGCCTGTGCCTATAAGGACTCCTGAGCTCATTGTCATCCTATTCATAGAGCAGAACAGAAAGACAGCAGAGAGGGGCGAAAGGAAAGCATCCTCCATCAGCTCTTCTGAACAAGTTTATATGTAACAAGCTGTCACTCAGTGGCATTTTTGTCCTAAAGATATTTTGCCAGAAAGGGGGGGATATTTTGTCTGTGTATATATACATTTAAATATATAATTTATATCTATATATTTATATTGTTTTATATATTTATAATATATAAATATATTTACTTATATAAATATATTTATTTTTATATAACATATATATACACACATTTATCTGTTATATATACTAGGTAGATAGTAGATATAGACATATAGAAATCTAATTTTTGAAGCCAAATTTCTAGTTTTACATTCAAAATTTTCCAGTTTGTTGTTTTTCAATTCAGTGCCTTGACACCAAGGGGCAGAGGCTAATGTAGAAACAGCAGATATAAGAAAAAGTAAAATCTACCGGGGAGAACCTCTCAGAGCTCCTCAAAACCCTGAAATCTTTCTTTTTAAATATTATTTCCATACAAGTGAAAATGAGAAGAAAAAAAATACAGTTTCCCTTGCCTGACTCAGAACCTCTAACAAAATGTAAGGAAAAGTAAGATTGCTCTGGAATGTGTTTGAAAACTAGTTTTTATTCTGCTATTTACAATGAGGTATCTGTTTTTAAAGAAACTCAAGCTAAAACATCTGAATTGCTACTTAATTTAAAATATTTATAAAGACACCTGGAACAATTTGTATGCAGTTTGCTAGACTGCCCATTAGTGAGGGAGGGAATGTTAAATTTTTAGCATTTCAGGGATAAAATTATGAAATAGAAGGATATGCACGAAACATCAAAAGGAAGGCACAGAATTGGCAAGAAATTAAAGAAAAGGTTAATTTATCTGTAAAAATTTTTATTATAAACTTAAGTTACACAGTATAAAATGTGAATGTGAAATATAAGAGATGAAAACTTTTTAGTGTTTTTAAAAACTTTCAGAGCTATATCCTTTTAATGGTTTTAGAATATACCAAAATTAGGGTGCATTTTAATTTATCCAACTATACTTTCTATTTTTTGTTTTGTTTTGTTTTTTTGGCGCGGGAGGGGGTGATATCTACCCTCATGACTCCTGTGAGAGGCAGTGAGTGCAATATTGTGGCAAAAGCATGAATTCTAGAACTACATTGCCTGGATTTAAATGCCAGTGCTGCTGTTGACTAGTTGTGTGACTTTGGGCATATGCTGCACATTAGTTTCCTACCTAGTAAAATGAGGATATTAATAAAACACACCACATAGAGTTCTTGTGAAGATTAGCAAGTTAGCAACCACAAATATACTTAAGACGAATGCTTGGAATATATTCTCATATCATTACAGTATTCTATAAACTACTTACGTACTGACACTTGAGTGTTCAAAAATGGGTAATTTAGGGGCACCTGGGTGGTTCAGTTGGTTAAGTATCAGACTCTTGATTTTGGCTCAGGTCATGATCTCAGGATCCTGGGATGGAGCCCTGCATTTGGCTCCTTGCTCAGTGTGGAGTCTGCTTAAGATTCTCTCTCTCTCTCCCTCTGACCCTACCCCATTGCTCACACACACTCTGTCTCTCAAATAAATAAATAAAATCTTTTAAAAAATTGATAATTTAAAAATGGAATTACTGTAAGAAAAAATCATGCATATGTATGTATATATAGACATATATTTTTAATCTTAGTAAATAGCACCATATTATTTCCCAAAGTGTTAACAGCATATCACTCCTCCACAAATGGTAAAGAATTCGTCATTGCCTCTACATCTTAGTCACATAATTTACTTAAAACCGTGGGTTGTTAGAACTGAAGCAGACTCATCTTGCTTGGGGACTGATTGTGGGTCTCTTCCCAGCTCCGAGTTCAGGGACCTCACCTTTGTGGCCATGGTGGTAGATCCTAGAATATGGAAAGTGACAAATGATACAATCAGAGCTGCTTCTCTCAGAGAGATGGTCGTTAAACATTGACTGCTTCGTATATGCCAACATCTATGTCGGGGAACAAGAATCCCTGTCCTCTCAAAGGTCCTTCTAGCTGGACTAAGGATCAAATTGACATGAGACAGATTCACAGAAGAAAATCAAATGTAATAGGTGAACCTGTGGGGAATCTACATAGACATAGGAATTACAAAGAGAGTCAGACAGGATGAGGTCTCTGTGTCATCCAGAACTAGGGAGAAGGGTGTGGGGGTCTGGGGCTTCAGAGGAAAGGGATACACATCCCCCAGCAAGAGAAGCATATGTCTGATAATTAGATGTTTGTCCTACCATACAGGTGGGTCACTCAGATAGCATTTATCTCCGTTAATAACCTTTGTTCTGGGAAAGACCCCAATTTAGATTCTTCTATGTGGTTAAGGGAAGGACGAAATTTATCTTGAACCCACACAGTCTCAGGTGACTTCAGCTCACAATAAGCCGAAGTTGTACATTTAAGGGGGGGCTGTCCTGAACCCCTTCATCTATATAATTTATATTGTTATGTTTACATGGAATCATGAAGTCCATAGATTGTTATATGTTTCTAATTATATTGTTATATTCTTTGGGGTTTTTTATTACTATTTGTCAATGGTGTGTGAATCAATGCACAGCGTAGATCATGTACATTAAAAACCTACATTATGCTCTTGGAGTCATAAAGAGACTTGAAATATGAGCGATCAATTTTGATTTTAAAGTAGATGGTATCTAAGAGGGTAGAGGTCTGATGATAAATTACTGAAAGTACTCAATTTGAATCTGGCTTTTCTTGTGGTACAAAGATTTGATTGATATGCAAAGGAAACTATTCAAATTTCATGTAATTAGGAAGTTTCTTTTTATCTATGTGGACATGTTGTTACTCTTAAATAAGCCAGGAGAGTTTGGGTTAGCATAAATAAGAAAACTTGTCGCTTGTTTTATTGAGAATATTTGCAACATTATTACCCGCAGTTTATTTTAAATATGAATATGCAATGAGGGAATGATTAATTCTAGAAAACAGAAGGAAAAGAAATCTAAAAAAGAAAGTTCAGAGTTATACAAAGATCAGTGGGTTTTCTTTCTATTGAAATTTCCAATATAGTCTGTACCACAAACTCCAATTTTGATATATTACCTTAAATCACAAAGGAATCAAACTCATCTCTTTATACATATATATTATTCAAAACCAGCTCTCTTTTGTATTAGCATTATCCTAAGGGAAATACTAAGGATTCTTAGGTACTCAAGAGCTCTTGATTAATTGTCAGAAGGAAAAAGTTTACATTTAATTTAGAATCATAGCCAGAGTAATTTCTGTTACCTTATCAATAACAGTACAAATTTAATATTTTCTCAAATATCAAAAACCCTAGAATAGGGACACTAATTGTCTTTCATAATAAGATATGATAATTCCTAAAAATACTATTTTTTTCTTATCTCTGTCTTTCCTTTTAATACTACGAATATTCAAAACATTATGTAAACATTATAATTATATGGGTTTGGATGTAAAAAAAAATCATTTTGTACACTTTTGGATATCAACTTATGTAAACAACTTTTCAAAACTAGCCCCCACTCTGACTTTCCCTCACCTCTAGTTTCTACTGATTATGGAGTAAGTGCTGAATTGTACACCCCTGTTTTCAGCTCTGCGAATTTCCTGGGTGTATTCTTGGGGAATAGGAGTGAAATAGGAAGACGATGCTTGGTGATTAACAAATACAAAATGTTCCGGTCCTAAAGACATGTAAACATGTGGAGATGCAAAATAGCATGCTATTCTATCTACAAGTATGCATAAAAATTAAGGAAAATTAGGTAAGCATCTCTAACAAACAAAAAAACACTTTGAAGAAAAAGAAAAACTCATTTCTAAAATGGTTTAGACCTACACAATCTTGTTGCTTCTTTTTTCTCGTTTGCATAAAGGAATCTAACAGAATCAAGTTACTCTAGGATAAGTTTTAAATTTTCAGTCAGTGATATTCCATCTATCATCGGTGGACAGAAGCAAGACAAATACCTCCCTGGTCTTCACTAACTGAGTCAGGGTCAGGAGACGCAGGCCAACTCTATGTAGCATTTTTTTTCTTTCTATACTGCAAATACCTGATAAGGTAATGAGAGAGTCTTTAATGTATGTATCTATGAGTCAGTCTAGTAGGTGCTTCTAGCCATTTTTTTTTAAGCTACAAACCACTTGAATACCAAGTACGTAAATGTTGGACATCTCTATTCTGAGGTTCCTATGGCTCAACAAGAAATCAGAAGATCAGCATGTCTGTTCCACACTCACTTTAAAACTGAGATTCGTGTAATTTCATAGTATTTGGTAGAGTCCACATCATTCCTGGCCCCACTCCAAACAACAAATATTTAACTTAATACGCTTCTAAATAGAGAGCAGATACTGAGTGAATTAGAAATTAGCATTCATCTCATTTGATCAAAGAATAGTGGGCAATTAAGCTATTTTACAGTAAGAAAGCCTTTTGATTGGGATAAAAGGATTGAAGTCTTATCATCTGACAGAGGTGTTTTATTGCCTTAACATTGTCATAGTTTAAAATAATTTGCAATTTTATAAAAAAATGTGCTTGGTAAGAAGTGTGGATTATGACAATGAATTAGTTATCTCTGAGCTCTTTCTAAAACTAAATATCTTTGAAGTTCTCCGTGCTTAAAAAGAAATCAGTTCTTCCGAATTGCAGTGTATTGATGAAAATTTCTACTTATTTAGTAAATAATTCATTCAAAGACAGCAGGTGTCTCTGCTATGCCGGCATATGTTACAATATGATTCCAAAGAGTTGCACATTATGTTGCCATCATCCGGGGCCAGAGGATTGGAGGCTTTGAATAAAGAGGCTAAGGATTCAGGGACCAAGTCAGTGCAGGGAGCCCAAAATGGGGCTCGATCCCAGGACTCTGGGACATGACCTGAGCCGAAGGCAGACGCTTAACCAACTGAGCCACCCAGGCACCCCTTTCCTGAATATTTCTTATGACTTTCTTGATTCTATGTTGAAGATATGTGTATGCTTTTAAATTCCTCCATTTCAGCCTTGATGCTGGATTATTCTTTGTATCACCTGCAATTCCTTGCACAGCTGAACTCACAATAGTTAATGACTTGTTTTTACGGTATCTAATTAAAGTTTCATGTAAGTTAATGTTTAATGTTAGCAAATGTGTAAATGACATGTGAAAGAGTAATGACACTGAGAAAATACAAATTAAACAGTCAAACTTGAATAACTTTTAAAAGAGATATATTCTTTCTTGCCAGTTACATCCATAATTTTTAAATCAATGAAATATTGTCTTATTTTTAAATGTTTAAAACTTAAAAATCTTAATTTCATAAAGGAAATAAGAGAAATGAGGAATGAAAATGGGAGGAAGGGAGGAAGGAATTTTTTGGGATGATAGTTCTTAATATGTTTTGGATTCTCACATAGCAATGAATGGAAATATAGACTTCAGGATATCACATAAAACATTCATGCACATAATTATGTTTTATTTATACCACTCCCAATTTAGAATGTTATTTCTTTTATCTAGAACAGTCTTGAGCAGTAACATTTTACTAGAAAGAGGAGAAGGTTCTTTTCATTTCAGTTTTTATCTGAATTGCCAGGGGCTATGTTTTAGATGAATTTTTTAGATCAAATTTGGTTCTAAACTGGGAGAAGTACTAAAGCCTTCCATGGGCTTACACGTGTGCAGTGTGCAGGAGACCTGCTTCCATATTTCTCCTTACATTTTATAATACGTTTTTAAGTGCAAATCATGGGGAGACTCCACACCTGTAGAGAGGCTGCTGGTATTTCTCAGTGCTACCTGCCTGTTGATGGAAGTAAAGAGGAGCAGGATGTATCACCCCAAAATATACCTTCCTGGCATAAGGATTATTTTAGGCTGATTAGGTTTTCAAAATGGCAGACAACAGAGGAGCTCTGAAAACCATGTAGAAACACTTCTCTCTTGGAAGATCAGTTTGCTCTTACACGAGAAGTCTCCACTTGCAAGGGTGTCCCTCTCCCACCAGGAAGATGAGAATGACTGGATCTGGACAAGCTCCCATCAGTGGGGAAGGTCTGGACGTACACCTGCAAGACAGCGACTCCCGTGTTTACTGTGCTTTGCCTGAAAACCTGGCACTCCCCCACCCCCCATGTCTTATTTAGTCTTTAACTGGAATTGGTATTTAAGGTGATAGCTTTGGTCATTTGGCGGAGTTACTCAGTTTTCCTGGTATCTGTGTGTATACAGTAGGTGCACATATCAGTAAACTGCTTGGGGTTTTTCCCTGCTAATGTGTTCTCTATTATATGAGGTCTCAGCCAAGAAGCTAGAAGGGTGGAGAGAAAATTATTTTTCTTCTCTGACAATAGCTTCTTTGTATTTTTTTCCAAGTAATTTTTATAGATCATTACAAAACTTTATTTTATAGATCAACACTTTATAAGCAGTTATCTTTTCTCAATATTATAACTGAACCCATGTGAATTGGCTCCTTGGTGAGTCAAAAGCTGCACCACGTGAGTGGTTGCACAAAGAACACTTTATTTGCAGCAAGCAAGGAGATTACAAGGAATGACTTCCGAAGCTGTGACTCCTGAATGGATGGGCCCCATTCATTCAGGGTTAGGATGAATATTTAGATAGGGGAGCCTCGTCATCCTATGTAGAGCATGGGGGCATGGGGTCACGTATGCGTCTTAAGGAAACCTGCCCATATTGTGCAAATGAGGCTCATGTCCTTCCTTGGGTGGACGTTTTAGTATTATAATGAGGTTAATGTGGTCATCAGTCATTCTAGAGATCATGCCGTGGTCCATCTGCACAGCCACAAGTTGGGGATTAAGCTCAACTGGTCAGGGTGGTCTCGGCCAGCTCTAGGTCTTGTCAGGACAGTTGCTCATGTGAGGTGTGGTTTCCAGTTTCCATTTGTCTGAGTAAAGAAATAAGCTGGAGAGAAGAGTTCAAGGGAAAATGCACCACAAAGGTTGGTGAGTACAAGCAGGTGGACAGTCAAAGTGAGGTCCTGGGGTCTAGCTGGTGACAATATGAGATAGAAGTCTACATTAAGTATTTTGGGAATGAAACCTGCACCCACCCTCATGCGCTCGTACCTATATTATGGAGTAGTGAAGCAGAGAACAGTGAGATTTGCTGCCGACAGACTGAAAGAAAGAGTTTGGATAAATACTCCACTCTGTTTACTACAGTGACTTGCTGATGGTATATGAGGGGTAAGGTTGTGTGGTATGCAAGTGTAGAAATGCTGCTTCTGAGTATTAAAATATTTTTGCCACATCTATACTAATTAAAACATGTTATTTACCTAATACTTTTTTATAAATTCAGGTTGATTTGGTCTTTTGAAAAAACTTCATCCTAAGTAATCATAATTTTAAAATGATAGGTTTGATAAGCCAGTTGTGGTTTTTAAAATTTAAAATAAATTCATGAATTTATTCCAAATTAAGATTTTTCAACAAAATTGGTGGTTGCCAGAGGGGAGAAGAGTGGGGAATGGGCAAATGGGTGAAGGGGAGTGGGAGATACCAGTTTCTAGTTATGGAATTAATAACCCATGGAAATAAAAGACACAGCATAGGGAATATCGTCAATGATATTGTAATAGCGCTGTGTGATGACAGATGGTAGCTACACTCATAGTGAGCACAGCATAGCATTATGTGTTGAATCACTATATTGTACATCTGAAACGAATACGACATCGTGTGTCAACTATGCTTCAGTGAAAAAAAAAGTTTTCTATATGTACTCAAAACTCATACATGTAAACAATATAGTTTTAAAAGCTAACTTGTGAACCACCAAAATTATCTCACATGTCATTTGCTGCTCCTACTGTACTTTCAACTGTTTCGAATATAATGAAGAGACAAAGAAAATTTACAACAATTAAAGGACTTCGTAAAAATCTCTATATCCTATAAGTTCAGCCAATCATAATTATTACTCCAATCTTGTAGTAATTAATCTCAATTATATTTTCCCCTTTTTTGAGAAAGGGAAATTATATTTTCCTCCATACTCTTGGATATACTAATTGGGGACTTGCAGATTGCACTGACAAAAGCAGAAATAACAGGACAAAATCTTTCACATGTGTATGGGTCAAGCAGGAGTGGCTCCCTGAACTGCTAAGGACCAGGGTGTGCAACATACCTTTCTGGGGGAGCAGGGAGAAGAGGTTTCTGTGGAAACACATGGGCTTCTAATGAGAATGAGCAGGAGATAAGGACTTTGTGATAATGTATGTTCATGTAGGAACTACTGTTTGCTAGTTGGGTTTGTTTGTTTTCTCAATGGCCGTAACCATTCATGGCAGCCTCGTTTCCAGAAGTTTCTGGTTTTTAGTGAGATAAAAGAAGATGTCTTTTTGTATATGTTCAATCTCAAATATCTTTAAAATAGTCTTTGTATCAACTTCGCGACCCTTAGTGGTCTTCACACCGTGGAAATTTAAACATTTCCCCCCCCACAATTTGACCACAGTCTATCTTATAATGGTTATAAACACTAAAGCAGTTGGAGTCACAGAGTTATTATATTCCTGAACAATTGCCTAGGCAAAATTCCACCAACAGAGATTTTTCTGCCTTCTGAGATTTTACCCTAGAAACCTTCCTTACAACCTTTCTTGAGCAACCAGATTGGGAAAGAACATAACTGAAATTCAGACTTGTACACAAAGCTTGAGAGAGATTTTTTTAAAATGTTTTTTTATTATATTATGTTAGTCACCATACAGTACATCCCTGGTTTCCGACGTAAAGCTCGATGCTTCATTAGTTGCGTATAACACCCAGTGCACCATGCAACACGTGCCCTCCTCACTACCCATCACTCTGAGAAACAAACTGAGGGCTTCAGAGGGGAGGGGGGGTGGGGGAATGGGATGGACTGGTGATGGGTAGAGAGAGATGTTTTTAACTGGTAAGCAAATATTGATGTCTGGTAGATGTCACACAGGAAAACACTAAGCAACATAAAATATCAGTCCATTAGGATATCACTTTTTTTTTTAAAGATTTTATTTATTTATTTGACAGAGAGAGAGACAGCCAGCGAGAGAGGGAACACAAGCAGGGGGAGTGGGAGAGGAAAAAGCAGGCTCCCAGCGGAGGAGCCTGATGTGGGGCTCGATCCCAGAAGGCTGGGATCACACCCTGAGCCAAAGGCAGACGCTTAACGACTGAGCCACCCAGGCGCCCCAGGATACCACTTTTTTTAACATACAGTGTAATGTTACTTTCAGATGTACAATGTAGTAACTCAGCACTTCTGTACGTCACCTCGTGCTCATCACAAGTGTCCTCCTGAATCCCCATCACCTGTTTCACCCACCCCCTCATCCAATATAACTGAGTATATTACTTCAACACGAATCAGTGAGGTCAATGCACATACCATAAAATTGGCCGTTGTGAAGTCAACATTTCAGTAGCATTTGGCAATTGACACTGTTGTGCATCTGCCACCTTTATCCATTTCCCAAATATTTCATCCCAAAAAGAAGCCTCACACCTCTTTAGCAGTCCTTCCTCAGAGAGCACTCCTGCTCTCTCGGCCCCCTGCAGCCACCACTCTGTTGAAGTTGTACAGAATAGAATTTTAAGGAGACAGAAAAAATAAAAGTTTTCAAAATAACTACATACTATGAAAGTAAAGACACTCTAGATTCTACCATAATGAATGACAAACCACCACCACCATTCTCACGTGGATGTTCTGGACAGAGAGGACTTGGGTCCGATGTGTCTTCCTTGTGTCTTCCTGGTGAACTCTCTTTAGATAAATTTAATTAGTGTAAATGAAATGTGATGAAATCACTTCCACCCTTGAACGGGGGCTGCACATAGTGTTTTTTTTCCCCTAAAGAAATGAAAAGGGAAAAAAGAGAGAGTAAACCGACAATGGAGAAATGTAATGAACACAACCTCAACCAGGTGATCAAGGTTAGCATAAAAGATGAGTCGTGTTAATAATGTAATGTGATGACATGACCCTGGACCTCTACGGTCTTCCTCCCAAAAATGCATCACCCCCGTCTGATCTTGAGAAAAACATCAATGTCCCCAGTGAAGAACTTTCTACAAAACGCCTGACCAGTACTCAACATTGTCAAGGTAATCAAAAACAAGGGAAGTTGGAGAAATTTTCAGAGCCAAAAGGAGCCTGAGAAGACATGATGGCTACCTATAGGCAGAGTCCCGGATGGGATCCTGGGATGGAAAATGCACGTCAGAAACTAACAACGTCTCAGAAGTAGGGATTGTAGTTATCCTCAAAGCTAAAAGTACACCTGGCCAAGCTGAGTAAGGAAGACTTTGCTCTTTCAATAAGAAGGACACGGAATGCAGTCTGAACTCAAGTTGGCTGAAAGAAGACCTAGAGCGTTGCTAAGAGCCAAGATGGAAGTTCTCATCAAAAGAAAAAAAATTTTTTTTTTTTCCCCTGTGTCTATATGAGATGACTGACATTAACTAAAACTATTGTAAAATCCTTTCACGTATATGTATGTCAAATCATTACATTGCACACCCTAAACTCATGCAGTGCTCTGTCAATTATATCTCCATAATTGGGGAAAACAAAACAAGAAAAAAAAAAAAAAAACAGAATCCCTGTTCTCTTGATAATAGAATGTTTCGTGGAAAAGAGAGGAAGTTGAATAGATAATTGTCATTATTGCTACAAGAGCGCTCTTCCTAGAAATTGTAGCTTTTGAGTCCCAAAGAATGAAGAAGCAAAATAAAACAATTATCATCTAGAAACCTAGGTTATTTCAATGACAACAGGGCACTCCCTGAAGACCAGGAATGCCAGTCTCAAAATACTTGATAACAGAAAAGGCTTCCATGAGCCATTAAACATTTCTCTGTTAAAGGTGCAGCAGACCTGGCAGGTTTTCTTCTCTTTCCTGTTTTCTCCCTTCGTTTTACTTTTCTGAGGATTAGGGGGGTTTTGTTTGTTTGTTCTTGTTTGTTTTTAGAAATAACCAAAATTTATGTAAAGTTTTTCTTTAAAAAAAAAGATTATTTTATTTATTTGAGAGGGAGAGAGAGTGCACACAAGTGGAGGAGGGGCAGAGGGAGAGGGAGAAGCAGACTCCCCACTGAACAGGAAGCCTGATGTGGGGCTCAGTCCCAGGACCCCGGGATCATGACCTGAGCCGAAGGCAGACGCCTAACCAACTGAGCCACCAAGGCACCCCTAAAATTTGTCTACATTGCTTGAAACATCATCAAAAATGAAAGACAGAGCTGGGGTCGGGGTGGGGTAGAGGAATCAAGAGCCCACTGTGTTTGCTAATTGGCCTTCTTGAAGGAAAAGTGAAATTGTGTTGTACTTGAAGGATGGGAGATAGTGTCACAGCTTGGAGGAAGCCTCCTATGCATGTTAGACTCCTGCCCTCCCACAGAGACTGGGAGGTGGGGCTCCGTCTTCTTTGGTGATTGCATTTCAAAGGGATGGCTCCCACGTCCTTGAGCAGGAGTGCTGGATCATAAAACTGGCAGAAGTTCGAGCTGCAGGAAGATTGCCAGCTCAAAGGGCAGAGAAAGTATGTACAGTTGCAAGTTTTCTAAAGTAAATGCCCCAAGAGAAGTCAAGGCCTGTAATCGGGAAGAAACCTGTCTACAGTCTAGTCAAGCTGAAGGGAATGTTGGGTCCATCTCATTGTTTTTTGTGTTTCTTTTTTTTCCCCTCTTTCACAGGACCGTGCACAAAATCTGAATGAGCGGCGAACCACCACCACCACCCTCACGGTGGACATTCTGGACGGAGATGACTTGGGTCCCATGTTTCTTCCTTGTGTCCTGGTGCCAAATACGCGTGATTGTCGCCCGCTCACCTACCAAGCCGCCATCCCTGAATTGAGAACTCCGGTAAATGTGCTTGCATTCTTTCCCCTTCACTTATACCTCTTTAACCTCAGTGAGATCCTGTTCTAGTAGTTTGCGGATGTATTAGGTGGGAAGAGCAAACTTCACTCTATGGGTATTACAAGGTATTTATGTCTAAAATCATTTTCAGAGAGTATGGCAAAGTTTGGTCCCCATGCATTACTGCATCATTGACAAAGTCCCAAGTGTGTCGGGAAGCAACCATTCATTTGACACTGATTATTTTATTTTATTTTTCCACCCATAAATCATAACCGAGTTCAGTTGCCAACCTATTCTAGGAAACTCCAAGAAATAACTTCAGCATTTCCTTAAATTCACCAAATAAACAAACATACAGTCCTAAGTCAGAAGACACACGGGTCAACAGGGTGTTTGTCAGCCTCTTAGAGTCCTACAGTGTTATTGGAGATTGCACTTGGCTGTTTGGAGGTCGAAGTTAATGAATCCTGAATGCAAATATCTATCCTTAAAGATGTATTTTAAAGAAGCAGAAAGGTAAGGCACGAATGTGTACCTGGTATGCTTGATTCTGCCTCTGTTTTGTTTTTGTTTCTACCTCTTTTTAAAAATTCTAATAGAATTCTAATTTGCTGTCAACCTGGAGTTTACACCTTGGACCTGGCTGGGTCATAAATATTTATGCCTAAGAATAAAAATTATAAGGAAAATATAAACTAGAATATTAATTTCTCTCTTAAAAGTAAAAAAAAAAAAGAAAGAAAGAATTATACTTCTCTTTTAAAGAAGCCAAATTCCTAGGGGGTGAATGTCTTTTCATTTCCTCTGGAAAGCATTCAGCTTTCTGGGTTAGTAACATGGCTCATGATGTCAGAATTTGTTGCAAGGTGTTTGATTTTTTTTTTTTCTCAAACCTGTAAGAACTGTAGTTTGAGGTATCCTCTCTGTATTTGAGATGTTTAAAGTATAAAAAAAGAAATTCCTTCTCCTAAGTGTAAATGACATTGCATTCTAGGCACTGCTAAGGGTTCTTATCCAAAGTTCTTATTCAGTCTTACTTTAAGAGTCAGTAAATCTTAAATAGTTGAGATTCACTGTTGTGACTTCCAGCATAAATACATACTGGTCTAGTTGGCTTATGCGGAGGAAAAAAGTTGGAGGAAAAAAAAGAATAAATGTTACGATGTGCATTTAATGAAGAAAATAATTGAATTTTCATCTCAGTGGAGTCATTTTGAAGACAAAAAGGCTAATGTAGAAATTGTGTGGACAAATAGTTGTAGATCACCTAAAGTTATATGTCACCACAGGATTTTGTGGAATATTCCGGTAAGAAGGCTATTAATGATAGTGAACGTTAATTTTTTCTTTGAAAGTCTTAACTGAAATTATGAGGAAAAAATATTTTAAGTATTTATTTTTGAGTTAGTTTATGTACCTGTCATTTCCGTGAGATCCCAAGAGAAGGTAGTGACACAGTGACTGGAGTGGGTGGCTCAGTGCGATGACTCTAAGAGTGCTTGATGGCCTGAGGGAAGAGGGAAGAGGTTGGCAAGCAACCTCTGAGCATCCATTACTCTCTCTTCCAGATGGCTGACTGACCATCTCATTTCCATGCAGTGCACCGTAGAGATGAGGCCATGCTCCGTATTTGGGGGAATGAAAACAAATGATCCTAGTGACTAATGGTTATATAGATTGTTCAGTTCGTCATGAACTGGCTAAAGCAAGAATGGTCACTGCAATCCTGGTGGGTAGCTACCACTCTTAAGGTCACTTGGGAGATGAGATCTCTGACATACAGAGTTTATGTAGCTTTTTATGGCCTTATAACTAGTAAGTAAAAACTGTTTTAAAATCATGTCTCCTGAATTAAGTGCTATGCTATAAAATCCAGAATGATCAAACTTTATGCTTCATCATCCCTTTTACCAGATTGACCCTTTCTTTAACATTCTGTGAAATGGAGAATTTTAATTTTACATATTTGAAAAGTGACAGCAAATATTCATTTAATATGGGGTGTATTTTTATTGCCACATAGAAAAAACTAAATATATTTACTTGCAAATTTAGGCACCTGTTCTGATTGCCAATGGCTGCATAAAACAATCGCCAAATCTCAGTGGCTTCAAATGATGGTTTTTAAATTTGCACATAAAAGCTACAGCGTGGGCAGACTTGAGGGACCATCTCATCTCTACTCCGCACAGCACCAGCTGAGGATCCTTGCCTGAGGCCTGGGTACCAGTGTGAGGATGGTTCACTCAGCGAGTGGATTCTGACTGTTGGCTGGAGCCCAGCCAGGCCTGTGAGCTGCAGCTTCATTCCCACTGCACGCAGGTCTCCCTTGGGCTGTTTGGGCTTCTCACACCGAGGCACTGGGTTCAAGAACTAGCTTCCCAAGGGCATGAGGCAAAACTTGTAGGAATTGGCCTTGCAATCCACAGTGTCCCTTCTGTTGTAGTTAAACCTCAGCCAGATTCAAGGACTAACAGCAGGTACCATCTCCTGATAGGAGGCGTGTAGAAGTCACATTGTAAGAACATCTGGGGACGGAAATCTTATCGTGGTGGTTGTTGGAACCTGAAATCTCCATTGTGCCGGCATCAGGTTTCCTGGCTCTTTTCTGCCTATGCCTCTTCTGATCCCCCCCTCATTCACGAGGGTTAAGAACTAGAGCGAGATTTTGAGTTTTACATTCAGATTGCTGTGTTTATGTCTGTCCTTTCCATTTAAAAAAAATCCTTTCTTAAAAGTTTCCTTTACATATTTTGCTAAAATTTCTAGAAATTTCAATAAAATAAATCTTGCTATTCAGAGCGAGAGAACTAACCATTTATGTCAGCTAAACAAGACATGATGACTGTAATTACATACTTGCTGATCCTTTTCTGAACTAATTCTTCAAATTTTGAAAGCTTTGACACCTGCTCACCTTCTGTGTTGATGTGAAATTTTCCACCAATTACCTCAGTGGTACTCTTGACTTGAAAAACCATTCTTCGTTCCGCCACAATGCATGCAGAATTTATCAGCTCAGAAAAACTTTAAAAGGAAGTCTGGTACAGTGTTTAACTCATGAACCAGGATATAATAAAAATAAAAATAAACTATTTATTGAAATACAAATAATCATGTGTTTACAGAGAAACTTATTGAGTGAATGTTTTATATGTTTTTCTACAGCAGAAAATTGTCTTCAGCAAAAAGTCCTGTCTTCACAAACACTAAGATTAATATTATATTGGATATGTAAATATATAGATCTGATGTCTCTAGGGTACGAAAGCCATTTGTAGTTCTTTTTTTTTTTTTTAAAGATTTTATTTATTTATTTGACAGAGAGACAGCCAGCGAGAGAGGGAACACAAGCAGGGGGAGTGGTAGAGGAAGAAGCAGGCTCTTAGCAGAAGAGCCTGATGTGGGGCTCGATCCCATAACGCCGGGATCACGCCCTGAGCCGAAGGCAGACGCTCAACCGCTGTGCCACCCAGGTGGCCCCCATTTGTAGTTCTGTGCTAATTATTATTCATTTATTAATTTGTTAAGTATGTACTGGCCCTTGATGTATGCCCAACTCTGTGCTAATCGAGGACATAAGTAGGATGAGATGAGTCCTCTCCAATATTGTGTAAATTTATTCTCAATTTCTGACTCTGTGAAGTTATTATGCTTATCTGGTTGAAGTTTCCTGATGTTGTGGAAAACTCCCATAGATTTTGGAGACCACAGAAAACCACAGCTCTATTTTCTCTGTTTTCTCTTGAAGCACAAAGACATTGCAAATGTTCACACTTGCTTTTCTTTCATGATGTCACAGTCCATCCTTTTGGTTGGTTGGTTGGTATTTTGCTGAGAAATTTGTCCCTGATGAGAAACACTGTAGTGTGATAATATGATGTATTATCTATGTGTTTCCTAGATGTACCTCCCTTTACTTAGTGCTTGACAGGATGGTCATCTAGGAGCTAGGATCCACACTCCAATGAGCTCTTCCCATCCCTGTGGAGTTGGGTCCCACAACTGTCTACCCACAGGCACTGTATATAATCTGTCTCAAAGAACTCTGGTTTTCATGTAACTGTCAAAGACAGCTCCTCTGCTGTATTTATGGTGCTCTCCCCTTCCAGGGAAGCTTTCCCAGTTATTACGGGAGTGGCAGTGATCTGCAGTGATATACAACATTGATAATTTCCTCTTGACTCATGCTCATTGAGCAATCCAGTAATGTCCTCCTCTCCTCTTTTATGAAACTGCTGGTTCTCTTCCTCCCCTTCATGGCCCTGGGTTTCTCCTCCTACATCTTTGATGGCTTGTTTTGTTTTGTTTTTCCTAACTAAATCTCTCTGCTTGAAGTTTTACTTACATATTTGTTTAATTATTTATTTATTTTTTGCTTATTCTTAAATCTTGGTGATTTTCCGGACTTCTATCTTTTGAAAGTTTTTTTTTTTTCACTATAGTTTTCACTAAGATTCATCAAACCATCAATACCAAGGGGTTCTATTTTTCTTCAAATAGGGATGATCCATGCATTGTGGAAGTGTTTTCTGACTTGGACTCTTTCCTGACCTCCAAGCTTGCATTTTTCACTTTTTCTAGATATTTTTACATGTGCTTTCCACAGATGCCTCATTATCCTTTCTAACGTTCTCATCCTTCTCTTGTTCACCTCCTGTTACCTTTGAGGTCATTGTGGATTCGGACCTTCACTTCCCTGACCCCTACCCGAAACTCTATCCGTTTCCACAGATCCCTTCTGCAGTGTCTACAAGGTGTTACTCACATATGTGCAATGCACAGTTCCACTGCCAAAATATGCATTTAAAGACATACCCTCCAGGCACCTGGGTGGCTCAGTCAGTTAAGCAGCCAACTCTTGGTTTTGACTCAGGTCAGGATCTCAGGGTCGTGGGATTGAGCCCTGTGTGGGGACTGCACGATCAGTGCAGAGTCTGCTTCAAGATTCTCTTTCTCTCTCTCTCTCCTTCTGCCCCTCCCCTGACTCGCATGCTCTCTCTCTGTCTGAAGAAATAAATAAAATCTTAAAAAAAAAAAAACAATAACAACAAAAAAACATACTTTCTACTCTAGACCCCAGAGCATCATCTCACTGAAGGCAGTTATGTTTTTGAAATATAGTTCTGATCTGATCGTTCACTGTTTAAAATAAAAGCAGCAATATTCGCACCATATACCCAATGAGCTCCCAAAGCATTGAGCATGTCACTAGTAGTCATTTTACATCAGACCACGTTCCAGCCTCATCTCTTGTGACTTGCCTACTGCAACCTACCTAGCAAAGCAGAGCTTTGTGTCTGCGCCTTATCCTCTCTGAGAACTACCCTCTCCTCTCTCCACTTTGTTCCATATACTAAGCTCGTATTTGTTACTCAGGTTCATCTCAGTAAATCTGACGTGTTGGGCTCCCAGGTTTAAGTTTCTGCATGTGCCGTGTACGCCCGTTGGAAGCGTCCTGCAGTTGTCTGCCTGTTTCTCTCTCGCATGACTGTGTGTTCTGTAATTTCCTGTTTGTCATTGCACCCTAACGTGCCAAGCACCTGCTTCTCATAGTAAGTGTTCAGTAACTGTCCAATTGGACTAATCTGTCAATTAAAACTTCGAGAAATGCATACTCTGCACTGAGATACTGGATATAAATATGAACAAGCATGGCTCCTGCCTTCTTACAATGAGAGTGCTTTTGTCCCGAATATGCATATGTGAAGAGCATATATGTATGTTTTATATATGTAGATGATATATAACTTGTGTGTGTATAATTATGTATTATCACTATATATTATCCAAATGTTAGCTGTGGTACATAAAAGTTTTTCATACACTTCTGGTGTTTTCAAATGCGAATAGAGTGGCAAGCACTGCCATACTTGGTCATTATCTGTCCAAGTGGAGTCTAATAGGTACTGTAGGTAAAGTAAGCATATTTCCGCATTGCCAGAGAAAGTTCCAGGTTATTATTGTCCCAGTACATTGTTCATAACGCGTCCTTCTCCTTCCGGCAATGTCCCAAATATTAAATATCTTCTCTCCATCTTTAGGCCAGTTATTTCAAAATGTGTTCTGTGGAGCTCTTTTTAAGGCAACACATTGATGGATTAAGAAACAATTGGCAACTGCTAGACAGCCTGTAACATTGTAATGAGAAGATCGTCGCAGAGGGGTGGAGGGGACAGTGAGGACTAGCACAGGTAGTGTGAATGTACTTCATCGTCCACCATTTCTTCCCCTCGCCAACAGTCTCACACACACGCCACCAGCTGCAAACCATCAAAGGAACTTCAGGGGAAACACGAACTAAAAGCTGAACAAACAAACGAAAACTAGAATTTAGCAAATGTTGTGTAGACTAAGACATCGTATTGTGGTAATTCTGAAGGTGGGATGTAAAAGTATAAGTGAACAAAAGAATCATTTGTTCTTTTCATCATTGGTCAAATTTTACATTAAATAGGCTGAACTGTTATTGTATCTCCATTTATAAGACAGTGCGAAGATACTTTCCAATATTTGGAACAATTAAAGAACGAAAAACTAGAGGAGGGATTGAGTTTATTACTATCAGTTAAAGGAAAAAAGCCCCTTTCTCAGTAAAAGAAGGAAGTCTGACTCTTCTTATTCAAGAATTTGTTCCAGTACTATTTTAAATTAACACTGGAGAGGTGTTTTCCTGTGAAAAGATAGAAGAGACACCGTGTCATGCAGCTTGGACATGATGTCTAGAACTTTCTGAACATTTCTGGAACTCTGATGGGCAGTTTACAGAGGCGCTCGCTGTCATGATCTAAGAAAGGTTGTGAGAACTTGGAGTCCAACCTGAAACATGCATAATGTTGCAGACATTCCTTAATATCTCTCAGCTGTAGTTTGAATTTGTCCTCTCTAAAACGGGGTTAATAAAATCTAATATATGGGATTTTGTGAGTTCTAGAAAAGAAGATTCACACAGCACACTTAACTTGTTCCTGGCAAACAGTGGGGAGTTAGTAGTATCAGCTATTGATATTTTTTAAAGATTTTACTTACTTATTGAGAGAGAGTGAGAGAGAGAGAGATCACGAGCAGGGGGGAAGGGCAGAGGGAGAACCAGACTCCCTGCCCAGCCTGATGTGGGACTCAGTCCCAGGACCCTGAGATCATGACCTGAGCCAAAGGCAGATGCTTAACCAACTGAGCCACACAGGTGCCCCTTAGCTATTGACATTATTATCATTGCCCTGGAGTTCCTTCACCTGGCTGGGTCTTTACTCAGAGGCTCATGGGAAGAAGTAGCTAATTCACACTAGTTGTTAAATGTATAGCTATTTTTAAGTGAAATTCCAGCTTTAGAAAATGAGTTGTGTACATTCTGACTGTGGTATTCGTAATTAATTCTCTATGGTCCTTAAAAAAAAAAATCCAGTACCTTTATTGAGAAGAACAGTAGACTCATTTTTTAAATAAATGGATTTGGCAAAGTCACCACTTATGCTGAATTAATTATGCCATATATTATTGCTTTGGGAAGAGGCAGCAGCTGATGCGAAATGCCACAAGGTAATTCTGCGAGCCAGAAATATATCAATGGATCAAATTGTAAATGTGAGCCAGGGCAGCAAGTATCCTGCTCTTTCTTTTTCTATGAATAAAAAAACAATGGATTTCAATAGTTTCTCACATTGTCCCACAAAAATCTCTGCTCTCGGAGGTGTCTCCAGGGCTTCTAATGCCAATAAAGATGGGACTTCCACTCCATATAATATTTCAAATTCTGCTCTAGTTCCACTTGCTAATTCAGACATTTTTCATTATTTATTTCAATTTAAAAATGATTGGTTGCTAATTGTAAATTATGAGGAAATTTTTTTTAAATTATACACATTAAACATTGGAACCCGTCAATCCTCAAAGACCGATTTCCAGGATGTCCATTAGTAATTTGATGCGTGTCTTTCCAAATATATGGAGCCTGTTGGAGGCAGTTTGAGTTTGTGTGTTATTGGTGGTGGTTTTTGTTTTTTTGTTTTTTTGTTTTCAAACAAACCATATGACTCCTTCCCATAGAAAAGCGAAGTAGTGGGTGTTCACTGGGGCCTCCTGGAATCATCTGGTGGCTTGTTTAAATTGGTTTGTAATGGCTATCAGAAAGGGCAAGACACAATTGTGTGTTGTGGGTGAAGTGGCAGGATCATGTGGTCTGGGCGTGACTAGGGGACAGGATGTACTTCTGTGACCCCTACTCAGATGCGTAGTCAGGGGAGACAGCACCTGCATGACCTAGCTTGGACCACATGCTCGCTCTTTGTCTAGAAGAAATAGAGCCTGTGATGGTTAATTTTATGTGCTAACTTGGCTTGGCCATGGGACCCAGATATTTGGTGAAATATGTCTGAATATGCTTCCAAGGCATTTTTCACATGAGATTAACATTTAAATCAGTAGACGTTGAGTACAACAGATTATCCTCTATAATATGGGTGGGCCTTGTCCAATCAGTTGAAGGCTTTAAGATTAAAGACTGACTTTCCTCCAAGAGGAGGGAATTTTGCCAGCAGATTGTCTTTGTCTCAAACCATAATATCTGTCCCCTGACTCTCCAGCCCCCTCACTTGCCCAGGAGATCTTGGACTTGGCAGCTTCCACAACTGTGGCATGAGCCCATTCTTAAAATGAATCTCTCTCAATCTCTCTCTCTCTAAGTAGATATACAGATAAATAGAAACAGATGTCTGTATAATCTCTCTCTCAATTTCTCTCCCTCTTTCTGGAGAGTAGTGTACACAATCATCCTAGTCTGGCCTGTTCTGTTTCCCTGGACAGCCCTAATACAGGGCTCCTGATGAAACTGTCCAACAAGCAAAGGTAATTTCTCCAAGAAGACAGAGCTACTGTTAAGAAGGGGAAATGGATCCTGAAGAGCTGAAACTCACAGATGTCAGGCAAATATACAATCAAGCCCTCACAAATTCTTGCCTAGAGTCCAGAAGGATAGTAAAAAAAAAAAAAAAAAAAAAAGACATCAGATGATGTCCCTTCCCTGCTTCGATGCTGTGATAGATTTTCACTAAATGATCATATCTGACTGTCTTCCTATATCACTTATTATGGTCCTACCAATCCTTTATCACTGACTGTGTAGGCTAAATCCTTGTGAACCCCAAAATTCATATGAACAAACATGATTACCAGTGTGATGCTGTTCTGAGGCAGGGCCTTTGGTAGGTGATTGGGTCCAGGGCAGAGCTGTCATTAATGGGATTAATGACCTTATAAAAGAGAGCCCTCCTCCCTCTCACAACTGAGGACACAGGGAGACGATGGCCATCTGTGAACCAGGAAGTGGCTCACTGGTCTGGCAGCACCTCGTTCTTGGGCTCCCAGGCTGTGGAGCTGAGAGCAATAAATGTCTGTTGTTCAGAAGCCCTTCAGTCTATGGTACATGGTCTGTTATGGCAGCCCCAATGGATGGACACTGACCTCATCCTCCACCTGGCCCAGGCCTTCTTTCTGTTCTCTATCATGTCATGCTCTTTCAGTTGACGGCATGCACCCTTTTCTGCCTCTTTCTGGAATGTTCTCTTCTGATATTGTCCTGTGTCTGGCTCTTTTAGTTATTTGGTTTCAGCTCAAAAGTCACCTCCTCAGAGAAGCCTTCCCTTACCACATAGTCTAAAGCATCTTGCTTCCCCCATGGATTTGGTAATGCATGACCTTGTTTTATTTTCTGCAGATTGGTTGGCTAGGTGGAAATATTTTGTACATTTTTTGATTAATGTCTGTCTGGTTCCTCAGAAATGTACAAACACTATGAATAGGACCTTGCTTATCTTGATTGTTATCTTACCCAAACTCCTAGAACAGTGCCTCAAATGTAGGATGCTCAGTAAATATTTACTTATTTGGAACACATTGAAATTTTCATTTTCATGAAGATATAGCTTTATAAATATTTTTTATATATTTTATATAAATATTTTTTATAGCATAAAAAGAACAGCTGCATAGCATGTCTTTGTATGAATGCACCTAAAGTTATTTATCTCTTTTTTTTTTTAAAGATTTATTTATTTGAAAGAGAGAGAGAGCGAACAAAAGAGAGAGAGAGCATGTGCAAAAGTGGGGGGAGGGGCAGAGGAAGAGGGAGAAGCAGACTTAGGAACCTGAGATCACGACCTGAGCAGAAATGAAGAGTTGGATGCCCAACCAACTGAGCCACGCAGGCACCCCTATTTATCTCTTTTATGTTTTGGAATTTTGTGTATAGCATTACTTGAAAAAAGTTTAAAAAATACATGCATAAAAGTTATTCTCCTACACGAGGTTTCTTTTCTTTTTTTTTATAATTTTTTATTATGTTATGTTAGTCAGCATACAGTACATCCCAAGTTTTTGATGTAAAATTCCATGATTCATTACTTGCGTATAACACCCAGTGCACCATGCAATACGTGCCCTCCTTACTACCCATCACCAGCCTATCCCATTCCCCCACCCCTCTCCCCTCTGATGCCCTCAGTTTGTTTCCCACAGTCCATATTCATCTGGTATGTTTTCTTATGAGCAAAATCAACTTCATGTCACATATCCCTTTGCTTAGTTCCTCTTGATAATAATTAATAATGAGGGACATGATAATGTATGTCAATAGTTTAAACTGTCTTGAGGTGTGTGTATGGCCACAAGATGATAATAAAATGGGGAGTTCAACTCAGTGAGGTCACCACAAAAGTAATCAAGTAAATAATTCTAGGAAAAGTGATAAATACAGCTGGTAAGATCTTCACATGCAGCTTTGTTTTTTAGAAACCTCAAGTATGTGGAGCTGGCTTTTTGGTAAAGCTCTTTCTGGAAGCATATTATTTCTCTGCCACCACAGCTCTAAACTAGTTTGATTTGTAGGCAGCCTAATAGCGATCCCTCTGATTTGCAATTTATTTACTAACATCATCTGCAAAGATACTCAAAGGAGAGAGATAAATCGGCCACGGAAAAAAACACTTGATTTATTTACTCCCCGAGTGACATTAGGTCATGATGCCTGCAAGACCTTCAGAGGAAATCTCATATAAGCCACTGTCACCTCCCGTCCCTGCTTTCGCTTCCTACAGCCCATCCTTCACCTGGCAGTCAGGGTGATCTTTTAAAAGCATCAATCAGCTCAAGTCACCTTTGTGCTTAAAATACTCCAGTGACTTCTGATTACGGTGGGAATAAAATCCAGTGGCAGAATATGGCTTACAAGGCCACACATAATTTAACTCCCGCATATCTGCTGTTCTTCTGCGAGGACTTTTATCCTCTTCTTCTGAGTTTCTTCTCATGTCCAACCTTTGCTGTTCACTCCGTTATAAAACACCTCTTTCACACATTCCGGTGTTTGGCACATCCTCATCAATCAAACCCAGTTTCGGCAAAAGTATCACGTCCTCAAAGAGACCTTTCCTGACAACCCTCCCCACGGTAGATTTTCTTTAAAGAACAGCACCTTCATGTGGATTAATAGAAAGGTTTTGTGTGTTTTCAGTTGCTAGGGGAAGGTGAATAGAATTTATAAGAGCTCCGTTGTATTTTCAGGGAGAGTGTCGAAGCTCGCAGCTGTTTTGTGGCAATGTTGGTGATTTAAGGTGAGACAATGGTACAGGTTAGGAACGACCACACAAGATAGCTGCTTTCATCTTAATGAAATTGAAAACAAACCCTCTATGTCAAGATAATCAAAGAATAATTATTTTAGGTACTGCAGACATTTTCACTGATAATGTCAAAGAGTTGTAATAAATACGCGAAGAGCTCTAAATCCCCTATCAGTAAAATCTTGGCAGACAATTTATCTGAAGATACTCGGAATAATAATAATAAAAAAAAAACACCCAACACTCATTCCTAAAAAAATTATTCTTAAGGTGACATTTTCACATGAGAGAAAAAGGAGGAAACGTAGAAGATTTAAGTATGTCTCTGCCAAGAAGCTTCTCTTTAATTTGATTTGAGGGTCATATAAAAGCGTTTGCATTTATCAGCATGGCAGGCACTGTGTTCAACAGTTATTGTAAACATCACTTCCTCCTCAGAATGCTTATTTCTCAGTCTGGTTGCTTTGATATGAAGTGTCATCAATAAGGAGCCTCTTGGATTGTACACTTAAGTTATAAATTTTTTATGTGTTCAGAAGCAATCTGATGCCGCATATTGTTTAAAGAGAGTATATACCAGACTGATAACTCACATTGTGTCCTTATAAATTACGTTTAGTTGCATAAAGCATGTGTGATGTGACTTTCAGTTGTGTTACTCTAGATTTGGAGTTCTCATTCTTTTCACTATGAAACAGAAGTACATTACCATGCGAGGAAGTCTGCAGAGGAATTAGGCACGCGTACGTATTAGCAACAAGAGAGTGAAGGTGATTGCTTTCCAAGTAACTGTGTTCCAAACATTGGTTTGCAAACTAGTTGTTTGGAAAGTGGGATGGTTTCCCTTAGAAGCAATGTGATTAATGATATTTAGGGAAACCTTGTGGAATACAAAAACATGTGTGTGTGTGTGTGTGTGTGTGTGTGTTTATTTAGTCTGTTGAAATATAGAGGTGTTTTTCTTTGGGGAAAGGAAGCCTATAGAGGGATTTGTATTGGAGGGACAACAGTAAGTCACCCAAAAGAAGGTCCTGGAGGGGTACCTGCCCCGGTGCAGTGCTGCTCGCCTGCTGGGCGGTGGGAGCAGCTCTGAGCCATGAGTAGTGCTCATTCCTAGAACAGCTTCTCTCTCAAGCCCACTAGTAGCAGTGGGAATGATGCATAGAAGCTAAGGCAAACTCATTATTCAATATTTTTTCTTTTTTTTCTTATTACTTATATGGAACTGGATTAAATTTAAGCAGGGTGAAATAAAGTTTACTTTTTTTTTTATAAGTTAAATAAAGTTGTAATATTTTCCTAAAGAGTGGCCTGAGGTCACAGAAAGAGCCAACAAGTAGAATGCCTACTTTGTGTGAGATATGTTATATATAGTGTCTGATCACAATAGAGGAATCCTTAAAACTCAGAATGTAGAGTAACACAACTGAAGTACACATCATGCATGCTTTCTCTATGCTACATTTTCTCTGGATGCAACAATACTTAACTGCGAAGGATCCCACACAAGTTACAGACCCGGCATTTACTGTCTTGAATAACCAATCTCACACTCATAGAAGTGGATGTGTAGGAAACAGGGGTCATGGATCCAAACCAGTAAATATCATCTAGAAATAAACCACAGAAATTATGACTTATAAATCTGGACTGCTATTTGTCACCATCTGAGCAGTTAAAGGTAGTCTATTGCTAAGACAAACAGTGTGTTGCTTTGATTTTAAAGGAAATTCAAAGACATCGGTTTTATATTCTAGCTGAGCACTAATATTTAATTTGGGCACTTCAAAAACAACTGAAAACCACAATGTGGTTGTTGTAATGGTCATGGCAGCATTTCTGTGTCGATTTAAAAGGATACGTAAGAAAAAAATGAAGAAAGATCAGGAAAAAAATTCAGTAAAAATATTTCAGCTCTCTTAGATACATTGGATGCCATGAAGCAACCCCTTGGTGTCCCCTCCAGGACTGAGGTCCTGAACTCTCCCTTCCCAGCTATCCCTTCCCCATGTGCTGTGATGGTGGCTCTTGGAAAATGCTGAGTCCCTCTAGAAGAACTGTCCTTTGTTCAAAGAGAGCCACTTCAGCCAATCTCATGCCCCATTTCTGGGAGCACCGCGTCCAATGGCTTGTCAATGGGACGGGACAGTGTGCAGATATGCAGTCATCTGGGCTGAATGCGTGAACACTTTAGAAAGTACCCCCTTGAGATCTCTCATTTTGTTGTTGTCCGCCTGGGTGGTAATGCTTTTCAACTCCTACTTCTGCCCAATCCTGCTTCCTGTATTCCTTTACAGGTTTATTCCCCTATCAACTCTCTATGTGCAAATCCATCAGTCTGTTTCCAAGGAAATCATTCTGAGACAGTGGCCTGTATTCATGTTGGTCCCCAAAGAAATACTTGAGTTAGTTTATTTTCTACAAAATAATGATAGAAGACTCATATTCTGGACACAACCAATTAGCATTTTAACTGGATCATAATACTCATGTAATGAGTTTGTTAATTTGCATTTCCAACCCCCTGAATTTGATGACATGTTTGGGATGAGACCTGAAAATTTGAGGCTTCCACACTAGGAAATTTTGATTCAATATGTCCAGGATGGGGCCTAAGAATCTCTATCTTTTAACACAGAAATTTTCAAATGTATACAAGAACAGAGAAGAGTAGCATGAACCCCCATGAAGTCATTACTCAGTTGTCAACCCATGGGTACTCTTGGTTCAACTATTTCCCCTCTCACCATTCTCTCACCCATTATTTGAAGCACATCTCTGATATCACATCATTTTATCTGAATATGTTGCAATGTGTACCTTGAAGGGGTAAGTCATACCACAATGCTGTCATCACCAATAAAAGAAGTTTAAGTTAGGAATTTATATTTTTAATGTGTCAAAATAATACCAGTGATCCAGAAATCCTGAGAGCCAATGGAGCAATTAAAAATTTGGTGTGTAATTCTTGGATGACTAGTGTGAGAGTGTGTGTGCATGTGTTATTATTCTTGTTTTCAAGTGAGCATCTTTGAATTATGCCAAGGCTGTGTTTAGTCATGTGCTAAAACCATCAATTATGCAGGCTGACTTTTGGTAATTATACCTCTGAGTTAGTGGAGTTGTATCTTTCACCATCTTAATGAGTTCTGCTTTAATAAGTAGAATATGCATAATAAGAATGTTCACATTTTATAGAGAAGTTTAGGCCATTTGGTCAGTTCCAACACTGTTATTTGTTATTAGAGCTTCTGTCCATAACTCTTGCATTCTGGCATAATGGAGTACCCTTCAACTTCTGTAGATTTGAGAAAAGGACCCCCCCCCACACAACATACACACACACACCATCATCATCACCATCACCTTCATATTATCATCGCCATTGCCATCATAATCTTCATGAAGTATTCAGAATCTCATACCGTAAAAAATACTTCAGTTTCCAGTTCTCATTAAGTGAAGAAACATCCAGGGAGATGAACTCTAAAGACAATTTTTAATCTTAGGCATTTTAACCAGTGTCCAGAGTCTGTCTTTAGCCAGAACAGATGGTGTGTATGTCTCCTCCAACACTGAATGTGGAGAGAGCTTCAATTACCTTAAATAGAATTGAATCCCGAGTTTCCATGTGTTGTTTAGATTCAGACAGAACTAATATCCGTTAATGAAACTAATGGCATGGAAATTAGGGGAATTAATCTTGTTAGAACTACATGAAGACAAAAACAACAGAAGGACCTGTATGCATCCTTTTTCATCCTCAGTCCTTAAAACATCATGTCATGACTCATCTCAAAACAAGAAAAATATGAAAAATGAATTTTGATTAAAAAGAGTTAAACAGATACACATAGGTTAAATTAGATTCCTGGAAGTATAAAAAAACCCTCTGATGAACATCAGTATTCACCTCAAAAGGATTCTAGGCTCACCCAATTAACAAATATAGGAATTAAATATAAGAATTCAGTTTTTCAGAAAAAAAAAATAGAAATGGGCAACGCTGTGTGGAACTTTAATACTTCTAATATATTCTCATGTACTGCAAAGCAAGCAAGTAAACAAAATAGTAGAATTGTTATGTCATGAAAAATCCTGATAAATAGCTAGAGGGAAGCCTAATTGTTTTCCAATGCCATGAACATGCTTTGGTGACAATTTTAGTTAGTGCATAGATGGTTTTATAGCTCATTAAAATTTGAAGAAAAGTTTTGAGATTCAGTAAATTTTACCAACAGTGCAATCAAACTTTGAAAATGGGCTATTTTTAATAACAACCAAAGGTTTAGAAGTGTTGGAGGTTTGGGGCACAAATGAAAAATTTAATCTGTAACATGTTGATCTGTGTCAGGCCTTATACTATCAGTTTGTTTTTCCATCTTAGCTATATTCTAAAAGAAGATATAAGGAAAACTGACAGTTCGTAAACCATACAGAAAGAGAATGAGAAAATACAATGGTAGAGGTTCACATCTAAAATTCCTTTTTTCCCTTCACATACCAATAATAGTTATATTTTTTCGGAGGACTGACAGCATAAATTTCTATTGTAAAATAGTTAAACTATTCACGTTTTTGTTATGTTTATCCCATCACTGTTTGATAAATCCGTTGAAATGCCTTTGAAATGCAGTATGTTGAAAGGCTACAATAAATTATCTTAGTATGTAAAACCTGACTTTTGGAAAAATAACGAGTAAATGGGTCTCAGAGCCAAGAGATACATTCTTTATAGATGGTTGACTTCTCAAATGAATTCCAAATAGGTAGAGAGTGCCAAGCAAGTAGTAGGTTCCCAATAAATATTTATTGAATAAAATCTGTTGGAAAATATTCATTGTTTAAATTTTGATTAACATTTGTTCAAAGAGAACATTTTGTTTCACATAAAAACTTTGTAAAAAACGTAAAACTATTTTATTTGTATGATTTTGGTGGGTGAATACTATGTATCATTTGGTTTATTTATCATTTGCCTTGAGCCTTTGGTTATACTAAAATGTTGCGATGGTAGAAAGACACGGGCTAGCCCATGTACTGGGAAACTGGATCTCTTGGAGACTCTATACCTGATTGTCTACTTTCCCTTTCAAGGCAAAATGGGTTTTAGATGGTGTTTGGTCTTGAATGTTCAGGTGGGATGAGGCTTCTAGCATTGTGTAACTGGGGATCAAGTTCTAATGGTGGCCAGCTTGACTACAACCTCAGCTCTGTGATGGAGGCAGAGCCAGCCAACCCCGCAGAGGGAACCATGTCTGAGAGATCAGTCTTGCTTTTCCTGTGAAGAGTTTAACCTTCAATTTAGTGACGACTTTTCTGAAAGTTAAGTAAGTTGGGTATCAAAGAGTGATATGGAGGTCAGGGTAATGGGTTCCTCAGGTAATTGTTTTCAGTCCTGCTTCTAGCCTTAGAATATCATTTTGTTAGTACGTTCACAGCACACTGGAGAAGAATCCTAAGACATGCCATGAAATACCTACTTGTAAGAATAAGGACTTGAGTGTAGATTCGTTTCTGAAAAACTTGAAGACCTAGACTCTGCTGTTTATGAATATAATTTTTTAAAATTTTTTATTATGTTAGTCACCATACAGCACATCATTAGTTTTTGATGTAGTGTTCCATGATTCATTGTTTGCATATAAGACCCAGTGCTCCATGTAATATGTGCCCTCCTTAATACCTATCAATAGGCCAGCCCATCCCCCCATCCCCTCCCTTCTGAAACCCTCAGTTTGTTTCCCAGTGTCCATAGTCTCTCGTGTTTCATTCCCCCTTCTGCTCACCCCCCTTCCTTCTTCCCTTCCTTCTCCTACCGATCTCTCTGCTATTCCTTATGATCCACAAATGAGTGAAACCATACGATAATTGTCTTTCTCTGCTTGACTTATTTCACTTAGCATTATCTCCTCCAGTCCTGTCCATGTTGCTGCAAATGCTGAGTAATCGTTCTTTCTGATGGCTGAGTAATATTCCATTGTATATATATATGGACCACATCTTCTTTATCCATTCGTCTGTTGAAGGGCATCTCGGCTCCTTCCACAGTTTAGCTATTGTGGACAATGCTGCTATGAACATTGGGGTGCATATGGCCCTTCTCTTCACTATGTCTGTATCTTTGGGGTAAATACCCAGTAGTGCAATTGCTGGGTCATAGGGTAGTTCTATTTTTAACTTTTTGAGGGACCTCCACACTGTTTTCTGAAGTGGTATACCAACTTGCATTCCCACCAACAGTGTAAGAGGGTTTCTCTTTCTCCACATCCTCTCCAGCATTTGTTGTTTCTTGCCTTGTCCATTTTTGCCATTCTGAATGGCATAAGGTGGTATCTCAATGTGGTTTTGATTTGAATTTCCCTGATGGCTAATGATGTTGAACATTTTTTCATGTGTCTGTTAGCCATCTGTATGTCTTCATTGGAAAAGTGTTCATATCTTTTGCCCAT
Organism: Ursus arctos; assembly: GCF_023065955.2. Lineage (NCBI taxonomy): Eukaryota > Metazoa > Chordata > Mammalia > Carnivora > Ursidae > Ursus > Ursus arctos. Next base: position 74,274,666 of record NW_026623089.1, read on the forward strand.
TTTTTTATTTGATTATTTGTTTCTCATGTATTGAGTTGAGAAGTTCTTTATAGATCTTGGATACCAGCCTTTTATCTGTAGTTTCATTTGCAAATATCTTCTCCCATTCTGTGGGTCGCCTCTTTGTTTTGATGACTGTTTCCTTTGCTGTGCAGAAACTTTTTATCTTGATGAAGTCCCACAAGTTCATTTTTTCTTTTGTTTCCCTTGCCTTCAGAGACATGTCATGAAAGAAATTGCTGTGGCCGATGTTGAAGAGGTTACAGCCTATGTTCTCCTCTAGGATTTTGATGGATTCCTGTCTCACATCGAGGTCTTTCATCCATTTGGAGTTTATTTTTGTGTATGGTGTGAGAGCTTTGATTTACTGGCCTTATTCTTTGGTTCATTTGAATCCATTCTATCAAAGATCATTTAAAACCCTCAATTTTGGTCTTAACTTTGGCATTTCTCCATGGACTCTCCTGGTTCCCCTGGGAGCATCCAGTGAGGTGCATCACTTAATCTATTTCTTCTCACTGAAAACACCATGCTCTTAGTTTTGATTTTGATATAGTATTATAGTATGTAGGAGTTTTTGTCAGTATTTTTCATTTCTTGCTTTTTGGGTCAATATTCTTGATTATTATAATGAATCTACAAAGAAATAATGATTTGCCTTTGCTGTTGTTATTGTACCAATGTGTATAACCATTTCTGGGAATAATCATAAGATCTTATTGCTCCCATGAGACATGAGAGCCCCCTCTTAACCTCTGAGCCTCCTCTTATCTACATTGAGCTCATTTTCATATGACTGCCTATATCCGTGGTTTCTACACAGCCTAACAGGCGATGATCTGAATTAAATAGTAAGTATGGTCAACTTACAAGAAGGGCTGGGAGTTCAGGTTAGTATATTTCCTACAAATTATAAAAGGAGATGGTTGAGTAAAAAGTGAGAAGATAAAGGTGAAAGAGGAGTAGGAACTATTCCTCCCATTCTCTTCAGACAAATGAGAGACCGCAAATAGTCCAGGTTTCCTGAAGTATCATCAGACGGTGACAGAATGAAGGTGCAGCCTTCCAAACTACTGCATAACTAGCGCCCTGGTTTTTCTACGCCCAACAACTGCTGCTGGCTAAGCATTGCATTCAAATATCTCCGGAGCCCTTCACACAGGTTCTAATGGTAAACACTAAACTTTCTTTCGCTACATTTTTCTCTTAGTGAGGTCTGCCTCTTCTAACTTTATCCAACAGATCTATCCTTTCATCTGTCTTTTCAATTTATTTCTCGTGGTTTTTTTCTTCACAACGTCAAACAGAAATCTTTTTCACAATCTTCTCCGTCAAAAAGGAACTGATCCTTGGTTACCGACAAAAATCATAAGCTTAAACATGATACGACTTGATAAAATATATGAATTCTTTCAATACTTTCATCTACAATATAATCATTTGATTCTGTCTTGGGTAAAGAGGTGTTCAGACTTCCAACCTCATTTTTAGTAGTGTCCAAAAACATCCAGAATTCACCATAAGAATAATAAAGTATTTATTTTGATCAGAAGACTCATCACCTTATTTTTCTAGTGATCTTCAAACTTTAACATACACTGGAATCACTTGGAGAACTAAATAAAACAGTGATTTTTGGCCTTACCCTTCGAGTTTCTGATTCAGTAGGACTAAGGTGAAGCCTGAGAATTTGCTGGTTTCTAGGTGATGCTGAGAACCACTAGTCTAGTAATCAATGACTAGTTAGATAATTTATACCACTGATAAAAGAAGCAATACAAGAGTTATACAGAAGCCTGAACTTAACAAAGATTTTCAGTAGTGCATATCAAAGAGTACTGAGCTGGCTGAGAAAGTCAAATGTTATGGTTGGCTCCAGAAATTAAACTGTTATTTAAGACTCTTAGGTTTTACCACCTTTGAATAACTGAATTATACTCTGACTGACACAGGCAGATGTTACTGCCTTTATTACCTTGACAAGAGAATATTTTTGATGAGTTACTAGATATTTTATTTAATGCCTGCAATATTACTTTAAATTAAGGGCCTGATAGTTATCTGCAATTACATAATAGTTATGCTGTGTTGGCATGGGTAAGAGTTACAGTTTAATTATAGAGTGCCATCTTTCTAGATTTATTAATCTTTTTTATAGATGGTCATGCTAAAATTATCCTTCCTGGTATGCAGTTATCTTGGCACCTGTTATAGCTAAATATGATTTTAAAATACTACACTGAGGAATATTATAAAATAAATTGTAAAACAAAAGGTCAACTTCTCCTAGAGGCAGATTCTGCTCCATTGTGCAAACTGGATACGTTCAGTTATGACTTATGTTGTTATTGACCATGTGAAGTTCATTTCAGACAATATTCCTATGATCATTTTACTTTAAAATAGTGTTTCAGATGTTCAATGGAGGATATTAATAGAATCAATAGCTATGTTTTTATTTAATTAAGTTTTGTCCAAAATGAAGAGCATGAATTAAGTTTGGAAGCAAATAGAAAGGTTGCCTTATTCATAAACCTTTTCTGTTATGCTTCTGTATGTTTTTAGTCACGATTCCAGACTGTGTTCTTTCGTTGTGAGTTTTTCTGAATTTTTTATTTTTGTATTTTTTTTACACTGTGGAAAATGTGAACATAGATATTGTTTATGATACCTGCCATGTTTAAAAAGGTTACAAAGTTGTGCTAATATGAGAAATTTACCCCTTACTCTCCAAATTGGGAGTAATCCATTTAGGCAGGTTGAGAACTACTTTATCTTATTGAGAAGAAGCCTATGTTCCTTCATATAATTAACAAGTTTTGGGAAGGTTGCCATATTGGCAAGGTAGAAATTTGCATGAAGCATCCCATAATTTATAAGCATAAATTTATTTTTTAAAAAATATTTTATTTATTCATTTGAGGGAGAGAGAAGAGAGCACGAGCAGAGGGGAGAGGCAAGGGGAGGGGAGAAGCAGACTTCCCACCAAGGAGAGAGCCTGACATGGGGCTTGATCCCAGGACCTGGAGATCATGACCCAACCCGAAAGCAGATGCTTAGCCCTCTGAGCCACCCAGGTGCCCCTAAACATGTATTTACTTAAAGTTAGAAAGCAACTACCTGTGTTTTAAGCAAAGGCATTTAATTTTTTTAAATATTTTACTTAACTTTTGGGGTTGTACTAAGATTTAATTAGGCAGACATTATATTTTTATAAACAAAGTGTTTATGATACCTGCCATGATTACTTTTATATTCTTTATATCTGTAGCCAGCAGAAATTGAGAAACAGGACAATGACTTGATTTAAGATGTCAACATGAAAGATCCCCTTCCAGCAGAAACATCTACAAAAACAGACTATGTCAGTCCCTTGAGGGGGATAGGGAATGATCAATAGAGCTGAGTATTTTATAAAGTAAATATATATAAGAAGTTGAAAAGGAACGTAGGAAGAAAGAACCCATCTATATGAAGATAATATATGCCCACTGAGAGTAAAATTGTGGAGTCAAGACAACAGGTTTGGAGGTAAAGAACAAGTAGTAGAGTGGATAAAGCCATTGTCATAGATCACTCATTCCAACACTTAGTGGTAAAAGAAAGAAGATTGAAAATCATGGGGCACCTGGGTGGCTCAGTCATTAAGCGTCGGCCTTTGGCTCAGGTCATAATCCCAGGGTCCTGGTATCGAGCCCTGCATCCGGCTCCCTGCTCATCGGAAAGCCTGCTTCTCCCTCTCCCACTCCCCCTACTTGTGTTCCCTCTCTCGCATCCTCTCTCTCTGTCAAATAAATAAATAAAATCTTAAAAAAAAAAAAAAGAAGAAGAAGAAGAAGAAGAAGAAGAAGATTGAAAATTGGAGGTCAAGAGTTGAGATCATTCATGGGTCAAAAATCAGGGCTCTGTGAAGGCAGTAGGGATGGCAGAGAGGAGGTTATGTGAAGGAGAGACTTGATAACTCTCCCTTAAGACAGGTTGTGGTTAGGGGCACAGTTTAGAAAAGGTCTTTTATTCCACTGAGCTACTGTAGTAGTAAAGAAAAGCTAGAAATGTAGCTAATTGATTTCTAACAAAAAAATATAGTAACTGCATGAGTAAGCAATCTTAATTCATCCCTAAAATGCAAAGGTATTTAGAAGGAAATCAAGTAGAGGGTTATACTAAATCCTGTGACCTTCTAGATGACCTTGATTTTATTATTTCAAATTAGCTGTCTCTAATCTGCAAAGTTCCTTATCATAATTAAAAGGTAAGGAATGGGAACTTTGAACATATTTTCACCATAAATGTATAATAGGTGAGGTGATGGCTTAATGACAACAGTGATCTTGCATTAATACCATTTTAATGGGATATGTCTTTCAGCTATGTCAAAACAGGTTTGATGAGCTAATAATTTCTAGGAAAGACTCAAAGCACCATAGAAAGCTTAATGTTCTACATTTCTTTTTTCTCCCCCCTGTGTTTGATTAATCAGATATCTACCATATGAAGTCACCTGATAGTTGTTTTAAATAAATGTCACTATAAACAAGTGAAGCATAAAAAGGTTAAAATTATAAAGATGTGAGTTCCAGGTAATTAATTTTTATATATTTGATACTTCTCTAAGAAGGGGAGAGATAATTAAAAGAAGCAACTGTTAATGGGAAAAGTGAGTGCAATTTGAGAAGGCAGTCAGTATCACACCTTCTTTTAGATTTACAGTGTATCTGGAAATTCTTATAGCAATGGGAAGTATCTTCTACCATTTGGGGACAGCAAATTACTGGAATTTCAACTTAAATAAATAAAATAGTTTTCTTGCTATCGAAAACTGATACCAATCAATACCCTTCTCCACCCTAGAGCCCTCCCACAAGTGGAATTCTGTTTTTTTTTTTTTTTTGAAGTTGAGACTTTCCAAAGTTATTTAATTATTAACATAGCACAAAGCTATATATTTTGCTTTATTGGGAGAGATTAGAGATAACTTAAGTATTTTTAAAAACCTATTTAGAAGTTGGAGTCATCTTAATATCAATAGACAGTTCTTAATTTCATCATGTAAACAAGGAAAGACTTTACCCACAGGACATGCTTCTATGTTATGGAATTTAAAGCTGAAATGGTAAGATTTTGCCCCCCAAAAAAGCTTCCCAACTTAGCACATCCAGCTATTATTAACATGTGTTTACTTATTATTTATACTTATATTTATCATTTAATTGATATTTAAATATAAATATGTATATTAATGCTAATTTGTTATTTTGTTCATTTTGCCATCCACTAACACTCAGCAGAGAAAAAATAAGAATATATTTAAACAGGAGGGCTTAGAATCAAGGTCTAGGTTGTGTCCTACTGTGAATATGATACAGAAATGTGTCATTCTAGAGATACAGCAAGTGAGTGCAGAAAACTATGGATGAAGTAGGTGGAAATGAGTCTCAGAATTTAGTGCAAATTTTTAAAGTAGGAAAGGTGGGTGCCTGGGTGGGGCAGTTGGTTAAGTGTGTGACTATTGGTTTCCACTCAAGTCAAGATGTCAGGGTCATGAGATGGAGCCCTGCGTTGGGCTCAGTGCTGGACATGGAGTCTGCTTGAGATCCTCTCTCTCTCCCTCTGCCCCTTCTGCTCATGCTTTCTCTCGTTCTCTAACATTAAATAAATAAATAAATCTTTAAAAATAAGTAAATAAATAAAGTAGGATAGAGATCTTGGAACATTCTTAGAAAATAGAATGACACGAGAAAATGCACATAGATGGAAATTAATTCACTCTACAAGCGGTCAGCATGTCGCCAGCTTCCTCGGCCATACATATATATGGAATTCCATCCAAAAATATAGTTCTGTAGGTGACAAGTGATCTCAACTCCCTCTCCTCCCAGCATCTCTTTAGAGGTCCCCAGGATGATGATGTCTCAATTATGCATCTTAAGTCAAATTACTCCATTTTACTTTTTTTTTTCCTCTGCACTTTAAGGACCATGATCTCTTAATGCTGCTAATTTACCATTACGTTGGCTGTGAAGTTTGAGGGGAGAAGAGCTAATTTATATCCCTTTCTATACCCTGAAGAAGCTCTTTAAATATTCACCACAATATAAGCTAATCAAGACTAAATTTTTTACATGATGATATTAAAGGTTCATGGATAATAAGAGAATTGCAACATGTGACAGAAATCTATAATACTAGGAACTATTGCAGGACCCACTGACTAAGCATTTGCTAAGAATTATCTCAGAGATCAGACTAATTACCATTACTGCAGATTAGGGATGAATATAGGTAGAGTCCTGCTTTCTAATATGATATTTTAAATAATGTAATAATAATATCAATATTATGGGGTTGTAGGGATTAAATGATTTGCTGTATAAAACATTTAAATCAAGACTTGAGCATAACAAGTTCTTTATAAGTCTTAGCATTTATTTCATTATTTTTAAATTATTTTATCTTGATTACCATCTGAGTACCTTATCATGTATATGCCAACAATACTGACATTTATATCTTCAGTTTGAACACCCCTGAACCCAAATCTATATACCCAACTCTCTATTTGATATTTCCAGCTAGATGTCTCATGAGCATCTCAAATACAATGTGTCTATACTTTTCTCAATCTCAGATAATAGAGATTCCATCTTTCCAATTCTTCAAGCCATAAACTTTGGTGTTATTTTGGGTTCCTGTACATTCCTCTCACTACAAAATTATTTGGTGAAATCTGGTCAACTCCACCTCCGGAATTGACCCACCCAAACACTATTACCTACGTCCAAACCACGATTCTCACCTGCAGTGTTTCAGTAGCCGGGCTCTGTTCTCTGTCTCCCGTACTCCCCATTTTGTTTTGAAACAGCCACCAATGTGATCCTAGGAAACTCAACTCAACTGTGTCACACCTCATTCAAAATTGTTTAATGGTCTCCCAACTCATTAGAGAAAACCACATGTTTTTCAAATGGTGCTTTGCCTGTTCCCTCTCTGACTTATGATCCCTCATAGAATCTTGTCGAATAAATTTAACAGTACCAAAGAGATACCGTTATGTTTCTATTTTACAAATCTCCCCCTTGATCATGTTGCCGGGTAAAATATGGGACTCCCAGTTAAATCTGAATTTCAGATAAACAACATTTTTTTTAGTGTAAGTATGCATAATTATTTAGTGTAATATTGATTGCATGGGGCATACACTAAACATTATTTGTTGTTACCTGAAATTCAAATTTTGATTGGGTATGCTGCATTTTTATTTCCTAAATCTGGCAATCCTACCCCTGGAACTTCAAGTTTATTAGGAATGTTTGTTAGTTCCCATCCACATTCCTGCTGGTGAAAATCTTATCAAATGTTTGGCCACCACAGGACATGGACCACCATGCTTCCAGCCTCATTGATAGTTGCTTTGCCACTGAGCAAATGGTCATTAAGGCAATGCCACATGTTTTAGGATTTGTGGGAGGAATTTTAGTATCAGTTAGGATATGCTAGGTTTTACTATTTAGAGAAAATTTCTAAATCTCAAAGTTAATTTTACTCAGACTGCATCCCACTGCCAGGTCAGAGAGGAAACATTTCTCTGTCTTGTACTCACTTAAGCCCCAGGAGAAGAGGGAAAATACCTCTGTGTTTCCGTGCTTGCTGAAACAGGAAAAAAAAATTATGCTGAATTCCAACCAGATCTTAAACTTTTGAATCAGATCATTTTAATTTTAAGAGAATAATCACAGAAATACATGTAGCCACCACCTTTTCTTCTCAATCCTGTTTTATACTTCCAGTTATGAGAGGTATGTATCTTGAAATTGGTGTGTATTTTTCCTTTGCGTGTTTATACGTTCACTGTTCATCCACATAACCACAAAAATATAGCAATATTTATTTTGTTACTTTGGATAAATCATGTACTTACCATGTCCACTGTAACATTCTTTCTTTATTCAACCTTATGTTTTCCATTTTATCAATTTATTGACTTCCACTGTATACATATGTTCCAATCTATTTGTCCATTTTTTTATTTTGGATCATTCAAAGTTTTTCTGATCTTTCACTGCATTGAGAAATGTTGCAGTGTGCATTCTTAGAGAGATTCTGCACATGCATGCTGAAGTTTTTCTAAGGTAGACACTTTGTTGTGGAATTTCTTGGTCACAGAGTGTGTATTAGATGCTGTCAGCTTGTGTCCTGAGTGCTGTCTAGGTACTTACAATCTCTCTACCGTCTGGTATTCAGAATTGTTAACTGTTGTCGATACCACGGGAATAAAATGTTTTCTATCGGCATCTTCATTTGTATTGCTCTTATAACATGATAGTGGAACCCTTTCATGAGCTCCCTTTTGTATTCTGGACACAAAATCTTTGCTGGTTAAATATGAGAGCATTTTCCATCACCTATCTCTGCTTCCTTTTCACTTTGCTTTGACATTATTTCATGTAACGATGTTTTAAATTGGACATCATCGAAAGTATCAGTTTTTTGTTTTCATGGCTTTTACTTTTTTTTTTTTCTGTCTTAAGAGGCCTCCTTTGTTCCTAGACCATAAAGATAGGTCCCTATATTTTTATACACATTTTCAAGTTCTACTTTTTGTATTATGGTTTTAAGTCCATCTGGAAATGATTTTTGTGTGCTATGCGAGGTAATGGTCCAACTTTCCTTTTTTCCACATGAATAGTCAGTTGTCCCAACTAATTTATATTTTCTCATTTCCGTTCTGATCTTTATGTCACTTCTGTCATAACACAAATTTTCTTAAGTGGTTCTGTTTGTTTCTGAGCATTTTAAAATTTTCACTGGCCTTTTTCTTAGTGCTATGCAAATCCAGCATTTCAGTGAGAATATTTCAGTTACAGTAAGTGTCGGTGTTACGAAGGAAGATACCCTGGTCTTTATTTTTCTTTAAAACGCTATTGGATTGACTTCACATTAATTTTAGGGTAAGCTTGAGATATTTTTAAGACTTTTTGATTGTAATGACCACATTTTAACATGAATTTGAGGGAAAATTACTCTTTATGAGCTAACATTTCCCATCCATGTATTAGTGTAAAATGTCTTTTTTCTCTTAAGTTTATTGCACAAAATGTATCCAGGGTTTCTAGGGACACAGTATATCATCAGGTATATGAACATATGCTCTAAATTGAGACTTTGCATTTGAATCCCACCTGTGCCACTGGCTACCTTTAACCTTATACAAGTCGAAAGCTCTCTGGGCTTCAGTTTCCTGAGGGAAATAATGTGCCATTTACCCCATGGGGTCTCAGGGAACATTACATGAGTTAACATTTATAAAACACTTCAGCCAGAGTCTGACACATAATAAGCACAATGTATGTACACTTTATTTTGTATCTTTAAGAAACTTGTTTTATTGATATATACTTGACAAAGTTATATATGTATGTATATGTATGTTTACACTGTACATCATGACAATTTTATATACACATATACATCATGAAATGATCACCACAATCAAGTTAATTAACCCATCCATTGCCTCACGTAATTACCTTTGAGGGGGTGATAAGAAGCTTACTACCTGTGCTCTTGTCAAATTTCAAGTATACAATACACTATTATTAACCAAAACCACCATGCTGCATATGAGATCCTCAGAACTTATTTTCTTCTAACTGAAAGCTTGTTCTCTAGGAAGAGCATTTCTCCTGTTCCCTACCCCCCAGGCCTTAGTAGCTACCATTCCACTCTCTGCTTCTGGGAGGGTTCCTTTGGTTTTGTTTTGTTTTGTTTTGTTTTGTTTTGTTTTGTTTTTTTGTTTTTAGAGCTCACATGGAACTGATACCATGCAGTATTTGTTTTTCTCTGTCTGGCTTATCTCACTTAATATAATGCCCTCAAGTTTGAGCCATGTTGTCACAAGTGACAGCATTTCCTTCTTTTTTAAAGTTGAAAAAGTATTTGTATGTATAATAGTATCTTACACTATCTTTATTCTTACATTATCTATTTTTTTTTTAAGATTTTATTTATTTATGTGACAGACAGCCAGCGAGAGAGAAAACACCGCAGGGGAGTGGGAGTGGAAGAAGCAGGCTCCCAGTGGAGGAGCCCGATGTGGGACTTGATCCTGGAACGGCGGGATCACGCCCTGAGCCCAAGGCAGACGCTTAACAACTGCGCTACCCAGGCAGCCCTGTCTTACATTACCTTTATTCCTCTGTCAACACACATGACAGACATTTAGATTGTTTCCATATCTTGGTTATTGTGAATAATGTGGCAATGAATATGGGAGGGCAGATATCTCTTTGAAATACTGATTTCACTTCCTTTGGATATATTCTCAGAATTGGGATTATCAGATCCTAAGGTAGTTCTATTTTTAATTTTTTAAGAAAACTCCATACTGTTCTCCGTAGTAGCTGTACCAGTCTGCGTTCCCACCAAGAGTGCACAGGGTGCCCTTTTCCCCATATCTTCACCAACATTTGTTATCTCCTATCTTTTAGATAATAGACATCCTGACAAGTGTGAGGTGATATCTCATGGTGGTTTTGATTTGCATTTCCCTGATGATTAGTGATACTGAGTAACTTTTCATGTACCTGATGATCATTTGTATGTCTTTTTGCTCATTTTCAATCAGATTTTTTTTTGTTTTTTGCTATTGAGTTATATGAGTTCATTACATATTTTACATATTAACCTCTTATCAGATAATATGGTTTGCAAATACTTTCTCCCATTCAGTAGGTCGTCTTTTTATTTTGCTGATTGTTTCCTTTGCTATGCAGAAGACTTTTAGTTCAATGTGGTCCCGCTAATCTATTTTTGCTTTTGTTGCTTGTTCTTTTGTTGTCATATCCAAAAACCACTGAGAAGCTCCTTGTGAAGAAACTTACCTCCCATGTTTTCTTCTAGGAGCTTTATAGTGTCAGGTCTGACATTTAACTTTTTAATGAACTTGAGTCCCTTTTTGTGAGTGGTATAATAAGGCATCCAATTTCATTTTGTATGTGGCTGTCCAGTTTTCCCAACACCACTTATTGAAGACTGTCGTCTCCCCATTGTGTGTTCCTGGTTCCTTTGCTGAAGATTAATTGACGATATACACGTGGGCCTATTTTGGAGCTCTCTGTTCTGTTCTGTTTGTCTATGTGTCTGTTTTATACTAACTCCATTCTGTTTTCATTACTGTACCTTTGTAAAATAGTTTGGAATCAGGAGGTGGAATGTCTCCACCTTTTTTCTTGTTCTCAAGATTGCTTTGGCTTTTTGGGGTCTTTTATAATTCCTTATGAATGTTAGAATTGTTTTTTTTTTATTTCTGCAAAAAGTAGCATAGGGATTTAGATAGGGATTGTGATAAACATATAGATGACTGTCAGTAGTATGAACATTTACAATGTTATTTTTTCCAAACCAAGAACACAGGATATCTTTCCATTTGTTTGTGTCTTCTTCAACTTCTTTCATTGTTCTTTTATACTTTTCAGTATGTAAGTCTGTCCCCTCCTTGGTTAAACATAACCTAAATATTTTATTCTTTTTGATGCAATTGTAAATGGGGTTGTTTTCTTAATCTCTTTCAGATAGTGGTTGTTAAAGTATACGGATGAAATTGATTTTTGCATGTTCATTTTGTATTCTGCTACTTACCTGAATCCATTATTTATTGATTCTGCTTTTTGGTGGAGTCTTAGGGTTTTCTACGTAGGATCATGTCATCTGTAAATAGAGACAGTTTTTACTTCTTCCTTTATGATTTGAATAATTTTTATTTCTTTATCTAACCTAATTGCTCTGGTTAGGATTTTTAATACTATGTTGAAAAGAAGGGATGAGAATGAATGTCCTTGATTTGTTCTGATCTTAGAGGAAAAAGTTTTATGATTTATTCATTGTCAATTATGTTAGCTATGGGCTTGTCAGATATGGCTTTTATTATCTTGAGGTTACTTTTTCAATACCAAATTTGTTTTGAGTTTTTATCATGAAAGGATGTTGAATTTTATCAAATGATCAGAAAAGATACTGATATGGGTTCAGTCTTAAATTTGTTGAGACTTGTTTTGTAACCTAACTTACAATTTATCCTAAAGAATAGTCCATGAGGTTGCCTGGGTGCCTCAGTGGGTTAAGTGTCTGTCTTCAGCTCAGGTCATGATCCCAGGGTCCTGGCATTGAGTCCTGCATCAGGCCCCCTGCTCAGTGGGGAGCCTGCTTCTCCCTCTCTCTCTGCCTGCCACCCCTCTTGCTTGTGATCTCTCTCTCTCTGTCAAATAATAAAATAAAATCTTTTAAAAAAAAAAAAGAATATTCCATGAGTGTGAAGTTGAGAAGAATGTGTATTTTGCTGCTGTTGGATGAAATATATCGGTATATGTCTGTGAAGTCCATTTGGTCCAAAGCGTCATTCAAATCCAATAAAATTCTTATTGATTTTCTGTCTGGATGATCTATCCATTGTTGGAAGTAGAATACTGAAATCTTCTACTGTTAGTATATTGCTGTCTGTCCCTACCTTCAGATCTTTTAGTATATGCTTAATATATTTAGGCGTTCCTACATTGAGTGCATATATATTTATAATTGTTACATTCTCTTGATGAATTGATCATTTGATCATTATATAATGACCATCTTTGTCTATTCTTAGCTTTTATGACTTAAAGCCTATTTAGTCTGATATAAGTATAGCTTACCCCTGCTTTCTTTAGTTACCATTTGTATAGTATATCTTTTCTGTCTCTTCATTTTTAGCCTAAGTGCATCCTTAAAGCTGTTGCAAATCTCCTGTAGGGATATATAGTTGGGTCTTGTTTTTTATCCACGCAGCCAATCCGTGTCTTTCAATTAGAAAATTTAGTCCATTTACATTTAAAATACTTATTGGTAGGTAAGGATTTTATTATTGCCATCTTGTTCATTGCTTTTGGCTGTTTTGCAGTTTCTGTTTTTTTCTTTCTTCTTTCTTTCTTTCTTTCTTTCTTTCTTTCTTTCTTTCTTTCTTTCTCGATTGCTATTTTTTGTATGTGAATTGATGATTGTCCATAATGACATGTTTTTATTCCTTTCTCTTTATCTTTTGTGTGTTTATTTTTTCAGGTTTTTACATTGTGATTACCATGAGACTTACATAAAATATCTTGTAAGTGTATTTTAGACTGATTACAACTTAATTTCAAACACATACAAAAACTCTACCTTTTTACTCCTCCTATCATATTTTATGTTTTTGATGTCACAATTTACTTTTTTTTTGGTTTTGTTTTTTTTGTTTTTGTTTTTTTAATTTGATGGAGAGAGAGACAGCCAGTGAGAGAGGGAACACAGGCAGGAGGAGTGGGAGAGAAAGAGGCAGGCTCCCAGCAGAGGAGCCTGATGTGGGGCTCGATCCCAGAACGCTGGGATCATGCCCTGAGCCAAAGGCAGATGCTTACCGACTGAGCCACCCAGGCGCCCCATACATTTTTGTTTTAGATATGAGATAATTATAGCTATAGTTATTCCTAACGCTTTTATCTTTTAACCTTTATGTTAGAGTTAAGTGATTTATAGACCACCATTACAATACTAGAATATTCTGATTTTAACTATATACTTAGCTTTACCAATGAGATTTATATTTTCATATGTTTTCATTTTACTAATTAACATCTTTTCATTTCAGCCTGAAGAACTCCCATTAGCATTTTTTATAAGGCTGACTAGTCCTGATAAACTCCTTTAGCTGTTGTTTGTCTGCAAAAATCTTTATCTTTCCTTCATATCTGAAGGGCAACTTTGCTGAGTAAAGTATTCGTGGTTGGAAATTTTTTTCCTTTTTTTTTTTTTTTTTTCCTTTTGGCACCTTGAGTATATCAGCTCATCTCTCCTCATCTGCAAGGTTCCTGCTGAGACATCCACTGATACCTTTAGGGGAGTTGCCTTGTATGAGATAAGATGTGTATTCTCTAACTGCTTTCAAACTTCTCTCCCTGTCTTTTATTTTTGACAGTTATTACAATGTGTCTCAGTGAAATCTTCTTTGAATCTGTATGGAGACCTATGAGCTGTGTGTACATGTATGTTCATATTTGTCCCAAAATTTGGGAGGTTTTCAGTTTCTTTTTTTTAAGATTTATTTATTTATTTTAGAGAGCAAGAGCATGAATAGCCAGGGCAGAGAGAGGGGAAGAGAGAATTTCAAGCAGACACCCCACTGAGTGCAGAGCCTGACAAGGGACTCTATCTCAAGACCTTGAGATCATAACCTGACCCAAAACCAGGAGTCAGATGCTTAACCAGCTGAGCCACCCAGGTGCCCCAGGCATTATTTCTTTAAATAAGCTTTTGCTTCTTTCTCTTCTTTTCCTTATGGGACTTCCATGATGAAAAAAAATTTTTTTTTGATTGATGATATCTCATAATTCCAATAGGTTTCTTCACTCTTTTCCATTCTTTTCTTTATTCTCCTCAGACTGGATAATGGGAGATTTGCTTAGAGTTCACACATTTTCTTCTGATTGGTCAAGTCCATTGTGATGTACTCTATTGTGTTTTTCATCTCATCCATTGTATTCTTCAGCTCCAGAATTTCTATTTGGTTTCTTTTATAACTTCTACCTCTCTCTTGAACTTCTCATTTTGATGGTGTATTGTTTTCCTGACTTTGTTGAGTTACCTATATTCTCTTTTAGCTCACGCAACTTCCTTAGACTACTTATTTTGAATTCTTTGTCAACTTACAGATCTCCATTTCTTTGAGATCAGTTACTGGAAAATGATTCCAATATTTTTTGGTGGTATATTTTCTTGAATGTTTGTGTTTCTTGTAGTTTTGCATTGATAGCTGCATATTTGATGGAGGATTTCCCTCTTTCAGACTATATGGACTAATTTTGGTGGGGAAGGACCTTCATCTACAGCTGGTTGCGAGAGCACTGGTTGGTAGGGTGTGCTGGTTCCAGTTCCAACTCCAAGAAAGGCCCAGCAGCATAGTGTCCATGCATCTCCATCAGCTGAGGTCTGCATTAGTGAAGATTCAGTGACCAAGGCTGCAGGTGCTTGCAGCAGCAGTGAGAGATGTTGGGGTCTTTGGTGACAAAGGCTGCTAGTAACCATCTTTTTTTCTCCCAAGGGGTATATTATGGCCAAGGGATCCTTCTTGGCTCTGAAGCTTGGAATCCAGCTTACAGGCATCTTCACAGTGGTGGTGGTACTGCTTCTGATGAGAGGTTCCTGTGGAATAGCCCCAGAATGAGGGACTAGAGCATGAGCACTTGCAGAATGACAGTGTCCTTGGGGTTACAGCAGCTATCCTGAAGCAGCGATAGATCTAGTGATTGAGGCATGTGTGCATGCGGAGCTACCATTGAACCAAGGACTGGTACATGGGTGCTCACAGAGTGACAATGGCTCCAGGGTCCAGAGTGCTAACTAACCCACAGCAGCAATGATACATAAGACTTGGGTGCATGCTGAGTGGCCACAAAGTCAAGACCTATGCATGCACATGTGTGACATGACTGCAGCTCTGGGGCTGGGAGCTCCGGTTAGCCTATAGTAGCTTTGGCTCTGGTACCTAAAATGCAAGTGCATGTGAAACAGCCACAGGGCTGGAGTCTGGAGCACAGATGCATATGGAGTGGCTGCAAAGTTGATGTTTAGAGCATGGGTGTGCAGAGAGGGACCACACAGTGAGGATCGCACAGAGGGACCATTGGGTTAAGATCTGAAGTGTAGACACATGTGAAATAACCACGCCTCTATGATCTGGGGCACACACTGGACAGCAGAGGTGGGCTGCCCCGATCCCCACGCAGTGCAACAGCAGCTCCTTCAGATGGAGGGGCAGCAGCAACTCCTTTCCCAGGGGTCTTCACCAGCAATAGCTGTTGACTGCCTCAGTGGCAAAATTTGTTGGCATCTTCCGCAGAGCAGGCCACTGAGGTTCATGCTGCCACACACTATTCGGACTCCGTGGCTATTGTGGGGGCTGCCAGTGTCCTCCACGAGGACCAAGATGGTACCCACCACATAGCTGATACTGACAACTCCACCCTTCATCTTTGTTCCTTGCTGCCACTGACATCCCAGCTGTTCCAGTTCCTCCACCCACACTTCCCATGGGATTCTACTCTGCATTTTGCTCCACTGTGTTGCTGGAGGCTCTTAACTGGACTCTTGAGCCTTTCCAAGCTATTTTTGCTCATGGATAACTGTATAACTCTTGTTTTTTCTGTGAGAAATGAAAGCCAGTACCTCCTACTCTGCCTGTCCTGCTGATGTCACCTTGTGCATTTCAAAGGAAGTTTTTTATCAAACTTGCTGATGTCTTTTTGACTGTAATAGCTTGTAGTTTTTCTTGTAATTTCTATGTAGACAACTTTATTGCCCATGAATAATGACATTTTATATTTTCTTTCTGGCCCATGTGTCTTTTATTTCTTAATATGACTTGGATTCTTAAAACTATACTATTTTTTTTGAAGATTTAATTTATTTATTTGCGATAGAGAGAGAGCACAAGAGGGGAGAGGAGCAGAGGGAGAGGGAGAAGTGCTCCATCCCAGGACCCTGGGACTGTGACCCGAGCCAAAGGCAGTTGCTTAACTGACTGAGCCACCCAGGTGCCCCAAACTATACTATTTTTTTAAAAAGACATGTTACTATCATCTTTGCTTTCTAGTTCTTTATCTTAAAGGGAGTGTTTCTAATATTTAGTCACTAGAATGATGTATACTAAAGATTTTATAAATATGTTAAAGGCAATTAATTATTAAACACATTTCTAACTTGTTAATAATCTTTATCATGAATGAACAAAAAATATTTGAAAGCTTTTTATGGATTTATTGAGAAGGTTTAAGTGTTAGATCCCTTCCCATATGATTAAATGCTTTAATAAACTGTAATATTAACAGTCTACTCACTCTGGGGATAAAAAGTGTGTGTTTGTGGTGATTTTCTACATACACATATACACATATATTAAGCACACAGTATTTAATTGAGTTTCCTAATGCTTTATTTGAAATTTTGTACCTAAGAACTGAAGTAAAATTGGCTTATGATATAATTCATTTTACCATCTACTTTAGATTTATCTTTTTTAATAATTAGTTTATTTATTTATATATTTGGGAGAGATTGAGAGAGAACACAAGCAGGGGGAGGGGCAGAGAGAGAGGGAGACAGACTCCCCACTGAGACAGGAGCCCAACAAGGGACTCAATCCCAGGACCCCGATATCATGATCTGAGCCAAAAGCACATGCTTAACTGACTGGGCCACCCAGGAGTCCCTAGTTTAGGTTTAGAATCAAGGGTATTTATGCTCACCTAAAAATATTCAGAAAATAGTGTTGGCTTCTTATTATGTCTCAAATCCTGTTCCAGGTTCTGATAGTCGAAGGGGTACTGGGAATAATGGGGAAATGGCAGAAGCTTTACATAGGTGGTCCTGGCAGGCTTCCATTGTTAATGGGACATTCAAACAGATAGTAGAGAAGGAAGAAAAGGGGTATTCCAGAGTAAGTAGCCAACGTGAAGCTCTGAGTCAGGAGTATAGCTGGTGTATTCTAAAATTGCAAGCAGTTAAAATTCAGAGTTTTGCTTAAAGTGTGGTTTATGTTCACCTGTCAAACTATTTGTGCCTATACTTTTGGAAGACTCTACATTGATTGGCTATCTGTCTGTCTATCTATCTATCTATCTACCTACCTACCTACCTATCTACTCATTCATTCATTCATCCATTGGGTTGATGATATGTGTGTGTTAATTTTTTTCTTTTAAAATCTTCTGTTTTTGTAAAAAAAAGTGTCTTTTATCTATATATTCATAAGCAGGTTAATGATAAAATATTACCCTGTCTTTTAAAAAAAATCTCTGCTGTACCTATAGTTATGACAGTCTTTTTATTCACTATTTATATCCTGCTGTCTTTCTATCCTTTTTCTTTTTTCTTTTATCCTTAATCAATATGGCTAGAGGCATGTTTATTTAATTTGTGTTTTTAGAGTCGCTTTTTAAAAAAATTTACTGTTTCATTTACTCTTTCATTTATTTTTACTTCAACATTATTGCTCTATACTTTGTGTATTTGTTATTTCCTATACAATTTCCCTTTTTGCTATATTCAGTAGATTCTTCCTTCTTTTTATGTAGCGTTTTCACTGTCATTTGGTTCTTACTATAGCATGATTTCCATTGGAATTTTTCACAGAACTGCAATTATATACAAGTGTCTATTTAAGTTAACAATACAACATTATCTGGCTCTCTTCTTAAGAGTTTTGAACTGTCTTACATTTGGATCAGGGAATGTGGTCAGTGTAAGATAGTTTGATTAACCTGTAAACCTCTTGTTAAATTCACTAACAACACAGACTGATGATCAATTTGTTAGCCAAGATATTTTCTCTTAGGTATTGCAGTTTGTTCCCTTTCTGATCAATATTCTCAAAAAAGAACTTTCAGGGACAATTTTTGTTATCACTTTATGGAAATTTAAAAGTATTAAATGAATTTATATCTAATTATATTATATTATTAAGTATGACTTTATGAATGGCATATAAACTGAGATTAACAGTTGCTTCCCTTGAATGTGATGGTTTCCTATTTGCTGTAAGGCAGCCAAGGCAATAGTCTGGTGTGATTTAGGATGCATAATAGTAAGAAAAAGCATGATTGTCTATATGTCCCACTTCAGAAACCCTCTTATTTTTTTAAAACTGAATTCATTTGCTGCAGTATCAAATTATCGTAATTTTAGATTCTATCCCCTGTAGGCATCTATATTGTGTTTACTTGATAATATCCTTTGAATGATTAAGATAATGAAACACTGTTCCCTCTTCCTCAAAATATTCTCTCTCTCACATGTTCATCCATTGGCAGTAAAAATAAGTTGGAATCATACCAATGAGTACTCAAAAGTAAGGACATGCATAGTGAGTACTCAAAAATATTTTCAGGATAATTTACAGGAAAGATGTTGTGTGTCTTTAGTTGTTTTTTGCAGTTTTTTTTTTAAATAAGAGTCAGCAATTCAATTGCATAGAAATGAGGATTTATCTTTTTTTAAAAAAATATTGCATTTATTTATTAGAGAGAGGAGAAGACATGAGTATGACTGGGGGGAGAGGCAGAGGGAGAGGGAGAAGCAGACTCCCTGCTGAGCAGGGAGCCCAACACTGGGCTTGATCCCAGGACCCTGAGATCATGACCTGAGCCAAAGACAGACACTTAACCAGCTGAGCCACCAGGCACCCCGAAATGAGGATTTATCTTAAAAAATTCAACAAAATGCTACTCCCTACTTTCATCCGTAAATTGTATTTTAAGAATTAAAAGGGTTCCATTTAAGAAATATTTCTTATAATAACAACTTACCCATTGACTTTACTTTAGGAATGTGTCATTGCCATAAAATTACCGTATCTGATAGAAATCATTTTAATTTTGGTATCAGCTGTCAGAATATTAATTTAGACCATAAATAGCTGCATATATACAGTGGTGAAAGAATATTATTCCACTGTTGTTGAAACAGTGAGAGCCCTGAATGATTTGATAGCTATATAATTAATCAAATAATAGGTTACCTAATTGAATCTGAGTTAGCTATAAATAGAAAATATATCCGTGGATAGCTGTAAACAAAATTAAAATTTTATCTTCAGCATCCCTGGAGACTTAAATTCTATGAAAACCAGCAGGCATGAATGTAAATGATGATTCACATTTCGTTGTTACTGGGTAGGAGGTCTGGTAGCAGATTTTCTTTCTTACTTGGGAATAAGAATAGTACAATCCAGCTGTAAGGATGATAATCAGATTACGTGGTGGGTGCCTGCCAGAGCAAGACTTTATTTCTCCTGGCCAATGCCCCAGAATATTCTAAGACAAAGATGGGTGATATACATATGTAGATGTGTGATATATCATACATATATGTGTGTATGTGTGTGTGTGTGTAAAATTTAAAATTTTCCTCAGTTTCCCTTTCCAGTGAAGTTTTAGAAATATAGAAATTATGTATGGTTTGACTCTTATAAGGTATAGGAGCAAGCAGTGAATATGAGAATCATTACATTTTATTCATTTGTATTTTATACACTTCCTCTATTATTTAAGTAGGTAAAGACAAGGGACAATTAGAAAATATTTGCTAATTACAGTACCTGTCTAAAAGTAAAATCGTGGGGCGCCTGGGTGGCTTAATCAGTTAAGCGTCCAACTCTTGGTTTTAGCTCAGGTCGTAATCTCATGGGTCATGAGATCAAACCCCTAGGTAGGCTCCACACTCAGTACGAAGTCTGCTTGAGATCCTCTCTCCCTCTGACCCTCTCCTGTTCATTCTCTCTCTCTTTCTCAGATAAATAAATAAATCTTAATGAAAGGGAAAATAATAATAATAATAATAATAATAATAATAATAATAATAAAATAAAGTCTCCTGTTCTTGGAAAAATATGCAATGTTTGTGGTGGGGAGAAGGGAATCTGATTAATTTCTGATATTTATATGTAAGAAAACCACATGTTAATGTGGGTGAAATATAAATAATTACATTTTTTAATAAATGAAAAGGCAGATTATAGCTGTAGTTATAAGAGAAGGTTGAATTCTCACGATTCTCAGTGCCTCACTTTTTAGAAGAAATTTAGCTGTTTGCATGGGATTCACTGATAAATATTTTTAATTCTCACTTCGCTGTATAATATCATCATATTTTCATCATGTTTAATAATTTACGCAAATAAAAAACTAGCCAATTCATATACTTGACAGTGTTAGTAATTTGAACCAAAAAAAATGTATATATTTTAGCATTATCAAGAAGATATCAATGTAAAGGAAAGGAAATTATACCAAATTGTAGATTTGCTCTTTCTTTAGTAACTAATACTTGATGTTTCTTTTAGAGTCGTCTGTTAAAATTTAGGGATAACTGGAAAATAATTTGTATTCAACTTGACTACTGAGGTTCATAAAAAAGACTGTAGACAATGAAATAAAATCTAATGAAAGGAGACTTACTTATCCAAAAGAAATATTAGAAAAAAAGAAGTGTAGACAGAAGTTGTAAAGAATCACGGTAAGTGGCAGACACTTAGCTTCAATGTATATTGAAAGGAAATATGCTTTGGGCAAAACCGTGTCCACCCAACATTTACACACTGAAGCCCCAGCCTCAGTGTGATGGTGTTTGAAGTTAGGGTACTCTGGTAGGTGACTAGGTTTAGACAGACCCCTTATGCTAACTGCTTTTAAAAGAAAAGAAAAGAAAAGAAAAGAAAGAGAAGAGAAGAGAAGAAAAGAAAGAAAAGAAAAGAAAAGAAAAGAAAAGAAAAGAAAAGAAAAGAAAAAAAGAAAAGAAAGACCAGAGCTTTCTCTGCAACTCCCATGTGAGGACCCAGTGAGAAGGAAGCCATCTACCAGCCGGGAAAATGGCTTTCACCACAAACACCTGACATATGATATGTCTATCTTTTGATTGTTATTTTCTGACTTCACCCATAAAATTCATTACATTGGCATTTTCATGAGTGCAAGACCAATGTTGTTTATTTTTCTAGCCCAAGTCACTGACACAGTCCTGGCAGTAAGTGGTCACCAGGTGATTCTTTACCAAGTTAATGATTTTTAAGGGGAAAGGGGAGAATAAAGTCAAATCCTTTCCATGTTTCTTTTTCTTGCAAAGTGGTAGAGTGTAACATATTATTATGATTGTATACCACATCAGTCAAAATCATGGTGGAACATCAAATTGACACAATTAGTATCATGGTGTAGCTAGAGCTCCTTTAAAAAGGAGCCACAATGAAGAAATTCCAATGGAAGTTTTTGCGGAAGAAACGGTGCCTTTATAGCTTCATTCCCCTCAGATCCCTACCTTCTTGCAAAGAATTCCTAGGGCTATTCAGAAAATAGTTGGTACTATGGACTATGAGAAACAAACTGAGGGCCTCAGAGGGGAGGGGGGTGGGGGAATGGGATAGACCGGTGATGGGTAGTAAGGAGGGCACGTATTGCATGGTGCACTGGGTGTTATATGCAACTAATGAATCATCGAGCCTTACATCGGAAACTGGGGATGTACTGTATGGTGACTAACATAATATAATAAAAAATCATTAAAAAAAAAAAAAGAAAATAGTTGGGAAGGGGTGCCTAGGTGGCTTAGTAAGTTGAGTTTCTGGCCCTTGATTTCAGCTCAGGTCATGATCTCAGGGTCCTGGGATCGAGCCCCTCATGGGGCTCTGCATTCAACTAGGAAAATGCTTAAAATTTTCTCTCTTTCCCTCTCTCCCTGTGCCCCTCCCCATCCCCCTACATACACTCTCTCTCTAAAATAAGTAAATAAACCTAAAAAAAAAGAAAGAAAGAAAAGAAAATAGTTGGGACAATTTGGGAAGTGTTCATTTTGAAACATCAAGAATGATGACTGCCAAATTCTGAATGTGTTCATTTATTCAAGAGGCAATAACCAATGCCTCTGAGCAATGTGTTGATTGCTGTGTTAGATACAATGATGGAGAGAAAGTTCTCCTCTTAACGGAATCACCATCTAGCAAGCAATGTAAGACTGAAGGTAAAAGATTACCCAATAAGCCAGTTTATTACCACACAGTACAAGGTATTAAAAGGATTCAAAGACAGATGAAACAAACATTTATGAAACAAAATGCACAATAATTCACTTTGGGTGACATATTTCAAAATTATAGGCACAGTCTTTGGCATAATCGTCATAATGATTATCTACAAATTTATTATACATATCATTTAAAAATCTCTACAGAACACTTTGAATTTTTAATATATTTATGGGCTTTTTTCCATAAAATCAAGTTGTTCTCCAGAAGTAGTTGGTTTTCTTATTCCTAAAAAAGAGAAATCCAACATTTATAGGTAACATCATTGTTAAGAGGAAAGAGAACTAAAAGAATTGCAATAGACTTCTTTTGTAAAGAAAAAACGAAATGTCAAAGAGAAAAATTTTTTGGTTCTTTAATCACAAGCATCAAATTGTTACAAATGGAACTTCCAATTGAATTCCTCACTTTGCCTGAATTGCACATGGGATCATGCCTGCATACCGAGTGAAGAATCATATTTCATAATGCATTTCATTGGGCTTCCAAAATAGTGATTCTGGTGGAGACTTTTCTGTATAGCTTGTCAGATAGAGAAAAAGCAATTTAATAAACACTGTGATCAGATACCCATGCAATTCATTTCATCTTTTTTTTTTTAAATTTCAATGCCCAGAATATCATTGCTAGAATAAAGTGCATTATTTCCTCTTCACTCTGATTCATTAAACTGTGTTCGTCATTCTTTACAAAGGTGTTTTGGCACGCCTCACTAACTGTCAAGTTGAGGAAAAGGTCAGTTGCTTTTGTTCAATAAAATACATGCTCCTTAATAATATTATTTCTTAAAAAATACATATTGGCTTGTTTTCTTTTAGTTTCTCATTTATCTGCATTTGTTTCCCTTTGCTGAAGGCTGAACCTGAAAACAACTTGAACTAATTATGTTTCTTACCTGTACTCCAAATTACATTTCCAGTGGCTCACTTTGCCATGATTATGACATTGAGAGAGATGGCTTTGCTTGGTAGGATGAGAAAAATGGCTGAGACACACTCGGGTTTTAGTGCAGGCTATGTTCTAAGGATTTGGGGAAATAGAGAAAGTATCAGATACTAGATTGTATCTACGACATATAAGAGATCAAAGGGTCTTGTAAGGCAGGTAAGGACATGTCTTCAAAAAAAAAATTGTAAGTCCTAGACGTCCTTCCCCTGATGATTTTTGGAAAGTCCTATTAATCAAGGAACAGCCTAAATCAGTGAAGATTTCCTTGACTACAAGATACAATTAGTGGTGTTCTTAACTCTTCCACTCAATAAAACATAAGTGATGAGAAGCTGGGGCATATGCTAAATATTCATCCTGTATCTTGGTGTCCAGCCCAGTGATTAGTATGCCAGACTCCAACAAATGAGTATTCAGTGAGTAAATCAGGTGCTGAGTTTCTGGGTTCTGAACTCTCTCCCTCCTGTACAATCTCATATAATATCTTCCACTCTCCCCCTCGGACAATGTGGGAAGCCATGAATAGAACATGGACGAGCTTTGTACCTCTATCAGCCTGAGCCACTAAGTGAGATCTTAAACTTTCTCTGAGTGAGAAATAAGCAAAGCATGTATTATACAAGGCCACAGAAATTTGGATATTCATCTTTTCTAGCAGTGAACACTAACTTACTAATGCAGGGTATTTATTAGATTTATAGGTAAGACAGAAGGAAGGATGGTGCTAACTTCCCATTCCATAGTCATCTCCTTCCATTTTGACCAGATTGGCAGCATTGAAAGACATGAGTCAGTGGTCTTCCCAGCTCGTGCCTCAGTGAGATACAGCTTGTTCTCACACCCAGCATCCTGCGAGGATGAAGGTAGAAGCTGTTCTGATGAGTCAGACGCCATGCTGAACACAATACACAATATAAAAAGGTCTCAATCTGTTCCGAGGCCTAGACTTGGAAAGTTTCCATTGTCCTCTCTTGTCTATGCAAGAAGAACCACCTTTGGACCAATTTATTTTCTATCCAAAGATGCTAAACAAAGACTAGGGTCATGAGAAGGGAAAGAGATGCTTTCTTGCCACTGGTATATGGGTTCTTAAGGCCCATGAAGAGGAGAGTGAGTAAATGACAGATTTGTTTGATAAATGACTTTAACTTAACTAGGGGGGAAATTTAAACACTCGGATCCTTCCTCTGGGTGGAAACTAATGGAACACCACCATGTTATTGTTTGTTATGACTAATTTTACATCTTGTGAGGAAGGAAATAAAACCTATGGGGAAGGAAACAAAAATTTGTTGACATCCTACCACACAGCAATAGTCAACTTTTTTCCATTTATGCATTTATATGTATAAAATCAGATTATTTCCCACAGATTCATACTTGTTTTGTTTATGGAAATCATTTTTGTGCATGTTTTTTTTCTTTTTTAGCAAGGAAAAAACTGTCTTCTTTCTTCTCTTCTACCAACACTGACTAATATGCACTCTAACATTTGATTCTTTTTTTTTTTTAAAGAATTTATTTATTTGACAGAGATAGAGACAGCCAGCGAGAGAGGGAACACAAGCAGGGGGAGTGGGAGAGGAAGAAGCAGGCTCCTAGCAGAGGAGCCTGATGTGGGGCTCGATCCCAGAATGCCGGGATCACGCCCTGAGCCGAAGGCAGACGCTTAACCGCTGTGCCACCCAGGCGCCCCCTAACATTTGATTCTTAACACTTATATACTAAAATGTGTAATATGTGTGTACATGTTTCTTAAGAATAGAATCATTATATATACAGATTTCAGTATCTTGCTTTTCTTTTTAAGGAATACCTTAGGAAATCCCTACATGTGCTCAGGTATAGATCTAATACCTCATTTTAATGCTTGCATCCATTATATCCAAAAACCTAGTGAATCTGAGCATTTAAAAAATATTTATAGACTGCATGATTTTTTCACCTATGATTTATCTGTTCATGTTCGTCCAATTTTCCAATTGGTCATTTTTAATCTATATCTACATATATAAAATAGCATTAATATTATTAAACTTATATTGGTATTATTATAAGTATTAGGCCTTATTCCGGTGGACAACAATATTTCCCATAATCTGTAATTACTTGTTGGCTGTATTAACATCTTTCTCATACAAATGTTTCAACTTTTTATACTTAAAATTTTCTATTTTTTTAAATAGCTCTTGGTTATCTGTTTTATCCATGGGCTATGGATAAGGTCTCCCAAATTTATATTTTGTATGTAGTGATCTAGATTTTCTTCTAGAATTTTATTTCTTGATACATTTTTTCTAAATCGTTTCCTAATTTTGTAGATTTTTGTCTCTAAAAGTCTAAGACCACAAAAATAATATTTAGATAAAAAGAATGCTCATAAGTAAAGTAACTGTTAGAAGGTTAACTGTCAAAGAAAGAGTAGACATCATTATAGACAATGAAACCTTAAACTATTTAAAAATGTAAGAACATAAGAATCCACATAGAGATGTCCACTAAAGCTATTTATTAAGAATGTTTTGGAAGTTTATATGAATTTGCTAAGATAAAAAAATGAACATAATTTTTTAAGCTGTGAAAAAAGGCAGGTTTTGGCAATGATTGATAGAAAATCTGAATATCCATAAGATTCTCTTAAATGAAAAAAACTACTAAAATTAATAGCAGTACAGTGAACTTAATTTAGTAACCCTTGGCTTCATATACATTAAACATTAAAAAAAAAGTTAATAGGGCTTCCTACTGTATTTTCTAGGAATGGACATGACATACATCATTAATAGTGAGAAAACTATAATAAGTTTTAACATAAAGTTAATGCAAATACATGGTAATCTGGTATTCATTGTGTTTTAAAGTATTATTTTATTCTTTGGTATTCACTTAAAAGCTTATTGCAATCTTATATTCCTTATAAATATTATTGCTGTCGTTATGTAAGTAAATGACTCCTCAGAGTGAATTGATTTTGCTCTTCTTTGCTTCCAGTAGCATGAAATTAACAGCTATGTTCCTGATACTATCACAGAAAGTCTATCTTTAACCTTAATCCTTAAAATTCTTAGGAATTTTTTTTTAATTTTAAACTAGATTGAGGTCATATTTACAGTTCTTACACAAATAATCATCATTTCCTTTTCGTTGATCTTCCTGGAATGCTCTGAAGTTTTTCTTTAGTTAAATTTATTGCCACTTGGCCTAGGGATTTCTGAAAGTAGTCGAGAGTAAAGGACGGAGCATGGAAAATGAGTTTCTAGAACAAACTTGAGTTCATATCCCACAGACTCCTCTGGGTTCTGGGAAGCACCCAGAGAAGAATCCATTTATAGCAATGCCCATGCCCTTTCAACCTTGGTTAATTGGAATGGTACATCCCATCAGTGGAAAGGGTCATAGGCATGACGATAAAGCTTGCTGAACTCCGCTCACTCCCTGCCATATATCTCTCCTTGCATCCTGCCCCATCTCTTGTCCTCTGCTGTCTGTCTGCATCTCACTTGACTTTGTTGGATGACCACTGTCCTGATCTGGCGCGGTTGTAGTTGGTTACCTTCTCTCTTACTCTGACTCGATGTCCTGTGCTATCCATGAGACCTCCTTACCTCTCTCTGCTGCCCCCACAAGCAAGATCATCCTGACTGAACCCAATAGGGCCCTCAGGACACAGCTCCGGAGAACTTTCCAGAGGCGAGCGGGAGAATTCAGTGCACTGGCAAGAGCTTGGGTGTTGAGAGTAATTTTCTTTCCAAGGCCGTGGCCTATTTAGTCAAGGCCTATTAAATGCATGCAATTTATTATTCTCCCAAAGTGAAACTTTTAGCCCTTCTGTGGCATTCCATTATGGCGAAGATCACTTTTAAAGTAATTCTGGGTCACTGTGTCCTCAAGTGCAGAAATTCTGTAATTTTTCAAGAAGCATTTCTATAACGCATATGTTTTATAAGGTTGAAAGTGAACAAGAAATTTGAAAGGATACATAGCAAAAAAAAGGTGTCATTTTAATTTGTTTATATTAGCATACGTTTCTTATTTCAAATAGAAATAAGAAACACAAATGCTAAATGGAAATTAAATAGGTTTTTTCATGTTTTATGTCAAGATTTTGTGTTGTGAGCTATAGCTTTATAATTAGTGTTCTAAGACATTTGCTAAATGAGATTTTTTTGAGAAATATGGCTATTACAGTTATTGAAAGATATGTTCCCTTTTAATGTGGGGATATTAGTCATATTGGTTATTATTAGTTTAGTGTGTTTTTTATCAAATTATTTTTATTAGAAAAAAATCAAATGCAGAAACAAGTGTTC
The DNA here is from genome assembly GCF_023065955.2 of Ursus arctos. Classification (NCBI taxonomy): domain Eukaryota; kingdom Metazoa; phylum Chordata; class Mammalia; order Carnivora; family Ursidae; genus Ursus; species Ursus arctos. The sequence continues at coordinate 74,302,554 of NW_026623089.1, forward strand.
CAAAAAGAAATTTAAGGAGATAATTGTGTTGTTCAACTTCATACACACAAGTTGTTCTTATATAGAGAGAACCCAGGATTTAACCCCATTGCACTTCCAGCTCTGCCTTTAATCCAGTGGGATGATGTGATTTTGCTTACCCTTTAGCACTCATTTATACTGAAGGTTAGTTTGGGAATTTGCCTCAAATGAAACTATCACTTGATCCATTTGGCAGAAGAAATAGTAAATGTTTTGGTTCATAAGCTCTCTATTCTAAATGGATTATTACTATAATGATATTCACTGTACTTTTCCTTATAGCTCTTATTTCTTAGTGAATTTCATCTTACAGCAAAAATAATATATCTTCCCTTCCTTGACTATCCATATTCTCCTACTCTGTCAGCAAAACAAATAAATTCTGTTTTCAAACAAGAACAAGACATCAATCTAATTCACTCTTTGACCTTCAAGTTTCCCTTGGCTATATGGATTTGCTGTATCTAAGCAACCTCATCTCTGCTTTTTCATCACTGGCAGAATGGCTCTGGAATATTGGGTAAAAATCAGAGCACAGAAAGATGTCCCCAGAAAGGAGAAGAATCACTGACAGATTGTGAATGTACCAATTTACCAATTATCTTTTACATGTGAAACACCTGAGATTCTTTCATCTCTAGGTTCTTTGAGTACTGAACAGATGACATCTTATAGGTCATTCCTGGGTCAGCCAGGTGCCCAGCAGGATGCGTATGACGCTGTTCTTAGCCACCTTTAAATTGCTTATCTGTACATATAAAATGGGAAAATATGGGTTTCTTCCATGTTATGTCACTTTGGCAAGTATGTTGTTTGAAAACAAATGCTTCCATTGTATGATTTATTTTAAATCGGTGGCTAAATGTATTTGCGTGATGTCTTATTCTAGTGCCATTGATTTACTAGAATACACTGAAAGCATATGCATATGCCCTCTATCTGTATATACACATATAAACCCATAGATCTTCTTATTTTAGCAAATAGGTCTGTGATGCCTTCCCCAAGATAAATACCAACAAATATCATGCATATTGTAACAGTAGCAAATTTCCTATTTTAGCTCCTCATTTGGCCTACTTTGCCCAATTAAGAGTAGTGGCTCTATATTTCTGAGAAATAAACAAAAGAGGGTCATATTTCCACAAGTTCTATCTTCATTAAGGAGCCTTATATTACCATTGGATTTGTGCTTTTGGTATCATTTAACCCTTCCAAAAAAAAAGGATGATTCTCTTTCTATTACACTGCTCCTGTGAGGCACAAATGAAATAAAATATATGATAGTGTATAAAACTCTTCAGAAATGTGAGGTAATATCACATTACTAGGGTTTAGTTACCACCCAACCCTCTGCCCTCTAAATAATTCAGTAGAAAGTTAGTGCCTCAGGATGTGCTTTTAATTATTAGCTACATATTAATATCAATTTATTTGGTCTTAGAATTATATCTCAACTCCTTGACAAAGGAAATCCTGTCTTACTTTTTTATCACTCAAAAAACAATCAGTTCATCCACTGTAGATGGATATGTAGTATATCTCTGTCTATCAGAATGAGAGAGAGAGGAAAAAAAGGGAATAAGAAAGAGAATAAGAGAGATTTTTATTGCAAACAATATTTTGGGTGCTAGGGAGATAAAGATTGTGATCATGTGCCTTCAGAGAACTTACATTTTAGTACAAGAGATAGAAAATTGAAATATAAATGAATACGGTAAATGCAAATACTGCTACATACCACGGAGAACATGACACATAGTAAGATGAATGCAAATGAGCGAAGGAATTTTCATAGGTAGAGTGGTCGGGGAAGGCTTGTCTGAGGAAGGAGCTTGTAGACCTGATTTATCAGGTAGATGGCTAAAGAGATAGCAAATGCAAAAACCCTGGGAATAAAAATGTTTGACATATTTTAATAAGAAAAATAAAAATTTGTGGAAAACTCCTGTTTAACTCACTGCTTAAGGGGGTTCCTTGGTCTCTGTGCTGCCCTTCCTTTGATGGATGACTGACTGCATAATTCTCATGGCTTGTGTGCACAATTAGGTTAATTACATCTGTCAGGGTCCAGTGAGAGAAACAAAGCCTGTAGCATTTAGTTAAACAGAAGGGATTTGAGGCAGGGAGCTCGTTAGAGGGTCTTGGAAGTGGACCAGGAGATGGGGAAGCAAGTCAGAGCAATAGTACGAAGGTTCTGCTCTGCATCTTTCTCCCTCCATGCTCACTCATGAGTTCTCCAGCCATCTGCTGGACGTCTCTCTAGGTCCATGCCAAGGGAGGCATACAAACAAGCAAGACCTAGTACTTGTGTTCAAGGATCTCAGGGTGTAGTCTGAGAATAATATGAATACAAGGGATCAGACGCAGCCAGTACCTGTTCTGTGGGTATTCAGAGGATGAAAAGATCAACTCCAGCTAGAGGCTCAGCAAGAGCTTCAAGAAGGTGGTGTCATTTGAGCAGATCCTCGAATTTTTTTGATAGTAAGAGGTCTTGGGGCATAGCAGGCACAGAGACACGGACTCAGGGACTGAGGCTGTTTACCATGAGTGGTAAACATGTTTCGTTTGGTGAGAGCAGTATGTGAATGGAAACAGTGACAAATAGATATGGGAAGGTAGTAAGTTGGAGCCAACTTTTGGAAACCCTTTGCATACCGAGCTTTGGAATATAGACTTCAGGCATTGTGCTTTAGGTTGGCAGACGATGGCCCACAGGCCAAGTGTGGACTGACACCTGTTTCCATTAGGTGCGTGGGGAACGGGCATGTTCTACAGATGAGCAGATGGGCCTTTGCAATCTCTTTGATGATAGAGACCACTGTGGTTGAAGCCTAATAGGTGAAATCTTATCTTCTCTGAGAAAAGAATTCATTCTCCTCTTCAACAGATCTATATCACCAAAAAAGTACTCTTATTATTATATGTTGAATTTTTTCTCAATAATAATTTTTGGAAAAAAAAATAAAAAGGAAAAGAAAGACAGAGATGCTCAAATGGAGACGTGAGAAATGTGGTGGGAGGAACAATCGGACAGGCAGGTGAGGGCCCGGGACAGTGGGTGTCCCACAGGTTGTGGAACATCAAAGGGCTCCGGATTCTTCCTCACAGTACACCACTCCCAGGCTTTTGATAGGTTTCTCAGCTATGATGTTGTGAGAATTAAACTGAACCAGGCACTTCTACTTCTTTCCACTTTCTTTCAGTAAGTGGTTGTGGGTCAATTGATTAGAACTACCAATCTCAAATATTTTCTAGGTAAATAAAGCTGACCATCTGATTCCCCTTCACTTAAAAAAATTACTTATTAGTTTCCTTGTTCTTTAGATCCCTGTGGAATAGTTCAAATTCTTTTTCCATTTAAAACTCCACTTTTTTCCCATTTTTAATCACTGACCTACTTGTCTCAGTGGTTGCTTGTTCTCCAGTTTACTGAACTCAGTTGAAGAGTATCATGTACAATTCAGTTAAGTTCTGAATTATGGATGTCTTCTGATCCCTTTCTGCTAATTTGAATACTTCCAATTGGTATTTGGGGGTATAAACTTAGGAATGGGATTCTGAAAGTAGGCTTAGCATTATTGAATTTTTTTTTAAAGATTTTATTTATTTATTTGACAGAGATAGAGACAGCCAGCGAGAGAGGGAACACAAGCAGGGGGAGTGGGAGAGGAAGAAGCAGGCTCATAGCAGAGGAGGCTGATGTGGGGCTCGATCCCGTAATGCCGGGATCACGTCCTGAGCCAAAGGCAGACGCTTAACCGCTGTGCCACCCAGGCGCCCCAACATTATTGAATTTTGATATTTGGAAACATTTCATCACACGAGTACACTCCTGGTTTTCCACAATGAGAATACATAGAATACCTGTACGGGAGTCCTAAGTGAGAAGATCCGCGGCACAATGTAAGTTGAAATGCAGTGTGAAATGTTGTTCATTACGATTGTGAAGGAAGGACCATGTGTGTGCCACACCTCGTGAGACATTGCCCGAGGTCGGGATTTGGGAAAGATTATCAGAAAGGGCTAGAAGGGGATAAGCGATCTGCATAAATCTTTATTGTACGCAAAAATTTCCTGAGCTGTGTTTCCAAATGCAGATTACGTGGAGGATTGCCATCATCCCCACATATGAGGACTGTATTTGCTTTCCAGTGTCAGGCCCAACAGTTGTGATTGATTGATTGATTGATTGATTTTTAGTTTTTGTTTTTTTAAAGATTTAATTATTTATTTGAGAGAGAGAGAAAGTGTGTGTGTGTGTGCTCACAAGCTGGAGGAGGCGCAAAGGCAGAGGGAGAAGCAGACTCCACGCTGAGCAGGGAGCCCGATGCTGGACTCAATCCCAGGACCCTGAGAACATGACCTGAGCCAAAGGGGGACACTTAACTGACTGAGCCATTGAGGAGCCTCAGTTGTGATTTTTTTAAACAAGTGATCCTCATGCAAGTGCGATGGTACGCACACTTGGAAAATGTCAACATAATGGAAAATAAGCACATTCCATGTGGAAGACATCCTTGCCACCAAAGCAGGACCAAGAAAGAAAAAAAAATACTATTACCTTGAACTTCTGAAGGCAAATTGAAAAGTTTAGTAGATGGTTCCAGAGACCCTGTAGCAAATATCGCAAATGCCATTTGAAGAAGAAGTAAGAAGCATCTTTCAGTACCCTGCAGACATCAGCATCCAGTTATCAATGGCTCTCCTGTGGTGGTTTAAAGTGGTCTCTACAGCTAGGACAAAATAGAAGTCCGAAAACAAGTCTGGGTCATACATCTTTCACACATGAAAACCAAGTGTTTCCATTTGCACTTCCACAAAGAGCCAGATCTTCCAGGATCCCCCTATGCTGGGGATTTAAATGTTGCTGATGGTTTTGTATGGAGAAGGTCATACTCTGTGTTTCAGAAGCCAACTGTGGGAATGGGGCAAGAGTCCATGGGATCCGTGCCATAGACTGGTTTGCACGTGCTCTGCCAAATATTTATTCTGTTCACTGAGGCAGACTCAATCCCACCAAGATATAGCAAGTTGGTTATGTCTATCAACGAGTCTTTCTCTCTTTCACCTCATATTTTCAGGAAATTCTTGACATGAGCTCTGTAAAACACTAGAACCTCATTATACTAATCAGTATCTGAAAATTAATATTAAAAATGCTGAATTCTACTTTTCTTCTATTGTTCCAGCTGTGAATTATGAATTTAAAATTCATTTTTCTCCAGTAAATCCAACCCTCAGTAAAATTAAATTTAAAAAGGCTTTAAGAAGATTTATTACAAAAAACACAAGTTATTTATAAAAAAAATGTGAGTTTCAAATGCAACTAGAGAAAGAATGAAATGTGTAAAATGTGACTGAAGGTGAAATAAAGATGGGGATAGAGCAGAAAGCAAAACTGAAGAGATTAAAGGCAGAAAATACAGGACTAAAGATGCAGAAAACGAAGAATGCTTTACTAATCATAAATAACTATGAATACTTACTTAGAACTTGCTAGGAGCATTGTGATGGGTGTTGTACAAGCACTTCTGCACTAAATTACCAAACCTCCTAGTGAAGACACTGACATTCCTTTCTTTGCTTCATGGGCCAGCAAAGGGTGAAGCCCACAGAAGAGAGCTAACTGGAGAGGTGGGACTCAGTCTGGTCCTGGTCAACACAGGACTCCTGCCGCTGCCCTGTGGCACTCACCTGTGTGTGTGACATCATCCAGAGTGCAGATGGGTCCACAGGGGGGTCAGGCAATGACATCAGATGCCAAATACAAATATAACTACTCAGTGTTGACACAGACATCAGGGAAAGGGAGCATGTGCAATAACAAAAATACTGTAGAAAGAATCAGAATAAGAACAAACCTTTTGGATTTTGTAAAGCACCTAGGTTTGCGGATTGAAGGTGTTCAAATCATGAAACACAGTGAAGGCAAGGAGACTAATCCTTGGAAAACCCCTGGCATACTATGTGTAGTTCAAGAAAAGTGAATTTCTGCTAGATAGTTAAAAAACAAACACACAAACAAACAAAGCAAATATTAGTTACAACTCAGAAATCTGCTCCATGGGAGACAACGGAGGACATTTCGTGAAGAGAGAACCCCAAATTCAGTCAAATTTTCATTCAGGTGTGCAGCAACTGACGTTCTCACATCTGCATGGATTCACACTGAAAAAAATAGTCAAGGACACATGTCAGTTGGCCGATTGTTGAACAAAAATAAAGAATTTAAAAATAAGTAAAATAAGCAAATAAATAAATGAGTAAAATAAGTAAAAAAAAAGTAAATCATGTTTAGATGTGAGCATTAAAAAATAGACAAAATATAGTCGAAATGTAACCCAGTAAACTTTATTATAAATCTGTAAATGGATATAATACGTATGTGTGAGAATTCAGGAATATAAAATAATTCTTAAAGGGAATGTAAAATATACATAATAGGAATAATAGTAAACTATAAATAATAATAATAGTAATAGTAATTTTCAATTCTCAAATTTTATTACCAAAGATAGCAATTTTGTGTGTATGTGTGTGTGTGTTCGGGACTGAAAAGTAGAAATGTCACAAATTAGAGACAACAAATTCAGTTAGATGGTATTTTCTTGTTTGGAATTCCATCATATTTATTTCTATGAATCTTGTTGCTGGTTTTCTATAAACCCAGAGTACCTGGATCTAATTCATTATTTTAAGTCATTGTATGTTCTTCAATGCCTATTTTGCACACACGCACATTCCTGAACTTCATAGGTCTTATATGATAGAGGAAGTCTGGATTGCTATTTTAAGTCATTGTAGTCATGGACAAATTAAGATTTTTAAAGCAGTGTGTAATAGAATATGATAGAAACATAAGATTGCTAGGTTTCTGAAAGATATTAAGTTTTCTGCAGATGTCTGTTTAAGGCAGAGAAGAGTGATAGCAAAGAGAGTTTTAGAACCAGTTTTACTTCTGTTAAAAAAAGAAAAAAAGGTTAAAATTCCAGCCACAGTTTGATGAATATTAAGTTCTTACTATTCAACTCTCTTGATAGATTGAAGCATTAAATTTAAAATGTTGTAACCATAATACTTGAAAGTAAGTAGAATTCAGCATTTATATAACTTCAGATGGTGAAAGACTATCTAAGCAGAAATCAAAAAAGGAAAGAAGGATATATTTGAGTACATAAAAATGCCAAGCTTCTAGATGTCAAAAACAAAGAACATTAAAAGACAAACAACACACTCAAAAAAAACTGTAAGACTACTAACAAAGTGTTGATTTCTGTTCTATGCACATATGCCATGGAAATAAAATTTTAAAATACCAACATTAAAAAAAGAAAATAAGCAAAGTAAATGAACAGAAGAATCAGAGATAAATATATCACATAAATTATGCTAGCAACCAAAGAAATGCAAAATTAGACCTCACATTTATTTAGCAATCCTCTAGGCATATATCACCCTCAATATTGACAAATGTGTGCTGTTATAAACACTCACACACTAGTGAGGAGGAAATAAGCCATCACAATCTTTCTAGAATGCCATCTGGCAATTTGTACAAAGGGCTTCAACATGTTCTCGTTCCTTGATCCAGAAATTCCACATCCAGGAATTTAACCCATGGATGTAATTAAAGACACAGAACAGTAATGAATACAATACAAGCAACTCAAGTGTACAGCTAGAGAGCCTGATTTATAACATTAATGCAGGCTGCATATTATTGCAAATTGTGTTTTTGAAGCATATTTATTGGCTCAGAGCAAGGATTATGAAGTAATAAGAGGTAAAATAGTCAACAAAATTTATACATGCAAAGTCCTAAAAGATCCCGTGTAAGTAGGTAGGTAGATGACAGATACAGAGGTGACAAATACTGATAGAAAATTCCTCAACATGTTGGCAATGGTTTTCACTGGGTCGCAGGGTGTAAAATATTTCCCCTTTGTATTTGTACTTACAGGATACTCCAGGATGATTGTTTCTTCATCAGAAACACAAAAACATTTTTTGCTATTTACCTATAGATGTTTCCATTGCGAGCTATATGAAAATTAAACTATACTGTTTTTAAGGCATTTGAATGACTCCTCAAAATATTCCTAGATTATTTATCAAACTATCATCCATCTATCTACCGATTGTGGATTTTTTTGAACTCCCTCATCCAGCCTCCCATCAGATGCACACATATCTTGTATCTCTACCAGTCTCACCTCTGATCCATGGATCAAAATGTGCTTTATTCAATCTACACATACTTGAATTTCTCTGATTCTTGTTATTTTGAATATTTCACTCAGAATATTGAACATGTGGGTTTTCTGTCAGAGCTCTCTCTTAATATTTATCAATAGGCATCTTTATAAAAAAAATTCTGAATGAACTTGTGTACATATGCTTTGAGTCTCTGTGACTGTGAGCCTCTCCATAGGAGCTTATTAATAAATTAGGGAGTTATCACGAAATTTCTGTGATCAAAGAGTAGTGAGTGAGTTTATAAATTGGATGTAAGACTAATGTGTCTAAGCGTATAGAAAATAATTTCACTGAAACTTCCATTTAATAAAGTGAAATGCTCATTTTAAGTGAATATTCAAACTCTCTGATACACTATCTTAATATTGTGGTTAAGTACAATCATTAGATAATTTGCTTTGCAGGTTTTGCATCTAAATCTTAGTTTAAGATCAAATAGTAATGATAGTCCCCTTCATTCCCTCAAACATTTGATCAGTTATATAATTTCAAATAAAAACTTCAAAATTCATGTCAGCATCATGTTTTCAGAAAAATGTGCAAGAAATGCTCAAATTAGCTTCTAGCTTGACATGAAAAAATTTCCATCTCTCTCTGCTTATAACTTGGAGTCAATTTTAATGCCAATTAAAATAATAAAGTTAGGGACGCCTGGGTGGCACAGCAGTTAAGCATCTGCCTTCGGCTCAGGGCATGATCCCGGCGTTATGGGATCGAGCCCCACATCAGGCTCCTCTGCTATGATCCTGCTTCTTCCTCTCCCACTCCCCCTGCTTGTGTTCCCTCTCTCGCTGGCTGTCTCTATCTCTGTTGAATAAATAAATAAAATCTTTAAAAATAAATAAATAAATAAATAAATAAATAAATAAAGTAGACATTACTATTTAAAAAATAAAATAATAAAGTTAATAATAATTAAATAAAATATAATAATAATTAAAATAATTTAACAATAATTTAATAAAATTTAATAAATAAATAATATTTAATTTAATAATTAAATAAAATTTAATAATAATTAAAATAATACAGTTAATAATACTAACTGTAATAATTTCCATTACTAAGCATGGCACTTACTGTTTTATTTTTTTACATGTATACTGTCTTTCATGAATCCTTATACCAATTAATGGAATGTAGATATTGTTAACCTCACTGTGAAAATTATGATTCAAGATCTGAGGGATTAGATAACTTATTTAGCAAGTTTGGAATGTTTTCCTGTAGGATTCCAGACCTCACCACTCAGTCTATTGGAATGTTTATGAAACTGTTTATTGTACCAAAAGGCCATCTCCATGATGGACTTTGAACCCACATCTGTGTATTTTGAGCCATCCTCATGGCCACCCCATTTTTCTGTTTAGTTGGGTGCAGTAACTTTGTGAACACAAAAAAAGGTCTCAGTGTAATCAGAAGATGCTCACAAAACATCAGTGTGTGTATTTGGATGTCTTACAGGAACCCAGAGAGCAAGGATAGGTCTGTGAGGTTTGAGAATACTCTGAATAATATAGAATGGAGAAGTCCTTTATTTAACACTTTTTTTTAAAGATTTTATTTATATATTTGTCAGAGAGAGAGGGGGGCAGGCAGAGAGAGAGAAGCAGACTCCCCCCTGAGCAGGAGCCCAGTGCAGGACTTGATCCCTGGGACTGTGACCTTGTGATCATGACCTGAGCCAAAGACAGACACTTGACCAACTGAGCCACCCTGTGTCCCTATTCAACACTTCTTAAGTGCCCATGTGCCACAAATGTTTCTGGTGTTTTCTATATGGCCTTTCCCTGCACTCAGGAAAGTTATAGGCAAGGAAACTCAGACATACAGCTAACATGAGCGTTTGATAAATTTTAATAAGGAAAAGTGTGATAAATCAATCAGAGAAAGACAATTTTCTGTCATATGACCTCACTGATAAGTGGAATTTGAGAAACAAGGCAGAGGATCATAGGGGAAGAGAGGAAAAAATGAAATAAGACAAAACCAGAGAGGGAGACAAACTGTAAGAGACTCTTAATCTCAGGAAACAAGCTGAGGGTTGCTGGGGGTGGGGGGGATGAGGTAGTTGGGTGATGGACATTGGGGAGGTTATGTGCTATGATGAGTGCTGTGAATTGTGTTAAGACTGATGAATCACAGACCTGTACTCCTGAAACAAATAATACATTATATGCTAATAAAAAAAAGAAGAAGAAAATAAGAAAAACTGGGGGGAAAAAGGAAGAGTGTGATATTCTCTATATAGAAATACATAAGGGAAATTATCAACCATACCACAGGTCAAAGTATGCATACAGGTAGAGGAAAGAGCCAAGTATAAATGAAAAGAGAAAGGGATAAATGGGACTATATTAAAATTAGGAACTTTTCTTCAACACCTTAGCAGGGTCTAAATGTAAGTAGTAGAGTGTGATATAATGTTTACAAAACAGTAAGCTGACAAAAGACTTACACTGTTAATATATAAAGAGCTTTTATGAGCCAGTGAGAAAAAGATAGAAAAATGCACAAAAAACATGAACCAACACCTCACAAATGTCCCACATTGTAAAAGAGTTAAAATCACTCTGAGATAACAGTACATACCTACCAGAATGGTTAACGCTTAAAACAACTGGAAGTTACCAACTGTCAGCAAAGCTGGGGAGCACTCACGATGGACTGTAAGCTGATAGGATCAGCTTAGAAAACCGTGCGGCAGGGACCTAGCTCCTCAGAACACATGCATGTCCAGCAATTGGATTCTCATTTAATCCAGATGTATTCATGTGTAAGGAGACATGCAGAAGGGCATGGCACTCTTTGTCACCACGTGCACTGGAAACAACCCAAATGCCATTACCAGCGTGAAGAGGAAAGAAAGCTGGATATGTCTGTCTCACGAAACACAGTACTTCCATTAAAACAAGTGTGCAGAGACTACACTGTGTGTTCCTAACTTTTGCATGCACGCATATCGTGTAGGACCTAATAATAAATGAAAAAGTCAGTAGTCAAATCATATTGTGTAATTCTATTTGCAGACAGTTTAAAACAAGTAAAATTAATCAATGATACTAGAAGGCAGGTCATCTTTAGGATGGAAGGGGTGGTGGCAATTTATAGAAAATATATAGAATATAGGTCTTCTGATATACAGACAATATTCTATTTCTTAATGTCAGGGGCATTATCATCTGTGATAATTCATCAGGCTATGAATTTATGATTTATAAAAGTCTGTCATATATAGTACTTCCATACAAAGTATATTCTTAAAAGGCAAGTTGTATGTTGTAACAAGAAATCCTTGTAAACACATCTCTGAGCATATATTTCAGTATTTTTGTAAAATAAATAGCTCAAACTGCATTTCTTGAGTCTAAGCAAAGAAATGATTTTAAAAGGCAAAGATTCAATGAAATGTTTTGAAAATGAGGGAAATATTAGTAAAAGAGTCAAATATTAGTAAAATATGCAATGGCAAGGATGTTCAAATGCACATGTTCAATACAGCAGTCCGTCATGGTATATTACATAAAAATATGTCTCAAACAATTTTTCAGAGACACATCAGAATAAAAAAGAGCCTGACATTGAAGCAGATTTGGTTTGCTCATGAGAACGATACAACAAAGTATCTCGTGTGAGCTCTGTGAGGTGGTTTTGCTTGTTTCCTTTAATAAGTGACATGAAGTTCCAATGATCAGGAGACGCTGATGGTCTTCGTGGATCATGGCTCTCTGCTTTTCTGTTCTAGGAATGACTATTATCAAAACTGGAAGATTGAAAAGAATCAGACATCATAGATGTAGTATATAAGCTTCAAAGGTGTATGTGAATGTTCTGTGTGTGTTTCTTCTGTGACCCCATAAGAAATCCAACATACTCGGTTTGACCCATGCCACCCACCTTAATATTGAGGTTTCTTTGAAATGTTCACAGAGAATAGATAAAATATTTTTCACTTCCTTCAAGCAATCTGATATTTCTGCCACTTGAAGAGAGCAAAACTAATCAAAGAAAAAACAGAAATGGTGGTTTGGCCACTTAAGGGAATGTGTTAAATGTGTCTGTGTTTATATGAGAGTATGTGTGAACATATTTGTTCTTCCTTCCTGTGTCAGTTAATATACAGAAACAACAATTAGGCTAAATATTTTCGAAAGCTTCCATGAAAATAGCACATTTACAGTATAATATGAGATAAGAATAATAATGTCCACCCAATTTTCTTTCATATAGTCTCCACCTTATTCTTTCAGTAAAGGAAGTGTGTAATAGATTTAAAATACAAATTTGGTATTAAGGATTTTTTAAGGATATGGAAAAAGGGAAGTATTTAAGTGTAAGGAACATATAAAATTCATGAAAGTAATTTAATAATAAATGAATAATAATTAATAAATTCAATAATTTAGGTATTATATAGTTTACTAACATTTTAAATCAGTTATCAGTGCTTGAATATATTTACAGTTGATGATGGAGTTTTTACTATTTTAACATAATTATCTACTTTCTTAATACTGTAAGATTATTATTTGATGAAAATATAGACCACATAGCTAAACAATGATGAGTCTAGTATTCTATAAATAGAAGGATGAACATTTGAAAGTCTGAATTAAGAATCATAATAATTAAAGATAATATACAAGTTTGACTCTTATGCCAGAGACACATGTGGTACTTTGAGCTCAGTTTACCTTTCAAAGATTGTTTCTTACTGTGCCTTTCCTTGGGTTTTCCACAATAACAGGGCAAGGCTTTCTGTAGAACACTCTTGGAGACTGTTATAATGCCTACATTTAATTTAAAATACTTTAATGGTTTCAGTGTAATATTATGTATCTGTTACTCATATGAAGCTATCATTCAAATGCTGAGTTGAAGAATATTTAGAATTTTTTAAGGAATATTTAGAATTTAAAGAGGGCTTCTTTTACCTGTATCTTCACTAAAGCTGGAAAGCTTACTAATCAAGCTACTAAATGTCCAATGTAGGCTTTTATTTTCAAAACTCAATACCCCATTGACTTGTATGATAAATAATACTGATTAGTTTCCATTGGTAAAATGAAAACTGTTTAAGATGTAAGGATTGACTAAAATTATTTAAAAGCACTCTACCTGTGCAGAACACAGATTTAGGAACAGAATGAATTATGTGTGCTTTTAACTTTCAGGGTGATACAGGCTGAATCTTATAGTCCTGCAGACCATGACTCTTCTTTGTTTGACACTGGTTAAAATGATGAAAGTATCCTACCTCTGAAATCTCAGCATTTCTCTTGAATGTATTTTTTATGCAAGGTTATAGTTTGAACACCTAAAAGAACGAAGAGCTGGGGCTTCCTTAAATCTACAGAACAGGTTCCTTAATCTTCCTTTGTGATTGCTTGCTAATACATTTTTACTTATTATCTATATAGTAGATACAGGTATATCCACACATAGACAGACAATAGCAGAATTTGGACTGAAACTCATGGAAGGAATAACTAACCCTCACGGACCCGAACCCTCTAATTGCTTCCTGTTGTTTTCACAAAAGAATTCAACAGTTGACCATGAAAACACTGTCTTAGATCTATTGAAAAGACAAGCACCTCTCCAGACCAGCTAATGAACGTGAAGCATGTGTCCCTAGAAGAATAATCTTGGGTTTTGTAATCATAGAATCATAGAGCATCTCTACTGTAGACAATCTTTTGTTACTGTTTAATAGTTTCTGTGATTATCCTCATGACATGAATCTCATTTCATGGACTTAATTCATTTTAGGGGTGAATTGCCATTACTAAATATGTCAGGAAATTTAACTCTGCTGACTCAAGCAGCAGTGAAATGCGAGCCTGCTATTCTATGTACTTTTAACACATGCCCATTAGCGTGAAAAGAATTCAGGAGACATGACTTCCCAAAGACAAATAAGACTGAGAGAAGCCAGATTTGCTTTAGGGACATTGTGTTTGGATGCCTTTCTTATGTGACTCCTGGAATTCAACATGATGAAGCAAATATGTTGCAAACGGTTCACACTAGGCTGTGGGTTATATTTGTGCCATCAGCCAACAGAGTTTTCAGTGAAGAGTCATTCCAATAATTAGACCATCATAGAGGAACCTCTTAATCCTTTCCTTAAGGACACACAAGCATATTTAAGCCATGGGTGAATTTCTAATTTCTTTAGCATAATTCTTCCAGAATCCAACAGTAAAATTAGAAGCTAAGAGAAATAGGGGACAGGAGAAATAAGAAGCAGTATTTACTATCTACTTGAAGAGACTATTTCTTCAAAGGAAATGTATCTCGGAGGTGCTCGCCTTTTCACAAGACCTGTGAAGGTTGTTCTTGCAGTAGCTACCACTGGATTGTTTGCTGAGAGTCCGCTTGCGAGTAATGATCTCTTACCAGGCTGCATAATTCGGTAGAATACAAATTGACAAAAATGTGTTTAATGAATATATATTGTTTGCCAAACCTTGTAAATGATTACATATTTTTTCTTTACTTTTTTTTAAGGTTTTATTTATTTTAGAGAGAGAGCAAGAGCAAGAATGAGCTTGGGAGGGGAGGGTCAGAGGGCGAAGCAGACTCCCCACTGAGCAGGGGGCCCACTGCAGGACTCAATCCCAAGACTCCAGGATCATGACCTGAGCCGAAGGCAGATGCTTACCTGGTTGAGCTACCCAGGCACCCCTACATGTTTGTTTTTTTTTCCCCATAAAATTCTTGCTTGTTTTAAGGAATTGTATCCCCCTGGGATTTTCTTTCTTATTTGTATGTCCTTCCAATGCCTGGTTGCATCTAATATACTGATTTTTTGGTGAGAGAAAAGTTCAAAAAATGATGCATGATATTATGTTGTTTCTTCTAATGAATGCATATATAATTTTCCTACTCTGGTCTAAATGTTACTTATCTTTATGAAAAATTAAATATTTTAACAAAAACATTCTAAACAAAACACAACATCCTTTAATGTTATGTGTTGCTAGTGTTAAAAATTCTCGAGATTCAAAGATCCCCATCTACTTGGGAGATAATCTCAGAAATTATATCTGAGAATTCATTCTTTTCACTTTTAAACCTAGATTTTCTGAAAAGCTCACTAATGGTAGCGTAAGAAAAATAGTTTTTCTGGGGCACCTGGGTGGTTCAATCAGTTGAGCATCAGCCTCTTGATTTTAGCTCAGGTCATGATCTCAAGGTCAAGAGATTGAGTCCTGCATGGGGCTCCTCGATCAGCGGGGAGTCTGCTGGAGACTGTCTCTCCCTTTTCCCTTTGCCCCTTCCCCAGCTCATGCTTTCTTTCACTCTCTCTCTCTAAAATGAGTAAATAAATCTTTAAAGAAAAAGAAAAATGGCTTTTCTTAAGATAAGTTGCTAGTCTTTATAGCACAAAAGTCAGTCCTAACAAGTTATGTGACAGCTATGCTTCTCCCAAATTTCCAGAAACTTATTGAAACCTTCACAAAGAGGGTTATTTTATTCTCACTAGTACAATTTATGTATTTATAATACTAAAAGTAGTTCAGGGTATGGTAACTACATAGTGAAATGGGACTGAATGGCTTTAAATAAATACCTTTTATCCCATCTACCTTCACTTCTAGACCCGCTCTCCTGAGTCGTCGACATTTTGCTACTTCCATTTTTAATTCTTCTGATTCTAAGTAGCACATTTGCTTCTTTTTATTTCTTCAGTTCTCACCATATATTTATTAATAACCGACTATGAAAGATGAGCAATTTTATTAGCACCTCTCCCTCTCTTTTGGTTTTGTTTACTGTGTTATATTTAGTTTTTTCTATTGTTTGTATAATTTTAAATAATATGACTAAAACCCCATTGCTCATTCCAACAGCTTTAGATTGCACAGGAAGAAGATTTTAGACTATGTGACTCATTACCAAAACTAAAACCATGTATGTGTTGGTCACTTAGCAGTGCCACAGAAATAGTGGAGTGAAGGTGTTCAGCTGAGATACTCTCAAGTTATCTGTTCACATTTAGCATTCTCCCAGAAGAGCTCAGATTCAATTTTTGTTAATTCTGGGTAAGTTATTTCCAACAGCAGGAACCTAGGATTCCTTAGTATATTTCCCTGAGCATGAAAAGGATGCGATTGCAAAAAAAATCCTGAAATTTGAAATGCCTTCTCAAGGTCTGAATAGAAGTGTATTTTGGGAGAAGCTACCCAGATTTACTAGTTGAACCAGACTGAAGTAGCTTAGTGGTATGGTGACTTCAGCTGTCAAATTCCTTTGAAGAATATCTAGGACGAGCTACCAGCCCTTAACTCCTGCATTCAAACGCACGTACTTTGAAGAGCTTTGGATTTTTTTCAGTTCCAGGAGAAATCCAGGATTATAGAGGAAGTAAAATGGAAATTGGGAAAGTATGTGCGTATCTGTGTGAGTGAGAAAGAGAATGGTTGGGGGGAGAGGATAGAGCAAAACAGAGAAAGAGGGATAGAAACAGGGAGTGAGGGAAGCATTTAGGAAAAGTGTTGTGTGAAAACAACAACAACAAAACAGTAGTCATCTGGATTTAATGGAGTGATCTTGGTATTGATTTGACATTTTCATGGATCTGAATCCACACTTCAACAAGTGAATAGACTATTAGAAAGTTATCCCTATCAGTATCTCTTTGTTTTTAGGAAAATATTAATAACTTATAGACTACTGAGAGTCCATTAGAGATTATGAACTGGGCAGAGCCCCTCACATGCATGTGAGCTCCATATTATTGGTCAATGATTATCTTTCATTATTGCAACTTCAATTACTTAGTATACTTTAGTACTATACCTATGCTTAGTGTCACTTAACATAATCAAAATTAAGTATTATAAAAAATTAAATATTAACATTTCATTTTAATATCATTGATTTTTTTTAGCATGGCACCACTATACATTTCTGATGAGATTAGAAATTACTGATATTATTTTAAAATACATATGTTTCAAGGTTCTGTCATTTGATAAGTAATAACATGAAGTAACATTGCAGTGATTCCTTAGAATGTGAAGTCAGATATTGAAATAGACATTATTTCCCTTGAGAATTACTATTATATTTGGACTGACTGTTGCACAGACTTAAAACAGTATTTCTCAAACTGTGTTCTAAAAGAGTGTAAGAGTTCAAGATGTTAGTGGATGATTCTAGAAAATGTGCAAATAAACCCCCTTCTTGGACAGTCATTATGCAGATTAGCACATAAGTCTGTGAAAAGACCTGCAGTAGAGTAGATTAGCTTTTTGAAAATTTATTTAATACCCTGCATCCCAAACTTGTCTTTGCAGAGTGCACATTTGTTTTTTCAGCATACCTGTTATCAATTATAATTTATAATTTTGTACAGGGGTTAACAAATTACATCATACTCACCATTTATTTTTTGTAAATAAAGTTTTATTGCAACATAGTCATGCCCACTTGTTGCTTTTGTGTTGTGGTGGCAGAGTTGAAAAGCTGACTCAGATACTCTGTGTCCAGCAAAGCCTAAACATATGTATTGTCTGGTTCTTAACAGAAAAATGTTTGCCAATCCTGATAGCAGAAGAGTATACTTCTGGGCATCATATTGGGAAACACTGAATTAAATGTATTACTATTTTAAACAGCATCTTCTTATGGATAACTATAAGTTAAATGTACATACATGCATGATATAGAATTAATTTTAACTATATGAAATTTGCAGTGATGGCGCTTAGATTGCTATTCAATTAAAGCATCAATTTTTAGAGACTTTATTTTAATATAATTTATGTGAAACTTTAAAGGAAGAAAAAGAATGTAAATATTCTTACAAATCTTGTCTAAAGACAAAGATAAAAAATGTTTGATAGCCTCACATGTCTTCTGATTTAATTATCTAGGGAAGATTCAAACTTTATTGATATCTTTCTTCCTTGTTTTCTTATTAGGAGAAATTCCTGATAGAAAGTTCTAAGTATGTAATTACTATGTCTTTTCATTTTGACCTTGAAGACACATTGCTCCCTCTTCAGATTCAAAACTAACTAGTCTAATATGTTAAATTACAGATCTTGAAACCTGAGTTTAAATACTGGCTCAGATATTATCTAACTGTCCAAACTATAATATCTAATATCCAAGTGTTAATTTTTCATGAGGCATTAATAATAAAGCTGAACTAAACTCTCTGAATTTTTTTCCAGGAAGAACTGAACCCCATCATTGTTAACCCGCCCATCCAAGCTGTTGACCAGGACCGGAATATTCAGCCGCCATCAGACAGACCTGGCATCCTCTACTCCATCCTTGTTGGTTTGTATCTACTAACATTTTACACTCTCAGTTATAACTCTAGAACCATGTAGAAAAGTTGTCCCAAATCAAAGGAAACACCTTTAATAACAAAGTTGGTCTCCTTGGAAATTATTATTTTTATGTAAAAATAAAATAAAAAATAACAAATTTTTCTTTAAAATTAGTTTCAGTGAAATATGTAGAAGAAAACATGGAAAAAAAAATTTTTTAAGAAGTGAAGCAACTTTAAAAAATTAATATTAATCTACATATTGGTAGTTTTCTCTGTGTTACCTCATAAAGAATTCTCTAAGAAAAGTTTGAAAAAAATCAATTGAAAATGTACACTGTTTGCTCTACTGGTATTTTACCATTGGTTGAATTCAATTGTGTAATTCTGAAAATATATGACTGATTTAAATAAGAGTTTTTGGAACCATATGGGAGAAGGACCATAATTACCCAAGGACACACAATATATTATACCCTTGGCTAATTTTTCCTTGAAAAATGTCACAGGAGTTATTCTAGTTCATCCTTGTGCATATCCTGGTAAGTGTACCAAAGCAACAACGATGAGAATTTGATTATGCTACTCTTCTCAAATTGCTTTTGCTAAAATATGGATGTTGCTGTTTTGCATGGTTTATAGTCTCTAGAGAGACAGATGCATGTGAGATGGATCATACATCTCTTAAGGAAGAAGATTTGCTTTTGAAGTGTGCTTCAGAAGGACTGTTCAGTGGAATTCAGCATTACCCTCAACCCCTTTCTGTCCCTGAGCCTTCAACCTGTGTATATGCACACATACATAATAATATAACAGCCTACAGACATTAGATTTCCAAATATGACACTATATCCTATTTAGAAATGTTGTCTGTAAAGAAAGTCAAACAATTTTGTTTCAAGCCTTTGGTCTCTAGAACTACACAATGTCATAATCCAGTTGCAGAGATTAGACTATTACATTTTTTAAAAAGACCTTCTGAACATAAGCATCAGTGTTTTAAGTCTGTAAGTCTGTAAGTGTAAGTCTTGGCATAGATAAAAAGAAATAGCCGTTGTACATTTCATTAATTAAGGGGTTGACAGTATGTCAGTTGCTGTGCTAGGTACTATAGATGCAAAAATGATAGATAAATGTTCTAGGTTAGGGAGGGGTGGAGTCTATGGCTAGAAGCATGTCAAAAGATAAGTTAAAACACCTATTTTAAGCACTAGAAATAAGCTATGAACCACACATTATGTGGGATCATGGAAGGAAAGTGCTAAGTATTTCTGAGAAAATTGCTTAGAAAGAGTTATTTCAGCAGAAATATCAGGGTTTCCAGGTAGAAAACTAGAGGGAAAATAACCTAGAAGGATGATATATCATGTACAAAGTCCAAAGGAAGAAATTTAAAGACTGTCTTGGAAAAGTATGCTACCTAGAGTGGGCTGAAATCCATTGGTATTCATGAGTTTCCTTCACTTTCAGAAAATTGTATTTATTCTTCCTTTCAATAAATAAGCACCTACTCTGTGGAGGAAGACAGATTCCTCACTTCGTGGAGGTGGTGTCCTGGCAGTAGAAACAGGCAACAAACAATAAATAAAATAAATATATAAGTGTATTTATCATATAAGAGAGTGGCCTATGCTGTGGGAAAAACGGAGCTGGATAAGTGGCAGTAGAAGCACAGAAGGGGTGTTGGGGCACCTGGGTGGCTCAGTTGATTAAGCATCTGTCTTTCGCTTAGGTCATGATCCCAGGGTCCTGGGATTGAGCCCTGCATCAGGCTTCCTGCGCAGTGGGGAGTCTGCTTCTCCCTCTCTCTCTGCTGCTCTCTCTGCTTGTGTGCTCACTCTCTCTGTCAAATACATAAAATCTTTAAAAAAAAATGTACAGAAGGGGTGTTGCAGTATAAACTGTAGCATTAAATAGGATGATCAGGGCATGCCTCATTAGAAAAAGTGAGGTTTGAGGGGCACCTGGGTGGCTCCATCCATTGGGCAGCTGCCTTGGACTCAGATCATGATCCCAGGGTCCTGGGATCAAGCCCTGCATCAGGCTCCCTGCTCAGCGGGAGCCTGCTTCTTCCTCTCCCTCTACTGTTATCCCTGCTTGTGCATGCTTGTTCTCTCTCTCTGTTAAATAAATAAATGGAATCTTAAAAAAAAAAAAAAAGGCAGGTTTGAGTAGGTTAGCCTACTCAAGGACATTGAAGGATATCTGGGGGAACAGTTTCTAGGCAGAGATAAAAGCTGGAGCTTGCCCAGTGGTTTTCAGAAACATGAAGGAGGTCGGTAGCATTGGAGAGGGAAGTAGAAAGAAGAGTGAGGGTGATGGGTGGCACAGTTGGTTAAGCATCTGACTCTTGGTTTCAGCTCGGGTCATGGTCTCATGCTCCTAATATTGATCCCCAAATCGGGCTCCATGTTCAGCACAAAGTGCTTGATATTTTCTCTTTCCCTCTCCCTCTGCCCCTCCCCTACACTCTCTCTTTCTCTTTCTCTCTCTCACACACTAAATAAATAAATAAATAAATAAATAAATAAATAAATAAATAAATAAATCTTTTTTAAAAAAAGATAGAGGATGTGGAAAATAAGAGGGGGACAGAAAATATAGAATCTTGTATACTTGGCTGTGCAGAAGCTTTTTATCTTGATGAAGTCCCACAAGTTCATTTTATATTTTGTTTCTCTTGCCTTTGGAGATGTGTCATGAAAAAGGTTGCTGTGGCTGATGTCATAGAGGTTGCTGCCTATGTTCTCCTCTAGGATTTTGATGGATTCCTGTCTCACATCGAGGTCTTTCATCCATTTGGAGTTTATCTTTGTGTATGGTGTGAGAGAGTGGTCAAGTTTCATTCTTTTGCATGTAGCTGTTCAATCTTCCCAGCACCATTTATTGAAGAGACTGTCTTTTTTCCACTGGATGTTTTTTCCTGCTTTATCAAAGATTAGTTGCCCAAAGAGCCAAGGGTCCATTTCTGGGTTCTCTATTCTGTCCCATTGGTCTATGTGTCCGTTTTTGTGCCAATACCATGCTGTTTTTGTGATCACAGCTTTGTAGTACAACTTGAAATCTGAGAAACAAACTGAGGGCTTCAGAGGGGAGGGGGTTGGGGGAATGGGATAGGCTGGTGATGGGTAATAAGGAGGGCACGTATTGCATGGTGCACTGGGTGTTATACGCAACTAATGAATCATCAAACTTTACATCAAAAACCAGGGATGTACTGTATGGTGACTAACATAATATAATAAAAAATATTATTTAAAAAAATTAAAAAAAAATTAGAAACATTTTTTAAAAAATTCAAATGTACAAAAACGCTGCAAGGCTTTTATAATAAACACCCCTATCCATGTAAAAAATAAATAAATAAATACATAATTACATAAATACATAAATAAAATCTTTAAAGAAAAAAAAAAGAACCTTGTATACTATCAATCTACTTTGTCGTTTACTCTAAGTGAAATGAGAAGCCAATATAGTAATGAGAGCAGAATAATGAATTGCTGTTCTCTACATCAGCTGCCAACTGTAGTATGATGGATAGTCCTAAATAATAGATGTAACCACTAGAACTAACTTTGCTTTCACAGCTAAGTTTAGTAAAATGATATAATTTCATAGTATTTACACTTCTAGAAGGCAGGGTATTGTATGGGTAGTTTGAAGTATTTTCAGATCCTGACTTTAAAACTTACCATAATTATATGATTATGCTGGGTAAGTTACTAATCTCTCTGCCTCAGAGTGCTCCTCTTTAAAATGGAGTTGATAAAAACAGACCTTCTATAAAAGGATTTTGAGAATTTGATTTAATACTGGTAAGGGTGTAATAGCGCCTGGAAAAAAGTTAATGCTCAATAAATGTTGGTTGATGTTGTCATTACCATTAGGAAGAAAAATCACATTTCCTAAGTTAAATAAGACTGGTAAGAATAGAAGCACACACACACAAAAACCAAACATACAAAACAGGATTTCCATGGTTCAGATTTTACTTTTTTTCCAGAACTCTTAATTTTCCTTAAGTCCACCCTAATAATTCTGAATGTATGTGTTTCTCAGAGGTAGTTTTCTCAGTTACCATGTGGAGAGTTCTCCTCCCACTCTCACACATTTTTGGTGTCTGCTAACTGCATGTGAGGATATGGATCCTGATGTGTGTAAAAGGTCGTCTAAGGACCGTTGCCAACCCCTTCACTGGTCCCACTGTAACTATCATCAATGATGGGATTATTGCTTCTTCTATTGATCACCCCCAGCAACCTGACCCTATGTCACCTCGATCCATTATTTCCTATGACGTGTCCACTGGATTTCTTCAAGAAAAATGATACCATTTTATCTGTGAGGGGTGGGAGTAATAGAGATAATCTGAGTGAAAGATACTCAAACTATAAGCAAAGTCAAAAATTCATAATTGATAAAAAGCATCAAAATTGACTACTGCCATAAAATGGAAATTGTTTTATCCTAAAATGGGGAAGGAGGGATTTGGGGGAGGAATTAGTAAAACTCTGATAGTCAGTCCAACCAATGCCTCTTTCATGTTTTACTATTAGGAAGATGAAATTTAGGTTTAAATTGGACCATGTACTAAAGGGCAAAAAAAGTGACAATAAAATCTCAACTGATAAGTACAAAATAAAATTTTCTGGTAAACTAAGATTTTCAATAAAACCAACATAAATTTAGATGAACTGAATTATTTTTGTTTGGGTGCTTATGATTTCACAAACACTGAGTTGTATATTTAATGGAGCCCTTAAAGTTTGTTATATTCTGTATAATAAAATCATAGTACATGTAAGATTAGATTAAAGTTTTAATAATTTAAGGACATATCCCAGGTGAAGTCATTGAAAATAGTCAAGTAAAGACTTCTGAAAATTCACTCTTCCATGAAAGCAATGAAAAACCTGGTTTAAAAAAAAAGTGAAAATCATAATTTTGGATCATTAATTCCTGAATTAACCAAGGCTTAAAGCAACCCAGGGAACATTTATTCAAGAAAAACAGCTGACTCTTTGTAATAACCTTTTTTTTTTTTCAACTTAGTGGAATTTTTCACTTGCTTGAGTCCCATTGCCTGCTCTTTAGTTCACCAGTAAGCAGTAAAAAATAACAACCTGCATTCCCAAAGCAGCTTGGCAGTCATTGGAAGAAGCAGAACAAAACTGGAGTTCTTTGAAAGCCTCATTTCCAAAGAATCGTCATGTGACCTGGATGGTGGTTCCCTGGAAGAACCCACATAAAAGGCTTCCTCAGATTTCAGCCACCACAAAAAGCCTTATTTGGGGGCTGCGGGGGAGGGGGGGTGAGGCATTGAAGAGGGAGGAGTTTGTCAAAAACAATTACAGGCAAGTGTTTTTACTTTGTTGCAGCCTGATGTGATAAAAAACAATTGGGACAAGCAATAGGCTAAACAGTAAACTTAAAAAAGAAAGCTAGGAATGATATCCATAGGGTCTGTAAAAGCTTTGACATATTTCTAGGAATCTTAGGACTACAGTAAGAATACTGCTGTGTGTATTCTCAGAAAACATCTGAGAATGCCTTGGGTTTTCATCTCTGGCTTACCTTGAGTTTCTGGAAAAGCAAAAAGCAAAGGCTAAGGTGGAGTTCTAAACAGCAGGACTGAGGACTAAAGATGTGATCCAAAATGCACAATGTGCCCCTCAACAAAGACTAGGAGATTCGTTGCTTCCAAATATGTAAAAAGATCTCTGTTCAATCATTAACTAACCACTAAACTAAGTACAGATTTCAGTGGCCTCACATGACAAAGAATACAGATTTTAGAGTATTAGTTCAAAAATCATTAGTTGAGAAAACAAATGAGCACAACTAAAGCAAGCAATATCTTCAATAGACCCTGAGGATGGAAGAAATCTGATTTTCAGTGTTGTCACATAATATTGTTTGAAATGACCAGTTTTTAACAAAAATTATGAGACTGGAAAGAAACAGAAGAATGGTTGATACACAGGACAGATAAATCAATAAAAGAGTTTCTGAGGAAGCCCAGATGTTGGACTTACAAAGGCTTTCAATTGGGGAAGAAAACAAAGACTTTCAATTGGGCATTTAAAATATGTTCAAAGAACTAAAGAAAATCATGTGTAAAGAACTAAAATATGGGAATGATATTTCATCAAATAGAGAATATTAACAAAGAAACAGAAATTATTTAAAAAAGAACCAAATAGGAATTTTGGAATTGAAAAATACAACTGAAATTTAAAATTCAATAGCAGAATTTAATAGAAGAGTCAAGCAAGAAGAAGAAAGAATCAGTGAATTTGAAGAGAGATCAATTGAGATGATCAAATCTGAGAACAGAAAGAAAAAAGAGTGGAGAAAGTGAAGAAGAGAGCCTCAGACACTTGTAAGATACCATTCTGTACACCAACATATGCATAACTGGAGTCCCAGGGGAGTAGAGAAAGGGGCTGAAAGAATATATGAATAAATAATGGTTAAAAACATCTTAAATTTCAGGAAAACCATCTACACATCCAAGAAGCTCAGTGAGTTTTCAGAAAGTATAAACTCAAAGAAATCCAGATATATCTCAATCAAATTATCAAATGACACCGGCAAATAAAGAATTTGAAAATAACAAGAAGGTGACTTTTCATGGATATTAATTCTCCATAAATTTACAACATGATTTATCATCTGAAACCATGGATACCAGGAAACAGTGGGATGACATGTTCAAAGTTTGGAAAGAAAAAAATGCCCATCAATAATTGTAAATATGGCAAATATTTCCTTCAAAAAATGAATAAGAAATTAAGACATTCCCAGAAAAAGAAAATGAAAGCATTTGTCAGTAGCAGACCTTCTCTATAAGAAATATTGAAGAGAAATCTAATGCTGAAATTAAAACACAAGAAAGAGTAACTCAGTTCTACATGAAGAAATACAGAATAGTGGTAAAAACAACTACTTAGGTAAGTATAAAAGATAACATAGGTGTAGTTTTTTTCTAGTAACTCTTCCTTTTCTAGCTGATAAAACACTATAAAGCAATAATTGCATATCAACATTGATGGACATGAAATGTATAAATATGTATTTGGAATAATAACTAGAAAGAGGGAAGCAAATTTAAAGATTTAAATTACTTAACCAATTTAAAGATTTATATGAAAAGACACAACAATGGAATTTAAACAGTACATGTGACAAATAGCTATTTAGCACAAAAGAAGTCAGTAATAGAGTCATAGAGGAACAGAAAAGTCAGGAAATATGGAAGACAAATAGCAAAATGGCAAATGTAAATCCTACCTTTTTAGTAATCACAATCAATGTAAGTGAATCAAATATTCCAATTAAAAGACAGAGATTAGCAGAATGCATAAAAAAGAAAGGAAAATATGATCTAACTGTACACTGTCTACAAGAGATACACTTTAGATACAGAGACAAATGGAGTGTAAAAGGATGTGAAAAGACAGTCCACACAAATGGTAACTAAAAGTGAGCTGAAGTAATACTACTAATGTTAGACAAAAATCCATTCTACAATATTTTTTTATTTATGACAAAGATAGACATCTTATAACAATAACAGAGTCAATCCATTAAGAAGGTATAATGCTATATATGCATCTAACAATAGAGCCCAAAAGTACATGAAGCAAAAACTGATAAACCTGAAGGGGAAATAGATCATTCCAGCATGATAGCTGGAGACTCTGCAACCCTAATGTCAGTAATGGATTAAACAGCTAGATGGAGGGGAGCAAAGACAGAATTGAACAGCACTGCAAGCCAGCCAGACCCTACAGATATTCATACAATACTCAAAACCTAAACAACAAATACACCTTTTTCCCAAAGGCACATGGAATGTTCTTCAATATAGACTACATGTTAGGCCACAAAACAGGTGTCATTATATTGAAAATGATTAAAATTATACAAACTATGTTCTTTGACCACAATGGTATGAAACCAGAAATCACTAAGAAAGAAAATTTGGAAACTCACACACATGTGAAAATTAAACCACACACACCACAAATAGCCAATGGCTCGAAGGAAAAACATCAAAGAGAGTTAAACTACTTTGAGAAAAGAATGAAAACATGTCACACCAAAACTTGCTAGATGAAGATCAAGAGGTACTGGGAGGGAGATTTATAGTTGAACATGTCAACATTGATAAAGAAGAAAAATTGAATCAACAATGTGATCTCTCACACCAAGACTGTGGAAAAGGATGAGCAAACTAAAACAGAGAAATCATAAGGATAGAAATTAAGACTAGAGTGGAGATTAATGAAATGGAAAATAAAAAAATACAGCAAATAATATCAATGAAACTAAAAATTTATCCTTTGAAAGGAACAAAAAAACTGACAAACCTCTAGCTTTGTTGATCAAGAATATAAAAGAGAAGAAGCAATTTATTCAGTCTAGAATGAAAGAAAGGACCTTACTGCTGACCTTTTAGTCATGAAAGTATTATAAGGCCATATCACATACAATCATGCACAAATTAGAAAACTGCAATGGTCAAATTGATAGAAAGACACAAGCTATCAAAACAGACTCAGGAAGACAGAAAATTCTGAGCAAACTTATGACCTATAAAGACATTGATATGTTTATCAAAAACTTCTCAAAGAAAAACCCAAGACCAGAAGGCTTGACCAGTGAATTCTACCAAACTTTAAAAAAAGAAAGAGATTTAACACCTATTCTTCTGAAACTCTTCCAACAAGTAAGACCAGGGAATACTACCTAATTCATTCTGTGAGGCTAGAATCACCCTGATACCAAAACTAGCCAAAGACATCACAAGAATGGAAAGTTATACAATATCCCTTAAGAATATAGGTGTAGAATTTCTCATTTGAATACTTGCAAATCAAATCCACTGGCTTATCAACAGAATTATGCACTGTGACCAAATGGAATTTATCTCATGAATGCAAGGTTGGTTTTATTTACAAATAAGCCAGTGTAATACACCACATTAATAGACAAAAGGGATTAAAAAACCATGAATACTTCAAAAGATGAAGAAACAAAATCTGACAAAATCAAAACCTTGATTAAGTGTGTAAATTTACTTAATGATGTGTCACTGAAACTCCTATAAAACAAACATTATTAGAAATACAGGGAGATTTTGATTTAACCATTGTCACAGTGAAAGATTTTAAAGACACCTTCTTAGAACTTAGATCAGATTGATAAAAAATTCTATATGCATATGGTGATTAAGTGACTAAGAGGATTAAAATTAACAAAAAAAAAAAAAAAGAAAAAGAGAAGTACACATTCTTTTCAAATTTTTTTAAAAAACCCAAGATACATTTATTTAAGAATTGTGTGTTAGGCTCAAAGAAAATCTTGTTAAGTTTCAAGAACTAGAACTCATTCTGTTTAAATTGGAAAACCATAGAAGCACAGAATCAAAACTAAAGGGGAACAGAAAAATTTCTAACCAAGTGAAAGGAAGAATTTTTTTTTTTTTTTGTAAGTAAAAATACAGAGGAGGTGATGTCAGCAAGATGGAGGGCTAGGAGGCCCCAACTCTTGTTTTGGCCACAAAAAAAACAAAACAAGAAATAACTACAGACTGGTAGAAATAACTCTGGGAAAGTTCTGGACTACAACGAGACAACAGAAATTCTACAGGGCCTTCAGACTGAGGATGCCCACATAGGAAAGCATAGGGAGCATTTTACCTGTTTTACTCCTTCCACCAGTCTGAACAGTTGGGTGCCAGGAGGGGTCCCTTTGGAGGGACTCCAGCTCACAGGACCAGGAGAGCAGGGGAATCCCAACAAACCTCACCATCATGGGCATTTGCAGCCTTTGCTAGAGAGGACCCTACAGTCTTCACTGGTGCTAAAGCTAGCTGACAGAGCTGCCCAGAGCCCTCTCCTGTGTCTCCTCCCTGGAGCTGAAGCTATCACTTCACTGAGACCTGCCCCAGGGTACAGTCACTGCTGTACCCTGCTCTCAGGGTCCTAAGTCACAGTGTGTCTGCCATCTCTGGGACCCAGCTGCTTTCTGCTCTGAGGATGACCTGTCCCCCCTGAGTGGCAGCTTTGATCCACTGGGCTGCACATCAAAACCACATTAAAAACGTGGTGATAATAAGTCCATCAATAACTCCTCCAGATGTAAGTGGTTTAAAGTCTCCAATTAAAAGACATAGGCTGGCTAAATGATTTAAAAAAAAAAAAGGCCCAATTATAAGCTGCCAACAGAGACTCACTTAAGCCTAAGGACACTAGTGAGCTGAAAGTGAAGTCTTGGAAATGTATTTCTGGCATATGTAAACCCATAGAGGGCAGGGGTAACAATACTTATATAGAGCAAATCAACCTTAAGTCAAAAGCTCTGACAAGAGACAAAGAAGGGCATTTCCATGACAGTTCCCACACCATCATTAACAAAGATAGAGTTTGCATTTACTTACAACAGGATAAGAAGGTCTACTAATTTTTACTTTATAATAGTAGCTTGTAATAGTAGTATTTTGTAATACTGGGTATTCTTATCTGAGCACTTACTGTATGACAAGAAATATGTATTAAATATAACATATAGGGGCACCTGGGTGGCTCAGTCGGTTAAGCATCTGACTCTTGTTTTCGGCTCAGGTCATGATCTCAGGGTCATGAGATGGAGCCCCAAGTCAGGCTCAGCACTCAGGGGGAGTCTTCTTCCCCTCTCCGTTTCCCTCTCCCCCTACCCGCTCTCACACACTCTCTCTCTAAAATAAATAAATCTTTAAAAAATAATAAATATACAGATAAGATAGATTTTACATACTAACATGTAAATATTAATATATAATTAATAGCTACTTTTCCTTATTATTCAAAGTAAGTATGATAATTATGATAATATTGTGAAAATTCTGACAAAGAGTTGGTGTCACACTCTGGTTTAGAATGGAGAAAATATAGAAAACTTGGATTCAAACATTTTTTACAAGCACACATTAACTCAGATGAGCATTATTAAATATTAGTATTTTTGTGCTCAAGTGTACAGGATACTCGTGTTGGAAAAGCCATGAGGAAGATTCAGATTTGAATATATATTTTAAATTGAAAAAGGAATTCCTTCTTTTGTATATTTCAAATTTCACCAATACTGGAAGGAGGGTCCAGAATTTCTATTTATTTGCTTTTACTTTTCTTGTTTAGTTTTGTTTTCCCAGTGCCATACACCTTAAAACTGCATCCTTGTTTACATGCTGGCCTTTCAAACATTAACCTCACACATAGTCTGAGTTGCCTTCCCTTGGGCCTTTCTATTTTCCAGGATGTTGAGTCTAATTTTGAATAACCTCCACTAATTCAGAAATTTTCTTCTTTTCCTTTTTGGATTCTTTGGGTTATTCTTCACATTATCAGTAACTTATTATTGGCTAATAAGCTGGAGTATTGTGAAGTATTGTTATTATTATGTAGGCATGAGAGAAGTTTGATTTTATGACACACATTGTTGGAAGATGTTTCTCCTACTACGCAGATCATAGTACTGAGTATCAGTATCGTTCATATTTTTATGGCTTCCCTGGAAATTGTTCCAGAAAACTATTCATTTTAAACACGTTGAACTTGTTGTCCTATCCCACATAAAGATCACATAGGGTAGAATAATAAGCTACAAATACTGGAACTCACAAAAATAGATTTGCTAAAACTGAGAGCACTGATTGAATCCAAAGGTAAGTTATGTTATCTATAGTAATGGGGTAGGAGGTGTTTATATTAGTAAAGGTACAAGCTTAGATACTTCTATAAAGAACCTCCAAAACACAGTGGCTTAAATCAAATAGAAGTCTATTTCTTTCTCAAGTAATAGCCCAAAGGATTATGACCCTGGGTTTGGGGGAAGGCTTTACCATTCTCAATACTTGGTTTGTTATGTTACTCTAGTCATTAACCTAATACAGTCAGTGGGAAAAGCGATAAAGTTCAGAGCAAGTAACTTTGTGCAAATAAATCAAAATTCATGAAAACAACATAAGCTGGGGAAACATAAGGGAAGCTGTAGAGGCAATGGGTAGTACTTTAGTTGTCTGTTCTTATACAATAAATCACTCAAAAGATTAGTGACCTAAAATGATAGTGATGTGGTATTTCTCATATTTCTGTAGGTTGATTGGGACCAAAAAGTCTTCTCCTTGACCCAGTGTAGTTGAGGCTACTCACATGTGTGTATTCAGCTGGGAGCTAGCCAGGGATATAGACATCCAGGGTGGTTACTCACTCCTCCCCTTCCCTGAGCCTCATCTTATTCTATAGCCTTCTTCACAACATGACTTCTAAGAGGCTGAAAGTGAAGTCCACCAGTCTTCTCAAATCTTAGTCCCAGAACTGGAATGGTATCATTTCCACTACCAACTATTGGTCAAATCAAGTGGGAGTCTAGTCCTTATTCAAGAAGGGGGAAAAATAGACTCTGCTTTTTGGTGAGAAGCAGAAAATCTGTAGCTATCTCTGATCTACTTCAGGTAATTGTTTACATGTTTGCTTATGATAGATACATGTTGGATTGAAGACACAGCTTTTTCATCCTAGTCCCATGAGTTAAAAATAAGTTCAGTTAGCCCTCTAATGTTTCATAATTATGCATGCATTATAATTCGTTAAAACTCCAATGCTCAACAATTGCATACAGCACTGATTACTAATAATTATATTGGATGTAAGTCCACATTTCAAGTAATTCTACTAACTGTTTAAAAATTGTCAGGCTGATTTGATCTGCTTGGATCTTCATGATGTGACCTAATGACATGACTGATTAAGTATTGTACTAGGAGCATGGGAGTGAGCATCCTGCCTCTTTCCTAGTGTTCACTTTTGCGTGCACCATTAGTGTTATCTTTTTTTTTATAATAATATTTTTTTATTATATTATGTTAGTCTCAGGTTCACTTGAGATCATATATGAATCAAAACCCACTGCAATGGGCTGAAAGCAGACACACAGGGGAGAGTGCTTCTGTCCTCCCTGTCCACAATTCAAGTCTCCATTCTTCCCTCAGACTCCTTGCTTTTTTCCCTACACAAATGCCAAGAGCAGCCAGAGTCACCTTGAATATTAAATATTTGTTAGGCATATTTTTATATTATTTTTGGACAAAACTAATGCAAAATTAAAGTTTTTTTTAAAACAGGTTTTTTTTTTTTTTTTTAAGATTTCATTTATTTATTTGACAGAGATAGAGACAGCCAGCGAGAGAGGGAACACAAGCAGGGGGAGTGGGAGAGGAAGAAGCAGGCTCATAGCGGAGGAGCCTGATGTAGGCCTCGATCCCATAACGCCAGGATCACGCCCTGAGCAGAAGGCAGATGCTTAACCGCTGTGCCACTCAGGCACCCCGCAAAATTAAAGTTTTAATATGGGTTGTTGGTTACACGGATCTATACAATTCTCCAAAAACATGGAAGTCTATCTGTGCATTTAAGTGTATGCCTATTTTTTAAATAATTTTTATTATGTTATGTTAGTCACCATACAGTATATCCTTAGTTTTTGATGTAGTGTTCCATGATTCATTATTTGCCTATAACACCCAGTGCACCATGCAATATGTGCCCTCCTTAATAATGTATATTACACCAGTAAATAAATCACACTTTGGGGATCACTGCAGTAAATAGGTAAAATTCTGTCTACATAATTGGGAGATTAAAGTGGCTTTTTTGCATGTTTACCTTACTTATAAATGGATGGACTGTCAGAAGACTTAGGAGGCTATCAGAGTGGTACAAGCAGGAGAGCACAAGGCTTTAGATGGGGAAGCAGAATAGGACTACAGAAGAAACACACACGACATGGGATGGGAGAAAGGCAGTGACACAGCCAGGAAAGAGTCACATGGGCAACGCATGGGGAATCATAAGAGAGGAACTTAGGGATTTAAATCTGCATGGTCAGACAAATGGTGGTTCTATCAGCAAAAATTCAGTTCCTGATTTTTATATTTGTTTTTATGGTGAAACAATAGGTATGGGCATTTTGTATGCCATAACTTGGTGGTTCTCAAACTTTAGAGATTTTCCGAGGTACACATTTTTCACCTTGCTTTTCAGATATTCTGATTCAGAAGATAGGATAGGATCCTGATCTTTCTCGTGCAAGTAGACAAGGAACTATATTCTTAGAAGCACTGCCATAAAAATGCATCTGGAAAATAACCCAGGCAATTTTGTAGTATTTCCCTAAATTGAGAAATTGGCTACTAATAGAGTAGTTTTGGTTTTCTTGAGGGACAAGTATAAGAGAATTTGAGATTTCACTTTTCGGGGGGGGTGGATTACAGAGTTTTTGGCAATATTTTGGAACAGAAAATAGAATTTATTATTCATCAGAAATAGCTTAAAAAGGAGATTATAAAGAGAATGAATTTAGAACTGAGGAGATTTGGAAGATGTGGAAGTGGGACAAAGGGAGTTTAATGTTTTCAATTAGAATGATCAAAGATGCACAAAGAAAGTGGGACAGTTAGAAGGAATAAAAAGTGATACATTTAAAACTAACAGTGGAAGACCACAAGAAAATAGAGGCAATATCCTACCATCGAACCTAGGAATAATGTGTTACAAAAAGAAATGTGCTGTTAAGACATAGATGAAAACATGATTGAAATTATTGATAAAATTTTAGTTATAGGTGAATTTACAATCAAGGGGATGGAATTTTAATACAATTAACCCCAAGTTTAAAATCAGTACAGAACTAAATGGAGAAAACTCAGAGCTTTAGAAATGGATTGAGTTTTATAAGTTCTTTATATATTTTGGATACTAACCCTTTATCAGATATGTCATTTGTAAATATCTTCTCCCATTCAGTAGGATGCCATTAGTTTGGTTTGGTTGATTATTTACTTTGCTGTATAGAAACTTTTTATTTTGATTTAGTCCCAACAGTTTATTTTTGCTTTTGTTTTCCTGACCTTAGGCAACATACCTAGAAAAGTGTTGCAATGGCTAATACCAGAGAAATTATTGCCTGTGTTCTCTTTAAGAATTTTATGATTTTAGATCTCAAGTGTAGGTCTTTAATCCATTTTGAATTTATTTTTTGTGTTATGTATTAGAAACTAGTCTAGTTTCATTCTTTTACATGTAGCTGTCCAGTTTTCCCAGCACCATTTATTGAAAAGACAGTCTCTTCCCCATTGCTTATTGTTGGCTCCTTTGTTGGAGATTAATGGACCATATAAATTGTAGGTTTATTTCTGGGCTCTCTGTTCTGTTCTGTTGATCTATGTGTCTATTTTTGTCCCAGTACCATACTGTTTTGATTACTATAGCTTTGTGGTATATCTTGAAATCTGTAATTGTGATACCTCCCCCTTTGTTCTTTCTTAGGGTTGGTTTGAGAATTCAAGGTCTCCTGTGATCCCATAGAAGTTTTGTGAAAAATGTTGTTGATGCTTTGATGTGGATTGTATTGAATCTGTAGATTGCTTTAGGTGACATGGGCATTTTGACAATATTAATTCTTCCAATCCACAAGCATGTAATCCCCTTCCATTTGTGTCCTTTTCAGATTCTTTCATCAGTATTTTATAGTTTTCAGAGTACAGATCTCTCACCTCTTTGGTTAAGGGTATTCCTAGGTATTTTATTATTTTTGATGTTATTGTAAATTTTGTTTTTTTTTTAATCTCTCTTTCTGCAACGTTGTTGTTAGTGTATAGAAACAGTACTGATTTATTATTATTTTTGTATCTTGCCAGCCACTTTACTGAATTCAATTATTATTTCTAGTAGTTTTTTGGTGGAGCCTTTAGGGTTTCCTATGTATAGTATCATACCATCTGCAAATAGTGACAGTTTGACTTCTTTATCAATATGATGCCTTGTCTGATTGCTGTGACTAAGACTCCCAGTACTATATTGAATAAAAGTGGTTAAAGTGGACATCCTGGTCTTGCTCCTGACCTTAGAGGAAAAGCTCTCAGTTTTTTACCATTGAGTATGACGTTAGCTGTATTTTTCTTATATGGCCTTTATTATGTTGAGTTATTTTCCCTCTAACTCCATTTTGTTGATAATTTTTAACATGGATGGATATTAAATATTATCAAATGTTTTTTCTGCATGAATTGAAATGATCATATGATTTTTATCCTTCACTTTGTTGATGAGTTGTATGATGTCGATTGATTTGTGAATATTGAACCATCTTTGCAACCCAGGAATAAATCCCACCAAGTTGTGGTGAATGATCTTTTCAATGTATTGTTGTATGCAATTTGCTAATATTTTCTTGAGGATTTTTGTATCTATATTCATCAGAGATATTGGCCTGCAGTTTTTTGTTTTGTTTTGTTTTGTTTTGTTTTTGTGGTGTCTTTTGGTATCAGGGTAATGCTGGCCTCATAGAATGTATTTGGAAGCTTTCCTTCCTCTACTGTTTTTGGAATAGTTTGAGAAGAATAGGTATTAACTCTTGTTTAAATGTCTGGTAGAATTGATTTGTGAATCTATCTGGTCCTGGATTTTTATTTTTGGGTTGTTTTTTGATTACTAATTCAATTTCATTACTTGTAATCAGTCTATCAGATTTTCTATTTCTCCCGGTTTCAGTTTTGGAAGATTGTATAGTTATAGGCATTTATCCATTTTTCTAGGTGGTCCAGTTTGTTGGCATGTAATTTTCCATAGTATTCTCTCATAATCCTTTGAATTTCCTTTTTTTAAGGTTGTTTGGTTGGTTTATTTATTCATTTATTCATTCATTCATTTATGGTGGGGGGGGTGGGGGGACGGAGAGAAAGTCTTAAGCAGACTCCATGCTGAGCATGGAGCCCAGCATGGGGCTCAATCTCATGATCCTGAGATCACGACCTGAGCCAAAACCAAGAGTCAGACCCTTAACCAACTGTACCACCCAGGTGCCCCTAATCCTTTGTATTCCTGTGGTGTCAATTATTACTTCTACTCTCTCATTTGATTGTATTTATTTGGGTCCTTTCTCTTAATTTATTGATGAGTCTAGCTAAAGGTTTGTCAATTCTGTTATTCTTTTCAAAGAACCAGCTCCTAGTTCATTGATTCTTTCTTCTTTCTTTCTTTCTTTCTTTCTTTCTTTCTTTCTTTCTTTCTTTCTTTCTTTCTCTTTCTTTCTTTCTCTCTTTCTCTCTCTCTTTCTTTCTTTCTTTCTTTCTTTCTTTCTTTCTTTCTTTTTTAGCTTCTACTCATTTACTGCTGCTCTGATCTTTACTATTTACTGTCTTCTACTCACTTTAGGCTTTGTTTGTTCTTTTTCTAGTTCAAGTGCAAGGTTAGATTGTTTATTTCAGTTTTTTTCTTGTTTCTTGAGGTAGGCCTATGTTGCCAAATACTTCCCTCCTACAACTGTGTTCACTGTGTTCCAGAGATTTGGGACCACTGAGTCCTTGTTTTCATTTGCTCCCATGTATTTTTTTATTTCTTCTTTGACTGCTTCATTGCCCATTGGTAGTTTATCATCATGTTGTTTAATTTCCACATGTTCCTGTTTTTTTTTTTTTTCCAATTATTTTCTTATGATTTATTACTAGTTTCATAACATTGTGGTCAGGAAAGATGCATGGTATGATTTCAAGCTTCTTAAATTTGAGGTTTGTTTTATGGCCTAATATGTGATCTATTCTGGATAATGTTCCATGTGCACTTGAAAAGAATGTGTATTCTCTTGTTTGTGGAGGGAATCTTGTTTATATTTGTTATGTCACTCTGGTTCAATGTGTTATTCAAAAACATTATTTCCTTGTTGATTTTCCATCTGGATGATCTATCCATTGATGCTAGTGGGGTGTTAGTGTTTCCAAATTATTGTATTACCATCAGTTTCTCTCTTAATGTCCATTAATATCTGCTTTATGTATTTAGGTGTTCCAGTGTTGTACTTAGGCCATTTATATTTAGAGTAATTATTGATAGGTATGTGCTTATTGACATTTTTAAAATTTGCTTTTTGGGTTTTTCGTAGTTCTTTGTTCCTTTATTCTTCTCTTGCTCTTTTTTTGTGTGTGTGTGTGATCAATGAGTATCTTTAGTGTTTCTTTGGCCATCTTTCTCATTATTTTTTATACGTTTGTGGTTTTCATAAGGTTCATATATAACATCTTAAATAAATAGCAGTCCATATTAATTTAGTGGTCATTTAAGCTCAAACACATTCTGAAAAGGAAAGAAAGAAAAATAACTGAAAAAGAAGAAATCTTCTTTCTTTACTCCCCTTTTTTTATTCCCTTCTCCACAGTTCATATATATATATATTTTTCATATTTTACATCTTTTTATTAATATTTTTCTTATATCTAATCATGGCTACTTCTTTTCCACTTAAAGAAGTAGCCTTAACATTTTGTATTAGGCTTGTTTGGTGGTGATAAACTCCTTTATATTTTATTTGTCTGGGAAACTCTTTATCTCCCTTTCAAATCTGAATGACAACCTTTCTGGGAAAGTATTCTTGGTTGTAGGGTTTTTTTTCTTTCAGCATTTTGAATATGTCATGCCACTCTTTTCTGGTTAACTTTTATGTTTCTCTCTCACTGTTTTTAAGATTCTCTCTTTATTTCCTACCTTTGACATTTTGATTATTATGTGCTATGATGTGGACCTCCTTGGGTTTCTCTTGTTTGGAACTCTCTGTGTTTCTTGCACTTTAATGTCTATTTCCCCTTCCTAGGTTAGGGAAGTTTTTGGTTATTATTCAAATGAAGTTTTTACACCTTTCTCTCTCTCTTCTTTTTCTGAGTCTCCTATAATGTGAATGTTTGTTCACTCAATGTCCAAGAGATCTCTTAATCTAGCCTCATTTTTAAAAATTCTTTTCTCTTTTTGCTGTTTTTCTTATGTGCTTTCCATTACCCTATCTTCCAGATGGCTGATACTTTTTTCTGCATCCTCTCATCTACTGTTGATTCCATATTTTATTTTATTTTATTTTTTAATTTTGCATGTTGTATTCTTCAGCTCTGATTGGTTCTTTTTAATATTATCTATCTCTTTATTGAAGGTCTCACTGAGTTCTTCCATTCTTTTCTGCAACCCAGTATCTTTATGATCATTAATTTAAATTCTCTATCAGGCATATTGTTTATCTCTGTTTCATTTAGCATTTTTTTTGTTTTGTTTTGTTTTTTAGGTTTTCTTCTTGTTCTTTTTTTTTTTTTTTAAGATTTTTATTTATTTATTCGACAGAGAGAGACAGCCAGTGAGAGAGGGAACACAAGCAGGGGGGAGTGGGAGAGGAAGAAGCAGGCTTCCAGCAGAGGAGCCTGATGTGGGGCTCGATCCCATAATGCCGGGATCACGTCCTGAGCCGAAGGCAGACGCTTAATGACTGAGCCACCCAGGCGCCCCTCTTGTTCTTTCTTTTGAAGCATGTTATTCTGTCTTCCCATTTTGTTTGACTTTCTGTTTGTGCTTCTATGGATTGGGCAAAACGACTACTTGTCCTAAAGTTGAAAAAATGGTCCTGTGTACATGTTCCTTTTGTAATCTGTGAATGCTTGGTGAGTTTTGCTGGTTGGTTGGAGTTATAGCTGTAAATGATAGTTATTCTTTTAAACCATGGCTTTTTCTAGAAAGAATAAAGGGGAAAATAATAATAAAGGAAAAAGGAAAATAATAAATGGAGAAAAGAAGAAAGAAAAAATGAGAAAAAGGAAAGAAAAAAGAGAAAAGAAAAAAGCAAACAAAAAATAAAAATAAAACCATACAAGACAAATTTTTAAAAACTAAAAAAAGTAAGAACAATATAATAAATATTTTTTAAAGTGCAAACACAAAGCCACAACTTTTTTTCTGTGCTCAGCCCTACATGGTGACTGGTGTGGGTTTCTGGACCCTGGGTTCCCTGAGGTTGCCAGTTCACTGTTGAGCTGGACCCTACTTCAGTCTGGACTTTTATTGTTGGGAGGGAGAGAGTGTTCCCTCAGTTCCCTGACACTCTTAAAGTGATGCTTTTGTTCCTGTGCCCTAGTCCTGTGCCCAGAACTGTTGTGGGCCTGTGGATACTGGGCTCACTGAAGTCACAAGCTCACTGAGATGACTGGATACACCTGGTATTTGGACCCTGCTCTGGTCTAGGCTTTTAAGTTGGGATGAGAAAGTGAACCATGTCATTCTCCAGCCCCTCTGACCTAGAGAGCATTCACTAGCTCCCCTGGTGCTTCGAGGAGTTCTAGTGTTGTCCCTTCTATATTGCTAGTTGCTCTTTTAAACCATTACTCTGTTTCTGTGCCCATGGACAGAGGGTTCTGTTCCTGGTCCCTCAGTACTGTCCCTCCCCATTGAGGTTCCCAGCATGAGGGGGGGGGATTCCCTTCCTTGCCGTGTCTCCATCTCTTTGCTGTTCTCTTGCTGCTCATCTCTTCAGCTGTTCAGTAGCTTTTCAGTCAGCCCTCAGTTCTTCTTCAGGAGCACCTGTTCTACCAATAGGTTTAATTTAGTGTGTTCCATGGAAGAGGTGAGTTCAGGGTCTTCCTATGTCACCATCTTGAACTGGAACCAAGAAGCAACTTTTCAGATGAATTAAGTATACCTTTGCTAAATGGAATGAATATCACATTTTCTAAATGAGAAAATTAAGTGAATCTATAGGGTCCTTGAACTTAGACATGCACTTCTGTTCTTGGAAAACATTTTTATACTTCAGTAATAGCCTGGCTTTTGCAAAGTACTTAACATTCAGGGGTCACTTGAAGGTTTTCATTGAAAATCATCTGGAGGTAAGTTGTATATCATAATTGCTTTTGCTCTACCAAAGGGAGTTATAGCTTTATTCATCAGTAACATTTGACTGAGACTGATCATAAATTCCTACATATCCGCAATATCAAACTTGGAGAATAGTCATAAATTTCCTTAAGTTTCTATGGCAATCCAGTTTTCTATGATAAGAATTGTTTCTAACACTGAGAATGATAGAATTAAGACACCACATACTTATTCATTTCATTTCTGGCAAAATACTTCTATAGCCATCTTAGAATAACAACACTATCACGCACAATATTATTATCATAGACAGGGTTTTTATTTTTGGGGGTTTCTTTTGTAATTTCTATTATTCTAGAGCTATGCACACTGTGAATGTGAACTCACTGTACTGTCTTTTAAAGTTATCTGGGATAGTCATTTTCTGTTTGTGTTTTTGTCACCAACTAAATAAACATTTAGATTATTTTATTTTATTTTACTCTTATTTTTTGAGCTGCCCTTATATTCAATGTCTTATAATGAGATATAAAATTTATATGACTCTAAAATTTTTAAAAAGTGGTATAGTTAATTTAATCTAGCTTGATTGCCTATTCCCTGAACACATTCTATCTCTCTCTCATAAGTAACACTTTTTTAATGTTATAGTTTATTGTTTTATTAATATTCATGTATATGCATATCTATATATATTTCCTTTTATTTATATGTGTGTGTACTCTTTCTTAAAAGTTAGTAATACTATATGTACTTTTCTTCTATTAAGTTAAGTTGTTTCTTAATAGAACTAAAGATAACTCTACAGTAATACAATAATGGGTAAAGATACTCATCTTTCATTTTTTCATTTCAATTATTATTCACTTGAGGATGTACCAACATTTAATCAACCAGACCACTATTGAAGTATATTTAAGTGATTACTTATCTTTTATTATTAAAATGCAAAAAATTCCTTGAAGTGGGATTTCCGGGTCAAAAATAAATGCTAATATGATTTTCTTCAATTTTTTTATTGTAGTAAAATACACATAACATACAGTTTACCATCTTAACCATTTCTAAGTATACAGTTTAGTGATATTAAATTCATTCATAAAGTTGTATCTAGAACTTTTTTCATTTTATAAAACCGAAATTCTATACCCATCAAGGAATAATTCCATTTTCTCTTCTTCTCCATAACCCCTAAAATACACAATTCTCCCTACTGTCTCTGTGATTGTGACTAAGTACTTTATATAAGTAAAATAATGCAGTATTTGTCTTTTTTATGACTAGCTTATTTCATTTATCATATTGTCCTCAAAGTATAGCATGTGTCAGCCTTTCACTATCAATTTATTTGTGTCTTGGAATCTAAAGTGAGTCTCTTGTAGACAGCATATAGTTGGATTGTGGGTTTTTTTAATCCATTTGTCTGTCTTTAAGTGGAGAGTTTAATTAATTTACATTTAAAGTCATTACTGATAAGGAGGGACTTCTGTCATCTAGCTATTTGTTTTCCATATATCTTACAGCTTTCTCGTCCCTCATTTCCTTCCATACTATCTTCTTTGGTGTTTTGTTGATTTTTGTAGAATTTAAATTCCTTTCTTATTTCCTTTTGTGTATATGCTATAACTCTTTCCTTTGTCTTCATCATGGGAATTATATTTGAATCCTAAAGTCATGGCACTCTAACTTGAATTTATGCCAGTTTAACTTTAATAACATACAAAACTCTGTTCTTTTCCAACTCAGTCCTCACCCTTTTAGGTTGTTCATGTAACAGAATTACATGTTTATACCTTATGTGCCTGAGAACATAAATTAATAATTCTTTTAAATTTCTTAATCTCTTACATTATGTAGAAATCACAAAGTGGACTTACAGACCATTGTTACTATAATACTAGCTTTTTTTTTTTTTAAGATTTTATTTATTTATTCAACAGAGATAGAGACAGCCAGCGAGAGAGGGAACACAAGCAGGGGGAGTGGGAGAGAAAGAAGCAGGCTCATAGCAGAAGAGCCCGATGTGGGGCTCGATCCCATAACGCCGGGACCACGCCCTGAGCTGAAGGCAGACGCCCAACCGCTGTGCCACCCAGGCGCCCCTATAATACTAGCTTTTATAAGTGCCCAAGTAGTTACCTTTCCTGAGATCTTTACTTCTACCTACTGCTTCAAGTTATCACCTACTGTCCTCACATTGTAACCCACAGACTCCCTTGACATTTCTTGCAGTGCTGATCTAGTGGTAATGAACTCCCTCAGCATTCATCTGGGAATGTCTTAATTTCTCTGCCACTTTAGCAGGACAGTTTTGCCAGATATAGAATTCTTTTTTGACATTTTGCTGTCCTTTAGCACTTTGAATATATAGGGCCACTCTCTTCTGGCCTCCAAGGTTCCTAATAGCAAAAAGGCTGATAATTTTATTGAACATTCTTCATATTCGATGAGTCACTTCTCTCTAGCTACTTTCCAGATTCTCCCCTTGTCTTTGTCTTTTGAGTTAGATTATGAAGTGTCTTGGTGTGTCTTCAAACTCATCTTATATGTATTTTATTGAGCTTTTTGGACCTATATCTCTATCTCTCATCAAACTTTGACAATTTCCAGACATTATATTTTTAAAACATTCTCTCTGCCCCCTTCTCTCTCTTTTCTCCTTTTGAGACTTCCACAATGTGTGTATTAGTCTTAATAGTACCCTACAGGTCAATTAGGCACTGTTCTCTATTGTTTAATCTTTTTTTTTTCCATTACTCACGCACAATAATTTCCATTGCCCTATCTTCAGTTTATTGATTCCTTCTTCTGCCTGCTTAATCTGTTTTTGAAACTCTCTAGTAAACTTTTCACTTCAGTATTGTCCTTTTCAGCTCCAGAATTACTTATAGTTTATTTTTAGGTTTTCTGTCTCTTTATTGGTATTTCCATTTTGGTCATGCATCAGTTTATTGACTTTCTCTATACCTATTTTTAGTTCCATGAGCATCTTTAATATTGTTGTTTTAACATCTTTGTCTAGTAGGTCATCAATCAGGTGTTTTTCAGGGGTAATTTGTATTGATTTGGTCTTTTTTTCCCCTCTGAACCATACCTTTCTGTTTTTATGTAGGCTCTGTGTTGTTGAAAATTGGACATTTGAATCTAATAATGTGGTAATTCTGGAAATCAGAATTTTTCACTTTCCCAGGGTTTACTGGTTTTTGTTTCCATTTTTGTTGATTATTTTTAACAGTTGTAGTCTGTCTCTGTGCTGAGGACTAGTCGGAAGTGTAAATACTTAAAATCTTCTGAAATAATTTCTGAGCCTATGCCTTCCCTTGGGTATGCATGGTGACTTTCTAATTTCCCCTCATGTATAGTTGCTTTTGGATGTCCTACTCTTTAATGCCTGGCTTCTACAGGGGAAAAAAGAGAAAAACAAAAGGGGTAAAAAAAGGTTGCTGGCCTTTCAAATCTCCTGGAAATTAATTCAGCCTAAGTGGAGGGGCTTACAACAATGGGAACAATGGGTGTGTGTGTGTGTGTGTGTGTGTGTGTATGACAATGATAGTCGCCTGCACCTTTGTGATGAGAAACAGAAATCGCCTGTGAGAGCACAGATTTCTGTTATTTGAAGGACACGGTCGTTTTTTCCCAGCCTTGCTCCCAGCAACAGTGCATAAGCGTCTCTAGGAACATGGGCCCAGCTCCCTGCCAAGTGGCGAAGGGGTGGGGGATGGGTAGCCGCTACTGTGCTAAGGGCAGCAATTGATAGAAATTAATCATATTTTACTGTCCAAGCCTCACTCTGGAATTTGGAAGACTATAATAGACTCCAGAGTTCTAAAATAGTTACATCAGACAGATTTTGCCAATTGTTGTCTACATGAAATTAGAGATTCCTAATGCTTCCTACTTTGCCATCTTCTCAGAATTCCCCAATACTCACATCATTTTCATGGACTATGCCAAATTTTCTATCGTAGGTTTTATAACACTCTTTTAATAATACCAGAAATGTCTGAAAGTGCATGTTTTCTCACAGGCTCACCAATAGAATATGGTGTCCACTTTGGACCATTGCTAATCTAACAAATAGGAAGTGGAATCTCAGTTTAATCTCAAATTTAATTTGTATTTTTCTTCTTGGGTATTAAGGTGAGCATCTTTGTACATGGTCAAGAGTCGTTTCTTTCTCTTTCTATGAATGCTTTTTATCCTCTAGCCCAATCTTTTTTAATGTATTGCTGGTCTTTTTCTTTCCTAATTTGTAAATCTACATATGTTGGGGATATGAACATTTTGTGTCTGTTGTTAATTGCAAATATTTTCCCTAGTTTGTCACTTGTAGTTTTACTTTGTTTATTGTGTCTTGCCAAGCTATTTTGTAATGTCATCAAATTTATCTCTCTATTCCCTTATTGCTTCTTGATTTTGAGCCATAGTTAGGAGAGATATGCCCACTCTCACATTATAGTAGAATTCATCCATGTTTTCATGTATTACCAGCACTTATATTGTTTCATTGTTTATTATATATGAATATACTCTCCATCTGGGGTTTACTCTAGTATAAAAAATGGATGCAATTTGATCATTTTCTGTATGGCTGTTCTATTTGACAAATGCTAGTATTCAAAAATCCATTTTCCCCTACCGTTTTGAGATTACTACTTTATCATATGCTAAATTGTCATGTGCAATTTTGACTATTTCTGGATTTTCGGGTCTATTTTACTGGCAAACTTTTTTATTTCCCCTCACATAGTACCACAGGATATTTTCTCTTCTTGTCTCAGTGTTGAAGCAAAGGAAGAATAGAAATTAATCCATTTTTGGATATGTCTGGCTCTGACAACCTGAATTTGAATGCAAGCTCTGTTTTACATTGTCTCTTCGGTCTTGGACGAATTATTGACTATCCCGAAGTTGCCAAGTCCTTCGCTGTAAAATGGGAATGATTTATAGACTTATTGATGATTATCTGCATAAAGCATTTAGTACACAGTAGGCTTTAATAATTGGAAACAATAGTTATTTCATTCTTATGGCTATTGTGCCAAATGCATACATATACTCTGTAGTTATACAATTTGACTTCTAATTATTCTTCACTTTGAGAAAAAGAATGGCACATCATACGAAGGAAGATAATGCAATTGAAGGAAACTTCTACAGGAAGAAATGTATTTCAACTCACTAAAATGCCTGTACTTAAGAAATATCCTCTCTAGGCTTAAGAGTATCATCAATATATTTTTATTTAATATGATTGATATAATTAGTTAGATTCTTGCCTTAAGAAAAATATTTGCCCAGCTGGAACAGAATATGCTCATTTTAATTTTCAAGCAGCTTGATATTTGGTACAAATTATTTGTCTTTGTTTATTACAAGATACGGTGAAAGACCATGCAGGCTATAATTAAGATTTATGCACCATTAAAACACAATTTTATATTTCAAAATTTGCTCTCCTTGCACTTAATATCTCTTTTCATGTGATGAAGTTTCAAATTAATTAAAGAGCTCTCCTAATAAAAGATATTTGGAAAATCATCCAAAT
Organism: Ursus arctos; assembly: GCF_023065955.2. Lineage (NCBI taxonomy): Eukaryota > Metazoa > Chordata > Mammalia > Carnivora > Ursidae > Ursus > Ursus arctos. The sequence goes on from NW_026623089.1 coordinate 74,347,399, forward strand.
AAGAAATACTTTCCATCTTCTTACTCATAAGCTAATTAATTGTATACCACATTTGTGTGTCCTTTCCCTAGACTGCATAATTTTGAAAGTTAATTTACTAATGAAATTGTGATTCTGTTCCTCAGTTAATGAAGGGAAATAGTTACAGCACACACACATATTATGAATTGTCCTCAGTTATGTACTGAAATCTCAATGTCTTTCAGGGACTCCTGAGGATTACCCGCGATTTTTCCATATGCATCCTAAGACTGCAGAACTTAGTCTCCTGGAGCCAGTAAACAGAGACTTTCACCAGAAATTTGATTTGGTTATTAAGGTAAATTAAACTAATTCCTTATTTCTTTGTGTTTATAAACTGCTAATCAAAGAAACCTGTAGTGGCTATTGTAGGCACTTTTATGTTATAAAAATTAAAATTAATCTGACAACAATGTTTAAAAAAGTGAAGTGTGCTGTTTTAATACATTATGTTGCCTTTCTTTAAGACAACTGTTTATGTTATAATGTAATTCAAATACTGAGTATTTTATGTGTAATAAATACCCTGGCCAAATCTATATAATGCTACATAATATAACTTTGTTACATTTTCTAACATTTATTTTTTTTCTTGCTAAAAGGAGTCAATTCTTGATCACAAAAGCTGGTCCTGAATATATTTTAAATGTGCATTAATTTATATATTTTTTATTTTAATATCATATTATGTTTTAAAATATTGTTTGTCTTTCTAACATAAAAAGAAAAGATCTTACCTGTCCAGAAATTCTTTCAATATATGCCTCATTATTTTCTTTATTTTGAAAAATGATGCAGGCTGGAAAAATTATCAAAGCTAGGGGAGTCTATTTGGTATTACAATTACAGTTAAATAATATCTACTATGTTGTAATAAAATAATTTAAGAGATACTGTGGAAACCAGGATGATCTGTCAATTAATTCTGATAGACTCTGCTGGGCAGGTAAGATTTGAGCTGGACAGTGAAGGAATAATGGCAATTTACGGAGTAGAGACGAGGGTGGGAGCAGGTAAAAGAACAGACCCGAGCAAGGGCATCAAGTAAGTCTGGTATGTATCATATGACTTTCTCATAGCCACACAGATAGAATAATAGCTATAGAAGAACAGCCAGAGGGTATGTTCTTTTTAATTTAAAAGTATTAAAGGAAGAGGAAGTAAGATAAGGAAGCTTACTGAGCACATCCAAGTTATTTAAGTACATTTTTCATTGAATTAGAACCATAATCTTGGTAGTAAGTTCATTGATAACAAATGTGGAAAGTAAAGCTCAGACAGGGTAAGGGACTGGCTCAGAGTTACCTCCCTGAGAAGCAGCAGAACTGAGATTCAAACTTAGGTTTATCTAAGTGAGGGCCATACCCTTTTCACTTCACCAAGATGCAGCTGCTTAGAAGTGATGGTCTCGTTTAACTCTCTATTGGTACAACTGCAAACAATAACATGCAGACATACATTGAATTTTAGCTCAAGTTAGGACATATTTTGTGAACACCAATCATGTTATACATAACAGATCCTGAGATTACTCGGTCGTCCCTTGTCCTTGAAGAACTTGTGGTCTCTAAGGGCAAAGAGCCCTACACGCTGATAAATCAAATATGTCACATCAACTGCTAACAGGAGGACAACTAAAAAGTGCTGGAAAGGTACAGAATTGGGACAAATAAATTAATCTGGGGATTCCGGGAAGATGTTCTGGAGATTACCCCAAGCTACATGTTGCTGTGTCAGAAGATTTTTGCCATGATGTTTGAACATCAGGAAAAGCAGAAGTAAAAACTAGGAGGCGTGTTACAGCAGGTTACAAACAGTTAATGGGGAAACAAGGGATAGGGTCAGACCAGGAGGAGAGCCTTAAGTAAGATTGCTTTTTCCTTCGATTTTATTCAGTAGGGGTTTGGGAGTCATTCAACAAAGACAGACTCCTTTTACCATTTGTATAAAATGGCCATGCATGAGATTTATCTTCTTACACTGACTATTTCAATTATCACGGAACTATATAAAACTCAAAAATATGTATCCATTGTCCACTGTCGATTTCCGTGTAGCCCTGTGGTGCTGTTCTCCGTAGGAGCTAAGAAAGCTGACAAAGCACTGTTACCAAACTGCCTCATTTCAACCCTGAAATCAATTATTTTCCTTTATTATCAAAGTTAGTTGTCCTGGTGTACCCGGGTACGATGAAACTCAGCCCATCAATTATAGAAACAAAAATCAATTAGAACAGGCCATAGATAATTTTTTTATGTTTTAATAACACTTGGTATTATTAATGGAAGTTTTTACAGACATTATTAGATTCAAATTACTGTGTTGTGTGTGCAGTCAAGGGGATAATAAGCAAAGGTATCAATCTATAAGAATAATAATGTGCCACCTGCTTGAATAATAGCTGAATATTGTGGTTTTGTATAGGGATCCGTTGAAGTGCTACAATCTGGCAGTTCTCTGTAGTGAGTCTTTCAACATCTTCCCTTTTTCTTATTTCAATAATGCTTCATTTTTCATTGGCCATAAAAGTTTTTATTGGATTTGATCCCAATTTCTGTTTCGGGAGCTAAGGAAAAATAAAATAAAATGAAGTGTTTTCTCCTAGACTTTGAAAATTCTGCTTTAGAAAGCTATATGCACATTTAACAGCTGCGAAGCATCATGGTTAAGAGATTTACCATCTTTATTTCATTCGTTTCAACCAGGGATTTATTCGAGTTGCTGACAAAAATGTAAAGGTGAAATTAGGAAAACAAAACGGAGTAGTCCACCAACTTTAGAATATTAAAGGATTGAGATGAGTCCGATTAAAAGAGGAAAGGATGTTCCATTTCAAAACACTGTCCCAATTTTTAAATGATGGTAATCTCTTAGGCATTCTGAAAATGAAATAAACATTGTGAAGAAGAATCATACATTTGGGTTGCCTGGGACGGTTCATATGCATGCCTGTTGTCTTTGTATAATTATTCGTAATATCTCTTTCACTCTCAAAACTGTCCCAGTTTGGATGAAAAGTTGTGTGATCACCATAGTTACAAAGCAAAAAGCAACAAGGAGATAGAAATATGAAAGCATATTTTATTTTTTGGGTGATAATGAATCAGTTCATGCATGGAGTATCTATCACAAAGCCCAGAAAATTCACTTTTATTATTTTCACTGCAGTATTTTTTAAAAAAATATTATTAGTTGATATATTTATGCTCTGGACAAGTGGATAAATTATTAATAATTCACTGTCTCACAGTTGCTCAAACATAATTGTGGTTTTTTTATCCAAATCCCGTGGATTAACAGCTACAGCAAGGCTCACAGACATGATCGCATCACGGTCTCTCTGATTTGTACGTTGTTACCGCCGGCCTATGGACGCCGTCTCACAGGCTGAGCTGCAGTCCCTTGTCTTTCCACACCATGGGCATGTTAACCTACGCCCTCATCAGCCACTCTGCACACTCTGTCCAGCCAGCCTGAAGCACCCACCGTCCTCTCTGCCATCTTCTCTCTGGCCTCCAGGTATCTGTGGGTGCTGCCCCGCCTCCTGACTCACCCCTTCTTTTCCTACTGGGCACTCTGGTTCACACTGATGCCTCAGAGGCTAAGACACTTGCTCAGGAAAGGTCTGGCCACAGCTCAGAAGCTTCTCCCCACATCCCACTTGTGTCTATCGTGGCTCTAACTGCCCCACATTCAGTTTTCCTGTGTATTTCCTCTTGACTTTTACAATAGGGCAGAGGGTAATATATTTCTTTACACTGTGGCCCAAGCCCTGACCCCATCCATGTCTAGTGCATAGAAGGTGCTCAAGAAATATTTGTTGCGACGGTTTTCTCCCTGGCCCAGTAAAACTTCAAAAGCAGCTGGATTTGCATACCTACAACTTCACTGTATTTAAATACCTATCTTCGAAAGTGCGTTTGATACGACTTCATCTTGTCTGTCTGTCTAGAATAAAGATGCAATAAACTTCTCAAATAAATTTAGCGCCTGGAAAAAAAGGCCAGACGTATGTGAAGGCAGAGTTTAAAGATGTTGATTACTCTACTAAACAAACAGACCCTCCTTCAAAGGAAAGATGTAATTTGACAGACACTGGGCCGTGGAATTGAAACTGGCGAGCTTGAATATTGGTGCTGATGTGACGGTCATCCTGGCAAGTTACTTTGCTCTGGTCATTTGATAAGACAAGAAAGACTCAAGGTCTGAGAGAACCGCTAGCATACTCGTGAATTTCTAATGCCACAACCCCAGAAAGTGCTTGGCCTCCATGACATCAATGATACTTTACTTCAAAGGGACTACTGGAATGCTCAGAGCCACTGTTTTTAAGGCATATGACGTTTGTTAGTTTTCAGTTTGCCAAGTCCTTGGAGTGCTTAAGGATTGCCTGAGACTTCGCGTGGTGCGGGAGAGACAGAAATGCATGACAGCTCCACCTCAAGGAGATCGCCAGCATGGAAAGGATGTTTTTAGACTTATTTCCCTCCTGATGTCCACATAGGTATTTCCAGTTACCAGCTGGATAACCAGTTGTAGCATTATGCACTTGTGTCATGTTAAAAATGCAGGCAACTCATGGCGCCGGGGTGGCTCAGTCAGTAAAGCGTCTGCCTTCAGCTCAGTTCATGATCTCAGGGTCCTGGGATCGAGTCCTGAATCAGGCTCCTTTCTCAGCGAGGAGCCTGCTTCTCCTTCTGCCTGCTGCTACCCCTGCTTGTGCTCTCTCTCTCCCTCTACACTTCTTAAAACCTGAAAGCTTCTACTCCTGCCTTTCTCTTTGCATCAAGACCATGCAGTTGGCCAGTCACCCAAGCCAGGAGACACGGGTTCCCCAGGCAGCTGCTCCCGTGCAGTCCTTGTCAGGTCCTCTCCACATAGCTCTGGAGTTTCTCCCCAACCCCCTTCCCATGGCAGCCCTCTAGTTCCCCCATCACAGGCCACCATCTCACGCAGGTGATCTCTCAAACCTTAGCTTCTTCTCCTCGCATCCTCCCTGTCTCGTTGCCAACAGAGTATCCCTAAAACAAAACTAGACCCTGCCGCTCCAGGTTGCCTTAAAGACACTGGACCATTTACCTGCCACATGGATTTCCCGTGAGGACTTCATTGATCTGAAAGATCACAGGGGCCAGGAGCCGACAGATGGAGCTGCAAGCCACAGACTGTCAGCCATCATGTCTCAAAATATAAAGGGTCGCATCTCCCATGCAAATGAAACAACTATCAAAATCAGTCAAGTCCACTAAGGAGACTGTGAAGTGCAGTTTACCGTTCTTTCTGCTGTCAGTCTATCGGAAAGAAAGAAAGAAGAAAGAAAGAAAGAAAGAAAGAAAGAAAGAAAGAAAGAAAGAAGAAAGAAAGAAAGAAAGAAGAAAGAAAGAAGAAAGAAAGAGAAGAAAGAAAGAAAGAAAGAGAAGAAAGAAAGAAAGAAAGAAAGAGAAGAAAGAAAGAAAGAAAGAAAGAAAGAAAGAAAGAAAGAAAGAAAGAAAGAAAGAAAAGAAAGGCATGCATACTCCCTCTAGGAAGGATTGAGTAGGAACCTCCAGCGAGCCAGGGTCAGGACAGAAAAACTCAGAGCTGATGTTTCCATCCACAGCAGGCAAGACAAATGCTATGGTTGAAAATATTCTAGCCACCTGTTCTCTCCCTGTCCTTATGGATTTCTGCTTCAAGAATGGGAAACAGACATATCCCACATCTTCATGCAGCAGGTCAGTGGAGAATAAACTCTGTCTGCCCTCCTAGCAGAATCTCTAAGGTGAGGAAGCCCAAGTCCATTAAGAGCCAAAGTTCTTCATACATTTTAGAGAAATCGTTCCACATAAATTTCAGGCATTAGTTCTTATTAATAATGAAACAGCAATCTCTCCATGGATTTCTTAACAAATAACACACTCAGAAATCCATCAACACATCTGATACATGCTTACCTTTTATTTTAATTTTATGTTCATTTTTTTTAATTTGTCAGATTAACACATAAAACATTATTTTTGTTCCGCAAAACAACACTGCAGACTTGTGTGTATCTTCCTGGCACTCCACATGTCTAAAAATTCTCAGTATGAGGCTGAATGAATTGACTAATACGTCAGTTATGGAAATGAATAAAAGGAAAGAATGTATCATCTCCTCTTATCTCATGTTGTTATTCATCCAGCTGGGTTAGAAGAGAAATAGAATATAGCAGTTGAATATTGCAGCTCTCCAAATGTGCAAGCTGACAAAAGACACACAGAGGTGATATTTTAGTTGGCCTCCTTCCTTCCTTACAAGGTGACCTGCAGCTGCTTAGAGGAAGAAAAGCAATTTATCCATTCTGCTCACAGTGTCTTGATTTTGGCAAGGCCCTCTTGTCTGCAAAGGTCATTGTAGGAGTACAACAGCAAGTCCAAGTATTGTAAAATGTTCAATTGGAGCCACTTTCTAAACAGCCCTGGCCATCCATCCCTCCCCACTACACCCCCTCACACGCGTCGACTCCCGCCACCCTCCTGCACAACCGTTTCCAAGGGGTCTTCGGAAGCCTCTTGGTTGTTGCATGGAAAATTTAGATATACTCTAACAACTTGTAAGCTAGATAGGTCTGCTCACTATTTTTTTCTCAAGAATAAGCTAGTACATTGGAGAAACACTAAACTCTCACTCTTCTTAGCTTCCAGGCTCTGAAAAATAACCCACTTGGAGATCAGGGGTTTTTTTTGGGTACTGATGATTTTTTGAAATTCAAATAGTCCAAGATGGACTTTTCTAGTCCACCAATTCACATAAGGCACTTCAATGGGGTTTTCTCCTGGTTGAGAGAAAACTCAGTGGGAACAGGATCAGAACCCTGCATGGGCCTTTGCTGGTTGGGGAGGCAGATGGCAGGGCAAAATCAGGGAGATAAAACAGAAGTATTCCAGAGTAAAGTGACTACTTCATCACCATCATAATTCTATCTCTGGCTGGCCTTGCTATTTATAGCCAAAATGATTGCCATGTTCAAAACACCAGCCGAAGAGCCCGACATATCTGTGATTAGCAGGGGTTTTCTGAGACTATGTCTTCCCCAGAGCGACTGGGTTTTTCTTCTATAAATCATTCAAAATTGCTTTAGTCATTCTGGTGTCATTTCATATCTCAAACACTAAGCAAAGAGAAAGATTTTTATTATTGAAAGATATACAGGAACTTTGAAGATTCAGTACAATAAATTATAAACAGAATGGGCGTATTCTTCAAGTGAGGATAAAATATACTTCACTTTATTAAAAATATTCCTTTGGTGGGAAATGTGTCAGTATGATTTTGTTGTCATATTATGAACCCTTGTTAGGTATGTGCTGTCTATATTCTCTCTAGCAAAGATATTTTTTTTCTTTTTTGTCAAACAGAAAATTTATTTATTTCATCCAAGAATGTACTTCTTTGCTCTCTTTATGATATTACAAACAAACCACTTGTGTGATATACACACTGATTTTTTGTATTTTATCTGCTAAATTTTAGTATGGTTCTATAAGTTCTGAGGTATTTTTAGTCACTGTTATAAGTACACTTGCTGTCAAAGTCTTTAGGCATCTTTAATTCATTAGAGTATTTGAGTTTAAGTAAAGAATGTCTCTGTAGATTTAAAGCACTATCATTTTATAAGAAGGGCCAAGAAGCGATGAATACACTTATTTTTAATTATTAACTAGTTGGTAATATTAATATAATCTTTGACCCAGGGAACAGAGGCTTGCCACAGACATCTCTCCCGAAGACATTTCAAAAGAAAAATGTACACATGTAGAAAGGAAATGTAACCTATTGTCAGTTACTAAGGCTCTGGCCCCAAATCCCTTGTAGGTCTTTGGTGAGCTGAGCAGGCTCCTACAGAGAGCTCCCTTATACAGATGAGGTTCCTGCACTTTTATTTTCAACCGTTCAGTCCAATTGAAACTTAAAACTTTGCTTAAAGCTGAAAAAGTAGCAATTACTTGCAGATGAGGTTGAAGCAGTGTTGGCCTACACTGTACCAGCTTCCTAGGAGCCTGAGCCAGGGAAGACGAAGTGCCAGACATACTGGTTCCCAGAGGGCATCGGGCTGGACATATCACGATCACCAGATGAGCTTGTTTCTGAAAGGCAGATTTCAGGGCTCCCCCCACTGAATCAAGATGCCCACATGCCTTTCCAGGGCATTAAAGTGTGAGAGCCCACCATGTATTAATGTCATTTGGAACCTGGGATGGTGGGGTAAAATTAAAATAATAATTAAAGAAACAGACAACTAAATACCTATCAGAAAGCCTGATGGAGGGGCGCCTGGGTGGCATAGCGGTTGAGCGTCTGCCTTCGGCTCAGGGCGTGATCCCGGCGTTATGGGATCGAGCCCCACATCGGGCTCCTCTGCTATGAGCCTGCTTCTTCCTCTCCAGCTCCCCCTGCTTGTGTTCCCTCTCTCTCTCTGGCTGTCTCTATCTCTGTCGAATAAATAAATAAAATATTAAAAAAAAAAAAAAAAGAAAGCCTGATGGAGCCCCTAGGAATGTGCCTTCACAGGGACCTCACGTGAGACATGGAGGCATCGGACAACGAGAAGGCCTTTAGAAACCACAGTGTTTGAGAAACACTGGTGGAAAGTACAGAAGGCGAGGTCTACTTCTGGAGCCTGCCTGTAATGAAATGATGGATGGGAAGAGGCACGCATCCGTAATGCTTAAATATCCTTATAATGTTGGCAGTTCAGGTCACTTCCTAGATCAGACTTTATTAAGCTGCACCACTTGCCCTGAGTGGCCATAAATTAGTTTACTACCTTACTATAAACTAGTGGCCATAAACTAGTTTACTAGCTCACTGTGGGGGGAGGAGAGGCCTACATACACATTTTAGGAGACCAAGTGTATAAGTTTTCAGTAAACTTTTTATTGAAAACTGTCCACCTTGATGGATTTTCACAAACTGAGGCACCCAAATATCCAAAAAAAAGAAAGGGTATTAAGAATGCCCCAGATGTCTCACCACACTCTCCTGGCCACTATCCCTCACACATTCAAGAACTCCAAATGGATGATTGTAACAGTAAAATTACTTTTGTCTGTTTTAAATTGGTTTATTTTAAGACTGTATTTATTAATGTAATTATTTAATTTATTTGAGAGAGAGGACGCAAATTGGGGTGAGGAGAAGAAGGAGAGGGACAATGTGGGGCTCGATCTCACAACCCTGAGATCATGACCTGAGCCGAAGGCAGACGCTCAACCAACTGAACCACTCAGGCACCCTTAAAACTGCTTTTATAATCACGTTGAAGTATCGTATCTTGTATCAGAATCATAATAGTGTTGTACACCTTTCCTTTTGTTTGTTTGTTTGTTTTTTACCTGGCTAACCTCGGAGGTATATCTCCCACAACCATACACTGCACTTGTGAAAGAATTCAAAAACAATGTGTCATCAAGGGAACTTTCGGACTTTCATCAGCATTTGCTTTCAAATAAAAGTCCGAGTCATTCTTGTTTGAAGCCCAAGGCAGGCATGTCTCAATGCCTGGCTCTTGGAAAGCTATAAACTAGTAAGATTGTTGACGCTAATAAATAAATTGGTTGAAGACGTGAGTAAGTAGATTTTAACGATCTAAATCGGTTAGGAAAAAATGAGTAGAACTTCTAATCAAAAAGAGAAAACGGAAGTATAAATTGAGACTTCCAGCAAAACTCTCCAAAGCGAACCCTCTTCCTCAGGTCTACTTGCAAGTTGCATTCAGAAGTGGGAAGAAGGGGTAGAGGTTGACCGAAGCCTGGGCCGCATGGATATGCTGGGTTCTCGAGTCAGCCTTCTATGAATGCAGATAAGCAGCCTGTGTTCAGCTGGGAGAGGCAGGCTTGAGGAATGGCATCCTTTATCACCTGAAGGCTTGCCCGAAGAGGAGTGTGGGGCTCAGGAGAGGGACCAAACCCGCGGAGTTAGAAGGACAGGAAGGTGAGGCAAGCCTGGGAGAGATGGAAGTCCTTGAAGGCTTTGGTGAGAGAAGTGACCCAATCTGGCGATTCTGTCACGAAAGCACAAGCTCCCATGATGGGCGTGAGCTGCGGGGCAGGGTGGACGCTGACACTGAAGTTAATATGATCCGGGGACAGATGGTAGTAGTGGGATCTGGGTGGTAACCGGGGAGGAGGTGAGACTTAGTTAGATCCTGCTTGTATTTTAAAGTTCATAGTCAACAAAGTGTGCTCATGGATTAGCATGAGGTGTGCAAAGAAGCTGGGATGGAGGTGGGCCGAGCCCCTGGGAGAATGGGCTGCCATGAATCGGAAACAACCGTGGAGCACGGAGCTGGTTTGTGAGGGTGAGAACTCCCTCCTGGCAGAGCTCTCATTGGAACTGTTTGTCGATGCCCACACAGAGGTGGGGGGTGGGCATAGATGCAGGGGAGGTCAGCTGGGAGTCATGATGTTACTGGCATTTCTCAGGCAATGACATGGGGATGGGATCCACGGGACCCCAGTGGGAGGAGGAGGAGACTGCCCAGCCTCCCTCCCGGGTCTCTCCAGCTGTCAGGGTGGTGGCGAAGGGACAGATCAGCAAAGGAGAATGGGGAGACGTGGGGAGTAAAGCCAGGAGGAGACCAAGAGAAAGCGTTGTCTGGAAAGGCTAGTGAACAGTGCTTGAAATGCTGAAGATAGGTCGCAGGGATAAGGCCTGAGAATAAATCCTGCTTTCATCAGCCTAGGTGTCCTGATGGTTTTGACAAGGACAGCTGTGTGAGGCCAGGGCAGAGCCTGACTGGGGTGGGCTGGGGACACCTGTGAGGAGAGACACCCACAGCGATGAACACATGGGTGTGACAAGTGCGTCTTACAGGTGCACGACAAAGGTCTCTTGACTGCCTAGGAGAAAATGATCTCTTTCTTCTTTTCTAGAATTCTTTTAAATGTCTTGATAATCTCTCCCATTTTCCCCTTCACACCTAAATCCTTCTATGCACTTGAAAGGGTTTATATTAGAGATGGTGGGATTTGTGAAATTGCTTGCCACCCACCAGCAAGAAAAGTTACTTTGCGTTCTCAGTCCTCGGATGCAGGGAGCAAAAGGATTATCAACACTTGCTTGTTTTAGTATTTAAAACGGAGTAGTTTGTCTCTTTCAGTGTCGTGCCCTCCAAAGTAACTAAATAGTGTATTTTTCTTATACTTCTGCTTTCTTGGCTTTTAGTTTCATTACTGAAAATGGGACTCATGCCCAGAAATTCTCCAAACAAAACCTGGCTTTTTAAATACAATGTTTAACTTGTAACTACAGACTCTGTAGATACAAATAAAGTTTTTCTTTATGGGATGAAGTGATTTTTTAAAAAAAATCCCACCTTGTTTCACTTGACCTGCTTTTTTGTCCTCATCTCATTCACCACTGATTACAGGGGAACAGAATAAGTCAGATTTTTGAGAATTCTTATTTATGTTGTTTAGAAGAAAAGAGGATCGGATGACAGGTTTGATGCATGGTCTCACTGCAGAACGAAGTGTAATAGTATTAATTTGTGTTAAGTGCCGTATTTTACCTCTAATTAATCTGGAGTATCTACATTATTAATATTCTTTCCTGCCACTAATTTCTTCCATCCGTCTTACATTTGGATATTCATTTGCATTCTTGGAATTAGAGAACCATGTGGTGAATTTCCCTGTGTAGCCTCTCATAAATCAAGACACCTGAGTGTGGGTGCTTTTCGGTCTGTTACATGTGATGTGGCCTTGAACTTAAAACTCATCCTTCTGTTTCTCCATCAGCACAAAAGAATATGTTTTTGCATTAAGAGAGGGGTATACAAAATAGGATAGGGGTTAAGAATGTGGACCTTAGAGACAGATACCTGGCTAGCACCTCTGGAGCACTCAAATCAGACCAGGTATATAGTAGCAATCCAAACATATCAGCCATATTAATGACAAACTAATGCGAGGATTAACACAGAGTTTCACATGTTACTTTTAAAGATATGCAGAATTAGATTGTTCCCATAGATCTAATTTGAGGTTTATTTCCTTTTCATTGGACTACTTTGTTTTCATCATGCAGATAATACATGTTTTCCCTGGCTTCACAGCTGGCAGTAAAAATTAACAGCCTATGAGCTGAATGTAAAACATAAGCTTCCTTCACTGTGATAAAATTTGGCTTTTTGTTTTCCTCTCTCCATCCATAAATTGTGTGTTGATGTGTGTTTATTGGGCGGGGGGTGGGGAGGGAACAAATGATAGATTTTATGGCTTTTCATGACATCACTAGTATGTCCATATGGATAGGACATCATGGCTTTTGGAATAATTAGCTACAAAATAAAGGGAGAGAGAAAAGGTCCTGTTCAGAATGACTTGCATGTATGAACTGCTCCTGCTTTAATCAGATCACAGTTGCTGGGTCGGAACCCCATATGGACCAATTAGTTTCATCCAGTATAAAAGCAATGTTTTCTGGCCATAGACTCTACATTTCACCCCAATCGTCTGCGCCCAAGGAGCCTGCTGTGTGTCGCAGAGGGGGCTCCTTGAAGAGCGTCCATGGCTCAGCACAAATTAATCACAACTGCTGGTTGCAGAAGGAGCTGCCCATGGTGTCAGCAGCACATATGGCTATGTGTGAGGAGAATATATAATTCCAGAAAAGGCTACACATAGTTTCCGGATTGTTGTCCACAATGAGGAGCGGGGCTCATAAACATTTTACTCCATGGACCACTCTGGCAGTCTGTTCCCAAAGAAAATTCACATGCATAAAATAAATGACATAACATTATAGAGGGAATCTAATGCATTGAGATAGAGTTATCAAAATATTTTAAAAAAACAAAACTAGGTAGTGGTATCAATGCTTTAAATAACATAATGTTACAGTGAGTTTATTAATTACCATAATTTCAAGTTAGTAATTAGCATAAACAATACTTCAAAATAGCTTCATTATTAATAACAGTATGAAGGGAAAAATATTGTGATTTTTCTTGGTTCAGAGTTACCAGCACTGCCAAACATCACTGTGATTTGTTACTTACCCTTTTAGTTGATGAAAATGCTAAGTTAAAATTGGAGGAAAGTGCACAATTGTCTTCTAGAAGGCCCAGGTTCTTGCCTCTGGATTGAAAAATCAGGGATATCTATCTGAACAATTTATAAATTTTCATGGCCAAGATGTTATTATTTCATCCAGGAAAGCACTCCACTATTTAATATAAAATATTTAACTTTCACTTGGACCTGATTTCAAAATACAACTATTGCAATAATGGGGAAAACTTATCAATAAAAATTGACATCAGGGACTTTGAATCTATTTTAATAGATGTATATTCTATTGAGTTGTAACAAGGTTTCTCCTAACGTTTGGAAGAAATTTTCTAGAAGTCAGTAGTGATGAAAGCTTTCCTTAAATAAAACTTTTGGATTGCTATAGAATAAGACAAATTTTCTCAATAAAACAGGAAGTCAAGGGATGGTGTTTCCCCAATTCCCAATGTGACCATGTGGTCATGGAAAGAAAATTTATTGGAAATATAAATTGCCATCAATTTTTTAAACTGAAGAGGAGAAAGAACAGGAAAACAAACATATTTCTAGGACACGAATATTAATTTAACTTGAATAATATATGCAATTAAATAATATTTGAAATTCTGCAGCTACTAAAAGTATTTCATTAGAAGCATCTCTGTCCCTTATCTGATGCTTTTGAGGACTTTCCATGAGCAGAAATGTAGCCTTACTCTATTAATTTTATATGGAAATTTGAATTGATTGGGGATTTGATCATTCGTGTGGAGTGAGAAGACACAGAGGAGAATAAAGTAAATATAATACTTTATGAATCTTTTTTTCTTGTACTTACATATTTTATCAGCAGTTTTCCAAATGCCTTTGCTTCTTGGTTTTCTGTCTACCTGTATAAAAGCACAGTTATCTCTTCTTACAACATTCAGTGGCAGATACAATAACTCACTGCAGTGATTATTAATATGTTTTTTTCAAATATACACTGAGTTTTAGGACAGGAGACAAAAAGTTGATGAAGCCTCTCTGGACTTTCTCTTCCTCATTTGCGCTTTCTAAGGGCCCCAGGCCCTTCAACTCTAAAGCATTTCTTCTTTCTGTGATGACACAGTTCAAAAAGAGAATCCTCATAAATAGTATGAAAAGTGACACTCCAAGAGACCTGATAACATATAACTTTTTAACCTTTGTAAAAATTCTCTTCTAGGCTGAACAGGACAATGGCCATCCTCTTCCTGCCTTCGCCAGTCTCCATATTGAAATCCTGGATGAAAATAATCAGAGTCCGTATTTCACGATGCCCAGTTACCAAGGCTATATCCTGGAATCCGCCCCAGTGGGAGCAACCATCTCCGACAGTCTGAATTTGACCTCCCCTCTGAGAATTGTGGCTCTGGACAAGGATATAGAAGATGTAAGTTCAATATGTTGTTCTTGTTTTGTTAACATGTCTTGATATATTTATGTCAACAGGAACTTTTACGAAGACCTAGAGACAGGAGCTATTGAATAGAGAACAGAGTCCTTGTGAGTGAGAGTCTTATAAATGAGAATGTTAGTGTTGTAATTTCATTTCACATCAAGAATACTATAAAAAAAAAAAGAGCATGTTTGAATTAGTGACCTTTTTTTTTTTTTTCAGTTTACAGATACTGGATATAAGCAAAAAAACGAATGTTTCATTTATTGTTTGCTAAACCTCCAGGGCAATCTTTTTTTTATTAACATGGGTTAAAACTGTTAATACAGTTGCTGGTAGGGAACAATCAAGGCATTACACAAAGAGTCTACAGAAACATGAAGGCAGCCCTGGAGTATGATTGGGGGGACTTTTCTGATGCTATGTTATTTGGGGGTAGCTGACGCCCTCCCACTTCTGCTGGTGGCTGTGCTGAGGCTCAGACTGTCCACTCCACACATCATCGCCCGTGGCGGTGGTGCTGACATCAGCTCACACAGTGGGAAACGGTCCAGGCTGGGGGATCAGCGTGCCTTACCTCTTCAGTCCTTGTTTGGCTGTGAAGAGTGGACAGAAAATCTATACCAGGCCAGTCAGAGCCCTTCTAGGAAAGGAAAAACAAGGAATTGGAGCTGGGAGGCTTTGGCATCACGTATTAAAGAGGTGGGAAGGACTCTGGAGCCACTGGAGCCGAGTTTGCGGACATCATGGCGGAAGCCTGTCATCAGCGGGAGAGAAGGGGCAGAAAAGAGTCCTGTTGGACTCGAGTCCCCTGGCCTATTCTGACTCTAAAGGTTTTCCTTCGATTCTGTGACCTACCACAGTAATTCCCCACATATCTTTTTTTTTTTTTTTTTAACATATGTTGAGCTGGATTTGTCTCTTGCAATGTGAGAAGTCCTGAGTGCACAGTTTCTCCCTTGCTGGTGGCGCTCTTGGGTAACTTCCAGTGAGGATGGAGATGTTCTGCATCTGTGCTCTCCACTCCCGGAGACTTGAGCCCCGTGTGGCCGTGCAACGCTGGACATGACACTAGACTGAGAACCTCATTCTAGCGTTTTGGTTAATTAATTTAAGTGTAAGTTGTCATCTGTCTCTAACTGGACAGCACAGCTGTGGAATGTCCCCCAAATCTCATTCCATGGAGCTTTGTCATCCGTCTAGGAAATGAAGAGGGAACTTTCAGACTTTTTTTTTTCTCTTTCTGGAAAAAGTGTGTAACACTTTGCAGAGGATGTGACAACTCTGTGTGCCTGGTCCTCTTCCCAGATGCCATTATGAATCCTGGTGTTTTCTCTTCTCTCATCCACCTTCCCTGTCTTTCATAGTCTCTCCTCTTCCATCTCATCACGTTTTACACAGTAACTGTCATTGAGTTCTTAGTACCTGCCAGACAATATAGTAACTGCTTTATCTTGCATTAATTCCCTTACATCTCACAGCCAACATAATAGATGTAATTTCCCATATTGCAGAAGGGGGGATGGAAGCTATTTTAAATGCCTGATGTGATCACAGAGTTCGTAAATAGTGGAGCTGGTCCTTGAGCCAAGGTCTATGGGAAACAAAGTCCTTGATTTTAAGACCAAACTAGAAAGCTCCTATCTATTTGCTATGGTCTGGCTCTAGTCTGACTATGATAATGGCTGATGAATGCTACAGACTTTCTTTTGGAAAAGTGCGTATACATATACGATTTCCCATCCCAGCTTAGGGGGTTAGGGATCCCCTGAATGTCTTCATTTAGTGAATTCTTGCTGGAAAATTTAGAGCCACCTTAATAAGTTTTATATAGGCCAAGCTACTATATTTTGTAGGACTGGTGATGTACCATAAATTTTGATGTGGATTTTGTTTCATTTTTTAATTAGAATGCATAATCATATTTTAAGTAGGGACTAGTCAGTTTGGAAAATTATAATGGCTTATGTCATACCTTCATGAACACAGTGGTGAGCAAAAGCTAAATCCTAAAGAAAAAGTGCAGTTGTAGTTTCTCCATAATTGCAAAACATATGTGTTTATATTCGCTTGATGTATTTATATTATTATTATTATTACTTTGCTTGATATATTTATATTACTGAATGGTTGCATACTAAGCCCTACACTTGCTTGTGTACATTCCTACTTTTCTAGATTGTCATTCACTTTAAAGATTCTAAGATTGCATTCTAAGAGACTTTGTAAAGATGGTGGGACTTACAGGGTGTCACTGAGTTGGGGTGGGGAGAGCTCGTGGGTCTAAAACACGTGGGAAACACTATTAGCATTGTGCTCTTAGAGCTGACAATTCCAGTTAGCCTATTAAATGCTCTGAGTGTTTCCAGGGGTGGGGCAGCTGGCTGTCTGCCTGTTTGACTCTTGGTCCTACTGTATGATGGTTGTATGATATGGAGGGGCTCTCATTCACCAGTTGCCCTTTTGCTCAATCACCTATATGGGAGGAGTGATTGCTCCCTTGGCCTGCTCGTTCACTTGGGGCTGGTGGGGATGGGAGGGAGAGGATAGTTCCCATAGATGTCACCATGCACACAGGAGTAGCACCATTAATCTAGCTCGTAAAAATGTCACATAATTGAACAGTGTGTATCTGGCCATTTATTTCTTATTTAGGCCCATCCTCTTTCTGAAATTAACTACAATGAGCACCAGGAGTTGTCTAGAAAATGAACAAGTATCGCTAATCTCCTAGTGTTAAACATTTCTAAAATATCATATACAGCTCCTATGTATCTATAATGTAAATAAGTCCACAGAATATTAAACATAGTTTAATCCACCTTCCTCTACTCTGCGAAATGTTCCCCTAAGACCCACTTCTCAGGAATGGATAGAACACCTCTTTGTGCCACTCTATCTTGAAACTTAGGAGTCGTTGATTTTCCTTTGTTCCTGACAACTGAAGGTCGTCACATCCTTCCTGTTTCATCCTCTGAATATTTTGTGACTCTCTTTTCTTTACCCATCTTTACAACCATCACCCTACTCGCCTCATATTAGAATTGCCTCCCGATGTCCTTGCCTTCATATTTTTTCTGACTCAGGCCTCTCTCTCACCCAGCCACTAATAGTGATCTCTCCAAGAGCTCACACGGGACTGTATCACACATCTGACCAACACGTTGGTGTGACTTCACGTTCCCTGCGCAAGAGAATGGCTGGTGTCTCTTGATGCCTGAGCATTTCTACTACCTCATTTTCTGAAACCCCCCCACCTCACCTGTCTCCTTTAGCATCTACTTGTAGTCTCCTGCATAGGCCAACCTGCTTCTCATCTCATTTCCATTGTTTGTGACATTTTCCACGTTTTGAAATCTTTCATCTTTCATTACCCAAGCTGGCGTGGGCAGCTTACACTCAGTGTTTAGGATTCCGCTCAGGCATGCCCTTATTCATGCATCTTGCCCGGACTCTGCTCCCTCATGGTTGAGCTGCATGTCTCTCCACTGTGCATTTCTCTACTGCTCTCCTCATGCCATTGTAGGTGACTTGCTCCCTCTATGAACTTAAATGGAGGGTAGGGCCTACATCTCAATCACTTCTGTATCTTGAAGATCTAACACTGTTCCCAGAACTTAATCAGTTCCAGTGATTGTTTAATGAGCTCGTGCATTCAGGCATGAATAAAGGAATGAGGATATCTAACATATGCATCAAAAATTCTAGTGATATTGATTTAACTGTGTCACAATATGGCCCATTCCATGGTTGGACGATTAATTCCTAGAAACCTCTTCTTATTGAGTTGAAACTAACCTTCTTGCTAACTCATCTGGTATTCCTTATAGTTTCCATTTGCCAGCACACAAAATAAATTTGTACAATAGTCTTAATATATTTCAAGATGTATTGATGTCCTTCTGAGTCACCTCTTTTTCCAGGCCAATAACTGTTTATTTTTTAAAAGTAAAATATGTTCATTGCTAGGTTATTTACTTATCTGTGTTAACAAAAGAAACTTCAAGGCCCTGTTAGTTCACAGGCAAGGATTTTAGTCTGTGGTAAATTCTTGCTGATTTTGAATGTCAGAATTAGTGAAATTAATCAGCATAGGGATAATAGGATTTAAGAATAAAGACAGAGATATGTCACCACATACAGATGTTACTAACAGAAATGGAGGTTTGGTATCAGGCATGAAAAGAAGTCATCACTACAGGAGTCCATTTCCTGAGCTGCTTCAAGAATAGCTATGCCACAGGGCACAGGCAAAGAAGAGAACAGACTTGGATTATTTGTCCAAAAATTAAGTTGTGTTTCTTCCTTCAACTCAGTGGAAAGTAAGACAAAGTTTTAAAACACAGTAGCAGGGACTGGTGAGTTGTGGTGTTATCAACAGTGTAGATTTCCAGTCAGGAAGAATCTTAAGGGTCACAGTGAAACTGGAAAAAAGAGTAAAAAAAAATTTTGTGTTCATGTTTCTTTTCTATGGTTATATAAATATCAACATATAGATACATATATAGAGAGAGATATGAATCAGGTTTGTTTTTTCAAGTACTCTTAGCTCGTACTTTCAAAATAGCCTAGAAGACAGGTAAAGCAAGACATGCCCAAGGTTTTCAAGAGGATGTCAGAAACCACCGGGTTTTCAGAAGCAGAACTACTAAAAGTTGATTATTGAATTCTGGTTCTAAAAAAGTAAATAAATAACAGAGAATAGTAATCAACAGAGGTTACCCACTTGGCCTGTAGAAAGGCAGTGAGTCATTTATAATTCTAGCCAGGTTCATGTCCCTGCATAAAGTGCTACTGTTTCAAGATAAAGGTATCCTTGAATCTAATGCAATAAACTCTTAAAGGTGCTTATATGTGCTTATATGCCTTATACATATTGATATGCTATTATATGTGCATTATGTCAGAATATGAAGACAAAAATACACCTTGAAAAAAGTTATTAGTTTAAATGTACTGGAAGATGTTGCCATTGTTTGTCTGTTTCTTACTAGTGTATACTTGTATGCCGTATATGTGTTTGTGGTCATTTATGTTGACATTGTTTTTTCTTAATGTTAAATTTGCATATAGGTTCCACCTGGTGGAGTTCCTGTAGGTACTAGGTGTTTATTTTGTGTTTGTTCTGTTGTGAATTGCTGTGGTTCATTTCCTAGTTCTTTTTCTTTTCTACTAAAACAAGTAGACAGTTACTTCATTATCAACTTATACAGACAACTGCAACTACCATAAATATGTGTGTGCTTGTAGATGTAATTTAAATTTGTGTTCCTTGTACTATTGTTTAGAGCAGAATGGATTGTGTGGAATCCAAAGTGCGAGTGAACTTTAACAAAGATTATTCAATCATTAAATGTTTTTTCAGTCCATGACAAATGTTCATAATTCATCACCGTATTCTTTCTAAAAGATTCTAAGTGTGGAATTGAACCTTTTTGAACAAGGTTGTCTGAAGACAACCACTGCTGACAAATTCAAATTGGCAGATGAGATTAATTTTTTTGTCATTTTTTTCTTATACTTTATAATTTATGTACGTGCATAAGTATGCATATGTACATGTGCACATATATACACATTTCTGTGTTATATGTGTATATATATGAGGATGCATATAAACTTGTGTGTGAGTGATACAATATTTTGATTCCTCTTGGAAACCCAAAATTGGCTTTAATTCCAATTACTTGTTATATTTGAATATTTCTTCTATATGATGGGATTTCTAATTTTACATTCATGTGTTTGTTTACCTTTGCATTTGCATATGTGTTTACTTTTGCCTTCTTTTTTTTTCTGTGCTCTGAGTGAATATCAGAGTTTATTTTACCTTCCTGGAAAATAATACACAAATCAATGAAATGATATGGTATATACTGAATGTATACTTTAGATAAAGTAATATTACCATTTGTCAGAGGGAAAAAGAACATTTATTAATCAGCCTTCTGTGTCCATATTAATTAGTTAAAAAACTAATATGTGTTTTAAACAAATATATAGACACAAGGACTACATAAAATTTATTGTCCCTCTCAAAATAATAAGCCAGAGCACTATCAATTTGCACTCATAAAATACCATGCCTGAAACTAGTATTATCCTCAAAAATAAACCCAAGTATTAAGCTCTGAGTAATAACTGGTTGAATATTTCCAAATCTGCATTCTTAAATTCTTGTCCTCAAAGTAACATCCAGATATTCACCAATGGCATCTATGTATCCAATATATAGATTTTAAAAAGTTGATACATGAAGTGTTCATAAAATTCACATGTTAAAATTTAAACAGAGATTAACCGAGCGGGACAGATTAGAAAGAGCTGTAAGATACCATGGACAATCATAGCTTTCTGTATTATGTTATCTTTTTATAAAAAATAATCTGCATGTCTGGGAAGTGTTATTTTAGTCTCCAGCTAGTTATTACAACAGGACTTGAAGTGAAGTCAATTAAATTATCAAAAGGTCTTTAATGTTTCTGGATATCAAATATGAGAGTCTGTTTATGAAGCATGGGTGTGTATGTCATCTTCAAATGGGAAGCATTTGACAGTGAAAATCTTGCAGCTTCTGTCAACTGGGAAAAGAGACAGTGTTGTTTGTGACACAAGCATATTTTACAGTCTCACATGTGCACACGCTGGTTCCCAACCCAACATTCACTGCAGTCCTGCACCATCACAATACCTGGCATTTTAAAAATTGCCTACAACATGTGGTGAGGATACAAATGAATATATCTAACAAATTTCCTAACAGAGGCTACAGTTGAAAGGAAGAAAAGAAATTGGTGAAGTATTTGTTATAATCAAGTAGAGAATGACCAAAGGACTTGGATAAAGGGAGAGAAGTAAATATCGGATATATATCCAGTCCCATTAGCAGAGCTTGCTCAACTTGGATTACTGGGTGTTTCAGGTCTGAGTAAAGGAAGCTGTTCTTTGGCACTATTGTGGGTAAATTCAGATAACAGGAAACAATATATGAATTTAACAGCCTAGTGATTTTACCTTGGTTGGTAAAATCAAGGATAAACACTAAAAAATGACAGACACTCATACTTAGGTTTTTGTTGTTGTTAATCGAAACTGCATTCTAACTTTTCTGCTCATTAAAAAATAAAGAAAGGGGGGGTAATCAGAAGGGGGAATGAAGCATGAGAGACTATGGACTCTGAGAAACAGAGGGCTTCAGAGGGGAGGGGGGTGGGGGAATGGGATAAGCTGGTGATGGGTAGTAAGGAGGGCACGTATTGCATGGTGCACTGGGTGTTATACGCAACTAATGAATCATCGAACTTTACATCAGAAACCAGGGATGTACTGTATGGTGACTAACAATATAACAAAAAAATATTAAAAGAAAAAAAATCACAAGAAAGAGGAAAAAAATAAAAAATAAAAAAATACCAAATTAAAAAAAAAATCATTGCATTTTATTGCAGTTGACTTTAAAGTACACAATAAGAAGCAACCTCAAAATGTGGTTCAGGATATATTGAGTTTATATGCATCTTATAATCTATTTTTTTAAATAAATAATCTAACTATTAACTAATACACTTGATTATCCAAACATCCCGCCTGCTAGCCTGCTGAGCAATTGGGGTCACGACGCTGACATGGAGCCCAAGTTTCCTGTTTTAAGTATCCATAGAAAGCCCTTGACTTTACACAACTCTTAACAACTTTGATTATTATGATAAAGAGACCAATGAAAATTATTGTCTATAGCATTTCTTTTTTTCTTGTTCCAGGATCAATAAATGTAGCATACTGGACTTATCACAATCATGGACATAGAAGCCACAATAGTATAGCTATCTCTTAATGAGATGTTACAAATACAGAACTTGGGTTAGTTTCAAATGGAACCATTCATTTCAAAGTTATTTGAAATATACATATATTGAATCTTTAAAAAGGTGTTTAGATTACAGTATCTGTGGGTCAAATCATGCCTACCTTTTAATATAATACACATTTCAACTTTCTCACTTTCACATAGAAATGTTTAAAAGGTGAGTTCTAATTTTTTAATCAAATGAACATGTCTTTAACAATTCCAAACTCTATACTCTGCCCTCCGCCCCTGATTTCAGACTTTGAAAAGTAATCTATGATATTAAATTACATTTCACACTACACTATGCGAATACGTATTTTTTCATTTGAGTCTAGTCAACATGCATTTGAGTCTAGTTGACGTGATGTGACATGAGTTTCAGGTGGACGCCATAGTGATGTGACTTCTCTGTGTGTTATGCTGAGCTCAGCACACGAGTAGCTCCCATCTGTCACCACACAATGGTATTACAGGACCAGTGACTCTATTCCCTGTGCTCTGCTTTTCATCCTCGTGACTTGCTCATCCCATAACTGGCAGCCTGTGTCTCCCACTCTCCTTAGTGCATAATATTTTTATAGTTGCCAAAACCTGTAGAAACCCCTCGCCTCCCTGTGTCATGTCTGTTGCTGTTGTTTTCATAAAAGCCTTGTCCGTAGTCCTGCTTCTCACTATTCTTTTCTCTGCCCCACCTACCTTCTTACTCCCCCATCAGACACCAGGCCACACTCCCCACTTACGTCCTTGTTCTTTCTCTAACATGCAGAGATTGATATCTTATCTTTCAGGAGGGCAGTAAGACTGTGAAGGGTTTCCAATGTGTAATTAAATATCTCTGTTTTGAACTTTTGCCATCCCTTCTTCTTTATGTATATGTCAGTTTTCTGGACTCTTAATCAGACACAATACAGCCAATTCATATATCTTCAATCTAATCATCTGAAATTTTTAAATTAAAATAAACTTTATGTTTCCTTTTGGAGAGCCTTTGCAGCATTAAAATAAGAAAAAGCAAGCATGGTATTTATAGGTAATGAATTATACATAAACAATTTTATTTCTATTTTACATTTAAAGTTAGAACAGAATAGTAATAGGCATACGTGCAGTTTATTACTACAAATGAAGTAATTGTACAATCCTACAGCTAGAATTTTGGGCTCTACTTTTCTCTTCTTGCATTTAATTCTTATTCCTCAAGCCCAGTGAAGTTCGGGAGAATATTGATATTAAATAACCAAAAAGAATATATTCAATTGGATTATTATCTATCCTATTATTTTCCTTTTATTCACATTAATTGTACTTATACTCATTCTGCTATGGTGTTTTCCACAAGAGGGGTCATTGTCTTTGCATATTCCAGCTCAGTGATGAGTGGATGTTTAGTGAAACCTATCTTGTCTTTGGAAAGTCTTATTACAGTCATGCATGGTTTTGTAATCGATTTGCAAAATTAATCTCCGGTTAATGAACTAATAGCTGCATTATATATTCAACATTAAATAATGGCACTCTTTTTTCAAAGATGAAAGACCCAGAACTTCACCTCTTCCTGAATGATTACACCTCAGTCTTCACCGTCACGCAGACCGGCATCACTCGCTACCTCACCTTACTTCAGCCAGTGGACAGGGAAGAACAGCAGACTTACACTTTTTCGGTAAAAAGATTTCATATACACATTTATGTGTGAGAGTGTGTGTGTGTGTGTGTGTGTGTGTGTGTGTGTGTGTGTTTGTGTAACAGAAAGAGATATCTGTTTTAAACTGAAGAAGTCAATAATTTAGGAAAAAATGCAATATTTTCAAGTAATTGAACATATTAATAATAAAATCCTTCACATGTATTTCTCCTTTTTCTGTTTTATAACTTTGTGCAGCTGTGTTAACACTCTTTCCAACAGAGGAAAAATAATTTTCAAAATGGAAACAGGAAAATAGGAGTCTCATTTTTTACCATACACTCATAATTGACTTAAATTTGAGATATTGTCAGCTAGAATCCACAAGCAAAGAATTATTTCCTAACCTTTATTTTATTTTAACTTATTTTATGTTTTTTTAATTACATTTTAAATTTTGTCAGAGGGTTAGGTCAGGGGTTCTCCACTGGGATGATCCCTGTGGTCCCCAAGCCCATCCCACCCGTCCCCTGGGAACATTTGGCAATGTCTGCAGACACATTGGTCATCACTCCTGTGAGGGGTGCTATTGGTATCATGGAGGGAGACACCAAGGATGCTGGTAAGCATCTTATAACACACAGGACACGGCCCCCCTCACCTCCACTGAAACAGAATTATCTGATGGAGAGAACCTAGTTTAGGTTAACCAAGGGAAAAAAAAAAAAAAGGTGAGGGGAAATTATTAAAGCTGTAATTGTAAATAGTTACTGTAACATAGAAATATATATGTGTATATATGACTAGCGTGGTTGAGAAGTGGATACAGTTGAAAAGAAAGTTTGTATTATCCAAATTTCTGACTAGATTTTATTCAGATATAAGAGGAAAATGAGCTGATAGAAAAGTACAGATTGTGGGACCTACGTGGGATTTCTTCTGGAGAACCTAACGCAGCACAGCCAGAGCTTCCAGAAACCCAGTAGTTAAAACTTAGATACAGAGTGGATTTCAGAAGTCATTCAGAACAAGGATGGCGGTGTTACAACGCTGACTT
Source organism: Ursus arctos (assembly GCF_023065955.2). NCBI lineage: Eukaryota > Metazoa > Chordata > Mammalia > Carnivora > Ursidae > Ursus > Ursus arctos. The sequence continues at coordinate 74,372,386 of NW_026623089.1, forward strand.
TGTTGGTCAGCCTTCCTAAAATGTCAATGATGGAATTAAGATGTCACTATTAGCTAATGGCAATAAGTCCTTTAAAATTTGTCATTTTGTGAATTGCCAGAAAAAGACATCACATCGCCTACTTTCTTGTGTGATATAAGTATGTTGGCTATAAAAGCATCTATGGCATTGTATACAAAATATGGAAAAGTGAAGAATATCTTCCTATTAATTTTTTAAAAATTAAGTAGTAGTTAACTCTTAAGAATCAGCAGTGTTACTGGCTCACTCCAAGCCTCTAAGACATTTTACATATCTGCTTATTTAAAATGTGCTTGGAATTGAATACATTAAAAATAAAACGGAATCCTCTGTAATTGCTTCTTAGCATGTTAAAATACTTTGTTTATATGCGCTATTGTAGGTTTGTTATTTCCTTTTATCAAGAAAACATTTTGGCACCCATTGAAAACTGAAATTATATATAAGAAACATCTTAAATCATAAGAGTGCATTCTGTACTGCTTATGTTTGCATGACTTCTCTGTTACATGTATTTTTCTGTCCCCAAAGATAACAGCATTCGATGGTGTGCAAGAGAGCGAGCCAGTTATTGTCAATATTCGGGTGATGGATGCAAACGATAACACTCCAACGTTCCCTGAAATATCCTACGATGTCTATGTGTATACAGACATGAGCCCCGGCGACAGTGTCATACAGGTAACTCCCCATATGGGATGAAGATTTACACAAAGCAGTTACTTCCATGGGCATTATGCAATGGTTAAGAAACTGCTGAAGAAATGAAAATGAACTTCAGACTCATGAAATGACATAATTTAGCTTAGAAAGCTTTAGATTTATGTCTACTTTTCAAATAAAAATGTGTATATATGCACTTTATTTTTTTAAGATTTTATTTATCTATTTGAGAGAGAGAGAGAGAGAGAGGGCGAAGCAGACTCCCCACTGAGCCGGGAGCCCAACACAGGGCTCGATCCCAGGACCCCAGGATTGAGCTGAAGGCAGCTGTTAACCGACAGAGCCACCCAGGCACCCCATTTATATTCACTTTAAAGTGGAATTAACTAGTTGTTAAATGTAAACATAGCTATTTGACCAGTTTATAGTTGATTTTTAAAAATTTAATGTTCTGAATATATTTAATTAGTTAATATAATAATATATTTAACACACTGCAGTTTCAGATATTAGACATGTAGTTGAAAACTTCAAATTATTTTGAACTTCTGAAAATGTGGATTAAATTTCCCTTGGTGATAAGAACAGAAGACTGCCAAATTAATTGGTGGATGATACTGTTAGTGGTCACCTGGACGGACATAACACAGAATCATTACAACAGAGAAAATTAGAATTACATAGTAAATGGTGTCTTTGAAAACACAGAAATCAGGCAAAATCTTTCTCTTGATTTGTCTTATTTGTATTATTAACTGTGTACTTACTGCATTTAAATTAAGTATAAGTTATCTCAAAATATTTTCTTTTTGATTTTGAGTATAAGTCATTAAGAAGTCATAATATTCTTCGCTGAGGGTTTTTAGAAATCTGGGGATGAGTTGAGTCTAGTACTTTCCAAACTGGCCATACTGCAGAATTACCCAGGGAGCTGTTTAGAAATCTAAACCACCAAGATTTCACGTCAGCTTTCCTGGATGAAGTTTTATGAGCAATACATACGTTATTGATATTAGAAAAAAGAACCCCAAGAGTTTCAGTTGCCCAACCACATAAAGATCACTAAGGCAGATTATCTTCTAACTCTGAGAGTCAGACTCAATAATTCTAAGTAACTTTCAGGCCAGGAAGGCCATGATTCTATATACTTTTGGAGTATTTGAATAGCTCCAAATTATTACTAAATTACACATTGCATATTACATAACAATTACATTATATCATTAGATAGGGTCATAGAGGGTGATGTAAAGGCTGGAAATTCACCTGTACATGCTTGCATGTGTGAATATCCTCAGCTATATTTGGTATTGGGGGAGATGCCATGATACATTTCATTCCTGTCTTGCTTGTGAATGTCTTGTATTGATGAAATTCACCCTTTCAACCATTTGTGTTGAGCACAGAACTCTGATTAGTTTATTCCTGCATGCATAGCTTCTATATCCATAGTGACTAGCATGCTCAGTGTAGTAGATGCTTAGTAAGTGTTTATTCGAGGATGACAGGGGGAGACTTGCAGGCAAGGGGATATGAATGCATGGGAAGACGTAATGCCCTGGCCTTTATTTCTAGTCAATGGTGGACCTAGAGAGCTACATTTATCTTTACCGAGGCACCTACTATAAATGCAGCAAAACTACAGTTTATACAGATAAAGGAATGACAATAGTTGCCATGTTCTTATTTAATTAGACCTGATTCTCATCTCTGTAACATAATTGAAAGTAAAAGTATATATATATATATATATATATATATATATATATATATATATATATATATATATATATATATATATATATAAACAACCAGCAGGGAACTGGAAAGTGTAAATAAGAAAACCATAGCAATTATATGGGGGAACTGTATCTCAAAAAATGTTTGCCTTAGGGGATCAAAAGCTTATTTCTGGCATTTCCAGGCTGCAAAAGTTAATTTCCCTATGTACCTCTTTATAAAATAGATCTTTTCTTGCCTTTAAAGATTCATATTTTATATATCTCCCTGAACCACACAGATTATGAAGATAGACTATTGTTTGCCTCTCTATGGCTCTATTTTTAAAATTATTTAAACACCAAGAAATGAAGCCTTATGATTAGTATTTTAAATGTTATTCCCTCTGTGTGGTAACAGAATGGTGTGGCTTAAAACATCCTCCAGGGGTCTAGAAATAAAAGGAAATAGATTTCTTATTGAGCAGAAGATTTGTAAATGAAGCAAAATGGCTCAGAACTGTAGCCTGCACCTGCCTTGTAAGAGTCACAGAATAGGTTCTGTGCTGCGCCCACCCCAGCCCCTCATCAGCCTGCCTTTCCCCCACTGACCCCAAGATCAACTTGTTTACATTTGGTTAGTATTCTTATGTCAAAAACAATGGGAATATTAGAAGAAAAGGGGACAGTGAGCATTCTCCAGTAGAGAGCACCTTGGATAACCGATTTTAAGTATATTTTATTTTTTTTATTATTTGACAGAGAGAGCACAAGCAGAGGGGAGGGGCAAAGTGAGAAGCAGTCTCCCCGCTGAGCAGGGAGCCTGACATGGGGCTTGATGCCAGGACCTCAGGATCATGACCTGAGCTGAAGGCAGATGCTTAACTGACTGAGCCACCCAGGCACCCCTAGATTTTAAGTATATTTTAATCAGATCATTTTGAATCTATAATTTTCAATGTAGCCATGAGACTTTCTTGGCCCGATCTAAGTACATGCTCAACTATTTGAATCTACCCCCTTCTTGTTAGGAGGAGCCTGTAAGAACTGGATAGGTTGGTCAGAAAGATGTGAGGAACCAGGTCCTTATTAGCAATTCTGTTATAAATTAGTCCTCTGACTTTATATCTCCTGTGCCCTACTGTTGTAAATAGGAACAGAGTGGTTCATGAACCACATCTGGAGGAGCACTGCCCTAAAACAGCTTCTGTGTCTTTCATAACTGAAAATGAAGTGTCATCAGATTATTAGCATATCTTGTGTTTAGGGGGAAATTACTGGCATGAGTGAGAATGATTTTTTGCATGAAAGACCATCTTGTAGGCCATCGATGAAATCCTACAGGGTGGCACACATGGATATCACACTCTGTTGTTCTAGGTTTCATTTCACACATCGCTGGTTTTCTCGAAAAACCAATTGCCCAACATTGAAGATAGAGATTTTGATATATAATTTTAATATTTTGAAGATGTAGATTTTCCTATCAGTGGTTACCTATCCAGTCCACAGTCCATAGATGCTATTCCTAAACTCTTACAACTTTCACGAATCAGTGTTCTTGATCCTAATTGAATAAAGAGATTACCCTGAACAGCCTTTGAAAATACGGACTCCTCAACTCCACCCCAACATGACTTTATTTCAGCCATCTGGCCACTCACCATAGAGCCACATCAGGAGATTTCACCTTATAAAACAAAGCAGCTCTAATATATGGCTAGTTTTGAGAAAACTCATCTTTACCCTTAACAAGATTTCATACCTTGGAAAATCGGAATTCCTAATTTATGAAGACAGAGTCTCATATGGAGCTGAGTCCTTTGATTCTTACCCCACCTCCTTCCATTTTTCTCATTCTCCAGTTCCTATCTTCTGTCCCACTTCTTACTCCTCTTTGCTGCTTTAACCTCCATCCCCTCCCCCACCTTCACCTGTGCTCTACTCATTACTCCGTTTCATTCCCTTTCTTTAACTACAGCAATGTCCTCCTCTCTCCTGACTCCTTCCTGTCCATCTATAAACACCTTTACGTCTCCCCTGCCCTGGTCTAAACACTTCTCCCAGGTAAGACCTCATGCTGCTGTCCCACTCTCATATATTCAGGCACTTGGATTGATGGATACACTTTCAGAATCTGTTAATTTATTACTTTATAACTACTAATTATTATTCTATTATTTCACTCACATAATACCATGAGAATCATACAAAGTCATGAATCGGATAAGTCTCTCTTTAACTGTCAAACTCGAAAGCATTTTTCACTCCTTTATCTGGTGAAACTCTCGTCTGCCCCATTTTATGGAAAACTGGTTGTCATCCCACCTCCCTGGTGACTAAAGAACTTGTTGCTGGCTCCTTGTTCACTTCTTATTCTTTAAATATTAACATTCTCCAAAAATCAATATGCGGTGCTTGGTTTCATGTATTCCCACATTCTTAGTCATTACCACGATGTATACTCCTGTCTCCCAAGGTTAAATGGCCTGTGGGGACCTCAACATCCAGCTGGCATTCCAAGGATCTGTTGTACAGGGGAGTGCACGTTTTGGGTAGGCACTTCGGACTGGACATACTCAAGATAAATTAGCTAATCCACTATCTTTCATCGAATACAGAAACACACAGACTCAGACACACACACACATCCTGTCTCCATTGGAGGCTCTACATTGTGAAGGGCCCCATTAATCTAAGATTACAGAGGCTTTAGCAGCAACCTCAGAGTCCTGTTTCTCATACCCCCTTCACCTGCCCATATGCAGGTGACTGTCCAGGTGCTGAAATCTCTGCTTCAAAATGTATCTGTCATTATTTCCCTTTCCGTGTCTATGGCCTGCCAGGAATTAAGCTACAAGAGTGGACTCTCACCAGTAACCCTATTTCCACAGACGCCCCACAGGTGTTTATTTGGCAGGAGTCAGGACAGGTCTTCCTTACCGGAGGAAGAGCCCAATCTCCACGCATGCCATCAAGAACATCCTGTAATACCTCACATGCTTCTGTCTTATCTCCTGCTACATCCCTCCACGTCATCGACTTTGAGATCCTATAGAGGGCTTTATTTTGTTCCTTCTGTTTGACTTCAACATTAACTATCACTTCTCATTCTGTGCCTATTGACATCTCTCTCAAGTTTCAATGTTCAATCCAAATTATATCTTTTTTTTTTTCATTCTTTAACACACAGCTCAAATGTGACTTTCTAAATAAAGCCTTTATTTTCCTAGCAAATCTGAAATAATAGTTCCTTCCACCATCCTCCCACATGTCCAGCTAGCAGCTCTTAACCATGGCACATGATTTACCATGCCCTGCATGGCGCTTGGCTCTTATGTGTCTGTCTACCCTGCTGATCTGAAAATTCCTCTAGGACACAAACTCTTAATGATACCTAACCCCCAGTGCTCAGCACAATCACTTCTCCATGGTAGGGGTTCACCAAATAGCTGTGGAATTTGTTCCCCTAATGCTCTCTCAGTCAGTGCAGAAGAAGTCTCATTCTAGAAATGCATTCTGTTTGGCATCAGTATTCCCTCTGTCATAAACAAAGTGTTACGCCCCCCAAGGTCCCTCCCTAACTCCACAGCTTCAGCGAGGCCACGCCTTTCCTGCTCCTCAGACAGAAGACACTTGACATTGATACATTTCTCTTAGTTAGGCTGTATCTCAGGTCCTTGAACACTACAGCTGGAAATGACTGAAAATATTTCTTGTTCCCAGCCTCATTTTATGAAGAATTTGTTCCCAGCCTCATTTTATGAAGAACACACTGATAAATGATCGGTCCCAAATCACTAAGTTTCTAAGTGGCAGAGTTGATGTTGAATCCAAGTTAAAGATGGTAGAATTTGGATCCAGACAAGCTGTGTCCCCTTTCTGCCACTTTGTGCCCTTATGTGACTCTGGACAATTAGCCCAGTCCTTTGTACTAAGGTTTTTTACTCTTTAAAAGGTGATAACTGTAGTACCAGCTTCACAAAGGTGTTCTAAGTATTAAATTAGTCCTATAAGCTACCAACACACATGTACTTTGCAAATACATTGTGCATACATGTTATCTAGTTATTATTATTGTTGAACTATGTTCATGGATTGTATAAAGCATTTACAATGATTAATAACCTTTACTGCCTTATCTGTGTATATCCTCATGGGTCATGTGTATTAGTTAGTACTCTGTGGAGGACACATGAACACTACATGTAAAAGTATATATTGAAATTCTTCTTTATGATTTCCAGCATTATGAACAAAATTAGGATAAACCCATGTAGTATTTTAATGCCTTTTGACAATTTATTTTATGTAAAATAATGAGAGTGTTCTTTGTGGTAAATGTGGTGGGGGTTGGGTTTGGGTTTGTGATATCATGACTCAAGTTTGAGGGAGGGTTCTATATATGTAAAGTCTTGGTAGAGTTTAGTATGTCAGCAAATCCCAGATAATGATTTTATGAGCAAACCTTACAGAAATGTAAGTGTGTTTTTTGCATTCATACACAATTTTCATTTGTTTTTGATATTTGAAACAATTTAATTTTACCAAAGACCATACAATTTCTTACCCGAACCCACTTGCATTAGAACGGAAACATAAAATCAAGATTCTTAATGTGTGTAGGTTACTCACTGACATTGAATCTGAGACTCAGTTACACCATCTGCATTTTGTACACATGGACGACACTTACACCTGTGAAAAAGTACCACCTTCCATGTAGCCACTCAGCTTGGAAACCAGAGTTTTCCTGACTGTTTCACTTCCTCCTCTCATTCAGTTACCAAGTCCTACTGATGTCTCCTTACACACCAACCAAATGCATCTACTACAGTCTCTTCCACTGCTATCATCCACCTCAAGCTGCTCTTCCTTGGACCCGGCAGTGCCCTCCTCTGGGCTCCAGGTGTATCTCCTCTCCCCCGTGTCTCCATGCAGCACCCACAGGACTCTTGTAAATTTGAGATCAAAGCAGCAATTGCCATGTTGATGCCTTCCGTGATTTTCTGCAGCTATCAGAATAAAGCCCAGTCACTATCCTGCGTGACCAGTCTGCTGATGACTCTCCAACTGCCTTCTTGCCAACTACCTTTCTCTTGCTCTCTTAATGCATCCCCTTCTATTCACATGCTTTTCATCATTAAGATCTCAATTTACATGTCACCTCCTCAAGGAAGCCTTCTGGGACTCCTTTCCTAAATTTCACTCCCACTATTATCCCAGGGCAGCCTGATTCTTCCTTCATAGCATATTCCAAGTTTATTATAATTTTAATGATCTGTTTCTCTGATTAGTTAATAAGATCAAGTGAGCTCAAATGATTTGTAGATTTTGTCAGTTTCTCCATTTTCTGTCTTGTTTCACTGCTATTTGTATTCAACATCAGGCAGAACACCTGGTCCATACTAAACCTTTTATAAATGTTTGTTTAATGAACAAATGGATAAAGGAATTAATGGGTGCAGGTGAAAGAAGTGTTCTTTAATTTATGTATGAGTGTTGGGAAATTACCTGTATTTCAGGTTAAAGTGATTAAAAATTAATCAGCCTAAACTGCAGGTGTATTTGTATCCCTAGGACATCATACTTCCTAGCTTGATTATCCAGAAGAATCTCTCTGATGAAGGCTCTTGAGAGGCTGAACAATCTAACTGAAAACATGTCATGAGAAAGTATTCCCATGTTTTTGGAGAAGCAATAGTGAATAATTAACACACTTACTGGAAAAACATTCACTGTGCTAAGTGAAGTCCCCAGCGCTGTGCAAGTTGTAAGGAAAAAAGGAACTACTAACATTTAATTTCTGACCTTCCATAATTACTAGTGTAGTAAGAAAGAAAGGCATAAGATATTTTTGTTTTTGTCATGATGATCAATACGGCTCATAGCATCCAATTAAACACTGCAAAATTTTTAACATCTAAATTGCTCTTAAGACCTTAAGAGTTGTGTTGTGTAGATGAAGCTTTCCCATTTGATAAACCGGGGAAAATATTAATGATATCAACACAGTGATCACAAACATCTGCATTTTGAACTCGTACAGGTAAAAAATAATTCTCGCGTTTGGCTTTTATAGTATTTTTCAATTGCCATACCCCTTTCCTGATATATTTAGAAACCCAGCTTTTCAAAGAAAATGTATTTGTAAAGGCAGTTAAGTTCCTTTTCTTTTATATTTATCTAGCATGTTTTGGGTTGTCACAGTGAAAGCTCTCCATGCTCAAGTTCAATAACTGATGCTTAAATGCTTGCATTTTTATAAAGATTTTAATTGTATACAATTGCTTTTAATATCATCTACATTGTACATTTTTAATTTGGATAATATTCTTTCTCATCATTACAGTTCTAGATATGGCTTGTTTACTAGATAATTGGTAGAAATTTAGAATTTTAGAAATTTAGAAATCAGAAGAAACTAGGAGAAACAAAAATGTGTAATATATTTTATATATCTTTTTCTTTTCTGTATATCACCAAAGTTTGTTCGCTTTTTTCAACTATTGTTTCAGAAAACAAACAAAAACTGTTTCCCTCTCAACTTCCTCTTGCAGTAAATTATCTTAAAATGTCAAAGCATAGTCATTTGAGTAAAAGAAAAATGCTTGCATATTGAGATGTTTCAAAGATAAGGAATCTTAGAAAAAAGCCAATACTCCAAACAGAGCAGTAGGGGATTTTTTGGAAGCCTAGTAACCTTGTGCATTCAGTTTGGCCAATAAAACAAGCAAAAACACCACCGAGAAAGCCCTAATATACATGCGTATTACAAACACATGCTATACAGGTATATTCTTAGACAAATTATAATTTAATGTGTATAGATTTTTATGTATGTGATGCTACACTCGAGGCTCTGAAAATTAGGATGAAGAAGACACAGTGCTAAGCCTTGAGAAGCTGCATATATATTATAAGAGATGATCCTTATTCACAGTGAAATACTCAGAAAATATCACAAACCATTATTGATTTTTTTTAAATTACATGGAACAGACTAAGAATATGATGAGAGTTCATTAAACCTGAGTGGGGGGATGGTCTGGTAAGGCTTGAATAGCCAGGAAGTTTTCACTGCTGATGAGAACTCCATGAACCAATCAGGATGATTAGTGCCCAGACAGGAAGGTTATTGGAGGTGGACGGGTACAACCAAAGGCATGGGATTTCATGGGGCATTAAGGATACCACTCTGAATGTGGTTGGAGAGGGGGGGAAACCGAATGGTGAAAGATTTGCCTTTCTTTTACCAAGTCAAGTATGCTTTGGTTTATTCTTCCAAGCCCCTGTCATTACAGGCATTTGGGGATTTTTTATAATGTGTTCTTATCCTTCTCTACTAGCACATCTATTAAAGATACTTTTCTTTCCTGTCTCCTCTTCTAGACCACAAGCTGACAGACAGAAACTATTCTGTCTCTATCTTCTGCACTTTAGAATGCAGTGTCTGGCACAAATTAAGGTCTGAATAAATAGTTCAGTTTACCTATCAATTAAAGGCATACCCTGCATAGCAGAGCAATTCAGATTTGGCATTGTAGACTATGTAAGATTTCTTGAAGAAGTATATAAGATGAGGTCTTTAAATTGGTGAGGTAAGGCCTGGGCTATGGCATTTGTTGGAAGCCGACTTTGAGGAAAGCTTTCTTGGAGGTAATGAGGGTACAAGCTCTGTGTGGAGAGTGCAGCAGCTTGAAAGCAGTAAAGGCTCCAGTTTATAGGCTCAGAGTCTGAGCAATGAGACTCAATGAACCTCTACAAGAGGATTATGAAGTTGCCACAGAAAAGGAACTAGCTCTCCAGATTCTCAAGCGTTATAAAGAAACACTTGCAAAAGTCATCTTGTTGCTGTTTTATTCTTGAGCTTTTTATCAGGCAGAGGAATACCTAAATGAGAGCTCCATCTCCAATAATAATACTTTGAATGGTCCATAAAAAATTAATGATTATGGTATTGTTAATGAATTATATGCCTGGAAGTTCCTTTGCTAAACACCTGCTCTACTGAGGTGGCTGCCATCTTGGATTAGTCTAGGACATGCTGAACAGAAGAGAGGTGACGAGTAGCCCTATAAGCTTTTTTAGCTTCAAAGCATCACCAGCTTACATTAAGGTTGCAGAGAGCATAATCTGGACAGGACTAATTTATGCATTGCCCAATTTACTTGATCAGTAGGCGTGGTCTTAGGTTCAGACTGACCGCCAAAGTTGAGAACCAAGAGGCCTCTTGTAGCACCAAGTTTATTTAGCCTTAAGTGAGGATACAGGGCAGGCGACAGCATAACTTTTATGGTGATAATAGAGTGGAAGTCTTATGACCTCTAAATACAACTTCTGATGTCTTCGAAATCATCTGCACCTGGGCTGTATTACCCCCTTGATACATACATCGGAGGCATTTTCCTAAAAGTTTTGTTATAGCAACTTCTATAATACCTAGTGCATAAAAGCAGACTTACCCAAAGACTGGTAAACAGCAGGATATCTTTTACTGGGTAAGAAATTGGAATTCTCTCTGCAAAATACATTTCCAACCATACCTTTTCTTATGTAAGTTGTCTGATATTTCTTTAACATCTTAAAGATTATTTCTTTCCTTCATCTTCTATTACTTATACCTTTTTATAAGTGCTGATAGGGGCATTCAACTGTGTCTGTAAGTTTTTCAAACGTAAATTAATTTCTTCCTCCAACAAATCTGTCCCCATGGTTATTACCTAGCTGTTGAGTTTTAGGTTGCCTTCCCAAATAATCTTTGTATCCAAGAGATCAATATCCACTCAAGCTTCATTTTTATCAACTATGTAAGTGAACCAAAAATCCTTTATTGTATCATACAGCTGAGGCCAAGAGATTGAATGTTTAACACAACATGCTTCAATTGATAATGCCATGATTATATCAGCTTTCCCAATAAACCCAGGTTGTTCTTACATATCATACATTTTCCATTCCCCGAGTAAGCATCAGAGACTATCTTTCAGGCAACTCTGGGTTTCATCTGCTTTCACATCATAACCATACGCCTTCCCCTAGGTATAAATTTTCACTGACACAAATTTCTGGGCATCCTTTTAGAGCCACAGGCATTTGTCTCTCATGAGTCAACACAGTGTTGTCCCCTAATCTGTCCAAACCTCAGCAAAGGTACTGTGGAGAACTACATTTCCAAGTGATCCCAGGTAGGCCTTATATCTAGGCTTCATGAAAAAGCCGAAAGCAGTGGCGTCCTCTAACATTAGCCAGAGTCAGTATCACATCTGAGAGGAGCTGTTGACAGGGTTACTCTTGCTCTGAAATGTTCTCTCAGAAGATGTTCTCACAGAAGAGATCCTTCCTTGAAATCTTTGCTTATTCCCATTCCATATTCCACATTTTTACATTATTTCCCTTTAATGACTTTTCTTAACACAGACTCATCCCTCCAAAGTGGGATTTGCTGATTATACTCCACTTTTCTTCCATACGGCAGGTGTGCTTCCTTACTTTCCAAAACTTTCCCTTCTGTCCGTTCCCAGTGAGAAGGAGTAGGTTTTAAAAAGTGTCATTGGAATAGCATGGAGCTGATAGTCAATTACCTGAGGGGTAGTACATGAAAGTTTAAAAGAAAGAGAAAACTTGTTTATAAAATACAACCAAGACCTCAACTTTGGAACACGTGTTGGAAGGGAGAAAGGAGAAAGAAAAATGGATCAAATCACAAAACAACGAATGAACAATTACAGGGGTTCTGGTCACCCTGAATAGTATCCTGTCAATGCAGTAGAAAGGCAAAATGGATAAAGATGGATAAAGATCCTGCATGTTGTTAAAATTTTCTTTGTCATTTTTTGAGAGCATTACTGAGCATGATTTACATGTCCTAAAACACATTCATCATTGGCATACATTTCGGTGATTTCTTAGTAACAGTTGTGTAACATGTACCACAATCTAAGTCCAAACATCCTCATCACCCAGAATGGTCCCTTGTGGAACTAGGAACCTTTCCTCTAGGAAACTAGTTCTGCTTTTTGTCCCTAAAAATAGACCTTGTCTAAAAATTTCTAAAATTTGGAAATGTACATGTAGCCTTTTATTTTATTTATGTATTTATTTATATATTTATTTATGTATGTATGTATGTATGTATTAATTAATTTATTTATTTACCTGGCCTGGCTTCTTTCACTTAGTGTGACTCGGTACTACTGTATGTAGCAGAAGAAGCAGTATGACTGTGTTAGCCATCTATGCAGTAGCATGACTCAGTCCTGTATATGTTTCTTTGAAGTACTCAGTGGTATTCATTGTATAAAAACAGCACGTCTTGTTTGTTTGTTCATTAACTGATAGACATTTGAACTATTTCCAGTTTTGAAGAACATGAATAATGTAGCTAGGAATGCTCTGTATGCCTTTCTATGGACACATATTTTTTAATTTCTATTGAGTGTATCTGGAGACACCCAGGAGCAGAATTGCTCAGTTGTATGAAAGGTATATACTTACCTTTTCAAGAAACTGCCAGATTCCTTTCAAAATGCCTGTACCCTTTATGTGTCCACATCATCACTGATACTTGCTATTGTCAGTTACGTTATCAAGCTCATTAAAGCAGGTAACTCGCCATATCTCATTGTGATTCTAATTGGCATTTCCCCAAAGGCTAGTGATTTTGAGATATTTTCATGTGCTCATTAGCAATTTTTCCATCTTTGATAAAATGTCTATTCAAATCTTCTGCCCCCTTTTTTTTTTTTTTAATTTGGAGTGTTTGTCTTCTTAGTATTGACTTGCAGTTTTTCTTTGTAGATTACAAATACAAGTCCATTAACAGATACATGATTAGCAAATATTTTCTCATGATTTGTGTTTTGTCTCTCATATTCTTAGTAGTGGTTTCAGAAGAGAAAAAAGCTTTTAATTTTGAGAAAGTTCAATTTATCATTTTTTCTTTTTGTGTTTCATGCTTTGATGTCATATTTAAGAAAATGTTCACCAACCTAGGTTCATGAAGACTTTTCTCTGTATATCTTGTACAAGATTCATAGTTTTAGCTTTTATATTGTATAGGTGATCCACTTTGAATGGCATGAGCTAAAGGTCTCAGTGCATTTTTATTTTTATTTATTTTTTTACCTTTTGCACAGAAATATCTAATTGCCTCAGCAGCTTTTATTGTAGAAATGATCTTTTCCCCACTGAATTACCTTGGTATCTTTGTTGGAAATCAGTTAGCCATAAACGGGAAGAGGTTATTTCTGGACTTCTGTTCCTTTCATGTATAGTTTACTTTATGTCAAAATCACATTGTCTTGATTACTGTAGGTTAATAGTATTATTTTGAAATCAGGTAGTGTAAGTCTTTTTAAATTATTTTTCTCTCCTAAATTGCTGTGGGTATTCTTGGTCTCTTATATTTCCATATAAATTTTAGGATTAACTCGACAAATTCTACTAAAAAAGACTGATAAGGATGTTGGTAGAGGCTATGTTGAATTTGCAAACCAAATAAATTGTGGAGAATTTCCATCTTAACCTTATTGCATCTTTCAATCATGCTTTTAAATTTATCTGAACATGGACTGTCTTTCCAACATGCTTTTAAATTTATCTCAGCAATGTTGTGGATTTTGGTGTGTATATTTTGCACCTATTTTACTAAATTTATTCCTAGGTATTTTGTCATTTTTTTAAAAAGATTTTATTTATTTATTTAACAGAGATAGAGACAGCCAGTGAGAGAGGGAACACAAGCAGGGGGAGTGGGAGAGGAAGAAGCAGGCTCATAGCGGAGGAGTCGGATGTGGGGCTCGATCCCACAACACCGGGATCACGCCCTGAGCTGAAGGCAGATGCTTACGACTGTGCCACCCAGGGGCCCTATTTTGTCATTCTTTAGGCTACTTTGGATGAAAATATTTTTATTTTTGGATTGTTCACCACTAATATATAAGAGTACAACCGATTTTGTTTCGCCTTGGCAATCATTGGCTAGTTCTTATAGTTTCTTGTAGATTACTTTGTATTTTCTACATAGGTAATTGTATCTTCCTCAAATAAGTATAGTTTTACTTCATCTTACCAACCCGATGCCTTCTGTTGTTGTTCTTTTATGTACTTTGTTGCACTGTCTCAAACCTCCAGTACAATGGGGAGTGTAAGTGCTGAGAGCATCCTTTTCCCATTCCTGATCTGATGGAGAGGCACTCACCCTCGTCGTTAAGTATAACACTAGCTGTCGGTTGTTCTGTAGATGGTTTTTTCAAGTTGAAGAAGTTTCCCTTCATGGTCTTTTCAGGTTGAAGAAGTTTCCCCCTATTTCTAGTTTATTGAATCTTTGTTTTTCATAAATAGACATTCAGTTTTATCAACTGCTTTATCTGTGTTTATTGAGATTATCATGTAGTTTTGCTTTGTTTTATTAATGTGATGCATTATATAAAGAGATTGAATGTCTTTATTTTACCTTCAATTTGAAGGATTCTTTCACCAGATATATTATCCCTGGTCGACAGGTGGTTGTTTTTCATTCCGGTACTTCAGAATATGTCATTCCTATGCCTACTGGCTTCTATTGTTTGTAGTAAGAAGTCATCCATGAATGATACATCATTTCCTTTTATGAAATGAGTATTTTTGCTGCTCTTAACATATTCTTTGTTTTTCGGCAATTTGCCTGAAAATTTCTCATCACCTACCCTGATGTCTGATCACCCTGGCCTGCCTTCCATGAAAATCCTGTTAAGTTGGTTTAACAAGAAGCCGCCTACCCTTAATGTCTTCTCTTAATAATTTTCCATCCACTCTGCTCATTGGCTGTAAATCCTCAGCTGCCTTTACTGCACTTGGAGCTGAGTTGAGCCCCTCTCTCCCTCCTGTTGTGATAGTACTGACACCTATCACAAAGGTCCTGAACGATACCTTCCTTACCATTTTAGCAAGTGTCAGAATGATTTTTTCTTTAACAGTCTCTAGATTTATTTTTTAATTACTCTGTTTGTTTTAGCACTATACTGTGATACCTCTGGATTTTGATATTGAATCTGAGGACTTTTTTTAAATAACATATCTGGACTTCATCTGCTGAACCTATTTCTCTTAATGATTTTTGCTTTGATTCTTCATTTCTGTATGGCTTCATGTCAGCCAGTGATTTGCACAAACACCTAAGCCCGTAGGTTTCTTGCCCCCTTTGCCCGTTGACTTGAATGTGGGTTGGGGTGAGGGCAGGAATTTCAGGCGGGGCTCAGGACTTCCTGTAGGCATAGACATGCCCCCACATCTCCTCTATGCATGGGAGTAGTTTCAGAGATGTGCGGAGAGCTTACCCAGCCCTTCTATTGGGCTCTCATTTTCTGTCTTTTTCTGCTGAATTTCTGGCTTGTTTGCTTACAGCAACTGAGACCACAACTCTACAACTCATATTGGCAGAGCTGAGGTCGATCTGCTTTCAATTCCCACTGTGCTTGATTCTTTTATTAACTCCACACCAAACTCGGTCTGTCCTCTCTTAAAGCAAGTCTGCTGCTTTTAGTGGCCAACCCTACTTTTATAACGTATGTCAAGTGTACTTGGGGGGTCAAGGGTGTCCAGTGATGTCCAAACAAGGCCACTGACTCCTGCTTTTCTTACCTAATGTTGCAACAGTTTTTTATGAATAATATCTGAATTTGTCCCCTTCGATGGATTCTTAGAGGCCTAAATGGTGTTTTTGATCATTTTGCTTCAATTTTTTAAAATTATTTATTTATTTGAGAGAGAGAGAGACAGCATGACTGGGGAGAGGGGCAGAGAGAGAGAGAGAGAGAATCTCAAGCTGACCCCGTGCTGAGCGCAGAGTCTATGTCATGGGGCTGGATCACAGGACCCCGATATCATGACCTGAACTGAAATCAAGAGTCCAATGCTCAACCGACTGAGCCACCCAGATGACCCACATTTTGCTTAGATTTTTACTTTTTGGGAAAAGAATTATCCAGCCTCCTCACACCACCAGAACCAAAAGTCCTACCTCCTCGACGCCCCTCTTTCCACTTTCAAAGAGCAGTTTCAGTCAGGAGTAGAGATGGGACCACATGTATAGTATAAAGGAAGTGATAGAATTTTGAAAATAAGGATTCCTGTGATGAATTGGAGGGAAACCAATGAATGAAATAAAATAAAGGCACTGTATTAACAGGAAGAAAATATTTTTTTCTTTTTACTGAAATAATTTAAGTGAATATTTTCATGAATCAATTATAAGTCATAGATTGTAGTTTATTTTTATCAAAGGAAAGTTCCATATAACTTTATATCACTACTATGAAATGTATTCATTTTATAAGACCCTAAATTTCATATTTATTTCATACTCTCTATGTCTAATAAAAATTATAGGATGACAGGTGTGTGGAGCACTGAATCTTTGTTCTGTTGAATTAAAATAATCGAAGGAAGTGCTGTCTGAAGAGAACTGCAATATCACAAATCGTTTAGCAAAAACGTCATCCTGCAACTTATTGCAGAAGCCTTCAAGAACTGCGCTTCTGATAGTTTCATAAATAGACCGAGAAAGAAACAGAAAAAAAAATCTATATGAAATGCAAAATACGAAATGAAAGGAGTCAGCATGATGTACTAGGAAAAAGAAGTGAATGTCTGGAAGCACAGTGCAGTCTTTTCTGCCTTAGCTGAAAATCAAAATAAGGAAGAATCAGGAAGACTCAGACACTATTTTGGAAAAGTTCTGGAAAGGGCAGAGTGTCTTCTCAGTGACTCTTCCTGAGGAATTCACCACAGCACTATCGCTCACCTTTTCTACTCTCTAGGTGGGGTTAGAATACAAAGAAACCCCTGTTAATAGTTGATCTCCCTTCATAATAGAAAGCACTGGATTGAAACAAGTGGTTCAGATGGTGAGGTTTGTATCAGCAGCAGAAGGCTGTGGGCTAGATGGTCGCCCATGTGCACCACGGGAAACAGTGAGGCTCATTCTTCATTATTCAATCGGGGTCTACGTTGTGGACCAAAACTTCCCCTTCTTCAAATGTATTTTGCTATCTAAATCAGGTGTGAAATATTTCAATCCATTTTTTGGAGACAAGCACAGTTCTATTGTAATTTTTATTATAAATAAGAACCATTAAATGAATTCACTGCTATTTTCCGAAAACTTCTTCCCTAAAATTAGGGCACTCTCTTCAGCATTGCCTGCTCTCAAAACAAAAAATAAAGAGAAAAAAAGAGTGCAGAGACTACTATCCATAAAATACCAAATACTACTAAATTCAGCATTCAGTTTTCACACACTGAGTCTCCAAGGCGTTGTCCCAGCCCCTGAAACCCTCCATGACACCTCCTCCTTGTCACTCTGTTTCCTGTGCTGCTCTTTCTGGATCCTCACATTCGGCGTCCCCCAGAGCCTAATCCATTCCCCTGTCCTCACATACCTTTCCCTTACCACTAACTGCGCATAATCCATGGTCCTTGATCTGCCGCTCTTCATTCACTCCCAGCTCCAAATGCGACCCAGACCAGAGGACTTACATGCGTACCTTGTAGCTCGCTCATTGCTGCTTATGTTCATTTTCAGTAGTGCCTGTCACATCATGTCAGTATAGATTTCTTTGTTATTAATAACATTCCTCCTCTGATGGTACATTCTAAAAAAAATAAAGAAAGAAGAACAAGGAGAAAGAGAAGGAAGAGAAGGAGGAGGAGAGGAGAAGAAGAGGAGCCCACTTTTATTTACCAAATTTAACTTACCCCCCAGGTTCTAGCATTGTCCCTGGCACCATGGTAGGCTCTCACTAATTATTTAGAAATGAATGTTTTCCTCCAGATTATTATTTTCCCCAAATCAAGTTTAGGAATTAATTCTGTTATGATGATCATCACGTGGTCTCAGTTGGCTTACTTCTATAACTCTTGTGGAAAGGATACAGAATTTTCCAGGCTTTTCTAAACTCAGATTTACATATTTTCACATGTCATCAATTCAGAGTTCACTTTACAAATTGAACTTCATTTTAAAAAGACCTAAACATGAATATTTATGACCTTACCTTGTACTAAATATCACCAAACTTACACATATGGTTCTATTTTTTTTTTTTTCTGCCTGGTTTGGATAGTTAACATGAGTAATAAAGAGATTGAGAAAGACTTTCTAAGAAATATATATATATTTTTAAGCTGCTTAATTTATTAATTTGGATAATAGCTTTGTTTAAAAAAGAACTGCTTTATTACAGGGAATATATATATATGTTATTTATCTGTGTATACATATTTTTTTATTACTTGCTAAGGAACTAATCATGATTTCTAAACAAGGGTAACTCTACCACTTCCATATCATGAGCTTTGGCCATTGTGATGAATAATCATACACTAAATCAAGGATGATTTCATGTATTAATGACCACATGACACCGCGTACCAAAACTTCAAAATACAGGACGCCTAGAAGAACAAATAGTCACAAAGCAAGCCAAGGAGAATCATTAATCATAACTCTTTTCCTATAATATTTGGGATTCTAGCATTGAAGAGACATAATTTAAAATTAACCTACCTTTTTCTTTAAAAAAAAAAAACAGTACATTTTTGGTTCATATATCAGAAAAGGTCAGCGGTGAATTTGTCTTGGGCAAACGTGGGAACAGTATCATCAATGATATTCTCCCCCTTTTCCTGGCATTGTGTTCTTCTCATGGTCCTCAGTCCTGGAAAGAACCAATGTAGACATAAAGATGAGCAAAAGTTGACCAGTCTAGCCCTCAGGTAATTAAGAGCCACACTTTCCTGTGCTTGTAGGAGTCACCCTGACTATACCAACTTAGATAACTTGCCGATTCTTAAACCAAACAGTCCAGGCCAGAATCTCACTCCCATTGTTGGAGCTAAGACCAGCCCCACCCAAGCATGGGCTACGAAGGGATGAACATCTCTCCAAGGAAAACAAGAGGCTCTTACTAGAAGCAAAGCCCAGGATCCCAATGGGTTGACATGCTTAGTCACAGTTGACTTAGCCATCATTCATATAAAAAAATCAATGTGCAGTTGGTTATAGTTTAAGCGTGATGATTCCTTCTGTATGAACTGTGACTTTTATTGAATCCTTGTTTCATTTATGAGACTCCAATCTAAGTTGTTTGTTTGTTTTTTTCTGTTTATGATCCAACGATCTTTACATTTTTCCTTTTAGGTAAAGCCATTATTTTTCGATTTCTCAGACCCAGGAAAGAGATTGAGGAGAGAAATAAACCACAGCCAGATCTAGACATGTTGTATTTATTTATTCACTTTTATTTTTATTTATTGTGGGAGCGATGGGTGGCTGAGGATGTCTGAAACATGTGCATGTGGGGATGGCGAGAGGAAGGGATTGTGGGAGGGTAAAGTTCAGCTCTATGAAGA
Organism: Ursus arctos; assembly: GCF_023065955.2. Taxonomy (NCBI): domain Eukaryota; kingdom Metazoa; phylum Chordata; class Mammalia; order Carnivora; family Ursidae; genus Ursus; species Ursus arctos. The sequence continues at coordinate 74,392,182 of NW_026623089.1, forward strand.
GGACTGTAGTACACTGCAGAAAAAGATATATAGATGTTCGACTTAGACTGTCTTGCCATTTATGAAAACAATTGCAAATCATAGATTTTATTCTACTTTCTGGTAACTTATAAGCAACACTTTGGCTTCTCCATGAACATCAACCATTCCTCCATCCTCTTTGATTTAGGGCAGACATCCCCTCTGCCTTGGGAACAGTTTCACATACCTTCATCTCAGAGACCACTGGTCACAGTCATTGGGTCGTAACTGAATGAAATTCCCATCAGAGTTTAGTTTCTGCATCTCTCACAAGGGATATTACCATTTTTCTGGATATTCAGCCAGTGTCTCTGTTCCCTTTATTGAATCTTGGACTGCCAATAATTTCTTTACCGAAGTTTTGTTTGCATGTGTGAGGACTCAGTTATGTTGATTTTTAGCCCACTGTGTTCTGATTTAGTACTAAAAGACTGAAAAATAGTGTAAAGCTATTTAAATCACTAAACATGGACTGATTTTTAGCTTATTTGTTACACTCTCTACCTGCTGTTGGTTTCTGTGGAGCTAGTGGTGTTCCCTGAATATATTAGCTCATCTGTGGTTGGCTGGCTCTGCAGTCTGAGGACTGTTTTTCTCACCTGCACTTTGCAGTACTCTCTGGTATTTATAGCACCTCCCAGATGGGTGTCTTCCTCAATTTAATTATTATCCAGCTTATCCTCCCTTCCAATATCATTCATGAAAATGTTAAATAAGGCCAGCCATAATACCTACATCCCCAAAGCATGCTCCTCAACAGTTCTTAACTTGATGCATTGCCATTTATCATTAAATTCCTTTAGCCAATTTAAGTCCCAGGAAGAATGTTAATATTGAATCCAATTTGAGCTAAATTTTAATTAAGATTTCCTGAGACATTATGTTAAGTGATTTACTATAATCAAAATTGATATCTCCTCTGCTACTCCCCCCACTCTTAATTTTCTAATTTTACCCCATGTGAAAGAGAATTGAGTTGGTCTGCTTGACTTATTCTCCATAAATATACATCATTCATCTGTTCTGTTTCTGCAAATAGTTTCCTTCTCCTTTGCCTTTAGGACCATGTCTGTCATCCTCCTGTAAGTCCCCGAATCATTTTATGAAATGCGTTTCCTGCTGGCAACCACATCTGTCCACCCCCAAATACCTAATCTCAGCTAACTAAATGCCAATCTCTCAAATTTCCTTCTTTCCTCTCAATTATTTTTGTAGCTACTAGTTCTATGCACATTATCATTCTGAATGCAGTTGATACTAAACATAGATACAGAGTATGCACAGTATCTCCCCTTGAGGGTGATGGTGTGTGTAAGGCACTTTGTTTACATCTTCTCGGGATGGTGAGCATGAACATCTGAATGGGCCATTAATTAACATGGTACTCTCGAAATTGAATTCAAGTTTCAAGGTAAATGTGTACACTTGCATTTGATCTAAGAAGGTACACCAGAGTACCCAGGAGTCACCCAAAGGAATCTGTGAATGATAAAGAACTAGTACTTTATAGAAGTGAAAACTGGGGGTTGGAAATACACATAAAATATTAGTAAATAAATTTTTTTCTATAGGTTTACTTATTTAATATTTTATTTATTCAACAGGAAACTTTTAATTGTTTTCCTGTTATGTATAAACTTATATGAGGCCACCTTTCTTATCCCCATCCATCACTTTTGGAATGAGGAAAAGAGAAAATTCTGTGAATGTCTGGGGGCTCCTGGGTGGCTCAGTAGGTTGTGTCTGCCTTTGGTTCAGGTCATGATCCCAGGGTCCTGGGTTTGAGACCTGCGTCAGGCTCCCTGCTCAGTGGATAGTCTGCTTATCCCTTTCTCTCTGCCTGTTTGTGTGCTCGCTCTCTCTCTCTCAATCTCTCTCAAATAAATAAATAAAATCTTAAAAAAAATAAAGAAAATTCTGTGAATGTTTGTAAAATGCATATTGTAAGATTTCCCACTAGAATCTACTTTCCCCCGGGAGTAAATTTATATTTATCAGCCATTTAAGGAGCCTTATGTAACTCATTAAATCATTCTAAACTTAACTTTGCTTTATTGAATTAATAATGGTCATTCTCTTCTCACACATAATGACCCAAATATAGTTTTAACTATTGGATACATGTGGCTTCAAAATGGACCTACAAATTAGCCTTAAGAAAGCGCATGTAGTGTTATCAAGGGCCTCTGAATTCATTCCCTTTTCTCAAAAGAAAAAAAATATTTCTTGGGCTTGACAGTTTAATTTTTTAATGAGATATTCTACAATCGGAGATGGATTTGTTTGATTTTGAAAGATAATACCCTAGGCCTTTTCTGTCTTTTATAAGTCAGTGTGAACAAGATCATAAAGATATTTCCTAAAGCGAAGTAGAAATAAAAAGGATGCAAGGACGAGAAACTCTCTGAGAGACGGAAGGAAAACATTATGGATGTAAAAAGCAAGAGCAGAAAGAAGGATGACAGTAATAAAAACAGACTTCACCCACTAGGTTTTCTCCAGTCTCGGTGAACAGTAATATGTGTTTATGTGTCCAGAACAGAAGAGTAAGGTAGAGGGGGAAAAAATTAACTTTCCCATAGTGATATTAGATTTGATGTTACAGCTTTCCTCTTCTTTCCTTTAGTAAATTAAAATAAAGACAGTCTTCAAGATCCAAAACTTTTATCACTTTCATAAGAAAAGGGGAAAAAAAAAATCCTTTCTGCTGGGATTGCTTCCGCAACAGAGCACCATAGCCACGCTTCAAGAGAAGAGCGAATGTGCTGAGAGTTCTTTCTTCACCTGTATTTTGTCTTTGAAAGCAAGCTCCTTTTTTGAGGGGGCAAGGGCACAGGGGGTGGAAAGCTGAGCCCCAGGAGGACTGACGATGTGGTTTCTGTTCCAGCTCACGGCCATGGACGCGGACGAAGGGTCCAACGGGGAGATCACGTACGAAATCCTAGTGGGGGCTCAGGGCGACTTCATCATCAACCACACAACGGGGCTCATCACCATCGCCCCGGGAGTGGCGCTGACGGTGGGGCGCACGTATGCGCTCACGGTCCAGGCCGCGGATAATGCACCTCCCGCGGAGAGAAGGTAAGGCGCAGTGCAGCCACTGCTGCTTCTCTGAGCTCCCGGTTACCGGTGTCCTGACACTGAGGAAGCGCAGCAAGTGTACTTTTATTCTGTACACGCCTAAATTAGTCCAGAAAATTCGAGGGGCCCAATTCTCAGGAAGTGCACGTTCTTAAACTTGGTTAAGTTGTAGGGAAAGGACAATAAAGACAAGATTAAACCACAAAATAAGTAACTATGATTTCATAAATGTGAGGGATGCAGATATCTGTTCTAGGGGGGGAACTGGGAAATATCAGAAGCAGGTAGCCAATTTATTGCTGAAAAGCAAGTTTGCTGACAGTGAGAGATCACAGATGTAGCAGCGACATGAAATATCTCAGGTTTGAAGCCACCTCTCAATGTCTAAACATATATAAGTACATATATATATATATATCCCCTCTTTATATATACAAAGTATACACAAATGTATGTGCATACACACATATATAAATGCATACACATATGTAAAAATATATACATTATATATTCTATCTATAGAATTTATTATAGAATTGATCATTTACCTATAAAATATATCTATATGTATCCCATTATGCATATTCAAATATATAGATACATAGATGGTATGAGTGAAAAGCAAAAGACTTCCCACTATTACAACTGTGTTTATTTAGTGCCCCACCTGAGATGTCTTTTTTATTAATTTCTTGTTTGTTTCCCGATTTTCAGTATGTATTTAAAGAAAATATGAATGAATAGTAATTCATTCCTGCACCTGTTGGGTTTGTCCCTTTACAACATATCCTGGGGCTCTTTCAATATGAATACTGAATAATTTCTTCAAAACTCATTTCTCAGCTACATAATATTCTTTCATGCATGTGTTATACGATGGACTTTCAAATTCCAGTCTCTCTTTTACTGACAATGAAGAAATAAATAACACCGAACAAGCATAATCTGAATATGTGCAAATACCTCAATACTCTAAATTCTCATTTACCAAAGGGCATATGCAATTATAAGTTTCAGTGATAACTGTCAAATTTTGTTCCATGGGGCTCATAACAAGTTACAGTTCCGACTGTAAAGTCTGAGAGTGGGTAATTCTACAGTCTCCCCAGCTGTGTGTCATACCAAACACGTGGATTTTTGCCAATCTGATAAGTAAAAAATAACATCTATTTTTTATCCATTTGCTTACGAGTAAGTTCATTTTCTATGCTTATGAGCCAAGTCTGTTACTTTTCCTGTAAAGTCTGTGTTCATAGTCTCTGCCCATCTTTCTATTGATATGTCAATATGTCAATGTTGCTTTTCTTTAAAAGTGTCTTGGTTGCTCTTTATGCTAATTTTTTGACTATATATAAGGTAGTTCAGTGGGTTTTTTAACCATATTTTTATTAGGAACACATTAAATTCATAAATTAATTACCTAGGGTTAAATTATGTGTTTTTGATGTCAAATCGTTCTATCCAAGAACTTTCTATTTGTCCATACTTTCTCGTGTGTCCTGTAGGAACTTTTATTTTTAAATATTTTCTTTATACGAGTTCTGTGCATTTCTTCGTTTGTGTTTCCCTATCTTTTGCTGTTATTGTACATAGACTCTTTTCTCTTTGTTCTATCTGATTTTTATATATGTGAAAGCTATAATCTCTTATTAATTTTAACCCACTTTCTTATTTAATTCTTTTATATTTTTATAGTTTTCTCATCAATTTTCAGTGTTATCCAGGAATGTATTGTATAAATAATGAAAATTTGTATCTTTCTTTCCATTTTCTTTCCTTTAATTTCATTGGCTAATCCCTGCTGAGCATGGAGCCTGACATGGGGCTTGATCCCATGACCCTGAGATCATAACCTAAGCCAAAACCAAGACTTGGCCTCTTGACTGACTTAGCCACCCAGGCATCCCCGCTCGTCTTGTTTTTAACTCAAGTAGGAATGTCTGCCAGATGTCCCCATTATATTGATTAATGATTTTTAAAAAAATCTTTTAAATTATGTTAAGAAAGTGTTTATTCCCATTTTATTGGCTTTTTAAAATAAGAAGATATATGCCCATCATCTATGAAGACAGTAGTGACTTTTGTTCTTGAGCTAATCATATAATGACTGATCTTGATACGGTTCCTAAATAAATCTATTTTGCATTCTTAGTGTGAATCCCGCTAGGCTGTGATGTTTTATTCTTGAATTAAAATGCTAGATTATGTTTGTTACTTTATTTAGTGAAATTAGTCTGTTCTCTTTTTGAGAAATTTTTATGAAGATTCCATACAGCTGTTCTGATATCTCATAAAAGAATTAAAAACCACAAAAGATGTAAGAAAGAATTAACAATTGTAATAGCAAGTGTGAATGAGTGGTAAAGATCTCTAAAACCAGTATATAAATCCAAATTTTGTTCCCTGAAAAAAAGAGATAAAAAATATGAAACATAATCAAATAGATAAGCCACCACCACATTTAATCAAAAAAAGGGAGAGGGGCACCCAAGTGGTGCAGTCTGTTAAGTGTCTGATTCTTGGTTTTGGCTCAGGTAATGATCTCAGGGTTATGAGATTAAGCCCCACTTTGGGCTCTGTGCTCAGCAGGGAATCTGCTTGAGATTCTCTCTCTTTCTCTCTCTCTCCCTCTCTCTGCCCCTCCCCATCCATGCTCTCTCTTTATCTCTCTCTAAGATAAATAAATAAATGTGTTTTTAAAAAAGGGATAAATTTCAATAATAAATTCTAAGAAGGAAATACTACAGAAAATAGAGGAAATTAAAAGAATCATAAGAGATACCTTTGCTTTAATATATGTAAAATTTGAAAAGATGAGTGAAATGGATAATTTTTCAAGAAGATACAGCTTATCAAAACTGATCCCAAAGAGTAATAAATTTTAAAGAGATCAACGTTATGGAGGCAATAAAGTTTTCAGAGCTCCCCTACCCAAAACTACAAGAGGGCCAAGCAATTTGACAGGAGGACCATAACACAGCCAGTGAGAGGCGTCATTCCCCATTGAGCCATCCCCCAGAGCACACGCCAAACCCCCACACCACACTCTGCATCTCTCTTTTCTTCAATCATGGAGATGTCATAGGGGGATTCCCTGCTCCTCACGGATATCGGTGGACTGCCCCTCCTTCTCCTTCCTTGTGTTGTCCTGTTGAGTCTCATCTTGTCTGCTCCTCCATCTACAGATGGCAGCCCCTTCCCCATTGTCTGCTCTTCCAGCCTAACCTCTAACCTCCTTTCCACATGGTCACTTCCAGACCCGCAGGTCGCTCCAGTGGGATCTGGTTCCCAACTGTCCAACATTCCTTCAGTGTCATCTGTTACTTGGCATCTTCTTTTTTTTTTTTTTTTAAGATTTTATCTATTTATTTGACAGAGACAGCCAGCGAGAGAGGGAACACAAGCAGGGGGAGTGGGAGAGGAAGAAGCAGGCTCCTAGCAGAGGAGCCTGATGTGGGGCTCGATCCCAGAACGCCGGGATCACGCCCTGAGCCGAAGGCAGACACTTAACGACTGCGCCACCCAGGTGCCCCTGTTACTTGGCATCTTATGGTCAGTCGTGCAGCTGCTCTGACCAAACACCCCTGGATCCAGCTTCAGTGCATTCCTTTCTCTCAAACTCAGATGCCATCTTGAGCAACACCTCTAAGTTCTACCCTAAAAACAAACACAGATGGACAATCCTCTGCTCTTGTTACTGACATCCCGGTTCGCGCCACACGTCTCTCTGATCCCAGCTGTTGAAACCTCTTCTCCGTAAGCTTCTGCCAATGCACCTCCCATCTCTTCTCTGTTCAGGGGCCTGAGAGATTCTAGCAACACAGGAAACACACTTTCTTTCTGCTCAAGCTCTCTTTGGGGTCTCACATCTGACCCGAAGTAAAAGGCAAACTCATTAAAAAGACCAGGGGAGCCCAGCACACATTGCCAGAGGCCACCAGCCGGAGGACGTTCCCTAGTGTCACCTCCTCTGTGGGACATCATCTTCTGCTCCACCATGCTTCTCCACTCCAGCCATCACCCTGCCTCTGCTCATCCCTGAGGCTGGCAGCTACCTTCTGACCTCGAATATGACCTTCCCCTCTCAGCCTGGATGGCTCCTCTTTCCATTTGTCTGGTCCTTCTGGCCCCTACTCAACCATCACTTTCTTTGCAAAGTTTTTTCAGACAAAGTATTTACAGCTGCAACAGCCTTTCCATACTTCTATGCCGCTTTTTATCCACTGCACTTATCGCCCTGGGATAGGCTATTACGGACCTTTAGGTAGGGTATGAAGTTGATGGTCTGCCTTGCTTCCTCCCCCACTGGAATTTTAGTTCACAAGGACAAGAATTACTGCGGTTCCATTGTCTCTTGTGTCTACAGAAGCCCAAACAATTCCTGGAATGCCCTAGGTGCTTAAAAGTTATCCATTTTTATTGTTTTCCTAAGTTCTTAACAAACATCTTTTTTTTCCTGTTTTTTTAAGCAGATGAATTAGAAAAGGAGACAGTGTAATATAAAATTCAAATAACTTTAAAGAGCCCATGAAACAAAAAGGCAAATTTGAAATTGTTCTGCCTTCTTTCATAGTATACACCAATTCTGTCTAATTTTGTCACTAATAAGTTAAAAAAAAAAAGGTGTCAGTGAGAGTAAGATTTTCTGTTCCGTCCAACCAACCATTTATTATACAACCACCACTTACTGTGTCATGGAAATACAAAGATAAACAGAATGCCGTCGTGTGCAGGCCAAAAAAATTACAATACAGCGTGGAAAGTAGGACTATAAATAATTGAATTCAGTTCATCATGGTAAGTGTATGATTGAGCCAATTTCTCTGCTTTCTGGGGCATCGAGGAGGGCACTCGTTATAATAAGGGAGTACTTAGAAGGCCTCCCAAGCAGATGACTTTCAGAGAATGAGTCAAGGTTGACCAGGTGAAAAAAGTAAGTCACATTATTTGCACAGCCTGAGAGGTCTGAAAGAGCTTGGTCATTATGGGTAATTACCAGTCTAGTCAGTGTTACCAGTGCGTAAACCCATTCGAGAAGGGGCAGGAGAGTTAAGGGTCATTTTATGGAAAATTTAATTTGTTTTTTAAGAAGCTTGGACTTTTTATCCAGTCTCTGGAGGTATTTGTGAAGGACTTTAAATTAGAAGTTGAGTGAGATGAGTTTAGTTTCTGGGGAATCCGTCTGGTGTCCCTGTGGGAGATGAATTTGAGGGGGACAACATTGAAGGCAGGGAGATGACATAGGACTCTACCACTGGAAAAATCCAGGGGCTAAAGGCTTGAATTGGGTGTTAGGAAGGTGGAGAGATGGAATCGTCAAAAAAAAAAAAAAATCTGCGAATATTTTGTCTAAGGTGACAGGGTGGAGATGTCAAGTTGGTGTGCGTGGTTTGGGTAGAGGAGATGAGCTGAATTTTGGACTCATTTAGTTGGATTTGGCCACTGTTCATATACCCAAAAGGCAAATAGATGTATACGTCTGAGCATGAGAAAATAGTTAAGGGCTGTTCCTTGAAAAGACACACGGAATACTTTTATATATTGTCCTAAGGTAAGATTCAAAGTTTGAATGAATTTAAAGTATAGCCTTATTCATACTGGGTTATTCCGAAGAGGAGTTAAACATGATTGGTGCTGTGTAATTAGCATGCGGTAGAAATCATGCAACCTACTCTTGATACATAACTTCTAATCTGAACAACAACACTGTGACTTTTGCATTACTCTATTTTTGCAGACCAGACATCTGAGGCTGAAAGATGATAATTGACTTGGCTAGATGGCCCTTCGCCCACACTCCCACCCACCTAGGACTATTGGATTCTAGACTTTATCTTCCACTCTGTTCCATAGCCATGACCTTTTGTTGTGATTATTCTGGAGGGAAAAAAACAAAACAAAACACTTCAGTTGCTTAATATCAGTACTAATAATGTGAATTTTAAGAATTAAGGCACTTTTTGTTTTTACCATTTAAACTTTTATTAAAGTCCCTTAATAGTCATCAATTTATTTTATGACTTTTTATTTCATTGAGTATAGTCCTATGCTATGTAGATCCTGTAAAATATATATATACTTGTATAATATGACTGATGACTTTTTAACTATTTTATAACTTAAGAGTGAGATTTTATAATCCACTTCTTCATTCCCATTTGGAAGTCATATCACTGATTTGTCTCAATAAGCTGCTGCCTATAATAATCGGGTGCAATGAAAGATTTCATTGGAGTAAAATCTTATTCAACTCCAGGAAACAAAATGCCAGCTTCAGATTCTGAATACACAGGTGGTTTTGGTGACATTAAGCATTTAGTTGACCTGGCCTCATTGTTTTCCTTATGGACAATGGTCTGGACACTAAAAGAGCACCTTATAATGTTTGGTCAAATATCAAATGGGACCTACAGAGAATAAAATCTGAATACATCCTTTCTCCCTGCTGGGATAATGTCATGTTCCCTCTAGGATAATACGTTTGCTATTTTCTGGAGGAAAATTAAGCTTTCACATTGACTTGATGAATGAACCAAAGAGTTGTGAGGTCTTGCTTTCAGTATTTCCTTTGAAAGGAAGAGGGTACTTGAAAATTATCAGCATGGAAGTACAGACCTTGATATATTTACAAATTGACCCAGCCAGCAACAGTGATATGTAAACCTACTTGAATCATAACATTAAAAAAAATGGCAATTTTCCATTTTATTCTTTTTTCAGATTAGAGATCTTAATTCATAAATTTAAATAACAAAATAAGGCCTATATGAATTAACTATTTTTGAATTTGTTATTCTAATTAAGAAAACTTGCTAAAGATTCAGAGAGTAAGAAGAGCAAGTCTGTAGTCTTTGTTCTGTTTTGTTGAGTTTCTCATAAGTACAAGAGGACAGATAAAAACCAAAAGTTTTAAAAAGTAACTGCATTCGAAGATAGTAATTCGTCTATTGGTTTATGTAAGTCTTCTTATACTTATTGAATTGAATTGAATTAATATTTATTTAATTTCAATATGAATAAAGTACTACTATAAGGTATTCATAAAGACACAGAATGAAGGACAGACCTGTCCCCAAATATCTTATAATATAATTACAATAAAATGATTGGTGCATAGCATGGCATATTTTCTTGATTCCCAATTTTTTTCCTTGGAATCCAAGGTTCTATCTAATTAACACAAGGTTAAATAGTTCATTCTCAAAATCATTCTTATCATTAATTTTATTCTTTTAAATAACAACAAGATATATTTAACATTAAGAATAGAAAATAGGAGTACTCATTTTAACAAAAATTTACTGAGTTCTCACAATTTTTAGCCTCTTGGGGAAGCCCTGGAAATATAAGACAAGTAAGATGAGATCTCTGACCTCAGAGTATTCATATGGAGGTGAGGCACAGGTAAGACTGGACAGGCAATGGTAGGTAATTACAAGCACAGATCAACTTCGACAGGAATGATAATGGGATATCCAAATAGAGCAATAAAAGCAAAGACCCAGAGACTTGATGAAGAATGGTGTGTTGTGAGAACATGCATTACTTGGCACATGTGAGCATATCACTAATATGCTTGCAGTCTATCTACCAGTCCCCATTGTTGTCAGATGAAGCTTAAATTAGTAAGTATAGCACATGAATCCCTACATGATCTCGACGTTTGTCTGCCTCTCAGGTCTTAACTCTTACCATTTCCCTATTTAAACCCTTCTCTGTAGTGCTACAAAGCTTACAGTTTTATTTATTGCCCTGTGAATTTGCACATGTGTTTTCCCCTGTGTGGAATGTCCTGTGGTCTTTAAACCTAAATCCATCTTGCATCTTAAAACTCTGTCCCTGTGGTGCCTGGGTGGCTCAGCGTCTGCCTTCGGCTCAGGGCGTGATCCCAGAGTTCTGGGATCGAGCCCCACATCGGGCTCCTCCACTAGGAGCCTGCTTCTTCCTCTCCCGCTCCCCCTGCTTGTGTTCCCTCTCTCGCTGGCTCTCTCTCTAAATAAAAAAAAAAAAAAAAAAACTCTGTCCCGCAACATCCCCTGAGAAGTTCCTCTGACATCCTGCCTCGGTTTTAAATCTGAAATCTTTGCTCCTATACTTTTCCTATATGTACTTCCAAAATAGTAAAATAGAACCTGGGAACATTGAACTGTAAATATAGCTTTTCTAGCCCAGTGTTGATGGGAGACAAAGGAAAAGGGAGGCAATTTCTGTGTTAAGTCTACTAGGGAAACAATATACACACTTCCACCTGAGAAGCAAGGTAGAGAAGTAAAGTGACAAATAAATACCCGTAGCATGGAATCAATAGAATATTACAATACACATTGTATAGCCAACACTCCAGCAACATCATCTCATTAGTACTGAGTACTATTGCAGTATCAAAACAAACGGACTTTTTATCTTTTGAAATAGTTCTGCAAGGTGAAAGCCTCTGAAGTCTGTCTTCCCAACCTCTTCTATATTCAAATTCTATTTTGGTCTTACAAAAAACACAAAACAAACAAAACTAAGAAGTCTCATTCATGGTATAATTAAAATTAATTGTGATAGCATACCTTAGCCCAAGATTTGAACCAATTTGTGATTTCTTGTAAGGTAGCATCCTTCATTACGAATGCTTCATACTACATCCATAGTATCAGATAAGTCAAAAATCTCCAATTTACTTCCCAAATTTGTTCTTGTAGGATGGGGGGAGAAAGGGTGGAATGACTTTGAATTTAGAAGCCTTGCCTTTTAGTTTATCTTCCGTTCCTAATTAACTTTTTAACCTTGATTCAGTCACTTAATCTTTCTGATTTTCTAATCCTCTTTTGTAAAGTGAGAGAGTTAAATTAGATGGCTTCTAGGGTCTTTTAAAATCATAAGATTACCTGAGAAAGTACATCAGCCCTTGGGTTCTACTTTGACTTCATTACCAAATGAGAAAGGTAAAGCTGTATGATTTTCCTTTTTTTTTTTTTTTTTTTTTTTTTTTAGAAATAAAGATTTATCTACATCATACTGGCTATATTACAAAAATAAAATTTGTATTGTATAACTGCTCGATTTTATGCATTTAAGACTAGCTATAAAATGTTAATACAAAATGTTCACATAAAATGTAAACATTATTATTTATCTAATGACTGTCCTGTTTTATTCTGTGCTTAACTCTTGCTGTTGAATTACTAGTATTTATTACATTAATGGTATCATTTTATTATGAATACTATTGGTATTTAGTTTCAGGAAAGCTAACTCTGACACAATGCTGACATCAGGGATAAAAAGGAGATAGCATTTTAAAAGGCAGTAACCCTCAGAATCTGGTGGTTATTTAAATACATTATAGGAAGAGCCAGGAAGTTGAAGAGGAAAAATCTAGACCTTGAAACTTGATCTTTCTCAAACAACTCCAAGATCCAAGTGGGGGGGGGGGGAGCAGAAACATATGTAATTAGCAATTTTAGCATTTGAATTATTCTGGGAAGGAGCAGAGGAAGGGAAGGAATAAGGTTGGATGAAGGAGAAGCTGGTGTTGGACCAGCTGCTGCTCTGTCTGTACTCTGCCTGGCTTCTTTGTTTTGCATTTTAAAGTTGTCTTCTCTCCTAGCAGATACACCAGCCTCTTTGGGTGTAGAAGTACTTCCTCCGGTATTGTGGATGTAACAGTTTAGTCCCTTCCTGTGGTATTGGGGATGTAACAGTTTAGCCCTCTTGTGGGAAAACAGTCAAAGGGGGAAGAATAAGGAAACACACAAAGCATAATCAGTTCAGTGTAAACCATACTCTGATGAGCACAAAGAGCCTCGTATTCTGGTAAAGACTTCAAGTATTCCAGACCAGTAAACTGAAGCTGTAAAAAAAAAAAAAAAAAAAAAAAAAAAAGCCAAAAGTAGGAAAGGCCTAACTTTTTGAAAGAAAACTTTGAATCTGGAGTACAAGTGTGTTCTAGGTAAAAAAAAAAAAAAAAAAAAAAAAAATTCATTAGTGAAAGAATCTCTTACCTCCAGGGTTACCAAGGTGAGCACTAGGTCAGTTTATAGAGGAAGCCCCAGGCTACAAACTTAAAAAGCAGGTAAGCCTACATGTTTTTCTGCCAAGAGCTCCCAGGACAGTGGTCTTCTAAATCTAGTGTGTGTAAGGATATTGTATATCCATAGAAAATGCAGAGTCTTCTGTCCCATACCAGAAGATTCTGATCTAATATGTCCCTACACTGACACTACCACACCCCACTTTGGGGAGGTGACCAGGTGTATGATGCCTTTAGGTATTTATCCTAGAAAAGGGGAAGGATGCAATTAAAATGTTTTAAAAAATTATACGGGAAATTAATAAGGTATATGCAAGCTTATTTACCCTACTCCTTAAGAATAGAATAAGAGTCTTTATTTTGAACAGTTATCAATAATAATGGATAAATATGTTTTTGTATGTGCATACAGATACATATGTATACACAATCTACAGACACACAGATTTATTAATCTTATTTAACCCTTCTGCTAAACCGAGATGTTAGTATTACTCTCATTTTTTAGATGTCAGTGGTGAAACTGAAACAATTTGCCCAGGATTACACAGTGGTCCACATCCAAATTCTAACTTAGGGAGGTGTGGTTACAAATCCTGTCTTCAACAACATCCCTCAGCCAGGGTTATTACCAACATGGCAGAGGGCAGATATTATAGGACTTCTTATGCACAGACAATGTGCTGGCCGGAAAAAGGGACAGACTTATAAAATGTTTAAATGACTTGATGAATAACAGATGCTAAAAGAAGCCAGGGTCCTAAGGGTAATATCAGGGAGAGTATGCATCCCGGGGATGCTGTTGGAGCCACGTCACCACCTGGGAAGATAATGGGTCCATTTCATTTTTTTTTTAATAATTTTTTATTCTGTTATGTTAGTCACCATACAGTATATCCTTAGTTTCTAATGTAGTGTTCCATGATTTATTATTTGCGTACAACACCCAGTGCACCATGCAATATGTGCCCTCCTTAATAACCATCACTGGCCTATCCCAACCCCTCCCCCTTATGAAGCCCTCAGTTTGTTTCCCAGAGTCCACAGTCTCTCATGGTTCATTCCCCTTCTGTTTACCCCCCTTCATTCTTCCCTTCCCTCTCCTACGGGTCCATTTCAAAATGAAAAGTGGGGCTCCGTAATGCACATTAAATTTGTTAACTTGTGGATATTTTTCTTCCTGCTGTGTTTTCTTTTGCATCTAGCCCTAAGATTAATACCTATAAGCTTATAAGTAACATTTCATCAACCATTTTAACCTAATGTAAACATTTTACTCTTAGGGACGCTTGGGTGGCTCAGTCGGTTAAGCATCTGCCTTCGGCTCAGGTCATGATGTCAGGGTCCTGGGATCGAGTCCCCCATGAGGCTCCTTGCTCAGCGGGGAGCCTGTTTCTCTCTCTGCCTGACTCTCCCCTCTCTCTCTCTCTCTCTCTCTCTCGCTGACTAATAAATGAATCAAATCTTAAAAAGAAGCTTACTATTAAAATCTCAGTTGTAAAAAAATATATGTATTTTGAAAAGAAAACAATTAGAATTTGATTCATTTTATTGACAGATTTTAACAATAAAGTGATAAATCCAGAGGCGAGAATAAATACAGGTACTTTGATTATAAATATAAAAACTGATTATAAAAGAGATTTTAATTTTAAAAAGATAATTTTGGAACAATGTTGTGATAAATGTTAAGTGTGATTTTTTTTAAGTCACTGCAACCTTTTAGACGTACTTATATTCTGTAGGTATCTCATCTATTGAGCGTGTGTCCGGAAACAATTTGGACTTAGGCATATTATAAGATGATAACCTGAAATTTGCAGTGCCTATGATCTGTATTTCTCTGCAAAGCTTTTCAAAACGTAGCCTCTTTTAGCATAATAATATCAGAAAAACATTTTTGGTGGCCATGTATTTTAATTGAAGCAATTAATAAAAAGAACTTTGGCTTTAGAGAGAGAGCAACAGTGAGTGGGCAAACTGGTGGGGAGGGGCAAAGGGAGAGAGAGAGTCTTAAGCTGGGTCCATGCTCAGCGTGGAGCCCAACACAGGGCTTGATCACATGACCCTGAGATCATGACCTGAGATGAAGTCAAGAGTTGGATGCTTAATTGACTGAGCCACCCAGGTCCCCCAGAAGAACTTTGGGCTACTTTAAGGAAATTCTAGCCCCCAAATAGAAATGACTACAAATGTGTTTTTAGTGAAAAGTGGTGATTTTGTTAAAAGAAGTTCAAAGCATGTAACTTCGGCAGTGGTTATGTGTTCCTTAGGACAGAGGCTAATTGTTGTCAAACATTAGTGGTGACATCTTCTTCCAAATGGGAGACAACTAACTTTCTCATTACTATAATTTTAGCCAGCGCTGCTTCTGTATAAGCCTTGAACATCTTGCTTCTGTAGCTTTTGTTGAGCAAAGAAATTTCAGAGTTTACAGATATCAAAAAACTTGATTATGTCAGCGCTAATATTTTTGTCTTTATAGTAACAGAATGTCGTCTTGTCCTTCAGAAAAATTCCCGATTGATGTAAGACTTTCATTAAATCTAATGTATAGCTTTTCATAGTATATTCTTCAAAGACTTAAAAACACCTTTAGTTTTGTTTGCAACTAGTTCACACAACGATTACTTTATGAGCCTGACTCTTGACATGCATTTACATGAAGCCATTGATGTCAGCAAGAAAACTAAGAAAACACAGCCCGTATTTTGTTTTGTGTGTTATTGTAATCAATACCCCCTCTGCTGGTTTAATGGGAAGAGAGCCCCAAGGACAGCTCATATTACTAGATATTTATAGAATACTTTTTATTATTAGACATTAAAAAGGAAACTCAGGAGTCAAGGCTCCTGTTAATTTATTAGCTTTACTTGTATAGCTATTCTGTTTTAATTCACACTATTAATCTAAGCAGGAAAAATGGGTACCCTGAGGCATTTCCTTTCTTTTTACTAGGATAATTTCGTAGAAACGTGATGTTTCAGTGGTAGCTTTTATTTTGCCATCCTTTCATTCTGAATTGTTTTATTGTTTTCTCTAAAAATTCAAAATGTCCTCTCCTGGAAGCCCAACAGCTGAACGCGGACTGCAGTCTGTCATTAAAGGTGAGGTAGATTTTTACCCATCTTGTTCTGTTCTCCTTCTCTGCAGGCACTCCATCTGCACGGTATACATTGAAGTGCTTCCTCCAAATAATCAAAGCCCTCCCCGCTTCCCACAGTTGATGTACACCCTTGAAATCAGTGAAGCCATGAGGATTGGTGCTGTTTTATTAAATCTACAGGTATGCTTCTTGTTATATACAGAAAGCTCTATGGAGACAACCTTGAAGGCTGATGGGTCTGTATTTGTGTGTGGGGGGGGAGATTCACATGTCTGCTTGCACTCTGGTATAGGAAAATTCCATCTGGAAAGGAAAATGGGGGTAATATGGTTGGAGAGTTTCCTCGGCTAATCTGTTTTATTGATTGCCGCAACTGAAGGACTAAAGTTAGCTGGTAGGGATTAGTTGCAATCATTACAAGACAGAATGAAGGGATTGGAAACATGCACTTGAATATTTTGTACTTTGCACCCAAAGAGTCTGCAGCTGACTATTATGTTCTGTCTCAAATTCCTTTGCCCAGCAGGATTTAGTTTTGCTGCAGTGTGGTATAGAGAAAATAGCTTGGGTTCACAGACTGACAGTAGGCATTCTAGTCCTGAGGCAGACAACTTCATTCTGTGGCCATGGGCAAATCTCGTAGTTGCTGGGCCTCATTTATTCATTTACGTGAAGGGAGGAGGTTTTGCTGATATTTCCATTTGCAGATCCAGATTCATGGGCATATGAGTTACTTGCTGGATGATTGCTTGATTTTCACTGTTTATACATTGCTGACTGAAGCACATTTGGCCAGAAATGGTTGTATCTTTAACTGAACCTACTAGTTGGGCTTCATGTGGTGTTGATCACTGTCCCTCACTCTAAGAATCATCACACGACACATCACTTTACCTGTGGATGCTCAGAGGACAGGGGACTGAACTTCTGGTGGTGTTACACGGGAACAGCTGAGCTCGCTAACAAGAGTTCGGGAAGCTGGCCTTGAAGGGTAGGACAGATAGATGTGCATGTGACACTTCAGGAAAATCCCAGCATCAATCTTTACCACCAAAGGAGGTGACACAAGGCCTAGTTACATCTTGCCCACCTCCCATTTGAATGCAGACATGCTCTTACCCAAAGCCTGATGAGGTAAAAGTGGTGATTGCCAACAAATGTTTGAGCTGGAAAGGATGTGAAAGTAATGAGACACATCAGCCTCATGGTCCAGACGTGGAAAGTGAACCCCGTGGAAAGTAACTGGGGCCTAGATCAGTTGACTGAATTTTCATCATTTCCAAAACAAGGTTCATTCTCTTAGATCCCTCTTAGTACCCGAGGCTGCCAGAACTTTGGCAATACCAGATAATTCTCTGTGCCTCTGCTCTAATATCTATTTGGTTGCTTTTCCCCAGGTAACTACAGAGACTTTGCTTCTGTGGTTCATTCACTATTAAAACATGTGGGAAATAAAATTATGTGACGGTAGACATCTTAGCAACAAGGAAATTTGGAGTATTTTCATGGACGAAATAAAAGAACCCCATAGTCTCTGAAAACCAAGCATGAAGACAAGTGCATTTAATGGAATAATGAAAATCTCTCTCTCTCTCTCTCTCTCTCTCTCTCACACACACACACACACACACACACACACACACAGATTTATTTGTGTAAACGAGAAGAAAAAGAAAATAAATTCTAGATTTATGAGATTCAGGCTAAGAAACTTTACACGTTTTACGTTTAAATATTCCTTCAGAATGTGCCTTTATACGATTTAACTTTCTATGAGGTAACATAATCTTACTTATAAGATGGCCCTAGGTCTCATTTCAATAAATCCCAGAAAGGTCCATGAACCATATTATGGGAGAATAACTCTACCTGTGAGTTGAAGATGGAAAGGAATTGGTCTTTTTCACATCTCAAATTTCTCTACTGCAAAAACTGAGCAAATACATGAAATGACATTTCTAGTCACCCTTTCTGCTTCTGGTAGGAGCAAAAGAAAGGGTGCCAATTGCAGTGGCAGTCTCTATGGGAAAGAATGAGGGTGTCATCATCAAGGCTTTTTTCATAAGCCATCAGCCATTCCCTTTTGCTCCTGATCAACTGAGATTGAATTTAAACTAGTGACCTAAAAGCTGAAAAGCTTCTACCAAATTACTCTCCCGGAGACTTCTAATAACAGAACACATCAGTGGTTCTTCTGGCTCTGTCCTCCTCTCTTTCACACGCTGCACTGCCCACTGCTGACTCACTGCTCAATTTAGAAAGACAGGATTTGTGGAGAAATATATTTTCAAAAGTAACAGCAGCCTGGTTTCAGAATGATCTGTTTTGACTGAGATCAAAGAGGTTTCTTCTCAGAAAACAATCCTTATTTCTCCTCTTCCCCTTCCCCTTCTAAGTATTTTCCTTTCATTCTGTCTCAGAACTGCTGGGGAGGCTGTGATTTTTCTCAGCTTATTAAGGCTGTCCTGACTGCCTCCTGTATCCATGGCATTCAGTAGAGGAGAATGTGAACCACAGCTCTGCTTTTCCAAACTTCCTGTGCTGAGCAGGTTTGGCATTAGGTGGCGTTTTTTTTCTTCCAGAGTTGGTCAGATCTTTCTCCAAAGCATGATTGTGCATCACCCCCACTTGCCAGTGAAACCTACTCGAGGTGTGTGCCCCAGCTTTGCACTGGGATCATGGGATCATGGGATCCCCTGTGCACAGCTGTCCCCACTGTCCCATCATGTCCATTGGTAGTCTGAAATCAGCCATGGTGGGCATATTTATGCTACAGAAATTAGCAGGTGCAACAAACCAGTACCTTTCACTCCCTGCACAGCTAGTTGTTAATCTTGACCACTTGATGTGGAGCCAGTTTCTTCAAGGACTTAAGTAACTAGGATGTGTTAACTTCATCAACCTCGTCCGTCTTTGTCCCTCTGAGATTTTGAAATCCCCTCATACCATCACCATTACCCTGGTGCTTATATAAAAATAATAATAGGTAACACATGTGGCACTTAATGGGACACCTGCCTTTACAGATAGCTAGGATATAGTCTGTACACACTCAAAATTTCAACAATTTGTGACTGAGAAGGGTTATATCTCATTCCTACTGTATATCCACCATGAATTAGTTCCACCTCCATCCTCCATCATTCGCCCCACGTCAGAATGAAGGGGCAGCTTCTATGCAGAGCAGTGTTGTTCTTCTGACAGAGTGAAAAGACAGGCACAATAAGCCACAATTTGGATCTTAATGCTTCTCCTGGAAGTGACACCTAACCCTACTGCCCGTGGTTTATCCACTAAACCCAAGCACAGGCTGCTGCTGAGCTCCATACCTCAGGTATGCATGATCCTCGTGTGGGAGACATGCACTAACTGCGTGGCTACTCTTATGTCAAGAGCTGTGGGTTCTTTGGTTTGTCACTTGCCTTCTACGTTATTGCAGGCAACCATTTTGCTAAGCGAGTTTTTACTGCCAACCCTAATTCCCATGATGATAGCTTCCAGTAACAGTTTCCTCACCAGCTTCCAGTCTCTTGCAAACACGCTATTTATTTTCTGGGTGTTCATTAGGCACACTCCGCCTTTAACTGTCAAGTTGAGATCAGTTAGGATTGCTAGGTTTATATTGCCGAATTCCAGTCAGTGCCATACTGTATTCAGTCTTCAGTCCACAACCCGGCTGATGAAGTGGCCTCTGTCTAGAACAAGGGATCTCCTGAGGGCAATGTTTGCCATAGGAAACACAGCAGAACAAAACAAAACCCAGTTCTTCATTGTTACCTCCAAGTGAGGCATGGAATAACTACCATATTTTTCCCCCATTGGCCAAAGCATTTCATATGACTACTCCTGAATTAATAAGTCAAGAATGTATAATCTTCATGTAGGCAAATGGCTCTACAGGTTACAATGCAAAGCTGATGTCAGTGGAACAGGGATGTCTTACTTTCCCTAGAAAGGGACTGCCAATATTTTCAAAATATTGACTTTGAACATTAAAATCTATGAATATATATGCAGTCTATTAACTTTCATATAAATAAAATAAGTAAACAAAAACTTCAGCACCCACATCTTTCCCCATTTGATTCTTATAAAAACCCAAAGCAATTGGAGCTATTACCATTGTAATTTTACAAATGGGGAAACTGAGCCACACACACGCACACAAAAATAGATGATTCTTTTCCCAAGCTCAATGTGCTCAGAAGTTGTAAACAAAGGACAGAAAACCTAAGCAGTCTGGTTAAACATTTATGCTTACTTGTACCACCCGCATGCCTATACTATTCCCATGGGCTTGACTCTCTCTGCAAACCCTCCATTTTCTGTCGCTTACCCTGCTCCAGCTGTGGAGGGTGGAGAGGTACTGCTCCCTCACTGAGGCCACTCTCTAGTGTGGCTGCCACCCATTGCTCCACATTCAAAAGTCTCCAGCTGTTCATCACCCTCCCTGCCCCCACTGCAGAATGCTTCCGATTTCACTTTCTAGACCAAGAGAAAATGCGTATTCCCTTTACAAACAACTTATTGATAAACAATCTTTTTAGGACTAGCTGATTCATTCATATATCACATAGTCCATTCTTTTGTTTGTTTTTTTTTAAGATTTATTTATTTACCTTAGAGAGAGAGAGAGAAAGAGCGCACACATGCATGGGTGACAGTGGGTTGAGGGACAGAGGGAGAGAATCTTCAAGCAGACTCTCTGTTGAGCATGGAGCCCAGTATAGGGTTCCATCCCACGACCCTGAGATCATGACCTGAGTCAAAACCAAGAGTTGGTGACTGAACCGACTGAGCCATTCAGGCGTCCCACATGGTTTTCTTAAAGACAAAACGTTAAAAGTTAGTTGCCACAATACCAAATCCTGCATCACATCCATTGTTTCTAATAACAAATAAAGACATTAATTTAAAAAAATTGGTTGATTCAGTAGAATTTGATAAATCAGAGTGTTTAACAAGCTCTCTTAATTCAAATTATTGTCTCTACCATAATACTTCTCAGTTATTTATTAACTTTTATTTTTAATTTTTCACTTACAAGTTGTGATGCATTAATTGTTGGAGGTCAGCTACCTTAACCTGCTAAAACACAGTTCTGTGTCCTCGGCTTCTGTATAATGCACCATAGCATTGGGTCACCACCCTGACCTAATACGTAAGTGGGTATTATCTTTATTCTCTGACAGATGAGGAAGCAGAAACTCAGACACAGCAGGGTTTGGGAGCCAGAGTAGTTTTTTGGGTTTGTTTCTGTTTTCATTTTCTTCCCTTTGACTCCTAAATCAGGACTATACTATATCATATTATTTTAGTGTAAAAGCTATAGAAAACCTATGAAATTTTCTTTTTTCCTATGGGACGGTGGGTGTCTTTTATATTACATAAGTTTTGTGTTTTCCAAAGGCTAATTTTATGATGTTTATGAGGATAAAATATATGACAGGTTGAAGGGAAGATCTAATTTATTTCAATAGTCTCAGGAAGAAGCAATTAAAGGAAATATTGGGTATTTTCCTCTCTCACATAGAGGTTATAGATAGAATATGGATTATAACCTGCATAAAGCACAGTTAAGTAAATATTAAATTCCCAGATCCTACCTCAAAAAATTCCTGGTCCTTAGTAGAATACTCTCCAGGAATCCAGGTAGGAGAGACCCCATATGGCTTTGGAGATCTTTACCATAGAAATAGTGAGGGTGCCTTTTTTGGTGCTCTAATGGTTGCTGGTCCAGTGTTTCTCTTAGTCCAAGACTGAGAGAAGACAATCTGAGAGGAAGAAGGGGAGATTGGCATCCAGAGCTCCAACTGAACAGCTGCTGGGACTTGAGTCCATGCAACGGCCCTGGGCTGAGGACACTGTAAAGAGGTGGGCAGTTGGCAGGAGGACATGTGATGCCCATGTTGTAGGTAAGAGGATCCTGCCCAGGGCCATAGAGCTCAGAGTGGGGGCTCCTAGGTGTAGATAAAAGTGAAGGGAACTGCAGCACGTGGAGAAGAGAGACATGCATGCAAAGATGTACAACAAAGGGCCACCAATGGAGCATTAGGCACGAGATACATCAGCATGTCCCAGGCACCACCAATCCCTAGGATGGCTGCTTGGGATCCAGCCCCGTTACAGTGGAGTCTGCTGGTGCCAGTTCCTCCCACACTGGTCCTCATGCAACCTCCTTTAAGTCCCTTTAAGAAACATGTTTTTCCCTCTGTAACCTCTCTATCCCAGCGTCAGAGGGGAAATGAGAGGAAGAAAGACGAATAGGAGTGAGAAAATCACACGCACTCGAAGACTCTAGAAAGGAAATTGGTTTTAAAATAAAAAGGAAGGTGTCATATCAGGAAGAGTTAGGAAGTTTTACTAAACGGCAGGTTAGTAAAAGACAGTAGACTTGTAGAACCAGACATGGCTGAAGGAGTCAGCTCTATGACAGAAGGAGGGGTGAGGGACATGACAGCTTGAGAGCAGCCTGGAAGAAATGAAGCCATTTCATTTCTTCTCCAGGAGATTGCTTATTCAAACTGGGCATAGGATAATGCAGAGCTGAACTTTTATACTTACAGCAAAAGCCCACAGGAAGGGAAAATTTCAGAGATTGCGTGGAGGTGCAGTTCTGTAGCATTTGACATTTAAATCAAGCCTCTCTGGCCCTGCCTCTTCTTCATTTCTACACTTCCCTGCTTGTCTCCTTGACCGAAGCGGAAAAGCGTATGATTCTCTAGGCTTTGCCTTCATTTGTAACACAGCTCGTTCATGGTGGAGCACTTAGTTTCTTGCATACTCTATAAACAGTGTCTAGCCATTGGCTGAGAGCTTATGCTTGACTATAAAGAACGAATCGTAGTCATAGGGGTGCCTGGGTGGCACAGTGGTTAAGCATCTGCCTTTGGCTCAGGGCGTGATCCCGGCATTCTGGGATCGAGCCCCACATCAGGCTCCTCCGCTAGGAGTCTGCTTCTTCCTCTCCCACTCCCCCTGCGTGTGTTCCCTCTCTCGCTGGCTGTCTCTATCTCTGTCGAATGAATAAATAAAATCTTAAAAAAAAAAACAAAACAACAAATCGTAGTCATAAACAAGTTGTGAATTAAATGATCCATCCACCTGTTGCTGGTGAGGTCATCCCAAAGGAAAGTTCAAGTATATTTTACAAAATGGTTAACAAACACACACGTGGGAATAGAGTAAAAGTTATTACCCTTCTTGCGCAAGCTAAGTTCCTTGAGGAGTAAAGATTTGGGACCAGGGAGAAACAGGTGCTGGCAATTGTTCCTTGATTTAAAATGTCTTTCCTCTTGCTGTCAGCTTTTGCTGTGACACCTCTATTTCTGAAAATGAGTTGTATTGAAAACAATTTACTTGAAGTAATGCCCGTGTTGATTTTTTTTAAAAAATGCATAACGGCATAGCTTGACAACTCTAGCCTGTGGGCAAAGTGACCTGTTTGTCTGCCTGGTAAATGGAAAATGGTTTTTACATTTGTAAAGGTTTGTTGATAAAATGTAAACCAATAAAATAAAGTGGCAACAAAAAATAAACAAAGAATAATATGCAGACACCATGATATAGCCCACAAAGCCTAAAATTTTTACTGACTTTTTACAGAAGAAAAAAAAAATTGCTGGCCTCTGCATGTACTGTGAGTAGTCTTTCAAAAACAGACCAACAAACCAAAAAACCAAAAACAAAAACAACACTCACACACATAACAGGGCCCATCCATTATATTGAAATGAAGTGTAAAGGTGCCGCTAAAGGAGATAAGATATGATACGTCTTTATAGTCCTAAGACCTAGCATTGGTTTCATATAGTAACTTGAATTGAGTATATTAAATTTAATTATTTATACTGCATCAGAATAATCTTTTATCTAGCTGGGTCTCGGGTGAGCTAGCTGAAAACAGAAGCAACATTAGTTACCAAGGTATTCTGTGTGTTTATAGATATTCGGGTTAATATTTGTGTGTCAAATAAATACTAGATGAATAAAATAATGGAGACCAACATACCCTTTAGTGTAGAACAGAAAGCAGAATTTTAAAAGCTTGGGAAAGAGAGGGAGATTATTGTCTTTGGGTTAGGGAAGCCCAGATGAAATGGATAGCATGTAAATTGCATAGCTCAGTGCCAGAAATAGAAAAAAGAAAGTACTTAGCTAATGGTAATTATGTTTATTCCTATTCATTACCATTCTTGTTTTTCTGTTAACTCCCACTAAGATTTGGGGTTTTAATAGTGAGCAAGAAGTTACCAGGCGTTTGGAAGCATGAGTAGGAAAGTGTACTGTTGATGAATACGGGGAACTGGATGCATTGCAAAAAATATATTCACCAGCTTTATGCTTTTACTAGTTCTTCCTTTGAGAAGAAATGGTTCTTGCAATTTAGAGTACAGAGTGACACCTTGGCAGCCCAAGAGGTAAGTGGTTAAGAGATCAATATTAATAATAATATCAACATCTAATTTGAATTGCTGCTGTTATCCAGGAACTGCTCCTAAGCATTTGAAAACTTCCTTGTCTTTTGTACATTTAACAAAGCAGTGCAGTAGTTTATCCAAAGTCCAGGAGAACGTTGCTGCAGACTGGGGATCCCAAGTCCAGCTGCAAAACCGGAGAGTCAATGCTCTGCCTGTCCCGAAGACTGGGGTGCGCTCAGTGCCCTCAGCTCCAACTTGTAACCACTTCAGCAGCAGAGTAGACCTGCCCACGAAGCTCATGCCGCTTTTCTTTTTAAGATCTGCTTGATCAGACTTGATTTTATTTTCTTGTGGTTGCTTCTTGCTTCTTCACAAAAGTGAAGGATACTATTATATAGGTAATGACCACTGATGCTGGGAAAACTTAACTTAGTCCCTGCTTTAAACTTGCATCGTGAGCTGACTGGCTGCTGCAGTTTGAGCGACTTTGCTTTTCCTGGCTTCTCCTGCCCAAAGCTGCAGTGGCTCGTGAAACAGCTCAGACACAGGTAGCGGGAGAAAACAGAAAGCCTAGGGTGCCTGGGTGGCTCAGTCAGTGAAGCATTTGCCTTCGGCTCAGGTCATGATCTCAGGGTCCTGGGATCGAGTGCCATGTTGGGCTCCCTGCTCAGCAAGGAGTCTGCTTCTCCCTCTCCCTCTGCTTGCCACTCCCCCTGCTTGTGCTCTCTCTCCCTGTCAAATAAATAAATGAAAATCTTAAAAAAAAAAAAAAGAAAATCCCAGAAAGCTGTGAGAAGCAGCCCAAGATGTTGGATGTTGCACATTTTGTTACTTGAGGGGAAAAGCATACATTTTTCTGGTGAAATGCCCCGGGGAATGAGTGTAAGGCGATGCTGGGTCAGCTTGCCACCTGCAACCCCCTTTCATCTTTATGCATCCTTCTCCTTGTTAATAGTTTCAAAAAGTGGTACAATTTAAACTATACACCTCGAGGAATTATTAATTTTAGTCCTGAAGAGAAATGCCCGCTGCCTTGATTTGATCTGGAATTGATCCATTTCCAGAACAGTTTGAAAGAAATGCAGGCCATTGTAGAGCCTGCCCTTCCGCATTAACAGGTCCTGTCGGAGGTGCTAATTCATTTTTCTGACATCTTTCAAATGCTCTAGAAGGTTTGGGGGTTCTTTCTTCTTTTTCTTTTTTGATGAATATTTCTTGTAAAATAGGATTTTTTTCCTCCGAAGATGATAGCGGTTTATGATTCATGGATGTGGCGCGGCTGGTGCGGGTACAGTGTGCATGAATCGTGAACCCCGGGCTCTGGGATCTACAGTGTCATTGATATTATGGGGATCACCTCGGATCTGTCACTTGCAGATTTGCTCTGCTGTCATCAAAGAAGCTTTCCTGATGCATTCCGACCCTTAGTGTTTTAGTGCGTAGATTAACGCCGCAGAGTGCACTGAAAAGATGACTGTTTCCCCTCCAATGTAGTAATATATAGCTTACTCTATTTAGTAGGTTTCCCTGATTTTGATAAGTATGAGAAAGGAAATTCTCAATTATTTTTCTCTTTATTTTCGGGTCAGGTGGGGGAGAATACGTTTTCTTGTCTTTCCTCACGCTAGATTTCAGATGGCTCTTTCGTCATTAACATTATCTCAAACGAATAACACCCTTGTGGACACACCTAGGGAGGTGGAAACACACCACTAATACTGGTCATCTGGTCCCAAAGTATAATTTATATTTTGAATGAAGAATAGATACCTGGATGGATAGTCAGACAGACAGACAAATTTTAGAGAGAGAGCGATGTCTCCCAATGCCAAGCAACTAAACATTAAATCTGATTTGCAGTGCTAATTTTCTCCTTTAAAACAGATGTTCCCCAAAAAAGTTTAGTCCCCTTAACACTATGGAATGCATATTATCTGAAATGATTTTTCATCTAGGGGCATATAAAGCTGTCAAGAGTGAGAAAAACATATTTTTAAATGTATTCTCTATTCATAGGCATGTCTTCCTCTTCCCAAACAGTAATTTGTCCCCTGTAATTCCTCCGTAGTCCACAATATGCTTATAGGCAGAAAGCCAGAGAAGTGTCAAGGAGGACAGGGAAAAGAGATATCTAGGTCTGATACATTTAAAACAGCTGGCTCCTAAATTATTATTTTCTTGACCCTTCTTTCTTCAAGAAGGAAATAAAAATGATTAAAAAAAAAAAAAAATATATATATATATATATATATATATATATATATATATATAAGCTCTTGCCCCAGAAGAGTTATAGGCTATACATTTTATCTCATACCTTATTTATCTCTTATATACATATATATGAGATGTGTGACTTAAGTGCATTTGTTAGTGGAGTTAGACTTGACTTCTGCCTCTGACTTATGCTTTAACAGGAAGTAGTACATATAAAAAATGGGTGAAAATAATCTTCTTGACATGGTGCACAAAATAAAGCCACAGGGGTGCCTGGGTGGCTCAGTCGTTAAGCATCTGCCTTCGGCTCAGGTCATGAATGCAGGGTCATGTGATCGAGTTTCACGTTGGGCTCCCTGCATGGCAGGGAGTCTGCTTCTCCTTCTCCACTCCCCCTGCTTGTGTTTCCTCTGTCGCTGTCTCTCCCTCTGTCAAATAAGTAAAATCTTTAAAAAAATATATAAAAAGAAAGAAAGAAAGAAAGAAAGAAAGAAAGAAAGAAAGAAAGAAAGAAAGAAAAAAGAAATAAAGCCACATTCTCCAATTCTCTTAAAAATAATTAAGGACCTAAAATCAGTTAACAAGATAAAATGGTCTTTCCTGATACCGCCGAGCATGAAGCAGAAGTGCTGTGGCTGATTGCACAGATGGCTACCGATGATGATCCGCGGTTTGTGGGGTGCCCCGAGGCAGAGATTCACTGGCAAGGAGACAGGCTCTACTGTGGCACTTCTCCTGCCCCATATTTTCATCAAACCCTTGGATGAAGACTTTTATAGCCTCTTGTTACCACGCTTTCCAGTCTCTCTGCACCTGTATTTGTATATTTTGTTTTTACTTCTGTGATTAAAAATTACCCCCCTTGTGTCTCTTGAAACTGTCACTTGCATACTAGATCAGTGCTTCTCAAAGCCTCAGAAATAAAGGATGCTTCTAAGTGAATTACTAGAAAAAAAGAAATAGGAAACCAACAAAAAAAAAACCCCACAAACCCATTTTCTTACTATTAGATTTGACAGATATAAATTACCTGTCAAATCAGTTATTTTTTTTCTAAACTACTATAAGTTCTACTCTAGAGGAATTTACTCTAAATTCCTTGTATCATCATGATCCGTAATAACCACTTTGCAGAACGACACTGTGACCTTGGACCACACTTGGAACAGCGCTCAGGACTGGCTACTAGTTTGCAAGGCCCAGGGCAAAGTGAAACACAGCACCTTTTTAAGTCTGAGTGCTTTGCGTTGACCCAAAAGCACTCTCCTGGATTCCGCCCGCTCTGGGCTGCTCAAGGACGTTGCTTCACAATCACCCTTTTACCTTCCTGCATTATGAACAGTTCCGGCACTATCCGGTCCTTTCCATCGGCATCAAAATCTGCAGTGGCATTTCCCAATTAAAGACAAGCAAACAAACAAAATGTCCTTAATACCATAACCTTCTCCAGCTACTTACCCATTTCTGTTCCTCCCTTCATTACAGAAGCTACTCAAAGCCGATACCCAGGCTGGCTTGAAGAATGTCTTGGTCAGATTCCCTGCTGTTCTCTGATGACCACAGTAAAGTCAGGATTTCAATCACACCAACCACTGATGTGGCTCTTTTGGTCCCAGTGTTTATTCCATTGCTAAGTGAATCCCCCATCTTCCTGCCCATCGATAGGCAAGGTGATATGGAGTGGATAATCCCTTCCTCATTTAGATACATATGTTTGGTTTCCAGCACACGACAGTGTCCTTGGCTTTTCCCCGTCACCCTGGCTGATCCCATTTCTGTCAACTCTGATGGTTCCTCACCATTGCCCTGACTCTTAAAAGTTGGAATGCCCCAAAGTTCAAGCTCCTAACCTCTTCTTTTTCTATTTACGTTCACTCCTGGTATTAGTCCATCCGGTCTCATGGATTTAGGTTGTTATATGTTCATACCTCTAATTCATATCTCCACCTTAGCTCCCTGCCCTAAAACTCTAGACCCATGCCCGTCAGTATGTTTTGGGATGTTAAATAGGCATCTGTCTTGAGTCGAGTTTCCAGAGAAGATTCATCCGCACATGTTTATTAAAGAGTGTCTTTAGAATCAAGTCCTATGGAAAGGAGAGGGAAACAAGCAGAATTAAGTTTAGGGAGAGTGAGCTTCCTCTGACCTCGTGGAAAGCTCTAGAGCTGAGAGCCCTTTAGAGTTGGAAGGTTGGCCCTTCACACACCTGCATGCATGAGTTGGATGCAGGTTGCCTTAGAAACCAGCTTGGCCTTCACATGGCGACTCTGTTCAGATGGACCAGTATCTGAAGTCTCTCAAATAGGGCTAACAGCTGAAGGCTCTCAGTTGGTAACATTTCTAACACATGGGGGAAGAATTACATCCTTGAAGGGGGATTTGGGAGGCATATCATAGTGTTATCACACAGAGATGATAAAACCCATCTTATTGTTGATTAAATCTGAAATGAGGCTCTGGGGCATGCAGCCTCAAGATGAGGTAAAGGGGAATGAACGAGTTGAGCATTTTCTGAAAGAAAATACGGTAGGTGTAGTAAAGCAATGAACTGTAACACACGCCCTCTAGAAATGCCAAAAAAATTAAAAACATAATTTTTTAAAACTATTTGAATATATTCAGAAGGGGAAGAACACATTTTAAGAAGATTCAGCTTAGCATTTTTCCAGAGATCTTTCCCCCTGATTGGAATACTTGCATGCCTTTACAAATGAATCATTGCCATGCTTTTCTAAACATGGGAATGCGAGCGTGTGGGAGGGGTCGTGCAATGCAGAATTTCAGCCCAAGGTGATAGTGCTCCTGAAACAGGGAAGCCGGGTCTCAGAGGGCGGTGGTCACCAGAGCAGAGAGGTCGACTGTGAGATCTCTAACTTGAATGGAGTTTTATGGGCAACTGCTGGGGGAGCGTATGTAGTAATACATCCCTACTTTGGAGATCTGAGCAAGAGACACTTCATCAAACTTTACATCAGAAACCAGGGATGTACTGTATGGTGACTAACATAATATAATAAAAAAAACATTAAAAAAAAAGAATAGTTAACTGGAAAAAAAAAGAGACACTTCGACCTTTATTTCCTCTTTACTGCGGTGTTTCTAATCTTTGGTCTTATTTGTATCATGTCTCCCAAAGCCATGGGGGACTCTCTAGTTTCCTAGATGGCAGCCAACAGAAACCCCTTAGTCTCTTTCCACTGGATTTTGTGGAAACATTGGAGACATGTTTTCGTCAACCCTTTCTTGTAAAAGATCTTTCAACCAAAGTTTATAACTAGAGTATGAAAGTGATGAGTTTCATTCACTACATACTAGAGGACTTTGTATGATTCAAAGAAAAGTTTACCATTTTTAAACTGCTTGATAAAAAGAGTTTTGGGGTTTCATTTTTTTTTCCCTTTAACTGACCAGAATTAAACCTGCTCTTCCTAAAAGTTAGATTTAAAAAGAAAAAAAAAAAAGATTGATTTGGAATGTGGGTTTGAATGTGGGATAACATTTGGCTGAGCAACTCTTTGATACCAACTGTTATTATAATAGCAGGAATCACTATTACCTTTAGTGACTTGGCAATAAAGGGTTCTCTGCACAGTTTTGTAAATAAACCTCGGTTTATTGTATGCCTCGAAGCTATTTATTGCTTCACACACTGTCAGCTACTGTTGATTAAAGCTTCAGTATGCAAATGCAGTTATTTCCCTGAGATTTTGATAAATTAGAGAAGAACAGGAACAGTGTTTCTGAGGTATACTTGATAAACAGCTAATAGGTGTCAGTTGTCTAGAGAAAACAACAGGAACCAAATTGATGCTGAGAGGTGCCCATGGTGATTCTCCCCTTAACTGCCTGGAATTAGCTGATTTGGAGCTAAGGAAACTTTTTTTTTTTTAAGATAAAAAGATAAACACTATTTGTTTTGGAATAGTTACTTAAGGAAACTGAAGAATTCATTTGCATGTCTCTTCTTGTATATTGAGTGCTTTTTATTTTACATGGATTCACAAAATCTTGTAGCAGTTTGAAAAAGAAAGTGAAGGGAAAAAGTCTTCTTTGCTCTGATCTTCATTCACATACCTGCCTCACTCCACACACACACACACACAAAGACTTTTTTTTTTAAAGCTCCAGATTAAGAAAACATACGTTTCATAGACAGAGGCAGAATTATCTAGCAATAAAAATTAACTCAGCTTTGCAACAGAGTCATTCCCTACTACCTACCCCCAAACAAAAGTAGGTAATTTTGATTTCGATAAACAAATGATTACAAAGAACAGCAAGGCTTGATTGCGTCTACATGTCTCCTAATTTAACCAGCATGAGAAGGGTGATTTGAATCAGAAGTCACCTTCGTGAGTCAAGAAAAATTCAAAGATTGATGCCAACAATAGCAAGCTGAGAAGACCCAGCTGTTTATGCTTTCTCTTTCCTCGTTTAATTTTATTTTTACAAATAATATGTATATATTCATAAGTGCAATCATACTGCACACTCTATTTCTTTTTTATGCAGCTTTCTTTTTTATTTCCTAGTTTTGCTTCACTTCCCATTCCCTACCTCCTTTCCCCCCGGAATAACTCCCTAGCCCTTCTTCATGAGAGAGCTCACATGAACCCGCTGGAATGCATTTAACCATATTTTCCCATCCCGGTCATATGCAATCGTGTAAGATATGTAAGTGTGTGTGTATAAAGGACATACACACATGATACACATAGAGGTGATTTCGCCATTGTCATCATATACATACATTTATTTTACGTTAATTTTTCCTTTGAAATGATATAAGCCTTGACAGAAAAAATGTGGTATCAGACAAGAACGTTTGAGAGTAAGTTCCCAGCATGCTGTGCATTCACCAAGTACAATTTCCAGTTCCCACGAAGAGTGCGGTCTGCTATGTAACCACCACATCACGGTAGAAATTGGGGAGTGACTGTGATGCGTTCCTACAGTCTAGCCCTGTTACTCCAGTCAACCTTGCCGATTACTCTTGTAACATCCTTTACGGCAAAATGACCGAAGCCAGGATCGCTTGTGCTTCATACAGTGTTCATCTTCCTCTGCACCAATCCTGCCTTGATGCTATTGAAGATTTGCAGGTAGCTTATTTTCTACATTTTCCTTCACTTTGGGTTCGTTGATGTCTCTCAGTGACTGGTTCAGTCATGGGTATTTCCTCAGGGGTATCCCTGAAGTGATCATCTCATTGCCTCCATCAGATAACAGAGGGTTTACAAGTGTCCCATCTACGGAATGCTGCTGTTGATAACCTGACCTAAGTTGCACCAGCCTTCAAGTGTGTGGAGGACTTACCTTCAGATGATGCAAATGGTCTTCCCTTAGTTATCTTCCCTCATTATTTTTAACATCTATTGATGTTCTTTGGCTGAATTATTATTATGAGTGTTGCCAAATAATGATGATCTAATGCCGTCATCTCTTCGACATTGGTTAGTTGGTATTCTGCTAAAAGAAAGGCTATCTTTTCTCCCCCGTGTATTTATTCATTTATTTATCAATACCAATGTGAACTCAAAAATTTATCTGCTTCAGTTGATTATAAACCATGACCATCATTATTTATTCTGATGCTCAATTGTCCCAGAATTAGCCTTGACAAGCTCCAATGAGCAGGCTCTTACGTCGTTTTCGCATGGTCCTGTCATGTTTTGAGCACCCATTTTAGACTTCTCTTATCCCAGTCCTGGATCTAACTATTTCTCTAAAAAGCTCTGGTTTCTTTAAGTGGGGGGTGGCATTTAGAAACCCAGATCTGAGAGCACAGAATGTTCATGGCTCTTGGCTGTCTCTGCTTCCAGGCTTTCTCAATGGCCAAAGCTGGCAATGTATGTACATATGTCTGTGTGCACACATGAGTGTATTCAAACATACACACATGTTTCTATACATGCCACATGCATAAGTGTATATGATATATACACACAGGTTCATTTGCATCTGTATTTATTTATGCCTGTGTATATGTGCATAGCATGCATATGCATATCATATGTAATGTGTGTATACATTTTATGGATTATGAAATATTACATATATATAAAGCCATTAGTTCACACTAATAACTGTCACAATGAGAAAACTGGTTCTCTTATCCTTAATATATTTACTTCTTGAATGTAACCAGTCTCCTCTTGACCCCCATGTCAATGTCCTCCTCACCCCACTCATGTTCTGGTGCCACAAGCCTGACTGTCCCTCCTCTTCTCCAAAACAGATGCATTCCCCACCCTACATGGTCTCCGGCGTGCTGTAAACACCTTCCCTACCGAGTCCAAACTTCAGCACATCTCACTACCACCTGCTACCATCACACACTAAATGGTCGCTTTCTTCATTCCATTTGTGCTGTGATAGTCTACAGGAGACTGATGTCCTACCCCTTCCCACGCAGACGGCCTCATGACCTCATAGCTCAACAGCCCACAGCATGCCATGCAAAGCCTTTGTGGGCTTTGCAACCACACCAAGCAACCACTCTCTCGGAAGCATAGCTTTTTCCTTTAGGTTGCCATCCCATTCCAGGCATTGTGAGTGCCCTCCTTTGCCCCACAGGGGTAGGGATGCCCCATGACAGGCTGCTGCCCTCACCCAGGCTCTGACTCCCCACATCAGGCAGTTCTAACAATGTTTTGTAATTTTCAGATTGCAATGTTTCTGCTTCTCTCGTTAAATTTATTCCTGAGTATTTTGTTTTTTTAATTTTGTTAAGTGGAATCTTTTCCTTAATTTCATTTTTGATCATTCATCACAAGGATATAGATATACTATGGATATTTTCATATTGGTCTTGTATCCTGCATCTTTTCTGAACTCATTTATTAGTCTAATAGTTTTTGAGTGGATTCTTGAGGATTTTCTATTGAAAAGATAATGTCATCTGCAAATGAAGATAATTTTACTTCTTCCTTTCTAAGATGACTTTTATGTCTTTTTCTTGCCTAATTACTCCGACTAGACCTTTCAGTAGACTGTTGTAATAGTTTTTAGTATAAATCTTTGTCTTATTCCTGAGCCTAGGGGAAAAGCTATTAGTCTTTCAACATCACTATGATGCTAGTTGGGAGTTTTGTGTAGTTCTCCTTTGTCAGGTTGAGGAAGTTCCCTTAAATTCGTAGTTCATTAAGCATTTTTATCACAAAAGAGTATTGGATTTTGTCAAATGCTTTTCCTGATATTTCTGAGTTGACCTTTTTTTTTCCTTTTAAAAAAAATCTGTTTATTACATTAATTGATTTTCTTATGTTGAAACAACTTTGCATACCTATGACAAGTCACATTAGGTCATTATATATGATCGTTTCTATATATTGCTGAATTTGAATTGCTAGTATTTTGTTAAGGACTTTTACTTCTATATTCATTATACTGACTTATAGCATTCTTTTCTTGGGGTACCTGTGTCTGGTTTTTGTATGAGGATGATACAGGCCTCCTATAATTAAGAAGTGTTTCCTCTTCTTCCCTATTTTGGAAGAGATTGTGAAAATGCTGTCAATTCTTTAATGTTTGGTAGAATTCACTAATAAAGCCATTTGGGCTTGTGTTGTTGTTTTTTTTTTTTTTCTTTAATGCAGTTTTTTATTGTTTTGCTTTTGAGATTACTAATTTAATCTTTTTGACTCCTGATACATTTATCCAGATTATTTTTATCATCTTGAATCAGTTTTGATAATTTGTGTACTACTAGGGATCTGTTTACTTCATCTAGGTTATTTAATATGGTGGGATACAGTTTTCCATCATATTTCCCTAAAATCTGCTTTATTGCTGTGAGGCCAGTAGTGATAATTTTGTTCCTAATTTTGTTCCTAATTTTAGTAATTTGAACCTTCTCTGTCTCTCTCTCTCTCTTTTTTTTTTCTTTATCAATCTGACTAGAAGTTTGTCAATGTTGTTGATCTTTTCAAAATATCAACTTTTGGTTTCATTGATTTTTCTCTACTGTTTTTCTATTTTTATTTCATTAATTCCCACTTTAATTTGTTTTTCTGTCCCTCTCCTTGCTTTAGGTTTATTTTACTCATCTTTTTCCATAGTCTTAGGTGAAAACTTACTGACTTGAGAACTTACCCTTTTGTAGATATAGATACTTACAGCTATACATTTTTCTCCAAGAATTGCCTTATATTACTGCATAGTTTTAGGCAGTTTTTTAAATAATTTTCACTCATTTTGAAGCTTTTTCTAATTTCCTTTTATTGTCTTCTTTGCCTCTGAGTGCCATGTTTCATTTCTGTAGAGTTGTGCATTTTGAGACTTGATGTTGTTGGTTTCTAATTTTATTCCATTATGGACAGAGAAAGGATTAGCAGATGGCAGACAGTGGGTTTCTGCAACACGGATTGACAGGTAGGGGATAAGGAATGCTGTTGGCCTGTCGCTCCAGGGCAGATGCCATAGTCTTACATTGGTGCTGATGATTCTCCTTACACCTGCTACAAGTAGACCTTCTCTCATGCTGTGCTGGCTGGGAATTAGAGGGGAAACACCTTATTGTTCCAATGCCACAGACTCCTGCTGTCCTTACTGAGATTCTGTAGATTTTTTTAAAATAAATGTCTCTCTCGTTACTCTACACTCTTAGAACAACTTCCAGAGGCTTTAATTTTTTTAAACTATTTTTTAGTAGTCATGGTTGCTTTCATGGAAGAGGGTCCACAGAGCTCTTCCCTCAACCATTCCTGAAGTATCCCCTGTGTGTGCTCTATGCTTGCTCATTTTTAAGTGCAAGTATCAACTGCAAAAAATGTATTAAGAGAATAATCTTGACATGTTGGGTCTGTTTATTGACTTAGAATAATTCATGTTGGTTATTATTTGTTATGAATTATGTATACCACTGAATTTGTCCTTTTTTAGCTCCAAGTGTTGATAGAATTTTTCCCTCATCATTTCTTTATGCCCCACCCCCACCAAGCCCATCCCTCCCCTTCCAGGATTAATTTATTAACTAGATAAGATCATACGTCCTGATGCATTCTGATTAAACATCCTGATACATAGGTAACTGGGGGAAATGTGATGTTTTATGTTTAAATTTTAAATTTTATGTCTTCCTGATATTGGTAACATATCATGTATGCTATTTGCTCAAGTCTTCCATGGAGTGAGTTCTATTGATCACATTGATGACTGACTTTAAAAACACTGTACAGGGACACCTGGGTGGCTCAGTTAGTTGAGTGTCTGACTCTTGCTATCAGCAAAAGTCATGACCTCAGGGTCCTGAGATCAAGCCCCACATCAGGCTCCATGCTCAGCAGGGAGTCCGCTTGAGATTCTCTCTCTGTCTCTGTGCCCCCACTTCTCTCTCTAAAAAGAGAGAGAGAGATTTAAATTAAAAAATACCACTTTACATATTTTTTAAAAAATTATTGGATGCAATTTCCTTCTTGATATTAATATCAATAGTATTTAAGTGAACACTATGCACTAAGCTGCATCCGAGATATGAACTATTTTACCACTGCTTAATCATCACGACAACCCTGAATTAGATGCCATTCTATTCAATATCATACATGGAGTCACTGAGACATAAACAGGTTTAGTGATTTGCATAGCTAATAAGTGACAGATTTCATCCCCCCCCTTTTTTTTCTGCTTTAAAGCTCAAGATTTTTAGCTACAAGATTAAATCAGTTCCTTGGACAATACTTTTAATTCGAATAGAATTCTAGAGTTTTCTAAACATCTATTGCCTCATCTGATTCTACATCAACTATATAGACTATACATTTCAACTGTTATGTACCCATTTAATGATTGAGAATACAGGTTCAGTGACAGAGCCCAGTTCAGGGAGTTTGAAGTGAGATAATTAGGACTAGGTCCTCGATCTTATGATTCCTAGCTCTGGGCTATTTTTTTGTAAGTATAGGCTTAACCAAAGTACACAGAACACTATTTAACTCTTTTTCAGTACTAATATCACAAATGACTGGAATTTTCTCAAAGGTAGGGACTGTAATACATAACTTACATCATTCCTGATTCTTAACATCAAATATATTCTTTTTAATGGTTTCCCAGTACATTTTTTGGCTTACTGAACACAGGATAATGTGACCCTTAGTTTCTAAATTAGATTCTATATTTTTTATCAACAAATGGTATTGTGGTATGTGAGGCTTAATGGATGCCAATGCTTACTGATCCCCATGCTCTTGTTTAAAGTAGATTTTTCTTTTTCCCTCAGTACTATTGATCATTAGCTGTATACTTACTGCATTCAGTTGGCCTAGCTCTATTAACTCCGCTATTTTGAAAATCTGGCTTTAATGTACTGAATGAAGTCTGGGAACTAGTACACAAACTGTGAGGGAGGGCTTGAGAAACCCTTGAACTAATGTGCAAGAATTTAAGTAGGGGCTTTGTAGGTCTTCAGATCTCTGTAGGCCTGGAAACACACACACACACACACACACACACACACACACACACACACTCTTCAATTTATTTAAAACTCAACCAGAGTCATTTTGTTTAGCTCTCTTAGCATTAAAAATGTTTCTGAATTGTATCTATTTGGTTTATTACCAATGTTGTTTGTTGAGAACTGACCAGAGCCAATATCCCTCCACAATAATTAAATTACTGTTAGAAATTATTAGTGGCCACTAATAGGCAGTAGTAACAAGGGCTAGTGTTCTCTGTCACAATCTCTTTTTCTGACTCAAGTCTGGAAGAAACTGAGACAAGCGTGGAGTATGTAAGATGAAGAACTATATATATATGTATTTTTTTTACTGTCAGTATAGTTGATTGAAGTACAAAACAAAACTGGATCACTATACTTCCTTCATTACACTAAACTTATTCTCTCAGCCACAGGAAATGCAAAGGCAAGCCCAAACTCTAAATACTAAAGCACAATAGTAACAAAGCAGACGTGTGATCTGCCTTCATGGAGCTTACATTCTAGTAAGAAAAAGAAAAATTAGCAAAATACATGTGAGTTATATAGGATTTTAGGAGGTAATAAATGCTATGTGAACATGTACATGAAGAAAAATGGAAAGGAGTATATGGGGGATGACAATTTGATCAGTGATGATTTTGCTAAGGTGACATCAGCAAAGAATTGAAGAAGGTGAGAAGATGAGCATGTGGGTATCTGGGGCAGAGTGCTTCAGGTGCACGTAGAAAGGCCCTGAAGTTCACACCTGCCTGGTGTGTTTGAGGAAAAGTGAAGATACTAGTGCGACAGGAATAAAATAAGAGAGGAGGATACCTATAGAAATGAAGTCAGCCAGGAACTGGAGAGGTGTGGAATCGGGTATTAATGGAAAAATTTGAATAGAGCAGTGACACGAATAAACTTAAAATTTTAAAGGATCATCTGGATTCTCTACTGAGAATGGTTGCAGTGAAATGTGAGAAATTGTGCAAATTAGTTCGGGTGCTATTTCAGTAGTCCAGACTAGGCCTGGAGGGATATTTCTGGACACGAAGAGAGGTGGTTTCCACCTTGTTCTATTTTGTGGGTAGACAATAGAGGATTTGTTGGTGATTGGATTTGGGAGAGAAGACAAGCGAAGAATGGCTACTAAGTTACAGTCCGAGTAACTGGCAGGGTTGAATTTCCATTAGCCAGAATGAAAAGAATGTCAGAGGAGGAATAAGTCAATTTTAGATATGTCAAATTTGAAATATCTTTTGACATCTAATTAAAGCTACTGAGTAGGCAGTTGGGTATGTGTCTGGGGAAGAAGTTTGGAAATACACATTTGGGGTCTTGAGCATTTAAGTACTACTTAGATCTTTGAGGTTGGATGAAGTTCTTAAGGGAGTGAAAGTAGAAGACGTCCAAAGGCTGATTTTAAGGTGCCAAGGAGATGAGAAGGACCAGAAATGGGGACCAGACAAAGAAATGTCCTGAAGTTGACTTAGGAGAAAAAAGTGTGTCAAGGAGAAGGGAGAGATCAGTTATGCCTAATGCTACTGAGAGGTCACGTTAAAAACAAACAAGCAAAACAAAGAAACAAACAGAAACAAAGACTGTGGACTCATCAATCATTTTACTAATATGGGATTTACTTGGGATGTTGAAAAGAGCAGTATAGTAGTCTTGGGAGGGTTGGAAATGTGATCGAAATGGTTCCAAGAGAGAATGAGAACAATGAGAAATATCGTTAATAGCCGGACAGGATTGAAGTTCTCAGGTACGCCATGTATCACGGGCATTCTATCTTGGCTGTATTTCCAAATTTCAGATATGTTACATTGCATCTTATTTATCAAACTATTTCTATTTTTTAGAAAATCGAATAAACTGTGTTTTTTACGTAAATGAAGTTGTTTCCAAAAGGAAATTTTTATATCAGGATCATACATGACAAAACAACACTTCTTGACAT
Source organism: Ursus arctos (assembly GCF_023065955.2). NCBI lineage: Eukaryota > Metazoa > Chordata > Mammalia > Carnivora > Ursidae > Ursus > Ursus arctos. The sequence continues at coordinate 74,431,431 of NW_026623089.1, forward strand.
AAAAAAAAGTCTGCATTATTCATTGAAATAGATTCGTAAACATTAACATATTTTGTCAAAGGGCCAGCAGTTTCACACCGGGAGTGCACGCTTACACATTTTTGGAAACACTGCTGTCCTGAACTGAAAACCTCCGTTCTGGCTCTCAAGTAGTTTAATAACATAAATCAGAACTCGTTTGCCTAAGTGAGAAAAGAAAAGATCATCTGAATCTGTTGATTTTTATCTCTTTTAGAATCCCTCAGGGCAGGTGCTTTGTCTTAATGTCCTGTGAAATGTGCAGAATCATTCTGTGTGCATAAAGTGCACTCGGCCAGATGGTATTTGATGGCTGGATTCGTCTTTAACATGAACGGAATATTAGTTTAGAGAAGATTTGTTTTCTTTTCAAAATTCCTCTTTTCCAGTGTCTAAGCACAATGCTTATTGAGATAAATACTTCTGTGTCCCCCTTGGTGCTTCTCACAAATGGGAGACCTGAATCATAGGGGTGAGTTACCTGGTTGAGCAGACCAGAAACAGGAGCAGCCTTGATCTTTAAAGTTACTGTATGTCCTACAGTCAAATATTAAAGAACAATTAGCTTTATTTTAGTTCATTGTGTTGTTAAACATCTATCAGCAGACCAAGGACTGAATAATTCCATTCCTTGCTAGCTGTCCAAAGAGAGCATCATTCAATCATTTAACCTGAGGTATTTAACCTCGGGTTGTTTACCTGAGGCCAAAGGAAACAGGAGCTGGTTTTCCATTTGTCGCTATTTCTCACACTCAGCGTGTTTCCATCTCATGGCCTTCTCCTTCCCTGTGCCCTCTGCCAGATTGCCCTTCCCCACATGACTTGCTCTCTGGCCCCTCACAAATGTTTGCAAATGTTCACATTTTCCTGATAGCTTTCCCAATGACCTATGTAACTCCAACTCCCCCTCCACCTCCCTGTATGTCCTTCCTAAATTACCTTATATTTTAGCAGTGCTTATAGAGATCTGGAAGCTGTATATTTTCATGAATTATCTTGTTTTGTCTCTGACTCCCCCTGCTACAGTGTAAGGTGCGCAAAGGCAGAATTTTTCTCTGTGTTGCTCACAGACTTTCATCTGTGTGGGAGCCCCAGCGTTCATTAACACAATTCAGATGACTCATGACTATCTGTTGAATTCAGGAGTGAATATTCTATGTGTTATTGTGGTTAGCTTCATTTTGTAGCTAGGCATCTTGCCTGAGAGGAGAAGGCACAGCCAGAGCTGAATCCCAGGGGGCTGGCCCCGGAGCCCACACCCAGCAACCCTCCCCCCTGGAAGACCACGGTTCCCATACTCTCTCAGACCTTGCACAGAGGGCTCAGATTGGACTCAACTGATCAGAAATAAAGGCATAGAAAATATATTTGCACAAAGGATGAGAGATTCCTTTTCTGTTATGGAAAACATTGACACTACCCTCTCCCTTTTTAAGATGAAAGTTGCTATTATCTCCAGATTAAAAAAAAAAAAAAGAAAAAAAAGATGTATTTTCCAATTAAGTAAGTTATAGGGAACTCTAATTGGAATGGTGACAGAAAGACTCCTAGAATTGAAGTCCTTTGCATTTCCCCTTTACTATATGGTTACTATGAGGTTTAAATGAGTCAAGGCATGCAAGTATAGTTCCTGACACATAGTAAATAGTCAATAAATTCTAGCTTGAGGATTCACTGTTCAATATCATATTTGCATTTCTGCCCATCATTTAGAGATGCCTGGCTAGCCTCATATATAAAAAAATATATTTTTTAAATTTTTTTTAAAGATTGTGTTTATTTATATGAGAGAGAGAGAGAGAGAAAGAGAGCACACAAACAGGGGAGAAGGGCAGAGGGAGAGGGAGAAGCAGACTTCCCTACCCCCGCCCCCACCAAACAGGGAACCCGACGTGGGGCTTGATCCCAGGACTCTGAGATCATGACCTGAGCTGAAGGAGCCGATGGAGCCACCCAAGCGCCCCTAGAAAAAAAACTATTTAAAAAATGTTTTTAGAAATGCATTTTAAGTCAGAAATATGCACATTATCAAATCTTAATACTCCAAGAATCATTGCTTTTTCTGAGTTTTCTAGTTATTCCTCTCATGTGTTATTACTTCCTTTAAATAATTTCTGTCCTTGGGCTGCCTGGGTGGCTCAGTCAGTTGAGCATCCGACTCTTAATTTTAGCTCAGTCATGATCTCAGGATTGTGGAATCGATCCCCGAGTCGGACCCTGTGGTGCTCAGTGGGAAGTCTGCTTGAGATTCTCTCTCTCCCTCTCCCTCCACACTTCCCCACTCACACTCTCTCTCTCAAAAATAAATAAATAAACTTGAAATAATTTCTCTCCCCAAAGATTGACAAGTAGACATCTATAGTCCTTACACAAGTGCTAACACATGTAATGGATAGATTTCACAGACCTGATCCAGATAGCACCATCCCCCCCTTGCATAGTTGACTGAGAAATGATGAATCCTCCCTAATTACTATCCCTTTGGCCACAGATTCCAAAAAAACCATAAAAGAATGAAAGAAACAAAATAATCAAATAAAGGATTTCCTTCCAAATCCTGGGTCTTCAAGTTTTCCACTAGGGACACAACCTTACATGAAAACAAAGTAGGCAAATTACTGGCTCTCACATTTCTTAAAAGCCAGAGGTATTTAAATGGTCAAACAAAACTGGAAGAAATATTTCAAGTACTTCAGGGATTGAAGGTAATTAATGTCGATGAAAAAATTGAAAATCCTCCAAGAATTTCACTCTCTTATTATTTTAGTAACATAAAAACATAATGACTTAAATAAATAAAATGACACTACATTCACAGTGCTCTCATCCCACAGCAATAATGTTAAGTATTAGAGTAGACTCAATACATTAGAAGAAAGATGAACTTTAATCTGGACTTAACATTATTTACACAAAGCTATCTTGCTTCAGAATCCACTTCTTGTGGCTTTAATGAAAATTCAAGACAATAAACTGTCTTTCAAAAAACAACAGCAACCACATACCAATGAAAAAACAAAAAGAAATTGATAATATATATAATAATATGACAGGTAAAAATGATTGATTGAAAAACAAAAGAAAACTTTTAGTGTGAACTTTTCAATGGTAACAGGTAGTTTCTTAGTGACATAGGCAGGCCAGGTCTGAGGACCAGAGAGGGTCCCGCAGGAAAAGCCAACGGGGTCCCTGGCTGCACGCAGAATGGAAATCAAATGAGAGCCAGGAGCAGGTGAGAGCGGAGTTTACTGAAGACACAAAGATTGAGTGCAGGTACAGACAGTGTCTGGGAGACACAGAAAGGAAAGGAGAGAGAGTCTCATATTTATTCAGGGTCTGAGGTTTTGTTTTGTTTTGTTTTTTAAGATTTTATTTATTTATTTGACAGACAGAGAGACAGCCAGCAAGAGAGGGAACACAAGCAGGGGGAGAGGAAGAGGAAGAGGCAGGCTCCCAGCAGAGGAGCCTGATATGGGGCTCGATCCCCTAAGCCTAAGGCAGAGGCTTAACAACTGAGCCACCCAGGCACCCCCAGGGTCTGAAGTTTTTATTGAGGATTGTGGTGTGGTGTACGTATGCTTCAAGTGTTCAGGAATTGGGCAGAGCAAGGACAGGTGTCTACATGTCCTCCATAAGTCACATTCCATGGAGCCAAGAGTCTTGGGTTTGAGATGTCTAGCAGGGTGGTCTTGATGTGGTTTTGGAATATAGGTGAGGTTCAGTGGGGTGGGGTCTGGAGCTCATGACCAAGAAAGAATTCCTGAGACATCTTTGGTGCAAAATGGTGGTTTATGGAAGCACAGGGACAGGACCCTTGGGCAGAAAGAGCTGTTGCCCTGGGGTAGAGAGGGGTAGCTGATTATATACTTGGGAGTTGGGGGAGGTAAGGAAAAAGGAGGTGTTCAAAAGAACTTTCATATGCTAAAGAGGACCTAGGAGATACCTGAGGCTTTGCCATTGTCAAGTTAAGGTTGTTTTTCCCTCTAGCAAGGTATTAACATAAAGATAGTACCTGGAACACTACATCAAAAACTGATGACTATGGTGACTAACAGAACATTAAAAGAAAGAAAGAGAGACAGAAAGAGAGAGAGAGAGAGAAAGAAAGAAAGAAGAAAAGAAAAGAGAAAAGGAAAGGAAAGGAAAGGGAAGGGAAGGGAAGGGAAGGGAAGGGGGAAGGGGGAAGGGGGAAGGGGGAAGGGGAAGAAAAGGAAAGGAAAGGAAAGGAAAGGAAAGGAAAGGAAAGGAAAGGAAAGGAAAGGAAAGGAAAGGAAAGGAAAGAAAAGGAAAGGAAAGGAAAGAAAGGAAAGGAAAGGAAAGACAGTTGCGGGTTTCCTGGAAAAATGTCACACATGTCCCACCCAGGAGTGGGGGGTTCGGGGGAGGTTGCAGGGTGTCAGCTGGTGCTTTGTCCTCAGCTAGCCTTTTGCTCCCTCATCCATCTGGATTACACACAGGATGACCTCATCTGGGCATTCCTGCCCAGCCACTCCTTAGATGTTACATGTGGTGCTAGAGGAGTCCGCAGAAATCATTAATTCCTTGCCCCTTACAAGGAGGACTTACTACAATGCATGTACAAGGTGGGGCTGCAGGTCCCAGAAGAATAGAAGCAGGGAAAGGAGCAAAAAGTAGATTTTTATAGAGTCTTTCAGTTTCCCTGTCTCACTAAATATAGCATAATTCTGTGTTTATTCAAAAAGTTAACTGCCATTATTTGTAGTTCTGTTTTCTCTTTTTGGCTACTACTTGCCTGGCAAAGAACAAAAAATAAGAGGAAAATATCGAGCATGTAGTATCAATTCCACTGAGCCTGTCTAAGAAAATATTTTGTTTCTTACTCTCTAAGATTTTTTTATAATTAATTCAAGGCAATTTAAAATTCGAGATTGAGCTATAAATGGAATGCTTCTAGATATTACCCTCGGTAGTTGAATATTTCATCATATTTTACTTTTATTTTACTCCATCGTATTTTAGTGAGTGTGTATTGGTCATAACGCAAAAGCATTCCTCCAAAGAAATAGAATTCAGGCCTGAAAAAGGTGGTCACTTGGCGTAATTAACATTTGACTGCAAGAAGGGTGCTAGGGAGACAGCAGGGCCGAGGGTAAGACGGCTATCACAGTGATCCATGAAGAAGCTGGTAGGCAAGGAGTTCAGATACAGCCACAGACTGCAGACCGTTGAAGGGTGAATCCAACGGGACATGCTGGTGGGCTGCACTACAGAGTAGCAATGAGAGTTAAGGTCAAAAGACAAGGCCTGAGCAAGTAGGAGGTGCAGCTTTCACTGTGACTGAGGTAATCAAGACAGAAAGCAGCGCGCTGTGGTTTTCTTGAGGGTGGAGGAGGGACATAGCGCAGCATTTCGGGGTTTTAAATTGGGGATGCTTATCCTTCATCCAACTGGGTGTTCAAGGAGGACATGGGATATGGCTGAAATTTAGAGGAAAAGGCAGGGTGAGGGAGATCTACTCAAAGTCAGAAGCTCTAGGTTTTGTCTTCTCTGACTTGGGTGAAGGAGGGAAAAGAAGAAAAAGGGTAATATTTATTGGAAACTTTCAGTGCACCAGATGTTAGTCTGTGCGCCTGGACAGAAATCATGTCAATCGAACCTCCCAATATTGATTGACTTTTGTATTGTTAAAGTTCTCATTTACAAATGAAGACGTTAAGAAATAATCACACATCTAGTAAGTGGAGTGAGTTTTGGATTCAGGTTTCTGGCTTTAGACTCAGGAACCATAAAGTTTCCTGATTTGATATATGCTCAGCAGAAAAAGAAACCAGTGGAGAACATAGTTTCTCTGTACTGTAAACATTTACACAGAGTATAACACATTTGTTTAAACTGTAGAGATACACTCATGTAAAATTAAATACATAAGCCTTAAAAGAGCCATTAATCTAGTTCTGCACCAGGTAAGATTATGTACACATTAGGAAGATGTTATTCTTATCCATTGTTATTACTTTCAATTGAGAGGGAATGACAGACATGCTGGGGTCAGATATGAAATTCTGAATTTTACATCTTGCCGTTAGCTTATTTGTTTTCCCTTAAGCATCTTGTGGATATTCCGTGCTGTTAGTTTCAAGTTCCTATATTCCACTGTACAAACCAAGAACTATATCAATTACTCGATAATTCAAGCATGTTTTCTTTCTGAAGGCAACTGATCGAGAGGGAGACCCAATAACATACGCCATTGAGAATGGAGATCCTCAGCGAGTTTTTAATCTTTCAGAAACGTAAGTTAAAAATGATTTCAAAAATTTATTTTTTTAGAAAACATTAACAGTGTACTGGTGGCAGGGGGACAGACTTCTAATCAGAGGTTTTCAGCTGTTTGTAGTTTTATTTTACTTTTTTTTCTATGAATGCTAATGAGATCTGGGGGCAGGGGATAATTCCGAATTCAGAAATCTTACCCAGGAGACTATTTATTTTAAACATTTTTACTAGGTAAAAATCCACTGAGGTGGAAACATTTTATTTGTAGGCTGGGATTAATTAGATCCCTTTAAAGTTGTCAGTTACTCATAATAACAAGGGCATTTCTACCAAGAGTAATATGGCGCTAAATTGTTCATTCAAAGAGAATTTTGTAAGACAAAGCATAATTCAAACACATTTAAAGTACCACCAAAGTCTATCCTTCAGTTTTTGAGGAACGTAGGTGTATTCTGAAAAAGCTCACACAAAAACTTGGCATGACCCTGCTAAGCCTTCTGGGGTCTTTATTGGTGTCCCTCTACTTCCCTCGGAGCGCGGTAGAGATCCCGTTAGTCACCACCAGGAGAAAGCCAGAAGGCCCAGAAGGAGGCATGAGGTTTACAGAGAGATCACTGGCTTCTCTTCTCTAAGAGAAAAGCTGCCCTGTTGCTGTCATGTGGGGCTGGTCCTTGGAGAGTCATGCTTGCTACCTCTCTGATTCTTTCTGTGTGGCCACGAGTGGTTTTACTTCCTAAAAGAAGGGAAATCTGAACAGGGCCTGTGATTACAAAGTAAGAATTTTCACAAATGAGCCAGACACTGCTTTTGTCTCAGGAACATGGGTGCATGATGCCAAATCAAGAGAACCACGTGTGGTCACTTGTCTTGGAAGGAACACCAGTAATTTCACTCTGACTAGGATGTTCCAACCATGAGTTAATTTGCCTGGAAACAGTACTTCTCAGACTTTGATTTCACAGATGAATAAACTTCCATTTAAAAAATGGAAAGACAACTACTTAGAATTTCTCCCCATAGATACATACCAATCTCAATTAGCTATAATTTGCAATCTTCCTGAAAGAAATAAAACTTTTTAAAGGGACACTTTAACAGGAATCATGACTGCATGGTACTAGTATAAAAGTACATGTATAGATCACTAGAATAAAGTTAAGAGTCCAGAAATAACCAGATTTTTAACTTTTATGGTCAATCGATTTCCCCAAAGAAAGGCCAAGACAATTCAACCAAGAAAGAATAAACTTTACAATAAATGAAATTTAGGGCTACATGCAAAAGAATGAAGCTGGATCTTTACTTCACACCATTAGCAAAAATTAACTCAAAGTGGATCATAGACCTAGTGTTAGAGATAAAAGTATATAACTCTTTAAAGAAAATACAGAAGTAAATCTTCATGATCAAAATTAGGCAATGTTCTCCTAGAGATGACATAAAAAGCAGAACTGATTAATAAGACAGATAAGTTGGACTTCATCAAAATTAGGAAAATATATGCTTCAAAAGACAATATCAAGAAAGTGAAGATCACCCCCAGCCTGAGAGAAAATATTTTTAAACAATGTAGGTGAGAACCATTACAACCCAGAAATAAACAGAGAAATAACCCAAGTAAAAGTGAACGGGAATTTGCCTAGACATTGCTGCAAAGAAGCTATATGAATGGCCAATAGCATGTGGAGATTCACTTGTAATCACTAGACATTAGGGAAATGCGGATGAAAATCACCAGATACTGCTTCTCACCTATGTAGAATGTCTATAATGAAAAAAGGAGGGAAATAAGAAGTATAGGTGAGATTTCAGAGTCCTTATATATTTCTGGAGGGGAAGTAAAGTCAGAGTGTATTTGGAGAACAATATGTTGTTTCTTCTAAATGTGAAACGTAGGGTTACCATATAACCCAGTAATTTTACCCATGTCTACTCAAGAAATGAAAACATGGATCCACATTAAAAAGTTGTACAAGAATGTACACAGCAGAATTGTTTACAGTAGCAAAATATGGATACAACTTGAATGTCCACCTACAGATGAATGGGGAACAGAATGTGTATCCATACAATTTCTTTGTCAATAAAGAACATAGTGTCGACACCTGACACAGCATGGCTGTACCTTAGAAACAGTATGCTGAGTGGAAAGTCATTCACAAAGGACCGCACATGGTATGATCCCATTTGTACGAAATGTCCAGAATAGGCAAATCCATAGGGATAAAAAAAATAAAAATAAAAAAGTAGATTAGTGATTGCCTGGGGCTGGGAGGTGGGAGAGAACAGGGAGAGATTGCCAGTGGGTGATGCTAATAGTGACGGACATGTTCCAGAATTGAGTGTGGTGACGGTTGGACAACTCTGCAAATATACCCACATCCGTTGAATTGTACCCTCTAAATGGGTGAGTTTGATCATTTTGGAGTTACGCATTAATAAAGCTGTTTTTAAAAAAGACAATAGTGAACCTTTCCCCTGACCTTACTCTCTGTGAAGGATTTCCACTCCAGTGTTCTGCTTTTCCCCTGAGGCTGAAAGATTTTCAACTGCGGGCTGTGAAAGCTGATGAGCTGCCGATTTTACCGAAGAAATTCTCCTCTTGTGCTGCCTACCCTAGCAAGTGTGTCTCTACTATTTCTCCCATCTCTGCTTTTGAAACCAAAGAGACCCCCATGCAGGTCACAGACGTTCTTGCAGGTGTGAAAGATGTCGACACAGCATCCTCCTTACCTTCACTGATCACAGGTCCTAATACCGCAGCTCCTACATCAACTCCTTAAGTGCAAAATGCTTCCAGGACACTAGAGGAGGCACGTCCTCGTGACAGTCGCATGATCTCTTTTGATGACCTTTCTTGATTCAGGGTCCAGCATGCTGGGTCCATTGCTTTCTATCCTATGGCCATCTTCCTTCAGCCACCTCATTGCTGTTGCTGTCATTATAGTTGCAGGCTATCCTAGACCATTACCAACATATTTCCACACATTTGAAATGGGGAAAATTGAAATTTTAATCCCTTCCGTCTCTGAATCTTCTGGGCTGCCTGTGCAAATTTGCACCACGGCTTCTAAGTTTTAAGGATTTGAATACTTCAGGTACTCGTTGAGAGAACAATAGAGAAGAAAGAATGGTCTACCTTCTCAGACACTATAACATATACAAATAATGTTTCTGGTTACATTTTCCTTCTTACAACAACAAAAAAAGTACATGTTCACTGCTTACTTTAAATATTATATTATTTTGCGTTATGAAACAAATTTTAGCAATAATCATCATTACAAAACCATTAGTCTACCTTGCTCTATTGAAATAAAACTGGGCCAAAAGTTTTCATAAATCCTTAAAAAAAATCCGTAGTAATAAAGAATCATTTCAATACTAGTTTGGATTTACCAAATGTTGGGTTGTTATAATAATGTATCAGATTAGTCATATAGTCACAAAAGAAATTCACTCTTTAAAGAAAAACCTCGTTCCTAAAAATCATAAGCATTTCTCATGAAAATCATTCCATAGCACCTGTTAAATGACCAGATCTGTGTGGTTCTGTAATGTACTGCATTATTTTAACAAATTTTCATAATGTCTTTGTTGATTGTTACAAATATTTATTCGTCAAATATTCACAGATCAGTAAACATTTAAACAAGATGTAAACAACACTTCCTTTCTAGGGTGATGGCCAAATATTGATGTTATTTATTGCAGGACTGTGCAGAATTCCTCTGAATGGAATTGTATACAGGGGATGTGATGTAACAGTGAAAGTTTCAAATGCTGAACAGAAGAACCTCAAAGAGTTAGATCCACCCCTTGTTAAAATTTTATTTGAAAAATTTTCTTTTTATCTTCACTGGCACTTTTATTTTTTTTCTACATGACTAAATTCATTTTGACCCTAAATTTAAAGCTTATTATCTTTGTCGCATCGTTGTGCACTTCACGATTACATTGAAGATTACATAACATATAAGAAAATTATATGCATTTTCTGTTCTGTCACTCCTGCTTTCCAAATCTGTATTCAAATGGAACTACTTTCTCACGCCCTTGACACCCTCAGCTCCTGCCCCTGTCCCCTTTTCTGAACCTCTGCCAGTACCCACCTCCCTCTGTTGGTCTCCATTTGCTAACTGCTAATCACTATTTAACATAGAACACCACATCTAACTTGAAGCAATCACACATTTTCAAGTACACTCTAGCCTCTCTAAATATCATTATGAGGCTTGAAACATGGTGCCCATGGGCAACACGATAAATCTCTCAAAGACTCAGACACTTGTAAGTGTAAATGATATTAAATCGTAGCCAGTGGAATATATCGACAGCATTTAAAGGAAGCCTAGAATACAGAGCATGAAACCTGTGAGATCATTTCTGTCAGCCCGTGATGTGGCTGCTGGAATATTTCCTAATCGACCGTGCAATTGGGGAAAACGGCTACTGGGAGAAGCAGGTTTTAAATGTTAGCAGACTGGTTTGTGTGGAAGTAGATACCCTCCTCTACGTTTTATTTACATGGCTTAAACAACTTTTGAACACCACTTTTACCGTTAGGCAAAGCTACTCATTGTCCAAAAAAGCTTGATTTTGTCCAACACAATACATTTCAGAAATACAGCTTTCGAGTTTGGTGAGGGAATGGTGTGTAATCTAATTAATATAATTGAAGTGAAATTCCCATAAAATTAACCATTTCAAAGTAAACAATTCAGTGGCATTTAGCAGACTCGCAGTGCTGTACAAGGACCCCTTTTATCTAGTTCCGGAATATCTTTATCACTCCAAAGGGAAACCAGACCTGCTAAGCAGCTGCTCCCTATCGGCCCCTCCCCTCACTCCTGGCAACCACTAATTTCTGTTCGGTCTCTGTGGATTGATCTATTCTGGATATTTCATATAAATGGAAGAATATAACATGCAACATTTTGTGTCTGGCTTTTTTCACTTAGCCTAACGTTTTGAAGTTCAACCATGTTGAAATATATATCAGTACTTCATTCCTTTTTATACGTGCATCCTATCTCATTGTATGTATATACAGTCTGTTTATTCATTCATACCTGGATGGACATTTGGGCTGGTTTTCTATGCCTGGGCTTTTGTGAATACTGCTACTATGGACACATATGTACATGTATTTAAGAATCTGATTTCAATTCTTTTTGAGTATATTCCCAGAATTGGAATTGCTGGATCATATTATAATTTTATGTTTACTTTCTCAGGAAATGCCAAACTGTTTCCCACAGTGCCTGGACCATTTGCTCTTCCCACTGGCACTGTACAAGGGTTCCAATTCCTTTATATCTTTGTCAACATGTTCTTTTCCCATTTGTTTTGTTTTGTTAATTATATCCATCCTAGTGGGTGTGAAGTGGTATCTCATTGTAGTTTTGATCTTTATTTCCCTGATGACTAATGATGTGAGTATCTTTTCATGAAAATACTTGTTTGTCGTGTTTGTATCTTCTTTGGAGAAATATCTGTTCAAGTCCTTTGACTAATTCTTAATTGGGTCATTTGTATTTCTGTTGTTGAGTTTTAAGAGTCCCCTATACATTTGAGGAGCCAGACTCTTATCCGATATATGATTTGCAAGTATTTTTTCTCATTTTCTAGGGTTTTCCCCCCCACTTTATTTATGATGGCAAAAATTCTTAATTTTGGTGAAGTCCAGTATACCTATTTTTTTCTTTTGCTGCTCATGCTCTTACTGTCACATTTAAGAATCCATTGTTGAATCTGGGGTGCTTGGGTGGCGCAGTCGTTAAGCGTCTGCTTTCGGCTCAGGGCGTGATCCCGGCGTTCTGGGATCGAGCCCCACATCAGGCTCCTCTGCTAAGAGCCTCTTAGCCTCTCCCACTCCCCCTGCTTGTGTTCCCTCTCTTGCTGGCTGTCTCTCTCTCTGTCAAATAAATAAATAAAATCTTAAAAAAAAAGAATCCATTGTTGAATCTAAGATCATGAAGATTTATCAAGTTTTTGTCTAAGAGGTTCATGGTTGTAGTGCTTCTACTTAGATTCTTGATCCATTTTGAACCAATTTCTGTATATGGTGTAATAAAATAGTCCAACTTCATTCTTTCATGTGGAGATCTCCAGTCGCCCCAGCACCATTTGTAGAGGAGACAGTCCTTTCCCTATTGAATGATCTTGGCATCCTTGTTGAAAATCAGTTGGCCACAGATGTATGGGTTTATCTCTGGACTCTCAGTTCTGTTCCATTCCCAAGTGTGCATGGGTGCTTTTAAAAGCCCTGATTTCCCAAGAAACTCTCGGCCCATCTTTTCCTCCCAGGTTTCCAGAGCTCTACTATATGCCTCAGCTGTAATCTTTTCCTCAGGCGACTGCAGGTTGTTTTCTGCCTTACCGTGTTTTCCAGAAAAATCCATTGCTTTTCTGCCTCCAGTGAGTTCTGAGTTAGGCACAATAAAGACAAGCAGCATGCATTATTCCTTCAGGCAGCCTCCAGAATTGCAAACACAATTTTTTGTGAGTATGGATAGTTCTGCTCCCCCAGAAACAGGGACCAGAATGTCACACTGGGGAGGCTGATGGCCATCTTCGAGACCACTGATGTCACTCCTGTGAGATAGATTTTCAATCATGTAAAATTTAAGTAGCACTGTTGTTGATGTTTTAACAGAAACGATTCTTATGTATTTTTGTTATGTGAACTCACGAGATTTCCTGCATTCCTAAATGCAGCCCAGTGTATCCTGCTCTATAGTTTCCAGCCAGCTGGTAGGAAGACTCACCTTTGCTAGTTATTTCCAGAATTTCAGGAAGGCATGCTTGCGTGTACCGATCAATTAATCTATAAATACCAAAAAATACCACCTATTCTTTCTCTCCTTCTCAGTCTCCCAAATATCCTGTCTAACTGCCTACTGCACTGGGAGGCAAGACACACATCATCTCAAGCAAAGAGCTCTCTCCATAATAATTACCAGAGCGTTAAAAATTAGCTGTTTATTTGTAATATGGTTCTAAATGGGAATACTATATATATTTCTAGAGATTTTCTAATTTAATATACAAAGAAGAATATAGATTTGAACCTTAAACTGAGAGGGGAAAATGGAAAGCAACAACTCGGTTTTCTCTTGTCTTTCATTGTACTATTATGGCTGAGTTTTCAGGTCTCGTGCTTCTTAAGTAGCTTGTGAATAAGTCTCAGAAGCATACATGTCTTACATTTCTCTTGAAGTCATTTTAGAATGAGATTATCTGAGCCATCTGCAGTGTGGGAAGTTATTCCAAAAGCCATTGTTATGAACTACTCTGGGAATTGGTTTTCAGTTATTTTGACAAAACATTTAAAAATGTACAAGTCGTAGAGTTAGTTTTCCATAGTTCTACCATACGTTTAGAACTTTTCAAAGTCTATATGATCAACAGCAACACAATCAGAGTAACTGTGACTCTGACTTTGATTCATTGGTGTTGAGTCTCTTTACCCAACTACCATGTGTGAGGTGAACGGCTTAAATTCCACGATAACAGTAAAAGCACTTGTATTAAAATGTGAAAGCCTTCTATCAATCAAAAAGGACTGTTTTTATGCTTGAATAAATGTTTTATGTTTTATTATATTAATATAACCGGTCCATTACAGTAGTTGTTTTTTAGGACTTTATTAAAATGTCACGTAGGATATCAGATGGTGATATCTAAGAAATAAATGTGGAACTTGTTTCAGAGAGCATTGTAAGTGACCAAACAAATTACATTGCAGAATAAAGTCTTAAATACTTGGAGGCATTTATTTTAAACAGTGACAGGGCATGAAGTAGTATTAAAATATTCAAATTATGAGACTTTATCCAAAGGCTGTGCATTTCCCATTATACATAATAAATAAAATTAAGAAACATCTAAATTTCAAAAGAATAACAAAACGATAAAATTGTTAGTATATCCGACAAAAGTTTGTTTTCATAAATTATAAAATGAGAGAGTAAATGCTCATAAAATTGTGGTTTCTTAAATAGAATGTGAAATACACAGTCTGATTCCTCTTTGGAAAACAATATGATGTATTCAGATATGATTATTATAGAGAATAAAATAAATGTTACAAAAATAATCCCAATACCTGTGAGAGTTTTAATATTCTAATTATATTTTCTAATATTTTCTAATTTTCTGCAATGAGCCTCAAATGTTTTGAAATTAGGAAAGAAGAAAAAAATAGAGATTAATTGTTAGTGTTTGTCGAAGATGGGATTCAGATGTTTGCATTTCGAGCATGGCCACATATATGACAATGAATGGAAATGAAAATATAAATTAGTTCTAAGAAACCAGTCCTTAATTCAAAGGATTATGAAACTGCCAAAGATTAATGGAGTCTTCCACCTTTGAAATAATCATAAACAAGATAGATATCTTTCTTCCCGGAATGAATTAAGCACCGTTTTATTTTTCTCCTGGAAGCTGGAGAATCAGCACGGTTATCTCCTTCAGTTTGGCAATTTTTCATTGTTGCTAAGAAGCTCAACAGCTTTAAAAGCTTTTCTTCAATGTTCAACATGAATCTTAGAATCACGCATCTTAAATGTTCAAGCTACATTTGCTGAAAGGGAAAAAACAGTGGAAAGTAATTCCCAATGGGAGGAAGGCTCCCTGTGACTAAGATCTTTGTGTGTCTTATCTGTCTGTTTGTTTTCTCTGTCACTAGTACTGGGATTCTAACCTTAGGGAAAGCCCTGGACAGGGAGAGCACGGATCGTTACATTCTGATCGTCACTGCTTCGGACGGCAGGCCCGATGGGGTGAGTACTCAGCCTGGGGACGACGAGGTAAGAACAGAGCCTTGTGGACTGGTGCTCGGAGACAGTGTATCACAATCATGAGTCTGGGAATTAATCTCTTTTCACCCGGACCAGCTCCTTAATACTCAGAGAAGTGCTCTTTTAATAGTTGAACCTATACTCTGAATCAGTCTCTGTGGTGGAACTTTTTGACTTGACAGAATACAGACTTGTGATTGGCATCCTTACCCAAGTGATGGGGAAAATGAGATCTAATGGCCTAAAACGCATTCCATGGTGATCATTATCAGCACAACACTCTGAAATGTTTCCTGGCAGTTTGACTCTGTTGGAACTTGTTCCTTTTAATGTCACTTGGTTGGGGGGATGAATGTGGATAGATGTCTTGAGGCACTTAGGAAACCAAGCTGATTGATTCAACAAGTTGTAAGCAGCACTCAGGATCCCGACTAATCCTTGGTGTTGGAAGTGGTTTAAATGGGCCCATAATTCCAGAGAGGATAAATGTCATTTTCTCTGCACCTAAAAATCAGTATTAAGAATAAATAAATTGTTTAGTCATTCTGGATTGTTTTAAAATCATTTGTATTCTTTAAGCTAACATGCTTACAACTGCCACTGTTCTAATTTTTTTAACATTGTAACATTTCAGTTGTTGGTAACAGGTCCTTAGACTGTTTTTACTCTGATGGTAGTTTTTTCTTCAGTCAAATGCTTATGGATCAACTCACTGTCCTCTGGAAATAATTTCAAATTCATTTAGGAGTCTAGGCAAGGCTCACCCAGTTAAAATAGCAACATGGCTTCACGTGATTTGAAATGACTTGTTTGATCTATATGATAGATTAGTTGGCGGCATATATTTGAGGAGGATTGCTCAGAAAATCTTACCATAATAAAAACATATAAACTGAGGCACTTGGGTGGCTCGGTCTGTTAAGCATCTGCCTTCGGCTCAGATCATGATCCCAAAGTCCTGAGATCAAGCCCCGAGTTGGGCTCCCTGCTCAGGTGGGAGTCTGCTTCTGCCTTTCCTTCTCCCCCTACTCATGCTCTCTCCCTCCCTCTCTCTGTCTCAAATAAATAAATAAATAAAATCCTAAAAAAAAAACAACCCAAAACATATAAACTTGCTACCTGGATACTTTTATCACTTTAATTAAAAGTTAGAAAAAAAGATAAAGATAATTAATTAAATTTGATAAATCTGCCCAGAATAAGCCATTTACCGTTGCTCAAACATTGGGTAAAACAATTACATGTAGAAAATAAAATATACAGAAAAATCTGAGTAAACAGTGGGGCCAGTAGAAGGTACTTAGATGTGTGAAGAAAAATAAAACCAAGATTGATTTTATATATACAGCATCCTTGATTAAGGGTGTGCCTGCGTTAGAGCTATGTAAGGAAGTCGAAGCAACTCTCAAGAAGAAAATAAAATAATGTGACATGTTGAAGATTAACTGGCAACTTGTCTAGGACATAACGAGTGGGGGTCCTGAGGAGAAGGAGGCATTATTCAGTATGGAGGAAGGGGTGTCATTAGTGTGAAGTAAAATAAATAAGTCGCATTCAGGTCAGTCATTAGAATAGGAAAAAAATCATTAGGATAGAAAAAAAAAGAAACATAATACACAGCTTTGGAAGATGTCACATTACAAGTCAGATATTAATGGCAGTGATAGCTAGGACCCTTTAAATGTGGCCTTAACAATAATTTCTTAGATAAGAGAACAGATGGGAAAAAATAGTATATTAAGGTATCTGACATAATCTCAATCTACTAATTATGGGTTTGCCCACACCAAAAAATGAGAATAAGTTCTGGGTTAATTTCTTCTAGAGCATTTTTTTTTCCAGTTACTTACTTGGGTATCTCAGTTTCCTTGCCCAGGGGTCACTTAGCAATTCTGGTCCGCCCCCAATCACAGCCCTGATGTTTTCCTTCTTAGGATCAGTAAGGTCTCATTCAGCTTTAAAATTCTGACCCTCTTAAGTAAATGTGTTTTATTTTCAAAAGTTCATATCGAGAATATCAGTAGAGAAAGGAACATTTAGATTTCAAATAAACGCTTCTTTGACTAATTCCATTATTTACATTATTTTAGGGATGGACTTCTATGTGGGCACATATTGTGGGTTCCTGAAGGAGAGAGTGATAACACAATCGAATAGTGTCATGTTGTGACGTGCCTTTCTTTTTTTCTTTTTTTACATCTTCTACTTTTATTTATTTATTTTTAATAATAATTTTTTATTATGTTAGTCATGCCTTTCTTATCTACACACTTAAACTTATGTCCTTTGTGGAGTTATGGTAAAATTAACCTTTTAACCTTAATGATAATGGGTCTGAAGAAAGATATTGAATGAACACAGACCCCAGTTCGATGTATACTTATTAAATCAAAATTATTCCTAGCAATTTATGTGAAACAGATTGCGAAGATATCATTTGATAATTTCATCGTGGAAAACTACCTCCCCCACCACCCCCAAAATGTCATTAGGGGAGAGGAGAGCTAATGTTCTACTGCTCATTGCTAATGTTTTTGTAGACAAAGTTGAAGGAATGTTATTGATGTTCCTGTGTTTTTTCCCTTCTCTAAATCAACTTTGTCAATAGTAGCTGAAAAAAACCTATACAAGTGAGATAGCTCATTATTATAAATATTGAGATTTTTTCATCTATCATGAATACAGATAAACTCATAGTTTCTAGAATTTAATAGTTATTTATATTTACTTGGAATTCCTTGCAAATCTATACAGTTGAAAATTCCTTAAGAAAACTTCTACCAGGGATGCCTGGGTGGCTCAGTCAGTTAAGCGTCTGCCTTTGGCTCAGGTCATGATCCTGGGGTCCTGGGCTTGAGTCCTGCATCAGGCTCCCTGCTCAGTGGGGAGTCTGCTTCTCCCTCTCCCTCTGCCTGCTGCTCCCCCTGCTTGTGCTCTCTCTGTCAAATACATGAATAAAACTTTAAAAAAAGAAAAGAAAGCTTCTACCACATTTTATTCAAATACTTTCGCATTTTAGCTGAAATCAACTTCAAAATTTTTGTATATCATATACTTTTTTAAAGCAGCTATGTTTTACCTTACTTAAAATAATAGCATATAGGATAGCTCCCAAATGCATTTTTTGAAGGAACATATAGTCAACTTCTTTCCAGAAGCTTCTTTGTAACATCATTTACTTCTAAGCTAAACTAAGTCTGAGCAATCTGAGCTAAAAATACATTTTATTGGAAAATATTATTGGAAAATCTGGGTGATCCCTATTATGTTTATGGGTATAATTTGACCAACAGGGAGGAAGAAGTTTTCCTTGACCCTCTTAAGGTCCCTGGCTCAGTCTGAAAATTAAAGTGACAAAGACAGACTAAGAGGAGAAAGCATACAAATTTATGTAAATTTTACATGATGTTTTAGTCCCCGTAAGGAAATGAAGACCCAAAGGATTGGTGAGGCCCACTTGCTATCATAGTAGGTGAAAGGGAGAGAGGCAGGTGTGGGAAGACGGCTAAATATGTGAGGAGGCTAAAGGGAGGTGTATATTACTTTAACAAGGTCTGCTTGTATAGAATTCTCTCGGTCTCAACCTTTTGTGCTTGTTGATAATAAAAATGTTACCTTCCTTCTGATACAGGGAGTACATCTTTCACATGGGAATTTAATATCCTGTTTTTATGAAAAAGAAGGAAGGACTTGGTGTTTTTCCTGTATTTGCTATTTTTCAAGTGCATTTCACTCAGAAGAGTCAATGCAGCAAAGTGGCATCTTTTGGGGTGATGTTCTCTGAACTCCTTCAGCAGCAGTGGTAGCAATAGCCTTTAGGAAGTTGGCTGTGAGAGGAAGCCAAACAGCAGGGGCTTAAACAAAGCAGGGTTTGTTTGTCTCAAATATGAAGAAACGTAGCGGTGAACAGTAAGGGGCTGGTACAGGGGCTCCCGCTGTCTCTTCTCTGCCCCGCCATTTATTGTGTATTTGTTTCATCTTCATTCTCCTTACCTAATGGGTTTACAGTGACTAACGCAAGTCTGGGCATCTGCTCTGCTTTGCAAAGAGCAGAAGGTAAAGATGAGTGCAAGAAGAGTCTGCCGTCTTTTCTACCTGAACTAGAGCTCTTTCAGAGACCACACCTGGCGTAAGGCTTCTTATATCTTATTATCCACACTGGGCTGAGAGATAACTAGTAAGTAGGTCTTTGTGGATTGTGGTTATCCATAAACCAATAGCTCAGCAAAATATATGCATAATGAAATCACAGTGAAAGATAGAAATATGCAAATAGAGGTCAGAATTTCTCTTTTTTTGCTTTTTTTTTTTTAAACAAATTTATCAGTTGTCATTTCCCAACAGGGAAGCATTCTTATTCAAAATACAAAGTTGTTCAATAGTGTGGATATTTCTGACCAGATTTCCATGAGTTCAGCAATACTGTTTTCATTCTTGAACTATATAATAGATAAATTGATTTTATCATGGTTTTTGCTCTCAGTAATATTTTCTAGAATTCCTAGCTTGACTTCCTCAATTATGGCTTTGTCAGTGAATACTGGTGATGTTTATAATTTCATATTGGCAGGAGGCTTAGCATCTATGATTGAGCCTTGAACTGACATTATTCCCTGAATGTCTTTTATTTTATTTTATTTCTTTTTAAATATTTTATTTATTTGACAGTGAGAGAGAACACAAGCAGGAGGAGCAACAGTGGGAGAGGGAGAAGCAGGCTCCCCGCTGAGTAGGGAGACCAATGCAGGACTCAGTCCCAGGACCCTGAGATCATGACTTGTGCCAAAGACAATGCCTAACCTACTGAACCACCCAGGCGCCCCCCTGAATGTCTTTTAAACGTGACAACGTAAATAAGCAATTACAATCCAGAAGCTGAACGTTTAACTGTTTAGTCAAACTATAGGAAACATTAGCAAAAGGAAAAATATATATGTGAGAAGAATTGTGTGTGAAATGCAAATAACTGAATTTTTCAATATAGCTCATTTAATAAAATTTTAGAACAGAATAATGAGACCTGGTAGTTCTTGAAAAAACAAAACTGCGGTGGTTTTATTTGGGTGTATACTCTTATAAAAAGAAATGACCATGTAATTTAAAGAGAGAATGAGCTACTTGTTCATTCTCTGAAAAGCATAGATCTATATTTCTCATTTTTGGGGAATAAAATACTGATATTTTAGTGTTTTCTGAAGTAAATCTTCCAGAAGTTTGATTTTTTTTAGTTGTGATAATCTATGATGTTCTCCTAGTTTCTATTGTTTATATTATATAATATAATAAATTATATTTATATTACATATTGTTACAGTATAGATATTTAGAAAGTATATACTCTCCTCACAATGCACTCAGATATGTGCAAAATTAAAAGCTCCTTTTTTTTTTTTAATACCTAATCTAATCTTCATGAGTCCACTCTGCTGCCTAGACAGTAATGTGTCCCTGGGCTGGGTCGGGTCACACTTCACTTGCTTGAAACAACACCCCAGCCTCTTCTGTTTTAACCACTCCTTTCGAGGTAAACGTGCACTCACTAGGGGAGCTGCTAATAGTGCTATTCCTCTCTTGCCTGCCCTCATCCTAAAATGGTACAGGTGCTGGATGTGCTTACTAGTTCTTGACGCTTGGAGGAGGGCACCCTGCTCGAATGCTCTCCATCTCTGCTTGGTGTGTCTGATTTGGCCTCTCAGTGCTGGCTTTTTAATTCTATCCCTTCCCTTAGTGAAGGCTTTCATCTTTCATTTTCATTTGGTTCATCTGTTGCTGCCTAGTCCTGATGTGCACTTGACTGTGACCATGAGGGTCCTTTGCCCTCACCCAAGGCCTTGCTCACAGAGTGCTCTCTCAGCCTCTAGAATTCCTGAGCCACACGCAAAGAAACCAAGCTTCTGTCTTTGGCCACTTGTCTCTGCCACTGCTGCCACGACCTATTAGATGTGACTGCCGTGGAAATTCTCTGGAGGCTTCCATGCTCCACATGAGTCAGCCACTGCTTCACCCAAAGTTCTCTTACTTTCTCAGTACCTATTACCACTTTCCCCAAAGTGCTTCTCCAATGCTTCCTCTCTGTAGATGTGATGCAGAATAGTAGGGGGGAGGGGATGAAGATGAGGACCTTTACATCCTATCTCCTTGTCTTCTCTCTGCCTCCCCTTCTCCTCCCCATAATCCAGAATAGGAAGGCATCTCCCCTTTCTGCTTTTCTGGAAGACATTTCATATTCTTTCATTCTCAGAAGGGGAAGAAGCCTCCCATGTCAGCCTCCCTGGTAGGAAGGGCACCCTGTCTATGTCATCAAAGAAACCCTATGATCTGGGCCAGGCTGGATTGGCTTTAATGTTGTAGCCACAGGATGATTTGTAGCTAAGAATAAAAATGTTTTGGATTAATATTGCCTAAAAAGAATGCCCATTACAGTGTATATGTATTTTCCTTGTCCTACTGGATGGTAATAAAAATGGTCAGATCCTTAACAACACATCCTCATTGTTCCAGACTCCAAACTCTCCATTTTTATTGAAAGGAATTAAACGTGCTAATAAACGTTAGTTTGAACATACATGTTTATAGAAAAATTGTAAAGGGTCTTTGTGCATATATGTGTCTATGGATACGTTTCCACACTGACAAAAAAAAAAAAAAGACAGCTACAATATTCTGTTCTTTGTTTCTCAATTATATAGCATATAATGCGAATTTTTCTGTATGTCACTTTATGAGTAGATAGTTTCATTTAGAGCCATATCAATAGAAAGTCATTATAATTCTATCTTCAATAACTAGAGAATGAATACATTTTGAACACTCTAAATATCTTCTACTTAAGCCAGGTTTTCGGTAATTTAAGAAATTAGCTTGACAGGGGCGCCTGGGTGGCGCAGTCGTTAAGCATCTGCCTTCGGCTCAGGGCGTGATCCCGGAGTTGTGGGATCGAGCCCCACATCAGGCTCCTCCGCTATGAGCCTGCTTCTTCCTCTCCCACTCCCCCTGCTTGTGTTCCCTCGCTCGCTGGCTGTCTCTATCTCTTCAAATAAATAAATATAAAATCTTTTTTAAAAAAAGGAATTAGCTTGACAGACTCAGTAAAGTCCATAATATAAAATCAAGAAAGATTATAAAATACTTAAAAAAAAGTTCTCATGAATAAAAAAATGGTTTATGTAGATGAATGTACATATGATTGTGTTTTTTTGACTTTGACTTTACATCTCATGTATTTTATCCTATACCAAACCAACAGTACCACGTCAGTGTCTTTATTTCAAGGCCATAGCAGTTTATGAAAATAAAGGTGTATTCAAATGGTCTGCTACAGCAAAAATATCTGCTTGCCTTGTTGAGAATTTAATACATATTGTGAGGATTTATCCATGACTTAACAAAATCTATGACATGTTATAATTAAAATAAGTAATGACCCCAAAAGTGATAATTTATGGAATACAGTACTGCCAGTACTTCCAGCTTGTAGAACTGTAATTTGATACAACTTTTGAGAAAATAGGCAGTAAGACAAATCCCCTTAATGGAAACAGATAGCTTTGCACTAATCAGGTTTATTAGTTTGGTATCTTACCTTTTTTATTTAATTGGCATAATATAAATCGATTTTTAAATTAATTGTGAACATGTGTTAGCTGACATATTGTTCTTTTTATCGACTTTACTTAAGATGACCTGAGCTCCTGAGTATTCAATCTTAACCACCTGAAAATCTGTCCTTGATAAAATACATAAAATTCCTCTAGGGCACAGATCCGTATTGAAGCATTGTCACCATCTTTCTGAACCTATCAAAAAAATTTACAGAATTGTGCTTTACAACTAACTAATCTACCACTATTTCAGTAGATTTAAATGAATAGAGTCAGTAGGTCTAATGTGTGGCCTGGGCATTTGTAATGATTAACCAAGGGATTCTGACGCAAATGGTCTTTAGAGTACTTTTCAAGAAATGCAAGTTGGAAATTATTCTATGTGTTCTTAGTTCGTAACACTTGTGTAAAAAGAGACATGGATATTCCTCCTGTCAATATATAATTACTAAGATGTGGAGAAATACATCTATACATAGATATCAGCCCCTATTCGTGAAAAATGGTGGACTTGTTTAACTTTTCAGATTTCTTGGTGATCCAACTCTGTTCTGCTTTACTCAGCTACAGTCTGTAGTCTTTGACTAAGGACTGAAACAGTCTGAAAATATCACACACTAAAGGATCAAGAGTGGGAATTGTAAAGAATAGGATGAAAACTCATCTAGGAGATTGACAGGGAAATATGGACAGGCTGGCATAAAGAGGTTCAGATAATTTGAAGGGAAGACAGCACACTCCAGTGTGGCTACTCTTGGATTTTGACCCCAGGCTGTCAATTTTAATGTCTTGTTCACCCTCAGGCAAATTGAGAACTGCTCCTGTAAAAACATTCTTTTACTGGTTTTAACTCACACAACTTCTAGAGAAATAACATTTGTTTAACTGGGTTTGTTGTTGTTGTTGTTATAAAAGCAATGTAGCCTTGTTGGAGAAAATGAGGAAAATATATAAAAGTTAAAAGAAGCAAATTAATTTTTCTGTATTTCTTCCAATCAG
Source organism: Ursus arctos (assembly GCF_023065955.2). Lineage (NCBI taxonomy): Eukaryota > Metazoa > Chordata > Mammalia > Carnivora > Ursidae > Ursus > Ursus arctos. The sequence goes on from NW_026623089.1 coordinate 74,455,093, forward strand.
ATAGTGTTCAAATTTATACAGAGCCATGTATATCTACATACAAGGGTGTTTGTGCTCATGCATCTTTTAAATTACATGGTTTCATGAAGATATGCACACAGAAGAATGCACAAACCTTAATTGTGCATCTTAATAAATGTTCACGTAGTGAACACATTTCTGTAATCAATATTTAGAACAAGAAACAGAAATCCATTAACAGCCCAAGAGCCCAGCCTTTTGATTGCACCAGTCCCAGCCCACCTTCTTCGTAAGGTGATCCCTATTCTAACTTCTATCACAATGAAGACATTGTGCCAATCTTTGAAATGTATACACTTGGAATCAATCATACTATGTGCTACTTTGTGTCTGACTTCTTACACTCAACCTTATGTTCTTGAAATTAATCCCCGTGGGTCCTTGTAACGGCGCTCTGTTCATCCTCAGCATTATAGATTATTCCACTGTGCACATAAAATCATCTACTGCTGGTGAGCATTTAGGTTGTTTCCAGGTTTTGACTACACAACACTGTTCTGGTCACACCTTTAAGTAAAATTTTCATTGGGCTTTTAAATACAGAAATATGTACAAATCGTACTGAATAGCTGTATGAATTTTCACAGAATAAGCCCACCAGTGTATCCAGGACACAAATAGAGAAAGAACCCATTATGAAAACCCAAGAATTCCCTGCTATGCATGGTGATTTTTAAATGACTGCTGGATGTTACATGTGGAAAAATTACAAAAGCTTGTGGTAAAGTCACGGTGCTCAAAAGAGGATATACTTTTGCTTCTGTTAAAATAGGTACAGACAACCTTAATTCAATTGGAGTTTGAGCTTTGGGTTTTAGTCAAAGTGAGGCAAGGCCTACATCCCATGCACCATTACTCATGAGTACAGAACCTCAGTGATCCCAACGGGAAGGACGGGGCATTTACCAGGTCCTTGCCTCCTCAGTCGCTAGGAAATCCATTGTTTGACCCCTCAGCCCATGACGACTGCAGGATCTCCCCAGATTCACTCCCTCTGAGCCAAGGGTTGGTGCATCCCACATCACGTACAGTCAGGACAAATTGTATCGGTATTTTTTAAAACAAAAGTTGAGTCATTATTTCATCTTGCATTTTTCTCCTACTTTTTAATTTACCTCTTGTCACATATGTAGTATCGTAGCCTAACGGATTTTTCATTTTCCAACCAAGGGCCCTTTCTTTCTCCGATTCTGGCCCCAGGCTTCTGTAATGTGCCCAGCACTGTAAGGCAGTGCTGCTTCTCAGGCTTTGATTAGAGAGAACAGTTTCCAGCTTGACTCACGTCTGAAGATGTTGTTTGATTTTTCAAAAGTTTAGTTGAGCTAGTAATAGTCTGTGATGGCAGCAGGCCAGGGGTTTACCTTTGAACCCAGTAGCACATTCTACTTTACGTGTACCTGCTTTCAATTTCCTTGGGCTGTGTGATCATAAGGTAATCACTTAGCTGCTGATACACGGTGCTCAAACTCTTGGTGTAGAGGTGAACCCAGAAAGTGATGAATGTATTAATTTCTGACAGCGTTCACTTACCTGAAAATACCCATTTGATGCACTGTGCTCTTTGAGAAGGTACCATTTTTTATTTTTAAAGTGTGAAATATAAGTGATATAAACTACAGAAATGTTACATTTCAGAGAAAAAGAGGTACATGTGTGTATAAACAAAAGCTTGCCACCCATAAGATGTGAACAAGATAAAGGTAAAATCACTTTCTCAAAGGAAGCCTCCAGGAAATACTTGACATTTTCAAGAAGATGTTTGCCCTATAATATCATCATTTGCTTTCTCCATCTTTTTTTTTTTTTGAAGTGCTTGAATATTGCAAACTTCCTCTTTTTTCTTTTTCTTTTTTTTTTTTCCTTTTTAGGAAGCTAAGGATTAGGAATAGCAGCGAGATACTTTGGGTTTTGGTGGGAGTGAGGCAAGGTCTCACTGTATTTCAGATAGACAAAACACCGAGATGACTGATTAGCTGACATCAACATGAAAATAACTCCTTTCACATTTAGTCCTTCTTTTTCTTCCTTAAGACCTCGACTGCTACCGTAAATGTGGTGGTGACAGATGTCAATGACAACGCACCAGTGTTCGACCCCTATCTGCCTAGAAATCTGTCTGTGGTGGAGGAAGAAGCCAATGCCTTTGTGGGTCAAGTACGGGTAAGTGGAATATATATATTAAATGAATTTTTTAGTTGAGTACATTTCTCACACTTTAATTTTGAAAGGAGATTCAGCTAATGCGATGTGCAGTGGGTCATCGAAATTACTGAAGGTGATCAGTGAGTGAGATCATTTGGGTATAAGGCAAAACAGCGATAAAGCGCATTCATTCTCAGTCACAGTGCTGGATACTCTTCAATGTTGTTTTATTGTTTTGTTTTTGTTTTTTTTTCCTTAAATCACCTCGTTTCCATTTGGATTTCACTTATTAAGCTTGTCGATTTACATTTTGTGACCCTTAGGTGATTTAAACATTGATTCATCGGAGAGTATTCTTTTCTTATATAATATATATATATATATTTCTGGGATTATAAGGTATCTATAGAGAAACATGTAATTAGCTATACCATTACGTGTGAATTTGTATAGCATACCTCAAAATACAGATGTTTAGAGGTAAATTCATCTGGTTGTATAAACATTTATTTAGCATTTGCTTTGTACCCATATTTCACATACAGCACCTCTTGTCCAGCATGCTCTCCTTATTCTAATACTGGACATGTCAGCCAGTTTCTGTACTTCCTTTGATGAATAATCCCATTTTTCTTATAGGAAGGGCAGTATTTCCTCAGTTGGGTCATACTTGGTCTTGAACATGGTCGATGGTTTAGAAGGCATAAGCTGAGGGTGAATTATGGGAAAGACACACATATTTCACAGTATCTACCTGAGATGAGATGTCTGTGTGAGCCACAGGCAAGGGAAGAACCCTGCTCTCACAAGAAGTGGGTCACCCAGATGTGTGAGTCCAGACTTCAGGAACCCACCCCTTCCCTGTTAAAGCCTTGAGTCTTAGAATAGGAGTTTTGCTGGTGCTTTGAAGCAAGCCTTCTCTGCAAGCCAGCTGTTCTTCCAGTCAGACAAAGGTCTGTTGTTCAGTCCAATTTCCTCTCTGGCTCCAGAAGAGGAGGGCTTCTCTAAATGTTAAAGGCAGGGACCTTCTACCTTTTTTACCATGCCCTGTGATTTTAACAAGGAAGCCTGAACTCATCAGTTTTTCCCCCAGAGCCCTGACAATACTTACAACAACTCCATAGTCATTATCATCATCATTGTCACTCTGTCTCTCAAATCCTGGAGAGATTGCATTAGGCATGCGTTCCCTCACGCCTTCATGCCACCCCAGCTCACCACAGGGGAGAGGATTAGTCATTGTGCTGCTGCAACAAGCCACAGAGTCTTGATGCCCTATAGCCAGCAGGCCATCTGACTCCAGAACCCTTTGTAATAATACCTCCAGTGTCACAACTTTGACTGTGGACTCTACAAGAAAAGACGTGCAGACAAAAGATCAAGGTAGAAATCATTTTTGAGAAGTTCAAGTGATACTCACAGGCAAGTAGAAAGTAAAGCAGGGAAACGAAGGGACAGCTACTACACCAGTCATTAGGAAGACTGGAGCTCAATCCCAAGGGCAAATCTAGGAAATCCCACAAACATGTGTCCCAGAATTATCGATCCTGTGAAGTGATGAAACTGGCAAATTCATGCACGGAATCCTGAGCGTTCTTGGTCACCGATGCTGTGGAGGAGGGCATTTTTGGTATTTCCTGCCTCCAGTGCAAGCAAGCAGCCAACTCTCTGTCATTTGGATACAAGGGCATTCGGTCAGACTGTCGATACCAGCAGATTGAAGTCAGCCGGAAAGTATACATGCTCTGAGGGACACGTGCGAGGCACTGACAGTGTCTATTACACCAGGCAAACCAGGTGGTAAAATCTGAGCAGCATGTGCAGAAAACACAGAAAAGGGGTTGCTGCTGAAGTTGGCTCATGAAGGACGAATATTGGCGAGAAGAAAATTGGGAGGGGTTGGAAGCGGTCTAGCATGTGATTGCATGAATAAAAGCACAGACATGGAGCGTAGGGCCTGTCATATTACAGCAAGTGTGCCAAGTTGTAAACATTTCTCTGTGCATATTAGGGAAGGTGCTGGGGGGACCCCTGGAGGGTCTGAGGTATGGCATCACTAGATTTTTATTATAAAGATTACTCCTGAGTAGATTGTAATGGGAGATTCTACATCCACAAAGCTGAATCAGAAGGTAATTATAATAACCCAGGCATAGTGGCCGGCGCTATTAGAATAGTCTGATCATAATGATGATTAAATATTGGGTCATCTGGGTAACTCAGTCGGTTAAGTGTCTGCCTTGGGCTCAGGTCATGATCTCAGGGTCCTGGAATCGAGCCCCACATAAAGCTCCCTGCTCAGTGTCCCCGCTGCCTCTGCTTCTCCCTCTGCCTCTGCCCCTCCCCCCCACTGTGCTCGCTCTCTCTCTCTCTCTCTCTCTTTCAAATGAATAAATAAAAAAATCTTAAAAAAAATACCATACATTACAGTTGTTTCTCTAGTTGCCAAACCAAAGAAAACTGAAAAATGTATTTACTCACATCTACTAACTATTCAGATAAAACAAACAGGTATTGAAATCATTTAGGAAAAGTATCATTTCCACTTCTCCTAAATTAAGAGAAATTAACTAAATTACTTAGCATCGGAGAGATAAAACCAATATGGAATATATAATTAATAATATGTAAGTAGACATTAACATAATGATTAATTATTAGTTATTTTTATTTTTCCTTTCTCTTTATCAATGTCATTTTTCCTAGTGGTTCTTTGTCTTTGAAGGACTTACAGCATGAAGTTTGTTTCTCGTCTCCTAGTTCTTAAATTAGATGAGAAATGGTCTCTGTAGTTTATTTCAGCATTAAAAATTGAAATATAAACCTCAGCATTCATAATCTGGCAAAGCAGTAACTGTCCTGGTCTTTAGGCAATAGCATGTTTCCGTAAAAAACTAAAACGAGTTTGAAAGTACAAAGGAACACAAAAACATGTAGGGCAGGTGCGTCCTACTGATTCTGCTCCGTTCCAGGGAAGTTGTAATGTTCAGAGAATGGAATTTTGATGCACCATAATGGTCTCCTGTTGCTACCTAATGATAATTATATAATACATTAATTTCACTAAATGACTCATGCTCTGCTTATAAAATTTAATTTTAATTGTCACCAAAAAAACTATTAAGACACACTTAAAACCAAGATATGTATGGTTAGCTATTGCACTGAATTCGAGCCACCAACTGAAGGAGTTTTTGTTCTAACGATGTTTTAGGATGTGTAATCCAGTATTTGCATGCAAATGCTGAAGGAACTTTTTATTTACTTTTTATGTGTTAAGGTGGTGTGGTAGTATCAAACTTTATTAAATAGGGAATACTTCCAAAGCAATATTTATGGATTATGCAGAGTGAAGATGTTTTATCAGCATATTAAAAAACAAACTACCAACCAGTAATTTCTGAACATAGAACTCACTACACACAAGTATGATATACCACACTTAACTTTGGAAGCCATTTGCATAATTCTCAGAGCATTTGCAGCAGCGGTGTTGTTGGGGAGAAAAGAATGTATGCAGAATGAAACCCGGCACACACAGTAAGAATGGACTCCCTCTCTACGCCAAGAGTCCAATGTGCCATCCTGAGGATTTCCTAAAGGATGAGGAACGCCACAGAGGACTAAGGCAGCTGTGTCAGGGCTCATGGGAAAATGTATTCATCTGCAGTATCTTGACAAATTAGTGAGATTCCAGGTTGAAAAAAAGAAAGAAAAAAGAAGGAAAAGAAAGAAACCGGGTATATATGATAGAGAACAGAGTTGAGCTCAAGAGGCAATTTGAGAACAACTCAATAGTTTGACAGTCATGGAAGATTGGTTCAGAGGAGTTCTGGAAAATTGATAAGAAACATGTTGAGTTCTGATGGGGAGGCCAGAGAGACCTAAAGACAGTGCTGCTGGTAGAAAGACTTGGCGACTTGGCCTGTCCTCGAGAAGTCTTGTTCGGTGCGTTTTCCAGCAGGTCACAAGAGGCAACATCTAGAGGGTCTGTATGCATATTCTGACTCTGGACCACAAGCATGCCAACCATTTATTCCAATGGGTCTCAGGTGTAAGAGGCCTCATACCTGCCACACAAAATCTCCACTCCTCCTAGATCCCAGGGTGTGCACATAAGCAGCAGAAGGCCTGGGGGGGAGGGGGGCAGAAAGAGAGAGAGAGAGGTTATGCAATAAAGAATATTTATGCACACACATACATATATATAAATCAGTTATGCATGCATGTGTTATTGTTAAGTTACATAGTGAGGGTAAAGAAACTGGGTCTATATTGGGATTATGACATTTTTTCTTAAAGTTTGCTGAACTGCTTAGATGTGTCTCCCAGACCCTATTTCTTCCTAAATCAGAAGTACCAGCTAGCAACAGTTCATCCTGATGTGAGTCAGGCAGACGAGTTTGGTCCCACCATAAACCCCTGGTCTGCGGACGTGGAGAATCGTGACACCCCATCCAATATGGTGCACGCCATTTTCATTCATTTTCTCAACTAATGCCTGATGGATTCCACCCTGAGTCTGGATGGGGAGTGAGGAGGAGATAAGGGGGTGGGGGAGATCTGTTCAATAATCCCTGTCTTCCACATGGCGTCCCAAGAAGAACTTTGTAGTTGTCCAACAGAATGTAGCATGAGGGAGGATGAGAAGCTGTTTTGACTTTGGCCCAGGTGGGCTCAGGAGGTTCTTCTGTGGATATTCTGGGTTAGTGGACGTTGAGGGGAGGGGAAACCTTGGAGCTTCCTCCAGCTGTCTGGCCTCCTGGCAGCATCTCATGAAGAGTTCCTTAGGAGCCACAACTCTCCTAAATTCGTCCTCTCTGTTTTTCAGAGTAGCCCTGGGCATGAAAGCCCACGGAGATGCAGAGAAGTCACGCTTGCAAGCAACCCTGCCTCTTACGTTTAAACCAGGAGCTTAGCACTGTATGCAATGTAGAGTGAGCTGCTTCCCGGCCAACTTCCCATCAATGCCTTGTAGAAATTCTTATGCTGAGCTGACTTCTTTTAGCTCTAAGTAGCAGAAATAGAGCCCTGAGTCAACAAAATGTTCTTCCAGTTCTAAAACAAAAGAGGCTGAATTTATTTAACCTGAAACATAAATGTATTCCCAGTGTGGGGTTGGCATGCTAAACACCAGCTGCCCTTAAGGGGTAGTGATTTGGTTTAAACCCTTAGAGCGGTTTTAAAATCATTCATGAACTTCAGCGTTTAGAAGGGTAGGGAAGCTGTTCATCTAAAAAAAGAAATTGGTATTTCCTCCAAATATATAATGGAACATTAGGCAAACTAAATCAGTGGTGCGTCTCTGATGAATGTCCTTGTCATCTCCCTGTGTGGGGCTCTAAAAATGAAATGAAGGTGGGAGCCTTATGGTGTTTTATTTATTTTTTGTAGCTCACTATGGCATTCAACAGTGCCTAAAACTATAATACTTCTTTTTAAAGTGGGCCACAAGTGGGGGATTTTATGGGTTCTCTTGTCAAGTCATCCCATGCAATGCAAACACGGTACTCAGTCAACTCAAGAAGGAATCCCACACAATTTGAAGAACTGGGGACATGGGTTTTAATGCTGCTACCTAAAAACGTTTATGATGGAGATTTATTTGTGGCTTGTGAGTATGTTTGAAGCTTAGTGATCTCTCGGATATTCAATTAGCCGTTGGTAAATGAGTGAGAACATTTTGTGCATGTATTTTTGCAATATTTACTTAGGGCCTACGCTTAGAGCAGCTTTTAGTCTTACTCTCATCTGTTATGATAAATGCATGTGCGTGTGCCTGTGTGTGTGCATGTGTGTAAATATTCACAGTTGTGTAATCCCAGATGTGCAGTGACTGATCGTGGTCACCTCCGTACTGCTGAATGTCCTCTTCATCTGAATAACTTCACTGCCACATTTGAAATGGGTCTCTCTCCCCTTCTTGAGACCCTACGGCCTGTCTGCCCCTGGTCTCCATACGTTTAAGCAGATCTGATTCGTTCTACCTTTCCCTAGATCTGTTTGCTTCTTAAACCTTTTCTTTTAATACTGTGTAACAATACTCTTTTTTTTCTAGTTTCATTGAGGTATCATTGGCATTCAAGAAACTACACATGGCTCATGTATGCAATTTGGTGAGTTTGAGTTAGGACATATGAATACTCTGGTTACCGTCACCACGATCAAGGTGACAGATGTTTCTGCCACCTCCCAAACTAACATATTCAGCATGTGTTAACGCTCTACCCTTATCTTCCCCTTCTCCCGATAGGGCTCCCTCCCCTGAATTCTGCTTCTTGGTTACTCGGTTACAAGCCAGATTCTGGGGAGCCATGCGTCTCTTCTTTCACCCTCACTGTCCACATCCGGTCCATCACCAGTCCTGATAATTTTACATGTTTCTCCCTGTTCTCAGATTCCCTCCTTCTCTCTCCAGACAACCACAGTCCAGCTCTCACTGTTTCTCACTTGAACTAATACCACAACATCTTTTTTTTTTAACATAGACTTTATTTTTCTGCTATCTATCAAGGACACACTACATTAAAAAAAAATCTTCATAGTTTGTTTAGTTGACTGCTATTTTTTTTCACTTAATCGATTATTCTGACACACTAATCCTAATTACCCTCAGTGTACCTGCTGGAACGCTGTCTCTAACCAACAGTTCAACCACAGGAAACATCTCTCAGTGCAGCATAAGGCTCACATCCCATAGCTGCTTCTCCAGCTTGCCCCGAGTCTGTGCTAACCTGCTTGTCTTCTACTAATACACCTTCTCAGTACCTCTCCTGAGTCCCTGTGCTTCTGCTCATGCTCCTGCCTTGATTTCTTCCTTTTCCATTCTTTACCTAGAGAACTGATCTTTGAAAATTCTGGCCAAACATAATCTCTTCCAGAAAACCCAACCTGAACTTTTCTGTATCCTAAATGACCCATACCCATGGCACATGTATACTGTGCACAACTTTTTGGTAGTAATTCCCAAAGCATATTGAAGTTATCTATTTATCCCAATTTCTTGCAAGCTGAGACTATGTCATATTGATCTGAGAAACCTATTACTCAGCCAAAATATTTGGCTTGTAGAAGATGCTGAATTGGAATTTCAGCATGTAGTATAGAGCACATAGATTTCATTTAAAAAGCAGCATTAATGCGAAGAACAAGTGAAATTTCTAATCAGGATGGGGCAAAATCTTTACCACCTGGAGACAGGGAAACACTAGGTCTAAGACGATTACGGGCAGGAATCCTGGGACACATAAGCTTCCAGCCTGTTCGGGTACATGCGTGAAGTTGTATTTTCTTCCCACCCCTTTACAATACATACTCCATTTAAATTATTTAATATTCGTCTAAGAAGAAATACGGACTGTTTTGCCTCACAAACCCTTGCTCCATTCATCTAGCTGTGCCTTTTAATGCTACATTACTTATTTATGAGATCCAACCTTCTACAAATTGCACTTCTGTTTTATAGACTGATGAAAATTCATGGCCTATTCTCTCTAGCTGGATTTCAGTTATCCTTCTCTACAAATGTGATGGCTCCTTACAATTACTTACACCGACTTTACTGCCTAACTCAGGAGGAAGCTGGGCAAATCAACTTTTGGTTTTACAGGAAGGATTCCAACTGTTTCTGAAGCTTTTTATTAAGATCAACTCTTGTCCTTTAAACTTTAAGAAAAATGTGGAATATATGGAAAGTGATCTAAACATACATGCACAATTTATTATAAAATTAACATATTGTGCCAGGGCATATGGTGTATATACCGGGAAATAACCATCACCAAGAGAGCCCTCTGTGTGCTCCCTCTCAGTGACACTCTCCTCCACCTTCAGTTAACTGCGTGGTTAGTTTCTTGCTTTCCACTGTGGATTGACCAACTCCATAAGCGTCCATAAACAACACAGTTTAATTATATCTTTTTTAAATTGTCTATAAATAGAATTATAGAGTATGTATTCTTTACTACCCCCCTTCCTTTATTCACCTTTATCTTTTTAGGTCAATTTTCTGTCTGTCTGTTCATGTATTTTGTATATGGTATGCTGCTGTCCTACGATTCATGTTCACATTCTTACTACTGATGAGGACTGGAGTGGCTTCCAGTTTCAGGCTGTTATACTCAGTGCTGCTGTGAATACTCTAATATAATGTTTCCTGGTGCATATGTGCCAGAATTTCTCTGTTATGAATATGAGTATATTTAACTATACTGAAAATCCCGAGTTGTTTCCCATAGTAAGTGTGATGATTCTCTGAGGTAGAGATTATCTCCGCATGCATTTTTGGTGTGTCAGTCTTTCTAATTTGAGCCAGTCTGGTACAATTTTAGTGGTCCCACATTATAGTCTTAATCAGAATTTTCCTAATGAGATTGATTATCTTTTCTTATGTTTACTTGCTATTTTCAAATTTTTTTCCTAAGTACCTTTTTAAATCTCCTATCCATCGATCTTTTGGATGACCATTGACTTTCTTCTTTAAGTGTTCTTTTTCATCTGTGGGACTTCTTTATATACTCAAGCTATGACTCACTCCTTGTTACATGTATTTCAAACATCTTCTCAAACTCTGGAGCTTGTATTTCACTTTCTTAAAGGTGTCTTTTGGTATAAAGAGTGTATTTATTTATTTATTTATTTATTTAAGCGACTCAGAGAGAGGGTGCACGTGTGAGCAAGCAGGGTGGGGAGGGGCAGAGGGAGAAGGAGAGAGAGAATCTCAAGCAGGCTCCACACTCAGTGTCTGCCTAACATGGGGCTTGATCTCACAACCCTGAGATCATGACCTGAACTAAAATCAAGAGTCAGACACATAACCAACTGAGCCCCCCAGGCACCCTTAGCCATCATTTTTAATTATTGCTTGCTATCCTTAGATCACTAAGATATCCTTCTATATTATGAAAAACTTTATTTTGTTATTTGTAGTACATCTACCATCTGAAATTGATCTTTGCATATGATGTGACATACAAGTCCACTTTCATTTTCTTTTACATAAATACCCATTTATCTAGTAGGCAAGTCTTTTCCCTATATTTTCTTCTAGAAGTATTAACAGTTTTAAGTCTTATAAGTCTTTAATTCATTTTGAGTTGATCTTTGTATATGGTGTAATATATGGTTCAATTTCTTTCTTTTTCATGCGGGTATCCGATTTTCCCAGCACCATTTGTTGAGGACGCTAGCCCTCTCTATTGTGCCTTCTTGGTTATTTTGGTTGAAGATCAGGTAACTGTATTGGCATGGAATTTTTTATGGGATCTCTATTCTGTAACATTGGTCTATTTGCCTGTTTTTGTTTTGTTTTGTTTTGTTTTTGCCAGAGCAACTCTCTTTTAATTATAGTAGTTTTGCAATATACTTTGAAATCAGGAACTGTGACAACTCCATTTTTTTTTCTTTTTCCCCAAGATTGCTTTGGCTATTCAGTGTCTTTGTGGTTCCATATAAATTTTGGAAATATTTTTCAACTTCTGTGAAAAATGCTAATGAGATTTTGGTAGAGATTTCATAGAATTTCTAATTGCTTTGGGCAGGATGGAAATTTAAACAATATTAAAGCTTCCAATTCATGAACATGGGTAGTCTTTCCATTTATTTATGTCTTCTTTATTTTCTTTTTCATTAATGTTCATCTGTTTCATCAATGTTTGTCTTTTTCATCATTGTTTCATCTATCATGACAGTTAAAAACAGTCATTATAGAATGATAAAATGTTCAATTCATTAAAAAGATATAATAATTATGACTAAATGCATGCACATCAGAACATCTAAATATATAAGCAAACATTGACAGATCTGAAGTGAAAATTAGCAGTGTAATAATAGACTTCAAAGACCACTATCACTTACAGATAGAATATCTACAGAAAATCAATAAGGAGACAGCAGACTTGAGCAACACTGCAGACCAACTGACCCTATTGTATCTAAATAGAATGCATCTACTTCTTGAATGAGACATGATACATTCTCCAGGATATATCACATATTAGGTCACAAAATTAGTCTTAACAAATTTTAGAAGATTGAAATTATGCCATGTACTTTTTTCAACAATGGCAGAATAAAACTAGAAATCAATAATAGGAAAAAAAACTGGAAAATTCACACATATCTGGAAATTATGCAGTACATTTCTGAGCAATCAGTGGGTCAAAGAAGAAAGCGAACAGTAAAGTAGAAAATAGCTCAAGACAAATGAAAAAAAAACACAACATATCCAAACTTAAGGGATGTAGCTAAAGCAGTACTAAGAGGGAAGTTTATAGTAATAAATGTCTACATTAAATAGAAGAAAGAGGGTGCCTGGGTGGCTCAGTCAGTCAAGTGTTCACCTTTGGCTCAGGTTATGATCCCAGAGTCTTGGGATCGAGCCCTGCATCAGGCTCTCTGCTCAGTGGGGAGCCTCTTTCTCCCTCTGCTCCACCCCCTGCTCGTGCTCTCTCTCTCTCTCTCAAATGAATAAATAAAATTCTTAAAAAAATAAGAAAGATCTCAAATATACACATAACTTTACACCTCAAGAAACCAGAAAAGGGAAAACAAACTAAGCCCTAATTAAGAAGAAGGAAAGAAATAATAAAGATTAGAGTAGAAATAAATCAAGCAAAGCACAGACTATCTGTAGAAAAAAATCAATGAAACTAGGAGTTGTTTTATTGAAAAGATAAAAATTGACAAACCTTCAAGAAAAAGAGAAAACTCAAATAAAATTAGAACTAAGAGGAAACATTACAACCAATGCCACAGAAATACAAAAAGTTATGAGACTTCCATGAAAAATTATAAGCCAACAAATTGAATAACCTAGAAGAAATGGATAAATTCCTAGAAACATATAGCTTACCCATTCTGAATCATGAAGAAAAAGAAAACCTGAATGGTCTAATAATTAATAAAGAGTAATCAATAATCAAAGAGATTTCCTGTCAAATGTAAGCCCAAGATCAGGTGGCTTCACTGGCAAATTCTACCAAACAATAAAAGAAGTAGTAATGCTATTCCTTCTTAAACTCTTCTCAAAATGTTGGATAGGAGGGACTTTGTCAAAAATCATTTAATGAGGCCAGCATTATCTTTCTACAAAAGCCAGTCAAAAACACTACAAGAAAGAAAACTATAGGCCAATATCCCTAAAGGATATAGATGCAAAAATCCTCAACAACATATCAGCATACTGAATTCATCACCACATTAAAAGGATCATAAACCATGATACCATGATCAAGTCCCTGGGATCCAAGGGATGGTTCGACATACACAGTCAGTTAATGTGATCCACCACATAAACAGATGAAGGATAGAAGTTACTTAATCATCTCAATACATGCAGAAAAAGCATTTAATAAATTGACACCTTGTTATGATAAAAACTTGCAACAAACTAGATACAAAAGGAATCGACCTCCATTTAATTAAGGCCATAAATAAAAAGCTCATAGCTAACATCATACTCAGTAGTAAAAAGCAGAAATCTTTGCTCTGAGATCAGGAACAAAGCAAGGATACCTACTCTCACCACTCTTATTCACCATAGTACTGGAGGTTCTAGCCAGAGCAATTAGACATGAAAAGGAAATAAAAGTCATCCAAATAGGAAAGGAAGAAGTAAAATTATCTCTGTTTGCAGATGACATAATCTTAAACGTAGAAAATCTTAAAGACCACAGAAAAGTTAGAACTAACAAACAAATTGATCAAAGTTGCAAGATACAATAATCAGTTATACTAATGTATGTTAACAGCAAACTATCTGAAAAGGCAAAATAAGGAAATAATCCCATTTACAATAGCATGCAAAAGGATAAAATCCTTAGCAATAAGCTTAACCAAGGAGGTAAAATATTTGTGTCCTGAAAACTACAAAACACTGATGAAAGAAATTAAAGAACACCAAATAAGTGGAAAGGCATCCCGTATTCATAGATTGGAAGAATTAATATTGTTAAAACGTCCATTTTACCCAGTAAGTCTTGATGGTTGGTAGAGCAAGTTCTCTCACCTTATCTTCAAGAAATGTTTAACTTTCTCTACAGCTATAGCAGCTCCTTTCTATACCTTTTGGTCTATTGGCATAAAGAGCCAAAAAATAAACACTAGTCAACTGTGAATGTAGGTGTAAGGGGGACCTTACTGTCTCTTTAATGGAAGCATGACTCTTGTCCCCAGAGCACTAGGACCTCTAGTGCAGCAGAGCCTCAATTTGCAAGGACCAGAATCATATATTCCCCGGTAGGTCAGTCAGGATCATGGTGATAGAGGCCACTGATACTCAAACCCTGATTCTCATTCTCACCTGTTCTCCCTATCAATAAAAGTACCATATAATGGCCACCACTTCCTTAACCCTATAGAAGGTCATCCCCAAAGTTGCCCTTAGCTGTTTCTTTAAGAAGTCATTCCAGTTCTACCAGACTAGCATTGTTGGATGGTACAATATATTACAGCCAACTACAATCCTGTAGTTATGTGCACATAATTGTACCTCCTTTGCCATAAAATGAGCCCCTTGGCCTGAAATGATGTTATGTGAAATCTCATGGACAATAAATCAGGTATTTAATGTCCTTTAATTTAACTGGGTATTTAATGCTACCCTTAGAATATTCATTAATCACAGTAAAGATCATAGTAAATAAGAGTCTTTAGTTCACCTGCTTTGGGCAGTTTTTGATTATATAAATCGAACATTACCCTTGTTGGCTGCCCTACTATCTTGCCCTTAGGAGCACCATGATTCCTATGCATCGTAGCAGTTCAGTTGCCATCCCATCCTTGCAAATTGTTATGAAATATTTCATCCGTCTGCCTTTGACATTTGAGGATTGCTACCTGGATTCAGAACCCAGAATCTAGAGTTCTGTCATTCACACTAACACTAAGGAACACAGTTCGATAGCATCAGGATAAGTGTCCTGTCCTTGGCCTAGAGAGGAGAGCCACCCTTGAATGTCCAGATAATGCCAGTGCATCTCAAGTTGCACCTTCCTGTATTGCTCCAAAGAAGGGAAGTTATTGAGGCGTTGTTTTATTCTGGGCAGCAAAGTTAACTGGTGTCTTCTCTGGTCTCACATAATAAATCCATACTAAAATGCCCATAGCTTTGAGTCTCTGACCTCTTCCTCAAATCTCTAAGACAGTTCTAAAATTTATACCTGGTTTATTGTAAGCCATTGTTTTTCTGGAGCTTCAGGGAGTAACCCAGTAGTAAGTTAGGATCAGCTCCAGATATCCTTGCCACAGTCCCAAGTACCTCGGGTATCAGGAACTCTCTTGTTATTCAGAACTGTAATTTCCTCCCTTTAACCCAGCCAGCACAAGGAAGATTCAGGTATATTCCCCTGGATCCTGCCAGTAGTTGTTAACCATATCCTGCTGTTATTTGTGGTGGATAATCTTTTTCTTCCTATAGCAGAGTGATTAGCTATGCTGCAACTTACCTTAGTTATTGATACAGAAGCAATGAAAGTGGATAGTTACAGATCTTGAGGAGGGTGTACATTATCTTGTGAGACATCTACTTTACATGGGGTCCTTTTATCATCTCCTGGTAAGGGCAGACTGCTATGCTGTAGCATAAAGAAATGGTAAATTTCTCGTTCTGAAGTCTCAGAGAATGAAGATTTTCAAGGTTTTGAAGTGCTTCCAACCACAGGTGCTCAGCCCTGCTCTCCTTCTCTATCACTACTTTGAGTTGGTGTAGCAGATGTATCAGAGAGCCTCACTGGAGAATTTATCAGCTTTTTAAGTTCCTGTATTACTTATTGGACTACCTACATTGTGTCTGAAAGAAGAGATTCATAATAGTTTTTTTTTTCTTTTCCTTCTTTCCTTCTTTTTCTTTTCTTTTCTAGTAAACATTTATTCTCTGCATTTAAAAAAAAACACAGCTCATTGACTTCTTTGTGTCACTGTGTCAAGTGAATTTTTGGCTCACTCTATGTCAGTCTGACTTTTTGAAAAAATTCCACTGCTTTAAACGAATCTTGGCTTGCTTTGAGAAAAGATAATGCAAAATTTTGTTTCCTTCTTTCATTGACTTCACACTTACCACAGAAGAGCATTATCAGTTAGGGACTCTGTTTCATAACAAATAGATTTCAGATAGACTTCAAAGGTACACCAATAAATAGGAATTTCTGAACCTAAATGATCGATTTCTATAGATTATATATATATATATTTTTTTCATTTGTCACTTGGAGTCAGTAAGTCTCTTGATAAATACATCAGATTGAATGGAACCTAAGATTTCTGGTTGGGGTTGGCCTATTGGAGGAAGTTATATCCTTACAGGGCCAATTCTATCTCTGAGTTCCTGCTTCAGTGAGTACTCTGTGTTTCATACTTTCAATCTGTATTTGTAAAATGTAATCCCTACAGCAGTCAGTGTTGCTGCAATAATGCTGTGTAACAGGCAGCCTCAAATCTTCACGCCACACAACAGTGAATATTCACTTTTCTCACTCTTAGGCCTCAGGTTGGTAGGAGCTGATAGGGGTTGGTAGGAGTTGATAGGGGTTGGTAGAGGTTGGTAGGGGTTGGTAGAGTTTGGTAAGGATTGGTAGAAGTTGGTAGGATTTGATTGAGTTGGTAGGAGTTGATAGGGGTTGGTAAAGGTTGGTAGGGGTTGGTAGGAGTTGGTAGGAGTTGATAGGGGTTGGTAGAGATTGGTAGGGGTTGGTAGAAGTTGGTAGGAGTTGATAGGCATTGGTAGGAGTTGATAGGGGTTAGTAGAGGTTGGTAAGGGTTAGTAGGGGAAGGTCAGCTTGGGTTGATTAATCTCAGCAGGCCCCCAACAGGTGTTACAACAGGCTATAGCTCAGTTTAAACATGCTTCACAAATGTCTTACTCTGCACCAGCACCTACCTTGAACATGTTTTCTTATGAAGGGTAAGAATGCAAGAGCCCACACCGAATCCCATGTGTACACATAACCGCACATGTGCATATAATATATGTCTTCTCTGGTGGAAGTTACTGTGGTGTCACTTGGCAAAGGGAATGGGAAGAAACATTCAATAAAGGAGATAGTGGAAAATCAGAACAATAATAAAACTTACCATAATCCTTTACAATTTACACTAAAATCTGTTTACACAGATTTTTCATCAGAGATTCTATTTTACCAGGCATGTTAGTGGAGGTGGGAGCATTCAGGAAATACAAATAGTTTTTTGTTGCTCAACAGTGTTCTTCAAATTCTGTTGAGTGTCTGAGCACAAGTAGTCTTGTGCTCTTGTCTCCACCTGCATCACACAGAGCCCTCCCAAAGCCTGTCTTTTTGGCTTTTCTCCATCTCTTCTCTTCTTCTTCCCTCAATGAAGAAAAGAAATAGCTTTTCTTTTAGCTACACAACTGTTTAATAAATATCTTTTGACTAGACTTTTGCAACCATAATTTTTAACCCAAAGAATAGCAAATCAATATATTTTCTCTGGGGGAAAAATGTATTTCCTTCTTGAGAGCCAATTTTGTAGAAAGTGTTAGAGATAATTTTATAAAATTGTCCATATACTATTTTTGAATTATTAAATGTAATTTGAAACCCCTTCTTTAATTATGCAAGAGAAGAAAATCTACATACTTTAAAGTATATTGCTGCAAGATATTCACAAAAATGTTTTTAAATTGTCTTGTTTGTTATTTTTACTACCCTCACCATCTATGTGTGTTGTGAACCACAAGTGAGAAAAAATTTAAAATATGAATGTGGCTGAATAAATGAATATTTGTTAGTACCTTTATTCTTACAGTACCTCAGGGGAAATCACACCAAAAATACTAATTTTACAGATAAGGTAATGGGGGGTTGGAAAAGTTATGTGGTTTGACAATTTTCACACATTTATTTATTGATTCAACTACCACTTGAACTTGGCTATTCCTGCTACCCAAGCCAATTATATTTTTCTACTACACTGCACTGTCTTTGTTGAAAAACTTCACATCTCATCCTATCCACTTGCAAAGCAAAGAAAAATATTTTATGGTCAAGGATGTGAAAAAAAAACTTAAAAAATAAAAAAAATGATTTTAATCCAAATAAATATGTATAATGATGTTGCATTAGGTGTATTTTTATACTTATTTTCAATTGTATATATGTATTGATCACGGTTCAATCTGATCCTTTCAGAGAAAAAAGTCCAATTTACTTTTGTGATGTGTCCTAGCAGCTAAAGAGGAAACAAAAGCAGCCTTTAATAGGTCTAGTTTTAGGGGTGCTGGGTGCCTCAGTTGATTAAGTGTCTTGCTCTTGTTTTCAGCTCAGTTCAGGATCTCAGGGTCATGAGATCGAGCCCTGCATTGGGCTCAGAGGTTAGCATGGAGTCTGCTTAAGATTCTCTCTCCCTCTGCCCCTCCTGCTGTGCTCTGTTTCTTTCTTTCTCAAATTAATAAATACATCTTTTTAAAAAGTCCATTCATAACACCATATTTTACCTAAATAAATATATGCATTTATATTTATCTGTCATATTTTTGATAAACTGTTGCTCATTCAGTAGAAACTAATATGTCTCACTTTTATCTATCCAACGTTGCTGTTGTTCCCTAAACAAATCTTATATCAGAACTATATCATCATGAGCTTGGCATAATATAAATATAGCAAGTAAAATAAATTATGAAATCATAGTATCTTAAAAGTGGAAAGACAGCACCATTCAGATAACTTTTCTATAGTAACCTTTTAATTTTAAGAATTAGGAGAAGGAGAACCAAAGGCCACATAGTCAGCATGTTAGATAGAATGAGGGCTCAAACCAAGATATTTCATTTCCAAGTTCAGTATCCTTTTAACTACAATCACACAGAAGACCCTACCCACTTTCCAGTGCCCAATAAGAATCTTCTCATACATCTTCACAGTATACTGTGTGTTTGATCTCTAAATTATGTCTGATCCTGTTAACCCAGTTATAAGACATTGTATTGCAATGGTACTATAATTAATAATGGTGAAGTGAAATACCCAAAATTGGTTATTTATGATTTGCTTCACCATTTTTCATTTAATTGAGTTCTTCATCCAATGGCATGGTACTAAGCAATTTCTGCTTCGCAGGACTTTTCTCTTGACTAATGCTTAATGCTGGTAGGAGGAATGTAAGAGGCACAGAGGTGAAGACTTGGCAGCATAGGTAGAGAGAGGAAATTCAAATAGAAAGGAGGGACTCCTGGGTGTCGCAGTTGGTGAAGTCGACTCTTGACTTTGGCTCAGGTCATGATCTCAGGGTCATGAGATCAAGCCTCGCATCAGGCTCCCCACTCTGCAGGGAGTCTGCTGGAGATTCTCTCTCCCTCTCCCTCTGCTCCTCCCCCCACCTCTCTCTCTCTCTCCCTCTTTCTTTCTCTCTGGAATAAATAAACCTTAAAAAAAAAAAAAAAAAAGGAAGTGAAACCAGCGTCTTGACGGGATAGCTGCACTGCCACATTCACTGAAGCATTATTCACAATAGCCAAAATATGCAGTCAGCCTAAGTGTTCATGGACCAATGAATGGATAAAGTAAAGCTGGTATATATGTACAATGATATATTATTAAGCCTTTAAAAAGGACACAATCCTCACTTTTGTGACAATGTGGATCAATTTGGAGGTCATTACACTACATGAAATAAGCCACACACAGAAAGACAAATATTGTATGATTTCACACATACGTAGAATCTAAAGAAGTCAAACTCATGAAAGAGAGTAGAATGGTGTTTGCCAGGGGCTGGAGGGTGCGGGAAATGGGGAGATGTAGGTCAAAGGGTGCAAACTTTCGGTTAGAAGAGGAATAAATTCCAGAGAGCTAACATACAGAAGTGTAACTACAGTTAATGTAGAATACTTGAAAAAAATAGAAATGGTAGAAATGTAAGACTATCGCAATGAACAGGTTCTTTGTACTTTCAAACAAGAAATTCTTTTTTAAAAGATTCCAAAAAAGACAAAAATACCTACCTTCCCCCCTGAAATCTTGAATTATTTGACCTTACCGTCCTCTAAGCAATGGGATGAGAATTTCAGGTGGACCCCTGCATACCTAGAAAATGTTACATGCCATTTTTGGTCTCATTAAAAATCGCAGGTAGTCTTGGTCCTGAAGAGGCTGAAAAATCAATGTTAGAGCATTGAAATGACATCACTCACAGGAAGAAATTAATGAATTAACATAGGTACAACAAAGTAGCATTGGTTACATATATTTAGTTGACTTTTCTAAGCAAGTTTGCTTTTCTGATTTTTCTCTTTGATTGTCACTCAGTTGGAAATCACAAATGCCATGAGCTCAAGGATAATTCACAAGTGCATAAAACTTTCCATAGACTTAATGTGGACACTTGGTACTTTCAGTGTTTATTAAAGAAATGCTATAGATAAGAATAAGAATATTCAGAGAAAATATTCTAGAACAATAACATCATTTCTTCCACAACTTTATTTTCCTCTTGTATTTGGCTTACTGTCAGCTTTAGAAATAAGAAGTGAGAAGAATATCTGCAACCTTGTTAGGATTTATTGGGAATAGACAAGTGACAATGAATACATGCTAAATGGATTTTTGAGAGATTGCCTAGATTCCACAGAGATCTGTGGGCGTTCGCTATATTTATTATGTGACATGTATTGCAAAAATGTTTTAAAATAGTATTACCATTATTAATTAACATATGTTGATTGTTTGCAACATGCCAGACACTGTTCCAAGTGCTTTCTGTGGATGAGCTTAGTCAATACTCCCAAAATCTGACTCAGTAGATACTGATAATACCTCCATACCTGCAGATTCTAAGAGGTGAACCGTTCACTACAATCACGTAACTGAGAAGTGGCAGGATCAGTTGTATCAAGCTGTGAGATACCTAGAGAGCTTGTACTTATCTTAATTGGAGGCAGCCAAAAATTCTGGAGAAGAGCACTGACCTTGGCATTAGACAGTCTGGGGTTTGAATTCTAGCTATATCACTTAGCAACCCTAGGACTTGGGGCAAATTATCTAATCTACCTGAAATTCAAGTTTCCTCATCTACAAAATGGAGAGAGTGGGTCTAGTTTATAGGGTCCCCTAAGGCTTGAAGGAGGAAATGCACAATCCCCAGCCATAAACCTCTGCTAGCTAGTGTGATCGTACTAGTGACAATGGCAGCGGTACATTTCTACTCTTGATTTGAGACCTAAGGTGAGATTTATTTCCATCTTGATATAGCCATCTATGGCATGAACCATTTTGCTAGGCTTCGAATCATCCATGCATTTCTTTCTTTTTTTTTTTTTTAAGATTTTATTTATTTGTCAGAGAGAGAGAGAGAGCGAGCACAAGCAGGGGGAGGGGCAGAGGCAGAGGGAGAAGCAGACTCCCTGCTGAGCAGGGAGCCCAATGTGGGGCTCGATCCCAGGACCCTGAGATCATGACCTGGACCAAAGGCAGACGCTTAATGACTGAGCCATCCAGGCATCCCATCATCCATGCATTTCAAACGCATGTCCTTTATGCTTGCATAAAAGTGGCTGGCAGTGTTTCACCAATCACTAATGACCTTAAAAGGTTGCTGCTTACCATCAGAGTCCTGTCTGTTTTGATGTTGAACTTGAGGATGAAGCATCAGTTGGCTCCAAATCTAAATCACCATGCCATCATCCAGAAAACATATTTTTTTCTGTCTTGACCACTAAAATGCTGTCCAGCACAAATTTGACCATAAATATGTGGGGTAGATGAATGAATGAGAGCATGTCTGATGGAGTCAAATGAAATCTACACATAATTATTTTGTATTCTTATGCATTTTTCTGATATAGGAATGGGAAAAACTAATGTTATTCAAAACAATTAAATTAATATTTACTGGGATGAAAACTAAGTTGTAGGCTACAGCATAAATGTGAACAAAGTACATCCTCCACTCTTTTAGGATTTACATTAGCTAGCAGAGGTTCAAATGCAAATAATTATATACAGTGCAGAGTGAAAAGTGCAGAGACCAGTGTGCACCGAGTGCTACGGGATCACAGGAAGTGAGAACTAATTTAATTCAATGCTCAGCATTTAAATGATTATATAAATATAGACTTAAATTTATTTTTGTTCATTTGGTTTTATTTGATAAAAATAACATTAGTTCTGCATCTACACAATAACATATTTTAAAAAACGCTCCACTGAAAATGTCCATTGTTTATAATGTGCTTTCTTTCAAGGTAAAAAGGGTTTCCCGTGTTTCCATCTCTTCAGTGTTTACCCCTTCTTTCCATCTAGTCCAGCACAGGCTTTCTATTTTCAAACAATGCTTAGTATAAAGTGGGTACCTGTACCTCAAGACTTCTTTTCACAGATTTCTTGCCTGTTTCGATTTGTGTGAAATCCCAGAAGGTCTGGTTAAAACTGATCTGCAACAATAGAATATTGCTGAAGTTTTAGAGCAAATAATTGCATCCAAATCTTTGTACGTTGACACACTCAGCCTGCATGAAACCTGCCGTTGTAACTGGATAGATGTGCACGCCATATGCCGATCACTGACAATTTTATGTAGAATTCAAAATCCAGATTTGAAATGGGACTGTTAGTCTGAAGGTCATGTTTTTCCATTATCTCTCTGAACCTTGTAGTAGATTCTGACAGGCCTTACTTTTCTAAAGTAACTACTCACGTAAAATCAACTCAGACAAGGAATAAGATTATCTTGGGTTATTTTAGATGCAATTGTTTTCTATTTGGCACAGATGAAGATTAATTTCACTTTGTATCTGAGACTAGTGTTCATTATCTTATTAGTTAAGCAGAGTTTGCAGTTGGTTCTTTCATGCCTCTATTGTTTTCAGTGAAGTTACTTTCAGGCAATCGGAGCAGATTGGCTTGAAGAGTGGGATGTAAGACATGTATAATATGGTATCATGCATCCCTCGTACATTAATTGTCATAGAGATTAGCAGTCCACTATCATGGACAGAGAGAGTGAGAGAGAAAGTGATGGGGAGGAGCATTGGTATAGAACAGGAAAGGCACAAGTTTTGTGTGTGGAAAAATCGGGGTTGGAGTTTCAGTTCTGCTATTACCAGCTCTACAAATTGGTCAGTGTATTTAAGTTCATATAGCATCAGTTTTCTGTTAAATGAAGTTAGTCACAATAACTTTCTTATAGTTTTGACGTGATGATTAAGAGAGGTAATGAACATAAAGGCAGCTTTTAAATTAGAAGGCACTATACAAGTATCGAATTACTATGTACATATACACACATTTACACGATTATGTCTAATTGGCATGCAGCACTTCATTAATATGTGCGTTCAACATCCAACTTTATTCACAGAACGCATTTAGTAACAATAGAGCAAAGATTTGACAAAATACTTCATATTCTATTTTTAAATAAGTAACTGTGACATCTTTAGGAGCAATCAAGTAACTCGTGGTAGGAAACATATCTTATGCTTCTGTATATTTAGCCCCAAGCACAGTACCTGGCAAATACTATATATTTAATGCATGTTGGTAAAATGAATGATTTGAGTAACAGCTCTGATATCAAGAACAAAGGGTAATATACCATCTTTTGAACTTTTCAGGCCAAAAGTTTGGTATTCTTTGAACTGCACTACGTTAAGATAAAAATCCAGGGAGTGCAAGAACACCGTGATCAGAATACTGTTCCTCACCCAACACAAAAACAACATTTACAAGGGTTTGTACAAGTGTTTCTGATTGTAGGCTAAATAATATTTTGCTCTGCCTCCTTTTGAAGAGAGTCTCATAAAGGAGGAAATGGCAACATTTTATCAATATGTTTTTCTGCTTAAGAGAGAGATTGCATCAATATATATTCTACTTTAGTTGGATGGCTATAATCCTTTTTATCTTTCATTTATCTGTTCCTTGAATGTAGATTTATGAAGTGTCTATTACATGTGGAGCACATTGCTGGGACAAACAGAAGGGTCTCTGCTCCCGTGGACCTCACAGACCATAGAATGTCAGACATTATCTACGTAAACACACTGTTTGTTAGATACAAAAGTAAAAATTTGGTCATGAGCACAGTAGGGGAAGACAGACAGGACTCTGAATGTGTATAATCAGGGCCCTGTCTAGATGGAGAGGCTTATATATTGAGGGCTCCTGTGAGGGAGAACTGTGGACGCTTAGAATGGAAGGATCAGTGGGTTACTGAGACGACCACTCCAAATAGAAGAAAATGCAAACACTAAAAGAGAAAAAAAAAAGAAAGAAAGAAAGAAAGTTTGGCATGACAATAAATAACTCAGTAAATAACTCATGAAGGCATGTGTGTGTAGTGCTGATAATATATGTTGACCTTTTCTTTTCCGCCAGAAGTCTGGGATGTGAAGGGATTGCAGCAAGACGAGACAATGTAGGAACTGGTTACTTTTTAATTCTTTATTTCTTTTGTAATGATAAACTCTTCATCAGGTTTAAAGGCTGATGCAGCTAGATTCAGGAAAGAGGAATGTGGAAGATTCTGGAAAGAGGCACAACATAGTCCCAAGAGCATGGCCCCTGGGAATGTCAGAGAGAAGTGTCTGCCCTGATGTGTCCGTAGCAGGAGAATGGAGAAGACAGGGACAGATGCTGGAAGATTTGTAGATTTATTTTGAAATGACTACCTCCATGTCTCAAAAGAATCAATGAAATTTTACAGCTCCGGGTACACTGCATTCTCTATGTCTCAGGACTTCAGGGTATGACTTCCATTGACTTCGCTGAAGTATTTTTTCATTCTGATATCACCTCAGATGAGCCAGCCGCAGGGTAAGGAGGAATGTGAGGTTTTTGCAACCGAGGTTTCTATTTTTCTCACTGAATACATGCAGGATCTGAGACGCTACAGAACAATAGTTCCAAGGGGGGGCGGATTTCTGTGATATGGCTCTTAATTTTGAAAATTAAAATAAGTCAAATGTTTCAGAGTGAATTCTAAATTGTTTCCAGGCCGTCTTAGTGCTTATCTCTTGGTTCCAGTCTATCATTAAACTAGTGTAGTTTATAACGTTACATGAACTAGAGCAGCCCCTCCCCTTAAGAAAGATCACAAACAGATGGCCTATTAATGTCCTAAATTCAAATTCAAGTTCTCTTATTTGCTAGCTATAGGGAACTGAATACGTTTCTTCACTTTTCTGTAATATTCTTATCTGTAAAATGTGGTCAATAATAACTGTCTTGCTGGGTGTTTGTAAGAACTAAAATATAGAAAAGATGTAAAGTTCACCATACCTGGGACTTTCGCTGTTACATGAAAGTTAGATTCAAAAAGAACATATGAGTCACATCTCTGGGCATGAGAGTAGGAGTAGAACATCCTTAGCTTAGGTCAGAGCAATCAAACCACAGACTTTTGTAGCTGTGAGGCCATCCTGTAGCTCTGTAGATGATTATTTCATTTGAAAACAATGAATGGGTGATGCTGTCATGATTCTAGGTATGCGTGTGTGCGTATGTGCATGTGTGTGATTCATTATGTTCAGTTAAACAAGGTGTCTTTAGGGGCGCCTGGGTGGCTCAAATGCTGAAGCATTTGCCTTCGACTCAGGTCATGATCTCAGAGTACTGGGATCGAGCCCCACGTCGGGCTCCCGGCTCAGCAGGGACGCTGCTTCTCTCTTCTCTCTGCTGTTCCCCCTGTTTGTGCTCTCTCTCTGTGTCAAATAAATAAATAGTATCTTAAAAACAAACAAACAAACAAACAAACAAACACCCCCCAAAAACAAGGAGTCTCTAATCTAATAAAAAGGCCATACAGGTACAGGCTCAGTCTGGAGAATGAGGTGTACTACCCAGATGCCCCTTCAAGGAAGGAGGGAATGTTCTAGCTTCTGGGAACCATGTAGGCAGACATCGTTCAGCAGCCAGCTGCTTCAAGGATTACTCACCTGCAAAGAGCCACCTTGCCCAAGGTCACACCCTTCTCAGTGCAGCCCCCATCCTGACTGGTGGCCGAATGTGAAGACTGGTCATTCAGAATAACTCCAATGTGCAGTTCTAACTCCAGACTCCTCTGGACTTGGCCAGAGCTGTTGGCCCCACATAGTAGCCAAATTTCTCTGTCAATCCAGTCCTGCTTTCTTCCTCTGCTTCCCACATGCATTGATCCTAAAGGTAACCACGGTAAACCACTTGCAACTAATTTACCTCTCATTGCTTCATAGGGAACACAATTTGTCAACAAAGACCCTTATATAAAAGTGTTTCTCCTCAAGTCATGAAAGAATCAAAAATGGGAGGCTTTTTTTTTCTTTTTTTTAAATCTGGATTCAGACTACAAAATAAATAAAAACAAGCAATATTTCTTTGGCTTGCTTTCTCACTATTTAGTTTATGATACCTCTGAAGGATTAGTTCATTGGGATTCTGAAACCCAGACTGGAAATATTCCCTGTGGGTATCATAATTTACCATGCGGATATATAGCAAATACAGTCTCTTTTTCACTGTCTTTTCCCCTCTATCTGAACATTTTTATGAGGAGCTCCTTTGAGCCTCCAGTCTTCTCTAATGTTTTTATGACTTCTCAGTATCATACGCATCCAAGTCCACGCAGACAGATTCCTGTCAAAAGCGATCAGTCTTCATGAAAGTAGCAAGAGTAATGCTTCCTCTGGGCATACCAAATCAAAGTGGTTCACACTTGTCATGTTGGACGGTGCCTTCCGTCTCCATTTAGATTCTTCAGACTTGAAGTTTGAAATGAGTCAATAACTTTCTTCTTTATTATCCACAAAGATTCTTAGCAGACAGATTATAGAGTTTCGGCTTCTCAGAGTGATATACTTTAACTTCCAATTTTTATCTATTTTTTATGCCAGACTCCAATTCTTTTGTATCACTTAATTATAGTGACTAGACCATTGTTAGCCATCACCATAATTTCATAGAATAAATCCTACTATTCTCAGGAAAACGTTGTACTGGACCAATTGCTATTAAACTGTTCTTTTAGAAAAGATTTTATTTATTTATTTGAGAGAGAGAGGAAGGGAAAGAGAGGGAGAGAAAGCACCAGCAGAGGCATGTTGACAGAGGGATGAATAGAAAAGGTATATTTCTAAACCTACCATTTTGGTAACATCCCAGATTCAGGGAATGGAGCATGACTAAAATTGCTAAATTTGGGCCTAGCCCAAAAAATGATGAATGATAACATAAAACCATGGGATCAGAACCTATTTTGGGCTGTACCCCAGTTACATGCTCAGGTTAGGTGAATAGGATAAGATTGTGACAATGTCTATAAAACGGAGAAAGGCCTTTTCATTTTACGGTTGCTATTTGGGAAATAATGTGTGCTTTTATCTGGTAAGAGGTATCATTCAGAGTGCTTGGGAATTAGGAGATATTTTTCTCTCATTAGATGGATATCATATTGGCCAAAGACATTTTTATTTCTTTTGCCTTAGATCTGTATCTGATAATCTAATACTTGAATATTCTCCAGAAAATGTAATTATGGAGAATTTCACAGAGAATCCAAACTCACTGTCACTTTTTCCCCCCAGTTTCCAGTTATGATTTCCTTCCAGCACTGATAGAAGCCAATCATTTGTGAGAGAACATACTGTAACAAAGAGCTGTGTGACTGACAGAAAGGCAGTATTTAGGGAATGGATTATCCTGGGCTCTTGGGGGAAATCCTGGGGCACCTTTACATTTAATACAAAAGAATGTTGGATAAAAACAAAATTAAAATTTAGGATTCGTGGAGAGGATCATAAAGACATCTGAGAAGAAAATAATATAGCCTCAATAAGCATAGAGGAAACAATTTAAAATACTTTTCAAAAAAAAAAAAAGGAAAACAATACTTTGGGTCAGAATTTGACAGACAAGGCAAACACAAACAAAAACAGAAATGCCTAAGCCAAGCAGATTATCATATAAAATACAATCTGTAGTGGTGGTATTTTTGTCTTACTTCCTTACTTTAAGAAGTAGTGTCTGTTGGCCACAATTCCAGAGATGCCCCCAAAAGATTTACTCTACGTAACTGTTTAGGAAAATGTTTTAGGAAGGGATGCCCTTGTAATGCACACTCAAGGAATGATATTTACATTAAAAATCACTTACATTGTATTTGTGCTATTTTAGGAATTTACAGAGGACTTTGCGTTGACTGGAGCATGCATTCTCAACATCACCCCCAAAATGGAAAAAATCAGTTCTTGCGAGGCAAACCCAAAAACCAAAAACCAAACAAACAAAAAACACCAAGTACTCTTGTTATGTATCACAGACAGTAAAACTATGTACCTATAGAGATATACAGTGTATCTTTGGTAGTAAAATTTGGAGGAGGAGCAGTTAGGCCCATGGTGAAGGGGTGCACAGGGAGCTTTGGGAGCATGGGATGAGGCTGTCCATGTGGGCAGGTGCTTCTAAGGGAGGCAGAGCAAGGGCTGAGCATGGTCAGGTCAGGATGTAGAGGGAGGATTCCATGCTGGAATAAAGCAGGTGCGAGACCGCATGGTTAGTTTGGTGCAGTGAGTCTCAGTGTAGGGCCTGGAATACGTTTGTCCACAGAGAAAAGATGAGACTGAGTTTTTGGATGAATAAAAGGTGGAGGGTGAGAAAACAAAAACCAGTGCCTTTATACAACATTCCACCATCACACAAAATGGTGTAATATACAGCAGACCCAAAGTGCAGAATTACTGCATGTAAAGAAAGAGGGGAAAACATGAAAATCCCCAGGTTTTCTTGTTCCCTTGCAGGACTATAGGGGATATTTGAGAAAAGCAAAAGCCCATAGAGAAGGAAAAATTCTTCCTCTAACCTTCTAGATCTTCCAGCTGGACTTAGAATTAAATTTACAAGAGACATTTTAACAGGAGAAAAAAAGTTTGATTACATGTGTGCAGAGGCCCAATAATGAAACTGAGACCTAAAGAAATGAGCAAGGTGGGCAATTTTTATGCTTTTTAGACAAAGGAACTACATTTGTGAAGAGTGGGTAGGATGAAGAAAATGGGGGTTTGTGAGCTTTGATTAGTAGGAAATCCCAAGCAGAATGTAGGCTGAGGTGGTAGAGTTGTAAAAAATGTAGCAAGGTCTGTTTTTACAGCTTTCTTGGCTCTCAAGTCCCTCTTGGTGATGATAGGATGTCTCTTTACTTCTTGGTGCAGGAGTACTTTTCATACAGGAGATTTGCTCCCTGCTTTCACGGGGACAGAGGAGGCTCTGAGTGTCTTTGCCAGCTGTTTCTGAAGTAACTGCTATTTAAAATAATCAATATGCCCAAGTGGGCCATCTTGGGGCAACCTGCCCTTGGGCCCTCAAACTTGCTGTGGAACTATATAGACATTAATGAACATGAAACATTATTTTGTGTATTTGTTTTATGAAAATGAACCTGAGGAAAACTTTTCCTGAAGCATCCAAGTCCTAATCTCTGAGCGTTTACCATTTTGTGACAAATGAATATTTAAAATTTTTAGTACAGATCTACATGCTTCTTCCTAATGCTTACTTTTTAATCACCCGGATTTAATTTACATTCTATTATTAAGAGAGCTGTAGGCTATGATGTAACTGCTTAAAATGGCTGGCTTAATTTGACACTCCGTATTACACATCACCCAACTCTAGAAAGATAGTTTGTTTCCATTTGCTTCACGTCTGGGTTTTGTTGTTGTTGTTGTTGTTGTTGTTGTTTGCTTCTCTTCTTCATTTCCATCAAGGCCCCAGCTTCCCACTGGTCACACCTTCCCTTCCCAGAGTCTTTTCCCTAATGATGCCTCCCATTATGGAATGGGTGGGTGAGCGAATGATGACTTGGATGCTTGGTATTCAACCTCACATCAGATGTCAATAACAACAGAAGGTGGTTTGTGTTAAGGGTGCCTGGGTGGTACAGTCAGTTAAGCAGCTGACTCTTGGTTTTGGCTCAGGTCATGGTCTCGGGGTCGTGGGTGGGACCCCAGTGTGGCTCCACAATTAGCATGGAGTCTGCTTGAGAAACTCTCCCTCCCTCTCCCCACCCCACAACATATGTGCTTGCTCTCTCACTCTCTTTCTCTCGAACAAATAAATCTTCAAAAAAGAAAGAAAGAGAGGAAAAAGAAAGAAAGAAAGAAAGAAAGAAAGAAAGAAAGAAAGAGAAAGAAAGAAGAGGGAAGGGAAGGAAGGAAGAGGGGAAGGAAGGAAGAGGGAAAGGAAGGAAGAGGGAAGGGAAGAAGGAAGAGGGAAGGAAGAGAGAAAGAGAGGGAAGGAAGGAAAGAAAGAAGGAAGGGAGGGAGGAATGAAGGAGGGAAGGAAGGGGGAAGGAAGGAAAGAAAAGTTTGTGCTAAGTGCAAGAGGGGTCAGAAGGCTGGATGGAAAGGCTTCCCAGAAAGAGGATGAGTGACCCTAGAGGCAGGTCTTGAAGAATTAGATAGGATTTAGAACAACAAACTATGAGGGAAGGTGGGAGAACCTGGTGTGTTTCAAGGACAACGAGGGTGGTAAACCAACCGTACTATTGTTTCCCAGTTGGTGCTGCCCCACTGTGAGAGCATGTGAGTCCCTAGCATGGCATCAGCCTTGGTCATACAAGGCTTGTCTTGACCAATGAAGAAGGAGTGTAGGTGGTATGTTCCACTTCCAGCCAGGAGCATAGGGTTATAGTGCCTTGGTTATCTCGTCTCTTTTTTCTTTTCCTCCTTCCTGGAGTGGAGATGATCAGAGTAGAGCTCAGGGGATTCAGGACTGATGCAGCATATGTGAGAAATAAGCATCCACGGTGGTGGACCACTGAGTGTCAGAATTGTGTGAAAGCTGACTGATACAATAAATAAACTACCTTGACTCAAACGTAGAGTTGGTATCAAAGGATGAGTTCCCAGAGATCATTGCAGAAAGGTTAGAATGAGACCCTTGAGCGTTCCCAGAAAATATGATTTATTCTGTAACTGGTAGTAATCACTTTGGCTTTTGGTAGATTCAACAAAACTTTCAAGGAAAGCACATATTGCCTGAGAAAAGGAGGTCTTCAATTCAACATTTATTCAGCAAATATTCACTGGCCACTTAGGAAGAGTAAGCATTGGAAAGTCAGCTACGAGCAATCTTTTCTTGTGTCCTCAGGTTGCATCAAGGGCAGTGTAGGAGATAAGCAGGGACCCGCATCATGTCATTAGAGCTAAGTAAGAACAGAATGGCCAGGAGTCTCAGTGGAAGGGCAGCTGTTCTGACTTGGGGGACCAGGGAAGGCATCCCAGAGCCCTTCAAGACAGTTTAATTGAGGTTTCCTCCAGGATAAAGTGGGAAAAATTTAAAAACACTAAAAAAAGACATAGGTTTGGAAGAAAATATGGGCAGCTGTCAAATCTTTTATGTGGGGGTAAATACTATTTACTGATTTCTCTGGGTAGAATTTATCTTTTCAGATCTGGAAGGATGGCCTGCAGTAATGAAAAGTAAGAAAATGTTTAGTATGAAATAACTCTCATACCTCTTTCAACTTTCACTATAATGATTTTAAAGCCTCACAACTTATGGTCGGGTTATGATCACTCACCCATTGACATACGCATTTGTTTCCCAATCCATGGTGAAATTACTTTAAAATGCAACTGAAAGTTATCATCTTTTCTCTTCCCCTTTCCCATGGAATGTATTTTTGATTTTTCAAAAATGCAACTGATCTTTCTCATGCCAGACATATCAAACATTTCTCAATGCGGCAGTATCCATAAAAATCATCACATACAATTT
The DNA here is from genome assembly GCF_023065955.2 of Ursus arctos. Taxonomy (NCBI): domain Eukaryota; kingdom Metazoa; phylum Chordata; class Mammalia; order Carnivora; family Ursidae; genus Ursus; species Ursus arctos. The sequence goes on from NW_026623089.1 coordinate 74,486,964, forward strand.
TTCATAGAAATTCCTCTATTATGTGACAGTACCTTAATTAACGTGTGAAAGCCCTTAAAATGCTCATCATTGTTGGTTATCATAACTAAAATGCTCTTTCCTTTTTGCTATTTATCATCTGATCAGGTAACTTTTCCTTATATTTGTATTTATAGCACTAAAAGCACTGTGTGGACAGGCTTGATAATCTTTCACATATGAATTCTTTAATTACTACAGACAGCAAATTCTCAGAAAAAAACGTTGAGAGCAACATTAATAGAACCTAACAGACTCACTATACCAAAATAAACATGATTCCAAGGAAAATGAAATGTACAAATAAGTCAAATAAAAATAGACTGATTCGTCTTACCCAAAATATTCTTTAAGAACTTTAGGACTGGGGCACCTGGGTGGCACAGTCAGTTAAGCATCCCACTCAGGTTCAGCTCAGGTCATGTTCTCAGGGTCATGAAATAGAGCCCCCATGGGGCTCTGCGCTGTGTGGAGTCTGCTTGAGATTCTCTCTCCCTCTCCCTCTGCCCCTCCCACTCATGCTCTCTCTCTCTCTCTCTCTAAAATAAATAAGTCTAAAAAAAAGAGTTTAGGGGCACCTGGGTGGCACAGCGGTTAGGCGTCTGCCTTTGGCTCAGGGCGTGATCCCAGCGTTCTGGGATCGAGCCCCACATCAGGCTCCGCCACTGTGAGCCTGCTTCTTCCTCTCCCACTCCCTCTGCTTGTGTTCCCTGTCTCGCTGGCTGTCTCTATCTCTGTCAAATAAATAAATAAAATCTTTAAAAAAAAAAAAGAGTTTAGGACAGACTGGAGGTTTTTAAAAAATATAGTTTCTAAGTAGACATTGAAAAACATGTAACAATCAACATATTATTAATTGGTTTTTTAATATGACCCAAGGATGCTGCAAATATGTTCCATTCTCATGAGAGGCAGTGAGATAAATGGTCGTCATCATCATCATCATCATCATTTCACAGATGAAGGATGGAAGCTGAGAGGGACTGACTCACCCAAGGCCATGGAGTGGGTTTGGGAAAGGTTCGTCTTCTAACCTAGAGCTGAAGCCTGTAAGAAATCACAAGTTTACAATGGGTTTTCTAGATTCTTATGAATTAAGTATTTGAGAGTTCCAATATTTGATTTTATAAAATTCACTCTGGTTATGTTTTTGGTGATTTGAGCTCACGTACACTTGCTATCTGCTAGGTAGTTGGTCTCTTTGCCATGGCTCAGTAATGAATATAAGGCTTCTGTGTGGAGAGAGGAAAAATTCGCCAGCCTCTTGACTCACTCCCTTTTCTCTCTTTTTACACTGATAATCACAGCCCTTGATATAGCTCAGCTTGAAAGAAACAAAGACAACAACCATTTTATCTTTTTGAAGTTGTTAGACAATTTAAAAAGTGTGTTTCCATTAGGAATGTCATTAAGGATGCCTTGGCCCTCTGTTCCTTCTGACCTCCCTGCTCAACACCTTCTGTGTTTCCCACCTGTAGGTGAGAAAGGAGCACACAGCCTCTCACATGGCTGTAAAGGACGAGCAAAAAGTAGAACTAAGCTCCCTCCTGGCTTCACACCGGGCTAATTAGGTGTTACCTGGGAGTTCACACCTTTCTAATAGCTGTTTTCTTTCTGTCCTCAAAGTTCTTCATAGGTGCTTGATTTTTTGTGAGACTAAACAGAAATTATTTTATATCTAAACATTCATCTGAATGGGTATGATTATAAAACATACTTTAAATCAAAATTAATCACTGAAGATATGCGCAAGTAGTGTCCCCAGAGACTTCTTGATGGAAGAGGTTATAGATCTCAGACTGTCCTTTGAGGCTTTGTCCTAGTATTTTCTGACCATGTTAAGAGGCACACTTTTAGGTCTCCATAGAGCTGGTAGCCCCCAGTGTAAGTATCCAAGCAATGGGGTTCTATTTCTATTGATGTGAAAAAATGTGCAGTAGGCCACTCTAAAAGGATAATGATGAAAAGAAAGGATGAATATAATGTATAAGAAATGCATTTCCCGGCTCCCGTTTCAAGTGGTATGCTATAAAACGGTGCTTAACAAATATTCAATAAATTTTATTTCAATAAATCCCTTATATATCATCTGATTTCTTAAGGAAGTTTTTGGTTACTCTACTCTAACTTTGATTTTAGTGATTAAAGATTCTCCAGAAGTTTTTCTAGCAAATATTCAAAGTTTTGTCCAGTGAGGTCTTTATTTGACCTCGGTCTATCAGCCAATTTCCTAAACAATAGGCATTCACAAACTAACCGCAAATCAGGCCCCATGGTAAGGTGTATATTACAAAATGTGTTAACCATGGACGGATGATTATAAAGTTGCAGCTATTACTGTTTTTCGCTTTGATGTAGTACCAGAGAAGAAGAGATGTGTGATTTTTCTTATTAACAATTTTAATTAACTTTTAATTGATTTCTGGGAAGATAAATGGTTTCATTATAGCATCACACACTGAGCTCCTTGGCTAGATATTAAACATCAGTGCAAACTTCCTGACAGTATTGCTGATAATAAGAGATTCTGTGTTTGGTTATCTTGTCCAACAACTACATACTTATCTATAATAGTAGAGAAATGGAACTACCTTGCTGAGCCAGCCCATGTCACTTAACGTACATGACCTTATTTATGCTCCTCAATTAATTAGGAGATGGAAAAGGAAGGAAATAGCATTTTGCAAGCATTGTAGTTCCTCTGTATTAGATGTACATCTCAGTTACCTTAAAATTTTTAGAGTATTTTCCTACAGAGTATGACGGTCTTTTGTTTCATGAACATTGAATGCACATCCTTTCATGGAAGCTAGGCGTTGAGTGAATTAAGTTGGGTGAATTGGTTCAAAACACATGTGGAGGGGCTGAGGGGCATACTTACTATCATTATTGAACATATTATACACAATCTATACTTCAGCTGACTTTGAGCTATGAAACTCCATTATGAGGATAAACCCTCTAACATTTATTTTCAGTCCACCTGTTGAATATGGATTTGGCTATTTTCTTTCCACAAATCATCCCACTGTAAGATAGAGATTGATGTATTTTTGAAAAATTCAATGCACAGAGAGCAATGACACAAGTTCCTTCCAAAAGGATCATGGTTGTGGGAATGGGTGTAAACTAACCGTGATACAGAGAGCCGTTTGTCAAGTATAGAATTCTGATTTATGGCATGATCTGCAAATGCTGGAACTTTCACTAGAAGAGGCAGAACTGGGGCCAGGATTGGAGGAATGGATAAATGATTGGAATTACAGAGGTAAAAAAGGAATCGTTGTGGCAAGCCTTGAAGAAAATGTCATAAAGTATATGCTGAGTCCTAGGGAAATGTAGAGAATTGACTTGACCTGAGTGGAGAGTTTGTACAGGAAAGCGGATAGTAAGGGCATGCCGAAAATGCAGGTTGGAAGAGATGAGGCATAGGAGTCTTGGCTTCTTTCTATCGTTTGTGCAACATGTTGAAAGGAGGTGACCTTTCCATTGCTCCAGATTTCTAAATCTGGTGCATAGCATAGCCCGCTTGGGAATTTCACCTCATTCACTAAAATAGTAATGACACTTCAGGAATTACGAAGTAATAAAACATTTTGAATTTTCCTTAATCTCAGTTTCTCAAGTTTGTTTATTTGAACCCAGACTTTCCCTTCTCTCTTTACCTCCTCTCACTTTTGTCCCTGAAAGAACGTACTCGCATCCTAAGGGACATTAACTAACACTCCATGAAATGTAGCATAAGGAAAACTCATACCCAGAGTTACTTTATCAAAGCCATGGCTAAAACCCAATATTTCTTTCTCTCCCCATGGCCTTTTCTATCAATTTCAGCCATTTGAAAAAAATCCTCTCGCTGTCCTGCTGAAAGCATATATTTTTTTATTATACTTTCTCTCCTATATATTATTTCACTGTAGACCATTTTAAGAATCCTGGCATGGCTGGGAGTATGCACCATTACAATAGTCATTTTCAATGTGTCTTGGAGAACAAAGAGTACAAAGTGGAAATATTGTGTGAAAAATACCACGGACAGATTTATTAAAAGGAGGCCTTATTCTTAGCTTTGCTCAGTGAACTATAGCAGTATTTAACAAACTGTATGTCCTTCAAGATATTAGTAAGTATTCTGCTAAACAAACAGCAGTGGAAAAGGGTCTGTGATGAAATCCCTTTGGAAACTGTGCTATAAACACCTGGGGGGCTTGAAGATAATAGTAACGAACATCCTGTAGCTTGCCCAGATTCCTCTCCTCTGGCAGATGGGTGACACTGGTTTTGGAGGGAAAAAAGCTTAGTGGGAGGGCTGGGGGGTTGGATAATGCTGCAGCCTACAGCTAAACTCACCCACACAGCTCTTCTTCTACGGGTGAGGCTGGAATTGTAGGCATCCATAGGGGAAGAGCTTATACAGCTAAAGGAGCAAACCACAGGATATCTTTACAAACAGATCTTAAAGGCGACATTTACCCAATTCTTCCTACCAAATTCACCATTCCCAAGAGGGAGACGGAACAGAGACAGGGCAGTTGTCTTGCTAAAATGTCCTTCCTCTTAGCAAGATGAAACATGGGGGAGAAAGTTCCCACTCAACAATCCTAAATAAAGAAGACCTTTTAATAAAGCACTTCTCTGAGCTAATATGCATTGGAAGTTCCCACGGGAAAATACGGTTAATATGGCAGTTTGGGGAATGCAGGTGGTTCATTCTGAAATGGAAGCTTGTTCTTATCTCTCAGTCTCTTGTCAGACCAAGCCTCCTCACAGTCCTCTAGAGCAGCACTTAGTAAACACGGGTTGTTAAAATCAAATGTGAAGTCTCGTGCGAGTCCCTGATTAGCAATCCAGGTACTACGTTTGCATTGTTCCAATATTAATTATTAGGCTAAATCTATAGTAGTGCCTGTTTACTTAAATTTGCATATATTTTATTCAATGGAACAGAAACATAGCATTGCAACTATAGAAAATCCTTCTGTAGCTATAGCCTATCTTATTCATGTTGTAATTGATGATCTGTGCCATGTTTGTGAATTTCATCTCTGACATGCATAATGGTAGGAAAAGAGATTCAAAACTGCTCCGTACTCCACATATTTTATTTTATAGTTGAGATATCTGAGACCTAGAGAGAAAAAATGACATACCAACGTTAATGACATCAAAAAATAGTATGCTGGGAACACTGAGACCAATATAGCAATCTCTTCTTGTAGAACAATCATTTGCCACCTTACCATACATAATCCCTCCTTGTCATTCTACAAAATGCTAAAAGTACAAAGATATTTACTTGTCATATGCTTGTTTAGGTCGTGATAAAATATCACTGCGTTCTTCCAAAAAATGGTATTTTTCAGCATAGAATCAATAGTTTCACCAAAGTGATCAAAGCCCTATTCGCAATTCCAATAATTCCACAGTTTTTGTTTTTAGATTCCTAACCAAAATCACAGAGGATAATAAAGCAAGAGTCAAGATAAAACCAAACAATAGATATACAATGAATAAAATAACTCTAAGAATTCTAACAGCTACTACATAGCAGTACTAATACATTCATTTATATATATTAATAAATATAATTCATTTATGAATTTAAGTATCTATTGCATGCCTGCTATGCTCCAGGAACTATACTAGGCATTGAGCATTCAGTGAAAACAGAAAAGCCCAGACTGTACTCTTAATGGCCTACCTTGTTTTACAAAATGAGACGAGTTCTTAAATAAGCTCATTGATAAATACATAATTAGAAATTATCAAAAGTGGCAGAAGTGACGGGTGTATGGAGCTTTTGGCATATGTACAGCAGGAGAGTCTAATCTCCATTTCAGGAATCAGAGAACACTGCTTTGAGGAAATGATGTTTAACTTGACACTTGGAAGATGTGTGAGTGGGAGCCTGGTGAGTGATAGCAGGAGCCCTGTAAACAGAGGGTTTGGGAAAAGTTTGGAGGTTAGAGAGAACACAGTGAAAGCAGCATTTTCTTTGCAACCTCTTGTCTATGTTAAAGGTTTGAATATTGCCCAAGGCAATGGTTATGCAGAGGACTGATGTCATTATTTTCTCTTTTATAAAAGGTCTTTCTGAAGGGGTGTAAGTGAAAGAAAAGAATTAGCGAGTAATTTAGTGATCTAAGCTGTAGTTGGTGTGGTTTGAACCAAGATGGTTAGGAGTGAGATATTATATGGGGGGGGGGGGGCTGACATATTATGGATAGACAGGGATTATTCTATAAATGACATTAGTTCTTGGACCTTCGTACTTAATATACTATGTATCTCACAGCCTGGAGCTGAGCTTCATATATAGAATTAAATAAGTTTTTCTCAAATTATTGGATGAATGAATAATTGAGAAGATAAAAGAGGGAGAGCTCTGAAATATCTACTTTTCTTCTTGCAAAACCTATTATGTTGGTAGAAGCACCATCTACTGAAAGGAGAATGTTGGCGGTAAACAAGATTTGGACATAGATGTAATCAAGTGTTCAATTACAGACAGGTTAAGTTTCTGATTCTATGACACAGAATAATGGCCCCCAAATAGGCCCCCACATATGAATATGTTACCTTACATGGCAAAAGGAGTTTGTAGATGTGATTGAGGTTAAGGATCTCACAACAGGAAGATTATTCTGGATTGTCCAAGTGGGATACAATGCAGTCGTACAAGCCCTTAAAACTGGAAGAAGATGGGAAGAGAATGGGTTAGAGGGATGAGATGGAAGAAGAAAGAGGAGGGGTCAAAGTGTGAGCGGGACTTGACCTACCATTGCTGGCTTTAAAGATGGAGGAGATGGCCATGAGCCAAGGGCTGTGGGTGGCCTTGAGAAGCTGGGAATGGTCTTCATATGATAACCAAAAAGGAGGTGGGGATCTCAATCCTGCAACTCAAGCAACTGAATTCTGTCAACAACTCCAGCAAACAAGGAACGGGAGCTTCCCCTACAGCTTCCAGAAAGAAACACAGCCCTGTCTGTATCTTGAGTTTAGCCTGGTGAGACCCATGTTGAACTTCTGTCCTATAGAGCTATAAAATAAGAAACTCGTATTTTGTAAACTGCTAAATTTGTGGTCATTTGTTATGGCAGGAATAGAAAACTAACAGAGATATGTATGAGGCATTTGAGAAGATATTGGCTGAGCAACTAAAGGTGTATAAAGCAGTACATACAGAATCCCCCACACACATGTATACACACATACACACACGTATGCACACACACAGCCACATTAGTCAAACTGAACCATTATATATGACATCTGCTGTTATATGGATGAATAAAAGCATAATTTGAACAAGAATCATTTACATTGCTGGTTATAGAAATGATTTTGTGATCGTAAGAATTCCCACAAACAGAAAAATCTCTGAAAGTTCCATGAATGTTGCTGTTAAGAAATAAGACCTATTTATATTATATTATTGTTGCTGTTAAGAAATAAGACCTATTTATATTATATTATTGGAGTACATTTTTCTATTTATGTGATGATTTCAGATAAAAAAAAAAATAGGGTTTTTTCTTTTCTTTTTCCCTGAGGGGGTTAGTGTTGTCATTTGGTTTTTCCTCTAAGTGACAAGCTTGAATAATTTGTCAGTAATTTGTATGGCAAATTCTAGGAGCAATGTAAAGGTAAAGAATGTATGTCTATGGAAACTCTTCAACTCATTCACAGTGTTTCTTCCTCTTTGGGCATTCCTGCAGTGCCTTTTTCACCTGTTCTCAGGTTTCAACCTTTATTTGTGTTTTGATGAGTCAAAGGGGCAAATCTCGCTGGACCATCTGGCATTATGACACAGAGAACGAGCACATTTGCAAACATGACTCTCACATATTGGACTTTACCATTTCAAACAAGACATAAACATTCAGCAATGCCCCCAACATGCTTTGCCAGAATTTATAAAATTGGATATACATCTGCATTTGTGCTATTAAAATCCATCCTATTGCATTCCAGGCTTTGTGGCTATTAAATGATTTTATTGTGTCCACAGCTCATAACGTAGTCAAGTGTCTGCCTTCCTTTCCTTAGCAACAGTTTAGGACAGAATTATAACACATTTCACGGCTTCTAATATTTATTCCAGTTTCTTTGAAAAACAGTAACATTATTGAACACAAAATGCGTAATAGTTGAGAGTGACAGTCATCATTTATATCACAATTGAGTTTGGATAAGATTAATTCTCACTACACTCTGTTGGAAGAATATTCACTCAAAATTTACGCATTTTATTTGATGCAAAGTGATTTTTATGTGACTTAAAATTTTTAGTTAATATGTTATCATAATATCAGTAATTCTTAATTATCATTTGGAGATTGTATTCTAATATTAAAGAGCCCTTTGCAGGCGCTTTACATTTACAATACTTTTATTCCCATTTGGGTTTGGGAGCAGATTTAGTTTTAAATGTCAGTTTCATGCATTTATTTATTTCAACATTCATTAGCTCCACAAATATTTATTAAGTAGTTTTATATGTACCAAGAACTGTACCGTACTGTATATTTATTTCTAATGTAACTCTAAGCAAGAGCTTTAAATTCCCTAAGACACCATTCTCTCATTTGCAAAATGGGAACAGTTATATTTATTCATAAGAACACGGTGAGGATTAGCCACCTGGGTGGCTCAGTTGGTTAAACATCTGCCTTTGGCTCAGGTCATGATTCTGGGGTCCTGGGATCAAGTCCCACATTGGGCTCCCTACTCAGGGGTGAGTCTGCTTCTCCTTGTCTCTTTGCCCCTCCCTTGCTTGTGCACTCCTGCTCTCTCTCAAATAAATAAAAATAAAGCCTTAAAAAAAAAAAGAGCATGGTGAGGATTAAATGAGATATATAGTGCCTGAAAAAATATATAGGAAAATGAATATAGAAAGTGCTTGAACAAAAAATACTATAGCATCTTAAGTTGTCATCTAGTGCATTATGTTAAATTAATTAAAAACTAAATGTGTTTTCCTGATTTAGAATTCAAAATCATTAAAGAAATGATAGTACAGGAAAAATCCAGTATTCCTGTAATGTGAGTTTTCTGTCATAATATAATATTGTTATTGCTAGTGATATTATCAGTGTATGTCATGGTCATTTTGAATGAAGAATAATTCAACCACAGTATATTTCTTTTCAAGTTCTAGACTTTTGCATTACATTGTCATTATCCTTTTTAGTTTTCTCCCTAGAGAAAAAAGAATATTCAGTTGAAAATATGCCATGATTTGTCAACTATCCCCTTCTAGCAGCACACCATAGCAAAATGTAAGGTGAAAAAAGCAGGATAAAACATACTATGTGAATTCCTTTGTTTCCATTTCTATTCAGGCAACGGACCCTGATGCTGGAATAAATGGCCAAGTGCACTACAGTTTGGGCAGCTTCAATAACCTCTTTCGCATCACATCCAATGGGAGCATTTACACAGCAGTGAAGCTTAACAGAGAGGTCAGGGACTACTACGAGCTTGTGGTTGTGGCCACCGACGGAGCGGTGCATCCCCGTCACTCGACGCTCACACTGGCCATCAAAGTTTTGGATATTGATGATAACAGTCCTGTGTTCACCAATTCAACGTATACTGTCGTCGTGGAAGAGAACCTGCCGGCTGGGACCACCTTCCTGCAGATAGAGGTATGTGGGGGAAGCAGACAGTTCCTGAATTCAACCTTAGAAGATCTGCCGTTTGTGTAGGTTGCAGATTTAGCAAATACAAAAACAACACACCCAGTTAAATTCTAATTTCAGATAACAATGAGTAAAGTTTTAATAGAAGTATCTTTCAAATTTTGCATATTGTGTTTTATGTAACAACCCTACTTTAGGAATATACCAACAATTAAGAGGAGAAAAGGTACGTTTCCAAGAAATCAATTAACACATCTTAATAATTCTTTTTAATTCACAAAATCAATGCTATATATTTATTGTAAAAATTGACGATAACAATAGTCTATAAAGAAAAATTTAGTAATCCCCCACTTTGTACCTCCAGAGTGCTCAGTGTTAAATTTGTAAGTGTATTCTGTGACATTTATCTTTGTGCTCACACGATATGAAATAAAATATTTTCATATTTGTATATATGTAAATATGCATGTATGCAGGTGTGTGCATATATATCTATGCATGTATATATTCAAATAAATATTTCCATATTTCCATATATGTATATATGCATTTTGCAGATATATGCATACATAACTATATATGTATATATTTGAATAAATATTCCATATTTACATATATGTAAATGTGCATTATCCAGGTGTGTACATATATACGTATGTTTGTGTGTATATATTCATATATACATGTATATGCACACACACATAAACACACAGGTAGAGATTTTCCATATATTTTACAGAAAGAGGATATTGCTGAACCCATTATTTTTTCACTTTCAGTGAACAATTGGCATCCTTCCAGAGGTCTGACTCTCCTTTTAAACGGTGTCCCCACATCCGAGCCCTATTTCATTCCTCAGCTACAATATTACCAGAAACTCTGGACATTCTGATTCAGTAGATTAAGCTCAGAAATCTGCATTTTAAGCAACAACCCCTTTTAATTCTGACACAGATGGTCTATGAAGTATAATTTTTTGGGGAAAAAAAGATTCTAGTACTTTCTTGACCTGTCATCCACAACTTGAACTCTGTTAGCCTGGATTTCAAGAACTTCTGTTTTTTTTCATGATTCAACTCAATATTTAAGCAAAAACATTAATAAATCTAAAAAAGGCAGGTGCCAACCAAGGAAAGGTCCATATTTCTCCATTTATTCTCCTGTTCATCTGTTCACTTATTCATCTATTTATTCAACACACATATTTCCAGTGTTTATTGTACGCCAGCTCCTCTTAGACTTTGGGGATTCCAACGTGGACCAGATTTCCTGCCTTCATGGGGTTCTCAGTCTGGTGTGGCAAACAGGCAGTAAATCCATAATTGCAATAGAGGTTCTCCGAGAGAGGGACCTCAGAGATGACAGGTGGAACTCAAACTAATCTGGAGAGTTTAGAAATCTGGTCTTGAGATTTAGATGGTTGCTTTCTACACTGTGACCTGAGGAGCAAGGAGGAATTATTCTAGCAAAGAGGGAGAAATGTTATTCAAGGCACTGGAATGAACCTGCTCAAAATCCTGGAGGAGAGGAGACAAGGAAGAGCTACAGGACTAGGAATTGTATGGATCCTTCTTGTCACATTCAGGAGAATGAGAAAACAAGAAGGATTTTAGATAGGAAAATGACGTCATAAAATCTGTGCTTTCCCAATGTCTTCTGGTTGTGATGTCAGTAACTGACTGGAGGAAGCCAAGACAAAAGTTCACGTAGCAGGTGCATGGGTTCCTGTGTGCACGTCCTAACACAGCTCATCTCCCCATCCCCCCAATCCCATTCCATTTCCTCCACTAGAGCTGCATTGGCCGGTCAGCCCTCATCATCCTGGGAGACCTGCAGCTAGAACATGTCACCGCCAATTCTGAACACCTTTCAGCCGCCATGTCCCTGTTTTCCTTCTATTTTGGTATTTGTGTCTTCTTCATTTGTCTTTTTGAGACATTAACCTGGAGGGCAGGATTGGTGTCTTGGTTCATCTTGTGCTTCTTGTGCATAATAACTACTCAATAAAGGTTAATAAACGAAGAGAGTATAGTTCAATGATGTCTAGAAATGTATTATAGGCTCCTTGTAAGGAGAAATTATTAGTTAAATGTTCTTGTGTTCCTTATACTCCTTTAATTATCTATCATGCTTGTGAAAAACACTCAATAAAACTTTATTTTTATTTAAAATACTATTTTTCAAGGTTATAGAATTAGCAGGAAATAATACACAATAGGTTATGACAAGATTCATTTCTTTACTGTGGTATGATTCTTTTAGTTAGTGATTTCTCAGGGAAAATAAATGTAAGATAAAAATAAAGACAAAATGTCATGGGTCTCTGTTTCTCTCTTTCCTTCCTCTTTTTGGTAAATTACTTAAAAACACGCTAGTCTCCGAAACATGCCTTGCGGTCGTCATTAAGTTAATGCTGTCCTAGCTACTGACCCATGACCTCCATCAGCCTTGCACAGCTCTGGTTTGGTAACACCTCTGATACGACCATCCTTCTGCTTCACTTGTTACAGGCCAAAGATGTTGACCTTGGAGCAAATGTGTCTTACCGGATCCGAAGCCCAGAAGTAAAGCACTTTTTTGCACTACATCCATTTACAGGAGAACTCTCCCTTTTAAGGAGTTTGGACTATGAGTCATTTCCGGAGCAGGAAGCAAGCATCACGTTTCTCGTGGAGGCCTTCGATATTTATGGAACAATGCCACCTGGTATTGCTACGGTCACGGTGATAGTAAAGGTAAGGAGCACAGATGACTCTTGGTGGCCAACTCCATACTCTCTTCTGAGTCTGTACCATGCTAAATATCTAGGGGCAGCGACTCATAAAAACATAGTAACACCAGACCTAGAACATAGAGTCTGAAATGTGTAAGACTTGAGAAATAACCATATTGTTGAAGTATGAAAGATACATTTGAGTGAAACACTAAATAAGAATTTAACCACTGTGGCTGCCCAAATGTTCCCATAGCTCTGGGATTTTAAACTAGTCCCAGTTTCTCCAGACTATAGTTTAGTCCAAATTTTACAGCACCAGGGATAATGACTTCATCCAAACCCTTCAATTTAAAAAGAGAAGATTACAGAAAAGGTAAGAGTTCTAAGGCCCTGAGATTGTGGAATGAAATAAGCTTTGGAATCAGATGGAACTGGGGTCAGGTTCTGGCTCAGCCACATTCAAGTTCTGTGAGGCCTTTGTTGGCTGCGCCAGATTTATCTCATTCATTGTAATAACCTGTGCCAAGTGCTTGCCTGAAAGAGCTTGGAATCTTCGACCTTTTGGGATTCGAGTGATTTTTAAGAAGTCTTTAAAAGAAGACATGAGGAGAGATTTATCAGTTCTCAAATGTTAGTGTATGGAAAGGTCATCTGAGCTGTGTCCTAAACTGTCAGATTCCTCTGCTCCTTCCAAAGGAACCCTTTTCTCGTGGGGAAGGCGTCACAAATGTTTTCTGAGGATGGATTTTTGCTTAGAATGAAAGGAAGTTAGGTACTGAGGTTGACTCTAATTCTTGAAACGTGCTGTCAAGAGAGGGCTAGATGTATACAAGCTCATAAGGTACACAGGTCGTAGGCAATGTTTCTACTATGCTCATTGGGTTTTTTTTTGTGTGTGTGTGTTTTGTTGTTTTGTTTTGTTTTTTACTGTGTTCATTTTTGGAGGTTATGGCAGTATGGAAATGGTGGAATCAGAAATAATCACTTTTTTGAAATTATGTTTGATCATTTAACTGATAAATAACTAATACATACTACTGGTTTTCTTAGACAATAAAATGCTGGTATGAATACACAGAAGACTGTTAGAGACTGCACCAGTATATAATTAACATGACATTATTTATCATTGTAGGTAACTGCTCTAATGTTCTTGACTATAACATCTTTGGGTCTGGGTTTTAGTGTTTTGTTTTGTTTTGTTGTTGTTTTATGGGTAATCCTGCAATCAGAGAGAGACACAGAAATTATTCCACACATCTTCTTTACACCTTACCTAGCTTATCTGCCAGTGCACACATGATATTTCTTCCCTGGGGTCCTGCTGTCTCCCCTAAACTACCTTGGGACACAAACATCCCTTCCATTCTCAAATGCCTGAAAGCTGCATCGAGAGTTTTTTCAGGGTCTGACTTCCTTCTTTCCCAGGCATCCACAACGGCTTTTTACCTACTTCTCCCATTGTGTGTCTCTCTGGCCTAAGAAATTATGTTATTTCAGGGAGTTAAAGTTTTATTCAGCATTAAGTCCTCTTTGGGAATAGAAATTTGAGCTGCTAGAATCTTTCCTTGAGTCACCTGAATTTCAGTTTGTGTGTCTCTTTCCCAAGACAATGACGTTCTAGTGAGTTGGAGAAAGAACAATCACAGATGGCCTGAGGGGCTTTAATTCATATTTTGAAATATGATTTTGCCACACTACTGTGCTGTAACATTTAGAAATTTAGAAATCTGTTTCCAAAAGCACTTTAGGGACATGATAACGTTTTGGCTATGAAGATATCTCAGCAGGTAAAGAAATGAGGAAGGCTAAGATGAGACTGACCTCAGTGAACTGACAATATGGCGAAATGGCTCAGGACCGCGTGAACAGGTTAGGCCATCTTACCCTGATCTGCACTTGCCTACCTCTATGGTTTGGTGGGTTTGACCTCAAAAACAAACAAACAAAACAAAAAACAAAACAAAAAAACCCATTTAAAATAGAAAAAAAAGGTCATTTATTGGCTGTTTTGGACAATAAGGAAGAAAAGACTTGCTACTAATTACCTTCTGCACATTCTTCCCAGACCCACAGATGGATACTCAGATGGGAGAGCCTTGTCTCTCAGGAGGGCTGTGGCTCATAATGAAAAGTTCCAAACCATTACAGACTCTGAGTTGGCTGCTCTGGGTTCAGTGTACACTGATTTGTTTGGATTTTTTTTTTTTTAATAGAAGTCATTGGAGTAAGATTGGGTCCAAAAATATCATCTAATCAAGCAAGATGTGCTCTAAATAAGTCTTGTTCTCTATGTGGGACTGAAGTTTCTTAAACTGCATTTCATGATCCCTGGTCACCCCTTTATTTTAACATATGGGTGTCACTTGAGGCTACCACATTGGTGTGTGAAAAGGATTTGCTCATCGACGGACTCATTCCTTCTTCAGAACGGAATTGTTGATCTAATTTTTCCTGTATCAGTGGCTTTATCTTATTTAGAGAAGTCAAGCAGTTTTATTGGTCAGGTCTTCCTGACCTATACTGAATTATTTCTGATTTATTGTGAATTTAAGACAAAACTTAATTAACCAGCATTCAACTCTAGACATTTTTTTCTTTTTCTTAAAGATATTTATTTATTTATTTGAGAGAGAGCACGCCAGTGTGCATGGGGGTAGGAGCACATGGGTAGGGAGAGGTAAGGAATCTCAAGCAGACTCTGCACGGAGTGTGGAGCCACTGCAGGCCTTGATCTCACAACCTTGAGATCATGACTTGAGCTGAAACTAAGACTTGCCCACTTAAACCAGCCACCCAGGTGTCCCAATTCTAGACATTTTCAATGCCACTTTCTTTTTTCAAGATGATGAAAGCATAATAAAATTTGCAGAACATTTCCCCAAATGCAGGCTGACACTTGCTTTTCTTTCTTCTGGTCACTCGGGGTAGGATTATCCCAAAGAAGAGCTTTAAAACTATTACCTAATATTGGGGCCTATAAAAATATCATGCTTGTTTGTTTTGAAGGGAAGAATGAAGCACAATTCCCATTTCCTCACAAATGTAGGTCTTTCCAAGCATGCAGATTTTCTGTCATTGTTCTGTTTACTTGCAGTATGACAAGCTGTTTTGCTGATAACATAATTGCATAGTATTTGCTAAGAGATATTTCTACCCAAAACAGTCACCACAGGGAAAGTATCTTGAAGATCTCTCTTTGAAAATGAGAAGAAACATAATTTTCTTTTGTAAAGAAGAAGAAAAAAAAGATCAAACGCTTAATATCTAGTCCATCAAACTTATTTCTAATTGGAGTGAGAATGGGAAAACGGAAGTGATATTTGCAAAGAAAGATATTTCTGCAGTAGAAAGAAAGAATTTTATCACAGATACATGCAGAATGCTTTCTTAGTGATCCAGAACAAAACCAATGATGATCAAATACATAATATGTATTTTTGTTGCAATGTTTTTGCAGAACACTGATACACAAGGCCATCTTCACTGTACATTTATTGGATATACTGAATAACTGAATATATAATAGTAAATTAGAGGATATGAGTAAATCTCTGAAAAATAAAAATAAAATTCTATACAGTTTAAAACATAATCCAGAGAAAAACCTGTTCTTACAAACAGAGTTGTGATATAATATAGAAAATACACAGAAAGAAAAGGTCTGTCTTCTACGGTAAGCCAAAAGCGAAAGACCAGTCAGAAAAGTCGAAATATGTAAATGGCTCTGCGATGCTGGGCAGCCTTGTGAAGGATTGTCTAAGATAAGCAGAGGACCTAAGTCCTTCTGCTTACTGCAACCTCGGGTGGAATGACTGCAGTACACAAAGATGAGGGAGATCCTTCCATGAAAGAAGGAG
The DNA here is from genome assembly GCF_023065955.2 of Ursus arctos. Lineage (NCBI taxonomy): Eukaryota > Metazoa > Chordata > Mammalia > Carnivora > Ursidae > Ursus > Ursus arctos. The sequence goes on from NW_026623089.1 coordinate 74,503,205, forward strand.
GCTTTGCTCCCCAGCTGCATTTGCCTGTATTACAGGTGCAGGTGCGGGCGTAGGCTGGGAGAGATGGAAGAGCCAGAAGTAAGATAATATCCACGAGGACCGAGGCAGTTGAGAAATTTAGTGAGGCTTGAAGATGGTGCTAGTTTCCATCTTTCAGAGGTATTTTCTTCCCAGCAGGAAGACAAATGTCCCTATTCCCATAGAATATAGGAATGAGGATAGCTTTTCTAGATAGAAGCTCAATGCCTGGTACCAAGGCAGCACTTGTCATACCATGGACACCTGACAGGGGTGACACACCGCTGATGTTCCATGGTGACTGTTATTGGCAGAGTCCTGGATTTCCTTTGGTCAGAGGAGAGTCTGGACAGTTCAAGATTTATAGCATCCTCCTTCCCTTTCTCTGGAGGAAGAAAATGGAATAAGAGAGGATTTCAATGAGCCAGCCAGGGGGAGTATGGGCTAATCAAGTGATCATTATTTTTTACGACTTGCTGACTTTTCCCTGAGGATTGGGTAAACTGGAGAAAATACTTTGGACTATGGCCTTCAAATATTCCCCTTTATTCTATTCTGCATCGTCATATTCTTATTGCTGTGTTCTTTCTAATTTATTCACTGGCAAATTTAAAGAATATGAATATATCAGGAAGAGCATGCCATGGGGTAGAGTCAGATCGTTTCTTAAAGTATCTGCATTTTCTGCTATTCTAGAGTTTTACAACTAAGATGTAACATATTTCCTCTAAACAACCAAACTAGAGGAAACAAATAAAAAGGTATCTCCCCAGAGTTAGCAGTAATAATTCACATTTCTGTGGGTTTCTGTCATGGCTCCTCAAATATCACCGACTGGTTTCTGGGAGTCCCAGGAAAGTGCCTTACTTTGCATACACAATTACATTCTTTTCTCCTCAGCGACTGTCTCATTCTCCCATTTGTCAGAAGTCTCCAAAACTGAACTGCCTCCCAGTGGGGGCAGGAGATGCTGATAAGCCCTGTCGATAGCAAATACCACCATCCTTGACACCTGTCCCAGTGCTACCTGATGACAGGGCTGCCACAGACGGGGGGCACTCTCGATGCAGCAGAATTCTCAATATATGCTCTGAAATCTTTAATTCACCAAAGTCAATATTCCAAACAGTCACAGTGTGTGCCTTCAATATTGCAGTATTTTCAGGGCCCCTTAGGATATATTTCACAGAGCACGAGCTCCTCGAGATGATAAGGGGTGTCTCATAGACAAAGAATTTCATAGACAAATGGACTTGAGAAATGGTGTGACACACAGAAGTAAACAGATGTCTCCACTGCGCACCTTCATATGAAAGTCCTTAACATGCTTGTGTACATTGTGAATCTCAAGAAAATAAGAAGTGATTTCCCACATTTTCCATAGTGGAATTATGGGATTCTTTTTGTTTATAAAGCTTCCGTTAGGATTAGTTTTCCAAAGAATGAAATTTGAGGAACACTTTCTTAAGTTTTAGTGAAAATAACTGTAGGGTTAAATATTGAGTCAATTGTTGTTTTAAATGTACAAATTCAGGGGCGCCTGGGTGGCTCAGTCGTTAAGCGCCTGCCTTCGGCTCAGGGCGTGATCCCGGCGTTCTGGGATCGAGCCCCACATCAGGCTCCTCGCTATGAGCCTGCTTCTTCCTCTCCCACTCCCCCTGCTTGTGTTCCCTCTCTCGCTGGCTGTCTCTATCTCTGTCAAATAAATAAATAAAATCTTTAAAAAATAAATAAATGTACAAATTCAACTGATATGTCTCTTTTCTTAACCCAAAACAAACAAACAAAACCCAAGCTTTATAAATAATGATGAAAATTATCTTCAGAGAAATAGATTAGCATTATGCAACATTTAGAAGCTTACCAGGTTGCCAAGATAAAAGTATAATAGCTACTTGGAAGAATTTTTAAACTGTAAAGTATTTTTGAACACAGATCTTTAAAAAGTTATGTGTGGATTTGTTTAATGAGCATCCTACTCAAATCATCTTATATAATATCTGATGTTTAATCTTCTGACAACTGGGCCAGTTCCCTTTCTCCTCACGTCCGCGTATCAGAATGTCTCCTGTAGGGTGTGACATGCCAGTGTGAGGTCGTGGGTCTGCCCTTTATTAGCTGGATTACCACGAGCAAGCTGACCTCTCTAAGCTTCGATTTCTTTATAATTAAAATAGAAATAAAATAGCTAACATACTGCAATGAGATGATCAATTTAAGAGACCTGGCATGATGCCTGATGCACAGTAAACACAAAGCAGTCACACACAGAATCCTGGTGCACGATGGAAAAAGTAAGAAGGAAACCGCTCAAAGATTCTAGCTCAGGATAAGCACGTATTCTTTAAATGGCCCGTAGCCTCCTGGCTTGGAAAACAACCCAAGAGCCCATCAGCTCCCTTCTCCCCACGTTACCATTCCCAAACTGGGAAACCAGATGGGAATGGAATTAGGTATTACAGCTGTGGGTTGGTCAATGCTGCCCAGCTCTGTGCTCCTCCTGCAGCCAGCGACCTCACTGAAGGAAGGTGCCACCTGCCAGACGGCGTGAGGGATGGGGCCGTTGCTAAAGTAACAGAGAGGCGTCCTGTGTGAAATTTAGTTCAACTCCTTACTACGCGCTCTCATTACATCTTGTACTTCTTTCATAAAATTCATCACACTCCGCATTATGTATTTAATTTTTGCTTTCTACTCCTACCTGTCAGCTTGGTACCAGCAGAAACTGTGCCTTTCTTGGTAGTAACAAGACCCCCACCATCTCATGCACTGCCTGATGCCCGGGCCCGGGGGGAGGGGGGTCCTCCGTCAGTATGCGCGAGACTGAGCGCCCCTGTGTACATTTTGCTAGTGTAGCAAAGCAGAGCTTTGATCGCCCCTGCATGAGGCATATGCAGCCCCTCAAGAACCCACAATAACTACATCCTCGGAAATCAAACCAAACCAAAGCAAAAACAAACTCACGCCTCTAAGAAAGAAACTTCCAGTGCAGGTTTTGATGCAAAAGAAGAAAAAAAAAAGTTGAGGAAGTTTATGAGTTGTGTTTAGGAGAACCCGATGCAAAACAGAAAAAAGATTTGTTTGGCTGGAGATAGGGCCTGTTTTGATCCTCTGCACAGAGGGAGAAGAGAGAGAAGGGAGCAGAGTCACACAAGACAAAAAGAGAAGTAGAACTCGCAGGAGGGAAGGAACAGCAGAAGGCAGCCAGCAGGACAAACAGCAGCCGGGACAGCGCATGGAAGGCGCCTGGAAGGGAACGGACCGAGAAGTCAACTGCATCTTGTGCCAAGATAGACGGGCATCGGCTTCTCAAGCCTCAAAGCATTTTGGAGGACGGGCAGCAAACAGTTGTAGGTGGACAGCACCAAGCAGAAGGAGCAACCCCCCCCCCCCCCCAGCCACCAGCGCCCCCTCCATGTCCCTGGCTGAGCACGCGCGCGCGCGGAGGATGAGCGCTGGCATTCACTGTATTTCCAACCCTTTAAAAAAGATGATAGGAGTACAAACATCTAGTTCTCTTCTGTCTGGAAAATGTCTCTTATCAAGAACAATTCTTACCCCTGATTCCGGAAAATCAAAGTTCTTGTCATCTCTTTCTCTACTTTTTGTGGAAACCTGCCATTAATTTGCAGTCTCCCCACAAGTGCCCATCTCCCTGGGATGCTAGTTTACAAAGGTTCCTTAGATCCCTGCCTCCGTCTGCCGAAGTAGAAATGGTTTCTGTGATTAAGTTAGGCTTTAATTTAGAAAATAAATCAATGGAACTCATATTTTCTTCTTTCTAGCTCACTGTCCCTTCAGGTATAGTCTTATTTGCTTGAGATATGGAAACAAATGATGAATTGACTGGTTCATTGTTTTTTCTGAGAAGAGCATTGTGTTGTCCTAGATGAGAACCATGCTAACATCCAGAACACTCTCTAGAAACATGAACAGTAATTTTTTTCAGACCAACAAAAATTATAACCCCAGAAAGCAAACTATTACAGGTCTTCATGATAAAATTGTTAATAAGACAGAAGAGGATATGCTTCTTTTTGCCAATACTGCCCTCTAGTGAAAAGCGGGCAACAGAAAAGCGTCTGTTTCGGAGGGTGCAGCTTCTTTGCCGCGTAACAGAGCATTTGCACACAAGCAGATATGTCCATTTTTCTTCAGACACCCCTGGAGCGTAAATATAATGAGCTATTGATTATGCTTCTTGGCGTCTCATTTCAATACATTTTCTCCTCTGAAATCATGCATTGTGCAAGAACATCTTAGCTACGATAAAAGATTGCAACCCCAAAATGTGTACAATGTACTACAAAGAGAAGGCTGCCACAGTAGCTGCACGGATTTATTCTTGGTCCTGCCAGTGGAAAGCAAAGGAAAGGAGGAGAAGAAATAGTCCTGTGAGCCTTCAGTTTTTACTTATGTTTGTGTCTAATCAGTTTGTGAGGCCAGAGTATAAAAAACATCCACTATGCATGCGGTTAGAAGGTGAACCTAGTGAATACTTTGTCAGGAAATAAGGGGGGGGGGCACTGCACTCAGACTGTTAGCAACTATATGACAACTAGAAAATCACATGCCATTTTTCCCCCCTGAAGAATCAAATTATCCAAAAGTATCTTGTACCATTAAGGCTGTAAGTGTCCTTTGAGATGAAAAAAAAACAGAAGAGGAAAATTTGTAGGAACTTATTTAGTTTATGTGACCTTGGGAAACTCGTGTACAGAAAAATTACAGTGTTGGCATAGACCAATGGAACAGAATAGAGAGCCCAGAAATGGACCCTCAGCTCTTTGGGCAACTAATATTTGATAAAGCAGGAAAAAACATCCGGTGGGAAAAAGACAGTCTCTTCAATAAATGGTGCTGGGAAAATTGGACAGCTACATGCAAAAGAATGAAACTTGACCACTATCTCACACCATACACAAAAATAAACTCCAAATGGATGAAAGACCTCGATGTGAGACAGGAATCCATCAAAATTCTAGAAGAGAACATAGGCAGCAACCTCTACGACATCGGCCAAAGCAACCTTTTTCATGACACATCCCCAAAGGCAAGAGAAACAAAAGATAAAATGAATTTATGGGACTTCATCAAGATTAAAAGTTTCTGCACATCCAAGGAAACAGTCAGAAAAACTAAGAGGCAGCCCACGGAATGGGAGAATATATTTGCAAATGACACTACAGATAAAGGACTGGTATCCAAGATCTACAAAGAACTTCTCAAACTCAATACACGAGAAACAAATAAACAAATCAAAAAATGGGCAGAAGATATGAACAGACACTTTTCCAATGAAGACATACAAATGGCTAACAGACACATGAAAAAATGTTCAAAATCATTAGCCATCAAGGAAATTCAAATCAAAACCACACTGAGATACCACCTTACGCCAGTTAGAATGGCAAAAATAGACAAGGCAAGAAACAACAATTGTTGGAGAGGATGTGGAGAAAGGGGATCCCTCCTACATTGTTGGTGGGAATGCAAGTTGGTACAGCCACTCTGGAAAACCGTGTGGAGGTCGCTTAAAAAGTTAAAAATTGAGCTACCCTATGATCCAGCCATTGCACTACTGGGTGTTTACCCCAAAGATACAGACGTAGTGAAGAGAAGGGCCATATGCACCCCAATGTTCATAGCAGCAATGTCCACAATAGCTAAATCGTGGAAGGAGCCGAGATGCCCTGCAACAGATGACTGGATTAAGAAGTTGTGGTCCATATATACAATGGAATATTACTCAGCAATCAGAAAGAATGAGTTCTCAACATTTGCTACAACATGGACGGCACTGGAGGAGATAATGCTTAGTGAGATAAGTCAAGCAGAGAAAGACAACTATCATATGATTTCTCTCATCTATGGAACATAAGAACTAGAATGATCAGTAGGGGAAGAAAGGGATAAAGAAAGGGGGGGTAATCAGAAGGGGGAATGAAACATGAGAGACTATGGACTATGAGAAACAAACTGAGGGCTACAGAGGGGAGGGGGGTGGGGGAATGGGATAGACCGGTGATGGGTAGTAAGGAGGACACATATTGCATGGTGCACTGGGTGTTATACACAACTAATGAATCATCGAGCCTTACATCGAAAACCGGGGATGTACTGTATGGTGACTAACATAATATAATAAAAAATCATTATTAAAAAAAAAAATTACAGTGTTGGGCTCCTTCTTTTCTGACCTTCTGAAGTTACCACTTAGGGGTGCAAAAAGATTTCCACCCCTTTAGTTACAAAATTCACTCATTAAATTAATCGGTGCTCTTGACAAGAACAGGAGAAAGCGTGCATGCAAATGTTTTATACGTTTACTCCCTGCCAGGAACCTCAAGATCAATACCCTCCACCACCATCATTACCGAGAACGGGGCTTTCAGGTTCTTGTGCTTGTTAAGATTCTAAAGGTCATAATTTATAAAGGAAACTTTTTTTAAATTTTTTTGTTCATGGAAGGTTATGAAGACGATATGTCAAAACACAGGAAATGATATTTTTTTAGTTTTGAGGGGTTTTTTTAAAAGATTTTATTTATTTATTCGACAGAGATAGAGACAGCCAGTGAGAGAGGGAGCACAAGCAGAGGGAGTGGGAGAGGAAGAAGCAGGCTCATAGCGGAGGAACGCTGGGATCACGCCCTGAGCTGAAGGCAGACGCTTAACCGCTGTGCCACCCAGGCGCCCCCTAGTTTTGAGTTTTGCTTACAGTTAAAGATTTCTTATTTTTCATTAAAGTCTGCAGGTTTTCTCATACTTACAACTCAGAAGCCAGCTCTATTGTGACCATAAAAGCAAGTGCTGTTTGACTCTAACAGATAATTAGCCTGACCTCTTTGCAAAAAGAGGCGTTTATAATCAGTTAATTAGTGGGTTTCCAATTTATATTGTACAGGGAAATTGTTGTATCAGAGCAAATATTAAAGCCTATGTAGAATAATTTTCTTCTTTTGTTTTTAATAGCAAGTGAGAAAAAGATGACCTGAAGGGTAAGATAATTAACAGATTCAGCTTTAGGCTCAAATATGTCTGACCCAAAGTACCCAAAACAATGCAGGGTGTAGTAATGACTTTAAAATAAGTAAATTTACGAAATATAAATCAGCCATGTTAATAACCATTATTTTTGAGGAAAAAAAATGACATGCAGTCCTCTATAAAACACAAAATGGTTGGGGGGAAATGGTCTTGCTCTCGAGGGACCAGATTTATTAATTTGGCTGTGCCAAATAACTAGATTAATTTAGGCAAAGTCAGTACTATCCGCAGAATCAGTATCTTTACCTGTCAGATGGCAGGTAAGTGACATGAAGTCAGGGCCATCGTTTTCCTCAGTGACCGCAGTAGCCCCAGTGCCTAGCACTGAGTCACAGAAGTGGGAGGAACTTGATAATATTTAAGTGAGTGAAACTACGTGAATAACAATGCACTTATATCACTGAGTTGTAAAAATAAATGCCTCTAAATTAACTTGAAAACCTCCTGCAGTAAGTCACCATTGTTTTCTGTCTATGGGAACATCTAATTCTAGGCATCATTCTTGTAGTGTGCTATAGGGAAAACATTCTTTAATCATTTTATGTTTGTAAAAACGTAAGATGGCATCAAAGGCTGCTTCGTACTTTGCATTTGAAATGTGCTAATCATCCCATTCTGCTAAGTATATCAAGAATTTTCAGTTGCGAAAGAAACTTAAAGAGCTTTTTTTTTAAAAGGAACAACACAGCAAACAAAGAAACCACCATCTTTGACACCTGTCTCAGGAATGGTACTTTTTATACAAATTACCCATCCCTGTTTTCAAAGTTCAAAACCACCTCATATCACTGGAAGTATCTTCTGGGAAAGTTTCGAGCATTCCTTCCCTCTCCAAAAAGCATAATTTCGGAACCTGTGCTCGAGGGGCATGGCCTCCAGTTGCTATGCGCACATGAATACTGTATGGGAGCTCTGCCAGCTTCCTCCGGGGCTCCACTCCACAGGGAGAATAATGGGATTGAGAGAATGGAAGGCTGACAGTGGCAAATGGGTTGTGTGACAGGAAGAGATAGAGCCAGTCTCATAACTGTGTCCCCAACCTGCTGTCACCAGAAGCTCTAAACTCTTAATTGTGTTTTCCAGGATATGAATGATTACCCGCCCGTATTTAGTAAGCGGATCTACAAGGGGATGGTGGCTCCGGACGCTGTGAAGGGCACACCCATCACAACCGTTTATGCCGAAGATGCAGACACCCCTGTAAGTAAAGGACGTTGATGGATACTTGGAAGCTTAGGGAAGAGAACCTTGCACACTCACACAGGACACACTTCCTGGGCAGCACATTTGGACCGAGTCCACTCTGTCCCCTCCCAGGCATTTCATGTGTGCCCGCAAGGACACGCACACGTCAAGTAATTATTACTGAGCACAGACAGTTAAGCAGATGCTTTCTATGTTGCTGGGATTCAGAGTTTGCTATTCGCCATGTTATCTCGCACAAATAATAAATAGATGTGGAAAGAGTTCTGTTCATTTAGAGTCAGTATCATTTGGGTTCTTTATTTAGGACAGTGTAAGCTTAGTTGAGTTGGGTTATGTTTTATCCTTATGCATTTTCCATTTTATTCATATATGACTATTTTGTTAGCAAACTCTAGGTCAATGGGTGACATAATATTTACTTTGAATGTGTTAATTTTGGTAAGCTAAAATATTAATACCTCATTTAGAACATACTTAATGCAGTCTTTGTTATCCAGAATTTTACCTCTTTTGAGATATCCCACGTTACCTTCCAAAAGAGAGGGTTTTCAATGAAAACACTATTATAGCGAAAGTGAGGTAAATTTTCCTTAATGTTATTACGTTAATGTATGAAAAGTAGCATATAGAAATAATAGCACCTATATAAAATGCTTTCTATAAATAATTTGAGTGCTTTATAAATATTAATTATTCTCTTAACAGTCAAATGATGAAGTCTTAGTTTGTTTACTTTTGAGTGAGCTCCCACCATTAGTCAGCAACTGAAATGTATTCTACAAAAATAAAAGAAATATTAAACAAGCCATTTTAGAAAAACAAGAAAATAGAAAAAGACCTGAATTTTATAAGCGATTTAGGAGTTCTGTTTCACATTGCTAATATAAATAGTATTCGTGTAATGCTGTTTATTTAATAAAAGGTGAATGGCAGTCATAACATTTTTCACCTTCAACTGTGACAGGCCGTATAAAGTCTTTCGTGACTATAAGGTCTTGAAAAATAATAATGTTAACATGAAAGCAATGACCTTTCACTCGAAGCTCTTTTTCTCGAGGATGTTAAAGTGTCTTTGAAACTGATTTATTGCATTTTAGGAAATGTGATAGGCAAAATTTCATAGATTTGAACACACCAGTAGAGATGGTGCATATGACATGGGTGCTTTATCTGCTTTTTTAAGTAAACTGTCAGAGGTAGAAACTACTTTGAAATTAAGAGTACACATTCAATTCTATTCAAGGCATGTGTTTTGAACACCAAGTCTATACTGATTATTGAGCTAACCAGTTTTTGCTCTCCAGACCTGAGAATCTTCTAGGTAAAACAGAACTACACATAGAAATTTTAACACACTGTACTAAATGAGTATAAACAAGCACAACATCTTAAAATACTCATATTTCTTTCTTTTTCAAAGATTTATCTATTTATTTGCGAGAGAGAGATAGTGTGTGTGAGTGGGGGCAGGGACAGAGGGAAAGAAGCAGACTCCCCCGCTGAGCTGGGGAGGCCAAAACAGAGCTCTATCCAATCCCACAACTCATGACATGAGCCTAAATCAAGAGTCAGACGTGTAACCAACTGAGCCATCCAGGTGCCCCAAAATATTCATATTTCTAAGAAATTTTATTAGCACAGGATTGAAGGTAGTGTTAAGATTAATGGCATTAATGATGACAGACTAAATGTAGGTATGCTGATCACCTACGTGCAACATACCCCAAAGTGTTAGTATGGACAGCAAAACCCTCACTTTTCTTCTGACACCTGCCACCATGGTTCCTGGTTTGACTTTCGGATCACCCCACCAATGTGAGAAAAGTTGTCTTGAACTATTATCTGTCCCATAAAGAAATGCTATTACGTATCTAAAATATCTAGGGGCGCCTGGGTGGCACAGCGGTTAAGCGTCTGCTTTCGGCTCAGGGCGTGATCCCGGCGTTATGGGATCGAGCCCCACATCAGGCTCTTTTGCTATGAGCCTGCTTCTTCCTTTCCCACTCCCCATGCTTGTGTTCCCTCTCTCGCTGGCTGTCTCTATCTCTGCCGAATAAATAAATAAAATCTTTAAAAAATAAAATAAAAAATAAAATATCTAGAGAGAAGCTCTGTTTTTACACCCTGAAGCTCTTTTATGGAAATTTACCAGGTTCAAATTCCGTACTGCTGTTAAGAAGTTCTTAGGTTTGCATCCCCAGCAGTAGTTTTTCACATTTAACATCTAATGCTGGGTTTTCCGTAGATGAAAGGTAGATGCTAGTCATTCAGCTGAAACACTGAGCATACTTATTTCAGTTAGTGAATATGTATTTTGTCAAACTCAGTTTTTTTATTAAGTTTTTTAAATTTTAGTTCTAGTATAGTTAACATACAGTGTTATATTAGTTTCAGGTGTACAATATAGTGATTCAGCAATTCTATACATTACTCAGTGCTCATCACAAGTGCACCCCTCAATCCCCATTGGCTATTTCACCCACCCACCCCCACCTCCCCTCTGGTGACCATCAGTGGGTTCTCTATCCTTAAGAGGCTGTTTCTTGGTTTCTCTCTCTCTCTTTCCTTTGCTTGTTTCTTTTGTTTCTTAAATCCCACAGATGAGTGAAATCATATGGCATTTGTCTTTCTCTGACTGACTTATTTTGCTTAGCATTACACTCTCCAGCTCCATCCATGTTGTTGCAAATGGCAAGATTTCATTCTTTCTTATGGCTGAGTAATATCCCATCATGTATATATACCACATGTTCTTTATCCATTTATCTATTGATGGATTTTGGGACACTTCCATAATTTGGGTACTGTAAATAATGCTGCTATAAACATAGAGGTGCATGTATCCTTCTGAATTAGTGTTTTTGTATTTTTTTGAGTCAATACCCAGTAGTGTGATTGCTGCATCATAGGGTAGTTCTATTTTTAACTTTTTTGAGGAACCTCCATACTGTTTTCCAGAGTGGCTGCACCGGTTTGCATTCCCACCAACAGAGTACGAGGGTCCCCCTTTCTCCACATCCTCACCAACACCTGGTGTTTCTTGTGTTATTGATTTTAGCCATTCTGACAGGTTATCAGACTCAGTGCTGATCTTTAACACAGCAACAATCTTCTGTATAACCAGTACTTAGCACTGAGTTTTCCAGTGATTGCTACAAGCTCAGGTCCATGAAAATTTTCGGAACATAAATTTCACATTACACATTTTTTTTTCAAAATTATTATGATTGATTTTTAATTTTTTTACTTTATGTCAGCGCCATAAATCCAGAACACATATTTTTTGGATGAGCTTGCCAAGTATTTTCACTTTGTTGCTATTATAAACATTTAATAATTAGAAGATACCATTCAGGGCTCCGTGTGTAAGTATCTATGGAAACACTTTGTGCATTTAATGGTCTCTTTTCCAAACTAGAAGGGAAAGTTCTTGAGGACAGGAATCAAACCTTAATTCCAGTTTGCATTTCCACGTCCAACGTTATGCTGGAGACTTAGCAGTCTGTTAGGGAACATTTGTTAAATAATTAAATAAATGAATAAGTTAACAGTGATTTCTGTACTCTCCAGAATTGACAAAGTATGCCAGATATTCAGAAATTTAGTGATTTGGGAAGTTGGCAAAACTTGTGCATCTCTAGTTTGGCCATTCGAGGGCTGTGCGGATAGAGCAGGCAGATGCGTGTGCAAGGTCGAGCGGGAAGATGCTTGTGCAAGGTAGAGTGGGCTGATGCGTGTGCAAGGTAGAGTGGGCTGATGCATGTGCAAGGTAGAGCGGGCAGATGCGTGTGCAAGGTAGAGTGGGCTGGTGCGTGTGCAAGGTAGAGCGGGAAGATGCTTGTGCAAGGTAGAGCAGGAAGATGCATGTGCAAGGTAGAGCGGGCAGATGTGTGTGCAAGGTGGAGCCCAGCTTCTGCACCCTCCTAGACTGGGCATGGCCACAACTCAGCAGTAATAATTTTCACCTCGGGAGGCTGACCACCTCTTTTTCAAGACATTGTGTTTCCTCTGAATGAAGGGAGAACCACCCATTTTAACCTACAAAATAGCAAAAACAAAATCCTTTGCTGTCAGATGGAGACCCTGGGTAAGGTCTAAAAGCCAGAGAGAACACCGCTGCTGAATATAAATTAAGAATTATAAAATGCGCATTGTACAAAACTTAAGTGCTCTAGAGGGAGGAGAGGGGAAAAAAAAACAACCTTCCAGGGATTTTTTTTCCCCCACTGAATTAAAGCTGTTAGGACTTTATTCTCTGCTTCACATTGGCATTATGTCGTTCACCAGAGATGTGAATAGGGAATGACTGATCATTTTGGATATTAAAAATTGCTAGCCTTTTCTTTCTGCTCACCAGAGACCTCTCACTCCAAACTTTCACAAAGCAAAATTGCAAGTGTAATTTCTATTTGCATATTTTATTCTCCCGGAAGCTGCTGGCCAAACCCCGAGATACAAGAGCTCTCTTCGTGGGCAGGGCACGTGCCTGACAGAACAGTACCCCTTGTGAGCATGTGGACGCAGAAAAGTTGGCATAAATAAATGAAGTTTTCATTTTGCTCATTTCCAAGAAAGTATGAGGAACCCACGGAGGATCCTTTTTCCTCATTGTGAAATTATTCTTTTTACTTAACGCATTTTAGGCATTTATAGGATTCCTGTTTAAAGTAAAGTAGTCATTGGAACATGTTCAATATTAGCAATCGTGACATTCTTATTTGCATATATTAGTGTATTATTGACATTGAAGACTTCTTTTTTCAGATTTTGACATTCATTTATGAAGTACATATGCTCCAAAAAAGAGATCTTACAAGTTCTCAATAATAATTGGCTTTAAAAATCACTTGAGTATTCTCACTATATTTTTTTTTCAGAAATAACTTTTATAAAAGGCCAATAATTATGAGGGTGAAGTACTTTTTGCCTCTGGTGAGATTTTGAGAGCTGTGCTAGCCACTCAGAGTTTAGACAAGCTGCCTGAGGAATTATTTCTAAAGTCTTTTCACAAGTGGCTTTAACATCCTTCTCAATCATTCAAGTTTCGTTGGTCTCTAAGGGCAAGAAAAGTTGGTCGGGTTTTCTTTCCTCTGATGCATACTTGGTGTTGTATTAAACTGACATGGCATCACCAAATAATGCCAAGTAATTATGGTGATCTTGTCAAACTAAGTAACCGTCCAGTTAGTCACTCTTGGCAGTCTCCTAGCCGAGGCAGAACAGTAGATGAGAAGCAGTAGTCGTCTGAGGCCATGATTTGCCACTTGCTTGCTTTGTGGGCAAGAGTTCAAACTGTTCAGGGCCAGGAGTTTGAGATTACATTTTGGTCTCCATATAACATGAGTGTTCTGCATTCTTTTCCATTGACGCCTCTACAGGTCTGATTTTCATCACCCACCACGTGCTGGCCTGTGGGGCTATGCTGTACTGATTTAGATTATTGCTAGCAAGGTAGCAAAAACCCTGCTGTCAGAGCTCAGAGCCTACTAACCACGTTCGCTGACCCTGGAGCATAAGGGGGGAGTGCACACAGCTCAGTGGTTTGTTTTGTTTTTTTTCTTCACATCAAAGCTGTCAGGGAATAGTTATCAAAAACTGTTTTTGTGGTGCATGTCAGCTTGTGAAAATTGAGTTGATGTAGCCCCAACCTGTGTCCCTCTGGTCTCGAATACTTAATTAGAAAGAAAGCACACAGTGAGACAGTTGGGACTTGATCTTTAAAATAACAATGAGCTATAATTAGATTTGAGAGTGTGAATGAGTAGAAAAGGGAAGGTTTTATGACAAAGTTTATACATGATTAATGTCTAGAAAAAGGCTTATCTAATGTTTTAGGAATCTGTGTCATTTTCTTTTTGTGGCTTATTGATTCCTTTCAATAAGAATTACATTGTTAGCATTACTTGAGATCAATATTAGATTTAAGTGTTTCAGAAATAAATATTGCGCTTCTAATTAAAACCCTGCCATCTTACTAGGACTAAAGGGGCATTTTTCTTGTGTTATAAATGGTAACATCTGTGAAATTTAGAGTTTTTCTATCTTGATTTGTTTTGTTTTTTGCCTTTACAAAAGAGTCACCCAGTGATACATCATTGACTTACACCAGGTTTTTGTTTTTGTTTTTGTTGTTTTTTTGAAGAGAATAAGCCTCATGGGGTTAGGATCCCAGTACACATCAACAGAGTTTTCCAAGGCAATTGAGTGAAATACAGCACATCTTTTCTGGGGCTCACCTAGAAGTCTCCCTTATGGCTTAAATCATGTGCTTTATTGTGAAGTTCTTGCCAGAGGAAATGAGAGGAGACCCTCTCAAATGAGAGGAGACCCTATCTTGGCTTCTCATGATCGGGATTCTTGGCTTTAACACCCGCAAAGCCAAGCCACTGGTAACTCTCTTGGTTTTACAATCCCCACTCCACAGTTCTTCCCTATCCTTAAACAATGGCCATACGGGGACAGTAGACCTATAATCTCATTCGTGCTTAATATTTACTGAGTGAATAAATCAATCAGAAAGCATTTATTGTGGACTTAACAATATGGCAAGATTGTTAAGCCATGGTAGTGCGTCTTAAAGATGCCAAGAAGTGCAACAGCTCTGTAGAGAATGGGGGAATGAATGTGTCCCAGTGACATCTGAATCTGCTCTAGACAGGAATTCAACTCTGAAAAAAATATAGGGGATTCATTTAAGTGAGGACAGAAGAAATAGCCAGAGGAAATGTATTCAAAAATTGCAGTAAAAAATATCCATCTTACGGACGTGAATTTGTGTGACATGATTGGAGTGTGTCTGACTAAATAAATGTTAGCTACTTAAAAGAATAGCCCCCAGGGCATCTGGGTTGCTCAGTAGGTTTAAGTGGCTGCCTTCGGCTCAGGATCCTGGGATCGAGCCCCGTGTTGGGCTCCTTGCTTAGCAGGGAGCCTGCTTTTCTCTCTCTTTCTACTGCTCCCCCTGTTTGTGCTCTCTTGCTCTCTCTGTCAAATAAATAAATAAATAAAATCTTTAAAAAAAAAAAAAGAATAGCCCCCAAAACATCAGGATTCTCTTAGAGACTCATTTGTAGACAGGAACTATTACAAATATGGTTTTGTGAAACCTATTTTATCATATAGAAAAATGGAAGTTTACTCAAGACTTATAAAAAGCAGTGACAAAAAATCAGAGCTGGGGCTCCTGGGTGTTTCTGTCGGTTAAGCCTGCCTTCCACTCAGGTCATGATCCTGGGATCCTGGGATCCTGGGATCGAGCCCTGCATCAGACTCCCTGCTCCGTAGGGAGTCTTCTTCTCCCTCTCCTTCTGCCCCTACCCCCTCTTGTGCTCTCTCGCTCTCTGCTCTCTCTTTCTCTCAAATAAATAAAATCTTAAAAAAAAATTAGAGCTATGTAATGGAACAGTGACTTGTCTCTGAGATGCAGTCTTTATTGGATGAAACAATAAACAAAAGCCAGGAGATTAGTTAGCAGCTTTGCTTCATTTAATCATTAAAAAAAGGGGGGGGTGAACAAGGAAATGGAGAAAGCAGAAATACATAAAGTTATTGAAATGGAAGAATTAATCGTGATTGGGCAGGAAGCTGAAGATACGGATGAAATAAAAGCAAAATCAAAAGTGAATCACGGGCTTCTGGCTTGACTAATGCAGACATTGGGGATAATAGTCGGTAGAAATAAGGTAGATGGAGAACAAAGCTCTTCTAAGGAGAAAATAATGAGATCAAAGTAGGACAGACCCCATTTTAAATGATTTTGAAACACGCATCTGCCACCACCTATGGAAGGCTACACCGTCCTCCCAGATCTGTGCAGGACCCTAGGGTCGGGACAGGCAGGAAGCTCCCCTCCCCCCCAGAATTACAGGTTCACCCAACAAGAGAGCACGTACCACCTAGTGCTGAGAGGACCCTGGAGGCAGATGGCAGGAGGGGGCCACAAGTCCTTTCCACGCGACAGCAACACCATGGGGAGGACAGGGCACATGCTCGGTGGCCACGGCTATTTCCATCTGATGCCAGGGGGACCAGGCTGCATTGAGAGGGCCAAGGTCGGCCTAGCCAGAAAATATGGGAGTAAGAATCCAAGCAAAAATGCAGAATGGGGGAATGCCTGGGTGGCTCAGTCAGTTAAGCTCCTTCCTCAGCGAGGAGCCGTTTTCTCCTTCTCCCTCTGCTGCTCCCCCTGCTTGTGCGCTCTCTCTCTCTCTCTTTCTCCATCAAATAAATAAATAAAATATTTTTAAAAATGCAGAATGGGAGCCACCCAGATTGAAGTTGACACCATGAGAGTAATAAATACATTCTCCATGATAGAAAACATCATCAGATAAACTAAAGGCTTGGAAATAAATCCTCAGGTGATTCCCTTTTGAGGATGGGCAGGGGCTGAGGAGGGAAAGAGAAAGACTGAGGGGTAGAAGAGAAGCCTGCTAGGCATGTGGTTCGGAGCAAAAGAAGTTTTCAATGCGGAGAAAGAAATTGAAAGGTAAAGGATTTTCTTAGAGGCAGGGCAAGGCGAATGACTTCAAGGTAAGTGGGGGACCTTAGTTCTGTTGATTAGACTCCCATGGAAGCTGCATGGTAGACTGGTCTCTGCCCTCCTGCAGCTTGCTTTCCCTTTTATTTGTCATGTGTCTGAGTTATTTGGGGGTATGACCTTTATCTATAGGTCACTTTGTTTCTGTTTTTGGCCCTGTTTATTTTTTCACATCTCTTTTGAAGAATACTTACATGCATTCTGTATGAAAATGTATGGCGTTTTAATTGTATTTCCTAGACATATTTATAACTACTTGTATTTATTTCTGTATTTAAGCCTGTGCACGATTTATGCCAGTCTTTCCATATTCTACTGCATCCA
This sequence comes from Ursus arctos, assembly GCF_023065955.2. Lineage (NCBI taxonomy): Eukaryota > Metazoa > Chordata > Mammalia > Carnivora > Ursidae > Ursus > Ursus arctos. The sequence continues at coordinate 74,520,341 of NW_026623089.1, forward strand.
TTTTTAAGTTCTTTACTTTGTTGCCTCTTGTGGTTTACTCCTGTATGTCTTCAACTTTTTAGGAAGGATGCACATGTTGTGAGTTCCAAGTATGAAATTTTCTTTTGCTTATACATATAAAACTTGACAGACTGTTACTGTCTCGAGTTCAAAATTTACTTTTTAAAACTGTATATATGCTTTCCCACTATTTTCTTTGTTTTTATTTATTTATTTATTTAGGGAAGGAGAGAGCTGAGGCGGGGGGGCGGAGAGAGACTCAAACAGACTCCCTGCTGAGTGTGAAGCCCACTGGGGGCTCAATCTCATGACCCTGAGATCATGACCTGAGCCCAAACCAAGAGTTGATCATGCAAACTACTGAGCCATGCAGGCAACCCTATTTTCTGGTTTTTAACAATATAGAAGCACGAGGTTATATTAATTGTTTCAATTTTTAGGGTTGTTGTTGTTTTTTTGTTGTTGTTGTTGTTTCTGCTTGTGAGATTCTCTATTCTTAAAATGAAATGGTTTCACTAGTATATATTGAGAAATTCTTTTGTCTGTATTAATTGTGTCTGGTATATGATGGCCCCTTTCAATCTGCAAACTCATAGAATTCATCACCCCAGGATAGTTTTATATAGTATAAGGGTTCCAGAGTGATTGGCTGGTCTCACCTCTTCAAGCCCCTACTGACCAGCCGCGGGTAATTCACCATCACTCTGTCCCCGAGTTCTTGTATTTGTAAAACAAAGACACAACAGCATAATTGAACTTTATACCCTGTAAAGAGTGGCTGTCCATTGTCCCTTCCCTGAGCAACCACAATTCTATTATTTACTTCTATGAGTTAGACTACTTTACGTACCTCATATAAGTAGAATCACCCAGTATTTGTGCTTCTGTGCATAATATCCTCAAGGTTCATCCATATTGTCACAAATGGCAGGATTTTATCATTTTTTAAGGCTGGATAATATTCCATTGTGTGTATGTATGTGTGTGTGTATATATATATCTTTCACATTTTTTTTTATCCACTCATCCACTGATGGACCTTTAGGTTCTTTCCTCTTCTTAGCCATTGTGAATAATGCTTCAGTGAACATGGGAGTACAAGTATCACTTTCAGATCCTGATTTCAATTTAAAAAATCATGGATGTATACCTAGAAGTAGGATTGCTGGGTCGTAAATTAGCTCTATTTTTAATTTTTGAGGAACCTCTGCACTGTTTTCCAGAGGGGCTGCACCAGTTTGCATTCCTACCAGTCATGTACGGGGGTTCCAATTTTTCCACATCCCTGCTAAAATTCTTTATCTTCTGGATTTGTTTAAATACTAGTTATCCTAACTGGTATGAAGTGATATCTCACTGTGGTTTTGATTTGCATTTACCTGATGACCAGTGATGTCGAGCATCTTTTTAAGTGTCTTTTAGCCATCTGGATGTGTTCTTTGGAGAAATCTCTGTTCAAGTTCTTTGCCCATTTTTTAACCAGATTATTTTTATTTTGTTGTTCTAGAGATCTGCCATACAACACTGAACCTATAGTTAACAACACTGCATTGCACACTTAAAAATATGTTTAAAAAGTAGATCTCATATTAAATATTCTTAGTGCAACTAAAAAAATAGTACTTACTTTGTCAGATCGTTATGAAGATTATAGGATAGCATTTGTGTGGAGCAACTAGTGTCTGCCATATCGTAAATACCCAGTAAATACTCTCTATCATTGCTCTTACATTTACTCTGGTCTTTGTCAGGCTTTGAGTCTCTGATATTTGTCTTCTATATTTATTGTCTGTATTCTGTCACCTTCTTTCTTTTCTTTTCATCTGAGTTCTGGGAGAGCCTGTAAAGGTCAGGAGTCCAGTCAATTGAGCATGGGTTGGGGGATGAGTAAGATGTGGGGCAGTGGAGAAGGAGCTGGGCCTCTGACCTGTCACTATGACCACTTTTTCCAGATTCATCTCTTCTCAGAGTGTGTTTGCAATGGAAGAGCCAGAGCTGAGTGTTCTATACTCAGGTTTCTGGTTGACCAGAACAATGCTACAGCTGCTTGCGACAGCTCACACAGCTTCAACCTGGCTCTTCCACCCAGCATGATAATGTAGGGCTCTTCACTCCCATTCTCTCCCTAGCCCCAAGCTGTCCTTACTGCAGAGTCAAAGAATCCCAAAGCAGTCAGGGCAATCTCCGTGCCAGGAATATTATCAGCCATACTGGGAACTAACACATCAGGGAGATTCCCATACAGCCATGATCGTTATTTATTTTTTTTAAGATTTTATTTATTTATTTGACAGAGAGAGAGACGGACAGAGAGACGGCCAGCAAGAGAGGGAACACAAGCAGGGGGAGTGGGCGAGGAAGAAGCAGGTTCCCAACAGGGGAGCCTGATGCGGGGCTTGATCCCAGGACTCTGGGATCACGCCCTGAGCCGAAGGCAGCCGCTTAACGACTGAGCCACCCAGGCACCCCCAGCCATAATCATTATTAAGTGTGAAATATCCTGGGCTCCTGGGTGGCTCAGTCGGTTAAGTGTCTGCTTTCACCTCAGGTCATGATCCCAGGGTACTGGGATCAAGTCCCATGTCAGGGTCCCTGCTCAGCGGGGATCCTGCTTCTCCCTCTACTCTTCCCCCCTCATAACCTCTTTCTCTCTCTCTTAAATAAATAAATTTTTAAAAAAGAGTGAAATATCCTGAGAACTTCTAGCATAGCAGGATTTTATGAGCACATAGCCATAAGAATGAAATGTAATGACCTAATCCTCAGTGAATATAGTAAGAAAAAGAAAACAATACTGTTATGTAAAATATTTTTAAAAAGCAAAAATGCATGCAATATGCAACAGCTAGGTTTTCCTCCCAAAATATGCTGCAGAGTAAACAATACTAGAATACCACTAGTTCATTATAACAAAGACGTGTATTCCTATTAGTAGATGTTTGAGGCAGCTAGGTGTTGGCTGACCTTGTTTTCAGGCTGAAGGTCGGCCTCAAGTCTGGTCCACATGCCTCTTCCTTCAGGGATCCCTGCTTAAACTAGCCTGCTCTGTGCACAGTGAAGGACAGGACCGCGAGAGAATTTGCCTAACCACACGGTCACATGTCCAGTTGTGCGTCCCGGTTTTTCATGGTCCATTGATCGAAGCAAGTCCCACAGCCAAGCCCAGAATCAATGGAGCCAGAAGTGGAGGAATAAGGAGTGGGTATTTACTGAACAATAGTACAATGTACCACAACAGTCTAGTTAAGAGATATTCCTTAAGTTCATTAAAATGGTTGCCTTTGAAAAAGAGGTAGGAGTGGGTATGAGGATAAAAGCACATAAAAAAACGAGAAGTAAATATGTCTCAAACCACCAATTGTAATGTTTCATAAACTGTGGATTGTATTTCACTTAAATCTCTATCCTTATATTCAAACCAAAATAAAAATCCCTCAATATTTATTGCATGTGCATGCATCCAATATTAATTAAGGGTATTGCATGAACATTAAGGACAAACATTGTTATGTTTCCTTGCCTTCGAATTTCAAACTTAAAGAGTTGGAAATCAAGTAAGTAGAAATGACAAACCATTGAAAAAAGCTCTAAGAAATAAATCATCAGGGTGCTCTGAAATTAGACAAAAGGAAGCCTGCTTTCGTCTGGAAAGTCAAGGAAGGTTCTAGAAAAAGTGGTGCAAAGCTGAGGTCTGAAAGAAAAAGAGGTGTTTCTACTGCAAAGTTGCATGGCTGACTTAGACCCTAAAGTTGGAGGAAGAAAAATAATTTTCAAAAGCCAAAAGGAGGTAACTTTGCCAGGAGTCTAGAGAGGTAAACCTGAGTCAGAAACTATAGCGTCTGATAGGCTTGAGGGTAGTGCCAAGATTTCCTCTCCTAAATAAAAATGGGAGGGTTTTAAGGCAGAAGGGACAGGATCACTAGTTACTAGCTCTCATTCGGGTGCATCCTTGTTTTTAAGTTCCTTTGGGTTTATGAGTTTGTTTTCATGAGGCAAGTTGAATGTGTGCCCACTATTATTTTTAGAAATTTCTACACAATGTATCTTCATTGAGATACATTGAAGAAATTTTATAAGGAATGTATTGTTACTTGATGTCTTGAGGGGATTGAGTTATGTTTACCTTTGAAAAACATATTTCCCAAAGGATTTAAATTACCCTGAAGCAAATACTTCTTAGGATCTTGAATAGTTATGTTGATACCACCTCTGTAGAAACTGAACTGTATGCACATTCTATATTATGTTAGGTCAGTGACATTGGCACAAGACACTTGTCTGTGAGATGTTGACTCACTATGTTGTCAACACATGGTAGTCACTGCAGGTGTCAGACAGTGGGGAGGGGAGAGGAAGAAAGAAAAGCACACATAGTCTCAGTGGTCACATGGAGAGTTTGACTTTCCTAGTGTCTTTTACGGATACCTTAGCATTCGGTCAGATCCCCTAAAAAAGCCATTATGATTGCAAAAAACAATACAAACCACTTTGCCGTAATCCCTAATGCTACATACTTGGGAGGTTTGGTGAGTTACACTGTTATAAAATAAATCTGATTAGTTGCTTTCGAAGACATTGGGAAAAAGAGTTTTGGAAACCACATCAGGGAGAAGAATCTTTGTATACTTGAAAACAAATTACTTAATGTTTGTGTGTAATGGTAATAATAGGTTTAGTTTTCCCTGATATAATGTGATTGCCATTATTACAAAGAAAATTATGTGGGTCTGAATAAGTAATTTCTTGATAATTATGTATATAAGAAAAATTACTAAATCAAGATATCCCCTGATATTAAGAACTTAATTATTTTGGTCCATTATAGGCTCATTGAAATTCCCTCTGTTTGCAAGTTTGGAACATCTTTCATACAGACCTGCAATTACCTTCTGTAGTAATTAATTACATTCTCACCATCATTAAGTCAAAACATATTGTGTTTAATGCTCACTATAGAAATGGAAGTCAAAAGTAAAAATGAGCTGAGTAATAAAGAAAATAATTGAAATCTTAAGGTTCTGTTTTCTTGATATAAACATATTTATTCTGCCACATTAATTATACCCACCTTGTCATTGTATATAAATGTGTTACTGTTTGATGTAAAAAATCGAACGTCAGCGCTATGATGACAGGATTTTTTTTGTTGTGGTCATCTAGAAAAAATGCCTGGTTCAGAGCATCACTGTGTCACCACATTGCTATCTATGTGCTGAATAAATGACCATTCCAGTAGTATTATTCATACTAATATTTATTGAGCCTTACACAGTCTAATTTAGTAGATTAAAGGACATCACAAAGTTGACATGCCTTTCACATTTTGGAAGCCACACTCTATTTAAATATGTCACATACTACCTCAAATCATATTTGGAAAGAAGCCTAATACATGAACAAACAAATCAATTAATTCATTTATTAATAGGTGATATTAAATCACGTCCTTCCTGAGGGCAATTAGGGTTGGCAAACATCCCGGGTCCTTCAAAGCTATTGACTAATGTCACCAGGGTTGGCATTTGTGTTTAACCAGGAAAAATGATATTGTACTCCAGTTACTTTCCTTCTTTAAATCTCATTTCCATGTAAGAATAATAAGAACATTTTGCTGGATTGGTACTTGGCTTTGATAAAGAATGAAAGCACTTAGCCAATGTCAGGCACGTAGATGGTAGCTCATACTTCCTCCTCATCCTCCTTGCTTTCAGGAAGATGGCAAACTTCCCGAACTTTGCCTCTGGTTTGGTACAGTGCTTCTCTGCTCAGCATTCATTAACTTTAGGATATCAATGCCTGGACTCATGAAGTAATTCTAGTGTCATCTATGACAGTATACAATTTGAGAATAAAGTTTTCATGAAAACACTATGTTAATTGGGTCTGTACAACATCCCCCCAAATAAATATGTGCATTTATTTTTTAAATTTTATATATTTCAGCGAGAGAGAAAGCAAGAGTGAGTGCAAGCATGAGTGGGGGGGAGCAAAGGGCTAAGCCGACTCCCTGCTGAGCAGGGAGCCCGAATCCAATCAGGACTGGATCCCAGGACCCTGGGATCATGACCTGAGCCAAATGCAGACACTTAATCTGCTGAGCCACCCAGGCGCCCCAAATATGTACATACTATAATAAAGGTTTTTTTTTTTTATCAACAATTGGCAAGGTATTTCATTTAAATAGACATCTTCAATTTATGTCACTTCATAATGATACATCTCTACTTTTATTCCCTTGAGTTGAAGATAAAAATACCCAAAATCTTGACACATAAATTACATTTTAGCTTGTCACTCTAAAACTCAAATGATATACCAGATCGGACTCCACATATGACACGATCACTATGATTCCTATAAAGCAGAATACAAGTGGAAGGCATATCTCATGTTCATAGGTAAGTGCCTACAGTGAGGTAGGAAGTCCACTTGACTATCAGCGTGAAGACCTGTGAACTAGTTCTAGAGCCTTCAGTTCGTAGCACGCATGCTTTTCCTTCATAGCTTTTATCAGAAATGCTGGTAGGTAGTTGTGCTTATCTGTGCACCTTTTGTCTCCTCCCCATGCCATTATGAGGCCCGTAAGTACAGAAGCACATCTGTCTTTCTCATCATTGCCTATCATTCTGAGAGATAAATAGTAGCCAGAGATTAGAATCTATGAACAGATATTAGTGGGCTTTAAATTGAAAACATGCCAACAATTTAGCCACTTTCTGAGGTTAGTAAATTCTTAGAGGTCCTCCAGACCGTATCTAAAATTACCGATGTAATGATGATCCTCAGAGTTACTGAAAAATTACTCAGAAATCTCAGTCTTGTTCAACAATAGGTTAACCCACAATGTAACTCGGATTTGACACATTGCGCAGTGCAGTTAGTGTAAGAAAACGCCATCCATATCTTAATAAGTCATATGAGGATTCCTTTATAGGTAAAATCCAAAGGATTATGTCATTATTTTAACAGATGGGCTTAACAACAGAATGTATTAAATATAATTAAAGGAGTAACAGAATATAAGGACAGCAACTGAGAAGTAGGGAAGAGATAGTGCTTTATATTCAGCCAGTCCAAGGGGAAAAAAAAAGAATTTTCATGATGATAGTTTCATTTCTGAACTATCGTACTCAGGGATCTTTTTTGAAAGAATTTTTCTTTTCCTCCTATCTTCTACTTTGGGAGCTGTGTTTTCATAGATTCCATTATCATCTCTTTTGGGGAGCATCTTCCCCAAACAAAAATCACTGATGTAATCTCTACTTGCTTTCTGCTCTCAAAAATGTGCACATGACCCCTGCAAGCAGGGACTTGGGTGACGTACATTTCCAACCACAGGAGGGGTTCCACATACAGCCACATACAGCCACCAGCCCCCATGTAAGTGACGTCCCTGGAGTTGGGCATCCTGGCAGCACAGGACACACATATGTATAAACATGGAACATATTTTAAGTATTCACTTAGCAAACTATTTTTGATCTCTTAATGGCGAGGCAAAAAAATAATCTGCTCTAATGGAGCTCGCAATCAAGGGTCAGAGATATGCTGCAAACCCATGAAGAAGGAATTATGAAATATAAATTCAGATAAGACTACATAGTCTAAAGAAAATACAATAAGAATTGACTCAAGTGGTTTATGAATGGGTAGAGGCAGAGGAGGGGGCATCTGAGACCTGGGTGTTGGGAGGAACTAGCCACACAGGAGTGATGCCAGGAGTGAACAACAGACAGACGAGTGTTGGGGTAGATGTGAGCTTGGTGTTCTAGGAGGTCATTCTTGCTGAATTACTTCTAATGATATCAGGAAGGTAGGAATATGAGATGAACTCTGTCTTCCCAACTCAGTTTTCATTCTGGTACCCTCAGGACTCAGCTAACTCTAGCTACTGACTAGTAGACATGTCGAATAAATGAATGAATGAATGAATGAATGAATGAATGAATGAATCCCTCATCTAATGAATTAATCCCTGTACTATAAAACATATCAGCAAGATGGTAAGTATTAGGAAATAGGTAATTTAACACATGGACACACGTTTACATAAAATATGTTTGTAATTGTCATAAAAAAAGGAAATAAGTAATTTATAACATTTTCAATTGCTGATAGTATATATAATTTTTACATTTAAATTTATATAATTTTTAATTTCCATAGTCTCCATGATGCAAGGTCAAGGTTTCCTGCACCCCTTGAATGGTTAAGCTCTCACTCATATCATGGTTCTTTTTTGAACACTTTGTTTAGGGAAATATATCCCTCTAAAGGAGAATGCGTCACTTATTTGAAAACTCAGGAAAAAAATATCTCAAACTCTTGTGGTGAATGGAAGTGACATTAAGAAGGATCGCTTTCCCAGTACCTCATTAGTCTTCCCAAATCATGTTTATCTGAAGTCATGCTTGCTCCAATAGATAGATAAGGTCAGTGGGATTTATAGAAAGAGCTGTCACAGTAAGTGAGGAGGTTTCAGAAAAGCTGTCCTGCTACGCTTCTCACATGTCCTCACTTTCCATACAATTTTAAGAAGGAACCCATTGTCTTTACCCTTCAAAAGACTCCAAGAGGCATAATGATAGGATACTCTATTTTTGCCACCCCTGCTGAGAAGAGAATCTTTGCAGAGAATTTTACCACTATCCTATTAAATTTATGTCTATGCTTGTTTCTCTTTGGTTTGGTTTTTTGCATTTGTTTTCTTTTAATAATGTCTCTTTGTGGTGGCTAGGTAAATAGAGCAAAATTACAAAATTGTTTAGTCTTCTTCTTTATGTGATATTCTTTTTTTGTGTGATATTGCATACATATTATGAGATTACCCACTAACTTTCTATAAATCACATGGGACCACCGTCTATTTTGTAATCCCTTTTTAAAATTTTACATTGCCTGAAAAGTCAAAATACATTTTACCACTTGATATTAAAAAATCTGTACTAAGGAAGAGACACTATAGTTTAGTTAGCTGACTAAAGAATAAAATTAAATGGATTCCACCGTGTGCCTGTCTAAAGTATTTGTCTTCCTTGATGGTGACCTAAAACCATAGACAATTTGTTTTATTCTTTTGAGCCCACAGTTGGAAAACATTCTAAGCAACTATGTTAAGTAAGGGTGTGGAGACAGAAGGAAAGGCAAGAAAAGAATCAGTCAGATGGTATGAAAAGAATTAGCACTATCTATCCTGACAAAACGAAGCTCAGGGTAAAACTTTGGTCTTCACAGTTAGGAAGACTTCTCTTCCCTTGAGGAGAAGGGGAACTCTGCACCCCTCACTGCAGGGGACAAATAGGTTGGTTTTCAGTGCGTGTTTCCCTGAGGAAGAGCCTTTCCGATTGTCCAAGTCCTGAAATGCCACCATAGATCTGAACAACATTAAAGAACTTTCTTTTGCCAGAATCTTTAAAACTTCATCTGAATGCAATGGTTTAGTGTTGGTATTGTCTAAAGACAGGGAGCTAACTGTGATAACCTCGCAAGATTTCTTCTGTCCTAAATAAAGACCAAACGATTTGTTTGATCAGTGTGCAGGACCAAGAAGTCATTTACTTATCATTTATAAATCAAACTATAGCTTAGTTTTAATTTAGTATGAACTTGAAGAAAATAATTTTTGTAAACTGCTTGTGGTGTTAGTGACTTTATTATAATTTGGAAATGCTATAGAAAAGGAATCTATTGCCATAGTAATAAAATTTTAAAGATTGGCCTTTTTATAAAAAGACAGTTCTTCCTTCAGTATTGATGGTCCAAAAAACTCTTAAAAAACATATAAATGGATATACAGACAGACACGGTATAATGTATGTACTATTTTATCCTGAATTAGAGTACAAAGTAATAAATATTTTCATCTCAATTTTAAGTATGTTTTTGTAGCTTGGTTTACTTTAAAAAATAAATATGATCAATGTATTCAGCTGGGAAAAATATCAACTTATTGGGACTATGTAAGAGTAAACAGAGATCCCTCTATTTCTAGCACAGTTTAAATTAAAGAAAAAACAAAATATTTGGTAAGTTAATATTTATCAAAATTACCAAGTATTTGGGTTTTAAAAAATTAATATCAATATTTAAATTGTTATTTACTAAATGATAACTTGAATATTTATATACCATATTATTTTATAGTTATTAGAATACATAATTCATCAACTCAATGGACTATTTGATTTCATTTTTTAAAATATAATTAGGTGAATTTTGTACATTAGAATACTTTGATCATACCTATTAAATTTTTAGTGGAATCAAGTGGAATCAAGTATTAACAAATAGTAATGGTAAATAATATATTAAGCGATAAATCTACAATGGTTCCTTTTTTTTAGTGTAGTTGAATTTCTGAATTTTATAATGACATTGTTTTCCAGATTAATCATATTAATTTTAAATTTTATAACCTCTTGAAACTATGCATCTGACCTGATTCTTGTCATAAATGGCCTAGGGACAAAGTTAGGCATGCTAATTGAAGCTGTCCCCAAAGCCTATCATATGGCTTAATTATTTAAGTATAAAGCAAGACTTATGTAAAGAGATTTTGGAAAGGGAAAAAAAGGAGGAAGGAAGGGAAGGAGGAAAAATGAAAAAGGAAGATAAAAATAGAGGGGGGAAGTGGGGGCAGGAAAGAAAGAGAAAACACTTTTGAACACATTCGAAGGAAAATCCAAGTAATTTTAGGTATTTACTTCTTGTTGCATGTGATATCAAATAAAAGGCAGCACCTTCATAGCAAGGGTTATGGGGGTCCAACGAGAATGGCTCTGGTGGGCTAACCATGCCACATGAGACCCTATCTTCTTTATGTGGTAGCGATCTGTAGAATAACAAATCACAGAATAGCAAGTTCAATGACATAGGTAGCATATACCATATATGTTCATATACCTGCACTCTGATCTGTCATGATCCTCTAGGAAGAGCCTGGATGTTCTGGATAGCAAAATATTTTGGGCGTGTGAGAGATAACACTTCAGAATACTGAAACTTTCTTCTTTTTATTTTATCGGAGGCATAATTCAAAATGTACTGTGACTACATTGGCTTTAGTAAAGAGAGCGTGCTGACCTCTAATGAACATACTTGAAGTTTCTGGATAACTAATTTGTGATTGGCTTTTAGTTATAGTACAGATGGAATGGGTGCTGAATCTTTTCTTTTTTTTTTTTTAAGATTTTATTTATTTATTTGACAGAGAGAGAGAGAGACAGCCAGCGAGAGAGGGAACACAAGCAGGTGGAGTGGGAGAGGGAGAAGCAGGCCTCCTGCTGAGCAGGGAGCCCCATGCGGTGCTCGATCCCAGGACCCTGGGATCACACCCTGGGCCGAAGGCAGACGCTCAATGACTGAGCCACCCGGGTGCCCCGTGGGTGCTGAATCTAACAGAAACGCTGAAATTTTGTTCCTAAAACAGTTAGTGCTGTAATTTTGCTCTTTCTTCCTTCATTCCTCTTCCTGAACATGTGCTGCTTAACTTTCCAGGCAGTGCACTAACTAAGCAGGATTTACTAGGGCTTCCAGTTCTAGAGCATTCTTCCCAAGTAACTCTGTTCATTCTCATGTTGAAGGACTGTTGCCTTTAGGATACTGTAGATAAATGTGAAGGTAGGTTCATGTGTAAGGACCTGTGTTGTACTATAAGTCCTGTTTCATTTGAGTAATAACTGAAATGTACTAGCTGAGGAAGCTCAGAAATGAGCTAATTCTTAAAGCCTTGATTTCCTTTTTGTAAGGTATGGCTACTATTCATACCAACTCCTAAATTTCTTGTAAGCATACACGTGAGAACACATGAAATGCACATTATTGGATAATGTAGTAAGGCACGCCAATGGACTACTAACAACTCCTACTATTATCATTATTTAAAAAATTTTAAAATTTGAGTATATTTGACACGCAATGTCACATGAGTTCAGGTGTATGATACAGTGATTCACTTGATACATTATGCTGCGTTCACCCCAAGTGTAGCCCCCATCTGTCACCATAAACACTATTACAATGACTCTGTTCCCTATGCTGTATCTTTCATCCCCATGACTTCCCATACCTGGAAGCCTGTGTCTCCTACTCCCCTTCACCCATTTTTCCCCTCCCCAGCCCTCTTCCCTCTGGCAACCATCTGTTTGTTCTCTGTATTTATGGGTCTGATTCTGCTTTTCATTTGTTTATTCATTTGTTTTGGTTTTTAGGTTCCATATATCAGTGCACGTCAGATGGTTATTTGTTATTTCTTATTCTGACTTATTTCACTTAGCATAACACCCTCTAGGTTCATCTGTGTTGTCACAAATGGCAAGATTTCATCTTTTTTGTGGCTGAATAATATTCCAGTATATATATCTTATTATAATTGATAATTAATTATATTATATTCCAGTATATATATTATATGTTATTATATAAAATAACATCTATCAATGGACACTTGAGTTGCTTCCATATCTTGGCTATTGTAAATAATGCTGCTATAAACATAGGGTCACATATATCTTTTTGAATTAGTATTTTTGTATTCTTTGGTAATTCTAGTAATGGAATTCCTGGATCATAGGGAGCTCTATTTTTAATTTTTTGAAGAACCTCCATATTGTTCTCCACAGTGGCTGCACCGGTTTGCACTCCCACCAACAGTGCGTGAGAGTTCCTTTTTCTCCACGTCCTTGCCAACACTTGCTGTTTCTTTTGTTTTCTATTTTAGCCATTCTGATAGGTGAGAGGTGATATCTCACTGTAGTTTTGATCTGCATTTCCCTGTCGATGAATGATGTTGAACATCTTTTCATGTGTCTTTGGCCATCTGTACATCTTTGACAAGTGTCTGTTCATGTCTTCTGCACATTTTTAATTGGATTATTTGGGTTTTTTGGAGCTAAGTTGCTTAAGTTCTTGATATATTTTGGATACTAACTAACCCTTAATTGGTTATGTCTTTTGCAAATATCTTCTCCCATTCAGTAGGTTATCTTTTAGTTTTGTTTATCATTTCCTTTGCTGTGCAGAAGCTTTTATTTTGATGTAGTTCCAATAGCTTATTTTTGCTTCTGTTTCCTTTGCCTCAAGAGACATATCTAGAAAAAAATGTTGCTACAGTCAATGTCAGAGAAATTACTGTCTGTGCTCTCTTCTAGGATTTTTATGGGTTCAGGTCTCATATTTAAGTCTTTAATCCATTTTGAATTTATTTTTATATATGGTATAAGAAAATATTCCACTTTCATTCTTTTGCATGTTGCTGTCCAGTTTTTCCAATGCCATTTGTTGAAGAGACTGTCTTTTTTCCTTTGCATATTCTTTTTCTTAAAGATTTATTTATTTATTTTAGAGAGAGAGAGCACACATGCAGGGGGAGGGACAGAGGGAGAGGGAGAGAAATATTCAGGCTGACTCTCTGCTGAGCACAGAGCCCAATTCAGGGCTTGATCCCAGGACCCTGAGATCATGACCTGAACCGAAACCAAGAGTTAGATGCTTAATCAACTGAGCTACCCAGATGCCCCTCCCATTGCATATTTTTGCCTCCTTGGTCAAAAATTAGTTGATCATGGGTTTATTTCTCGGCTTTCTATTCTGTTACATTGATCTATGCGTCTGTTTTTGTAGTGGCACAATACTGTTTTGATTCCTATAGCTTTGTGTAGTATATTTTAAAATCTGGGGTTATGATGTCTCCTGTTTTGTTCTTCTTTTTCAAGATTGCTTTGGCTATTTGAGGTCTTTTCTGGTTCCATATACATTTTATTTTATTTTATTTTATTTTATTTTATTTTATTTTATTTTTATTTTTATTTATTTGACAGAGAGAGAGAGTGCACAAGCAGGGGGAGAGAGAGGAAGAAACAGGCTTCTCACTGAGCAAGGAGCCCAATGTAGGGCTCGATCCCAGGACCCTGGGATCATGACCTGAGCTGAAGGCAGATACTTAACCTACTGAGCCACCCAGGCACCCCTCCATATACATTTTATGATTGTTTGTTCTAGTTCTGTGAAAAATATTGTTGGTATTTTGAGAGAAAGTGCATGAAATTTATAGATAATTGGTAGTACGGACATTTTAACAATATTCTCCCAATTCATGAGCATGTAATACTTCTCCACTAGTTTGTGTCACCTTCAGTTGTTTTCATCAGTGTTTTATAGTTTCCAGAGTACTAGTCTTTCACCCCTTTAGTTAAGTTTATTCCTAGGTGTATTATTATTTTTGATGCAATTGTAAATTGGACTGTTTTCTTAATTTCTCTTTCTGCTATTTCATTATTAATACATAGAAATGCAAAGGATTTCTGGGGGCCTCAGAGGGGAGGGGGGTGGGGGAATGGGATAGACCGGTGATGGGTAGTAAGGAGGGCATGTATTGCATGGTGCACTGGGTGTTAGATGCAACTAATGAATCATCGAGCCTTACATCGGAAACCGGGGATGTACTGTATGGTGACTAACATAATATAATAAAAAATCATTAAATAAAAAAATAATAAATAATAAATAAATAAATAAATAAAAATTATGATATGTTAGTTACCATACAGTACATCATTAGCTTTTAATGTAGTGAAACATATTATTTTGATGTAGCCTTTTACAATATGGATGGATCTAGAGGGTATAATGCTGAGTGAAGTAAGTCAGTCAGAGAAGGGCAAATAACATAAGATTTCACTCATGTGGAATTTAAGGAACAAAACAAATAAAGAAAAAAAGATACAGACAACAACAACAACAAAAAGAAATGCAAAAGATTTCTGTACCCTGAGACCTTACTGAATTCATTTATCAGTTCTAGTAGTATTTTGGTGGAGTCTTTAGGGTTCTATATATAATATCATGTCATTTGCAAATAGTGGAAATTTTACTTCTTCCTTACCAGTTTGGTTACCTTTTATTTCTTTTTCTTTTCTGATTACTGTGGCTGGGACTTCAAGTACTGTGTCGAATAGAAGTGGTGAGAGTGGACATCCTTGTCTTATTTCTGATCTTAGGGAGAAAGCTCTCAATTTATGGTTTATATTTTTATATCTCAGGGAAGGTTCATATTTTTAAAGATAACTTTAATAGAATAGAATTAGAAAGTCAATTAAGTCAATTAAGAGCAGAAACAAGTGGATAGAGGAGATGAGGATGATCTATTTTAGGCATGCTTTCATTGAGGTATTAGCAGGACTTGAGAAGTTTGGTTGTGGAGTCCAAGAAAAAGAGAAGGGTCAGTGGCCATCCCTAGGCTTTCAGAGAGACCAACTTGGTAAAAGGCAGCGCCATCGATCTAGAATGGAGAAGGTATACATTTGGGAGAGGAAATCAGGATGCTGGTTTGGGATATGTTGAGTTAAAGATAGAACATCTGAGTTGACCATTGTATATATTACTTTGGAGTTTAAAGGATGAGTGTAGCCATAATTTAAATGGGGGTTATGAACACATAGAAATTGTTTAGAGGCACGAGACTGGGAGAGATTGCAGAGGCTGAAATTAGAGGTAGAGAAGGTAGATGTGCCTGTGACTGAGCCCTGGGAGTGCTTTCCTCCAAGGAATTTAATGGTTCATACAGTGTCTGTTCAGGTTAGCTGTCAAATCTACCACATACTAGCACTGTGCCCAGATCATTTACTTGAACTCCAGGGCTGGCTTTAGCATGGAAAACTTTATGTAATTCCAGTGTCACTTCATGTAATTCAAAATAAGACCAATGTAAATCCTAATGTAAGTGAGCATGCCCAACAGTTTTAACTATTTTTATTGTAGTCTTTAAAAAATGTATCAAATATTGATTGCTTTTTTAAAAAGATGATTTTTAAAAATATCCTGACTTATCTTGTTCTAAATCTGGGACAATTCCACATCCTTTAACTCCCTATAAACCTCAAGTTCATTAACTAAAAACAAAAATGGGCAGTAGAGTATACATGTATCATCTTTAGTATAGTTCCTGGACATAATAAGCTTTCAACAAATGGTAACTATCATTATTTTACTATTATTACTATCATCATCATTAGCAATGTTATCCTAAAGGATTGTTGTGAGGATTAATTTATTTATGAAAAAACCTAGCATATTTAACAGCACAGAGCAGCTGGTAAATAGTTTTTGTCTCCTCCACTTCCATACCTGTCCCTCCACTTTACAACAGACCTCCATGCTCCATCATTCCCTTAGGGTTGGAGTTCAAATAAGCACAATAAAAGAACATCATTTATAATTGTCTCAGAAGGGAAGCTATTAAGAGGACATAGGGCTTAGGTCAGGTGAGATTCCTATAATTAAAGGACCGTGGAAGAGAAGATGCCCAAGGCAACCATTAATTTATTCTTTCACATAAATAATTTTCAATAACAGGTAGTGAAGATACTTGACTGATTCAGATGGAGTCATCCAGAGGAAACAGAGATTTGCTACATTTCAAACCTGGAAGTGTGAATGCTAAATGTGATTTTTTCACTTCTAGAAGGCCATTCATTTTAGAGATCAGTTTGACATCATCCATACCTTTTGTTTCCATTTTGTGAAAGTGAATTAATAATATATAATTTCATTTTAGGGACTACCCGCGAGTCGTGTGAGGTACAGAGTAGATGATGTCCAGTTTCCTTATCCTGCCAGTATTTTTGACATAGAAGAAGATTCTGGAAGAGTAATAACTCGAGTCAATCTTAACGAAGAGCCTACAACAATTTTTAAGGTCAGTTCAGTGTTTTCCTTACCGTTATCTGTTTGATATTTAACTTTTGAGAGTACAGTTTAACAGACGACCATACTTGTTTCCATTTTTCTCCCAATTATTTAAAATTACAAAATAATGTGTTTTTTACCACAAAGATACTTAGAAAATACATTTAAGCAGAAAGAAAAAAAAAACACACTTGATATTTCACATCTTGGAGATAACTAAAATTTAGCAGTTTAACATCTATCCTTGTGATGACATTCCATACACATGCAAGTATACACATATGTGTTTAAAAATAATATGATCCTATTATTCATACTGCTTTTTTGACTTAATAAGATATTGCCCATGACAATAAATACTGTTAATGTTATTTTATTAATGGTTGAATGATGTTCTGTTGTATGAATGCACTATTATATTGTGCCTAATACTTTGTTCTTGGATAATGAGGCTGTTTCTAATTTTTTGTTATAATAATATTTGCTGTTGTGAAAGTCCTTGTGCAAATATCATTTGCCACTTACCTGATTTTTTTTCCTTAATATTAGTACTGAGAGATAGAATTATTAAGTCAAGTTTATGTACTCATGATAAGTTATACTTCAGGAAAATTTGAAATATTACTACCCTTCACTATTATCATAAATAATCTATTTTATTAACTGTTTGAGTGTTTCCATTTTCTGTAATTACTTAAAATAATTTTATCATTGTGAATAAAGCCTTTGACCCTGCATTGAGGAAATGCCCTCACTGGTTAACCTTGTGGGCGTCAATGAGTACTATGTCTCATATAATCCTACCACTGTTGGGAGCAATTGTTCTGTTTATAAAGGGTTAACCCAAGGGTAAATCATGGGCCCACGGATGATCCTTGGTTATGGTTTCATGGTCTACATTGAATTGCTTTCAATTAGTAACCTGCAGCTTCCAAAATTATGCACATTCCAGAGAAACACATAATATTGAAAATATTTAACATTTCTTAAATAGAAGAATTCTTCTTGACATGATATATGTTATCCAAAAAAGATCAATTATAAACTATATTGTAGTAATAAATATTATTTCTTGAGACAAAAACTTTCCAGTGTTTGCATCATTTGAATAGTTTCTACTAAACAGTATGAACTTGGCTTTATATATTTTTAAGAGAGTGTATATCTAAGTGTGTTAAACTGTAAAGATTTCTAGTTTTATCCTCCAGAGAGAAGTATTTCTGCCCTATCATCTTGCAGACAATTAATTCACTGGAAAAATTAATTTCTTTTCCTAAGCAAGCTAATTAGCTTTTTGCTATCGATGTGACTGAATTTAACACTTTTTAAATAAGTGTCGGTGCTCATAATGGCACATGTTTTTACTGTGGGCACCAGTGGGACTGTGGAAGAGAAGTCAGTTTAGTCATTGGAGAGATATTGTACCATATATCTCTTTTACTAGCTGTCTTTTGTTATAACGTTAGTGACTCCACTTCCTTGAGTTTTCTTATCTAGGACATGAAAATAAAGCACCCACCTGGTGGGATTGTTGTGAAGAATAAGTGAGAATATATGTAACATACACTCGTCCAGTGCCTGCTCCCTGAAAGACAGCGAGAAAGTGATCATTGCTCCCCCTCTTGGAGCCAGGCAGTCCAATGAATAAAAATGATGGTTTACATTAAGAAAAGGTGGGGGGCGCCTGGGCGGCTCAGTCCTTAAGTGTCTGCCCTCAGCTCAGGGCGTGATCCCAGGGTACTGGGATTGAGCCCTGCGTCAGGCTCCCTGCCCCTCTGGGAGCCTGCTTCTTCCTCTCCCACTCCCCCTGCTTGTGTTCCCTCTCTCGCTGGCTGTCTCTCTCTCTCTGTCAAATAAATAATAAAAATCTT
Source organism: Ursus arctos (assembly GCF_023065955.2). Lineage (NCBI taxonomy): Eukaryota > Metazoa > Chordata > Mammalia > Carnivora > Ursidae > Ursus > Ursus arctos. The sequence goes on from NW_026623089.1 coordinate 74,538,895, forward strand.
AAAAAAAAAAAACTTTCCTTTAAAAAATACAAAATAAAAAAATTTATTTAAATTTTTTAAAATGATGCTTTTCTTTCTTCTTGTTAATCATCTTTAACATGAATTTTTATTACCTTTTTAAGTTGGTGGTTGTTGCTTTTGATGATGGTGAGCCTGTGATGTCCAGCAGCGCCACAGTGAAAATTCTTGTCTTACATCCTGGAGAAATCCCACGCTTCACACAAGAGGAATATAGGTATTCATTCGTACTGGTTTCCGTAATATGTAAAGGGTTTTTGTGTTGCTGTTTTGGCCTCTCAAAACTGAGGTGATTTGAATTGATCAATGAAGTGGCCTTCCAATTCTCGTTTAAGTTTTTCTGAATTAGCATAATATTACATTTATTTTTAAATTAATATAGTCAAAATGATAATTTAGTCTAAAAATACCAGTTTTAGCAATGCTTTAATGAATAATGGAGCCTTTAAGAGTACTGTGTTGGGGCACCTGAGTGGCTCAGTCTGTTAGGCATTTGACTCTTGATCTCCGCTCAGGTCATGATCTCAGGGTCATAAGATAGAGCCCCTTGTCAGGCTCTGTGCTCAGTGCAGACTCTGCTTGTCCCTCTCCCTCCCCCTGCTGGCTCGCTCTCTCTCTAAGATAAATGAATAAATAAAATCTTTAAAAATAATTAATGTAATCTTTGAAAAATACAACATTATATGTTGGGGTTTAAACTGCAACTAATTAATAATCTCAATAGTGAGAAGTAAATAGACATTTAGTTTCTTGTTATTGTCAGATACATAATTTGACACAAATCTGAAATTTTATTTCTCATATGATCGGTGAAAGAAAAAGAAAGAATGTACCTGTATGTTTATGTGTATGATATATATTATGTATTATAGCTATAGAGCTAGTATATATACTGTCTTAAATCAGGCTGCCGTAACAAAAACCACAGTCTGGGTGGCTCTAATGGAAATTTATTTTCTTACAGTTTTGGAGGCTGGAAGGCTGAGGTCAGGGCACCAGTATGGTCGGGTTCTCATGAGAGCCCTCTCCCTGGCTTGCAGACAGCTCTGACCTTGTTGAGTCCTCACATAGAGGAGAGTGAGAGAAAGCAAGCTCTCTGGTGTCTCTCCTTATAAGGGCACCAATCCCAAGATTAGGGCCCCACCCTCATGACCTCATCTAAACCTGATTACCTCTCAAAGGCTTTGTCTTCAAATACTATGCCATTGAAGGTTAAGGGCTTCAACATATTGATTTTAGGGGGACACAGTTCATTCCATAGCACGTGTGTAGGTAGATAGATAGATAGATAGATAGATAGATAGACAGATATTCTTAGGAAGTGAAGAATTTATTTAAAAAATAATAAAATTAAACGTACTGTATTTTATGGTTGCTTCATGATCACATATGAGTGAAAGATTTATCATGCTTTCCTGAAAATGTCATAGAACTTTCTTTCATGGTATTGTTTTCTTTAAGTGAAAACATGAATGTACTTGTATTAGAATGTGAGAACCCATAAAAGATAGTCTTCCCACAAATATTTGAAGGAGACTCACTGCATACTGCATATTTACTCTTTCCTTACTCTGGACATAGCATTAAAGGGCATCCAGTCCTGGTTCTCCAGAGGCTTGCTGGAAACTAAACATTATATGAACAATACAATACAGTGTGGAAGCACAATGATAGGAGCTCAGTGCTGAGCAAGTGTGTTGGAGAAACACCTCACTGTATTTAAACACACATTTATTCAAAGAAAATTAAACACATTTATTCAAAGAAAACTTGAATAACAAAAAAATCATATGAAACATTGGCAGAAGACACTATGTTTTGAATAAGTCCCAATAATTGAAATGTTTAACAGCATAGTTTTAAGCTACATCTTAAAAGTACAGCTTAGCCACTCCACAAAACTATGGAAGGATGTCCCATGCTGTGGAATTAGTGTGTATAGATGTATAAATAAAAAATATGGGAGGATGTATTGATTTCCAGGATTATTTAGTTTAGTCTATGTAGAGACAAATTAGACATTACATAATGATGCTGTTTGAGGCTCAAGAAAAATAAAGATTTCATATAATAGAACACTTGATCATATTCTAAAATTTGGATTTTTATTGCTTTGATAATTGGAGTTTTTTGGGGTTTTGTTTTGGCTCTTTGCTTTGATAATTTCTAAGAACTAAGAACTGTACGTTTTAGAGCAAGGGCTAAGATATTGAGAGAGGAGGCGGGTGATGTGTCTGGGAACATTTACCACACTGAACCAAGTGTTTTCCCTTTTATAAAACACTGCCTTGGGTGCCTGGGTAGCTCAGTTGGTTAAGTGTCCCACTCTCGGTTTGGGCTCAAGTCATGATCTCAGGGTGGTGATCTCAGGGTGTGGGACTGAGCCCCGCATCTGGCTCCACACTCCTCAGGGGGTCTGCTTGAGATTCTGTCCCTCTGCCCCTCCCCCTGCTCATGCCCTCTGCTCTTTCTCTCAAATAAATAAGTAAAACCTTTAAAGAAAACTAAGAACTGTACGTTTTAGAGCAAGGGCTAAGATATTGAGAGAGGAGGCGGGTGATGTGTCTGGGAACATTTACCACACTGAACCAAGTGTTTTCCCTTTTATAAAACACTGCCTTGGGTGCCTGGGTAGCTCAGTTGGTTAAGTGTCCCACTCTCGGTTTGGGCTCAAGTCATGATCTCAGGGTGGTGATCTCAGGGTGTGGGACTGAGCCCCGCATCTGGCTCCACACTCCTCAGGGGGTCTGCTTGAGATTCTGTCCCTCTGCCCCTCCCCCTGCTCATGCCCTCTGCTCTTTCTCTCAAATAAATAAGTAAAACCTTTAAAGAAAACCTGCCTTTGCAGCATTCAAGCAATAAATTATGTAATTTTACCAGAAAATTCTACATAACACATATGTAAACCACTGAGATGTAAACTGTATTTAAAACAGTAAGAATTCTTGGTCAGTCTGTTTGAAAGACCCTTTTCTTCCTTCTGTCCATTGTTACCAATACCTTCCTCTTTTGTTGGCATGGTAACCTGTGAACTCCAGTTCTTTGCTATGGGACATGCGGTTTTCTGCTTCTAGAGACCTTCCCTGGCTGGACGTGTTCATTGTGGCTTCTCAACAACCAAAATGGGTATAAATTCACTGTGTCTCCCACCAACTTATCTGGATTTGATGCTCACAAAAAAATGTACTTACTATTCGGGATTGGTCCAGAAATCCCTCAGAGCTGCAGCCGAACGGAATCCCCACGTGTGTTCTTCCAGAGTTCTCATCCCGTCCAATCCTTCCTCGGAGGCCCCAAAGAATGAGCGTGGTGGTGCCTAACACTGTCCCTTTGAATAAGCTCAGTAAATGATGTCCCCTTTCTCCCGGCTTTCATCCGCAGCTCATTTCCTATTAATAGCGGTATGCCTCCAGACTTCTGTAGCACAGTGCTTGTTAACTCTTGTACCTAAAATATTGTGGCATTCAGGCCAAGGCCATAGATCTCATCAGGGCATTGCTCATTTAGCTTTCTTTTTAAAATTGCCTTTATTTATGCCACTTTTAAAAATAAAAATGTTTTATTCAATGAATAATTTACTATTTCTTACCTTCTCTGCATAGAATTACGAACTGCAAATAGATTCTATTAATAAAATTGTTAACTTAGAGAAGAAAAAGACTGCCAATTACTTGATGCTAAAATTAAGGGGAGTCACATGAGCACACGTGGAAGAATTTTTTGACCTTCCAGAAGAACATTTCTAACATTCTCAAATAGTGCCCTTGACTGTCCTGGTCCATTTGTTACTCTGACACATAAAGGCAATTTGGTAATCTCGTTGCATCCTACAGTTTATGAAGAAAGTCCCAGGAATTGATTTAATTGGATTTAATGGATTCAGTAGGACTTGGGCACTGAACAGGATTGTTTCTTTTTTATCAGATACTTAGAAAACTTGAATAACAAAAAAGTCATATGAAACATTGGCAGAAGACACTATATTTTGAATAAGTCCCAATAATTGAAATGTTTAAGGAAACTTACATTTGACCTAAAGTATAGAATGAACTATTTTTAAAAAAGATAAAAGACTCAGGGCTGATCTTCATCAATTACCTCTCCATGCTCTTGAAGATTTTTGACATATGTACCAGAGTCTGGATGCCTCCCACTCCTTTCTTCATCCTCCTAGACACATAGGAGACTCCATTCCCCAGCCCCGCTTGATACACGGAGCCATGGGACTGAGTTCTATCCAATAAAATGTGAAACAGAGGATGGTCTGCACTGTTTCCCGGCCTGATTTAACCCTTCCCTGTATGAACGGGTGAAATGGAGAGCACACCCAGAGACCCCTGGGAGCCATATGTTGACAATTGTAGGAATATGAGAGGAGCCTAGGCCTCTGAATCTCAGATTGGAAGAGTGCCACCTAACTAGGAATGTCCTAAATATATATAATTTTTCTTTTTCAAAATCATTTACCGCCTCAGCTGGAAGCACATAACTCCCAGAGATGCCACACAATGTTATTAGACCTCGATTCCCTTGTGTTGGAGTCAGAGGGTGGCAGAATATGCCACTTGGGCATAAAGAATATTTTGAGCTGAAAGCGCTTAAAAAAAAACAGCAGCTGTAAGAAAGACATTCTAATCTCCCCTTTTCCTCCCGAAAACAGGACCTATAAACTCTCATGTGAACGATGCCCTCTCTGTACCAGGAGGAAAAACACATTCTTTAATGAGGAGTCAAAGCCAAGACAAGCGATACAAACAGGCCTTGTTAAAAACAATTCACAGCTGCCTGCAGCCTCCTTCTATAGTTTACTTTTCCACGATTGCCTCTCTCTGTTCTTCCTAATACAAAAGTATTTGGGTTTTGCCATTTCTCTGGCTCTTCATTTCCTCACGAGGGCTCTCCTGTCACATACAACTTATATAAATGTGTCCATGTTCTCCTATTCATCTGACTTGTGTCAGTTTAAGACTGAGACCCAGCCTAAAAACCCTGAAAGGGTAGAGGTAAAATCTTCCTTCCGTTACAAAATTGCTCCTGGTGGAAAAACTTTCTCATGTGATCAATTTGGGGGGATACCAAACGATAAGCAAGATTTCTGTCCCTGTTGGGGGTGGGGAAAGGATGCTCGTGGGTTGCAGGTGGAGAGCATGGATCCAAGATAATTGGTTTTGCAAGCTGAGGTACATGCTTTGTTTGCGTCTCAGGAATGCCTTCATTCCAATATTGACTCTTGAATTTCTTAGGGAAAACTAGTTTTCAACAAATGATGAGGTGTGAAGAAAGGCTCTAAAGATAAAATATTCATTCATTGTAGAATATTGAACTGGATTCTTAAACGGACCGCCTCCTCTAACCCAGTAATCTTGTGTTTGGGATGGTGAATCATTAAATCTTTAAATCTTGGATAATAAGATTAGTTAGGGTAGGTTAGGCTGGTGTAGAAAGAAACCCTAGTATTATAATAGTTTTGAGAACAAAAACCATGTGTTTTGGTTTATACGAGAGTCTAAAGTGAATGTTTCAGGTGGTGGTAACCCTTCACGCAGCTCTTCCATGCTGTCATCAGGGACCCAGGCCAACTGAGGGTCTTCCATCCTAAACATTCTGTTTAAGAATTATCCCAGGGATTGCCATTTTAGTCCCTGGAAAGGGAAAAAGGGAGGAAGTCCACATCCAGAGATTTCCTGAAGGAAGTGAGTGAGGGCTTGCAAATTTCACCTCAGCTCACGTTCTTTCCCGAAACTCCAGGCAAATGTCCACAGCTAGCGCTCCAAAGGGCGGATAAATGCTTCCCTTACTTTGCAATGGATCTCAGTTCCACCTCTCCTACTAGGGAAAAAGGGAAAATAGTGTTGGTGGAGAATTAGCACATTAAATGGATAGTTTTAAACAAGTTATAGATGTTCATTACTGCAGTCAACTTAAGATGACTTGGTTTATGTTAAGAATATACAAAATTGAGTACATGAACCCATGATGGAATAGTACAGAAAGATTTTTATTCTTAAATATGTATTGGTGAAATAGACTGCATTCTTCTTAAAGTAGCAAGAGAATGCATACCTTTTTTATTTGTTTGTTTGTTTGAATTCAAAGAAAATCTCCAGTGGACGTTTTTTAATGTTTTAAGTTATTTCTAACAATTTCTGCATATCGATGTTAATATTACATATTCCAAAGCAAACTTTTATGGACTTCAAGCTCACATTTGGTTATCTGATTATAATTCATTACTCTATCCATGTTCTGGAGGAGTGTAATTGTCTTGATCACAAGGAAAAGGAAAGGGGGAGGGGGAAAAGAAAAGAAAAGGAAAAGGGAGAGTGTAAGTGAGAGTAAACGAGCTATAAATTCCCTTTGTGGAGACCATCCAAGAGATCTGAGAGGAGGCATTTACTATTTGGTGAGACGTTTTCCAATGCACCAGTTCCACATAGAGAAACAAAATCCATTCTTCTCTCCATAGAATTAAAAACATTTAAATATCGAGCTAGTGGTAATTGCCTCGTTGCTGGAGTGCAAAAATTACTATCATTACCTTTTCTAAAATTATAAAAGTACAAGTAGGAACCAACAAATAACAAACATCAGAGTAAATCCTTTAATATTTACTAAAGGAAAAGCCTCCTTGACTGCCAGCTTAGTTTGTGATGACAGATAATTAGCAGGTTAGCTAACCAATGTGCAAGTAGCAGTTTAACAAAAAGCCAAACCCTCCTTTCGCATATTGTTATGTCTCTCTTTCCTATTCCTATCTAAAAACTTCCTCACTCTCTGCTAATGGTTCTTTGAAAAAGAAATAATGAAGTTTGTAACGTTATTCAAAGATTTTACAAAGAGCACCCATAGTAAGGGAAGTAATTTAGCCTGTCAAGACTAGAGGAGACATTTCTTGCATTATTTTCTTATTTATAATTTTTAACACTGGAGTACTGTCTGTGTGCTGAAAGAAGATTTGATTTTGTTTTTCCTCAAATCCTGTGAACTGAAGTTGTTCCCTGATGGGCCGACTTCAAGTAATTAAGTGAGGGAGGAATCTCATAATGAGAAAGCTATTTACCCCATACAGATATTTGTGTACTTTTATAATGGCCAGATTTATAGTAATTATTAAGATAAGCGTGCACCTATTTCTCTTTGGTCCCTTTGGTGGTTGTAATACTTGAAACACTTATTTTGTTCATTTCATGACCTCTTCAATCTCTCCTTGAGTCATTTAATTAGGTTAAATGGAGAATCAAGACATCAATTTTCTTCATCTGTTTGCCATTGGATGAACACTTATATTTTCCAGAAAACACTGAGTTCTTCTCAAAATTTAGAGAAGTATATAACTTTTCAGACTGTGTAATATTTATTTCTACAATTATAAACAAGCATTCATATGATTTAGAAGCATACACACAATCCAACATTTCACAATTATAACAAATTTCCATTTTCATGCACCATTCCTGTTTCATGTGGTTCTTCCAGTTTATATTTTTGACAGAGAAGGAAATGTCAGAAATTTCGGTCTCTTAGAGTTTGCATACCTCAAATCATCATTCTTCATTCTTCTTATTCTTCCTTTCCTTGAAACAAATTTCATAAAGAGTCAATGGCATCTCTTAATCCTTTGTTGTTAAAACACCCCTTCCTTCTTAAGAGTGTCTTCAACTGGATTCTTTTTTTTTTTTCTGTTTCAGTGAATTAAGTCGAACTCCTAGCCCCTACCTCACATAAATAATCATTAGTTTTGAGTTATTACTATTAAGGTGATTAAGTATCTCTGTATCCATATGCAATCTCATATCTTAATTTAAACCACTTCCCACAGTCTGATTCTCATTGGAAGCAGAAAAAAAAATAGGTTAATCTTAATAAAAATCATATTTTCAAAGGCATATCATGTAATGGACAAAACAGATCATAGGAAACACTTAGTCTAATAGTTTAAATACTTGCTTTTTCTAATATCCTTGCCACAGAGTTGACTAGTCTCTTTTTCAGTTGTGAGGAGCTCATCCCTTCAATCTTTAGATAGTTATGGACATTGGGAACTCATTTCCTATGCTGAGATTATTATTTTAATTAATTTTAACTCTTTTAAGTTATATTCTATGCATTTTTCTCTGAGCCTTCATCAATTTTAGCATTTGCTTCCTCTTTCAAGTAGGATGACTGTGCCAGGGAAGAAAATTAATTTTCCCTCTACCCTTCTGAATTCTTAGCTGAGACCCCCGTAATAAAAGACAGAGTAACAAAAGAAAAACAAAGAGGTGTTCATTAACATGTATACTTCATGTATACATGGGAGGTACCCAGGAAAAATGAATAACTCGAAGTGGTGGCTTTAGAATTCAGGATTAAACACCATATTGATAGGGGAAGGGAATGAGAGATGTAGGCCTCTCAGAGAAGAGTAACTGATTTTTAGGGAAGATGATTTTAGGGAAGATGAGTTCGTAGAAGACTAGATGGCAGGTATGACTGTGGTAAGGTTTTTCTGGGGGTGGTGTCTTCTTCAGGTGTCCTCTCCCATGGTCATTCAATTTCTCTGGTCAATGAAACAACTGGGGAGGGAATCTCTGACAACTGAGCTTCTTTTGGGGGGACTGTCTTTAGACACATAACAGGAGCTCAGAGAAAGCATCTCCCTGCATTTGTTATTTTTTGAGTGCCTACATCTCAAAATAATCAATATGCCAAATTGGCATATTTTGGAGAGGCACGCCCTCAACTTGTACAGTCCTATTTTGGGGTGGCATATTCTGCTGCCCTTTAATTGAAACTGAGCTAAACTCCTTACTTAAGACAAGTAACAATGCTCTTCTATCAATTATTAGCAGATATCTTGACAAGGATTGTTCTTATTGGGAAAAAGAATTCTGTGAACTTGGCTGTGTCTGCCATTAAAGTGGGAAAAAAGAGTGATATTAACCATGTAGTTGCTGACCTGAAAGATATGTTAATTCCAGTTTCTCATACTAGTTTAGTATATCTTACAACATATGACAAACTCTTCTCCCTTGTTAAAATATTTAAGTAATGGCTAATTATAACCCTCAACATTTTCTTTTTTGTCTCTATATAAATTAATGTATATTAAATCTATTCAATTCATTCATCTTTATTTTACTATGTCTATATATTAGTACCATTTTATTATATATTAAAATTCTATATTAACATCTTTCAAATGTCTTTGTTTTCCCCAGAACTGTTTTTCTAAATGTTCATGGATATCTTAAATTCAATTAATATCTTTTGAAATACTAATACTCCTTTTTCAAAATTTAGTCCCCTTGCCCTATGTTCGTTTTGGTCCTTCCTCTAGCAATTAGACATCAAGATGAGATGTAACAAGTTCTTTAGGGAAAACACTTGTGTGGAAGAAATGAGGAGAAAGCAGAGTAAGGCTAGGGAACCTTCAAACCACATCCATTCTGACCCCAAAGAAAGAAGAGGGAGAGAGCTTTGTGTAGAACATCTGAGGCTACTGGGTCATTGAAGTGACTGCTGTGTCATTTAAGTAAGTTTCACATGATGATCAGGGAGCCCTCAAACCATAGTCAGACGTAGGAGAAGTTCAGTGTCTCCCAGGAAGGGACCCACTGTAACATCTCTCCTTTTCTCAGTGATGACTACAAGCAGCACCTAGGAAGCATGACCTGCACTGAAATAGCAGTAGACTTCAGAGCACAAGAGAACCTTGGTCAACGTGCTTCCTATACTTGGAGATTATTGGGGCACACTCTCATTGCTGCTGCATGGCCAGATCTGATAAGAGATTTTCAGTCAGTTATCTACTTGGATCTTCTGGAAAATAACCATAGTGTTATAATCAGAAAATATGTTTTATATATCTTTCATTTAATCCAGGCAGAAATATCAAAATCCTAGTAGTAGTTCAAACACATATTACTTAAGAATAGATTGACTCCTATAGGTCAAGTGAGTTAGCATTCGAAGAATATTCAAACTTCATCCCAGGATGATGGACTAAACACACAAGGACTCACTTGTCCTCAGTTCTAGAGGTAAATATCATGGAAAGGTCAGCATGTCTGGAATACATCATGGAGTCTAAATGTGAATATTGATTTTGAGTGGGAAATGCGATACATCATACAATTTATCAAAAATTTTACCAAAGACAATTATTTACAAATTTTGCAAACAAATATGCCTCCAATATAGACATACCTTTGGTATTTATTTAAAATGAAAGAGTATCAACATTGATTATTAAACTTTGCATGATTTAAGGCACATTTATATTCATTTTTAAGGATTTATGTATATTAAAATGTAATTTCCATAAAAAACAGAAATTTAAAATGTATATTTGTATATATACCACATAGAAGGGGCAAATGTTGCTGGGGTATCTTTATGAACCACTTGAACAAGTTGCTATTTGCTAACTCTTAGAAAAATATTGAGTCGTATTTAATTTCAGTATTATTCAAATTTAATATATTAAATCCAAAATAAGAATATTACACATATAAATATCTTGACATCTTTTAAAAATTCCAATACCTTGAATAAAGAAAATAATCTTTTCGGTTTCCCTATTAAAGTAAAATAGTGATACTTTGCTGATAAATTTGAATTAATCTTGTAACAACCGACACTGCAAAAATTTAAATACAACTTATATTTAAAATAAGTTTCTCAGGAGGCTTTATATTGAAGAATAAAAAGAGTAGATTTTATAAAGAACTAAAAAGGTTTAACAGTCCACCTCCTGATATGCAAAAAAAGAGAAAAAGCATCATTTAAAATCCAGAAATCCATTTTTATATACTATGAGGAATGAAAACAATGTTATCAGAATGGCCAAGGAAATGGTGAGTGAGCAGTTCTAGTTAGTATTGCATTATTCAAGAGAATTAAAATTACCTTATGTTGAGGAAGTTTGCCATTATTCTTATATAAACCACACAAGTCTGGACTTGGGATTTTGAGAAAATATTTTTTTTTTAAATCAATAAGTACAACTGTTTAGGGAGAACTATTCGTCTGGTTTCAAAAAATGAAAAAGAGAAAAGCTATTAATATAAAATAAATCCCAGTTGTTTACTATTTTAATTTAGATTTATTGTCGAATAGGAGGGTTGACTTTACCTGAAGATAACATTTCCTGTCTTTTTATGGTGCTACTAAAATCTTGCCTCTAAGATACTAGATTTTGCGTCTTTAACTATTGAAAGTGTGACTCTGGCAATCTTCATTCCTGCTTTCACAGGCTTCCTCTGCATTCACATGGAGTATAATTCTTCTTCACATCTTCAAGGTTATGGTAGAGTCTGACATTTGCTCTCAGAGCCTAGTGAAGCCAGTCTACCAGCAACAAAGGACTCAAGTTTGAGCAGTTTAGAATTTGAAACAAGTTTTCCCAAACAGAGAGTGTTATTACTGATTCCAGCCTTCTTTCATTGCATTGTATCTATGGAAAGTGTTTAGTTCAAGTCCAACATATCATAGGGCACATTATTTTGAGTTTATTAATAGTTAATGCAAACTTTTCTGAGGCAAAACAACACAATAAATACCAAGGTTTGAGTCCTGGCTGTTGGATATCAGACATTGGTTGAACTTGGACCAGTTATTGAAGCTCCCTGAGACCAGCTTTCCTGGAGATACAATACTTAACGACTTTATATGTGAGGGGAAGAGCTTTGCAAAGAACCTACTGTGGAGCACATGCTTAATAAATAGTCATGATATGATTTTTTTTTTAAAGATTTTATTTATTTATTCGACAGAGATAGAGACAGCCAGTGAGAGAGGGAACACAAGCAGGGGGAGTGGGAGAGGAAGAAGCAGGCTCCCAGCGGAGGAGCCCGATGTGGGGCTCGATCCCACAACGCCGGGATCACGCCCTGAGCCGAAGGCAGACGCCCAACGACTGCGCCACCCAGGCGCCCCCATGATATGATTTTTTAATACGCTTATCCCAGGTGTTGGCCATGCAAAGATTTTAAGATGTACGCGTTGTTCTCAAGGAGTTTATACAGTGAACAAAGAGGCCACACTAATTGCCTGTCTTGTGGCTGCCCCCAGGTGATGAGGTAGAGTCGTCTCTTCTGATTGGAAGGAAGACATGGAATTACCATCTTATCAAAACAAGAGAAGTAGAAAGGAGAAATTGCCAAAAGGCAAATTTTGGTATGCGGAAGGAAAAGAAGATGTTAAGTAAAGCAAAATGTCACAAGCCCGTTTCTCTACTATCGTTGGTTAATAGACCATCACCAGTTTCTCGATTTAAAAAAAACAAAAATCCTGGGGAAATACCACTCTAGTTGCAGTGTGGAGAATGGATTTCTACTCAGTTTGAATGTTAGTTTAAACAATAATGCCCCAAATATATATGTGATGGTTAAAGCTACATGGTTCTCATGACAGGATATGGCTTTGTTATTCTTGATCTCATCACTGACCCATCTTCATAAACAAAATAACTCCCTCTACTATTGTTACATAGAGATACAATCCCAGACGCTGACATTCCCAATGTCCAGTATGAACCAACAACGAAGTTCTTGGCGAAGCCTGTTTCTATCTCACTGATGGAATAGTTGACTTGTTTCTTTGCAGAAGTTTCCAGAATATTCTATGAGCTGTGATTTCAGTGGAGGGCAGGATGAGATAGATAAAGCAGAAAAACTGAAGTTATTTCTCCTTGAAGTTAACTAATCCATCCAGTGTCTTTGTCCATTAACATATTCAACAAACCTTTTTGTTGTTTTAAATTTAAGCACAAATATGGTCTCTCTAAAATTTATGATCTATTAGAGAAAACACACATTGAAAATATGAACAGATGAGATAAAATGACTGCTATATTCAAGTGGTATTTGTTCTTCTTTTCATCCTGCCAATGAATATGTATTGAGCACATACAGTGCACTAGGAGTAATAATGCAAAATGTACATGGTCTCTGTCCTCAGAGAGCTTATAATCTATGTAGTAGGCAGAAATTAATCAAATAATCATTGTTATTGAGCAAGAAAACATAACAAACAACAAAGAGATTTACACTGAGTCAAATTGCTTATCATGTGCTTATAAAATGTTCTAAAATCAAAGTCTTAGCATAGGGCATAAGGATCTCTGGGCAAGACTGGTCGGTGGTGAGTCCAATTGTGAAGGCTCTTATGAGCTCCATTACCAACTTTGTTCATTATCATGGAGGACTCTGAAGATGGTGTTAAACAAGAGATATAAGCAGAGGCGTTTTATGGAAGATCGCTCTGCTTCCACACTCTACGTGGAAAACAGACTTTTACACAATTTAAATGTTGATTTGCAATCACAGCATTTTTATCACCAATTTATGATGGCGGAGTCGTTCATCTCCAAACTGCTTTGGAGCTTAATAGCTGCGCTATTTGCTTCATCCTCTTCTCATTCTGTGTTATTTCTGGTAAACTTTTCATACGTGGTTCTATGCCATTAAACAGTATATTCAAGACAAAAATCACACAGATATGCACACACTAAGAGAGGGACAGGGAAAGAGACACCAGGCGATCACAGACAAGGGAAAGCAGGAATTACTGTATTAATGCCAAAAATGTGTAATGCAAAACAGAAAGAACTAAACCTGAGTACGTACTTCATCTCACAAAATAGAATGTAGATTTCTTAAGTGAGAGAGCTACATAGTCCCCTTAACTATATCCATGTAGTGTCTACTGTCAGTGAAGAGCATGTGATTTATTGCCCAAAGCAGGGCACTAATGAGAGTAAAGGGGACACCCTTTAATATTTAAGCTAGGGCAATGGGCATGAACAGGGACTGTCACAAGTAAATGAATCATATGATCCTTGATACCTATAAATGCAGTATTTGCTCAAGATAGGTGTCCTATAAATGCTTGGTGACTCCTGGATGGAGATTTGAGACCAAAATTGTATTCAATGTGGGATTTTTTCCTATGTGCATCAATCATCTGTTGCTGCAGAACTCCCTTTCCAAATTTAATAGCTTAAAACAACAACAATGTACTGTTTCTCGTGGTTCTGTGGGTTGGTCAGTTTCACATAGGCTCAGTTATGCTACTATCAAAGCTCAACATGCAAATTTAAACAGGCAAGGAAGAATTCGTGCAAGGCTATTGCCATCAACAAGCGAGGCCAGAACTCAGTCTGAACTCCCCTCTGCTGAAGCAGAGTTATCAAGAGCTGGGGTGCCCAGGGATCGGCCACCTGTGTTTGCTGATGGGCCCACCTCTCCTGTCTTCATGATTGAGATGGTTTCATAGTTTGCAGCAAATGCCACCAAAGTCTGGATCCTAACCTCAGGGTCATAGGGCGTCTATTTTCCCCGATGATTACATTTCAGAGGCAGAGCTCCCAGGTCCTTGAGGAAGACAGTCCTGGGTTGTGAAATTGGCAAAAGGCTTTTTAAAAGATTTACATCTCAGAGAGGCGGAGAAATCCTTTACTGGTGTAAGTTTTCCAAAGTAAAGTAAGAAAAGAGAGATCAGGGACCTAGAGTCAGGAAGAAGCCTGTCTAAAGTGTAGTCAGGCGGAGGGGAATTTCAGTGCTGTCTTGGCCAATACATATGCATTCAGCTGGTGGGTGGGGTGGTGATTGATGTTCTTGTTGGGGGGGGTCTGACCTGTCTCCTTATGGAATCTTTCAACCTTCGAGAGGCGAGGCTGGGTGGTTCCACGTGCAGCCTCAGGACAGAGTAGAAGCCTCAGGGCATTTTGAGTTTGAGGCTCGAAGTCCCATAAAGTCACTCCTGCCCATCCCTCATATGCACATACTCATACACACACACACACACACACACACACAAACATACACACTCACACACACATACACACAAACACAGGCACAAACACTCACACACACATACACACACAAACATACTTGCACTCACATAGACACAAATATACACACACATACACTTTTTACTGATCACGGCCTTTCACAGGGACAGCCCAAATTCAAAGGAATTCCTTCTTGATGGAAGGAACAGAAAAACATTTGCTTCTGTTTTTTTTAACTCACCATAGTCTACCTTTCGTCCACAATTATTTACATTCCTCCCATGCAAAAACAAAGAAACAAGCAAACACTTATGCTGTTATGATCTGCAAAAGTCTTGTCCCATGACGGCATCATGGTTGAACTTCAAGATCACATCACTTAAACTAAATCCACATGTGGACAGTGTCCCCCAGGTGTAGTTCTTCTTGATTCAAGGACCTGTGAACTGAAGGCATCTGTTGATGGGACAGGGGCAGGAGAGGCACTTTCATCGCAGTAGCGCTAGGCAGCAGTGGAGTCTTTCAGGAAATCTGAGTCAAACCTGCCACTTTGTTAGTTCCCAAGTTCGTCTCTTCCACGTGACTACCGGTGGCAGTTTTGCTGAGGGTTTTGCAACTGCACCACAAAGGCTGCCCTCTGTCCAACCTTGAGTAACTATTCTGTCATCGCCTCTGCAGCCCCCACTGACGGTGTGCTCACCCCTCCTCCAGCGTCCGTTCACAGCCCCCCTTCGTTTCCCTGCCAACGCCTGCCCGCCAGACCCCTCCAGCAAGGGCCCTTGGTTAGGTTTTTACTATGGTGCCTTGCTTCTAAGAATGGATTGGATTTTTCTATTCTCTGTCCCCAAGTTTCATGACTAAAGACAAAAACAATTTAGATTTTCCAAAGATCCTGTAAATTGCCTAGCTCAGGGTCACCTGGGCATTGTCCTGCAGCCAGAGTGGCTGGGATGGCCTGGCCTTTCTCACCATGTTGCTTTCGCTGTCCTTTTCATACTTAAATCGGTGACACTGGGACTTCCCACATGACTTGTTAGAGCAGCTCTCCTTCCACCTGTGTGATGGCTGAAGCCACAAGGCTCTGCCTTTAACGAAGCTGCAATGTCGCATTAATTTCTCTTTCATTTCTGTTGGTCAAAGCAATGGCGGGAATAACCTAGAGACACAGGAAGGAAACATAAACTCCACCTCTGGATGGGAGGAAAATACAGACATTTTGTCTGTTTTTAATCTATCGACATAACCAATAGTCTCTTAGCTTCTTCGGCAAAAAAAGTGGAAGAACAGATAGATTAGAAAAGTAAAATCTCTCTGGAAAATATTTCATGGAAGGACATGTCACATTAAAAATGATGGCAATTACAAAACGACTTCCAGGATTACATGATTATCATATAGATGTTATCATATAGATGAATAATATATATTAATATATATATGTTATATACAATATATATATATTAATATATTATATATAATATATTAATATATATTATAGAAATAATATATATTATTTCTCAATGTGTCAAGTAGGTATTACTCAAGAAAGAGGGAAATCAAGTTGCCAGGCAGGTATAGTAAGCGTAGTGAATCTGGTTTTGGTGCGTGGGTGTTTACAACTCTTCGCTAATGGATTTTAAATAATAAATTACCATATTTATGGAGAAATTTTGACACAAAGTTTTGTTTGTCAAAACAGCCTCTCAGGCTTTTTAAACTTTGTTCCAATTTTAATAACTGGGAACGGATAAAGGAACTGGGTAGGGGAGACCTAGATATATTTTTTCCCCAGGTTTACTGAGATATGATTAACGTATAACATTGTAATAGTTTGAAGTGCACAACATGATGATTTGATATATGTCTGTATTATGAAGTGATTACAATATGTTTAGTTAACATCTACCACCTCATATGGCTATAATTTTTTTGTGTGTGAGGAGAACTTTCAAGTGCTGTTTTCTTAGCAACTTTCAAATAAGACTGGAAGTTTATACCCTTTGACCACCTTCACCCATTTTAGCCACTCCCACCCCACCCCCTTGACTCTGACAAACACCCATCTGTTCTCTGTATCTATGAGTTAGGATTTTTTAAGATTCCACATATAAGTGAGATCATACAGTATTTGTGCCTCCCTATATGACTTATTTCACTTAGCATAATATCCTCTAGGTCTATCCATATTGTTGCAAATGGCAGGATTTCCTTCGTTTTTATGACTGAATTACATGTGTATAATATGTAATAGAATATATAAAATTTTTTCTTTATCCTTTCATCCACCAATGGGCTCTTAGGTTGTTTCTATGTCTTGGCTATGATAAACAGTGCTGCAGTGATATGGGGGTACGAATAACTACTCAAGACAGTGATTTCTTTCCTTTTGTATATATATCCCAGATGTGGCATTGCTGGATCATTTGGTAATTCGGCTTTTCATTTTTTGAGGAACCTCCAGGAAAACTGGCTGCACCAGTTTGCATTCCCACCAACAGTCCATGAAGGTTCCCCTTTCTCTGCATCCTTGCCAACCCTTGTTATTTCTCATCTTTTTTATTCTAGCCATTCTGACAGTTGTGAGGTGATATCTTACTGTGGTTTTGATTTGCATTTTCTTGATGGTGAGTGATGTTGAGCATCCTTTCATGTGTCTGTCGAACATCTGGATGCCTTCTTTGGAAAAATACCTACTTTGCCCAATAGTCCCTCTACCCACTTTTTAAACAGATATTTTTTTAAAATATATTTTGGATATCAACCCCTTATTAGATATGTGATCGGCAATTATTTTCTCCCATTCCACAGGTTGTCTTTTCATTTTGTTGATGGCATCTGTAATTTTTTTAAAAAGCAAATACAAAAATATTTAAAAATTAGTTAAATCTAAGATCAGATATGTATCTTAGAGTAAGTTCCTTATTTTAATTATGTTTAAAATATTTCATCATTGGGGCGCCTGGGTGGCTCAGTTGGTTAAGCATCTGCCTTCGGCTCAGGTCATGATCCTAGGGTCCTGGGATTGAGCCCCACATGGGGCTCCACGCTCAGTGGAGAGTCTGCTTCTCCCTCTCCCTCTGCCCCTGTTCATGTTCTCTCTCGCTCACTCTCTCTCTGAAATAAATAAAATCTTTAAAAATATAAAAAATAAAATATTTCATCATTTAAAATATTTAAGGATAACCAGAAAACTATTTTTTTTACCACTTTTTGCTTCATTGTCTTTGGCTCAATAACCAAGTGATTGTGCTAAGTAAAGAATTTGTTTATAGTTATCCTGATCATAATAAAAAGTAAGCCTAGAAATAATGTATATATTACAACCTCTTCAGCAAAAATTTAAATGAAAATAAAGTTCTCCCACTTTCTAAATAGTGACAAATTTATCTAATACAGTATTGAATACTGATGATATACCATCCTTCATAAATGGCATTAGTGCACTATTTTTCTAGGGTATGAACAACACTTAATGAAAAAAAAATGACTTCTTTCTTTCCTAAAAATTCTGGAGATCTTGAATGTGTGTTTTATGCCTATATTTTATTATTTAGTCATATATTTGATGTAGTGCATTTATTCAACTATCAAAGTAGAATTAAATAGAAATATCAAATGCTCTATATATGCATTCTTTTCCCCTTTTTTTGATGTTTTTTGTATGACTGTCTTAATAGATTTCAAGATTTATGGCGATTTCTCATCTTTATATGACTATTTCATACCAAAGGCATTGAATCTAATCAATAGAAAATAACAAATAAAAGCATTAGAGGTCCTGTTTTAAATTTGCTGTCATGCCTTTCAAAAGTTCAAATGCACAAATTCATCTATAATGGAGAAAGAGCCACCCCTAAGTAGGTAAATGAGCCAAAACATGAAACTGTTTCCTCAGAGATCATCCCTAAGTATTTATATACACATTGTACACTATCTTCAGTAAGTAGATTGATCTGCCAGAAATGAACATGCTTCGTCTAGCATATTTTGTAAACCCTGCAGCCCCTGATCCCGCAGTTACTTTATAGGTATCTGAGGGACATAAAATATAAATGGTGAGCACCATGTTTACTATTGAACGTATAATCGGAAATCTAATATTACTATGCTTACCACATTTTACTATAATTTTTCACATAACTGTCTGGTTTGCCTGTAAGGCTATAAGCTTTATGAATGCACAATCCATTTCTTCTCTCCTGTCTTTGTATTTTTATTGCCTAGTGGATGCCAGGCACATGGTATGTATTCAGTAAGTGTTTACTGAATGAGTGGGTGAACCTCTATAAGTAAACGTATTGAATTTTAAATGATTTTGTGATTGTTGTTTTTTTAAGATTCAGAGCCCACCTCTACTATGCCAATTCCACACCCTGGTTGTTATTTTTGAATGAAGACAGAAAAGGTCTATGGATTTAAAGGTATAAAAAATAGAAAAAAGAAAAATATTATCCCCATTTCAGATGTAAAATTGTTCTGTGACTGAGAACTAGGAAGGGAAAATCTGAGTGCTTAAGACATAATCTGCAGTATTAGCCAAGAGCAATATTACTTATTAAAAGTATTCCATTTTTTTCTCATATATTCATTAGCAGATAAGTTTATGGAGATATTATGTAAGTATTAATAGAATTCAGTGAGATCATTTAACTTGCTGCGAAGGGGATACTTATGCCTGTCATTTTATACCTTTAAACTGTTGGGATTATGAGAAGACTTCAAAAAGAATGGCTAGATGTTTACACACCAGTTTCACTCTTTGGAGAGGTAAACTTATTTTTCTGCTCCTTTCGCAGTATAAGGTCTGATAAAGAGAGTAAAATAACTTTGGATTCTGAATTCTGAACGTAATGTTTTAAGGTTACCAAGTTTTGGGGCACCTGGATGGCTCAGTTAGGCGTCCAACTCTTGGTTTCAGCTCAGCTCATGATCTTGGTTTCGTGAGATTGAGCCCTGCATCAGGCTCCGTGCTGAGCACATAGCTTGCTTAAGATTCTCTTTCTCGGGGCGCCTGGGTGGCACAGTAGTTAAGCGTCTGCCTTCGGCTCAGGGCGTGATCCCGGCATTCTGGGATCGAGTCCCACATCAGGCTCCTACACTAGGAGCATGCTTCTTCCTCTCCCACTCCCCCTGCTTGTGTTCCCTCTCTCGCTGGCTGTCTCTCTCTGTCAAATAAATAAAATCTTTAAAAAAAATGATTTAAAAAAAAAAAGATTCTCTCTCTCCCCCTGCCCCTCCCCCTTCTCCCTCTCTATAAATACGTAAATAAGTAAGTAAATAAATAGTTACCAAGTTTTTTTGACCCCCAGAATAATAAGTATTTGATCATCTTACCTACTACTTTTTAAGTAACAATCTTTTTATGTTTGCTTTTATCATATTATTTTTATCACAGTAAACGAGTATATACATAAAATTTTAAAACCCCACTTCCACAGAGACATGCATCAAAGAACAAAGATCTCTAGTATGTTATACGTATAATTACACATATTTCATTTGTATGTATTTGTTAGCATTTTAAATAAAGTTGCTTCTTTTCATTTTTATCATGGAAGGATAGTTGACATACAATGTTATGTTAGTTTCAGGTGTAGGACCGAGTAATCTGACAACTGTGTGCGTCACTGAGTCGTCACCATAATAAGTGTAGTCACCATCTCTCAGCATGCAACATTATTACAGTATTGTTGCTTGGATTCCCTGTGCTATACTTTCATTTCTGTAATTTATTTGTTTTATAACTGGTGGTTTGTACCTTAATCCCCTTGAGCTTTTTTGCCCCCCTCCACCTCCCTCCCCTCTGACAATGACCAGTTTATTCTCTGTGTTTACGAATTTCTGTTTCTGTTTTTTTGTTTGTTTTGTTTTGATTCCAGATATAGTGAGATCATATGGTATTTGTCATTCTCTGTCTCACTTATTTCATTTAGCATAATACCCTTTAGACCCATCCATCTTATTGCAAATGTCAAGATTTCATTCTTTCTTACGGCTGAGTAATATTCTGTTGCATATACTATGTATATAGTATCTTCCTTATCCATTCATCTATTGATGGACACTTTTGTTGCTTCTCTATCTTGGTTATTGCAAATAATATTGTGGTAAACATAGGGGTGGACATATCTTTTTTAACTCATGTTTTGTTTTCTTTTGGGTAAATACCTAGTAGAGGGATTACTGGATCATATGGTATTTCCGCTTTTAACTTTTTGAGTAACCTCCATCTGTTTTCCAGAGCAGCTCCACCAGTTTGCATTCCCACCAACAGTGCATGAGGGTTCCTTTATCTCCACATCCTCACCAACACTTCTCATTTCTTGTCTTTTTGACACCAGCCATTCCAAGCTGTGTGAGGTGATATCCCATCCTGGGTTTGGTTTGCATTTCCCTGATGATGAGTGGTGTTGAGCGTCTTTCCATGCACCTGTTGGTCGTCTGGATGTCTTCTTTGGAAAAATGTCTATTTATTCGCCCATTTTTAAATTGGAGTATTTGGGTTTTTTGTTGTTGACTTGTAGAAGTTCTTTATGTATTTTGAATATTAACCCCTTATGAATATATCATTTGCAAGTATTTCTACCCACTCTGTAGGTTGCCTTTTTGTCTTGTTGGTCGTTTTCTTTGTTTGGAAGTATTCAACTTAAAAGTGTTCAAGTTTTTTGTTGTTGTTGTTCCTCCTGTCAGTGAGACAAACTTGTATATCAGTATAATATTTATGCTAAACTTCCAGAAGTAGAGCCCATAAAATAGTTTATTAATAAAGCCATAATGTATGCAGTACTTACTCTATGCTAACTTTAAGGAGAGTCTTTTGTCCACATTATGTCCCTTAGTACACTCCATCATCTTCTAAGTAGGTAATGTCCACTTTACAGATAAAAAAAAAAAGAATAGGAAAGATAAGAATTTTTGCAAGATCACATAGGTAGTAAGTAAATTCTTTTTTTTTTTTTTTTAAAGATTTTATTTATTTATTTAAGAGAGAGAGAGACAGCCAGCGAGAGAGGGAACACAAGTAGGGGGAGTGGGAGAGGAAGAAGCTCTCCTTCTTCAGACAGATTTATTGTAATCTATATTTTCAGAAAAAAAAATTGAAATGCTAAACAGATATCTCTCCCAGCAGAGGAGCCTGATGTGGGGCTCGATCCCAGGACTCCGGGATCATGCCCTGAGCTGAAGGCAGACGCTTAACGACTGAGCCACCCAGGCGCCCCATTAAGCCAGAATTTTATAAATTATATTCCTGGGTCTGACCCTATGGACCCCCTGAATCAGAATCTTTAAGCATGATGCAGGAAAAAAATCTGCAATTTTTAATAAATTCTTCAGGTAATTCTTATAAACTTTGAGAGCCAGTGACTAAAGAAGATCAGATAAATTCTATTAATGTGAATAATAAGTGAAACCAATGAATACATACACCCTAGGGTGCAGATCTAGCTTCAGATAGCTCTCTGGACTTGAGAAATGGTTTACTACTCAGGGCATCAGTTTTCTTGTCTTCAAGATAAGGATGCTTTGTGGATCAGAAAGATGCAAAACTCTTAAAATAGCAAACATGCCTTGGAAAAGATGTAAAAAATACAGGGTCTAACCATTTCATCCTTTATTAATCTTTTTTTAATCTACGATCCATCCTAAAAATTCTGGGAAAGCTGGCATTTCTCTCCTGATTCATGTCTTTTTAAAACTGACTTTCTTGGCTAAATAAGTAAAATCAGATCACCCTGATGCAATTGCTCCAAGGTTACAAATAATAAGAGTTCTGGTGGATGCTCTTTTTTTTCTTCCCATTTCATTAAATTCCCTTATAGTAGATATAAAAACAGTTCTTTAATTGACACTGATTTGCAAATATATTGAATTCAAACATGTCAAAATAAATTAGATTTGTCTCTCAGTAGAAAGAAAGCAATAGAACCAGATTGAGTCCCAGTGAAATTTTATAGCATCTATTTACAAACACTTTCATATCCTAAACTGCACGACATTTAAAATAATTAGGAGCTTTATGTGACACACACAACATTTACTTTTATTGTTACTTCTTGAACCCAACAATAAAAGTAGGTTTTAAATTGTAGAATAATTGTTTCATCTATATTTATACTGTAAAGATGGGGTCTACCATTTGAGAACTGCAAAGTCTGTTATTTTAGCATAGTCATTATTCAGAGGATTCAGATATGTTAAAGTGTATTTAATTGAGACAGATTTATTGTAATCTATATTTTCAGAAAAAAATTTGAAATGTTAAACAGATATCTATGAATTAATTTATATATCCACAAGAAACTTATGTTGTAAGTATTTTGCATATAAATTCTGTAGCAGTTAACTTTTCCCGGGTCTCACTTTATCTGCAAAGATTTATTTCTAAACAACAGGCTTGAAGTTATTTTGATCAATTTTCTTCTTACTGAAATGCAGCTCTTTGTCGTACATTCATAGTGTAATGTGATTGAGCAGTAAAAAGAATAAAACCACCAAAAGATACAGGGGAAGCTTAAGTACATATTGCTAAGAAGTCAGTCCAAAAAGAGGACATACTGTATGGTTCCAACCACATGACAGTCTGGAAAAGGCAAACTATGCAGACAGTAAAAAGATCAGTGGTTACCAGAGGTTCAGGGGGAAAGAGGGGTGGGTAGCTGAAGAAAAGGAGAATTTTAGGTCACCCAAACTATTCTGTATGATAGTGTAATGGTGGATATATGACATTATAAGTCAGTCTAAACCCATAGAACTCTACAAGGCAAGAGTGAAGCCTCATGTCAACAGTGGACTTTAGTTAATAATTATGTATCAATATTGGTTCGTCAATTTTAACGAATGCACCATGCTAATGCCAGGTGTTAATAACAGAGCAAACTGGGGGTGGGAGTACATATAGGAGCTTTATACTTTCTGTTTAATTTTTCTGTAACCTAACTCTGCTCTAAAAACCAAAGTGCGGTATCAAAAGAAATATACAGCAGTTTTACATGTAAAATTTAGAAGGGACAGGACAATGCAAATAGCAAGATTAATGACCTAATAAAATGTAAATTTGATATCTATCATAATTGAGTTTTTTTGATTAAAATATTATTTATGCTTTGTTTAAGAATTAGCTTAGGTTGTTTTGTTTTTTCTTTTTTTCTTTTTTAAGATTTTACATATTTATTTATTTATTTGCACACATGAGCACGTGTGAGAGAGAGAGCACGAGTGCACTAGCAGGGGGAGCTAAGCAGGGAGCCCAACAGGGACTCGATCCCAGGACCCTGGGTTCATGAACTGAGCTGGAGGCAGACACTTAACAACTGAGCCAGGTACCCCCAGCTTAGGTGATTTTTGGAATTTCAGTCAGAATCTAGGGGTTTTGTTTAAAATGGCCAATAAAGCCCAAAATGTTGCCCCAGGTAGGATAAATAAGAGCCAGGGCTACATCAGGATATGTTGGTACACATGCACATCGAATCTACTTCGGATCAAGCTTTGTGAGGGAGTCTCTGAAGGTCTTTACAAGTGTGAAACCATGAGTCTGTCCAGGTTCAAGGTCCATATCGGTTAAAGCTATAACCACTGTCCTTAGCATGTTGCTAGCAGTTCTCTTCTGGGGGGGGGGGACCCAAACTGATCTCTTGCCTTAGTCTAAAGATTCATAGGAAAGCTGTATAGCTCCACTCCTGAGTCCTGTGTGATCCAACTGCCTTTTTTATTGGAAGAGCGCTTTTTCTCAATTATATTGGCAGTAAATCTAGCTTTAAAAAGCAGAATTCCTGAGTTTCAGGCACCCGACAACTATTTGTTTTGAGTGAGGTATTAAAAGTTTAAATTGGAAGAGGGTTATTGACATATTGTTTATTATAAAGTGGATGAATTGCAAGTATACAAATGAAAGCAAGGGGAAAACGTTTTTTAAAAAAGCTTCTGAGGAATCCTTTATTTGGCCATAATTCTTCGTTTCTGAAATTAATCAGTAAATTTGCCCATACTCCTCAGAAGGTAGGGGGATAATGATAAATCACATGACGTCAGACTAAGAGTGCGGTTGGACCAGAAAATACCTTATAGACAGAACTCCGAAAGTCATAAACTGTCAGCCCATAGATCAAACCAAGTCAGATGATGCTTTAAAAAATAGATTTCCACTGGCTTCCGAAATATAAAAGTTCATAGAATTCACATAAAAACTTGAACTTCCTTTTTCCCATTTTAAACTTACACTGCACTGGCAACATTGCATGGTAGTTGCCCTCATTAAATAGAGCATCAGTGCCCTCCCGAGCCCTTCTGTCCACCCAGCTCCCTCTTAATGGATGCCCAGCCCACATCATTCCATTTCCTTACCTTTCTGTGCTGTCAGCAGCTTTATAGATCCTGATTTACACCGACTCTTTCATTGTGTATTCAAGTAACCTGTGACTCCTAAGGAAATATGTAGTTTGCCCAATCATGTAACTGGTACTTTCCAGGGTATAAAACAAAAATAAAACAGGGTCTGCCTTGCAATAAATAGAAAAGAATTGAAATTGTGTGATCTAAGGCTCATTACCATGGAGGTTCATTTAATTCTAGCCAGGAGAAAATTGCATTTTTATAGCATGTTTTGATTCTGGTAGAAAGAAGTGTGTTGGAACAATTAAGACAAAGGTTAATGAAGAGATATTTTGTCTAGAAAGTAAATCTGTTTTAAACATTTACTAACAAATAGAATTTTAAGTGCTTTTAGTGGTATGCATAGGATTTAAATTCCTTTTAAAATGATGCCCTTTACTTTTTCCAGTATTGATCATTTCCATCCTAATTGTTCAAAAATATACATAAAATGTTGTTTTTAAAGTTTGAAATAAATGGTGGCATTTTTCTAATGTTAAAGCTGAAGGTACATGAGCTGCAGACTTTCTTATTTCTGTACTTTACCAAGAAACTAATTACAGAAAGTATAAAATTTAGTTATCTCACGAGTAGTAACAAGATAAACAAGTAAACAACTTTTTTTTTTTAAAGATTTTATTTATTTATTTGACAGAGATAGAGACAGCCAGCGAGAGAGGGAACACAAGCAGGGGGAGTGGGAGAGGAAGAAGCAGGCTCCCAGCAGAGGAGCCTGATGTGGGGCTCGATCCCATAACGCCGGGATCACGCCCTGAGCCTAAGGCAGGCGCTTAACCGCTGTGCCACCCAGGCGCCCCAACAAGTAAACAACTTAAGCAATGTTTACTTTCACAAGAAGAAATTCAATTTATGGAAGTGATCCCAGAATATAGCTAACGTATGTTTTCTTGTATCAAAATTAACTTGTATGGTATATTGATCTGTCATAAGTTAACAATTCATTGCTCTTAACATTCAAATCAAGGTGTATCAGTTATCTCTTGCACATAACAATATTTTTACAAACTTAGTGACTTAAAACAACACATATATCATATTGAAGGTTCTGTAGGTCAGAAATCGGTTACCTGCATTCTGTGTTTCATTGTCTCACACAGGTTTGAATCAAGGTGTTGGCCAGGGCCAGTGTCTCATCTGAGGCTTGACTGGAGAAGGGTGTGCTTCTAAGCTCGTGTGGTTGTTGGTAGAATCAGTTATGAGTGGGATGTTGGGCTGAGAGCCTCAGTTCCTTGCTGCCTGGTGGTCAGACATCACATCATCTTCAGTTTCTTGCCGTATGGGCAATTCCACGTGTCCCCTTCATTCAATCCAGCAAGGGAGAGAGTTAAGAGTCTCCTAGCAAGAGGGAACTTGCAGGATACAGGCTCATGTAATGTAATTACTGGGGTGACATTCCATTTTCTTTGCTGTGTTCTGTTGATTAGAAGCAAGCTGGCTGTCTTGTGAGAGGAGAACACTATGCAATGGTCAAAATGTCAGGAGGGGCCATTATTGTGGTCCATTTCAGAGACTGTCCTGTTTCCATCTCTCTGATTTTAAATCCTTTCCAGGTTTTTGATTTCACAACCACCATAGTCAATCACTAAGCAATGTAACAAACAGTGCATGGTCTTAATGTCTCTGTTATAATCTAAAATATTGTACAAGAATGTATCTATTCATCATCAAAGCAGTCCGTCAAAACCAACCTTAGTGTCACTTTTGTGAATGTCTTCCTTTATATGGTAGACTATTATCTTTTCTGCTCAAGGTTACCGAAGGCATCCGTATTCCACTGAACTGACACTGTGACAATGTGTAAATAAATTGCTCAGAGAATATAATTGTTATCTCAGATATGTTACTTTAGAAGTGTCTATCTAGGCAAAGTATCCTTTTCTAATGTAAACATGTTCTTGTTAGTGGGTACATTTTTGGTTGGAAATAATCAAAATCCTAGATAAAGGAGAAATAAAAGACAATTTGTTTCAGTAACTGAAATGATAAGCTTACCTAGCTTCAAGTATAGCAGCATTTAGAATATTAGTCAAAGTATAAGAGACCTATTCTCAACCTTTAGTTATTTAATTTGTGTTGGTATCATGAACGACAAGAACCTGATCAACCTTTCTCATGGGGTAACATCCAACAGCATTAAAATTCTTGCAAAAAAATTTTTTCTAGTACTTAAAATTTCTGGGCAAGACTTTTTTACATGAGATGTGAACACTGAGCAAAGAAGATAAAGCACCCTCAGTGGTCAGAGATGGGTAACGTGTCTATCCACATACCCTGGGGATGTGGGCAGCCTTACCCAAACCGCTTAGATGGGGTATGGAGGACGTGTGTGGTTATCTGCTGTAATAAAAGAAGGCAGAAATACATGTGTACAGACATACATACTTCATCATTTTCATTCAAAGCTATATGGATTAATTCTTATTCTTTAGCAAAAAATTGTTACTGGATATGCGATGAATATATGGACCGCCATTAGCCACTAGAGCATCTGTAAAATAGGTTGCTTCACATTTCGGTAACTTAACCAAGCGTATGCACTGTGGTGGCAAAGAACATAGCAATTTCAACATGTTTATAAAGAGTTGTATATAATTAATTTTCCAGACTATATGTTTGCAGTTCAGGATTTGTTATAAAAGGGTTCAGTGAAGGCACAATACGATTGCACAGTGTAATCCAGGTTAGAAGAACTGAGAGGATGGAGATAAAAATAAGGAGCAATATTAGAAAAGTATTAAAAGAAAAAGCCAATGGAGAAAATGATGGTAGGGTTTGTCTTATCAGTTTGAGGAAAGAGGTGGTAGCTTAGAGAAGTTGGACGCGCTCGATAGATGGACTGGACTATTTACTAACTTTTTTAATCTTTTGGATCTGGGTACTATAAATACCTGTATATGAAAAAAGTGAGATTATTTGGATTAGGTTACGATTAAAATTATGATAGCCTAGTTACAGTGACCAATACTGTAAAATAAATGAAGATTTTGAGAATCAGATGTGTTGTTGAAAATATAACTTGGAAATTAAGTAAATATCATAGTACTGAGGACAGAACATGGCTACAGGTAGGCAAAATCAGTGAGTTCAAGAGAAATGTGAGTGTTGTGACATCATCTGTTCAAATACTTTTCGTCCATTTAAAGCTTCACAGTACAGCAAGAACAAGAACTAGAAAGAGTCATCTGGAAGCTATTGGTTAAATATGCCAATAGCAACAACACAAGAGCAACATTTTATTTTACAAAAGGAGGTAGAAAATTATATCCTTCTATTGCTTTCAGTTCAGAAGGTAATTTAGAGAAACAAGTGGGAAGAATTTTGTATGATGTTTGGCAGATAATAAAATAGTATCTGAAATTAAATTATATCTCAAATTAAAAATAATGCAGGTGACATTCACAACCAAGATCATTTGCATAATTGTGAACAGAGTTTGTTAGGGCTGGAGTCTTAATGTGGTACTTCTTTGAAAACTTCAGAAAATGTATTATTCAAATAAATGTACTCACACATGAACTAGCATATTCTATTATTAAATTCAAAACTCTGTCATGACAAATAGACTACAAAAAATGAATCCTCTTTTCTAAACCTGCAGACCCCCTCCAGTGAGTGAACTTGCAACCAGAGGGACTATGGTTGGTGTGATTTCGGCAGCAGCCATCAACCAGAGTATTGTGTACTCCATAGTTTCAGGAAATGAAGAGGGTGAGTAGATATTCTGTCTGTGTCTTCACCATAAACTAATACACTTGGATCTGAGATTCAGTTCAGATTGAATTATTATTTACCCCATTTTTTCTAATGAAAACCCATCCAACTTAAATGTAATTGGTGCCTTTGTGCTTAATCTGATTTAAAAATTGGTTATACTAACAAACATGATTCTCCCCCACCCCAGGAAATACTAACTATCCAATTCTGGAAGCTTTCCTCTTGCCCTCGTTTAGGTATACTTTAATGCATTTCTTCAATATTAATGCATAATACTTTCAGCTTTTGGTCATAATTATTGCCTCCTGGGATCTTTTCCCACCATTTGGGATCATCCATGACCTGCTCCATGTCATAGCTAGGCTAACACTGAAGAAATTTTAGGATCATAAATAATTTTGAATGCCCAAAGACCGATATCCATGATAAAACCCACATACATGGTATAATATGATTCTTCAAGTGGTCAACTTAGATATAAAATTCACAGTTGTAAGTAAATAAATAATTTGAGTTTTGTCTACCAACCACTTTTCACTGAGAACAGGATGTTTCACCAGCTTCTGGGAAGAAGTTCATAGCTGCATTTCTCACCTGTTCTTTTTCTCACCATTATCCACAGTTAGTGATCCTGTTTTTCCATTTTGATAAACTGGGTGGCCTGGCGTGTCGTTAAGTGGTCAAGAGATAGTCAATATACATTTTGGGGCACCCGAGCGGCTCAGTCTGTTGAGTGTCTGCCTTAGGCTCAGGTCATGATCCCAGGGTGCTGGGATCAAGTCCCACATCAAGCTCCCTGCTCAACCAGGAGTCTGCTTGTCCCTCTCTGTCCCTCCCTCCCCTGCACTCATGCTCTTGCACTCTTTCTCTCTGTCTCTTTCTCTCAAAAATAAATAAATAAAATCTTTTAAAAAAAAAAGGAATTGTCAATATCCATTTAAAAATACACGAATGTTCAATATTTAATATTTAGTAAGTGAATGAGTAAAAAAATCAATGCTATTAAGCATTTCATAAGGAATTTATCAAGGAAGGCCCTTTTTAAGTATTTCAATGACCAACCATTACTAGAAATCACTGCCCCTGCAGCAGGTGCTGGACATCTTACTTTTCTTACTTTCTTCTTTGTTCCTAATGTGCTGCTATGCCTCCTCCCTAAATATCACAAACTTCTGATGCCTTTTAGTATTTAAAGGACCATCCAAATTTACCATGATGGATATAGTATGTGGTGCTTCCCAATTTAATGGACTGATGAAATATTGTTTTCCAGGAGAATCTCAATGTAACTAGAAAATTGAGGTGTTCACTTAAGTACACACTGATGATAATTTGAAGAGATGGAACATAGTTTCCAAAAGCCAGCATCCTGTCACTTTCATGCATTACTCCTGTTAACAAGAAGTATTTTTAAAATCACAGTGCCTTTTAAAGAGAATTCTTTTTTTTTTCTTATAGTGAGAAGGAAATGACCAAAGAACTGTATTTTAATTGCAGATATGTTTGGAATTAACAACATCACAGGTGTTATCTATGTGAATGCCCCCCTGGATTATGAGACCAGGACAAGCTACGTACTTCGCGTCCAGGCTGATTCCCTGGAAGTCGTCCTTGCCAATCTCCGAGTCCCTTCAAAAAGTAAGTTATGTTACTTAAGCATTCTATAGGGATTTTATGGTGCTTCTGCTCATTTTCTGATGAAGTACATATGTCCAAATTTATTAGTAAAGAACATAGGGAGATCAGTAGTACTTGGAGCTGACTGTCCATCCATTTTAACAGCTGGTAGAGGACAGTGCAGGGACTGATTTCATACTCCTGAAGTATCAGGGTAATAACACATCGTTTTCAAACTGGGTATACAATATTGCTAGAATCAACTTTATTCTTAATCCCACTGTGAGGCTCTGACAAACTTTCTGGAATGTATATTGTTAATGGGTACAGGACTGCTCAACATTCTCTGAGTTGTGTGGTCTCTTGTACTCACGGATTTTCTTAGCACAGAGGAAAATGCATCTTAAAAAAGTGACTAACATTTATTGTAAGTTATATTTGGCATTATATTTAATTCACATCCTTTTCTAGGAGATGAAAATTATTCCCATCTTACAAAGACAAGATAAGAAAAGGTTAAGTGACGTTTTAAAAATTACGCTGTTGGTAAATGAAAACCCATAGATTTAAGCTCACAGCTTTTGACTCCAAAATCTTTCTCCAACATCCATGTGATATAGTTTACCAACACAAGAGAGCAAGTAAAGCCAATATGTGAAGGGCGTCAGCAGAGATTCTGGGAGATGTTAATGATAAGATAAATGCTGTTCTTTTCCATTCGTTGAGGTAATACTCCTTTGCACTTCGGTCAATTCATCTTTTTATAATCACACCAACTTTTTTAGAATTTGGAAGACAGGAGAAAACCAAATTTAATTTAACCATTAGTGGAATGGAAGCTCAGAGAAAGCATGAAGGAGGAAACAGGCTCCTTTCGCTCCGGGGGCCTTTCCTGGACATCGTATGCCAGCACTCCATCAATAAGCATCTTTAGAAGGGGAGGAGGGAAAATGAAGAGCCTGTGAGAACCCCAGCAAGGGTACAGGCATAAAGCCAGAGCAACAGAGCCCAGGCGGTGGGAGAAAGGAGAGCAAGGTAACAGAGCCCAGGCGGTGGGAGAAAGGAGAGCAAGGTAGATAGAAAAGGCAAGAGATGTGCCCTAGAATTTTCTCTACCATGCAGTAATTGATGATCCTAAAAGTAATCACTCCTTTTTTATTTCTTTCAAATCTCACTTACTGATCTAGTGTGGAGGGCCGCACAGTTGCTCAGAAAGGTACAACCAAGTCATCTGAAAAAAATCAGATTATATACAGTGTATCTTTGGAATTAAGGGAATTAAGTTGTCTTCAATGATTATTCATCACTTGTGTAATTAAATTGTTTAAAAAATATCAGGCCAGTTTCTTGAGTTCTTAAAATCTTTAAACTGCAAGCAATTACATTTTTATAAAATGTAGAGGAAGCTTTGAATGGTCAATTGAATTGACTAAACCAGGAGTCAAAAGGTTAGAGTATTTCTAAATTCTATAATGCGAACTACCTTACTGAAACTAAGGAAAACATGAAAACAATTTGAAAACTATATTTGTCATCTTTCTTTGAAAAAACTGAACAGTTAAATTTAGAAAGAAAAATCTGCTAAATATTTAGGTCATAAAACTTGGCATTTTTCAGGAAATAGCTCTAATTTCTAGGAATAGACATATTGATATCTCATATGTGAATATGATACAACTAGTTCTCATTACTTTAATATAAATCTAATCTCAGGCTAATAAAAGTTTAGCTAATATACCTGTGTATACTTATATGTGCCCAGGTATGCATGGAGAGCTGAGACCAGCTGGCACATGCATGAAGTAGTCTCTCGGAAGGCCTGAAATCTAAAAGCTAAATGTTAATTTGTTTAATGCCTGAGGCTCTTAATATTGTTAACATTTCATGACTGACCTCTGCCTCTGGAGTCTGAAATACAAACTCATGTATTTAAAACACAGTTTCATTTATTAATGACTGTTAATAGCCTATAATGAATCCCTAGTTCATTAGCTATGCAAAAATAAAGCCATTATGTAAATTAGGTTAATTAATGAATTGTTTAAAGGTTTATCCCTGCTTTAGAATTGGCTGCCCCATGGTCTTCAGCTATGCCATCTGTCACATGAATAGAGGTAATAAACAAAAGAGGTTTGATTCATTGAAGAAGTCTTTTATTGTAATTTCTTTGCCAACAATTTGTTAATGAAATCATTTTCAAAGTAAGTTTTACAACTATACTGTAACTGGATTTAATATTTAAATGCAATTTAATAATTAAAATAGAACAATTTCAGAACTCATCTCATACTCTGACACTAGGAATCTTTAAAACATTCTAATCTTTTAGTATGGACAGTTCAAATGTACATAAAATTCCAGAGAATATTATAATGAACCTCCAAGTGTCAACTACCCAACTTTACCAATGGTGCTCTCAACCATTCCCTTCCTTATTATTTTGAAGCACATCAGAGACACAATATTTCATCGGCAAATATCTCAATATGTATGTCTTGAAGATAAGGACTCAAAACTTAATCATAACACCATTATTACTCCCCCCAAATTAATAAAAATTCCTCAATATCAATGAATATCCAGTCAATATTATATTAAAAATGTATGCA
Source organism: Ursus arctos (assembly GCF_023065955.2). Lineage (NCBI taxonomy): Eukaryota > Metazoa > Chordata > Mammalia > Carnivora > Ursidae > Ursus > Ursus arctos. The sequence continues at coordinate 74,572,018 of NW_026623089.1, forward strand.
TATCAGAATCCTAACAAGGTCCATATATTGCACTTGGTTGAAAAGTATTTCAACTCTTTTAAAATATAGGCTTTCCTCCCACCACACCTTTTAATTTCCTTTAATGTGTATTTGTTCAAGAAATGAGATTTCCGAAGCCCAGGTTTCAGTGAAAGTACCTCTAAAGGATCATTTCATATTTTTCTTTATCTCCTTTATTTCCTGTAAAATGATAGAGCTAGAGGCTTGGTTAGATTTAATTTGTTTTTTTAAACAAGTAAATTGTAGGTGATATCCACTGCTTCCTCAGAGAGGCACGCCAGTCCCTATGACTTTCCTTTCCTGATGGCTGCAACCACTGGTATTCAAGTCCTATCCGTTGATTCCATCTTTCCATTTCTTCTTTTGTAGTAGCCAAATATTTCCATAAAGAGAAACTTCTCTGCATCAAATATTTGATTACCCTGAAATCCTCCTTCTATAGGAAAGACAGGAAAAAATGTTTGATTCTTCCCTTTTATTTCCTGGTTTTCAAAGTAATGCATGGATTCACTATCATACTCCAAATGTGATCACTGAAATAACACATAGTTTTGGTTTTATGGGTCATATGGTCTCTCTTCAACTATTCAGTCCTGTGGTAGCTGAAAAGAAGGCAGAGACAATCTGTAAAGAATATGGTGGGTTGTTCTCCAACACCAAGCAAATGGGTGTGGCTCCACTCCGACAAAATTCTACTTGCTGGCATTAATCTGTGGGCCAGACTTTGACTTCATTCTCTTACTTTTACTTTACATAATCCACTTGGCCCCTCCCCTACTGTTTGTGTATCTCCTACTGTGAGCAATGCTTTCGCTTCATCTACTTCCTTTTCCCACACATCTCATTGAAGAAATATTGTTTCATTCCTGTTAATACCAATAAGACAATCAGTCATCTAGCTGTCTACACTTTGTCCTGTGGTAGACTCCTCACAGTAGGCTTACAAGAATTAATTGCAGTCACGTTTCCTATATTTTTGTGTATTAATGACAGCTTATCTGTGGACCGGAAAGTTGAACATAAATTTGGCTAGCTATAAAAGCCTTGGGTGGCTCAGTTGGTTAAGCATCCAATTCTTGGTTTCGGCTCAGGCCATAATCTCAGGGTCATGAGATGGAGACCAGAGTCAGGCTTTGCGCTCAGGAGGTGGCCTACTTCTCGGTCTCCCTCTGCCCCTTCCCTCCACTCCTGCTCTCAATCTCTATCTCTCTCTCTCAAATAAATAAATTTTTTTAAAAAGCCTTGACTCATATTTTCTGTTTCTTCTTCTTAAATATTTAACTCTTTTTTTCCTCCCATGAAGTATCACTGCCAAAAAGTATAATGACAAACTGGTTTTCTTTTCCAATGTGTGTTGGTTTTATTTCTGAATTTCCAAAGAATTTACTCTTTTTTTTCTTTAAAGTTCAGTTGTTTTTTGGAATGTGTCTCCGTTTTGGCTATTCTGAGTTATTTTCTGCCTATGTATACATAGTATATGCATTCAACCCTTATTTCAGAAAATTTTTCTTGAATTCTAATTTTTTTTATTTTTTCCTTTTTTATTAACTTGTTTTTCATCATAGCTCACTCCTACCATGCAAGTAATGAATTATTTCCTATTTTTATACCCCTTTCTCTCTATCTCATTAATATCTTTCTTCATTGCATTTAGATTTTTTTAAGATTTTAATTTATGTTTTTCTAAATTCTGATACGTGGTTTTTTTTTACATGGCTTCCTTTTTTTCCATAAGCTATTTTAGTTTATTTCAACATACTAACATACAGTTTGTATTTTTTTTTAAATACCTTTAGTTTTTAAGAACCATTGTTTTGATCACTGTTCTATTTTTTTACCTTGTGGGCTTTGACCATGGTCCTTTTCTAGTTTTCATTTTTCAGTGAAATTATTTTTTCTACACTCAAAAAAAGGAAGGCGGGATAAGACAGCTTTTCTAGCTTTCGACTATTCTTTCAGTTATTTTCACAACGTGATAAAAAGAAATACTATGCTTTTACTTTTAGAAATATGCTTGCTTCTTTCTGCACTCCCACTTTCATTGGAGAAACTTTCTCTCTCTTCTCTTTTTTTTTTCTTTTTTTGCCCTATTGTCCCTGCCCTGCTCTGCTCAGTTTATATTCTGCTCTCAGGGTTTCCCCTTTCTCTGTAGTGTGAAGTTTTGCCCTACTGCTTTCCTAGAACCTTAGTCACATGGTCACTTAATGCGCACTGGCAATTTGAGATTCACTGGCTCTCAGGGCAACAGAATACTTAGCCCTCCCTCAGCTTCCTTAAAAACAGTTGCTGTTATCATACTTGCTGATAATGCAAGAGATCTTGTTTCTGTCTGTTGTTTTCTCCAGTTGCTCATATTCTGTGATTTGGAAGTTAGCTCGTTGCAGTATTTAGTTGGAGAAATTACCTGTTGGTTTTTGGTCTGATTGCTAGGATATTATCCTAATTACATAAATGGGATAGTGAAGAGACCTTGAAGCAAGAGACTCCCACAAAAATAACTGTACATGTTAATAACTTAGTTCCATGGCTGCTGATAAGAGAGACTCCCGGGTCAGAGACTAAGGACCTCAATACTCCCAAGAAAGTATCAGCAGGTGTATCAGAGTAGCACTCAGCATGCAACACGGGTCCCTGAGCTCCAGACCTCATGGCAGGTGTAGGTCCAGGGAAGACCTCCCTTGAGTGGAGCACACCACAGTGGGGGCAGAGGACACAGAGCTTGGAGACTCTGCCACTTTTATAACAAGCAATAACAGTCTTACTAGAAAGATATCGAGGAAATTGCCAGACTGTGCGATGCATTTCTGCAAAGCATTATCTCACTTTTCAGAATTGCCAGCTGCATAAACAGTTTTGTGTCCCTGGTAGAAAAAAAAGATCCAAGCAGTGCAATTTTGGAACACTCAGCAGGACACGTGGAGGTGCAAGACTCCCACAGTATACTGTCCCCAATACTTAGCCATTCAAATCCCTGTCTGTAATGAGGCGTGATTCAGGAAGATTCGAATATTACATTTCACCTCAATCATCTTCTTCAATTCCCTAAATACACATCTTAATCCAAGGATATTTGAAATAATTGTTGAATCAGTGGAATTGTTTCACAGTTGATGAATTTAGAGAATGAGAGCTCCATAACTCTCAGGTTTTCATACTGTGTTAGATGTTAACTAAGTTTAGGATTAAGTTTTCACTCGTGTGCTTTAGATTTTTCATACAGGGCTTCTAGATATATTTTGCCTTTCTTAACTGCTTTTATCATTAAACTCCATTAATCATTTGGGCAGTTATAATAAATATGTGACCAAATGAATGAATGAATGATGAATAAAATAGTCCAAATTAATGGAAAGCATTTTTAAAGAGCAAATTTTCCCCAGAATGGAAAAATAACCGTGAAGAGAATGGGTCTACTAGCTGATTAGCTTATCGGTAAAATAAAAGTAGTTAAACTAAAATGTATACCAATAAGCCACAAATATGATAGATTCCTCTCTTTTTTTCTTCCTTCCTATTCACCAAGCTCTAGACTTAGCATATCACTGACGAGTGCAGGTCTTACAGAGATTTGTTTTCCTTTGAGAGAGAGGCCATTCCACTCCCTTGACATTGATTATTAGCATTTATAATGTGCCAGGATTTTAGAACACAGAGATAATGAAATGAAGTTGCTACTTTTAGGATCCCTTTATTCGATGCCTGACAGACACAGATACAACTCATGACAACAGAACACCACACTCTCATGGGGTATGGTGGCTCCTGGACCCGCAGTGATGTGTTCACAGAAGGGTGAGCAGCTAACACCTGAATGATCGGAGACGTCCTCTCCAACAGACCGACCTGGAAGCTGTACCGTGAAGAATGAGCAGAGGAAGTTTGAAAGGACAGTTCCAAACACCACTAGTGAGCATGCATTGGAAATGATGAGAAACTCAGAATTAAATCAGAAATTTAGAAAAAGGACCAACATACAATAGACCTAAAATGACAGATGTGCAAGAAATAGAGGTCGCCAAAGATATTTAAACTAAAACAAACAGCAGAGCAGTTCACCACGCTATAAACCCTTACTCCCAAGGAGAGTAGAAAGGATCAAGTGAATGGAGATTTAGCAATGATTTTATCTGAAGTATTCCTTTGGGAAGAGAAGGTTGTAAACTTGTGTTTGCATTCTGCTCCACAAGACATCCATCCCCAGAAAAGGAGGTTGTGAGAGTATAAACTTTTCCATCTCAAGTTTCTTGTTACTGACACGTGAGACCACAGTGGCCAGGTCTTGGGGGCACAGGGCATCCATGTCCAAGAGCTGCCAGAGGGGGGCAGTAGTGCAGACAAACTGTTACTGTGGCTGGATCAGAGGGGAATGACAACCACCGCCGGACAAGCCTGCTCTTGGCCGAATTATGCAGGCAGAGAACCAGAGAATGCTATCCAAGGTCCAGATTTGGGACCCAGGTGAGTGCCAGCTTTTGTCGATGTGCAGTAGGATCATCAGGACGAGGGCGAAAAGCAAACGTTAAAAGCTGGAGATGGACCTGCCTCTCTACCAAAGGGATGAGAAGTAACCAACTGAGATAGCCAGCTCAAACTGAAATAGCTCAATGCACCCCACTGACAGCCACTGCTTCACACGCCGGTCTGACCCAAAGGCTGGGGGACCATTTCCTAATAATGATCTTTATATTGGAACTTTCCTGCCTACCTTACCTACCTTTCCTCTTCAACCCCAGGGGCCAGAGGATGGCAGCCTGTGTGAGTTAACAGCTGCTAGGGAAGGGGTGAGGAGCTTGATGAATCGAGAAGAAGGAGCCTCTTCTAACCTCTTCTCCGCAGGCAGGAGACTTTCCAGGAATATGCCTGTGCTGGGACAGAAGAGAAGTTTTACCTTCAACTTAAACTGGAAGTACTGATTAATATATTTAACTAGATTACATTTTAGTTTACCCATGATTGTAGTACATTCTATGAATTAAAACTGTTTTTGTTTTAAATATCCGGGTGACTTGAGCTTTTATTCAGCTGCAGAGCAAAAGACAGGCTTAAATCAGCAGGATAAAAAGAAGAGTAGAAGAGACAACATAGACTTCTATCGTTGACTCCCTGGACATGAGAATAGCACACCATTTGAGCATGGTTGGAGTGGAATGTAGTTACAACACTGTCAATGAATTTAAGGTCCTCGAGGGTGGGGATTTTTGTCTGTTATGTATATTGATAGCTTCCAGTAGCCTAAAAGGCATAGCACAAACATATGCTCAATAAAGGTTTACCCAGGAAATGAACAAGTCTGGAAAAGGAAGGCCAGCTTGTGAAGGGATTCAACTATCAGGCAGACAGCTCACAAACATGTAGTGTGTGTACTGCCCATGGTCCCTACATTGTAGCAAACCTGGACTCTTTTCAATGCCAGGATTCAGGTGGGCATTAGAAGAGATGGAGCCAGTACAGGGTTTCAATCCTGGGAGGGCTCCTGGAGCTCCCCTGTGGCGTGTGATGTTGTAGGAGTTCTGAAAAGTTCTAGACGGTGATTTCTCAGTCCTCCCGCATGGCAAATTATCTGATCCTCCAGGTTCCAGAGTTTCATTTCTTCTGCGCCCCATATGGTCAGGTATCCGCATTTTTCCTGCTTGGCTCTCACTGAGCATTATTATTGATCAAATAAATACCTAAATCATTTCATGAGTGAAAGACAAATGTGAAGGGATTCATATTTTTAATATTATTTCAAAATTATGAGTCCTTTTTTGTGTCTGTCTATGTTCTCTGTCTCCCCAGACCTGCTCGGTCCCTCCTGGGTTTTCAGGATGGAACATCACTGTTCCTAGAAAGACCCCAAGAGACCTGTGTGCAGGAACCTCCACAGAAACAGATGTCAATATTTCTGCCACAAAGTCATCACCATGTTTTTAATCTTGATACAGAGCAAAAGCAATAATATGTGCCTTTATAGCTAGTTCAAAGATGTATAGTTTGATTTATGGAATTCCACAATTAAAATACAATTCTTCTTTTATGGTAAAATTATAATTATCTTTAAATGTAGAAGAAAAAACACCCCAGCTTTTTATAAATAGATCATTGTGTTTTGATTCAATAGCTAGCCTTTCAGTCAGGAACAAATGACAGGACAATTAAGATAAACCTTAAACTGGTGATAAAACAATTCAAACGCTATTGATTTCATTTTATAGTTTTGCTGTAGGGTACAAGCTTGTAATACATTTCATTTCCTTGGCTTTTCTGGTTCCTAACAGAAGGTCTTTGACAAATAATGCTAATGACTCTTTAGCCGTGATTGACTGACTTAAAAACTTTCCTCATATAAGTTGGGTGACAACATTGCAGCATCTCACGTTCATTTTTTCAGTCCTAAAATCCCGTATGTTCAAGGTCTTATATTTGTTCTATAAAAATATAACCGTGATTTTAGAAACTGTATTCATACTTTGTTACTTTAAAACTTGGAGACTACTGTATGAAAGCTAATAGCATTATATCCTTTATTGTATTTTTGTCTCTAAAATTCTAGGTATCTTATATAAATACACAGTTGAAACAATTACATTTTTAATGAAACAAAAATTTATCTGTCCAAGAAAACAATTGAATTGTGCAAAATAGCTTTGCTTGGAAATGTGATTTTAAAATGGTTATGGAATTTGATTAATCCATTTCGGAAACCAAGTACATTGAGGCAATATTCTTCTGTTGAACCCAAAAGATATTTGTTGAACCGATGACAAAGATGTGAGGTCAACCCTTCTGAATGAGAGTACAGATTATAATACATATTTCTTCCCATGTATTGGGAAGAAAAAAATCATGTTCCATGAAGAAAACATTTTTTAAAGATTTTATTTATTTATTTGAGAAAGAGAGAGAACAAGCAAGGGAAGAGGCAGAGAGAGAGGGAGAGAAGCATAAGCCGGGAGCTGGATGTGGGGCTCGATCCCTGAGATGGTGAGCTGAGCCCAAGTCAGACATTTAACTGACTGAGCCACCCAGGCGCCCCCATGAGGAAAACATTTTATATGACTTCCATGGTCAATTAAAGCTAAAATATTTAAGAGTCTAGGAATGCATAAAATTGTTGTCCTTAACTTATACCTAAGATTAAGCCCCAGGGCCTAAAGACAGGTGATATAATTTGTTTATTCTTGGGAACTTCTGTTTAATTAGTAGTTAATAATTTAATTTTTTCCTTGCCTTTCCAGGCAGAATTTAAAAATTCAGATTCAAATGGAGCCCAATCGCTGATTCACAAATATTTTTGTTACCTTATCTTCTGTTTCCGAGAGCAACAATCATCTGATTAATAATGAAGTCCCAAAACTATGCAACAGAGACTCTGTACCTTTTGCTTCAGAAAAACTCCCATTTCAACAGAGGCCAACTAAGCTCTGTTAAATGCACTTGAAACTGTGCACGGAAGTAAAATCTGTTAAGTCATATATATATTACGGTAATATCGTTTCCAGAAATAGAAAACGGAAGCAACTATCTGGATAACATAAGCATAACATTTATCTCAGCCACTAAAAATAGGGGGGAAATTATCAGAATTTTTCTGCTAAATACATGATTCTTTATATTGTTGATGAGTGCGGCCATTGGCCCTCCACAGTCTCTTGTTACATGATCAAGGTCAGCTCTTCTCTAGAGAGGAAGGAAGCACAAGTCTTTTTAATATTTTGCTCAAGATTTAGATAGCTTTTAGATTGATTTTATTCATTTTTATCTCTTATAACAAAAGGAAAGTGAACTTTCTTTTGTCTTAGTGGCATGTTCTACTTTGACCAGCTTTAACAAGCTGGCAAACTTACCAATGGATTATTTTTAGAAGAAGAAGAAAAAAAAAAACTAGACAAAACTAGTCAAAACTGCCCATTAACTAGACAAAAATAGATTTTAGAGTTATGTTTAAAAAATAAAAAGCATATGGTGAGAAGAGCCACACAGAAGGAATGTGAGTAGGATGTCCCTTCCATAGCTGTCATCCTCTCAACTGGAAGGGGCTCTCGACTTCCTAGGTCCCTGCGTCTCTCAGTCTCCATATTGATGGAGGTGTTTTCCTTTAATCTCAAGGACTTGCTCTACCTTACTGTTCTTGTTTACACTGTTCCTGTGTCTAAAAGGTCCTTCCGCCATTGTTCTCCAGATAAACTTCTAATTCTTTTACAAAGCTCATTTTAAAACTCATCTCATTTTTTACCTTCCTTGATCACCCATTGTCCCTGTCACATGCGGAACAAATACGACAGGTCTGTGAATTCTCAAAGGCAAGGATGTGATATCCAATTTTGTAGTGCCTCAGTTTCCACCACAGAAACTCAGAGAATATGAAGTTTGAGATGGATCCTGAAGAAGAGGGTAGTATGGATAACAGTCTGGAGGAAATCTGTTTCAGGAGGAAATGGTGATTACTTCTTTGCCAGGGCAATAGAGAATTTAGCTGGTTAGCTATATTTGATGCCATGCTCTAATGCTTTCTATCAAAGAAACACTATTGTGTTTTCTATTGATCTACTCAACTTTACCTTTTGGACATCTATAATTTATATTAAAAATCATATTGTACTTAACTCTTAGATCTTGTTATGATTGACTTTGGCCAACATTGATGTAATTCTTACTGGAAATATTAAAAGAACCATAATATTCTTCTTCTTCTCAGTGATTGTGATTTGTATCACATTTACAAAGACACTTTATAAGTTAGGCATATAAAGTGATAATAAAATGCTAGATATATGACCAAAGAACAGAATCTAAGGCATTCCAAAATAAAAGTGGTAAATAGATGCACAGCATGGAATATAGAATACTGTGTTGTTTTGATCCTAAAATCAGGTATCACTTATATTTGATTCCATGACATGGATTGGTAAGGCTTTGTAGTTCCTCTTGTAATTATTATTACTCTTTGACTAATGCTAGTGTTCATGATTACAATTATGTAGCCAAGATAATTTATATAAAAAACATGAAAACCTAGACTATAATTCTTATTAGGCAGGAAAGATTTATACCTTATTTTTCAGAATAATATCTTAAATTATATTAATAGACACATTGAAAGATATGTAAGAACAAAGCCAAGCAATTATACATGTGGGCATGTGGGAGGTGTATTTATATAACTATATATTATATAAACTTTCAGAGTAATATATATATATATACATTTTCAAACAGACTAATACTTTTCAAGTGTTTTACTTACAACTATGCTCATTTTATTTTTTGAAACACATCTAACATGATTATGTTTCCTGTTACATGGTCCCTGAAACATAATCTTACTGGTACAGGGATCATGATAAAACTGTATATTAAACAAATATGTTGGGTACTTGAAAGGCATAAGTGTTTTTTTCTAAATTCTGTAAGGGCATAAGTATCTACAAGGTGAGATCATGGTCTTCAAAGGGCTTGTATTCCACTGGAGAAACCATGATGCATAAGTATAAAAATAAGTAGTAAAACCAAAAAAAGTATGTGGATAATTGATATAAAAGAAGCATAAATATGCATGTTTTGAGTTTAAAGAGAATAAATCACTGTGATAGATTAAATGATTTATTGATTGAGCTGGGAAATGAAGACTTTAGTTGAAGCAATAACTGGTTTTGTCTGCTAATCCCTTTTGTTAGGACAGGTAGAAGAGGGAAGGATAGACGATTGGGGGAGAAAATTGGAAGGAAATGCTTGGGGGAAGGGATTTACAAAGTGAGTCCAGAGCAGAGTGAGGAGCACAGTGGTAACAGAGAATTAATGAAAACAGAAATAGGAAGATCTAAAGGAAACATCAAAAAGCTGTTCAAAAAATGTGCCATCCAAAACATGGTCTTTGAACTACCTGATGACAGTCACTTGATATGCTTGTTTAAACATGTATTTTTTGTATTTTTCCCCTAAAACCTAACGAATTCGGGTTATCTGGAAATAATAGAAATCTGAATGTTCAGGATGTTTCCTATGTGTGTGCACACGAGCATGCATGCATGTACATCCTTGTGTGTGCATTTCACAACTATTTAAAATACTGACAAAGAGAATAAATGTTTGTAGTCTTTGCTTGTTTGTTTGGGAAGGGGCAGAGAAATAACATAACAAAAGTTAACTTAGCACATAGGATAACTTGGAGAGAAAGAGAATAGAGAATGAATGCTAAAAGAATAGTCTAGGCCTGAACTAGTATTGGGCTTAGGGTTCTCCAAAGAAACAGAACTGATTAAGATGCATGTATAAATATATAGAAAAAGATTCATTGTAAGGGATGGGCTCACATGATTATGGAGACTGAGCAGCCCCATGATCAGCTGTCTGCAGGTTGGAGGTCCAGGAGAGCTGGTGGTATAGTTCCAGTCCAAAATCAAAGGCCTGAGAACCAACAGAGCTAATGATAATGGTGTGAGCTCCCATCTGAGTCTGAAGCCCAAGAACCAGGACCACCAATGTCTGAAGAAGATGGATGACCCAGCTCAAGCCCAGAGCAAATTTGCCCTTCCTCTGTCTTTTTCTACTCGGCAGATTGAAAAATACCCACCTGCATTGATGATGTTGATCTTCTTTGCTCAATCTGCTGATCCAAATCTCAAAACATCCTCATAGAGGCACTCAGAAATAATACTTTACCAGCTATCTGGGCTTCTCTTAGTTCAGTCAAGTTGGCACATAAAATTAACCATCACCAGCCAGCAAGATGGGGAAGATGTAGGACATATGTAAGAGAGAAGTTGATAGGACTTGAAGGCTGGCCATAAAGAGAAAGAAATAAATCAAGAATAATTTTATATTTTTGATCCTGGGTAGCATAAATTAAATCTAGAAAGTAGTTGGAAATAAAGAACTGAACTTTTGAAGGATGTTCAAGACTTGGCTTACAGATTTTGGAAGATATCATAAAGAATGATGACTTAAGCCAAGAGATATTGTTATGCAAAGATCCCTAGCATCCTGTGGTATAAATCTAAATGAGGTTTAATTGGGCAAATCAGTCAGAAAGGCATCAAAGGAAAAAAGCACCTCTCTAGCTTCTGTAACCCACAGAGAGAACTTTCATCTGCACGAACTTGAACACACCATAAAGGGAGCTAAAATCAGGGGACTCATAATGGTACTACTCTACATATGTAAAGAGAATTTGGAAATGAGGATAAGGAAAAATGCATTGACCACATAACAGTGGAGCTTCCTGGTCAAGGAATAAAGCAGGGGCTGATGAAGCCAAGCAGCCTGTACCAGGGAGAGACAGTTGAGATCCATTGAACCAACACAGATCCAATGAACTGACTACTTGTTAATCTGCCCAATGAGGAGAATTAATGAGTCCCCAGGAACCTCTGGCCTTGTCTCTGCAAGGAACAGTCAGGGGAGAAGAGCAGCAAAAGACTGAGTTTGAGGGAAGCCCTTCATTTAGTGAATGAGAGAAACAAACAGCCAATTGAAGAGGCCAGAGAAAAGAGGAGTCAAATTTGTGTAATAATGGCCTGTTATCCAAAGGACACAGGGGTTTCAAGAAAGGCAGCAGATGGCAAAAACATCAAACTTTATGGATATTGAAGAAAATATGCAGCTAAAGAAATTATGATGGATGGTGCTTAGCTGGGCCATGCAGTGACAATGGTTAATGTAGAGTAAATAGAGAAGACTTGTATATGGAAGAAAACAGGGAAATTATAGTACATAAAGGATTTCTTGGTTCTATCTACACAACAGACATGATTAGTATATTCTTAAACATACCCTAATTTTTATTAGTTTTATTTATTTTTGAGGCATGACTTTCAGTTTAATTTACATATTACATGCATTAAAAAGCCAATGCTGAGAATGCTGGGTTTTAGAGATAAAAAACGTAAATTTAGCCTGTCATTCTTTTTAATCATACTCAAAATGCAATTCTAGTAGACAATTCTTCCAAAGCGAATTCATTCTTTATCCCCAGGAACTTCTATAAGTTCAACTCATCAATCTTGTCCCTTCTCTGTCTTGGTATCTTGTACCTAATTAGTACCCTACATAGAATAACTTAAAAATAATTCCAGACAAACAATTCAAAGGAAATCATTATTTTAAAAGTTGTCACTTTCAATTTTGAAAGTCTGTTTCCAGTTATCAATTTATAGCATATGCTTGCATCAAGATTCCCTAATAGTGATTGCCATATGTATGTTTTATTAAAATGCACAGGACGGATTCTGACCAGTCCAGGAGCTCAATTTCATTTATGAAGGATTCCTATTAGATGATATTCCATAAATGCTGAGAAATACGTGAGACTAAAGGACCAGAGGTAAAGGGAAATTCTGTAAAAAATATTTATGAAGGAAAATGTTATAACATAGATCATTTACCAGTGCAACCATTCCAAATCAAAATTACCTTAACAGAAGAGCAGAAAAAAGACAGATACTTAAAAATCTAATATGATGAATTGTTTAAGATCCCTGATTTTGGTTTCAGATAGCCCTGGGTTCCATAGATATCTCTGATCTTTACTAGCATCTTTAAGCTTTAGAATCTTCAACATGGTATTAGAATAAATACGTGTACACCTCCTAAGGTTTTGAGCAAAGTGATGCTCACAAATTACTTAACTTACTAGAACATTGGAAACACCCAATAAAAAAGCTATAGTAATTATTATCATTATTGTTTTAATTGTTGTTACTAGCTGTGATATGTTTGAGTGACCCTTAAACATATCATAATCATATATTGAAATCACATATGAAAGTGCTTCATCTACTCCTGTATCACATATAGAGAATCCATGTTTCTCCGGAAGTTCTTAATATAACCAGTGGTTGTAGGTTGTGACATGTTAGAAAGGTCGCCATCTTTTGGCTTTGTTAGATTTGAATGCCCTTATCTTGATTGATAACCAGATAACATATGTACAAAAAAACAGACATTTTCCCAAAAAGAGCAGTGAAAATAATGTAATCATCCGTGATGACAAAGGAGAAAATACACTAAAATTTAATACTTAAGTTTTGCAACACTAATGGAAAGTTTGCATTTAATGATGTCTTTTGGTACCTTGAGAGGGAAAATCCAAACTTTTTGTTTAGGTAGGAAGATATGGTCCCCATTCTCCGATGTGGACTAAATTGATTTGTTTCCAACTGTGCTTGGCATGATTATTTGGTTAGAAGCAACAAACCTCCTCTGACTGACTTATACAAAAAATAACTTATAGAAGAGTACTTGGTGGCTTGTATAATCAAGGGAGAAGCTGAAGAGGTTCTAAAGAAGGACAACAATACCAGATAAGCTTTCACAATCTTGGTCAGATACTCGAAACACTGTTTTTTGGACAATGCCATCAAGACACCTGGAATCAAACCTTCAAGCAACTGGCAATCAGCTCAAAGGTCAGGAGACTGAGGGGTGAATCTGATGAACCTAGGGTGACACAAGTACCCTTGAACAAGGGTAGAGTGCAGAGCCCTGTGAATGACAGCTCCATTGAGGGCATAAGACAAATGGAGGTTTAGTAACTCAAATTGGAAAAGATGGATTTCTAAGTCCAAAATAAGGAAGAAAAGGGTGTTGGGCAGACCAAAAAAAAAAAAAATACTACTTTACTTTCTACAATTTAGGACCCAGATGTGGTTGACTGGATGACTGTAGGCAGTGTGGGCACAGTCCTAGAGGAAAGATGCATTCCTTAAAAGTTACAGCGCTAAATTTCGCGTTCTATCATAATGAAAATTCAGCTTCCATTTTTACTGTAACTGATGCTTGAAGGTTTAAGTAGCTGATTATTTGAACTTTCGAAAGTTTATAAGTTTATGTTGCTTCAAAAAATTATTTTTTCCTCTGAGAAGTTTTGGAAGATTAAAGATAATGCTTGCGTGTAATGACATAGTGCAAGAACTAAGAACCCCTATTTGACAAGTATTCATTAAGTTCTTTCTAAGGACTAAAATTAGCCTGTTCATGCACTACATAGTTGTTGTCAAATTGCTTCTAAAATTTCTGCAAAAACCTAATTATTAAATATGTTGTGTACCAGATGACTAATGAGTGAAGCAAAGATCTACAGATAAAGAGTAATTAGATTGTGTTTTGCAAGGTCACCTTTCTCTTTACTCATTACTTTTTGGTTAAGTGTTCACAAGTAAGTCATATATGCCTGGGGGAATATCATCTTACAAACAAGCAAGCACGTAAACAAATTTATTTTATTTCGGGGGGAAAGTACATGCTTGACTAGCATCTGCCAAAGCTTGTCGATGCAGAAGAAGTAGAGATGCACACAGTGTCTCCCCAGGCTCTTTAGATATAAGACATGATATTTTGGCAAAGGCATACAAAGGAATCAATGAAGTTTCTTTCAAGATTTTTCATATCTGTGAATATTATGTTTTTCATAATTTATTTTCCCTTTCCCCTTTCAACATATTTAATATTAACTTTTTCTTCATTATAAAAATATGATTGCTACCTAAAATGTAATATATATATATATATATATATAGAGAGAGAGAGAGAGAGAGAGAGAGAGAGAGAGAGAAATGTGTAATCCTACACTTCGGAATGTTTTTAAAATTCACATATTTCTTTCAATCTTTTTTCGTGGGGCTACACACACACACACACACACAAACACACACACGTTTCGATCATGCATTCTCTGTTTAGAACCTTGGGCTTTGTATTTCCAATTAGTGTTATATCAAAAATATTTTTATGTCATTAAATACTCTTCAAAAAATATCATGTTAATGTTGTTTCAGATTCTGCCATGTGAACATATCATGATTCATTTACCTTTGTCCATGGTACTGAAAATCTAGTTTGTTTTTCAAGTGGCATTTTGAAGCAGCCGTTGCTCTTAATCTGAGACCCTTGGAGTCTCAGACTGCTCTAAAATGAAAAACCTTTCATCAGATACCCACTAGTCCTTTTTATGGAGATAAGGTCCATAATTTTCACAAAAATTTCAAAGCTATATTTATACCAAAAGAGGATAGATCCAGCTACTAAGTTATATGCTATAGATATAAAGTCATTTTTTCTTCTTTCTAAAGGGTTTATTATAATGATCAAATAGGTTTGCTCGGATCCTAACATATCGCATAGGAAAGCACACTCCTCCTATGTGTTTCTCATTCACTCTCATGCTACTAGCACCCTTAAAACATCTCTGACACCAGATATATGGGTTTGCCACTCACGCAATTCTCTGCAATACCAGCTGGCTGTCCTTCAGTTCAATGTCACTCTGACACCCACCTGCGTTAGAGCAGACCCCTCACATCAAGCTTGGTCCCACAACACTGCCTCCCACTTCTGATGCCAACTGAAAATAGTAGGATCTCCAGTTACCCACAACTGTTGTCAGGCTTGGTTATAAATAAGAGGTTCCCATGACCCCCTGTTTTTTCCATCAGTCACTATAACAGCTCACAGAGCACAGGGAAACACTTGCTTACGTTCACCAGTTTCTTGTATAATAAAGGACATGATGAAGGATACAGATGAGCAGCCAGATGAAGAGATACAGAGGATGAGGTCTGAAAGGGTCTCAGAGCAGGAACTTCCTTCCCCTGGTGTTCAGGTGCACCAGCCATCCCAGTGGATAGATGTGGTCATCATCTGGAACCTCTCCACACCTCATATTATGGGGATCTTTTTGGAGACTTCACCACATGAAAGGCATGACAGATTATTAATTCCATTTCTAGCCCCTTTGCCCCTCCAGAGAATGGGCAGTGGGCCTGAGGGTTCCAAGCTTCTAATGAGGGCGTGGTCTCTCTGGTGAATAGAGCCAACCTGCAGCCTACCAGGAGAACACAAGACATTCCTCCCACCCGGGAATTCTAAGGGATTTAGAAGTTCTGTGTCAGATGCTCCCATCACTCGGGAAATTGAGTCTTCCTTAGGAGCTCTGTGTCAGGAAATGGGGCCAAAGACTAAGTGTTAGAACAAAAGATTCTCCTACCACCCTTAATTACATGGAGTTCTGGGAGCCAGGGACAGAAACCAATATATATATTCCTTATTATTTCATATATACTTATCCAAATATATACATATATAGTATATATAAGTACTCCTATATATTTTTATATATTCTACCCACTATGCAAATGTTTTGAAAATACCATGTATGCCAAAACACTTTTCAGTTTTTATGGACAACAACTCTATTGTTTTACATTTTATGGTGATGATAAGCACATGTTTACCCATCATAACATTTAATAACCAAAATAATCCTATTGTTTTTCAACAAAGTGATAGATGAGAAAATCAGGGCTTTTTTCTTGCCTGACTTCATTGAAAAAAGTACTCCAGTATATGGAAAGAGGATTTCTCTTGTTTCCTTTTTTAAAAAAATTTTTTTTTTGAGAGAGAGAGTGAGTGAGCAGGGGTGGAGGGGCAGAGGGAGAGAGAGAATCTTGAGCCCCCTGATGTGGGGCTCTTTCTCAAGACCCTGATATCATGACCTGAGCCAAAATCAAGAGTCTGGCACTTAACCAACTGAGCCACCCTGGTGCCCTAGGATTTCTCAATTTGAATTCATGGTGTTTCTACTTTACCCCAAGTTCCCACAAGGCAGGGATGAAGGATGTTTTCAGCAAAGGATATATAGAAACACTTCCACTGAGCAGATTTTATTTTAAACCAGATTATCCACATAGACTTTCTACCATTTTCCTGATGCCATTGAAAAGTAGAGTCACTTTCCTTGCCCCATTCTATCACTATATTCTCAGCCACCAGGACGGTTCTAAAAACTTAGAAACCCTTAGACATCGCCTAATGAAATATTAGTTCTTCCTGTGGTTTTAGGCATAAATGTACATATACCTAAATACTTAATACCTAAACATAAATTAAAAATTTATGCTAGTGGACCCAGACTGTCTTATCTCCCCATAAATCACAAACTTTAGAGAGGTTTAAGGATTACACTGGGTTTTTTAAATTACCCAAACTGAAGGAAGGCCATAAAGTGAAATGGTCAGGAATATATGTTGTCAGAGGTTCAGGTCTGAATCTTCTGCCTCTTCTGGTCATGCAATCTTAGACACCTCTTTTAATCTCTCCAAGCCCCATTATCTGTGTGGATAAAATGTGGATAATCAATAACAGTGTTATTATGGGGATAAATTGAAGTAATGCACAGAAAAGCATTGAGCTCAGAAACATCTCAACTTTTCAGTAGTTAGCATTGTCCTTGTGTCAGTCTATTCAGGCTGGCAAAGCAAAATGTCACTGATGAGGTGGTTTAAAGAACAGAAATGCATTTTCTCACAGTTCCTGGGGCCAGAGGTCCAAAATCAAGGTGACATCAGGGTTGGTTTCTGGTGACACCTCTCTTCCTGGCTCATATATGGCCACCTTCAGGCTGTGTTCTCACATGGGGTGGAGACGGGGTCAGGGACAGAGAGACAGACTGAGAGAAGGGGGGGAGGAAGGAGAGTGTGCCAGCTCTCTGGTCTCTTCTTAAAAGGACACTAATCCTTTTGGGTCAGAGTCCCACCTTGTGACCTCATGTAACCTTAATTATGTCCATAATGGCTGTATCTCTAAATACAGTCACATCAGGGCTTGGGGCCTTGACGGTAGGGGGGACACAGTTCAGTCCACAGCCACTATCAGTGATTGCTGTCAGTAATGTTGTTTGTAAATGAAAAAGAGCTATGGTTATTGCCTTGTTTGTATTATTGCAGAATTTAGCTTTTCCTGAAGTTGTCATTGGAGAGCACCCTAAAACTTTCCTGTTTCATAAATATAGTGTCTTCCCTGAATTTTACATTTTTTAACTAAACCACCAATATACTTTTTGTAGGCAGAGTAATGCTCCCTCCCCCAAGAGGTGCCCATATCCTAAACCCCAGAGTGTGTGCATATGCCACCTTGCATGGCAAAGGGTTCCCAGAAGTTTCTTAAACTTGGGATCTGAGATGGATGGATTCTCCTGGATTATCTGAGTGGGCTCCATGCAATTACAAGGGTCCCTATAAGTAAAACAAGGCAGGGCAGTCAGTGTGAGGGTAACGCAGGTGGAGAAAGACTAGACTGGTCATAGCTGCCTTCGAACCTGAAAGGGGACGGGAGCCAGGGAGCACAGGCAGGCAGTGGGCAAAGCTGGAAAGGGCAGGAAAACAGCTCCATCTCCGGAGTCCCCATCTTACTTTTAGCCCAGGAGGACCTACTCTGACCTACAGAACCATAATATAATACACTTGTATTGTGCAAGCCCTAATTTACAGAAACAACAGGGAACTAATACGATGCCGGTATTTTCTCTGCATTAAAGACCAGAGGCTAATGTCTGCACTGCTATCAAATATTTAGCATATTATTTTAAATGCTATTTTTCCCCTCCTTTAGCAATGCCGCAGGTGTTTTTAAATCCTTCAAATCATTGGTTATTATTCTTAGACTTACAACCAACTGTAGGAGAGGTAACTGTAAGTCTGCCCTCTGAAATAGACTTACCTCTTTTTTCCAGAAATCTTTTATTTCATTTCTACTATTTGTGAACCTGTATTCTAGAAACTGGGAGGGGAGGCAGTTTATCTCCAGCCTCTGAAGGATAGTCACCTGGCTTTTATTAGAAATTTTATTTTTGTTATGGAGAGAGACCTGGATATGCATTTCAGCCATGCTTGGATAGAAAGTCTGGCTCTCCCTTATAGGAGTTGATTTAATCTCTTTAAGTCTTACTTTCTTTACCTGAAAAGCAGAAATGACAGTATCTATTTCATGGATCATTTTAAAAGATTTTAAAAGAGATATTGGAAACAAAGCAGCTAGTGCAGGGACTAATGTAGAGAAAGCTATTCTACAGAGAGAAGTGAGCCTCCCTCTCTTCCGTTAAGATACGGTAAACCATAGTTGGCTTATTAATTTCTTCTTGCCGATTCTTCTTTACCTGTTTCAACATAGGAAACAAGAGCATGTTTCTTTCCAGTTGTGTTTGTGTGTCTGTGGGTGTTTGGGGTCTTGCAGGACAATTCAAGACCGCCTATGTGACATTAATCACTACAGTCAATGTACCTTTTCAAGAGCTTAGGAAATCTCATTTTTAAGACATGATCATTTTGTTTGTTGGCTTTTTTTTCTCTTTATTTTAGATATTTTACCAAACTTATCAACCATTGCTTCTATTTAAATTGAACAACTTCAGGAATGGTGCCTGGGTGGCTCAGTTGATTGAGTGTGGACTCTTTTTTTTTAAGATTTTATTTATTTATTTGACAGAGAGAGAGACAGCCAGGGAGAGAGGGAACACAAGCAGGGGGAGTGGGAAAGGAAGAAGCAGGCTCCCAGCGGAGGAGCCTGATGTGGGGCTCCATCCCAGAACGCCGGGATCACGCCCTGAGCGGAAGTCAGACGCTTAAAGACTGAGCCACCCAGGATGCCGCAGCACGTACTCTTGATTTCGGCTCAGGTCATGGTCTCAGGGCTGGATCTGGTTGTGAGATCCAGCCCTGCACAGGGCTCTACACTCAGCAGGGAGTCAGTTGAGATTCTCTCCCTCTGCCCCTCCCCATGCCCCATGCACACTGTCTCTCTCAAATAAATAAAAAAATCTTTAAAAAAATAAAAATTAAAAAAACAGCTTTAGGTTTAAAGTATACTTTTTAACTGTACATAAAAAAATACAAAGGTCATTTAATGGTCTATTCAAGTATAACTATTTGTTCTCAGCTATAATTTTAGGATAAAATTATACGTATTACACTGGTAATGTTGGCAGAATATTTTAATGTCAAATATTATATAGTGTGTCTATATTTCTCAAAGAAAGCTTTTCAAAATGAGTTCTATAAATTTGGAGTCTTGTCATGTAAACAAAATTATGGATATTTAATAAGACACTTTTACTATATTTCTATTATTTCATTACTACTTAAATTCTTCTATTTGCAGGAAAAAAAATGTATTTCCCAATACAATATTTGATATTCCCTATACAATATCCCATACGAAAACAATTTTCTTTTATAATTCACTGCTAGGAAAATTTATTTTTAAATTCTGTGGCATTGGTATTCTTCCTCCTTCTGATGGTAATAGCAGTGTTGCTAATACTTTCCCTCTCCAGACAGTGAGGAAGCTCTGAGTCATATCTGAAATAGTGAAGTGATGGTATATTTGCTCATTTAATCTAGTTGGCTATGTATGATTACTACCATGTTATTGATGAGTAACCATAGCTCAGAGACCATCAGTAACCTGTGTAAGGTCATGCAGTGTACATGGGTTATTCCTGGGATTTGACCCAGACTCTAGTTCCGCAGCTGTGTTTAAATGTTTCACTGACCAGTTCACAATTATAGCAGTTCTGTTGGTCCTTATGATGTGGGAGAGGGAGGTTCTTACCTCACAGTTGAAGAACAAATCTTGCACACAACAGAGAAGTAAAGCCATAGAAGTTTATTAAGTGAAGATACAGAAAAAGCTCTCAGGAATGAGAGGGGTCCTGACAGGGTTGCCAAAGAGGGCCGTTAGGGTTGTTGGTCTTTTATAGAAAGCTAACCAGGGAACTTACATCCTTTTAACATTTCTACTGATACCACCATTGAACAAGGACTAGTGATAACACCTTCAGTGGCTTACTTCCTTTTTAGGGTCTGGTTATTCTTTGTTGGTAACAAGTGATTATCATCAAAGACACCCCCTCCCACTCCTACCCCCCCCAAACACACACACATCTACAGCAGCAAGGTCCAGTTTATTACCTTATCTCTGCTTTTCCCACACCCCACATTTTTGGGATTTCTGTGAGCCTGATCACATAGCCCCCTATCTATCTCTCCCTACCTAGCCCCACCTGTCCCTTACTCATTCCTCCCCCTGGAATAGTAACCCTAACTGGGAATGGGATGATGACTGCTCTGTTTGCTTCCTGCTTAAATGGGGTGGTGGGCTGTGAGGCAGTTAGAATCTATCCAGAGGTTGGTCCTGGCTTGTGGTATGGCTCCAGGGAATATGACGGGCACCAAATGGTACATGCATCAAGACATACAAAAGGATGAACATAAAACAAGTATTAGGCCCAAAATTATGATCACATCCTTCAGATAAGATCCCCAATTACCAATTGTCAAATGGATCAGTGGATATCTTGGTCTTATTTAATTGATCACCAATGTCCCCTATTAATTGGGACACCTTGGAGGAGTTAACTGCAATGTTAAAACAACACATGTGAGGACATTTTTCACACCCCAAATGGTATAACAATAGTAGACAGTCTCAAGAATTCCTTCTCTGACTTCATTTAATTCTTGGCTGAGTGCATCCAGTGCCTCAGAAGTATCATTCAGAGTCCTGCTGAGCAAGCATACTGTTTTGCCTATTTTATAATGCAGTCCTAACGTAAGCCCTGGAAGTCCCAAGTGAGCTTTGAGACTCTTTTTACCAGGAGGGCTGTTGTATGCTTGGTTAAAGCCTTTGTTTGAAGTTGTAGGTCAGTAGAGGTGACTTCTAGGATAAATGACTATGAGAGATGAAACCATCAAGAAGCCCTTTTTGTTGGAGGTCCAGCCTTAACAATATCCTAATTGATCCAAGGAATCACTGGCAAATGGGAAAAGACTTGTCTCAGGAGATAAGGGCATCCCCAAGTGCATCATCCAATCTAATCATAAAGTGGGGCCATCCATTATCTCCATGGGGTATGCTCTGGCTTTTAAAGAGTGATTTTTGTCATCCCAGCCGCATAGAATAGTAAAGGTGGATAGCTGAGTTATACAATTGTTGGGGAACCTATCCCATTTCCCAGTTGTTCAAGTAATCATATGCCCATGGGGCCCTGTTATCCCCAGAGAATAACAAACAAGAAGATTGTCTATACATGAGCTATTGTGGGAATTTCTCTAAAATTTACCTCAAGTTGTCTAGCTTAGGGAAACAACATTCAAAGACAATCAGAATTAAAATTTAGCATCCACAAAGGTGTGTTATTGAAACACAATTTCTCTCTATAATAATCCTTATTTCCAGAGATTGTCAAATAAGACTAATTAGTTTGAAAAACAAGACCAGTTTTAACAAATGGCAGCATTATTTTCATAAGCTCAGCAAGAATAATGATTGACATATAGATCTTTTACAATCTGCTTTGCTGGAACTTTCATAAGGAATCTCTAGGTCGAACTTTTAGCAGCCTCTCCAGGCCAGAAGCCAAGCCAAGTACTTGCCATCAGACATGCCTGCAATACCTGTAGATGTGGGCAGATTCCTCTTCATGAGGTCCCCGAAGTATCTTGAGGTTCCCGCACCTGCCAGGAAGTGACATTCTTTACTCACCCGGTGAGGCTGCTGGGAACTGGTTAAGTAAAGTATCAGGCCAATATTTCTAAGGGGCTTTATGACCCCAGGTTTCATAAAGTCAACCTTAGTTCCTTAAAGCTGTTTGGTCATATCTGAGTCTATGTGTGTTTCTCAAATATGGCATTCCAGTCAAAGCCTTGGTAAAATAACCAGTATTTCCAATGGTGACCTGTTACAAGGAGAACAGATTCTTATTGAACTTATGCAAATGACTAGGATTGCCGTGGAAGAAAGGATACTTACTGAAGTCTTTTGAATTTCAGAGGGTTCAGGCAGAGAGAAAAGTTAAATGCTTTGATTTTGTTCACACATGAATACTTTATCACATTTTTGTAAGTCATGGATTTCTTAAAAGAAATTTTCCTTAATCTGGGAGAGCAAACACTAGAGAACCAGCAGTGTTTCAAACAAGAGTCAAACACACAAACAAAAACAAAGCTATAATCATTTTTCCCAATTCACTTAGTCCCATGTTACTATTCTTGTTTAAAATGCAACTTTAGTTTTGGAAGTTTTTACCCATTTTAGTTTTGATCTTAAACATATTGAATACTTGTATTTGTCCTAAAATTCCTTTTTATGAACCTCCTTGAAGATGACACTCATTTTGCAAGAGAATAAGAACAATTATAAATGACAAAAACTCAGAAACGGACATTGTTAATGATCTGATGTGAGAGTTCTTTATGATACAATAGACAAGGAAACTCAGTTATTTCTGTCGCACGTTAACACTTCAATAGCCAGAATATGGAGTGATGATGACTTTATACCAGAACGTAACATACCAAACAAACAAGCCTAATAAGTCAACCAGACTTCGTTCACAATTTAAATCTTGGAGAAGTTTGTTAAAACCTTAGAAAGTTTTAAAGCACAAGCCTAAGTAGGATTAGGGATCCTCAAAGCCCTGATAAAGGCAAAACATAGAAACTGGTTTTTCTGGGCAGGCAAAGAGAAAACAGCTCTTTTACATTTTATCAAGAGCACCAACAATTCAAGAAAACTTTGTCTTTTTAACAGAGATAGCAGACTTTCAATCTTACACCATTGTACTTATAAAATCCCTTTATTTTAATCTTTGTCCTGACCACACCTAAAATTCCTTTCCAAAATTTCCCTTCTCAAACCTTCTACAACTTTCTTTGGCATTCAGATTTTGTTCCAAGCCATTTCTCTGCAAACAACCAATTTCATTTAGGACAAAATTGTTTTCTTTTACCTTCAACAAAAATGTATTCCCATTCCTTGTATCTTTCTTACACATCTCCTACTTTTCTACATACAGAGTTGCCGAATTTTGCACTCTTAAAGATCTTAGTCTCCCGTGAAGACTAAGTAGTAACCAGTTGTGAACTGTCACACCAGAATTCTTCAGATGGCAAATTTATGAACTGGTTGAGCACAAAGCATGTGTACCAGCAGATTTAAATATCCTTAAGTTTCTTTGCAATAAGTAGTCAAAAGCACAAACCTAAGTCCAGTAATCTATAATGTAGCACCTTATCCTATTTGGAAAAGACCTAGATGTCCAATGAATTTAATCCCAAAGACTCTGAAAGCTACTTTAACAATTTTGTATGAAAACGTTGATAAGACATACAATTAACCATCATTTTAGCTATCTTTTTGCAAACAAATGCCAACAGAGATAACACAAGCTTATTTGACCTTCAGGAAACCTTGGCAGAATAAGTTTTCACATTTAATGGTGGTAACTTTAAAGACATGTCTGTCTTAATTAAACCAACAACTTAACTTAGTTTAAATACCACATTATATTCCTCCTGGGTCCACTTTTAGAAGTCTGTTTGTTCCCCGTTGTAGATTTTTACCTGAGACACTAGTGGGGAAATCTGAAGTGAGCGGTGTATCCAGCCCGTACCCAAGGTACAGAAACAGGAGGGGGTGGGGCAGACAGAAGAGGCAAAGTGCTTCCAGAAGACAGAGAAAAAGGGTTCCCATTTCTAAAGCTCATCCACTTGGACAGATGAGTAAACACTCTGTTTTTCCACCAACAAGTGGGATTAGGCAGTCCATGTCAGGCTGGAGAAGACGGAACTTACCTGGAGCAAAGGGAGTTTCGGCAGCTGCTTGGGAATATTCCTTAAAGTCCCCATCCCGAGGTAAACTAACCACAGCTGGCTCCAATTATAGCCATTAACCCCCGGGAAATGAATGAGGGAGATGCCTTCACATCTATTAGGAGAAACAGTGAGAGACAGAGAGTCAGTATCCCCTTTGCTAGGTAGGGATGGCTGTGTTTCCTCCAGCAACCTGGATTAAATCGGAGAAGGGCTCTTTAGACAACTGTCCAATGTCAGGAGGGAGTTTACTAGCCAACATGTTTGGGTAAATGCCTTCTGCAAGAGGCCTTCATGTTGGGGCCCTGATTCAGAGCCCTGAAAGCCTGGATGGATCGAGGGTACCTCAGTCTCTCTGCCCTGTTTCCTGCAGGAGAGACCTGATCCCACCGTGCCCATACGGTGAGCATCCTAGGAGCGCAATGCTTTCCTAAATTTGCAATCCAAATTATTTCCAATGGGTTAAAAGATACCCCAAGGAACAGTCCTTGGGAACTGAAGAGACCATGCCTTGCCACGAAGGCAAGATTTGACCTTGCCTTGAAGAACCTGCCATGTTTAACCCATGGAAAACACTAGAAAGTTTTACAAGGGAAATTACCCAATTTTGCAGTACCCAATCCAGAGGAGTCACCAGGGAGAATAGTTTCCCATCTCGTGATCCCGGTAGGTGTTACCCTGTACCTGTTACAGAGGTGACTATGAAGGCATCCCTACATATCAGCTCCCTCCTGTGAACCAAGGTGTCCCATGGTTTCCTACCCAAGGTGAAAGAGTGGCCTGACATCTTGGGTTGGGGAGGGATCAGGCCGGCGGGAGTAGCCACTCTTACCCATCCGTCACCTGATCCTCCTTTTCTCCTCTGGATCCCCCGCCCCCCAAAAAATCTGGCCTAATCCTAAAGCTTACCGAGGTGAACAGTTTAGACTTTGAATCAATTATCTTCCCTCCCCTTACCCCTGGGTGCTTTTTCTGTCCGTATTCCTGAGGTCTTGTTTGCAAGCATGGCCCTGTTGAGGGGTGTAGACCCCAAGATTTAGCATCATAATTTCATATTTCTGTTGTTGGAATAAGAAAGCCCTAACTATATGACCCATTAAAGTCCCAGCTGCTAATGCAACCAATCGAGGAATTGACTGGAGGTCTGTAATTCCCTCCTTACTGCCCAAAGTATTCCAGCAAATGCCCGGAAAACATTGGGCTCCCTCTAAAGTATCATATAAAGAGACAGCTCTAATCCTGCTTGCCAATACCTTGGGTTTTGATCACTGGCCATGATTAAACCTAAGTGGTGCCTAACAGAAAAACATAACTTACCAAACAACAAAAAATGAGGAAAAGATTTTCCTCCTGAACTAAGTTCTCATGAAAAGACATTTTTAAATGAAAAAAACCTTATATCTTCATGGGCAACATTCTTCCCCCGTGTGACACAGTGGGACCACTGAACCCATAAAATTCCCAGGGGCTTAGAGAAGGAATTGCGGAGGGTAAAGGCGACCCTGAGCCGAATCCCCGGTTAGCTGGGCCTACTGATCACAGGAGATTGGAAGGACCTGAGGCAAGGGACCTGAGGCAGGAGAAAGTCATTTAAGAAAAGCCAATGAACAGAAAGCAGGATTGGGTGGGGTTAGGCCAGCAATCCCTTGGTTTGAGGAAGGGGGTGACCACGCTTTCCCCAGAAGCCTATCACCTGAGACCTAAGACCCGCGCCTGCGCTCTTCCCCTTTAACCGACTGGTGCCTGGTTTTGCTGTTTGTAAGAGGTCACGTGTGTAAGAGGTCCTGAGAGACATCTCCCAGGAAAGAAAAGAAAGAAAAGAGTCCGCTTTTACTCATCCTTTGGTGGAAGTGATCCCAGGTTTGGCACCAAAATGACATGGGAGAGCGAGGTTCTTGTCTCACGGAGCCTGAGAATGGATCTTGCGGACAACAGAGAGTGAGTAAAGCCACAGAAGTTTATTAAGCGAAGATACAGGAAAAGCTCTCAAGAGGGAGGGGTCCCGACAGTGTTGTCAACGAGGGCCTTTAAGGTTGGTTTTTATAGAAAGCTAACCAGGGAACTTACATCCTTTTAACATTTCTACTGATAACACCACTGAGCAAGGACTAGTGATAACTTAACCTTCATTTTAGGGTCTGGTTAGTCTTTGTTGGTCACAGGTGATTATCATAAAATACCCCCCACGCCAGGGCAGGGTGGTCCTATGGCGGGTGGTCTGGTTTATTCCCTTATCTCTGCTTTTCCCACACCCCCACATTTTGGTGATTTCTGTGAGCCTAAACACAAAGCCCCTTATCTGTCTCTTGCTACCTTGCCCCACCTGTCCCTTACTCACTTATAAGTCCTGTATTAAGCTGCATTGTGGAGAGAGTTGGAGTTTAATAGACACAAATGAATTAAAACAGTGTTTACTGTTTATTCTGGATGGAAACAGAGTGAGCTAAAAGACATAATCATTGCCTCGCAAAGCCTCTAAATGCATCAGTTCGGCCTCACAGGATTAAAACAAAATGCTAGCAATACCAATGAAAAGAAACAATATTGCATTCTTAGCTTCTATTTTTCTGGTTAGCGTTTACAGAGAAACTTAAGTTCATTAAATGTTCCTAATGGGAAAATATGTTATTTGGATACAAAGCCAAACTTCAGTTGGTATTGAGAATAGTACTCTTCTGATTATCTCCCCATCACTGTTCTGGTAAAATTGTCAGTGTCATAATTTGCTTGGCTAAGAGACTTAGCTAAAAACAAGTATATATTATAGTAATCTGAGTGTAAGTTTCTGAAGCCAATAGTTACAGGCAGTTTCTTAATTCGGTTATTCACCTTTCAGCAAACACGTACACAAAATGTATGTTTTAGATACAAGCAATTAAAATCGTGCAAAGGCTAATTAAATCAACGTCAGAGCTCAATTACAAAACTATTAAAATGAACCTCAAAAGATTGAATCTCTCTTGGTGCCTAGCTACTGAAAATAAATAGTGTGTATAAATATAACTAAGTACCATTCCTGCAGAGCAGAAAGCTGAGAAAGAAAAAAAGCAGGGGTTTTTCTCATTCTAACATACTTAATTCATTTTTCAAAAGAGCATGTAAATATATTGTATTCCTGCAAATGCCATCTAATGAACACACCAAAACATTTATTTCTTCCATGCTTTTTTTTTTTTCAAATCAGAGCCTATTTTTTTTTAACTGAATATCCATAAACCTTAGATCGGATTAAGTTCTTATCTCAGATGATCCTTTTGTTCTTAAACACTACTTTATCTAAAGAATCAGTCATTTATCTGGCACAGAAAGGAGGGCTGAGGAACGCAGAGGAAATTAAACAATAGTAAAAATACCATAAATCCTCAAAGTCATTCCAAATAGCCCTTAGATTTATGAAATGATTTCAGAGTCAGTATTTTCTAATACCAATATTTTTGTTTGGTACTGTGATTTTTAAGGGCTTGAAATATATGATCTCATTTCATTTATGGGGATAAAATAGAGCGATTCATTTTATTTAAGTGGATACTGGGTGTGAGGGGTGGTAGCGATTCTGGTCTAAATCAACATTTATTGAACACTTACCATGTGGAAATCACAGTGCTTCCAAAGAATTAACTTGTCAGTCAAGCATATACAAAAATAGCATCAATGGAAAGACAGCGTAAAAAGGTGTGTGTGCGCGTGCGTGCGTGTGCGCGCGCACATGTGATTTCATGAGGAACTAATCAATGTTTTGGCACCAGCAGAATAACAAAGTAGGCCTGGTATTCCAAGCATTTTGAAAATTCTCTGCAATAGAATCATTGGAGAATATATAAGCCATTTACCGTCATTACGATAACATTTCAAAAAGATCTATTTAATGCAGTACACCATGAAAAATATATAACAATAAGGAAAACAGTCATTGCCTCCAAGGTTTCAGAGTCTAGCGTATGTTTTCTAATCAGACAAAACTCCTTTAATCCTAAGGATGACAGTAATTATTTCTTTGATGTATTTATCAGTGATGTTTAGAGATGTGCTTTGAGCTCAGAGCATTAAGATGGAGGCAATATCAAGAGCAGAGGCCAATGGGCAATGACAGGAGTGCTTGTGAATAGGATCGAACCCCTGCCTTTAAAGAACTCAGCCAAAATGGGGATAGCCATCCTTTGATTGAACAATATCAGTCTGTTTTGATGTAGTCCCATATTAAAGACATGTGCATGCAGGTAGACTCAGGACACGGTGTTATTAAATACCCACACAATCTTTCCATTTATCTTAACTCCTCTAACCTCTTTTATTTTAAATAAAATAAAAGCTTCATCACTATCCACAGTTTGAGCTGGATAATTTTTTTTTTTTTGCTGTGGGGGCCTGTCCTGTTTCTCACAGGATGTTTCTCAGCATCCCTGGCCTCTACTTACTAAATTTCGCTACCTATCCTCCTTTTGCGGTTATTACCACCAAAAATGCCTCCAGATGAGCCGAGTCAACCGTGGCTGAGAACCATGGCTTTAACTCCTTGGATCGCCATCCAGAAAGTCTTTTTTGAGAACCCACTGCAGTGTAGACAATAGGTTCGTCGTGTGGATAGAAGAAAGAGATTGATCTTGAGAATACTAGGCACTTCCTGGGAAAACTAACAGCCCAGAATTAATTATTGAAAGTAAAGGAAAGAAGAAAAAATAATTCCAAACTAAATTTGATCTTGAAAAACATGGAGTAACGCTCACAGTAAGAGTAACATGGAGTCAAGTTGAAGTGAATGGTATTTTGAGCATCGCTTACTTTTCTGAATACCTTTCACTTTGTTTAGGTGGCCTAAGGGAAGAGAGGGCTATTCCAGGAGGTTCTGTTCTGACTCCTGCTTTCTTTCCTGAGCTTTACTATTAAGCAGTTCTGTTTTCTCTTTCTTCAAACTAAGGACACGTCTCACATTCCCTCACTGGAGCGGCCCCTTCTGGAACCTCTTGGCTCACTGAAGCCAAAGGTGCTGCCCAAAGAAGAGGTTCTCTCCTACAAAACTGGAGAAAAAGACTGTGAATCAGGAGAGGGAAATGAGGCACTGAGGCCTCAAGTGCATAGGAAGAGTATAATGTCTTTAACCAAAACACATGCCAAATAAATCTGCCCCCCAGCTTGTAATGTCCTTCATCCCCTGTGGGGCTCCTCGCAGTCCTTGTGTGGTCTCACCCGGAAGGGGAGGGCACGTGGTGTTGCTCATCTCACACTGTTCTCCCATCCATTTTATCAACGCCCCTTTCCTGTTTTCCCTCCACATCTTTCTGTTTCAGCAGCTTCACAGCTACCTTAAATAAAGGGTATGGTATTGACCCCCCCCAAAAATAAGATTGTGCAAATATTCTTAAAAATGTAAAAAGTGGATTTCCTTAAAGGAATTTAAATCAGAGTTGCTTCCAAGTTTCTGCCTTTGAAATCATCAAAACCCCAATTGGGTGGAAGGTCAGGATAGAGCCCCAAGTCCTTAAAAAAGCGTCATGAAAGTGTGTAAGCCAATAACGCCTCTAGTGTCATGCAAATGGCATGTCTGTGAGTCAGAACATGTGAGCCACATCCGATGAAACCACCTGGTGTGTTTTATTTATTTTGTGAATGCCCAGTATTCATTTTACAGTCTTTGATTAGACCTACCAAAATTCGTTTCCAGATTTATTTAGGTATAATTGGCAAATAAAATTGTTAAGGTTTACAATACGGTGAGTTGATATACGTATATATTGTAAAATGATTTACCACAATCAAGTTAACTAGTTCTTGGATCCATCACCTTACGCCGTTACCATCCATCGACTCACCTGTGTGTGCGCCTATGCGTCTGCATACCTACGCCCACCTGTGTGTAGTGAGAACGTTTAAGATTTACTCTGAGCAGATAAACAAGGCAGTATGAGAAACGCCAGTCACCATGGTGTCCACTAGAGTCTCAGAACGGAGTCATCTTATAACCGGACGTTGTCCGTTTGATCAACAGCACGCCCGCCATGTTCCCCCTCCCTCACTGTTTCCATAAGTTCTGCTTGTTTCCATTCCATGTATAAGCGAGATCATACAGTATTTGTCTGACTTAATTTGGCAAAGTGCCCTGCAGGTTTATCCATGATCCCCCCCCCACTTCATTTTCTGCCTTACAAACTGTATCCTTAAGATATTCTTTTATCTTCTGACCAAATCTGACCCCTGACCATTAGAGGACGTTTCTTAAAGTGGGTATAGGCAAATTCCAGGCACCTAAGATGACATTGTGTTTCACACAACGCATTATAAACTCATGAAATTTATTATCCTGAGGGGGATGACTGGGCTGGAATCATCACCAGCAAAGGCAAATACTAAAATGTATTGATCAGTTAATGTATTTATGAGTTTACTTGTTCAATAAAAACACAATACAGAACAGGCCATCAGTTACTTCCTATGATAACTGGGGAGTCAGATCATAAACAGTGCACTAAAGTCACTTGGGACAGTGTTGAGGGCTGTGTGGGAATTCAAGAGAGGGATGAAATGACCTCTGGGGTGTCGGCGAGGACATCT
Organism: Ursus arctos; assembly: GCF_023065955.2. Classification (NCBI taxonomy): domain Eukaryota; kingdom Metazoa; phylum Chordata; class Mammalia; order Carnivora; family Ursidae; genus Ursus; species Ursus arctos. The sequence goes on from NW_026623089.1 coordinate 74,602,986, forward strand.
CGGGCTGCAAGGTGCAGAGGCTCCTTGTGAGAAATTAAAGAAAGACAAGGTGTTTGCAATTGTAATCTTTAAAGTGTTGTTTGTGGTCAGTCAATCAAAAGTGTTGCCTGCAGTAAATCTGAAACTTCTTTTCACCCATGTTAGGGCGCACAAATTTGCCCTTTTCCCAAGGAGCTAGAGGCAACAGCAAGCAGATGTCAGTGCTTGCGTCCTAGTGCCTCATTATGGGTTCCAGTCTCAGCCAAACCATGTGCCAGAGAGAACAGGGCCAACACCTAACCTTGTTCTCATGTCAGTTCTCTGCATGAAGATGAGAATAACAATAGCCGTGATAACAGCTCCGTTTCATGGATTGGATTGTCCTGTATAGCTTGGAACAATGCCAGCCACATACTGCCCAATATCTATTAGCTCCCAGTATTGAATTTTAGCTAAGCTTAGGAAGACCACATGAAGATGTGAATCTGGGCTTAAATTCTTCAACTTCTAATGAGAAACAAGGAGCTATCAAAATAAGAAAATGTTTATGTTGATGGTTTTAAATTTGGACAAAGTCATGATTAAAATGAAAAATATTTTTAAATAGGTTCCTATAGATGTAAAAAAATAATTATACCATTAACCACACTTTGGTGCTGCTTTTTTTTTTTTCCTATTGCAATAAAATTGTGGGGGCACCTGGCTGACTCATTGGGTGGAGCATGTGATTCTAGATCTCGGGGTTGTGGGCGTCAAGTCCCATATTGGGTGTAGAGATTATTTTAAAATAAAATCCTTAAGGGGTACTGGTGTGGCTCAGTCGGTTAACCGTCTGCTTTCAGCTCAGGTCATGGTCTCAGGGCCCCTGCTCAATGGGGAGTCTGCTTCTCCCTCTGCCCCTCCCCCCCCGCTCATGCTCTGTCCCTCTCTCTCTCAAATAAATAAAACCTTTAAAATAAAATATGTTTTTAAAAATAAAATGAATAAATAGTGATTGCGCAAAACTCCAGTGTATGAAATGCAATAAGGCAGTAATTATGATAAAGTTATTGGGTATAAAAATAGCCCAGGATAAAACTTACATGGAACTCAACAGCATTATAAACTGAGTAAATATAAAAAACCTATAATATTTTCTTTCCCCTTATTTTCCGGGCAGATGAGATAGAAATTATGCAGTTCAGGGGCGCCTGGGTGGCACAGCAGTTAAGCGTCTGCCTTCGGCTCAGGGCGTGATCCCGGCGTTGTGGGATCGAGCCCCACATCAGGCTCCTCCGCTATGAGCCTGCTTCTTCCTCTCCCACTCCCCCTGCTTGTGTTCCCTCTCTCGATGGCTGTCTCTATCTGTGTTAAATAAATAAATAAAATCTTTAAAAAAAAAAAAGAAATTATGCAGTTCAGTAGCACAGATTTATGATCCAATTCCAGTATAATTTTATTAAACTGCAGGATTGTTAGGCAAATATCTTAAAAGTCAAGAGGAGAAACTAACTCATCACATTGAAAAGACATTAGAGGCAAGACGAAGAGCAACCAATAAAAAAACAGAGAAGTAGGTATGTTACGTAGATATATTTATTGTTACTATTATTATTATTATTATCATTATATAAAGTTAAAAATGCCCAAACCTGGCAAGAAAAATTTAAACAGATAATTCAGTCCTGTGATTTTTCCCCAATCATCGTGCTTGCTCTCCTCATATAATTTATGTATTTATGGAAATACTATCACAATTTACTTTATGGTTTACTTAAAGTACCAACTGAAATATGGTTAAACTCTGTATCAGTCTCATAACAGATATGGACTTACGCACAATTGATACGGAAGCATGGTATTTTACATGGTAATAAAGATATTTGTAAGATGAAACCTTGAAAAACTTTAGTCCAGTGGTTAAAGCAGGATAAATTATTTTACAGAAAATTTACACTCATTGAATATTATTAGTGTAAATAGATATTTATCTAGATGTTAATTTTGGAGATTTTTAGTAACTACTAAACTGATATTTTAAGTTTTTTACTGTCCTCTGGCATTTATAAAATGCGTACATGTAATATGTTTATTAGCATGTAAGAGTCACTTTAAATTACAACACTGATTCTCACATTATTTTTCCCAATACTTAAGGAAATACTCACTTTTTAAAAGATTTGCTAAAGCACAAATTGTTCCTGATGGCATAATACGTTTGTACCTGGGCCTTAACCTTCTGTCATCATCTTATAAAATGTCAGGAGAAAAGTAGATAAATCTCAGAGCATAAATTTATTCCTTTACAGCGAGTTTAAAATCGGCCTTCACTTTCTCAAGTGTTGCCAATAGGGACCATAACTAATGTCATTAAGAACATAAATACTGTAGTTTGGGATTCCTTTTGTTAAAACATATTAAATTTAGAGCTGTTAGGTCCTTTGATTCCAGAGATAAAAATGGTCCACTAGTAAGATGAAAGTGGTGTTCGTTTTGGACGAACTCGACTGGTGGCCGACCAGGGTGCAGCTCAGAGCCCCCCACCTCCCACCCCTGCGCTGCAGGATGGAGCCCACACTCTGCCATTAGCCTTCCTTCCCTGCTGGCACCTTCTCTGTTGACCTAGGGCACTCTCCTTCTGATTCTGACTCCTCCAGGTCAGGGATGGTGAGAAAGAGACAAATAAGAGAAACTAAATGGGTAGCAGCAGGGTAGGGTTAAAACCTCGACGATAATAACTCTTGCTGCTCTGACCTTTCTCAGGGCAAGCAGAAAGCAGCCTGTGTCTCAGTTCTAAGACAATGCAGGTTATTCCTTCATGTGTTCAATCTACTCAGATATTGTACACCCACGATGTGCCTACCGTGCTTGTAGATCGGTGCTAATTAGTTGTAGTTGGGGAGATGATAAAGACACACCTTTAGGGTATCCTGATAAATAATTTGTAGCTCAGTTGCCCTATATTTGATCCTAATTTAAATGTATGAGAAAAATTCACGTAGGTAAGACATCAGAATACTTCTATCGTTTCAATCTACTTGTTGCAAAATGATTACCTATTCCACATTTTTTTTCTGGATTGTGAGTTATTTATTTATTTATTTGAGAGAGAGGGAGAAGCAGACTCCCCACTAAGCAGGGAGCCCAATGCAGGGTTCAGTCCCAGGACCCAGGGATCATAACCTGAGCCAAAGGCAGACGCTTAACCAACTGAGCCCCCCCCGCCAAAGCCCCCCGAGTTACTTTTATATATCAGGTTCTTTGTAAAGGGTGATGCATAGACTATGACACGTGCTACATTTCTCATTAAGGGGACGATGACTGAAGGGGTGAGGTTCTAACATTTGATGATGAAATACATTCTTTATGCCATATTTAGTATGGCAGACGTTACACAGCAGTGTTGACGAGTCACAGGACGGTCATCTCTCCAGCTTCATCTTTTCAGTGGATGAATGATAGCCTATAACATATGATTAAACTTGGTTTCTCTTTGTGGAAATAAGCCCCTCACCCAAACACTGTTTACTTTTCACCCTAAAATTAAAAATATATATATATTGTACATTTTTAAACTGAGAGACTATCGTTGCTAGTTTTACAGTTAAGGAAAAAATATCAATTTTAGTTGATGTCAGTTTGTCTTATTTCATAAGGTGTTTATATGTTTGTGTCACTTTGGTGTAGTTGGTAGTGTGTGAAGTGTTTGTGACCATGAACAGTTGACTTGTTTCATTAAAATTAACAGAACACAATACTTGAGTGCCTATTATATCAAGTAAAATGAATTACCAAGGCATTGTAATTAAAAGAAATTACAACAACTTCACATTATTATGCCAGAAGCATCATTATCCGTGTCCCCCATGGACCTCGGGGGGATTAGACTTGCCGTTCAGGAATGACTTTCTGATTTAAGCCATTTCCATTGTTTCAGAGCAAAAAATAAAAAAGAAAGAAAGTATAATAAGTATTTACTCCAGTGCATTTTTTCTAGTGAATAGCCACCAATTAAAAATATATTATTTCTTATCCTCCAGGCAATACGGCTAAAGTGTATATTGAGATTCAGGATGAAAATGATCATCCCCCAGTATTTCAGAAAAAATTCTACATTGGAGGTGTATCTGAAGATGCAAGGATGTTTACTTCTGTGCTCAGAGTTAAGGTACGAGAAAATTTATTAAGATACCAACCTGACGTTAAAACAGAGAGCTCAGACTTTGCAGACACAGCGTAAGCATGTAGTTTGTATTGACTGAGTACTTATTCATGTTGTTTAAACGAAAGTCTGAAACTCAGATACATGAGTTTAATTAGCCAAACTAAATACAGATTAGTTATGAAGCGAATACTGTGCAACTGTTGTTTTATTTTTACTACGAAAATAGGAAGAATGACTTATGATAATTTACACTGATTAAGATATTAAATCATTAAAATGCATGGCTCCCAGCAGATTTGTAGGCCTCTCATAGGTTTAATTCAGGATAACTCCAAAGATTTGCAAGCTGGAGTTTCTAGTGGCAAATATAAAATTACTGTTTTCTAATAGAAGATATAATATAATAAATTGTTTTTACTGCAGTGTTTTTTAAAATTCAAAATCCAAAACAAATGTAAAACATAACACTACTAATTGTAGCACTTTACTAAGTAAAGTTAAAAAGAATCCTCAGGGGCGCCTGGGTGGCACAGCGGTTGAGCGTCTGCCTTCAGCTCAGGGCGTGATCCCAGCGTTATGGGATCGAGCCCCGCATCAGGCTCCCCCGCTATGAGCCTGCTTCTTCCTCTCCCACTCCTCCTGCTTGTGTTCCCTCTCTCGCTGGCTGTCTCTATCTGTGTTAAATAAATAAATAAAATCTTAAAAAAAAAAAAAGAACCCTCAGATATGTCAGAAAAAAAATCACAAACCTACTTAGAATTTTTTTAAAGCACAATATCCAAGACTAAAATTGATAATTTCTCATTTCTCTCCACTTAGTCATCATCAGATATGTTGAAACATTTTGTAAATGGCTAGCAGTACATAAAGTTATAATAGTTTTGTTACTGAGAAATAAATTGATAAATATTGTATTACACTGGGGAGAAAGTTTAGAAGTTAGAGCATTTTACATTCTTTATTTTAAGATTTTTTTTTTTTTTTTTTGGTCAGAGCAAGAGCGAGCGAGCATGAGCAGGGGTGAGGGGCAGAGGGAAAAGCAGACTCCCTGCTGAGCAAGGAGACTGACAGTGGCTCAGTCCCAGGACCCTGAGATCATGACCTGAGCCAAAGGCAGATGCTTAACTGACTGAGCCACCCAGGCATTCCAGCATTTTATATTCTTAATTGCAGTTATTTTCCTGGAGTTATTTTAAGAATTTTTTTTAAAGATTTTATTTATTTATTTGACAGAGAGACAGCCAGCAAGAGAGGGAACACAAGCAGGGGGAGTGGGAGAGGAAGAAGCAGGCTCCCAGCAGAGGAGCCTGATGCGGGGCTCAATCCCAGGACCCTGGGATCACGCCCTGAGCCGAAGGCAGACGCTTAACGACTGAGCCACCCAGGCGCCCCTTTTAAGAATATTTTTTTAAATAGCATTCATGTACATGCATAAAACCTAAATTTCCCTGAGCAAATCCAGCTGTTGGGTTTCTCTCTAGTTTCACTCATGGTCAGTTAGTTGCCTTTCTCTTCTTGAGAACCACGATTAGAACTCTAGAACTCTTCTAACATACAGTTTTCTCATCTTATGCACACTAAGTATAAAAGAGGAAAATCAGCCAAGCAAATGAACATGTATAGTGTGCTTGCAACACAGCTCCTTCGTAGCACCAAAAACTGACTCCCGATCTGAATCACCACTTAGAACCAAAAGTGGCCCACAAATGTGTCAGTCACATTATATCTCAATCACATTATGATTTACAAGTAAGAAGCAACTCCAGAGGAGTTGATTTGTATCCTATTTTACATTTTAGTCCCATGAAGTGTGGATTGATTCAGTTCATTCAGTCAGCAAATATTTTTTTTACTATTCCGCCTGTACCGTTCTTGAAGTTGAACATGGAGCAGTTCAAAAAACAAACGAAAACAGAGTTACCATCCCCGTACTACAAGCTAGTGAAAGAAACAAGTCGTTGATAGATAAAATAGGTAGCTAATACAAAGTCACGTGGTCAAGAGCAAGACTTATGGATTCCTAGGTCAGGAGCATTCTGTTCATTCCACTGTCAAGTCTGTAACGCTAGTGGGACCTGGAGGTCAGCATGGCTGGAAGACTGGTTGGAGATGAGATTGGAAATGTAGCCCAGGACTAGAAAATGGGGCTTATCCTCGATGTGTTAGAAAGGAATGGTTTTGTTCAGAGGCATGACATAACCCAGTATAAGAGGATTATTCTGGATGTTGTGCAGGGTTAGCGTGGCGGTGGTGAACAGTGTTTTCAGACAAGAGGAGCCACAGAGCCCAATGCATTACTTTCCAGGAGAGACATGACCGTGGGCTGAACCATGGTGGTAGGCTGGGGAGATGGTCAGGAGGGAGTCAAGGACAGCCAAGAGGATTTGCTGATGGATTATACGTGGGGCAGGAGATAAAATCAAGAGCAACCCTGAGGATTTGTTCCGAGCAGGTCCCCATCCCTCCCCAGGTACTGTGGTAGCAGAAATCGAGAGTTCATTTTTGGAGATTTTATGTGTGGGGGCTTCTTTAATATGGCAAGGCAGTCGCAGATGCTGATCCAGATTCAGGGAAGAAATGGTGAGCCAGGGTAAAATCACCTAGAATATGGGTGAAGATAGAAAGGTCCACAGACTAAGCCTTGGCACTCACCACTTAGACATTAGGGAGAGAATCCTTTAGAGGATACTGAGAAGTCGCTGCCATGAGGGGATAGGAATGCCAGGAAAACACAGTCTGTGCGCCCCATAAAGAGCAGATTGGTAAGAGGGAGTGATCAAAAGTCCGATGCTGCTGCGAATTGAAGCCCCTGTGGATTTTCACATGACCCTTTATGCTACTGAAAACATTTGTAGTGGAAAGAAAGAAAAATAAGCCAAGCTTGAAAATATCCCATAAATAAAGGGGATTTTTCAAGAGGCCCATAGATGACTGTAGTGAGATACTTGTGAGTGATATAATCTGACGATGGCAGGGACTTCAGAGGAATTGGGAGGAGGTGGCAAAGGAGGTGGAATGACATTCTAGAAGCCTCCATTCAGACAGATACCTGCCATCTCTCTGTCCCCAGGCTCTGCGCCGGGTAAAGTATGGGGGTTGCTGTCTGAGACAGCTGCAGAAAGCCATGTCTCTTGGTGGGGGAGGGACAGTATGGGAGTGAGAAATCAGAAAGTAAAATTAATAGTCTGAGAGACGGCAGGATATTTAGAGGATATTGGTAATGCTGACTGTGAACTCTGGGGGACCCCCGGGAAAGTCTGGTGGCAGAGGTAAGGTGGGAATCTGGGTCATCCTAGTATGTAAAGGGCTGTGTGGACAGAAGTATCTGGGTGGTGACAGGTGCTTTGGAATGAACACGTGGACTTCCTGTGATGAGGGAGATAGGCTGGGACTGGTCCTTTCTCTGGGACTGCTGAGAACTCCGAGGGACACCCCACCCTTCGATTTATCAGGGGCTACTCAGTGTTTCTCCTCGGGAAGCCAGGTTTATGCAGTGTAGTATTCCACATGAGGGAGAGAAGAGGAATGGAGGGGTGGGGGTGGGGGGAGAGGAAGAGGGGGAGAGGGGGAGAGGACTTTAACAATGTATTGATGCAGGTGTGTGCTGTAATAATCAGTTCTCCTAGGAAAGCACAAATTGCCACATGGATTCAAAGGAAGGAGACATTTCAGTTGGTGAAAGAACGTGAACACTTCCAGGAGGATGAATGTGAGTGGCACTGAAGGGTGGTTAGATTTTCTCTCAGTGAAGCTTGAAGCTTAAATGAGGCAGAGCTGGGACGTCTAAGCAGAGGAAACAGGGAGCCAGAACCCAGGAGGAAAAAGCAGAGAGTGTGTTTGTGGAACAGTGATTGGAAGCAGGGAGCTCCAGAGGTGATGGGAGTCATAAATCTTAACTAGTGGACACTTTCAAGAGCTGCCTTTAGCCTTGACGCCTGAAATCTTCTCCTTTCCAAATTTAATCAGAGTGAAAGTGAGTTAAGCGGTTCTTTTCAAGTCACAAAGCAGCAGAAATCTTATTGGAAACAGCAGTGAATCAGGCTGGCCAAGCGCGGGCACTTGTTGGAAAGACCACTTACAAAACACGGAAGGAGGCTCTCACACGGTTCCCTGTGTGGTAGTGGGGTGCTCAGTATTTTATCTACTATACATGCAAGTTAATTTTTTGTAATTTATCATGAAATGCATAATCATAAATTTTATTTTATTTTTTTAAAGATTTTTATGCATAATCATAAATTTTAAATTTAAAAAATCGTGTAACGTATAGGAAGGGGAAGAGGAAACATATAGAATTGACTAAGAAAGTGAGACTAAAATATCAGCGAATAAAACCATATTCACTAGCTTAAAATATGGAGAGTGGATTAAGGGCGTTGCTAAAAATATGGGAAGGTAAAGGCAATGCAATGAGAGCATTACTGAAATGAATTCTGCAATATAAGTGATAATAAAAGAAAGTTGTGTATATACGCTCTGAAATGGCCTGTTATGCTTACAGACTGGTTCAAAGTCCATTTTTTTTAGAAAATATATATTCCTAGCACATGCTGAAAATAAGGAGGCGAACAAAACAGACTGTCCCTCTGCCCTGACAGAGTTAACACTCTAGTAACTAGACAAAAGAGTAAATAAATCAGGCTTTTATTTATACAGACATGTTAGAAATTTGGTTTCTGACTCAACATTTTGAATGCTCATGTCCCGTTGAAGTACTTCTTAGGTTGTATCAAAAGGACACAGACAAAGGTATCAATTTGGGAATGTCTACAACATTTACTATGGTTTCCTGTTGATATCTCTGTCACCACTGGTTCCAGCACATTGATTGCCATTGGTCACAAGCCATCAGTTTTTTTAATTGCAGGGAGAGGGGGAAGAAAATCAATAGTAATTTCTCTCTCCAGTCATTGATACAGGAATTAACATCAGTTAAAAGTACCAGCTTTAGTATATCCCCGAAAGAGTTGAAGGCAGGAACGCAATCAGGCACAGGATTGTCCATGACAGCATCCTTCACAATAGCTAAAAGGTGGCAACAACCTGCATGTGCGTTAACAGGTGACTGGACGGAGCTCATGCGGTGCTTACCACAAGGGGATAGGATTCAGTCTTGCAGAAGAAGGGAATGTCGACCGGTGCTGCAGCATGCATAAACCTTGAAGACCACATGCTAAGTGAAATCAGCCAGACACAAAAAGGCAGATGTGTGATTCCACTGCTATGAGGTTCTGAGAATGGTGCTTTGCCAGGGCCAGGGGAAGGCGGGCGGGGCGTTCACGTGTAAGGTTTCAGAGCTTCAGTTTGGGAAGACCAAAACGTGCTAGGCGGGAATGGTGGTGATGGTCACATAATAATGTGAATGTACTTAAGGCAACTGATGTGTACCCTGAAAAATGGTTAAAATGGTAAATTTTATGTAATGGCTATTTTAGGTCAGTAAAGGAGAAAATCCCAGAGGGAGAAGGGCATCTCCATTGTTGGCAGAATATGGAAACTGTTCCTTTCAAAACTATTATTCCTCAGTGGTACCCATGCCTCTTAGCTTGATGTGAATGTGAATCTTATATTCAGCTTCAGAAGGAAAGATTTGCTGCAGTCTGTTTATTTTTATTGATTATGTAACTGGATTTTAATATTTTGTTCTCCAACACGTCTTCACTGCTGTCAGTATTGGCTGCAGCTGTCTGGCCATGATGCTCTCAGCCTGGGGGAGTACATACATGTCAGAATCTCCAGCACCTTGTATGTTGAAAAAGCTCCCAGGGGCGCCTGTGTGGCTGGCTCAGTCAGTTAAGCATCTGCCTTCGACTCAGGTCATGATCTCAGGGTCGTGGGATGGAGCCCTGCATCAGGGGCTCCTGCTCAGCCTGGAGTCTGCTTCTCCCTCTCCCCTGCTTGTGCTCTTTCTCTCTGACAAATAAATAAATAAAATCTTTAAAAAGGCCCCAGGGAATTCAGATGCCCCTAACTTTGGGGCAAGGCCATTAGTTGAATATCACTTACTGAAATGTCCTCTGCTAACGAAAAATGACTGATACATTTGGTTACATCAGAGTAAGAGAGCGTTATGACAGAGACGCTGTCAATGATGAAAAGAAAAGCATTTGCAACATAAATTTCTTAAAAGTCAAAGAAACAGTGTCCAGAATACAGAACAAACTGTGCAAGGTTGGAAAAATTCATGAGTATTTGTCACATTACTCATAGTATTCTCTGTGAGCTAAGTAAGATTAAGCTGGACTTGAACATTAACTCTTTTGGTCCTCTTTGTCCTTTGGAAAATATTAATTAATGAATACACCTTACTGATAACAGTAGCTGCCACTTGTTTGTCTTTATTATTTTTCTGAGAACTGAAAAACTCTTCATATTTCAGCATACAGAATTTTTTTAAGTAAATACAAGCAAACAAATAAATAAAACACCTACCTCTACGGTAGACGTAGATTATTCTTTATTGTTGGGGAAAATGGCAGCTAGTAAGGTTTAGTAACTTTCCAAGTATCACCCAGCCCCTAACTAGTGAAGTCAGGATTTGATTAGGTTTACTTTTTTTTAAGGATTTTTCTTGTATCTTTCACATCCCCTGCTTCCCATGGGAAGTGAGGAGTAGAATCGTGGCAGAAATGGAATGCTGGCAGAAATAACAGAACATATTATGTTTCTATGAAAAATTAGGAGGCAATTAAGAAGGCAACTAATTGCTTTTCGAATTGAGGTGGCCTCTGTGAATTACGATTCCCTCTATTAAAGTAACAAATCGAATCTGGTTTTAGAAGCACTGCTCAATTTAGTAACTAATTTTTCCAGTTTACCGCATGTCTTTTTAACTGCAAGCGGGAGCCTGACTTAATGCAAATGTAGGGAGAGGTAAAGTATGACCAAGAAATCTCTGAGTTATGAGGATATTTTCCAGAAGTTAGTGTGGTAAGTCCGTCTCTCTACAGATTGGAGATGAGAAAAACTCAGTGTCAGAAAAATTGAATTAAAATGTTGACTTGATGTCTACTGAATGTCAAAAAGACTATGAATATTGCATCTTTGAGTTATTAGAGAAGCCAGATTCAAGAAAGTTATGGACTAAAAGAAAATACGATTTTGAAAAAGCATCAACAAAGGAACAGTTCTCACTGTCAAATCCTTAATTCTTTATTACATTTTCTCAATAAGCATGAGACATGGCAGGAGGATTTAGCAGAATGATGCTGTTGAGAGAAGAAAGCCAAGGGCACCGTAGAGGATGCAAATGTCCTTTGGGGCAAAGCTTGTAGAAATCTGCGATGTGAACAGTAAGGGGGGCAGTAATGTTTGCTTGTAGTCAGGTTGGTGCTTCTAAGGGCTCCCGGGCCCCAGCCCTGTGCCTGCTCATGCAGGTCTGATGGAAAACAATTCCAGCACATTAGTGAGGGTTTAGCGTGTCTCCCCAGCGTGGCATCTTGTACTAGCCCCGTGCCTGGCTCGCGTCCAGGAGGGTACTAATAGCGACCCAGGACCTCATGTTTACACGATGCTGGGTACTCTAAATGCTTCTCAGGAATTAACTCATTCATATTCCTCAGAAGGTCCATGGGGTTCATTCTTGTATTATTCTCAACTTACGGATGAGAACACAGAGGAACAGAAGCAGTCTGTCACCTGCCCACAGCTAGTCAGTACAGCAGTCAGGATGTGCAGCCAGCTCCCCACCCAGAGACAGTGCTCAACTGCCCCCCAGGTGCCAGAGTGCAGGGCTGGCTCAAATCACTTGGACTCAGTCCCAGAATTTAAGTCTCTGTGGGGCATTACACTTCAACCCTCCCAGCCAGTCTTGTCTTCTCTTATGCAAATATTGCTTTAGAACTGGGTGCCTTTTAAAGCCTTTAACCATTTCTGATAGAGTTGTATGTTACTTAACCTTACAAAAATGATGGCATGGGGGTAGAAAACGCCAAGTGCCCTGAGAGAACTATTACATTTGAGAGCTCCATTTAAAGGTCAGTTGTGTGGATTACTTAATTCCGAAATCCAAAGCACCGTATATGTATGTCTCAGTTTTTGTGGTTTGTGTCACTGGAAGCTAGTGGATTATTTTATGAGCATTTCCGCCCTAGGTACTCTATTTAGTAGACATGTAAACAAGTATTAGTTAGAATGAAGGTCTCATAAAATACTGATTTTTATTCCCCTTTGCCAATTATGGAAAATACAGCTTTATACAAACACTTATTATTTCAAGAGGCTCGGGTGCCTAGGGGTCCATTGCCTTCTTCATTATGACCATAACTGAATTACTCTGTGTCTAATTTAGAACTTAGACACATTATATTTTAATTACATATCCATGTGTGTGTTTTCTCTACTGTAATTCAAATGTCATCCTTCCTCACAAATTTAATGACATTATAGATATATTGTGCTTATCACCTCAAATTGGTGTTTGCTTAAAATTGTATTTATTTGTTTTTATATGTAGCCATGTCTTTTAGCCTTTTTAATCAGGACGTTCCATGAACTATGTGAACGAATTACCTACTTTTAGATTAGTAGAAATACTCTTTCAATGAAACTTTCTTGAGCCTGATTACAACACCAAGAGTAACAAGACCTCTTATTTCCCTGGGAATTTCCCTTCTTGCTGAAATTAAGAGCTTAGGTTTGATATCCTTTTGAATTTCAGGCATCCATCATACTTTTCCATTTATTTAACTCCAATGGAGACACCAATTGTCAAGAAAATTGTTCTTTCCTAACAACTGGTATACTTTTGTTATATGGTCTCGGATTATGTTGTAGTGAACAATGTTTTCCTTTTGGTTTGTCTGCTGGAGCCTCAAAGTCAATATTTGATTCATCTTTAGCAATTTTAGAAGATGAATGCAATGCACACGAGGCACACTAACTTATATGCAAAGAAATGATCACCAAATACTCTGTTTCTAAGAGTCCAAGCCTACATTTTTCCCTTGTACAAGTTGAGATATGTGAAGTTTCTGATACATAGCATTTGTCTTTATTGGTATGAACAAGTATACAATTATGGTTTCATCGCTATTAGTATAAATGAACAAGACCATGTCTTTGCTGCAAATGGAGTGTCCAGATAATATAATTTTGCATATGTAAGTTTTATTCTTTCTCTTCTCTATATAAATCAGCTTTTCCATTATCACAGAGGGAGATCTGAAATCTTCCCATTCACATGGTAGTAACTTAATTTACACTTCTTGGTTTGAATGTGACTTAATTAAAAACTGTCTTGATTTCTGTTGCTTAAAATAGAAAGGAAACTATTTTTTCCAAGCTATAAGTGTCTGAAAAATGAAGAAGGTTTTGAGCCCTTAAAACTAGATGAAAAGTGGTTCTCAAAACTGAAAATTTCCTTAAAAGTAAAGAGCTTAAGGAATTTTTATGGGTCTTAAGCCATTGGACATGATACGTGAAAAGAAAATACTTTATTCAATGAATGGCCAAATCATTTTGCCTTTCCTAAATTCATTGGTGGCTCATATATTTCAAAGTCTGGTCACACTCTACTGGGATTAGAATTTATTTAATTTATTTAATGCAAGTCTTTCAGATGATTAAATGCATAACAGTCCAGGGTGTGGATGTGGAATATCATCTTTTGAGTCAAGCTTGCATTTCCTTGCAGGAGATTTTATATGTTGTAGGGCAGTAATGATTGTGTATGTGCTCCCATATTATGTTTCAAGGATCGCGTCTTCCATCATCTGGTAGGAATGTTGACACTCAGCTTAAAAATCTCAGAATCCTTGTGAAAGGGAGGACTGCATTGCCAAACACAATTCCAAAGATGATTCAGGCAGTAAGAATTACTTTTGTCTGAAAATGTCCTGTAATTTCTTAAACATCTGTTTAACTTTGTGTCATATTGACCCGACACAGAAGACCTATAACACCAATCTAAGCAAAAGTGATAAATCATCTTTTTAAAAAGTTTTATTCATATCTGTCTAAATACATTTTAATTTTGAATTGCCTATTAATATTGCCAGTAAGAAGAGTAAAATACTAGATTATTATGTATTATGAAGAAAACTTAGGTCCAAATAAGTCATAAAAAATTGCTGATTCTTCCTAGTAGTTTTAATGAATTTTCCTTAATGGAAAGCAGCAGGCCTAAAGCAAGATTATGTACATAAAGAGAACATGATTTACTTTGGTTAGTTCATTGTACATCTGAGAAGTGCCAAAAGACTTTAAAAACACTTTTTAAAAAACAGGCCCAGATAGGTCTGAATTCACAAAACAACACTTTAATGCATAGAAATAATAAAACTGAAAACTAGGGATTCCCGTCAAGTAGATCCTGAGACTTCTGTGGTAGCTACCCTAGTTTTTGTAAACATATCTCCTTTTTATAGTGCTTCATTTTATTTGTTCCCAGGGTTTTTTTTCCTAGGTGGTCATGGCCTCTTATGATCCAAGTCATCCATAAAAAGACAAAACCAATGAGGTTCGTAGTAATTTGAAAGACTTTATCACCACCTGAAGCCAAAAGACCCTAAGATGTGTTAAACTGGCATCAAAGAGCTCCAATCCAGAGCATGTAGAACTCTTAACAAAATGATGATTCAAAACAAAACAAAACACCCAAGATGAAAAGATAGGAATAAGATTGAAATAGGCCCTACATGAAGAGGATATAAAAATTGGCAAAAAACAAAACAAAACACCTACAGAGGCATTCGATTTTATTAAGTACTAGAAAATTACAAAATAAACCACAAGAGACCACCCTATGTTCATCAGAATGGCTAAAATCAGAGACCGATGAAACCAAATTTTGCAACAGCCAGAGTTCGCAGATACTGCTGAAAGGATGTAAGTTAGTACAACATTTTGGAAAGCGTTATCTGTTAAGTGTGAACATATGCATAACCCCTGACTCAGAATTTCTACCCATAATATTGGCACAGCAGAAATGTGTACATATGCTCGTAAAAGATGTGTACAAAAAATCCACTTTTTGTAGATATGTTCCTTATTGTAGTATCTAAAAGTTGAAAACAACATTGCTGTCCAGACACAATATGTGCATCAACTGTAGTATATTCGTACAACGGAGTTCTGCAGAGCAATGAAAATGAATAGATTATGGCTGTGGCTGTTATGCAGCGACACGGATGGCTCTCAGAAATACAATGTGAGCAAATGAATTTGGACAAAAAATTTACTAAGCGCATTTATATAAAGTTCAGAAACAGGAAGAACTAATCCAATTAGAACAGTTACTTTTAAGGGGGAAGGCAGGTAATGCTCCATGTCTTGATCTAGATGCTGGCTGCCTCTAGATATATAATTTGAAAAACCATATTTTAAAAAACATTATTAAAATTTTAAAAATGTCATTAAAAAAGGGAAGATGTTTACTTAAATTTCTGGTCATTTTAAGCTATTCCTCTTGCAAGATAAAATAATTCTGATAGAAAGAGAGGAGATTGATTTTTTCTTTTTCTCTGTTTAGTTATAAATTAAAAGTTTTATATTTTGCAGGGAGGGGAGGGCACCTGGTGGCTCAGTCGGTTAAACGTCTGCTTCAGCTCAGGTCACGATCCCAAGGTCCTGGATCGAGTCCCCCATTGGGCTCCCTGCTCAGCAGTGAGTCTGTTCCTCCCTCTTCCTCTGCCCCTCCCCCTGCTTGTGTTCTGTCTGTCTCTCTCTCAAAGTCTTAAAATTTTTTTTTTCTATTTTTAATGCTTAGTGAAACAATGCCATATAGTTTTCTAATGGTTTCTAGTAAGAAAGCATGTTTTGGAACATGAGCTATGTTACGGGTGGTGGTGGCTGAGAACTGCCAGCCATCAGGTACAGCAGGTTAGATGTGGAAGATGGCGTTGATAGAATGCAAGCGAAAAAGCACATGGTTTTATCTGGTTCTAGGTTCCAGAATCGTAAGCCAAAGAGATGAGATTTGGACCTGAAAATTGTGTAGTCAGGTCAACAGGTCAGGAGTAGATTGATAAGTCCCTGTGCCCACAAGACACACGGGGACAGGCAAAGGTCTGGCTGCTATTCTACAAAAGAGGGAGCAAATGAAGCATCCACGCTGGGTAGGAAGGGTAAACTACAGGGAAGGGATTGAAGTCCTAGAAGAGCCAGGTGGAAGAAGGATTTAGGCCCTTGGCAAGAACAGGCATCACAGGGAAAGACCAGTCTGCATTCCAGACCTAGAACGGCGAGCTGCTGTGCTCAGAACACACTCCAGGATTAGTGACATCGCAGTAGGGCAAGGCCGGGTGATCCAGACGGACACAGACGTTTCTGAGGGACAGGCTCTTTGTAGATTTACTGTTTGGGGTTAGAACTAAAATGACAGTGCGGGATGAGCTGAGACTGAAGGTACAAAAAAGAAAAAACAGAAACAAACCAGGCGCATCCGCAGGCAGGAAATGAATGCTAGCTCCGGCTCCTTCTGTGTGACAGCAATTACTAAGGGAACTAGGGAAGTTTTCATTTGAGTCCCTATTGATTAAAGTGTAATCCAATGTTATGAATATGCTAAATCCCAAGAGCATGAAAAATAAGGTTAATGAATATGAAACATAAAGGCCATAAAAGTAAAGTCTTAATATTTATTTTTTAAGTTTTAATATTTAAATTTGTATCTCTTTTCCAAAAGCACCGTGATGAAGACAAACCTGGACTATTATCTTCTTTCCTTAAGATTTTTAAAATTCATTTTGAGAGAACAGTGAGCACACGATCGGGGCGGGAGGGGGCAGAGGGAGAAGCAGACTCCCTGCTGAGCGATCCCAGGGTCCTGAGATCATGACCTGAGCTGAAGGGAGACGCTTAACCGACAGAGCCACCCAGGCTCCCTTATACACTGTTATCTTTTAGCCACTACTGGGCTGCCTAAACTTGGACAGATTTCTTAATTTTTGTAAGCATCACCTCTGCAAGTTATGACTATATAACAAATTTCTCATGAATATAAATGAGAGAATGCATACAAAGCACTGAGTACGGTGCCTGGCTCGTGTGGATTTCTCAAATGTCCATTGTCACTGTGAATTATTTTATCTGAGTAGGTTCTTTTTACCTGTAAGGTAGTAATCATCTCGGTGTTCTCAGTTCAGCATGCATTGTGCATGTAAGTTATCAAAACAGAATTCCATGGAATGCTCATGTATTTTAACATTGCCCTTGCAACTGAATAGTGGGCCTATCCTTCTAGAACTCACTTTAGTATCAGTATAGAATACTAAGTTTTCTTCTTATGTGAATGATAGAATAAGGAATAGTTATAAATGCTGAAAATTAATATAAAAAGTTTCATCCATTATATAATGACTAGGTATATCCAGTCTTTGAAATACACTAAGATATTATCCTACTGAGAAATAATCCATGTAACTTTCCCACTTGCATTTTGTTTCATTATTGAAGTATATCCCCTTTATTCATTTCACCCATCACCCACCCACCTCCCCTCTGGCAACCACCAGTTTGTTCTTTGTATTTAAGACTCTGTTTTGTTGTTGTTGTTGTTGTTCCTTCCTTTCTTTGTTCATTAGTTTCATAAATTCCACATGAGTGATATCGTATTTGTCTTTCTCTGACTGACTCATTTAGCTTAGTATAATACCCTTAGCTCCATCCACATTGTTGCAAATGGCAAGATTTCGTTCCTCTTAATGGCTGAGTAATATTCCATTGTGAGATAGATAGATAGATAGATAGATAGATAGATAGATAGATAGATAGATAGATATGGTGTATCCATTCATCAGTCAGTGGACTTTTGGGCTCTTTCCATAATTTGGCTATTGTTGATAATGCTGCTATAACCATCAGGGTGCATGTATCCCTTCGAAACAGTAGTTTTGTATCCTTTGGGTAAACACCTAGTAGTACAATTGCTGGGTCGTAGGGTAGCTCTATTTTTAATTTTTTGAGGAACCTCCATACTGTTTTCCACACTGGCTGCACCAGTTTGCATTCCCACCAGAAGAGCAGGAGGGTTCCTCTTTCTCTGTATCCTTGCCCATACCTGTTGTTTCCTGTGTTGTTGATTTTAGCCATTGTGACAGGTGTGAGGTGATACTTCATTATAGTTTTGATTTGCATTTCCCTGATGATGACTAATGTTGAGCATCTTTTCATGTGTCTAGTGGTCATCTGGATGTCTTCTTTGGAAAAAAAATGTTTATTCATGTCCTCTGCCCATTCTTTAATTGGATTATTTGTTTTTTGCATGTTGAGTTGTATAAATTCTTTATATATACCTCTTTTTTATCCATTCATCTATTGATGGACACTCAGGTTGCTTCCATATCTTGACTTTTGTAAATAATGCTACAATAAACATAGGGATCCATATATCTTTTTCAATTAGGGTTTTGTTTTCTTTGGGTAAATATCCAATAGTGGAATTGCTGGATCATATGGTAGTTTTATTTTGTTTTGTTTTTAAGATTTTATTTATTTATTTGACAGAGATAGAGACAGCCAGCAAGAGAGGGAATACAAGCAGGGGGAGTGGGAGAGGAAGAAGCAGGCTCCCAGCAGAGGAGCCTGATGTGGGGCTGGATCCCAGAACGCCGGGATCACACCCCGAGCCAAAGGCAGACGCTTAACGACTGAGCCACCCAGGCGCCCCCATATGGTAGTTTTATTTTAATTTTTTGAGGAACCTCCGGACTGTTTTCCACAGTACCTACACCAACTTACATTCCCACCAAGAGTGCACAGGGGTTCCTTTTCTTTCATATCTTTGTCAATACTTGTCATTTCTTGTCTTTTTGATTTTAAGGTGATTTAAGGTGATAGCGCATTGTGGTTTTGATTTGCATTTCTCTGATGATTAGTGATGTTAGCATCTTTTCCTGTGTCTGTTGACCATCTGTATATCTTCTTTGGAAAAATGTCCATTCAGGTCCTCTGCCCATTTTTACTTGGATTATTTATTTTTTGGTGTTGAGTTGTATAAGTTCTTTAAATATTTTGGTTATTAACACCTTACTGGATATATCATTAGCAAATATCTCCTCCCATTCAGTAGGTTGCATTTTTGTTTTGTTGATTATTTCCCTTCTTGTGCAAAAGCTTTTTATTTTGGTGTAGTACCTGTAGTTTAATTTTGTTTTTGTTTCCCTTGACTCGGGAGACATATCTAGAAAAATGTTTCTACGGCTGATGTTAAACTAATAGCTATGTTTTCTTCTAGGAACTTTATGGTCTCAGGTTTCACATTTGGGTCTTCATTCTCAATTCATTTTTGTGGATGGTGTAGTAAAGTGGTCCAGTTTCATTCTTTTGCATGTAGCTGTCCAGTTTTCCCAACATCATTTGTTGAAGAGACTGTCTTCCCCATTGTATGTTCTTGCCTCCTTTGTCATAGATTGATTGACCGTGTAATCATGGGTTTATGTCTAGGCTCTCTATTCTGTCCCATTGATCTATGTGCCCACTTTTGTGCTAGTACCATATTGTTTTGATTACTACAGCTTTGCAGTGTATCTTGAAATCTGGGATTGTGATAACCTAAGTACGCCACCAAGAAACTGTTAGAACTGATAAATGAATTCAAAAAAAAGTTGTAGGATGCACAACTAATGTACAGAAAACTGTTGGATTTCTATACACTAATAATAAAAGCAGAAAGAGAAATTAAGAAAATAATCCCATTTATAATTGCACCAAAAAGAGTAAAATATACCCAAGAATAAGCTTAATCAGGAAGTGAAAGACTGTACTCCAAAAACTATAAAACATTGATAAGAGAAATTGAAGATGACACAAACAAATGGAAAGATTTTTTTATTCTCATGGATTGGAAAAACCAATATTGTTCAAATGTCCATACTACCCAAAGCAGTCTACAGACTCAATGCAATACTATTAAAATACCAACAGCTTTTTTCACAGAGCTAGATCAAATAATTCTAAAATATGTATGGAACCACAAAAGACCCTGAATAGCCAAAGGTATCTTGAGAAAGATCAACTTGCATATTCCCAATGATACGGTTCTTGTATTGGCAATTGGTATTTATGAGACATTTACATGTTTTAAACGAGCAGAATTATCTCAACACTGTGCTCTGAAGTATCTTTGTACATACTTTTTTCTTTGTCAGTAATTATCAATGGCTTGGCATTTCCCTTTTGGGAAATCATAGCAACTTTCCGAAAAAAATAATCTCCACATATTTAGAGGGGAGGTTCTTTTTTTTTTTTTAAGATTTTGTTTATATATTTGACAGAGAGACAGCCAGGGAGACAGTGAACACAAGCAGGGGGAGTGGGAGAGGAAGAAGCAGGCTTCCTGATGAGCAGGGAGCCTGATGTGGGGCTGGATTCCAGGACTCCGGGATCACGCCCTGAGCCAAAGGCAGACACCTAATGACTGAGCCACCCAAGCGACCCTAGAGGGGAGGTTCTGAATAGCAAACCCTAACAGCGCCGCTAGGAGACATTTCAGTCTTCAGGCAACACCCGTACCTGCTTATCCAGAGAACAGTTTTAAAAAGAATACTTTTTAAAAGGGCACGTTGGGGGTTTTGGTCCTTATCACACTACAGCAAACCATAACATTGGGTGAAGTTATCTTCTAGTAATTAATTAATGTCTGAGAAGTGGGAAAAAAAATCTTGAAATTCTCTTAAACACAAAAATAATCAAGAAGTCAGTACAATTTCTTAAATAGACTTTTTCAGAAAGAAGGCGCTAAAGCTATATTAAAAAAAAAAATCACAAACTGGAAAAGGCCAGCAATTTAAGAATGTTAAATAGATCCTTTAAGTTCTCCCTTTGTAGATAGATATGGTCAAAAATGCCATTTTTCAAAGAAAAAGTATTAATGGAAAGTTCTTAATAGCAGAAAATTTATCTTTCAAGATTATAACATGAATTATCTGTTAAAAAGTTGAAAAATGCAAGAGTCCTTTCTCTGGCTTTAATGAATCACAGCATGACACGCAGTCTTTTCTGGCACCTCCTGAGCATAGGAATGTTATGTTGTGTTAATAGTCATAATGAAAATTAGGGATAACTAATGAGGAAAGGAAAAGAACACAATGAAAATGTATAATCTCACCTACATTTACAAGGGTCTCATTAGCACTAAATGCAATTAAAACATTGAATTCTTAACATGTCATTTAATGGACCAGCACCACTAGGATACGGATGTCCCAGTGTTTGTGTTCTCCTTAGTCCTGCAAGAGAGATGCACAGATAAAGCTACTTGTCTTAATTTAATTCCTACTGACTCAGGAGGAGAAAAAATTGAGAAATACTACATTTGAATTTTTAATAAAATCTATTAGTGAGGTACACAAGTCATCTCTGAAGCAAGGAGCCTGGGAATAACCTTCCATCCAACACATCCTTCTCTCCATACAGTCAGTTTACTGGCAAATCTCGCATGGGCCTTGGGGTCAAAGATTCCAGGTTCTGCTCGCCAGCTGTGTGATTTGGGCTCATTTACGGACTTTATTGTCACATACACACTTCAAGAATGGCACCTACAGAATGGTTCTTGTTTTTTCTACCTACCAGAGTTAAGAAAATTAAATGATACCCTATTTATAAGGTCCTTAGTCCAATGCAGAACACTTGGTGCACAGTCTGATTATCTCTTATGTTTTCCCAGATCTTTCTTGAATATAATATTTTATTCATTATGCTTTTTCAGTGCTGACATTCAACCTGCATCTAATAATTCCAGTCATTGTCAACCCAGTTCTTAATTGGCTGAAGAACTATTTGGATTACAGCAGGAGGGCTGAAGGCAGTTAAGCTAAAAATAGATTGGCCAAAGCTATTTCTTAGCCAAAACAAAACAAACAAAAACTAGTAATTTTATCAAATATAAATGTTATCTAGAAACTGTCTTTGATTTTTTAAATTTGTGTAGCGTTGACACACAATATTACATTAGTTTCAGGTGTGCAACATAGTGATCAACTTCTCTGTATATTGTGTTGTGCTTACGACAGGTGTAGCGCCCATCTGTCACCACATGATGCTATTACAGTACCATTGATGATATGGCCATGACTTATTCATCCCATAACTCGAAGCCTGTGTCTCCCTCTCCCCTGCACCAATATTTCCCATCCCCCCTCCCCTCTGGAAACCATCAGTTTGTTCTCTGTATTTATGGCTCTGATTCTGTTTTTTTTGTTGTTGTTTATTACTCATTTGTGGCATTGTTTTTTAGATTCCACATATGAGTGAAATTATATGGTATTTGTCTTTTTCATTGGACTTACGTCACTTAGCCTAACACCCTCTAGGTCCATCCATGCTGTTAGCAAATGCCAAAATCTCATCCCTTTTTTAAGGCTGTGTGTGTGTGTGTGTGTGTGTGTGTGTGTGTGTGTGTGTGTATGTCTGTCTGTCTATTGACATATAGATAGATGGTCAACAGACACATGAGAAGATGCTCAACATTACTCATCATCAGGGAAATGCAAATCAAACCCACAATGAGATATCACCTCACACCTGTCAGAATGGCTAAAATCAACACAAGAAACAACAGGTGTTGGCAGGGATGTGGAGAAAAAGGAACCCTTGTGCACTGTTGGTGGGAATGCAAACTGGTGCAGCCACCCTGGTAAATGGTATGCAGGCTCCTCAAAAAATTAAAAATAGAACTACCCTACGATCCAGCAATTGCACTGTTAGATATTTACACAAAGAAAACAAAAGCACTAATTCAAAAAAATATAGGCACCGTACGTTTATTGCAACATTATTTACAATAGCCAAGGTGTAGAAACAATCTAGTAACTATCAAGTCTTGATAATATTGGTGTTCTGTGGGCTGGTTTTACAACAATTTATAGATTTTATGTATCCTTTAAAAATATGTCTATTTAAAAAAATAATATTGTTTATTACATTTTTTAAAAGTCCTACTCTTACTATTATATCTTGTTTGAAAAAGAAATATACATTTTGTTTGAAATAAAAAAAAATTCTATGTGACCAGTTAATGACTGAAAATAATAGGTTATAAGGCCGTACAGATGATACAATCCTGGTTACAGAAAGTGTATGTATATATAGTAAATATAAAAGGACATTCATAAAGATGTTAATGTCTATAAATGGATGTAATTATAGGGTTTTTAATATTCCTTTGTTAATATGCATTTTCTGATATTTCTGTAATTGAGAAGTAATCAAATATTTTATATATTAGACACATTTAACACATATAAAAGACTACTGGCCATTTAAGTTGTTATAACTTCATCTTTACAAATCTTTACAAATAACAGGGAGCAAGAATAATTAGGTGAAAATGATTAAGGAATTAAAAAAGAAAGAATGATTTAGGAATTTGTAAAAAGGAAAGCATAGTGAAAACAAAAGCATAGAAGCAATAATTTTGTAAAAGTCGATTCATAAATTATTATAGCCCCATCCATGCTTCTCAAAAAATAAAAATATTTCTAAAAATCAGCAGTTGGCAATGCTAATATTTTATCATATCATCTTAAGATGGAATTGTAATGTTGGCCACTCTGCTTTATAGCATATTGTTTTGGGGTCAATTCTTTTTAGAATTTCATACAACAAAAAATAATAGGGATTTTAGTTTAGTGTTAACAGCTGTGTCTTCTTAGCAAACTTGTCAGATGTTAGACATAAATACACTGTTACAAAATTGAAAAAAGTAAGTGTATGGACATATGTGTTTACATATATATGTGTATTGTATATACGTATTGTATATATCTATATAAAGAGATGGAGGTTTTCTAAAATACCTCCCATTTAAATGAGGGACATTGCAGAGAGCAACTTTTTTTTTTATTGAATGTGTTGTGTTGTTTATATTAAAATGTTGCAATTCATATATACTCAAGGAGACAGTTTATTGTCCCATGTGTAAATAGCACCATTCCAATCTGTAAATACAGCCTTCTTTATAATTAGTGTCACTTTAATGTTCCTTAAGGCTTTTTTTCTAATCATTAGTTTCATCCTAGTACTTTATATTCAATATATTTTTGAAAGTTCTCCATTTATTTTCCAAAGTAAAAGGTTTATAAATTGAATTCTATTTTCCTTTGACATACTCTTTTAAAAAGCAATGATAAAGATTTGTCTTTTTGTAGTAAAGCTTTCTGTTTGTGCTTGCTGTTTTCTTCTTAGATGGGCAATCAAACATTGTCAGAGAGAATGCAAAGAGGATTCAGCATTTGGATTTAATTTGCAAATGCCCTGCTATCCATTTCCCCTGATTTTCTCTTAAACTTAACAATTGAAGGATGAATAGGCTTCTTATACATTATTCATATTCTAAACCTTTTTGTAATAACGAAAGTGCCATTATTTATCTTTTAACACAAACTGTGCTTTACAATTGTTAAAGTATATATGAGGATGTTTAAATTAAAAGATATTCAAATCTTTGTATGAAGCAAGGTGGTCCAAATTATTCAACACATGAAGGACACCCTATCTTAAATATTCTAATCATGGGAACAAAAGTAAGCTTAAAAACATGTTTTAAAGTCATGTTATATATCCTAGTTTAAATTTTAATTTTCATTTTTGAAATAGATTTTAGTAATCAATGTGGATACCAAGTGACAAAAAAGAATAAGAAAATTAAGAAATTTCATAAGTAATGGAGACACATAAATATTATAATATGCCAAGGTAAGTGCTATAGTAAAAGATACATAAGATACAGTACTAGGAACATGCAGGTGGAAACAACACTGCCCCTAGGGGAGTCGGGACAGCCTTCAGAAAACTAGTCATTTAGACTGAGGGTTCACTACGTTGCTCAATATTATATATATATATATATATATATATATATATATATATATAACATATATATGTTCATATATATATATATATATATGTTCAGTGTGTGTGTGTGTGTGTGTGTGTGTGTGTGTGTGTGTGTGTGTGTATGCGCGTGCACCTGCGGGTGCACCAAAATAGAGTCCAGGAGGGAACATCATCTAGCCTAGGACACAAGAGACATTTTAAATTAGAAGAAACTGTGTAAGCAAAGGGTTTGAATCATAAAACAACATAGATCATTCAGGAAAAATGCTAGATAATGTGGTTTGGGGGAAATATAACTAGAGTTAAACGTAGGGTAAGAGGTTGGAATGGTAAACTGGGATCAGAGTATTTCATGGACTTGTCTTAATGTCCCTCCTCTGGCAACTGGGGGCTCTCGGTCACTTATTAGCTGTTGCTGGAGTGAAAAATGGGACACGAGAGCCTGTGTTGGGCAGCATCTGCTTGATAAATAGTCTCTGAGCTGAGGAATATTGCAGAAGGCAAACGCAGAAGGCTTGCTGATGGACTGGAAGTCAGGAGGCCAGGCACGAGATGATGGATGCAGGGATCTTTCGCTCAGTTCCCGTGTAGATGGGGGCCCTTGCCAGGCAGGGAGACTACAGCTAGAGGGACCAGCACAGTAGCCTGGAGAGGGACTGGAGTGGGGTAGGGGGGATGACTGAGAAGATGAAACTGTATTCGGTTTGGATTGATTGGATTTAATGTAATTGAGTTAGAAATAATGTGTCATTTAACTTGCTTTGAATGCCGAAGAATTTGAATTCCTAACTACAGAATTATTGCAAAGGCACAGATTTCTTAAACATTTCAATAATAAGTGAGCTTTCCTTAAAAGTCCTGAACATTTTGGGATTCAGAATCAACATTAAAAGCTAGTGTTCCTCTCTCAAATAGAAGGCTCAGATTGTACATGTGTTTTCGGTTCTTACTGTGTCTGTGGAACGGAGCACAATTTCTTTCTTTTCCAAGTGAATGAAAAGACAGAGCAAATGTTTCAGAGTTCATTTCAAAGCATCTTTGAGGAATATATGATCAGTCATGATAGTAGCAATAACGAGAAAAAGAACAAAGCAATTATTTTTTGAGGTAATATTTATTTTCCAAAGAATTTACAAGGAAAGGAAAATAGCACTTAAAGAAAATGTTGCGGTTATCACATCAATGCAGGTCTTCCCGATGTTTGAATCTCATGCCTTCTGTAATAAAACATATTTCAGTATAAAATTGTAAAAAGGATAAAAGGAAGATTTTGCTGTTCTTGGGTTTCTATCTTTAATTTTTCAAATAGGTATTATCACATGATATTTGGCACCACTCTTCACGAGTAAACTTTGGCAAATTCTAAGTATAATAAAACAATAGTAAAACTCCTGAAAAGGTCTTTGCAATTCAAGCGGTGTTGCACTTGTCAACATACCATTATTAAGTTGTCGTTTCTACAATAAGCTGCATTTTACTCATTAGAACATCTGAGTTGTATTAGACTTTTACTGAACCGTACAAATAGTGCATATATTGAACCTAGAAATTATTGGGCTGTGATCACTTTTTCGACATCTTGATAAAAAAACAAACACTAAGCTTTCTTATTTAAAATGTCTCTCTCCTCTTTTTTCTAGGTTGGTTTTTTTTTTGGTTTTTTTTTTGGTTTTTTGTTTTTTGCATAAGTGTTGAATAGCTTTATAAATAGACCAGTCTACCTGACATTTTCCTTTCCTCATTCATATTTTATCCTACCTTGGTCAAATGTATTGTCTGTAAGTGCTTTAAAATGAAGTTTTCTTTGTAGTTTCTGCAAATACAAGAGCCAAGGTAAAGTAGTTTAAGAAGCCAAAGCGATCTACATGGCAGATGTTCTTTTTGCCCCTTACAAATACAACTTGACATACGGACATTAGTAGCTGAAAATGTGGGATGTGAGTATTTTTACCCTGACATTCTAAAATACTTCCACTCTGTTTCAGGGAAAGTGAGACTTCAGCACTGTTAAATGTTAAAGTGAGGTCTAATTGAAAAGTTGAAGTTAAAAGTTAGCATTATTGGATTTTAATGGGCTTTGGAAGTTCTTAGGACATCACTAATTATTCCACTAATATTTCTGTATTCACAGTATTCATTTAGGCAACAGAGGGGAACAGTTACTTACGCTGCTACAAAATTAATGGGCTCACCTACACCCCTGTACGATAGAGGCAATTATTTGGTGATTTTCTTTTAATATTGGGCACCTGTGTGCATTAAAATTTCCAGATGAGGTCTTAGAAATGCATAAGTGGTTTCCTGTGTCTTAGCTTTCATTTAGAAATATAATTACAGCAGGTATAATTATAATATTCATTTCTGATTTTCATTCTGTTAAAACAACTCTAGACGTAACTTTCCTGACTTGCTCAGTAACAGAAACTCCTAAAAGTCTGCGAATCAAATCTTTGAGGGTTACCTCTCCCAGACAATAATGACTGTGCCTGCAGCCCCACATGCATTTTTGATTATAAAGAAGCTGATGGAATAAGTAAAGTGACATTGATTCCTTAGCAGATTTGATTCAGTTACACTTTTCTTGAAGAGCCAGTTTCCATTTTTAGGTGTTAGTTTAACCAAGCTTGTTGGATGTCCCCTTATGGCTATCTAAAAATGATGCAATCAGTCTGTAATTTTTACCTATTTTTCCCTTTCTCAGAATATCTTTAGGAATTTTCCCCAATTTTTTAGGAAATAATGCAGCTTATATTCATAATAGTTTATTTATTAAAAAAAACAAAAAACACATGTAGCTGTTTTGCTTTAGTCACACCTAACGTCATTAGTGATATCTTTGGCAAAGAATTTCCTTTCAAACTCATTCTTCTTAGTCGCACAGAATGCATCAGGACTAAATTTTAATATTGCTAACTATCAGTTCTTTCTCCACTTCCCCCCAAAAAGCCAGAAAGGTAAATTTCTATATGAAAGTAAATGTGTCCTACATTAAAATATAAATGAATTTTGACTTATGTTTCCAATCACTTTCCTTCTTTTAGGGATGATACATTTTACATTAGAATATATTCTATCCATTGTAATTAACCTGGTCTGTTAAGTAGAAGATTGAATTACTTTTGTTCTAATTGCAGATATAGTAGATTTTACCCTCTATCATTTTATTTTGGTTTTCCCTTGTCCTGTT
Organism: Ursus arctos; assembly: GCF_023065955.2. Lineage (NCBI taxonomy): Eukaryota > Metazoa > Chordata > Mammalia > Carnivora > Ursidae > Ursus > Ursus arctos. The sequence continues at coordinate 74,631,071 of NW_026623089.1, forward strand.
TTGTTTTCTTCTGTTCTCTATATTTTTTTCTCTCCTTTTTGTTTTCTTTTGGATGGATATTTTTTTCCTTGCCCCATGCATGTATCCTTTGTGTATTTGTAAAGTTATATACTCTATTTTATTTAATAAGGGTTACCTTAGAAATTTTAACATACACGTACCTAAAAATATCAATATACCCTCCATCCTGAATACTATTTAGAATCTTAGGTCATTTAAATTTAGTCCCTCCCATTGAAATTTGTATATTATTGTTTTTGGATATTTTACTCTATTTTTTTAGCCACACACAACAATATAATTACTGTGTTGTAGAGTCTATGCTTAAGTAGAGTTATTCAGACACTTGATACTTTCTTTGCTTTTTCATGTCTTCCTAAGTCTTAGATCTTCCCCTGGAATCACATGCCTTTCACTTAAGGGACACAGTGTAGAATGTTGTTGGTGCCTTTCCATGCTACTCTCTGAGGGTGCTAAGACCTTCTATGACTCCCCTTTTTGTTGGGTGTGGGGTGTTGCATGTTCTGGGTAGGTCACTTTGTATTCTGTTGGTAGGTTATGGGGCTTCTTAAATCTGTCCGTAACTATCAGTTCTGGAAAATTCTGTTCTCTCTTCTTGACTTTCTGATTCGATGTTTGCTAAACTTGATCACTCTCAGTGCTTTGTCTCAAACTTGCTTTTAGATTTTTGGTCTTTGTTGCTCTGTAGGGCATTCTGCATCATTTCTTTTATCCCTTTCATTCACTTCACTAATTCTCTCATCAGCGATGCCTAGGTTGCTAACACCTTCATCTCTTTTTTTTTTTTTTTTAAGATTTTATTTATTTATTCGACAGCCAGCGAGAGAGGGAACACAAGCAGGGGGAGTGGGAGAGGAAGAAGCAGCCTCCCAGTGGAGAAACCTGACGTGGGGCTCGATCCCAGAGCACCGGGATCACACCCTGAGCTGAAGGCAGATGCTTAACGACTGAGCCACCCAGGCGCCCCTCATCTCTGGGTTTTTAATTTCAATTATTATTTATTGTTTTTAGCAGTTTCTTTTTATCTATGTTCAACTATTCTCATTCTTTTTTCTTATTTTTAAGACTCTATTTACTGAAACATATTGAACGTTTTTGCTTTATACTCTGTGCCTGCGAATTCCCTTTGTGGGTAGGACTTTGCTTTTTTCCAACAAGCTCTTTTTTATGCTATTTTATTGTTCATTTTGAGGATTATTTTCACTCTAACATTTTATCTTTCTTGGAACTTATTTGGTAGGATTATTTGAGGCATAGGTTAGAGATGACTGTTTTGAAAAAGCACCTACTTCTGTGAGGAGGCTAGGCTATTAAAGATCACTTTTCTCAAATTCTCAGTTGTGATTTTTCTGTTCATGCAGGTAGAGTTTAGAACCACTGGATTTACAAATTCAGGAATTCAGATTATTATGATTTCTCCTAGAACTGAGCGATTGCTAGTGTGTGAATAAAGGCTGCTGACCCTAATGAGGAGCTGTGTTGGTTGGATTGATTCCCAAGGAAAAATTTTCCCCTGCACTCAACAGCAAAGTTTAAGCCAGGCGGTTTTCTTTGCAGTTTTGGGGTGGTGGTGGCAGTGGAGGCTGGAAAGGAGAGGTGAATTCCTCAGTTGCCCTTAAAGTGAGAACTGAGCATTCTGGGAAAGGTGATCTTATTAGACTCACTTCCACGACTGGGGCTCAGGTCTTGCTTCCTATTCTCTGCGCCGCTCATGACCTCAAGAATTAATTTTAAGTTCACCTAGATCAGCAAAATGCCCTCTAAGTGGAACTACCATTAGCACAAAGGTTTTTGTATCCCTGCCTTTACTTAGTTTTTGGCCTGCATATCTATTTTTTTCTCTCCATCTCCATGACATGTCTAGGAGGAGTACTTGTGATCTTTTTCCAGCTCTTACTGTTGTGTTCACTAGTCCCGGTCCTGGTGCTTAGTGTGACGTATTGAGTGTAGTGGTTCCAGTATAGGTTTTAGAGTGAGATCTCCCCACCTGTGCTATGAGCCATCTTTGTGATGATGAGAAAGTGACTAATCTCTTTGCGCCTCGGTTCTTTGACCTATAAAATGTACTCAGTGGGAAAGATGTCCTGAGATACTATGTGAGGCATCGGTCTGCCTGACTCTCACCTTCATCATTCCTCAGTCCCCAGTTGACAGTTATATGGCTGTAGAGGGAAAAGTTCCAGGAGTTGTGGAAGGACAAAACAATGAGCACAACGTGACCACCGTGACATCCATGATGGGGACGGAAGGGACATAAGTCCCGAAGAAGTGAGAACAGAGATGGTGTTTGTGTACCTGAGAATTCCCTGGTCTCAAAGAAGTCTTCATTGAATAAGAAAGTGATGGGAGGTTGCAGTCAGAAATGTATACATCAAAGTTTACACTTCCAGAGATGGAGTGTTTCCTTAGAGGGATTATCTCCATAAGTCAGAAGATTAGCGTGTGGTTACGGGATAGAATAGATGCAGTGAGGCAGTTCAAAGATCAATGACAGTTATTCATGCCTAAGAATTTGAAGATGAGTCATTGATTGTGTCCTCTCCATGAACACTGAAATACACAGAAGAGGAGAAAGTCGAAGTAGGAAAGGGTACACTAGAGAGTCAGAACCCACGGCCTCAAGGAAGGGTAGAGCGTGCACTACATATAAATGCATGGATTTCAGTTGGGGAAGTTTTGCAACCTTGACTCAGAGATGGTCTGGAAGCAATAAAGAAAAGTGGAAAAGAAAACAGAAAGAGGAGAACTACCCAATATTCATCAGTCACATCTTTTATAACAGGTTTCGGTCTTAAATCATGTGTTTGTTGAAAATTGAGTAGATTCAAAATTGAACTTGAAAATCCTTTAAGTTGCTTCTAAGTGTGATGCCTATTGGCACGTTAATCATTCACTGTTGAACTTGCTATATTCGGCTAGGTACATGGGGGGAGGGTTTGAAAGAAGGTTGATGATGCTGGCAACCCTCATCAATGCCTGTTCTCTGAAATGAGATCTTTGAGATTCTAAGAGGATTAAGCCCATTCGAAGAAAGAGAAATTCAAAGTGGAATCATTATTGACAATGTACATATGAGTAGTTTTATATTTTTGGAAAAATATCCTGTAAACATAATTTTTTAAAATCCTCTCTTTTTGACAACTTGCTCATTATTTATTCAGGATAGGTATTGATGCCCAAAGGGCCAAGGTCCCAAGACCGGGCTTTGTGTGTGACAGACTTCAAGAGCAAGACATTTAGAGAAAGGGACAAAGATTTATTAAGTATAGAAATAAGAAAGGAGCGACCGCACAGAGTAGCGGTCTCTCCGATGTGGGAAAGAACATTAGGGTTCGAAGCCGACGGCCGAGAAAGAATTCTTGAGAAGTCTTCGGTGCAAAAAGGTAGTTTTATCAAAGCACAGGGACAGGACCCGTGGGCAGAAATAGCTGCAATGAGGTCAGGAGGAGTGGCCCATTATATAGTTTCAAGCTAGGAAGGGATTAGGGATAGTTTAACTCTCTAAGGAATTTGGAAGCAAGGTTTCCAAGACCTTGAGGGAGCTAGCTGTTGGGGAAAAGGTCATTTATTACCGTCTAACAGATCCTCAGTCATAAAACCCTACAGATGTGTATCGGTGGGCCATTTGCTTGGGAAGTTTCCAAAGGTATTTTGATATGTTAAAGTAGACTTACAGGATCGGGGGTAGGGCTAAGATTGCCTTTTGCCCTTAGGAAAGTACTAACATTGAGGCAGCTGAGTCCCTAGAGGAATGTCACTCTGCCTGTTTCAAGGACTTGTCAGTGGGCTCTAGGTAGTCAGGAAATTTAATCATTTTTCTTCTGCCTTTGTTTCCCACATCATCTTCTCCCAGATGAGGAAGAGGACCCCCCTTTGCCTCTAATGAAAAGTTTTATAAATTTTTTAAAATTAGTTAACCATATGGGGAGGGGCTTACTCTTTAACTTTGAGCTTATTCCTTACATTGGGCCATTTATTTTCCCATTGTCTTGGTGATGTGGTTTTGGAATGTAGGTGAGGTTCAGAGCCAATGGCCAAGAAGGAATTCTTTTTTTTTTTTTAAAGATTTTATTTATTTATGTGACAGAGAGACTGCCAGCGAGAGAGGGAACACAAGCAGGGGGAGTGGGAGAGGAAGAAGCAGGCTCATAGCGGAGGAGCCTGATGTGGGGCTCGATCCCACAATGCCGAGATCACGCCCTGAGCCGAAGGCAGACGCTTAACCACTGTGCCACCCAGGCGCCCCCCAAGAAGGAATTCTTGAGACGACTTTGGTGCAAAATGGTGGTTTTATTAAAGCACAGCGACAGGACACAGGGGCAGAAAGAGGGGCTGCACCAGGGTTTGGAGGGGTGCTGATTATATAGTCTGTGGTTAGTGGAAGTAAGGAGAAGGGAGGTTTTCAAAAGAACTTTCATATGTTAAAGAGGACCTAGATACCTGAGGCCTTGCCATTGTCAAGTTAAGGTTGTTTTTCCCTCTAGCGAGGTATTAACATAAAGATAGTTGGGAGCTTCCTGGAAGAATGTCACACATGTCCCGCCCAGGAGTGGGTGCCTTTGTCCTCAGCCAGCCTTCTGCTCTCTCATCACTGGGGTTGTGGAATTACCCACAGAGAACAATTTTAAGAACGTCCAGCCTTTGTGGCTTTTAGTGCCAAAGGGAATGGGGCCTGGTAGTCTTCCATGAGTCGGATCGTGATTCTTTTTATGACCTGCTTTTTTTTTTTTTAAATGACCTGACTTTAAGGTTAAAGGTTATCCTAAAACCAAAATGGCCTTACTTCAGTCAACTTGTTTCCCGAGCCTCGCTTCCCTCCTGGCTCAGTGTATTTTTAAATGCACCTTAACCTGTTAACTTAAAATATGGCTACCTTGTGATTGTCTTAACTTAATAAATTAGGACTACTAGAAAGTGAAATTCCTTGTTTATTGAAATTGGTAGTTCGTCCGTAAGAACTGCACAGAGAAACTTAATGTACTAAGCAATCATGTGATTTTAGTGTAACCACCTTTTCTTTTCTAAATGTGATTGTATTGTGGTGCGGGGTTTATTTTAAAATACAAAGGTTTATTTGAGAAAGACAAATACTATATGATTTCACTCATATGTAGAATCTAAAAAAACAAAAGAGCAGAGTGAGACCTATAAATACAGAGAACAAAGGGAGGATTGCCAGAGGGGAGGGGAGAGGAGATGGGAGACACAGGCTTCTATGGAATGAATAAGTCACGGGGTTAAGGGATATCAATGATACTGCAATAGAACTGTATGGTGACAGATGGTCGGTACACGTGTGGGGAGCACATAGAGATGTTGAATCACTGTGTCGTATCCCTGAAACTAATGTCACATTGTGTGTCAACTGATGAGGGAACAGAAGGCAAGCTGAGGACAAAGCAGAAACTGACGCCCTGCACCCCCGCCCCCATGGGATGTACGGGACATTCCTCAGGCACCCCTGGCTGCCCAAAAGCTGGGGAAAAGAAAAAGAAATGGTTAACTAACAGAGATCACAGTCCTGCAAGACCTGAGTCTCCCTCAGTTTACACATGTCCTAGTGATTTACAAGGAAGCAGCTTTCTTATCAATAGCCTAACTTCCAGAGACCCATAATTCAGTTTCCTGGAGCCCTAACGTTACCACCCCCTCCATAAAATTGAAGGAGGCTGAGGCAGAAGGAAATGTAAATAAAATGGAATTACTTTTAAACCTGAAGCCCATGGACAAGAACTTGTGATCATTCCTCGGGAGACTCCCAACTGTCCTAATCTTAGTTCCTCAGTAGAGGGAGGGACAGCCTTGGCTTGACAATAGCAAGGCCTCCAGTGTCCAGAGTCTTCTTCAACATACGAAAGTGCTTTCTCAACCTCCCCTTTTCCTCACCTCCCCCAACCCCATGGTATATAATCAGCCACCTCTCACAACCCGGGGCAGCAGCTCTTTCTGCCCACAGGTCCTGTCCCCGTGCTTTAATAAACCACCAGTTTTGCACCAAAGGCGTCTCAAGTCTGGGTCGTCAGCTCCGGACTCCACCCCACTGAGCCTCACCTATATTCCCAACCTCACATCAACTATACTTCTATTATAAAAATTTAATTCTTTTTTTGAAAAGCACAGGCCCATGAATGTTAGTCGTAAGTACTTGAGAGTGGGGATGCAGCAAATTGGACTTAGATTCTAGAGTCGGAATGACCACAATTCAAATCCTGAAGCATAGAATAGCTAAGTGGATAAGATCTAGAACTACCGGAGTCTCGGGTTCTTCAGATAAAATAGGGAATAATAATGTATATTTCATGGTATTATGGTAAAGATGAAATAAAATGATTTAAGATATCTATAAAATTCTAAAAATATAAAGATTTAAAATCTCACAACACAAAAATGAGTAGAGGAATTCAGAGAGAAAGGAGAACATATAGTGTGATCCCATCAACATAAAGTTTAAAAATAAGCATAACTAGGGGCACCTGGGTGGCTCAGTGGGTTAAGTAGCTGCCTTTGGGTCAGGTCATGATCAAGTCCAGCATTAGGCTCCTTGCTCAGCAGGGAGTCTGCTTCTCCCTCTGCCCCTCCCCCTGCTTGTGCTCTCTCTCAATCTCTCTCTTTCTCTGACAAATAAATAAATAAAATATTTTAAATAAATTTTTAAAAATTGAAAAAATAAAAATAGTCATAACTAATCAGTTTATTTATTTAGAAATAAGCACAGTGGTTTCCTGGGGAGTGGGTATGGCTGGAAAGACAGAACATTCTGGGATGGTGGTAAAGCTTTCTTGATGGAGGTGCTAATCACATGGGTGTGTATAGTTTGCACAATTTTACTGAGCTGTTTACTTATGATTTGTCCATTGTTGTGCACATTTTTTATACCTCACTGTCATTTGCATTAACGGTAAAAAATTTATTTCAGTGGAAACACCCATGCTAATTTTAAGTTAAAGGATAATATTCAACCAGATCTTTGACATATTTGGCATTAGTCCCAAGTTTGCTCCTAGTATGTTAAAGAAATGTCTTTGATTACTTGATTCAAACTCTGATTTTAATTTTAGTTGGAAATGTGCTTTTCATTTCTTATCTATCCTTTATTAAATGAACCCTGAGTTCAAAGCTTAAAAAGAAACACTTTGATAACTATTTTTCCTTTGTTCTTCTCCTTTTGTTGATAATGTGATCTAATGTTGAAATCTAATTACTGTCCCTCTAATGCCAAAAACTAAGATCTGCCATTCTGTGAAACATACAGACCGTCTGCGGAGATGAGCTGGTCTTAAGCTGAGAATTTTGACTTCTTAGAAAATTCAAAAAAATATTTTATCCCAAAGTGAAATATCTGTTTGTTTACTAGCTGGTTAGAGTTATCCTGAATTGTTTTCCGTGGTTAAGCACATATATAGAATTTGAAGCTGGAGAATGAAGCTAATGGTAACTCTTAATATACATTCGCTGTTATTATCATTATTTATATCCCAACTTTACCACTCAGTATGGAGCCCTTGGCTGTTGAAATTTAGTGAGAATTCAAATTTCAATTTCTGAGTCCCATTAGCCTCATTTCAAGTGTTGAGTAGCCCTATGTGGCTAATGGCTGCTGTGTGGGACAGAACACAGAGCTTTTCCTTCATCATAGAAAGTTCTCTTGGACAGCACTAACTTGTGTAATTGGAATAATGCATTCCTCAGAGTTTTTATTAAAGAAGATGATGTTTTATAGAATCCTTAGCATTATAATGGCAAGTCAAAAATTCTTGATACATATTTAATAATATCTTTAGTAAAAATAAGAGTAACCGAACATTAAAATAATAATAATAATAAGGTGTATGTGGCCTTGTATAAATTCACTGAGACTCTCATAGCCATCATTCCTCTTCCAAATTTTCCATTATGAAATAATTCTCAAATCGACATTCTGAAAAATCTCCAAAGTAGAAGCCATAGAAGTAGACAAGTAGATGATATTCACCACTTCAATTTAAAAAAATCGTAATAATTTCTGAACAACTATTTCCTCTTTTAAATTCTAAATGTTAAGAAACCTTAACATGTAGATCGTAAGTACCTACAACTAGGAACAAATCTGGTTAATTAGGATATGGAATGATTAAAAAGGAACCTGGATTAGATTCTAACCTTCTCTAATTATGACATGGCATTAACTAATATGGATTTATTGGTTAATAAACTCTGAACTTTTCTCTTACTGTCATTTGAGATCTTTTAGTGCGTTATTTTATTTTTCCCCTTCAGGAAATAGGCTAGATCACAACGACTGTCACATGCTATGCCTATTACACAAGACAATGGCTAGGTAAACAATCGTGCCATCCTTTAACCAATTTGGATCACAGCCCAGAGTCGAACCCTTCAGACATGCCAATCAAAACACTTAATTCACCAGGCTGGACTCTGTTACAACAGAGTCTGTGTCCTTCCTATTCACAATTGAGTAGTCATCATTCTAATAACAACCATTCACCCTGTGGACACAAAGCCTGTTAACCTACATAAGGATACCCAGAACAATAGACTTTTAGGAGGGTTGTATTGTGTTATTATTACAAAAGAACATCAGTTTTAGAAACAGAAATAAGCCCTTGAATACAGGTTGTTTTTTTCCTGCTTATTTATTATACCCTGTGTCTTTTCCCTCCTAGGCTACCGACAAAGATACTGGCAATTACAGCGCCATGGCATACCGACTCATTATTCCACCCATTAAAGAGGGAAAAGAAGGATTTGTGGTGGAAACATATACGGGGCTCATCAAAACTGCTATGCTCTTTCACAACATGAGGAGGTCCTACTTCAAGTTCCAAGTCATCGCGACTGACAACTATGGGCAGGGGCTGAGCGGTAAAGCAGATGTCCTGGTAAGTAGATTGACCTGATTACGGGAGGCATGTGCACCTGCTAGTCTGTGGTCGATGTTTCCAACTCACGGAACTTTTGCATTTATTCGAAATAGGTTTTCTAAAACATAAATGTGATTAATTTTCATCCAGGTTGTTGGTAGCCACAGTTTGGGTTATAAAAGGTATTGCTTTAAAGCTGTGTATTTTTTTGACATTTGGGAAATACATCGTAATATGTTTTCATATATGACTGTGACAGCAGTTCCGCAAGTGTTGGATTTGCATTTGGTCTGTAGATTGCATTTTTAATATAGAATTGGCTGGTGCTACTCAAAATTTTTAAATGCTTCACCGTGTTGTACTGTAGAAATTAAATGTATGAAATTTTTATTACTGTTTAGATTCCTTTTAGACCTTTCGTAGTTAAGAAAACAAAAGGAAATGTCTTGGAGCAAATTCGTGTTCCAATAGATGTAATTTCCTTCTTTTACCAAAATCCCCAATGATGGCAAATACCACTTTTCTCGTCTTTGTCTTAGGCTGCACACAATCTTTGTGGTAGAGTATTCCCAAGGGCAGTTTGACATTGCTGTTTATTCAAGCTATTCAAACCAATTCTTCTGTCCTATGAAATTTCTGCCAACTTGGAAGCATGGATTGTTTGGACTTTGATGAATCTAGTAAACATTATAAGTTATAATTACTACAGGAAATACTTGTCACAGGAAGACAGAATCAAGTATAGTTTTTTTTATTTTCTGCTGTTTACATCTTATTAGATCTTCATTTTCACAGTTCCCCTCCGTTAGTTCTCTGGACAAGTTTAACCTTCTCATATACATAGACATCATAGGTCACATTTTTCTTCTAAAGAGATCATCATGAAGACCAACTGCCATGACCGTGGTGGGTATGAAGGCCAGGATGTCCTCCTTTAGAGCAAGAAAGCTGCACTAGAATAAGCAAAGGCCAATCTAAGCCAAGAAGCTTTTGACATAGAAGACTTTAAACTTGACATTGATTTTTAATTGAGTGAAGACCTGTAAACCTAATGTGCATAACATTGCTATCTCCCTTCCCCTTATTTCAGGACCGCACAATGTGGTGCTCTCAGGCTAGACAGTAAGGTCACCACACTAAGGATAAATAAAATACTACAATAACGGGGGCGCCTGGGTGGCTCAGTTGGTGAAGCATCTGCCTTTGGCTCAGGTCATGATCCCAGAGTCCTGGGATCAAGCCCCGTGTCAGGCTCCCTGCTCTGCAGGAAGCCTTCTTCTCCCTCTCCCTCTGCCTCTCCCCCCAGCTTATGCTCTCTTGCTGTCAAATAAATAAAGTCTTAAAAAAAACTATAGTTGCATAAATAAAACATAACTATATAGGTTATCTACGTAATATGGACATGAACAATGTGAAGTTTATGGGTTTTTTATTTGACTCTGTGAACTATTGTGTGGAAATTTAAAAGTATACCTTTAAAATTACCCAAAATACATTTAGAAAGAAAGAGTTTTTCAAAGTAATCATAATGTGATATATTTATAAATTATATATATATATATATATATATATATATATATATATATATATATATATGGAAAACTTCCTAGCAAAACCATTTTTATGGTAAGATCAGAAATCCTTTCAGTCAAGAGAAGGGAGATGTGGAGAGAAATAATTTTGATGTAGAGGGAACAGCGTGTACCAGAACAGGAAGGAAGAGAAAGGATGGCAGCCTGAAGACCCAACAGGTGTTTTCTCTGCCTGGAATCGGAGTGAGGCAGAGTGAATGAGAGCCACCGCTGGACATGCGGTGGGTGGCTCCCATGATAGCCGTAGGCTGTATTGAAAGTACTGGAACTCCTTTCTAAAAGTAGTGGGAAAGCATTGGAAAATTTTTAGTAGGAGTGAGTGAAGGTAAGATTTTTAAGTTGGATGAAACCTTGCTTATTGGGAATCTGGTTCTCCCCTAAGGATACCATTTGCATGGATGTCTTCCAGGAGCAGTGACTTTCCTTTGCCTCCTCTCCTGTTTGTTTGCCCAGACCACATGCTGGCAGAGGAGGACCCTCATGCAGGACATGGCTCCTTCCCTCTTCCTCTGAACCAAGCCTTGATTCTCCCCACCTGCCCCTGTGACTCACTGGCCCCCTCACATTATTGCTGCAGTCTCCCAAACCTCGTGTCTGTCTCCAACATGCTCAGAGAGTTTAGCTTCTGGTTACTGTTAACCATTTCCAGCAATTCCAGATTTGGGACAATTTTATTACACACAGATGATTCCTCCAGGATGCTGAATGTACAGTTCCTTCAATGCCTCTCCTGTAATGACTTCACCCTCCTCCCTGTTGCAACCACTAAAAACCCATGATTTTTGCCATTACCAGTTAATGTGTCCCCTCTATAATCTCCATTTCAGACCTCCCAGTCTTTGAATGTTAACACTGAATGCATCCAGCTAACACCAGCGCTCTGGGTCTCCACCAGGACCTTCAGTCCATTTAGCATAATATATTTTAACTGCCAACCCCACCCCCATACTGCCATGGTTTCCCTCTTCTGCATACTAACTTATAGTACAATAGTGAGTGCCATAACCACTCAGCCACATAAGACTTGAACTTCCTTGCCCTTTCTCCCAACGTCATATTCATTGGGCAAAACCATAACTAAATAATTCCAACATTCTCCTCTCTCCAGACCTATAGTCAGGCTGAATATATCCTCAAAAATATACACAACTGTATAGTCTTCCTTTATTTTTTTAATGATTTATTTATTAGAGAGAGAAAGAGAGAGAGAAAGCATGTGGGGGTGGGGGCAGAGGGAGGAGAGAGAGAATCCCAAGCAGACTCCCCCACTAAGCACAGAGCCCGACACTAGGCTCATGACCCTGAAATAATGACCTGAGCCGAAACCAAGAGTAAGATGCTTAACTGACTGAGCCACCCAGGCGCCCCAAGTATAGTCTTATTTTCAATTAATAACGAAAGCCCCCAAGTGAGTGCTTGTGTGGTCCCATAACCACACTATGCTTCCCAGTCCATCCATACTTCTCTCCTAGAAGGGCCCCTTCCGTGTAGTCCTCCAGTATCTTCCTCATCCTGCTGTTGCCTAATTAATTGCCATTCTGTTTCACTGAAAGATAAAATCAAAGCTTTTAGAAGGCTACTTCTGCAATCCCACCAGTCTACTTACCAGAATTTATACCAATATTTTCTTTGCCTTCTTTCTTCCTCATTTAAAAAAATTTTAAAATATTTTATTTATTTATTTGATAGAAAAGCATGAGTAGGGGGAGGGGCAGAGGGGAAGCAGTCTCCCAGGGAGACTGATGCAGGGATCTATCCCAGGACCCTGAGATCATGACCTGAGCCGAAGGCAGATGCTTCACCAACTGAGCCACCCAGGCACCCCTTTCCTGCTCATTTAGATGAGTTCTCCATGCTCCTACCCTCCCTTCCACCTGTACAACAGATCCACTTCCCGCCCTGCAGCTCTGCGACATTGTTTCTGCAGCTCTCCCGTTTCTCTTATAAGTTAACAGTATGTCTCCCCTTCATTTGATTGTTCTCATAACCATGCTTTTGTCCTAGCTTCAAAATAATAATAATAATAATAATAATAATAATAATAATAATAATAATCGTCTTGACCTACATCTTCTCCCAACTCCCACTCCATTTCTATGTTCCTCTTTCCAGACACAAATTGATGCCAGGGTGAACTCTAATTTCTCACCATGCAATCTCTCTTAAACCGTCTCTAATTATAAATCCACTCCCAGCACTTACCAGAACTCTTATGTCACCGCCATCCACGACGTCCCTGTGACTAACGCACTGGTTATTCTACTCGTTCATCTCTTACCTCACTGTCCATCCCTTCTCAGTATCCTTGGCTGGTTCATCATCTTCTCCTAACCTCTTCATATTGATGTTTCTTCCAGGGCAGACATTAATTCTTTTCTACCTCTACCACTGACTCAGTCAACTCATTCAGTAACCAGTAAAACTGTAAAATGTCATCTACGTGCTAAAAAAAAAAATAGCACATTTATGTCTTGGCCCCAAAGCTCATTTCTCAACAGCAAGTTCATACATTTGTGTGCACATGCAACAGTAAGGCTGGGATGTCTTAAAGGATGCCTGTTTAATGTTTCCTGAACTGAGCTCCTGTTCCTCATCACACGCATTCCCTCTGTAGTCTTCCTAAACTCCTCAGTTTTACTGGTGACTAGATCATCTTTGAGTTACCTAGGCTAAAAAGTTCTTGATTGCGTTCTCTCCTAAATCACTCCCTGAATCCCTCAGTAAATACTGTTGTATTCATATATGCTGTCTATACATCATCTGTACATTTTTCGACACTTCTCCTGTGACAGCATGGTTGAAACCACCATCATACTTCACCTGATCATTAACGTGCCCCCATATTTCCGCTCTTACCCCACTCAAGTCTGTTGTTAGCAGCAAAGTGTTCCTTTAAAAGGTAAGCCAGGTCCTATTATTTCTCTGCTCAAAATCTTCTCATCTCCCCCCAGGTTCTTTCAGAGAAGTTAGGTCATTCTAGAAGGTGACCTTCTGTAGTTAGAAGGCCTTCAATGACTTCATCTCTACTATTCTCCATCTAACTCATTCAGATCCAGTAATACTGGCCAATTTGCTGTTTTCCAAACAGCCAGACACGTCCTCACTTTAGAGATTATGCAGTGCTGCTGTTCTTTCCACAAATGTGTTCATGACCAGCTCCCTCATCTCTTGCAGATATTTGCAAGGATGTATTTCACAGTGAAGCCTACCCCGACCACCCAGTTTAGTGTTGCAGCCCTACTGTGTCACTCCACAGCTCTTTACTGTTTGCTCTTTACAGTGGACTTACAATATTCATGTTCATATTTCCCCATGAAAACTCCATGAGGAGAGTTTCTTTGGTTTGTTTTTAATTATTTTATTCCCTGATGTATCTCAAGTGCCTAGAATAATTCCTGACATACAGTGAGCACTCATTGCCTATTCAATGGATGAATGGCTTCTCTCATACAATGTAGGTTAGCAGCTCTCGAAGTGTGGTCCATGGAACACGAGGATCCCCCAAATCATTTCAGGGTTCAGTATGGTCAGAACCTTTTTTTAGTGAGAATGCTAGGACATTGTTTGATGTTTTACTATATTGTATTTGCACCACTATTTTCATTGTATCCTTCAGAGTCATACACAAAGGAAAAAAAAAAAAAAAGCCTGAAAAGTGCCCTTATTCATAAGCAGTAAAACTTACTAATTTTAACAAATCTCCACTCGTGACTAAACACCTTTTCAATATTTTCTGTAATGAAGTGGGAAGTATGCAGAAAGCATTTCTGCTGTAAAAGGAAGTAAATTGTAGTCTCAAGGAAAAGCTCTATGCAAGCTGAATTTGCTGGGGTTTTTTTTCGAGGAATAGCTTTTTATTTGAAAAAAAATAACGAGATAAAATATGATTATTCAAACTTGAATATGAACAAAGTGAGATAGCCAATTTAAGGAACACAACAGACAGTGTTTGCTGCTAATGATAACATCCAAAACCACAAATTAGAATATTGGAAACTTGTATTCACTCACCACTGTGAGTTTGACAGCTTCCCATTACTTAAAGATGATGAGATCAATGGGCATATTAAAGAATGTGATTTTTTTCTTGATATCGTGTAATGTAATGTGTCAGTATTTGAAAAATCTGCATTATTCAATGAACCAGTATTTTCCAAAGGACCAATTCATGATGTTAAAACATCACTGTGGGTAAAGATCCACTCAAAGTGCAAAATAGAGAAGTAGGTTTTAACGTAGCTAAACCCAATTTTCAATTTCACACCGAAACTACTATTTGACTACCACGGGTTTGGGTGTAGTATCAAAGACTATACAACACTCTCTAAAAAGGATTATTAAGCTGCCTCTTCCTTTTCAAGAGAAATGACATTGCACCAGAGGCCAGTCAGGAGAGACAGTGACCAGTCTAAGCAAGAGATGGTGAGGGTCTCTAGAGCTTTGCTGCCCAGAGTGTGAGTTATTTGTCCTGTGTGGCTACTGAGCACTTGCCTTTGTCATTATGTCACATTGAGATGTATTATAAGCATAAAACACACACTGAGTTTCAAAGACTTGGTATAAAAAATGTAAAATGTCTCCTTAATAAGATGTTTTGTACTCATTATGTGTGAGAATAATAATATATTAATATATTGGGTTAAATGTATTATTAAATGACTCACTATTTTTTTATCTTTCTATTGTGGGTACCAGCATATTTAAAATGACATATCGGGCATGTATGTGTGGCTTACATTAATTTTTTTTTAATTGGACAGCACTGTCTAAACTGGAACAAATGGAAGGGGAAAAAAAGGAAAGCTAAGAAATTTATGAAGAAGGATTAAAAGGACTTAGAAATAATAGAATTTGTAAACTGGCAAGTTCTGGTTTTAGAACGTTGTGCTTCACAAATGTTACTTTTCCTTCTTTAGACTGTTGCTCATAATTTTAATGCATTACAGAGATTGATCCCAACAATGATAGAATATGTTTTTAAAAAGTCTTTATAAGTAGAATTTTATAAGCAGAATTGTTATGGTTGGTATAATAAACTGACAGGTGTATTTCCAGAAATATTTGCATACTCTACTAGGAAAGTAACATAAATAAAATATAGGAATCTTAAACATGTAAATACCTTTGTTATAGATGATAAATGAAGCCAAGATTCAGGATTGTAACATTTCTTTGAAAGATCAAAATTTAAGCTCTATCAGCTTATTCTCTTGGTTGGCGTATAGTGAAAAATGTATGTGTTCTCCGTAAATCATATATTATACTTTTAAGGAGATATAAAACTTTTAAAGTATTTATAGGTTAGTCTGAGACAAATACTTTTGGAGTTACATGCAATCTGAATTTTGTTATTTTTATCAGAATTATAACTACATTATTTTTTATCTTAAGAGTACAAAAGTATGTCTTCAAAAGTTAAGATCAAAAAATCTTATTGATAAATTGTGAGCTTAATAATGTATATATTCTGGAGGAAGTTAAATCTTTTTTTTTTTTTAAGATTTTATTTATTTATCGGACAGAGAGAAAGCACAAGCAGGAGGGAGAGGCAGACTCCCTGCTGAGCAGGGAGCCTGACGCTGGGCCCTGGGATCTTGACCTGAGCTGAAAGCAGACAGTTAACCGACTGAGCCACCCAGGCGCCCCGGGAGGATCTTAAATCTTAATTCATTTTGTTAGTTCAGATAGAATTTAACCCCAAAACTCATTAGCAAATTAAAAATTCCCTTGAGTAAGTACTTTATCCTTCTGAATAAAAAGAAAGTACCAACTCTCCTTAAAAGACAAATGATAGAGTTATTACTATCATCAAGGCCAAATTTTGCTCCCAGGTTGAGTCCCTAGCGCATGAATTGATTTCTTTCCAAAAGATTTCTTGTAAACGAGCTTCTGAAACTTCAAAACATAATTACACAAAAGGAAATCCTACCACTTCCCTGCACCCACATATAACTAATCTTCTAGTTTTTCCTTGCCCTATAATTAGTAAGAACCTAACACTCATACATAATAGATCCTTGGGTGTTTGCCATGGTAGGCTGATTTTGTAACCAAAAACTCCAAAAAATGTCAGAGGCTTAACATAACAAATTTTATTTTTCTCTCAGGGGACACAATAAGAGTATATATGATTGGGTGGTATTCTTGACAGCATTCCAGAAAATGGAGATTTAGGGACTCCAGCTCTTTCCACCTTGTGTCTTTGACCTTCTTTAGGGTTTCTTAATTCAGATTGAGACCAGGAAAGAAAGGGAACCCATAATAAAAGACAAAGTTACACCAAAAGTATGTTAAACCCTTTTTCTAATGAAGTCAGATTTTTTTTCTTTCTTTCTTTTTATTTTTTGGTAAAGCCACAATCAGGATCCATGCACATGTTTTTGGGAATTTTGGACATATGGTCCCAGATGCCAATAATGAGTTAGAGGTACAGGATTGGAACTGCTTGTATGAACTGTTTGCTCCTAGGTGATAATCAGACCCCTGACTTAATATAGTCTGTACACATGAATTATGAGACTCACACATGGTTTGAAAGATTTCTATTTATTTGAAATATTTCATATAATATTTTGGATTTCTTCTCTTGGAAAATAGATCCAGCAAATCCGGACCTTTTCTCCCACATGGCAATATTCATTAGAGATGAGTCGTGGGCTCTCTGATTCATCACACTCCCATTTCTATCATTTCACACTTTTGGCTACTTCCCTCATTTATGTTACATGACTGGTTCCTGAAGACCTTTGAGTTAGTGACTTCTGATAGGGCTTTGATGCACAACCATATGTAGAGAACCTGGAGCCTATATTAAAAATACATGCCAACATGAAGTTGTTCCGTAGTATAAATTATATTCAGATGTGTGGTGCAAAATACTGTACTAATCCAGAGCATTCAATTCATAGTTCCGGTGACTATGCATTTATACATTTTTAGTGGGTCGTAATATATGTGCAGGACAATATGCAATTTAACTTTATATTTTCTGTATCCATATTGGTTATTAGTAAAGAGCATGTGTTCTAGAGTTAGCCTGCACTTAATCAGGGCCAAGATATTAAAAGTCTCTTTATTAGTTTTCTTATTTAAAAAGTGGAATGGGGGCACCTGGGTGGCTCAGTCAGTGGAGCATTCAACTCTTGATTTCCACTCAGATCATGATCTCAGGATCGTGGGATGGAGCCCTGCGTCTCACTCCATGTTGAGTGTGAAGTCTGCTTAAGATTCTTTCCCTCTCCCGTTGCGCCTCCCCCTGCTCTCTTTCTCTCTAAAATAAGTAAATCTTTTAAAAAATAATTAAGAAAAATAAAAAGTAGAATAATAGTAATTACTAGCTGATATGGTCGTATTTAGAATTAAATGAGTGAAAACCTATCGAGTATTGAGGAAAAAAGGTAAATGATAGGTCATAAACGCTGAATAAATACTATTTTTTTCATTTTTTCTAAATAAGGTCACAGAAGGAATTCCATAAATGTTAGCAGGATAGAATTGATTTGTAGGGCGCCTGGGTGGCGCAGTCGTTAAAGCGTCTGCCTTCGGCTCAGGGCGTGATCCTGGCGTACTGGGATCGAGTCCCACATCAGGCTCCTCCGCTGTGAGCCTGCTTCTTCCTCTCCCACTCCCCCTGCTGTGTTCCCTCTCTCGCTGGCTGTCTCTCTGTCACATAAATAAATAAAATCTTTAAAAAAAAAAAAAAAAGAATTGATTTGTAAACAGCTGCTAAAATGAGCTCATTTTAGTCCCATATGTAAATGTGAATGTATCTCTTTATTCACACACACATAGAATTGGCTAAAGCAGACACGAAGACTACGTAGGATGATCGTATAGAGTGAATTATTGGAACCAGTCATATCTCAGCTTCTTAGTCACACTGGATAATTGATCTCTTGAGATTTGTAAAACCTGTGTTCTCCATTATCCTGAGTGTCCTTTAATAACCTACTTAGAAAAATAAACACACCCTTTTTCATGTGTTAGAAAATATCCAACCAACCAAACAAGCACAAATCAGCCACGCTGGAAGTCTAAGTAAGTTAGACTTACTTCTAAGTAAATCCTGATCGTGCGTCAGTCTCCATCTGCCCCAACATCTAGAGGAGCTTGTGTACCTAAAGTTACCATTCATTCCTCCAGGACAAGTGGGAAACCACTGGGTCCATGCATAGGAGGGAAGAAATAGAAGCGTTATGTTTAGGTTATAGAAATGCTGGTGAGTTCTGAACGGGCTCTGGCTTTCCCCCCTTGCAGGTTTCTGTGGTCAATCAGCTGGACATGCAGGTCATCGTTTCCAACGTACCCCCGACTTTGGTGGAAAAGAAGATAGAAGATCTTACAGAGTAATGGATTTTTCTTTACTTATATATTGATTTTCATATGGTTATAATTTTATTGGATTAGATCCTTTTAATCATTACAGGGTTCAGATTAAACATATAAAATGCCATCTTAACAATTCAGGGGACCCTTTTCCTGAAGTAGATAGCTTCATTTAACGTATGTGAAGCTTCTGAGAGTGCCTGCGAATAGGTATGGAAATGAGATGTGAGAAGATCTTATTCAGTATGCTTTGACTGATGCATCAACATTATCTTAAAACACTGCTTATAAGAAATAAATCCTAACATTCATTATTAGAGTATATATCTTGATTTTGTGGCCCCAAATGATTCAAAAAGCTCATTATCTCAGCGATCCAGCTAGTCCAAGGAATGCTATTTCTCAAAGTGATGTATCTAGGTGGCTAAAGCTTATCCTTTCAAAAACCATGAAGATTAATTTTAAACAATACATATTTTGGATTCTTCTAGAATATATGCTACATTGTACCTTTTGACCTAACCTGTCACTGTTGACTCAGACAAAGTTGTGACTTTATGAAGCTACAGTTCTCTAATATTCAGAATGGTACTGAGGATTATTACAGTGCCTTTCTAGTTCACTCTAAGCGACCTGAACCTAGCCTGACGTCATTTCATAATTTTTATATGGGCACACACTTGTTATTCTGTGTCTTCCCTTGAGTTCAGGCTGACAGATGTCAGTTATCACTGCTTCTCTCTAACAAAGTATCTTTCAATCCAAGTTGGCAGAAGAAGCTTCAGATATCAGATAGCTAAACTTTCTGTAATTAGGTGTCAAATACAATAGGAAAAGCAGTGATGGAATCATGAGTGTTTCTCCCTTAATGAAAACCTATGTGCTCTGTAACAATTATTTCTTGCAGTTTCACAAACTTAACCTTTGTGTGTCATGTACAATGTCCTATGGAGAAGGTGATTTTCAATGTGTATGCTTGGACTATCAATCATGCAGTGTCTGGTTCTGCAAAAGGGCTATATACACATTTAGCCTTTGTCAGAATAATAGCTGATTACACCTGAGAAAACCTGGAATCGCGCCTGTCTCTTAGCTGCTTTAGTGTTATCTGTGGAAGCAGGCTTGCTCTGATTGTACCATCCAGAAGATGGTACAACATCGTTCATCCTCTAGCCCTTCATTCTGCTTTATTTTTCTTCACATCGTTATCTAATATTTTCATTATATGTCAACTTCCCACCAAAGTGTAAGCTCCATAAGGATAGGAAACCTATCTTTCATTGCTAAAATTCCAGGCATATAGTGGGCACCTAAAGCATTTTATTGAATGAAAATTTTATACAAGCAAAATCATGATTCCCCTTTTTCATAGTGAGACAACATTGATGAAAACAAAACAAAACAAAAACAACAACAAAGAAGTATAATTTCATAGCAGGTTATATGATTTCTTCCTCTGAAGTGGAAATGAAGATCTGAATGAGAAAAACCAGGCATCTTTCAAGTCTTGAAAGAAATGTATCCCTGTGAAAGGAGCTTTGGGCTCTGTAACGGTTTAGAATCACGAGCTGAGGCAGATTACTTCATCTTCCCCAGACTGCATCACATTTCCAGTCATCTGTTCACAGAAACTAATAAAGCTACTATCATGGGGTTGTTGTTGAGAACTAAACAATATCAGCCACCCAGGACAATGGGAATTGTGACTCTCAAGGAATAACAGATATTCTAAGAAATGAGGTTAGTGACCCCATCAGGACGGTAAAGACAGAGACCCCAGTTCTTCCATTCTTTCCAAAGAGGGTAGTTTAGTATGGAGCTCAGATGATGGGTTCAAACATACAAGTTTGAATCTTATTGTAGTCATGTGACCTCCAGGCAGGAGACTTCACACTGAGGGACACACCTCCTCATCTTGAAAATTGAAACAAGGGCACCTGGGTGGCTCAGTGGGTTAAAGCATCATTTGGCTCAGGTCATGATCTCAGGGTCCTGGGATCAAGTCCCACATTGGGCTCCCTGCTCAGTGGGGAGCCTGCTTCTCCCTCTGTCTGCTGCTCCCCCTGTTTGTGCACGCATTCTCTCTCCTTCTCTGTCAAATAAATAAGTAAAATCTTTATGAAAAAAAGAAAAAAAAGAAAAGAAAATTGGAACAAGAATGGTAATCCCATGTTGCCTTGAAAGAATCAAATATAAATTTGCTTGTGTGGTAAGCATAGTGAGCACATGCCTGATTCCTTATTGTAGATTTTTAAAAATCTGTGTTAATTTAGAGATCCTTAAGCACAAAAATTTCTGATCCCTTTGGAAAATAGACTATTTTTTTAGAGTAATTTTATATTCACAGCGAAATTAAGCAGAAGAATTCCCATATGCCCCTTCCCCCACACACGTAGCTTCCCTCCCTATCAACATCTCCCACCAGACTGGTACATTGTTACAACCAGCAAACCTACACCGACACATCGGGATCACCCCAAATTCATAGTTGACAGTAGGTTTACTCTCGGTGGCATACATCCTGTGGGTTTAAACTAATGTATAATGACGTCAATATAGAATGGATCCACTGCTCTAAAATCCTCCTGTCTCCACCCCCTTCTTCTCTTCCCCTGGCAGTCACTGATCTTTACTGTCTCCATAGTTTTACCTTTTCCAGAATGTCATGTGGCTGGAATGATAGGCTTGTAGCTTTTCTGATTCCTTTCTGAACGTGGCTAGTGGCAGTGATAAGGACTGCTAGATCTGATTCAGCCCCAGTCAGCACCACACACTCCCTGAGCATGGGGGGAAGAATCGAAATACACGTGTAACCATGTAACCACAGAATGACAGTAATGGGAATCTGAAGAGAATAAATAAGCTTTTTTTTTTTTTTTTCCCTGTTGGGAGAGGATAACGCTCTAAATCAGGACTTGGCCAGTTGAAGCACACAAGCTAAATGCAGGCTGTTATCTGTTTCTGGAAATAAAGTTTTACTTACACAAGTATTGTCATTAAAATCACTAATGTAAAAGTATTGTTTCTAAATTTTAAATTACTGTGAACAGTTAAAAATTATAATGGAAAGAAATAATGTAAAAACTTTTAAATAATGTTATATACATTATAAACATGTTTTAAAATGTATTATGAGTCTACTAACGTTAATATTTATAAGACTGCTGTCTGTCCCTTTATAGATGGTATCCTGGCCGCCCACCCCCAGCTCTGAGTAAGGAGAGGGTAAGGATGATCAAACAGTGTAAGGATGTTAAATAAACGTAGGAGTTCATTGCTTCAATGGCCAGGCTCACCAGCACACTCATTCCTGTAGACATTCTCTGATGGCAAGTCACAGCATCGCCAAAGCCATTTCCTGTATCTCCCCCAAGACATCCTCACCCTACAAAGGGGGAAACTTAAATTCCGTATGATCGTCACTTTTATTTCTTCCTTTAGGCAGACCCATAAATGAGGCCAGATCATAATCCATAGTTTTCTCGGTAAGCATAAAATCAGTGCAAACTGGGAGGGTTGATAAAAGAAACATGCAATGACCTAGTACATTCATTTCATGACGGGGAAGGTTTTGCAGAGGGGGTCAGTGTCCCTTGATGGCAAAGAACAGAATGCCTAGAAAATAGAAATCTTCTTTAAAGGGGCGTTGCCATAGTGGTGGTAATGATTATTCGCTGTTCTCCTGAAACTGACCTAAATGGCTCTACTGAAGATTGTTTTATGACTTTTGTTATTTGGGGCTTATAGAATTAATCAATGCTCCTTTCTGGTGAAACACATTTCTTTTACATCTTGTTAAGGTATTCAGCAAATTCCAGTGAGAATCAGTGCCCACCGGTGGCCTTTCATGTTTATGTTCTGAAGTATTTTAGGTGGAATTCAGGATTTATCTCTCGGTGGGCCTTGTGTTTCTCTTAAAAATTCTTGAGATTAAGGAGTGGGCTAAGTGGGAGGATAAGGATACCGAAACTCAACTGATCAGCGGACCACTGGCAAGGGTGTGTCAAGAGGAAGGTAGGAAACATTTGCATCGTGTCTCTGTTCTCCTTCTACTTCATCATGGAGCCCAAAGGAGTAAAAGAAGCTTGGGATTCTAAGATTTAAATCTTTAAGAATCCGCAGAAAAGGCATTTTTGAAAAGTATACGTGAATGAGTTTTTAGAAGTCCTGCGTTAGAGGAGGAATTGGAATTGATCATTGAGGTCACGAGTTGCTCAAACACTTCTCTTACTTTAAATACAATATAGAAATTCAGCGATTGTAGGACTTTACTGAAGTAGGTATTGATTTGGTGGAGAAGGACCCATCTCCATGAAATATTTATACAGCATCTGAAATGGGCCTGCGTAACTAACTGACGGCTCCTTGGACTAAGGTTACAAAACATACTTTAGAAATCTAGCCAAGGTACATATTGCTAGGAGGAGAATTATGAAGTCTCTTGGGAAAAGAACCTATGAAACAGTAAACAATAAATGCTAGCATTTATCTTCTTAAATCAGTGTAATAAAGACTGGTCTTGAGGGGAAAGTTCAAATGGAAAAGCAAATCAATAAACATGATCATCCTTACCCTCTCCTGACTCAGAGCTGGTGGTGGGGGTAGGACACCATCTATAAAAGGACAGATAGGAATCTTATAAATATTAATGTTAGTAGACTAATAATACATTTTAAAACAATTTTTCTAATGCTGATAATGTTATTTAAATTGTTTTACTACATTATTTCTTTCCATTATAATTTTTAAATATTTACAGTAATTTAAAATTTAGAAACAATACTTTTACATTAGTGATTTTAATGACAATACTTGTGTAAGTAAAACTTTATTTCCAGAAACAGATAATAGCCTGCATTTAGCCTGTGTGCTTTAACTTGCCAATTTAGAGCGTTATCCTCCCCAGATTGGAAAAAAAAATGCTAATTTATTCTATTCAGATTCCTTTAAGAAAACATTTTTGGGGAAAATCTCATGTGAAAGTCCTAAGTGTTCTATTAACTGCCCCCCCTACCCAGAAAGCCAATTCCTTTTGAGTTCAGAGGACCCTAGGCTCAAGTCCCTGGCCCATCAGTGACCAGCTGGGAGGTCTCAGGCTAGTCAATAAAATTCTTCAGTACTAATATCCATATGTGAAGCTGGAAATGTATTCATTAAATAAAAAGTAGTTACTTGTAAGCACTGGAGACTTAGCAGTGAACAAAGCAAAGTAAATTAGTTCCCATGGAGCTTACATTCTTTTGGGGGGAAAGCAGGAAATAAAAGTATATATATGTATAAAATAAAAAATATATAACATGTTATTTATATATATAATAATATGAGGGCAATAAAGACCAATACAAGTAGGGATATGCAATGATGGAAGAAAGTTACTATTTCATATAGGATGTCCTAGGAAAGTCCTCTGATAAGCTGAAATCCAAGTGATGTGGTTTTGGAATACAGGTAAGATTCAGTGGGGTGGAGTCCGGAGCCGATGACCAAGAAAGAATTCTTGAGACATCTTTGGTGCAAAATAGTGGTTTATTTAAAGCACGGGGACAGGACCCATGGGCAGAAAGAGCTGCTGCCCTGGGTTGTGAGGGGTGCCTGATAATTTACTATGGAGTTGGGGGAGGTAAGGAAAAAGGGAGGTTTCAAAAGGATTTTCATATGTTAGAGAAGACTCACAGGATACCGAGGCCTTGCCATTGTCAAGTTAAGGTTGTTTTTCTCTCTAGCAAGGCATTAGCATTAAGATAGTTGGGAACTTTCTGGAGGAACATCACATATCCCACCCAGGCGTGGGGATAGGGGGAGGTTGCGGGGTGTCAGCTTATGCTTTGTCTTCAGCCAGCCTTCTGTTCCTTCATCACAAGCAGAAAGGAATTACGGGAGAGAGCCATGTGGCTACTGTGATGGGGATGGAGGTGTGAGGTGGGGGTTGTGGAGGCTGTTTTCCCAGGAGAGGACACTGCTGGTTTGAAAACCCAGCTGTAGGAGCGTGCTTATCCTATTAAGATAGAAAATGAGTATATACGATCTCACAGGCCCCTTGGAAAATTTTAACATCTTATTCTGTGTAAGATACAAAGTCCTTAGAGCTGATTGTCCAGTAGAATAGCCACTGGGCAGCTGACTGCTTGAAACGTGCAGCAGGTCCAAATGGAAGGTGATCTAAGGATAATATACATACCAGGTTTAAAAGAATTGATACTCCCCCCCAAAAAAGGGACAATATCATTAATATTTTTAGGTGGATTCTATGCTGAAATGATAATTTTTGGATATATTGAGTGTAATAAATATCTTAAAATTAATCTCACCATTTTGATTTTCAGTCCTTTAATGTGGGAACTAAAAATTTTGAATTTCCATGTGATTTGCATTATATTTCTTTTGGCCCGTGTTCCCTGTGAAGTTCTGCACAGAGAAATCATGTTCTTGCTCGCGTTTTCAAAAGTTGTTGAGTAGAAGATGAGGTGACCAGCTGTGGGTTTGGAGCAGCAAGGAGTCCAGGGAGAGATCGTTGGTAGCTTGGACTGAAGGTAGAGGTGAACACAAGGAGAGGTAATTAGATCAAGGGTATATATTTTCAAGGTACAGCCTTTAAAGCTTGTCAGGGACTAGATGTATGACCAAAGGCAAGAAGCAATAATGACTGCTTGGTTTGGGATCTGAGCAGATGGAAAAAAAAAATACTTTTCTTACTTGTCCACTGAAGAATTTGATAACATGACATGTGGGAAAGTAGTAGTATTCTGTTCTTGGAGAGCGTTGACTTTATTTAATAAGATTTTTGGTTCCCATCAATAAATGTCCTGACACCAGTTCTCTTTCTCATCATCATTCTGCTGATTTCCCAACTCAGTGATGAATTGAAACTCCATTATTTCCTCCACATGGCCACTTCCTTAGCCCTGCATTAAGGTTATTTTCTTCTGTCTTATGAAAGTGCAGCTGGAATATACGAAATGTTAGTGTATATGAGACTTTCTTCAGTTGTGTAGTCTTTCTTGTCTGCTGCATTCTAAATTAAATTGTTGTAAGTATTGGCAATCACATGCTGATTTTAAGTATACTTAGCACAAGATGTGGTTGAAGTTGGAGGGTTATCAGCAGAGGCTGACCATAAATGATCTAATTTCTATCAGAATGAAATACAGACATTTCAATATACAACTCTTGAAAACAACATTTTCTATAATTGGCTTGTAATAGCTGCAAAATAAATTGAAGGCAGTCGTAAAAATAAAACACAAACTCAACATAAAATGAAATCCTACTCTTTAATATTCAAGGTATAATTCATTATTCTTTGAAAAAAAACATAAATATGATTTGGTTTTATTCAAAGCCTTGGTGATTCTTTATTTCTACACAAAGCAAAATCATCTGCTATTTTTTTTCTGAAATACTCAGTTTGGGGCTTTATTTTGGCAGAAAAGGAGAAGTAATCTCTTTTTGCAAGAACAAATACTTGAACGTACTGCGTGGTAAGAAGTCATGGTTCTTTACAAAATGGAAGCTAGCCCAGAATGCAATTAGACTTCTACAAAATAGGGCCTCAGTGTTGTTACTCATGCATATTGTGGTAGTATCTTTAAAGCTTAATTCCTTGAAATGTGGAAAAGTACAGGGATTTGAAGTCCAATTTGTATTTCATGTAGTGTAGCAAAATTTTTGATTATCCCCAATATGTCAGTAGTGAGCTAACAGCATGGAACCATAGTTACCCAGAGGGGAACTCTCCCCTCAGGCGTCCTATTAGTGAGGGTTACAATGTCCCATTGTGTATGAATTCTTAGTTGTTATTTGAAGGTATGCTATCAGAGCACAACATGAATGACTGATTTACACTAAGGATTAAACTTCTGTCAGAATGGCTCAAATTCACAGTACTTCCTGTTTTGTTTCCTATAATAGCTTTCAGATATATTAGGGTAAATTCTTATTTTTTCATTTTATGTCCTATGGATTTTCCAAATTCATATACAGTTGACCCTCGAACAACATAGGGCTCAAGTCCACGTATAACCTTTGACTCACTAAAAACTCAACTACTAATCGTGCTGTTGACTGGAAATTTTACCAGTAACATAGCTGATTAACACATATTTTGTATGTTCTGTGGATTATATACTATATTTTTATGATGATGTAAGTTAGAAGAAAGTGTTAGTAAGAAAATCATAGAGGACAAAAAAATATATTGAAGGTGCTGTCCTGTAAAAATCCCATGTATCAGTGGGTCCTCGCAGCTCAAACCGGTGGTGGTCGAGGATGAAGTGTATACTTCCCTACGTGCAGAATTAACGAGAAACAAAGGACTTACCACCTCGAGTTTGCCTTTTCTGGAGATTCCATTGTATAGTAATCCATTAAAGAATTATGTGTGCTGATGCCCTGCTTTGAATGGGTTTGTTTTGTATTTTAATGGTCAGAATATGCATCATTCATTAATTAACAAATTTCAGAATCTTTATAGTCAAAACGATACTAGTTTCTGTGGGGAGAAATAAGAAGTACTGAGGGATACTAAATCGACTTTCTCAGTTAATATTTGCCATCTGGTACATGTAATAGAGAAAAATTTAAATATATAATTTTGCCACTCTCCCATTTTTCTCAGCAATATGCATTTACAAAAAAAAAATAGGCTTAGCTGTAACATTTACGTGGTATATTTTGGGAGAATCAGTATTTTTTCTCCTTTTATTTTTATTTATTTATTTATTTATTTTGGTACTCAAACCTACGGAAACAAACAAAGCCAAAACAAATAAACAAAATACTTTCTGTAATTCCAAAGAGGATGTTTTACTTTTGCTTTTATTTTAAAATAATGTTTGACATATTTGAATTATAGCTGTTGTTCTCAAGAAGAGATGAGTAGACTCTTCCTTCACTCAAAGTCTTATTTTAATGGAAGATCAATTAAAAATGCTATTTTTGAGTTTTAGAGCACATAGAGACATTCTTTCATTGCTTTTGTTTGCTCTGTGAGAAAAATATAAGCATTAAAAAAATCATATTGGAGGATGTAGTCTGTTAAAATAGCAAGCCTTAAAAAGTAGATTTTGATTGAGGGTGGAAATCAGTTTAATTCATAAAAGACAATTATAATGAAGGTACCAGTATATTGGCTCTAATATTTTTATTTTAACTTATGATTTGTGATACATATATGTACATATCTCACTTATTAACTTATTACTTATTAGCATCACTTATTAACATAAATATTAAAGTTAATAAAAGAAAAGTTAATAAAAGAAGTTAATTTATACAGCTATATTCTGTCCTGTGATTTGAAGAAAGTGCTTATTCATAATCCAAAGGTAAAATCCATTCACAAAAACAGTAAAGAAAAGAAAAAAAAAAGCATTTTCCAGCTTCCTGTTGTACTTATCTTTTCGTCAAAAAAATCTTTGGAAACACAATTGGGGAAATTGGAGAGAGAAGCAGAAAAAAGTAGAGTGTCATAATCTGTTTTACTTTTCCCAAATATCACAGCATTCCATTCAGCTTATTTTTCAGGCATTTGCTTGCACCAAACAGGAAAGAACTAGAAAGCGAAGGTAGGGTGAAAGATCATTATGGATGGCTCCATTAAAGCATGAGTCACAGTTGCTTTATAAAGGTTTTTAAAATACATAGTGGGCATTTGTTCCTTTCAGAATTCTTCTATCATGTTCTTTTAAGTTTTATGGTGCAGAAATTTTGCCAAATAGAACAGCTTACTGTTTTTATTTTTGTTTTTGTTTTTTTTTTAAGTAGTCCCTACACCCTGTGTGAAGCCCAACGTGGGGCTTGAACTCATGACCCTGAGATCAAGACCTAAGCTGAGATCAAGAGTCAGACACTTTA
This sequence comes from Ursus arctos, assembly GCF_023065955.2. Taxonomy (NCBI): domain Eukaryota; kingdom Metazoa; phylum Chordata; class Mammalia; order Carnivora; family Ursidae; genus Ursus; species Ursus arctos. The sequence goes on from NW_026623089.1 coordinate 74,659,722, forward strand.
TCGACTGAGCCACCCAGGCGCTCCAAACAGCTTATTATTTTTTATAATCAGTCCCAACCTGTGGTATAAGGTAATAGACCGTTCCCTTGTGCATCTACTCAGTTCAGACACCCGATCAGCAAGAGCCAGTTCCTCTCCTCTCTTAATTACATGTATGGTTCTTCTTTTAACTGTCTCCAATTTATGCACAATTTACCTCTGTCTCTGCTCCGGCTTTTTTAAACATGAGAAATAAATTCAACCATAAGTTTATATAAGAAAATTCGATTTGTATCAGCAGCAACATAAATGGTATTTTAGATACTTTCATTTATATCTAAATTGTTTTAGATGCTAAATGTAATTATTTTTAATGTTCCTCCTATTCAAAGAGAATTTCAGGCATTTTACAGTGATTCATACAATAAAACAAGGTAATCTACATTTAACATGAGTCATAAAAAGAAGCAAACAGAATAGAAAGAAATTAAACACGTCAAGAGTGAGACTATTTACAGAGGTGATGGGACCAAGCCCTGAAGAGCTGCTTGAGGAGTCCGGAATGTGGTTTTCATCAGGTTAGAGCCAAAGAGAAAGAAGCAAACCAATTAAAAAAAAAAAAAAAAAAAGGAATAGAATCAGTTACAAAATTTGGCGGGGGGCACCCGGGGCTGGTGGAAAGACAAAACCATTTCTGAGTGAAATGCCAGTTTGGAGGGGAAGGTCTGAATCCTACAGGACACCATGCATGTACAGAGTGTGATGTACGTGGTGTCCCGTGGTTCTCAGAACCTTTCCTGGGCTTTGGTCTGGGTGGAGTCTCTAAGAGTCTATATCCACAGAGGAAATCACAGGATGTCAGGAAAGCTGGCCTTGGGTTCCAGTGGCCATCGGCAGTAGTTTCTCAGCCAGGCTTTTGAAACACTATGACTGGTACCTGGGGTGGACCCTCTGTTGCTGGGTAAATGCAACCCATTTACTGCACCAAAAGGCTAAGTGGGGTTTGCAGTCAGGAAATGCAAGGAGTTTCTGTAATCATCACAACAAATAACACATCTTTGCGGTGCTCTTTTTAATCTGTTGGGTTTTGTGCACTTAATCGGTGCTGTCTAATTAACTTCTGCAGAGCACTTTGAGGTGGGTCTGATTACCTTCCCCATAGTACGGATGAGTTCCCTACAGCTTTGAGAAGTAGTGATTTCCACCAAGACACACAGAATGCAAGTGGTAGAGGTTTAATTTGAGTCTCTATCGAAGGGCCAGCAGCAGGCTGGGTTCCTAACCAGTTGCTCTTTGCATGGAGGAAAAGTGAATTAAAAATCCAACCCTGGGGCGCCTGGGTGGCTCAGTTGTTAAGCATCTGCCTTCGGCTCAGGGCGTGATCCCGGCGTTCTGGGATCCAGCCCCACATCAGGCTCCTCCGCTGGGAGCCTGCTTCTTCCTCTCCCACTCCCCCTGCTTGTGTTCCCTCTCTCGCTGGCTGTCTCTCTCTGTTAAATAAATAAATAAAATCTTAAAAAAAAAAATCCAACCCTTCCTTTTCTTGGGAGTGGGTTTCTCCCGCATACAGAAACTTCCATCAAGTAGTAATTTTAGGTTGGCTCCTTCACGCAAATGAGTAATTGAGAAAATGGCTGCTGTAATGATTTTAGTGTGAAAAACTAAAAGGTAAATCAGGGTAATTCAGCCATAAATAAATAAATACCTGCTTCAGCTGTAAAGCTATTTCTGTAAGGCTTTTTTTTTTAACATAATTTTTTATAATGCAATGTCCAGTTGAAACTCATTGAAGTACATACAGGTAACTGGATAAAGTGATGTTGTAAATTAAAATTTAGGGGCATCTACCAAAAAAACTTGGCTTGAGAATGAACTAGTTAAGTGACCCAGTTCTTCACTGGTGACTGCAGTTTATGATTTAAAGAAAAAAGCTATTTGCACATTAAAAAAATTCAGTTAAATAGGCCTTTCAACATTTATTGCAAAATTTATTAATTCAACATTTATTGTAAAAAGCTACTTAAACTATTTCTAGTTTAAATTATAAACTAGTTAGGGGCGCCTGGGTGACACAGAGGTTAAGCGTCTGCCTTCGGCTCAGGGCGTGATCCCGGCGTTCTGGGATCCAGCCCCACATCAGGCTCCTCTGCTGTGAGCCTGCTTCTTCCTCTCCCACTCCCCCTGCTTGTGTTCCCTCTCTCGCTGGCTGTCTCTATCTCTGTCAAATAAATAAATAAAATCTTTAAAATAAATAAATAAATAATAAACTAGTTAAAATTAATTAATGCGGTAACACGAGAGATGTTTTACACACATGTATTTTCATATAAGCTTATGTGTATAAGACATAAACATTTTATGTAACTACACGCATATACGTACACCCATGTGTATTTATACGCATATAAAATGTATGTGTTATATTTAGAACTTGAGTTTTTGAAACTTTGTCTAGAGATGGCATAGTGACTTATTACTAAGTATTAGGAGTACATTACAGGGGGCGCCTGGGTGGTGCAGTCGTTAAGAGTCTGCCTTCAGCTCAGGGTGTGATCCCGGTGTTCTGGGATCAAGTCCCACATCAGGCTCCTCGCTAGGAGCCTGCTTCTTCCTCTCCCACTCCCCCTGCCTGTGTTCCCTCTGTCGCTGGCTGTCTCTCTGTCAAATAAATAAATAAAATCTTTTTAAAAAAATGAGTACATTACGGATCTTTTAAACTAAAGTAGAACAATAAGCCCTAAATAAAAATTTAAGTTTTGGTTAACGATTGTAATTACTATACTAATTCATTTGCACTATATTTGCTTCTTAGAAGATCAAAGACCATCCTTTGTTTTGAGAAAGTTTGTTATAATCAAATACTATTCTGCTATATGTTTGTTTACACTATTTTATTTGAAATTAATATATTGCTCCCAAGAATTTAGGTTCAGGGCAAATGTAAATGATTAGATTTTTCCAGAATACAAATTTTTCTCAAACTCTATAATGAGCAACTTGCAACTTTAAGCAGAAAGTAAAATATGTGGCCGGCGGATTTACAGAGTCTAGCAGGACCGATTAGACCTGGACTAGGAAAATCAGACAGATGTTGCTTCCATGAGAGAATTAGAAAAATGACTTGCGTTTTGGTACAGTGGGACCGTAAGAGCAAATATGCGTCTTACGAGGGCTAATGTGCAGGAAATGGGCTGAGGCTAACTTCAGTGGAGGGAGCTTTGCCGGAAGCTTTTGGGAGCCGACAGTGGCAACAAGAGGAGGGAACACGGGCTGGGGAATAGCCACGAACAGGGGCAGGTGCAGAGGCGGGGGAAGCAAGAACCGCAGGGGTGAATAGGTATGAGCTCAATTCCAGTCTGATGAGTGTGTAGCACCTCAGTGTGGGAGTTCCACACGTTTTACATTCCTGTGTCTTTGACTCAAGAACCAGACTCCAGAGAGAAGAGGGTCTGGTCTGCGTCACCTGCGGTTGTGTTGGGCATGGGATGAGGCAGGACGGGAGCACAGATTCAAGTCAATTGTGCGTGTTGGGCACCAGGCTGATGCCTCCATTGAAATCAGGGTGTTTTGAGGGAGAGAAATAAATGCTTTGCAGACAAAAACCCAACACAGTCCACATGGGTCATGGGACTTTATCAACGCCTTTTTTTCACATATCTTATAAGGACCAAGTACAGTTCTTGTGGTATGGACAGCACAGTCCCAGGCATACACTTCCATTTGTCATGAGTAGACAGCGCTGGGGATGACCGTTCATTACCACGGTCAGGGGTGGGGGGTTGATTAGCCTTGCTCGTATTTTTGTCATTTTTAGTGGCAGAAACAAACTTTAGAGCTTGTTCTTTTATAGTTCGTTCGAACAGTTTTAAATTATAATTAAGCAGTGCTGATGAGAATGCACACATCTTAAGCGAGAGAAAAGCAGCTAATGCAACTGGAAATTTGGGGCCTTATGGCTAATTCACAGCGGGCATAGGGATCAAGGAAAGGGGAGAATGAAAAATCATTTGTTTCGTGTAGTTTGCTAAACATTCTTCGCATATCATCTACGTTGGCGGGTAATACACACTCATTTAACAAGACGACACAGGAGTGTGAGAAAGTCTCCTTTAGCTGTCTACCTGTTCTGTGTGTCAAACAAATCTGGATTTAGAAGAGGAACTTTACTTGTAAGGATTATTCTAGGGCCGGAGAGAGGAACTAAGGTACTAGGGAGAAGAACCGTTGTCATAGGGAAAACTGACCCAGAGGTCGACGGCACTCGAAGGTTAGGCAAAAAAAGCCTTTCTTTTATAGTGAGCAGCGAGCAAGGGCAGAAAGGACCATTGTGGGTAAGGGGGTGACAGGACAGTGGATCTAGCTCACAGAGTGTTTCACCCCAACATCCGCCGTCCTGGAGGGGCCGGTGGGCTTCTGTGCTGTCACATGCCAAGGGTGGGTCAAAATCTAGAAACTTGAAGGAAGGAGAAAAACTTAACTGGTGTTGGTTAACAAGAATTTTTGTTTGATTGATACATCGGTTGGGACAAAACAGTTCAGCTAATCATGTATGAAGAAGAAAATGGGAATTTGGAGGATCTGTGCCTGGCATCCCCATGGCTTAGAGAAGGATGGTTCTTTGCAATATGCTGTTTCCCGGAAGAGCTGGCTGGGGGCTTATAGCGCTTGGCCAGGAGCAAAGAGCTTGGGTAAAATCCAGCTCTGTATTGTTTGAACCGTAATCTTATTTTTCCAGGAATGTAATTAGTTAACATGCTTTAATATGTATTTCCTTGTTCAGTGTCCACGTAGTATTACTTCTTTAGAGATCCCAAAGAGTATGCACTTTATAGCAGGTATTGAACCACTCAGCAGTGATGACATTATAAACTGTGGGCCCCATCCCCATCCTCATCTAAAACAGAGCCCGAGAGTTCTTTCTCTGAAATTTAATATTAGTATATCTCTAAAACGTTTCTCCTCTAAAGCCAATGGAAGGGGGAGGGCAGGTGACTGAATATTGTGGGAGAAAATCAGAGCACGATTAGCATAAGCTTTTATTTGAAAATGCCAGGCATGGAAGTCTCCCAAGGACCTTGGGGAGGGAGGATAGAATGTTCTATAGGGCTTTATGTTCTTGGGGCAAGCAGCCACTGCGTGAGTAGTCTGGGTAATCCAGAGGGGCGCAGGGAGCAGCTAACGGCCCAGCTCCTGTCCAGGAGGCACACCTGTGCAGGCACAGTGGAAAATCCTCAGCCCTTTGGGGTCTTTCACAGAATATTGTAGTCAGTAAATACTTTTCTATTACTGTTTTTTATTTTTGCAGTCGAGTGCAATTTTCTCCACATTATAGACCTAAAGTATCATCAAAGTGTATCGTCAAGTCGGTGGTTATGCATAAATCCCCCTTTTCCTGAGAAGTCAGCGAGCTTTAATACCATGCTGTATAATAGTGTAGTTATCCCATGGCTACTAGGATCACCTTTCCCCATACGCAAAATCCTGGACTTCATAAGGAAACAATTCAGAGGGCATGAGAAGATGCAGAGAAGGGATCTGTGCTCTGAGTTCAATACAAAAAGCAACAGGAAGAAGCAGATGGAACTCTGAAAAAATGGTACCCTCTTTTGAGAGCCATCTGTGCCTAGGTAGACACTGCAAGGGAAATAACGAAGCATCAGAAATGGAATTCTGAGCTCTGGTCTTTCCTTTATGCTTTTCTTTAAACAAAGAAGAATCTATAAAAATTGACCTATTTCCAAATGAGCAACCACAAAAGGCCAGAGCTTAGCTAGGTCGACCAGATAATTACTGGAAGTATTTGTCCAGTTAAGCATGGCCTTCACTGATCTATTTTAAAAGATTCAGGCCTCTTGCATATTTAACCAGGCATATTAATAATATATAGGTATTAATACTTGATTGTGTGGTTCATAGATGGCTAATAATCAAGGATTGTGTTGTATCTTCTCTTCATCCAAATTATTGAGTAGACTAGGCATTTAATAAGTTCTTCATCTCCTTAAAGTCTTTACTAACTTGTTTGCCCGATTCTCCTATTGACCCCCACTGGAGCCTGTCACAACATAGCGGCCAGTGTTGTTTCTTTTAAAGGTCTCTTCTATTACTTCCATGTTTAAACTCGAGCAGTGGTCTCGGTTTTACTCAGAATAAAAGGTAATGCCCTTCCAGTCCTTACAGGCCCCTATGTGATCTGTCCCCAACTTCTCTGCTGCAGCCACACTTGTACACTTGGCTTTTCACATGAGGCGGGGGGGGGGGGGGGGGGACACGGACAGTGGGCAATTTCCTCCTCTTGGAAGGCTCCTGCCTGTGATGTCCACATTACTCACTGTCTCCTTCAGTCTGCTCACACAGCAACTTCTCAGTGGCACCTTTCCTAAACACTCCTGCCATTTTATCTTAATTTTTATTTTTTTAAGATTTTTATTAAGACAGAGAGCACAAGCGGGGGGGGAGGGGCCGGCAGAGGGAGAAGCAGGCTCCCTGCTGAGCAAGGAGCCCGGTTCAGGACTCGATCCTGGGACCCTACCCTGAGATCATGACCTGAGCCAAAGGCAGACACTTAACGGACTGAGCCACCCGGGAGCCCCACATTTTATTATTTTATTATCTTGTCTATCTTGCTCAGTTAGAATGCAGGTTTTGCGATGTGAGAGATCTTGGTTTTGTTCCAAGTGTCTAGATATATTGGATATATTCCAAGTGTCAAGAACAGTGCCTGGTCCGTGGTATGCATTGAGTAAATATCTATGGAATGAATGAATGAAAATAAATGAATAAGTGAATGAAAATTTCCCACTAACCACTTACCTGAGTTTTGCTATAAATTTATTAGACAACTACAATTCTAACTTAATCTTCTATATTTTTAAACTCTGAAAATTTATGTAAAGATTTCTTTTTTCTTGGGGTGCCTGGGTGGCTCTGTTGGTTAAGCGTCTGCCTTCAGCTCAGGTCCTGATCTCAGGAGACTCTGTGAGACTGAGCCCGGCGTCCGGCTCTGTGCTTAGTGGGGAGTCTGCTTGACATTCTCCAACTCCCTCTGCCTCTCCCTGCTCTCAGATAAATAGATAAATCTTTTTTAAGAATATTTTTTTTCTTAAGTTGGGGAGGAGGAAGTAGGGAGCTAAAGAGTTTTTAAAAGTATGACCATATTGGGGCGCCTGGGTGGCACAGTCGTTAAGCGTCTGCCTTTGGCTCAGGGCGTGATCCCAGCGTTCTGGGATTGAGCCCCACGTCAGGCTCCTCTCCTGGGAGCCTGCTTCTTCCTCTCCCACTTCCCCTGCTTGTGTTCCCTCTCTTGCTGGCTGTCTCTCTCTGTCAAATAAATAAATAAAATCTTTAAAAAAAAAAAAAGTATGACCATATTGTTTTCTTATGCCCATTACAAGAAATTCAAGCAACATAATACAAAGAGGAATGTAAAACCATTTTTAGGAACTTTTTACAGCAAACCCAAAATCATACCACCTGGACCTACGTATTATTAACATTATATAAATGTCATTGCAGACATCTCCCTTGATATAATGAGAAATGCATGATACAGATATTACAGATAAGCAACAATGGAGGTCTCTCTGGGTCTCTGTATACATGTGGTCTGTATACTAGTAGTGTGCAAATAATTAGGCTGATAGGCTGGAGAGACATGTTTGTTCTTAATGAATTTACCTGTAGTAAATTCTCATGTCATTTGATTCCAAACTGTATGTATGAATTGGCCTGAGATATTAATAATCTAAAGCAAAACATAAAGGCAATTGAAACACTGGTACTAATTTCTATGAGTCAGTTCAAAGTAAGTGACTAAAAAAATCATGAGCTCAGGAAACCTTTAGGAAGCAACAATGTACCCATGTACATTTGAAGATAAGGGCTAACGAGCCATTTTTTGAATAGCATGTATTTATGTACATATGTAATATATTCATGTATGTAGGTAATAGAAACAGAGATGGCAGAAATGCTTAGGTAGATGGATATAGCTGAGAAGTGGAAAGACAGATTTTTACAAAATGTGTTCTCTTTAAAAAGGTTTAAATTTAGTTTAACATATATTTATCAGAAAAGGTAAGGAAGGAGTTTAAGTCTGGACACCTTTTTCTTCGTCATAAGAGATGTTTCATTCCCAAAGATCTCCAAAGTTTTAAGAGGAAAGAATTCAGGGAGAAGACATTGTGACATATTTTAAATGATATAACGCATTTTTAGGCTTCATTGGTGTATGAGTCCCTGATGGGATGAAGGAATTAGTACAGTTATATTTCATTGCACATTTAAAGTTTCAGTCACACATGATTCTGCAATATTCCCCCAAAATACAGGAAAGGACACAAGCTCAACAGACAAGTTTCCTCATTGTAGGAAGACATAGTTTATGCAAAAATAAGGGATTTCCCTGGAACATACTTAAGCGATGTGTTCATGCCGTGCAGCAGTTAGAAATTGTTAAAGGGCAGTGCTGGGACGGAGGGCCACCTTGCGCCGTATATTTAACAATGTCCTCTTATCTGGATTTGATTTGTGAACTAATATTACTAGTGAGAAACATGCTTTCTTAACAGTCCACAAATTCATTAAATGTCTTAAATGAATTAGAGGCATGGGAGAGGTTTATTAATGCAGACTTTTAAGCCAAATTAATAATAAGCATAATCATATTTTATGGAATAGTGACTATGTGCTCCAAACCGCGCAGAGATTTGACTATAAGTGTCTGTGCAGTTAATGCACACAATCATCCCACGTGCAGCTGGTTTCCTCATTTTGTGGTTAAGGCGTCTGAGCCCTGGATGGCTTCTTACTGGTCTAAGAGTTTGCAGTTTGTAAAGAAGGGAGCTGAAAACTGAAGCCAAACGTCCGAGCTCTTTACCCTGATGTTCTTCCCATTCACACCTGTACCAACTGTCAAGAGTATAATGTTGTTGAATCCAGGGCCAGCCTGCCTTCCTCTTTACTCTCCTCTCTTCTCCTCTCCTCTCCCCTCCTGCCCTTCCTCTCCCCTCCTCTCTCCCCTCCCCTCCTCTCCCCTCCCCTCTTCTTCCCTCCCCTCTTTCTTTCTCTCTCTCTTTCTTTCTCTCTCTCTTTCTTGTTAGGGAGCATAAGTGTCTCAGGAAAAGAATCCTAAAACACAGGCTAACACTGTTCCACAGTCTTTGTCTCCTCGTGCAGCCATTCTCTTCAGGTTCTGGGGAGAATACATTCTTCTTTTCTTTATTCCTCAGCAAGGATCTCATCAGAAGAGATACTGTCAGGCAGACAGACCCGTGGTATGAGCTGATGAGAAAAGGACGAGAATGAATAGTACTTTAATAAAAGGGACTTTGACTATGCTGCTTCCTACACATTTAAAAGCAAATAGATACAATTAAAAAGAAAATAAAAGCAACAGACAAAGCGCTTCGCTGCCGTGGGTTTCGTCCTCTGGTGTGGGCACCATACACCTGGGCTCAGTGGTGCTGCCACGTCCCCCGAGCTCAGCATCAGTGCTGCTCCTCGGACAAGGGCAAACCAAACACACACCAGACCCTTAAGGCAACATTTTTTCTAATAGAGCAGAAAGCAGGTCACTTTTGGCATCTGAAGTAAAAGCTGTTTCCTGACGTATTAAAGACTTGAGATTATATTGCTTCTCCTGATCCCCCTTGAAAAGGGCCTCACAACAGGGACTCCAAAGGGAGCATCGCATCTATAGGTAAATTTAAAAACATTTGCTGTGTCTACTTGTTAAAATCAATTCATTTACATTTGAATGTCTATAAATAATAGCATACATTCTGATGTTAATCTATGGGGATTAATAATGTAAAGTTTTTAATAAGGAAAGGACATTAAGGAAATTGTAATTTGTGGCGGTACAGACCACAGACACTTACATGGCGATAACTTGTGCTTTCCATTAAAATCAAATTATGCAAATAGAAAAAAAAATGTATTTTCCAGAAATTACTTATAGGTTAACATTACTTCTGTCTTTTCTACTGAATATTGTTGATTCTAGACCAAATGATAGATCTTATCGTTGTTTGTATTCACCTGAATAGCCTCTGAGATTTGCATGCAGTATTTTTCTTAACCTGGTAAACCTGCCATTGCAAAACCACTCTAGCTCCTCTCATTGCTCTAATGCCCTGAGTCTTTACACCCTGAGCGAAACAGGTATCCTGGTCCTGGACCTTGGTCCACAGCTATGCGCCACGTATCACAGAATCTGGTGGAGCGTACAAGTATAACACCAACCACGTGAATTCGAGAGTTCTAAGACCCCCAGCCTCCTACAAACCATAGACGGTTTATTTGTACAACATAGTTGGCCAATTCCCACGAGACACGTAAAGCTCAAATGGTATCTTAAATTCCAAAAGTGTAGACTTAAACAGGACATGGTTGATGACCTCTTCCTACCTTACTTCGTTTCTAGCATCATTGGGAGTTAAATGCTGAAAAAATACAGAGAATTTTTTTCAAGTGTTTATATTCAGTAAACATTAGCAAAAACCAGGCTGTCATCATTTTTCATTAACTAAATGTCATTGCAAGTTGAGAGTGGTATTTTTCCCCCAGAAAGCCCGTCAGAGTGTCGTGTTTGAACTGTGTTTGAACTACAGGATTTTGGATCGCTATGTCCAGGAGCAAATTCCCGGGGCGAAGGTGGTGGTGGAGTCCATTGGTGCTCGCAGGCACGGGGACGCCTTTTCTCTAGAAGATTACACCAAATGCGACCTGACCGTGTACGCGATCGACCCGCAAACCAACAGAGCCATCGACAGAAATGAGCTTTTTAAGTAAGTCCTTTTACTGTCTGTATCCCTGGTCACGGTATCACCTACAGATGATCCTGACTTAAGGCTGTAAGTACTGAAAGTTTAAAACCCACCAGTTCGTTGTTGAAAGTGAAGTGTAAGCAAAGAAACCAGAGACGGTATTTAGGGTCCTCGTGCCTCGACGTTTTCAGGGCCAGGAGTGGGGGAGCGTGACTTTGGAGGTCAGAAGTTTCCATTAGGAGCAAGGGGCAGCTCCCAGAGGTGACCTCAGGCCGGCTCCGCTCCTGCTTCCATGCCCCTGTGTCGGAAGGGGGAGAGCACAGATCCCTTCAAGTATCAGTTTGCCTGAGACAGTGTCAGTAGGCATGAATTTTAAGAATAAATGTAGCTTTCCTCAAGGCTGAATCAGCAAAAATTAGTATCTTTTTTATTTTTTTTTCCCCCTTGACTGGGGTGTGGGGGGCAAAGGGGATAACCCTTTCCACCTCAGTCCATACTTTCCATCTATTTATTTCATCTTGGTGAATTTGAATATTTGAGTTACGAATTCTAAAAATAAAGAAAATGCGAATTCTAAGCAAAACGCTGCTATGCATTCTCCCCGCGGAAATTATTTCCAACAGCTTACTTTGTTGTTGTTAGTTTCAGCTTTGCTCTAGTGCCACCTAGTGTCCACCAGACTCTTGGAATGCAAATCTCATTTAAATTGAAATACATTTTTACTTAAACAATATACAACAATACATAGTCGTATGTATATATCCTAAATATTTATCAGTATTTGTGTATATATATGTACCCAAATCCATAATTTCAGATTCTAGTTCTCCTTTGTATATACTGAAGAGCACTAAATAAATATATGCATATACTAATTTACATATATATCCATATGTGGCTGCGTATATGTACTTAGCAAATATCTATCTACCCGTTTATTTATTAAAGCCCATACATTCTGAATTGAGTCTGTTCTGAATTTAAATCTATTCTTCAACAAAATTTCACTGCTGCTATTTTAGCAATAATGAAATAGCGATTTAATAGCAACTTAATTATAAAAGAGCCACAGTTATTAAGTATGTTATTCATCAGCTTAAATTTAATAGCTGTTTAGCCACAGGCAAGATGGTATGTTAATCATGGTGGGAAAGTAGAGATGATTGAGCCGTGGCTTCCTCTCAAGTTCTAGAACCAACTTCCAGATGAAGTGGCATGCTAGATCTAGCAAGCCAATTTTTGCATATTGTATTAATTTTAAAATTCATTTAGAAATATACTTAAAAAATATATACTAGTATATATTCTAGTAATTGTTATTATTAACATTTGTTCAAACCCATCTGCATTCTGTGTTTTTACAGACATTGGTTTTATTTTAAAATATGATGGTAGATTGTTTGAACTTAGGGTGTTTTCCCTAACTATAAAAACATCTGTTTTCTTTAGGCTGTTAGCCTAGCTTTAAAGAGGAAAGTAATGATGGGGGCGCCTGGGTGGCACAGTGGTTAAGCGTCTGCCTTCGGCTCAGGGCGTGATCCCGGCGTTATGGGATTGAGCCCCACATTAGGCTCTTCTGCTATGAGCCTGCTTCTTCCTCTCCCACTCCCCCTGCTTGTGTTCCCTCTCTCACTGGCTGTCTCTATCTCTGTCGAATAAATAAATAAAATCTTTAAAAAAAGAAAAAAAAGAGTAAAGTAATGATGATCATCATGTGAATTGCACATGTAAACATTTTAGAGGTAAACCGTTTGGAAACTGAAGCCAAGTGGGTTTCAGCTGACACTAGGAAGTAGAAACAACCTTCACTCTAAATAAGCTTTCCCAAACCTAGATTATATTGTAGAGACTAAAGATAGAAATTCAGTTGAATAACTATTATAACCAGGAAAGAAGGGAAAAATCGAGAATAACTATAAATCAGAATTCTCTATCTTAAAGAGAGGATGGAATGGCCATGAGCTCGATGCAGCACGGTGGCTCGGTGGCTCTCTGTTCTCCTTGTCTAGCCTGCGTGCCTCAGACTTGGGCTGAGGCTCTCTCGGCTTTTCTCCCCCTCCTTCCCATGGCAGGCGCATTTGTGGTGTGTCTTGGGTGTCAGGGAGTTCCCTGCCCCTCCCAACCAGTAGTAGACCTCTACTCTGTATAGGGTCTTCAACCCAAGAGAACTGTTGTTCCTCCACATGGAGTGGATTTTTGCTTATACCTCTTCCCCAGAAGCAGTGGGCTTAGCCTGACCCCTAAGGATTGGGATACTTCCTCCCCTCTTTCTGTGGTGTAAGGCTCTTGCTTTGTAGGAGATACAGGTCCATAGAATTGCAGGGTGCCCCAGCCTTAGCTGCCGGCTCCCTATAACCTTGCACTAGAAAGGGATTTCTCTGCCATCTCCAGCCTTGTCCCTTGTTTATCTTATGGGGGTCCTTGGAAAACAGTTTGCGAGTGAATACAACGCCAACCCCCACTTGTGTTCATGGGTCTCTTATGCCCACTTTATATGTTGGTACATACTGAGCTTCTAAAAATTTATTAAACTTTTAGTTCATTTGTGGGACGCCTGGGTGGCTCAGTCGGTTGAGCCTTAGGCTCAGTTCGTGATCTCAGGGTCCTGGGATCCAGCCCAGAGTCTGGCTCTGCACTCAGCAGGGAGTCTGCTTCTCCCTCTGCTTCTGTTCTCTCTCTCTCTCTCTCTCAAATGAATAAATAAAATCTTTAAAACATTTTAGCTCATTTCTTTTATTTGCTTTTTTTTGGCAGTCACCTTTTCCTTGTTTCGTGAAAGGTGAACCAACGTATGGTCTCATCTCCCTGTGGAGGAAACTGTCACTCTTTGGAATTTGGAATTTTGCTTGCAAAAAAGTTATGATTTTCGTATTATCTCTTTTTTGTCATTAGGGTGGGAGCCACGGGGTCTTATGGCTTTCTGCACCCTTAACAGAAACAGATTATATTACTTTAAAATAGAACTTAATATTTGTTTAAAACAAATAAAATTTTAGCTCATGCACCTTTTTATACATCCATCCTGTTTAACATTGTCCAGATGGTAAACGAGAAACGGAGAAGGTAGGAAAGGCCTGTATATTCTACAAACTGCATTTACAATATAGTGTATAATAACACATTTATACTTTAAAATAGAATCTGACTACCAAGTATTTATGAAACATCTTTCAAATTCCCAAGATCAGGGGGGAAAAAAACCCATAAAAATAAAGAATAGTGAAAATTTAAATAATGGAAAACTAATTATTAGACTCTAGTTTACTATAAGTAGAGTATGATATATAGAGGAATATAAATCAGTCTATAATTTGGAACTGCATAAAGGAAATAGTACCCATGGTTTGCTTTATTAAGCAAAACGACCTTATCCAAGTGGAATGGATGTGGGCAGATGTGTTAACCATCGCTCCCTCTGTACACCTGTCGGAAACCCAGAAACGGTATCTATCAGGGAAAGAGGCAGCTGCCCCTCTACCATCTGGTTCAGGTCTTTGTGAAGTACAGACTACATACTCCTGCTCACCCTCCCCTTTATCTCTACATTTATATGTGCACTGCAGTAGCATAACCCTCAAGGTAAAATACAGCGTCGACCGGTGCTTACACACCATGCTTTGACAGTCGGGTCCCTTACAAGTAAACAGAGGCGGGGGTGCGTGTTTGCATGTGCTCCATCAGCAGAGTGAATTAGAAGACAAGGAACTGACTTAGGAATTTATGTCATGTCAGTGATGTGGGAGAGTGAGGTTCTTGCTTCATGGAGTCGAAGAATGAATCTCGTGAACAAAGGAGAGTGAGTAAAGCGATAGAAGTTTATTAAGCAAGGAAACAGAAAAAGCTCTCAGGAGCGAGAGGGATCCCAACAGGGCTGCCACTGAGGGCTTTTAGGGATGGTCTTTTATAGAAAGCTAACCAGGGAACTTAAATCCTTTTAACATCTCTATTGATATCACCATAGAGCAAGGACTAGTGATAACACCTTCCATGGCTTACTTCCTTTTTAGGGTCTGGTAATTTTCTTGGTCACCAGTAGCTATTACAACGAAACCCCACCTCTGACAACTAGGGCAGGATGGTCTGGTTTGTTCCCTTATCTCTGGTTTCCTTCATCTCTCACCATTTTGAATTTTGTGAACCTGACCCTCTGGCCCCCTTCCTATCTCTCCCTCCCTAGCTTCACCTGTCCCTTACTCATCACGAAAACAAAGCAGATCTGACAGATAGATCTCCTTCCTAAGATAAGTAAGCATGGGGCAAAATGGAATCAGTAATAAATACTGAAAAACAAACTAAAAGAAATCACATCCTGATGACTCAGAGGTAGAATTTATCTCTGGAAATATTCTCCAGAAACTACTGGAAGACAGTTAAACACTTTCAGTAGAAAGCAAGACCATATCAGACAGTGAAATGGTATGTGTGTTTGAGGAGCCCTGAATCCTTCCATTTCTGGTGAAACAACCCTACCAGTGCCCCTCCTCCACGGTACTGGTGGTGGGCATCTACACTGCCTCCCCCTCTGGATGCCAACCCTATCTGCTCACTGCCTGGGTGTGGGTCAGCACACACTCCCGGGGAGGCCAATTAGAGTGTTTCTTCAAGGACCGACATGGAAACTAGCTTTGTCCCCAAATCAGAAAAAGTATAAAACAAAACCCTGAAGGTTTGGGGGCCATTTTTTCCACCCTAGGGTGGAAAATCTCCAAATTTGCCTGAAATGAGAAAACATCTGAAAAAGAAATTGGCCACATAAAGTATATACATAAGAAGTTCAGAGGCATTAAGAAAGGGGGGGGGGAGATATGCATTATAAGAGATCAAAATATATTTAGAGGACAATGAAGATACAATCTGACCAGTGTAGGCATCTCTGAGGTAAAAACACTGTAGTGTAGTGACCCCAGAAACATAAACTAAAAATATAATGAAAAGATGCCATTACTTTCCCAGCCAAATCAATGAAAATGTCATCATGTGTCATTGAAAAGTATCTGAATGTATTTTCATGCCATTGAAACACAAATAAAAGTGACTCAATTATAAAGAAATAAAAAATTAGATAAGCCTTAGATGTCCCATATGTACGATAAGATGCCAAAAGGCAATGAGAATCGGATCCACAATTTTTTAAGGAAAAATCTTATGGAATTTGCACCTAGGCAAAACTGTTTTGCATGTAGAAAGCAAAAAGAAGGATATTCTAGATTAGGTGTGGGTTCAGAAACAATCGAGTGTTCCAGGAAACAATGAGGACATTTACGTAAATTGAGAAATAAACAAAGGAAATATCAAAATAATGGAGCTCTTGTACTGTAAAAAGACTAACAAATCTTCCCTCGGGTGATGGGATGTGAAATGCAAGAATCCTGTAGAAGTGGGTCCATCTAGTGGATTCCATAGGATACGGGTGAAGTCCTCACCCAAACTAATGATTCTTCCCACTCTCCAATAGTGTTTTCTTGCAGAAGAACTCTTAGTCTGTACATTATTTGGAACTTCTTAACTTATCTGATAAAAAATTCAAACAAAATGTGGTACCATTCTGTTCTAGCACTTGGAACCATAGTTAAATTTTATTATATATTTTTTAACGCGTCTAAAAACGACCTAGGAAAATTGCTATAAAAGTATATTTTGTATCTACAAAAGCAAATTTGTAAAAAAAAAAAAAATACTCAACAAAAATCCTAACTGCCTTACATTATCATATGAAAACTTGAGTAAAAACATGTACACCTTTCAAACTAAAATTGAGTTATCTAAGCCATTGGGTTTCTTAAATGGCAAGTCTAATAAACTACCCAGTGGAATTCGTATCCGATATGAGTCATCTGTTTTTTCCATAAGGAAGCTATGAACACCGTACAGTAGATATAACGTCAGCAGGATCACTCAGAAAATTAAAAAAGAAGTGTCAAAAGGGATAAAGTAGATTGTAAGATGCATAAGCATGGTGCTCTTTGTTATCATGGGATGGTGAAATTTGGGCCATTTAAAATTTTTTTCCCCATGGGGCGCCTGGGTGGCTTAGTCGTTAAGCATCTGGCTTCGGCTCAGGGCCTGATCCCAGGGTCCTGCGATCGAGCTCCACATCAGGCTCCCTGCTCCACTGGGAGCTTGCTTCTTCCTCTCCCACTCCCCCTGCTTGTGTTCCCTCTCTCGCTGGCTGTCTCTCTGTCAAATAAATAAAATCTTTAAAAAAAATAAATAAATAAAAATAAATTCTTCCCCCATTTCATTGTGTTTTCTGCATTTTCAACATAAGTGTAGTGGTTTATATTATGCAATATGTTTCTAAAATAATCGTTTTCACTTCATACATGCTGTTTAATTATGAGAATAAAAATATTAAGAGAGATTCGATTGGGATATATCCAAATGTGAGCAGCTTCCGCTTTGGGGGCCTATGAGTACTTATGCTTTTTGGACAGTTTGTGCTTTCCAGTTTTCTATAGTAAGATATTTGATTTTTATAGATGAACATCTTTAAAAATTCAAAATTAAAAATCCCTAAGACATGATGTGGCTTTGTGATATTAAGGACACATCTGTTACATCAGTACTGTAGGATTTATAAGGGATTGTGCCAATGTTCCCAAGGAATTTTGAAAAAAACTATTACCTGCTAATTACAACATAACATTTCATATGTAACAAAATCATTCAATCTAGTAAAATTATGTAATAATTATTCCTCGATTATCCCCCGTACCCTAATGTGATGCCCATAGTAGAAACTGCATTATTTAGAGGAAGAATTTGCAAGAACCGTGGTCTTAAATTGGCTAATTCCTGTCGTCCTGACTGGTTTGCTGTCTGCATCATTCATATAGTCTTCCCTATCTAGGCAGGAAACACCTTTTAATTTGTTCGCCTCTTCCCCATACAATGTTATTTTGGTTGGGATTTGAGAGTGTGGACATATAAAACAAATGTAGATTTCGGAGCCTGAGGGCTTGGGTTGGTGTCTCCGACTTGGGGCCCTAACTGTGTAGCTTTCTGGCCTGCAGTCAATTAGCATTATAATGTTCAGTTCTACAGGATTTTTCTGAGGACCCAAGCAGACAAAATGCAGGATATAATTTTAAACTTTGCTATATGTAATTTAGAATATTTATTCACCTGAATAACTTAATAATGAAGTAATTTCACCAGAGTGATACTAAGTTCAGTGATGGTGGTAATTATTTTTCCCAATCTGTGAGTATATTAGGGTCGTTGTTATTAATATCTGTGATATGTCTATAGGTCGTATTGCTCTTCTTCATTGCTCTTTTTATATTTTTTTTATTCATGAGATAGACTCAACTTGTGTTTCAATTAAAATATCACAAATTTATTTTTTAAATATTAATATTTAATAAAAATAGTAACAAGATATTACAAAATTATTTTCTTTAAAATATTTTTAATATTTTACAAAAATACTTTTATAGAAAATATGAAAAGTACAAAATTCTGTTACAGAATTTTTTTTCTGTTAACATCATTGATTTTACTATTTATCTAACAATAAAGATTTTTGGATGGCAAACTGCTTGATATCAATAAAGACTTCCAGCCGCATTACGGGGAAGGAGGACGCATTTTGGAGATCCGGACCCCGGAGGCAGTGACGAGCATTAAAAAGCGAGGAGAAAGTCTGGGCTACACAGAAGGGGCCTTGCTGGCCCTCGCCTTCATCATTATCCTGTGCTGTATTCCTGCCATCTTGGTGGTTCTGGTCAGCTACAGACAGTAAGTATTCCTCGACCGAAACATGGCATCATCGAAAAGCCACCCCTGGTGACATGGCTTTGGAGTCCCCAAACAGGAGTGGAGCAAACATTTCGGGGATTGCTGTATCCTTCTTGCACCCAGTGGCCTTCCTTTAAGGGAAAACAAAACAAACTTCCAACATTTCCCACAGTATACTCAATATTCCCATGCTCCTAGTATGTTCCCCTCCGATAGGACTGTCAGGTTAGCTCCTGTGGCTGTGTTCATACTCTTTCTGAGGTTCCGAGTCTGGGGAAGGAAGGCAGCAGGGATCCTAGGAAATGTCATAGGCAGAGGAATGACATATGCAGATATCCCTGGTCCCAAGGAAGGTCTGCGACCTAACCACATGGTCACGATAGCATTGTATCCATGTTGTTAAATTTGGATCTGTGTAAATGACCACAGTGTTGGCAAAATTATTTAAAAATCAGAGTATGCCGCATGTCATTTTCCATGGTGGTTCCTCCTTCCTGGGTAGCCCTGCGAGAACCCATATTGTAACATACGACAGGATATTTTGGCTGTGCAGGTCTTCCATTTTCCTTGTTCCTATGGGCAAATATTTCCATTGAAAATACCTATATTTGTCTTATTTAGGCCCTTCAAAGGAGTAAAATAATTATGGCTAACGCAGGCATCTGTATTCGAAGTCGTCTAGTAAACTATGCTTTATTTGATGCTAGGTGCTGGGAACCTTTGTGATAGAGGTCTAGGCATTTAAAATATATCCATATTGATAACGCCTGGTGAAAACAGTTGTGGAATAGGTTAAGAAGAGCAATGGCCTTAAGAGTACCACAAAATGCAAATAAATAACAGACAGGGATCGTAAGTTGTATCAATTAGTGACATACACAGAGGAAGAAATAATGGTAGAACTGTCCTTCATCATTTAAAATACCTATGGGGAGGACTCGAATAGTACTTACATATTCTTAAATTGTCTTTGTTCTCAAACAATGAGAATTTTCTTTTGAATTAAATCAGGCAAGGTAATCCCAACTTAAAGTTGAAAGGCTCTGCATGAAGATGCCATAGGAACATCTTTCATCACAAAAGCAATGTGAAGTTGCAAATACATTAAGGTGGATATATTGGAGTCTGAAGTGTCCTTAACAAATCAACTGATACACCAAGTCTAAAGCTATGAACCAACTTAATAGTGGACAAATGGTTTTAAATTTTTAAGCCATCAAGCCAGCACTAATTTTCATATTAAAGCTAATCTGTGTTACAGTTGTTCATTGCACTGCTTCCCAAAGGAATCCTGTAGCAATAAAATCAGCGGGGAAACTTCTTATATTTGGCACACAATGCAGTGACCAAAACTGAAGCATCCTAGACATTATACTCCGTGGTCTGCAATTTAACAAATCACTAAGATGCTTAGCATTTAAACATTTTGTAGGTGGATTTAATTATTTTTTTTTAGTCCATTAATCAGATCAACACTCCATGAATTCATTTTAGTTACTGCTTTTCATAGACTAACAATCAGAATGAGGTTTGCCCTGCTCGTGTTTCAAAGTAAAATTCTAATATTTACAACTCTAACTTTTGTGGTTTTCTATTCTGCTTGTAAATAAGACTGGATGGATGGCTCTTCTTTCATATTAACATGAAATTCACTGTACATGGAAGAGCTAAGGGGGAAATATGGAAAAAAAGTGTCCTGGATTCGTGACCCAGGAGGGGCCCCTTCGAATCCCAGCCTCTGCTTCAAAGGGAAGCCCCGGGTGTACTCAGGGCTTGCTGCCTGACTCCATCCCTGTAACACATTCAGGACGCCAAGAAGCCGATTACAGAGATCAGATCATCTTTGCGATACCATTTCTCCATCAGAGTTCAAATTCACGTCTCCATGTTTTCATCCAGTTTTTCTTGCTCCATTTAGTTCATTTCTTTGTTTCCCTGTAATGAACATTTTCACAGCTTCTGTGAGGTTGCCAGTAATAATAAGGTGCTCCCCCCATTCTGGCTTTGTGAATTGAAATACTTCGTTTTCCCTGCTGTGTCATTAAGTCTGTGTCATTATGAGTTTAACCAGTAAATTATTCATCATGTACAAAAAATCAGATGTTAAAATATTATGAATGCAGTACTTCTAATGTCGCTTTCTCTCTTTTTTTCTCACTCCTTGCTTTTCGAAACAGGTTTAAAGTGTAAGTATAATTAACATCTTGCATATGAGTTTTTGTACTATGAGAAGAAAACCCCAGATACTCCTGATAAAGCAGTCAGCCTGTCCAGGACCGTGTATTGTCTGTCTGTCTTGTATCTGCAGGAAGTGTATACTTGTAGTTCAGATTCCCTGGTGCTATTGTATGTACAGAATCGAGCTGGTTTTTCACTTTGGGATACGAGGGCGGAAATGGGAAAAAGGCAGTTTGCTCTGATAGCTTCCACACTTTGAGATCTTGGTTTTGAGAAAGAACTAACAGTTCCAGGACTTTCAGAAAGGGCAGCAAAGGTCCAAGGCAAGAGTCACAGGCGTCCTAGGGATCCGAAGGCAACCAGAGCCAGCCACCGCCCCCTCTTCAGGAGAGAGAACCTTCTTAAACTACACAGCCTCTGGCGACGAATGTCAAAAATGTTTCAAATCGTTTTAAATAGAATAACTTCTCTTGAAACAGATGGAAGACGAATGATAAAGAAAACTTACGTATCTTCAACATTATGCATCCTCAGCATTGCCCCCGTTATGAAAGAGATCCTTTCAGTAACCACCAATTATTAGCCACATTTTTATACATAGTTTGCCCCCATCTTTAATATTACTATTTCGCTTAACCTGCAAATATTTCTACTGAATCTACCCGTTATTCAGGGGTAAATATTTTAAAGACCTGAAGGGGAAGAGGGTACATGAGAACGATACCCTGTGGGCATGCTTTTGTTATTGTATCAGTTTATAAGTTCAAATATCTATGTTCCTGGTGTTTTTAGTGGGTTTATATGCCAACTGATATGTATATGATTTCTAAAATGAGTGTTCCAAAACATCCTTGCCTTACCCAAGCCGCCAAGCCGAATGTACCAAGACGGCGCGAATCCAGTCGGCCTTACCAGCAGCCAAGCCCGTAGCGCCTGCGCCTGCACCTGTGGCCGCGCCCCCACCACCCCCGCCTCCCCCGGGGGCGCACCTGTACGAGGAGCTGGGAGACAGCACCATGTAAGTAGGCCTTGCAGCCGCCCTGACAGACAGGTGGGTGTGATGGATGGTGGGGGGTATTTCATTTCAGCCTGATGCGGAAATGCAGTTTACTTGAATTATGACATTTTTCTTAAAAAAACAAAATTGTTAAAATGAGAATCTAAGAAAAGTTGAATTGAAAAATAATAAGCAAAACACAAGCAAGCAAAAAAAGAACATTAAAAACAGTAAGAGAAAGGAAGTTGGAGAAGACATTGGCAGATGACTAGCTTGAATTGTCTGTTTAATCTGTAAACCTTCACAATGACACAGAAAAATTTTTTTCTCCAAAATTAAAAATACGTTCTGGAAAAAAATTTTTTCTCATAGGAAATAAGGAAAAATGAAGCATAATCATAAAATAGTAATTCCTGATTTGGTGTCAAAAGCCAACTCCTATTTAGTAGTTTAATACCAATGTTATGGTCTAAAATAGTGTTTTTAAAGATACTATCTTAGGATGTCATAAGATACAGTAATTAAAATCTGAATGAAAATCTGAAACCCAAATAAATTAAATATTAAATATCCAACCACTTAAAGAATATACTTTTCATTATGTTCTTCTCAAAAGAGACTGCTCCCACAATATTTGGAACCTCTAAACAATATTAAATCATCCACATTTGAAAATCTTTTTAATTATTGTGAAAAGACTTCACAGATGTTTCCATAATGATGCTGCCCTCATAATTTGATTCTTTTTGGACTTATTTAACTTGCCTATGTTTTGAAAATTCAAGAGTAACTTTTTTTGGACATGAAAAAGCAAAACAACCAAGGATATTATAAAATTTTGAATATGACTGAATTAAATCCAAGACATCTTTTATTAACTGAAATTCGGTGGAGTGGAGGGACTAAAACACATTATTTGACTGTGTTACATTTGTAGCATTTACTAGTAGGAATAAAGCAAGCCTCAAAAGTTATGACATTTACCTTTTAATGGGCAAACTGGTTTTAACACATATCAATATTATTTGCCATATCAATACTATTATATGAGATGATGTTAAAAAGTTTTTAAAATGTTAAAACTGATTTTCATGTTGTATATCTTAATGCTAAAATTGAATTTAATGCTTGACAGTTAAGGGCTTGGCATTCTTTCGAAAATAATAATACAGGATTCATACTTTAAATATAGTTTTTAACATTTTTTAATGCATTGAAAATGATGGTCTCTTTTTGAATTACTGGTGAATGTAGGAATTGAGCCAATACGATTTGATTCTCTTTATATAAACCACCTCTCTCCAAAAAATATTCAGAAACTAAAAAAGACTTATGTGTAAAGTTTTGTTTTATCTAAAATTAGTGAGTGACATATATTCATTTTTACTTAACAAAAGTAGATCTACTATAATGTCATCTGGAATCAGTATCGTTTGATGGTGACCATTTTCAAATAGCAACACTTACGGGACTACTATTATTTGAAAAATTGTGGTAGACTTAGAGAATTTTGCAATTATAATATATATCTAATGAAGTATTTTGAGTTCTGCACATTTACACATCTTTAACAAATGTTTAACCTATCTATTTAAAAACTTTATACGGGGATTCTAACCACATGTTACTAGAAAAGAGACTAGCTCCGAGTGAATTATTATCAAATTAAAAGAAAAAAAAATCAAAGGTTATTTTGAAAAAAATCATAACGATCTAATTAATAACATTATACAGATTCAACAATTGCTCTGTAATAGTCATCATAGTACTTCTGTATTTACTTTCTTCCAAACAGTACATTTGTCTTCTTTATAAATCAGTGTGGACTAATTTTTCAGTTAGGGCGTAGAAACAATTCTTTGAATCTCATTTAAAATATCAGTTTTGGGATTGAAATCAACCCTGCGTAATGAAAGTGAATTTTACCTATGTACAAGAAGCAGATAGCTAGCTATTTTATGTGATGAGACTACTAGAGAAATGCCATACGATTTTATCTGAACTATTACTATGTATCATTCTTATGAGTAAATACAAAGAACATAGAAAAACATGCATTTTCTTTTCTGGATATACATATCAAATGTTTAAATCAAGTTCCTATTAGTATTCTCATAATCACCTCAAATTAACTACAGTTCAAACTTTTTTTTTTTTCTGTCGCATGTTTTCTCTTTCCCACCTGTGGATACATAGGCATAAGTAAGTAAATAATATCCTTCTCATATGAGGCATTAGGAAAGAAAAGATACAAGAGAATAGATTAAGTTTTACTCTAAATATAGTAATCTTCATCTTTTACCATGGAGTCATTTGCTTTTAGAAAGAAAGTTCTATCTTCCATATCTCATTCCCTTTTGGTATCTTGGAAGCCTGTGCCTCCCTAGAAGCCTATCAACGTTCTCATTTTTAATTTGTTAAAAGTATTTCGAGATGTCTCTCAATCAAAAGTGATGTGGTCCCATTATATAGACAGATTTGTTCTTGGTTTAATTTTTCTTGGAAAGAACTATTTTTTAAAAATTGCCAAATAATGTGTCAAGTCCATTTAAAAAAAAATGACTTTGCAAGATCAGGAGAAGGGTTTGACGTCTGTTTAATCCAAATTATCTGTCCTTCCAGAATTATCCAGGTGGGCCTGATATGCCAAGTCCACCTGTGAGGATTCTCCCTTTGTAGTTTGTATCTTTGTGAAATGACACGGGAGCAACTTTGGCCTTAGATAGCATTTTATTGCCTCACCTGTCATTCTCGTTTTTCAACGTGGCCACTTAATTTTTATTCATAGTATTTTCTTTTATTTCATTCGTGCTGTGTGAGTAAATATTAAGCAATAATAAAGTAAATGTTACTCTGTTTGAGCTTGAGAGCAAAATCTGAGGAGAGACTATTCAAAACCAGCCAGCCTTGCTGGGGGGAAGGTCCCAATGCTTTCATTAGAGATACTTGCTTACGACCTTTCACGTAACTGACTTTATTCATCACTCTCAGCCACTGTAACGCAGTGTCAGTGTGTGAGCAAATCTTCCAGGGATATCGAAACTATGTGATTTGAACATAAGTCTTTTCATTAAAGTCAGGCTTGACCCAAATTTGATGCAGATCGTATTCAAAATAAATACCAATAGGCCCTCTTCTTATTTGTGCTGTTTATAGCATTTCAAATGGATTCAGCTTAAAATTGAAATAGAAGGAAATAATCTCTGTCCAGATTCTAGCATAACTTCAATATCTCAATTGTGATTTTGAACTCTGAGAGAAATTCTCCCATCTGTCCTTGGAGACTTTAATTCTCTAATCTAGGGAATAGAGAATTCCTTTCTGTATTCTCTTACAAGCTTTATCTCAGATAGGAGTGTACTTTTAGCTCCAGGACGGAATGACTGAGATGAGAGATAATGGTACCGAATCAGATACAGCTAAGGATCCTTCTCCCTAAACAGACAGCTCTGAGTATCCTCAACCAAAGCAAAGGATCTGAAACCATTAGCCAAAATGCTCGTTTGCAATTTGGAGAATCACGATTTCTACATAAGAGAACTGTTATGTGTGGTCATGGATACTTCGCTGTATCAAACTAACTGGGAAAAAAAAGTCAGTCTACAGATTGATGCATTTTCTAAAAAAAAAAATGAAAATGTTTCATGCTACTCACAGCTCTCAAGCTTTTCTTGCCCTGCCTTTTTGAGAACAGGGACATGAAAGTAATGCCTGGCTTCAGTAGATTAGTGTTATTTGGCCTTCTATATTTTGAAGTCGTAATGAGAACCATAAAGACATCTTTCTCATGAAAGCTGTGTCACGACCTGTTTCCTTACATTTCATTATCTTCTTTTCTTTCAAGTCTTTTCCTTCTCTACCATTTCCAACAAAGCAGGGGAAATAAGTCAGTCTCGGAAGACAGGAAAAGTCCCCACACTGTGATGCCCTTTTCTTCCAGCACTACTGAGGCTCACAAGCAGGCTCATGTACATGGCTCCCTTAAGAACAACCAGCCCAAGTCGGCAAGAAAATTCACACTGATGTCTGATGAGGACGCCCTAAGTATCCACAGTACTCTGTATAAGGAAACTCTAGATCCAACACCAACAAATTCAGACTTCTCACTAAGAACAGATTTTATAGACTCATTTTTACCCAAAACACAAGCCAGGAGTAAGTCCCTGAGGGGCCCAAGAGAAATGTTTCAGAGGATGTGGAATCAGCCAATCTGCTTCCCTCAGAGACCAGTGTGGGAACTTCCCAAGAGACCAGAAACCATAGAGCTGGAGCAATGGCAGAGCCACAGGCAGGAAGGTGGAGAGGAAACCACTGGAACCTTTCCAAACAAAAGAGGTAGCAGTAATCCCCTGCCTACAGCTGGAGATTCGAATGGACCCGAGAGAGGAGAAACAAGGCAAGGTGAATCACAGCTCACACATGGAGCAGAGCCCTTGGAATCTCTGTCTTCAGACTCCTCATGTTTCTCTCCTTCGTCTCACTCCTCCTACTCCACTTTGCCAACTGTTTCAAGAACTGTGGAACTCCAGTCAGAACCTGATGTCATCCTTTCTCCTGCTGACTGTTCCTTGGAACTTTCTCCTTCAATGCCCTGCATTTTAAATTCCCCAGTCTTTAGGAGAGAGACACCCACGTGTATGTTAACAGTTGAAACCAGAAGGAACATTTTTGAAATCCTTCCCAAACCACCAAATATCTCCCCTCCTCTTCCCCCTCCTCCTCCTGCACCTCTTGTCCTTACTCCGTTTGCTCTTTCCTGTGTTCCCCCTCCTCCTCCACTTCTTCCACTTTCCACCCCCCCTTCTCCTCCCTCTTCTTCTCCTTCACCTCTTCTGCCTTCACTTCCTTCCCTTTCTCCCCCTTCCCCTCCTCTTCCTTCTCCTCTGTCTCCTCCAACCTGGACTCCGTCCACTAAGTGTGTCTGTGTACCCACTGTGAAGCGCACTGTCAGTGTGATGCCTGCCGAGGAAATGGAGTCTTCTGTCAGACAACCACCAGCATCTGCAACAGTGTGTCATGCAGATCCCCAGAGAGAACCAAAGGGCATCCTCAAGCATATTAAAAACTTAGCCGACCTTGAAAAGTCGGTAGCTAACATGTACAGTCAAATCGAAAAAAACTTTCCACCAAAACACAACTCAAGACTTGAAACTAGTTGCCCTCCAGAGATAGAAACTGCGGAAGTGACTGAACATGACCAGGGGAATTTGCACAATATTTTCGAGGGCATTGAGAACCCATCTCACAGTCAGTCTACTGCACTGTAATGTTGCTTTTCCTATTTTAACTGGACAACTCTTGTTGACCAAAATCTTCAAGTGGAGGCAAATTTGAACATTAAAGAAGATTCCATTCTTCTACCCTAAACTCAGTGCAGTGCTGTTTTTTCCTCATTTTTTTACTTTGAAAGATTATTAACCTCATCATTTCTAACTCATATTATAGATTTACCTTAATTTTCTTAACTACGAAGTAGCATTATTTGTCTGCATTTATTTAAAAAGTAAGTAACTTCAATCTGTTTTTCAATGGGAATATGTGGGCAAGTTAGATCTCCAGCGTGAACCAGTGGCTTGTTAGCATGTTAATGCAGGAATGCCTACGTTTACTTTTTGATCATAGTTTTACTGAGTGCTCCAGAAAAAAAAAAAACTGTTAAAATAACCAAAAAAAATGATATCATAGGTTCTGTTCCTTCCTTGCAGCCTATGTATTTGGTAAGGTTAAACACTACCAAAGTAAAAATGTTATGTATCTAGAAATGTAGGATTTGACAGATATTATGGTATTCCAAAATAAATCCCTGGTGCTATAAGATGTAGTCATCTGTTTTCTTACAAGAACATTCTTTACTCTGGCTTGCTTTTATCTTACTAGTATGCTTATACATTTGAAAAATCTTTTACTTTTTCAATTACGGTCTTACTCTGTTCATTTCTCATTATGCTTTCTCTACCCTTCTGTATAATGAAAATCTTGAGTTGTTGGCTTTTGGAAGACATTTCATTGTTCCCACAGGTGTTTAAAGTGACCTTCAGTTTTGCTTGTCAACATTTTGATATCATCCTGTAATTTTATCAGAGGATTCTCCTTCAAAGAAAGTATTTTTTTCCAGTTTAATAAATTCTAATCGGTTTCACCAAAATAAGGTTTGATAAATGTCTATGAAGGTTTAGTATGAATTTAGTTACTGTTTGATTGATGAAAATTATATTAAGTTTATCAATAATATAAAATGTCTATCAAAATTTTAGAAAAGTATATTGGCTTCATTTTTAGTTACCTTTCATTACTCTCGATAAATCATCTAAATTTAGTTGTACAAATAAAATATAAACACTTTAAATAGAAATAAAAAAGGAATTTATCTAGTGAACTGTCATCAGTTTTATATAGGCCTTTACTCTTTGTATTAGGCAAAGAGGATAAAAATGTATACTTCAGAAAGAAATTTTGTGTTGTAGTTCTCAGAACTCAACTCGGTAAGTTCTTAAAGGCATCAGCTCAGCTTAGTGCTATCTTCTTCCTATCTTCTTAGTGACACTTGACCAGCAAGTAATTACACTGTTTTCCCATATAACACATGGAATAAATTTTATTTGCAATTCCCCACTTTTTTTTAAAGATTTTATTTATTTATTTATTTGACAGAGATAGAGACAGCCAGCGAGAGAGGGAACACAAGCAGGGGGAGTGGGAGAGGAAGAAGCAGGCCCATAGCATAGGAGCCTGATGTGGGGCTCGATCCCAAAACGCCAGGATCACGCCCTGAGCCAAGGGCAGACACTTAACCGCTGTGCCACCCAGGCGCCCCTGCAATTCCCCACTTTGAATGCAAGTGTAACTATTTGATTTATTCTGCAGTTTTAATATTGTAGAAGATAAAAGTCTGCACAGGAAAACAGAGCACAATTTTAAAATACAGGCAAAATCCTTGCTTGATCGTTTCCATTGTAAGTATATTCACATAGGCTCAGGGCCCTATAACACACCATTCCAAAGGTTTTGTTCAGCTCTCACATCATGTGACATTTCTTCAAGAATTTGGTCTGTCACCCCTAATAGTATCAGATTTTTAAAAAATCTATAAATCTAATTATTTTCATAAGCTCCACTGATTCAGATTCTTTTCATCCAAATCAAGAGTAATTTCCTTCTTGGGGTTCTTGAACGTGATTCTTCTCTCTCTTTCACTGAAACACTTCAGTTGGAGTTTTTATTGGTAGCTGGTCATAAGCACGAGAACGTGTGCTATTTGGGAGACTCTGACAAGGTATTATTCATGATTGTGTAAGCCTTCAATATGACTGTGTGTTTTTTAAAACTATTTTCTATCGGCTTCTTGGATATGTGAAAGAAATTCCTTGATAATGTATTCTCTGAATAATTACCAAGAAATATAAAAACTCCAAATAACAATTTTATGTAGTTATCTGCAGCCTTACAGAATTTATAGCATTTTCTACATCTTTATAATATTTGTTGAGTCTGAATATTTTACTAGTGTCTTACACTTTTCAAATGAAACATCCATTCCCATGTTTTATATTTAATCTAGTTTTTTACTTACACATTCTATTTAGAGATCTCCGACTTCTTCATAAAAGTCCGTTAGAACTCTTCTGCATGAGACCTATAAATATTCTTTGAGTACACAGGCCAAAATATTATTATTCCTCTTCTCAATCCCTGAGCCCCCACAACCTGACAGCCAACCTCCAGAAAAAGAATACCATTTTTTTCTTCTGCATCCTAATGTTCTAATTAGTGCCTAAGAAATTATTAGATATATTTTTAAAAGACAAAAGTAGGTTACCATACATTTTCCTTATTGTTAAAAGTAAACGTAACACATAAAAATGGTGTGAATAATTAATACACATTGGATATAACATACATAAAAATGCACCAGTATTATATGACTGGTCTTAGAAAAATCAACAGGAAGTCGTGTTAATTTAAAGTCCATAGACAATGATACACATTGATTCTGTTGTACAGGTCACTTTGTGCCTTTGTGAGCTGAGAATACAAATCACCACAAGAAAGATAACAACAAAGTTAATGGAAACAATGTAGCTCATCTCTTCATATTTTATACTCTACCTGTAGGGGAAATAACTGCTAACGAAAAAAGTTAGCTTAAATATCCTGGAGAATCAAGTCCAGCTTTGGTTGGACACTTCATATCATGTATGTGACTTGATTCTCATTACTCAAACCAGAGTATGAGCTGTCTCTATTCTCTGAAAGATACGAATTGAGGAAACTTCTAAATGCTTTAGAAGGATTATCATTCTCATAACTATTGGCAGAACCATAGAGGCAAAACTCACTAAAGAACCATTTCAAATAATGAATTGCCAACAGGATGAAGTAAGCATTACACTACCAACCATTATTACCAACCATTTCAATCAGCAATGTCTTGACCACTTAAGATCTGTTCAGATAAGTAGACTTATTTTGCAAAGGCCTTGTAATATTTTAAAGAAATTTTCTACAGAGATTGGTTGGTTGGACCTTAAAGTTATGTATGTGCCTCTACATAGCAGTTCCTAGCTTTATATACTTGGTTCATAACATAATACTATACATATGGTACTTCAGATCAACTGTAAATAATAGACAAAAAATCTTTATAATGAATGACATTCAACACTGAAAGCATTGTATACTTCTCCCCCTTCAAGTACAGTCGAACACTTCCCCAATTTGTGGTCCATGAACTTTATAAATCTTTATGTAATATTGAATATGAAATGAAAATGAAAATATGCAGCTCTTATATTAATGTCTCATAATGTCATCGACCCCTAAAAGTAGTCAGTATTCTTCATTCATTATTTTTAGAATAAATTGATGCAACAAAAACCATCTTACAAACGTTTGGAAGAATATATTCTAGTCATCGAGGTCATTTTTCATCCTGGACCAATATGCTTTTCATGTACAAAATACGTCTTTTCCCCAAATGAGTATCTTGTATGTATCAAGACTTGTCTAGGTTAGAGATGATATAGAGTACTTTTAATCCGGTTGACAGTAAGAGTCAAAGTGTGTTGTTACACACCACTGAGATAAAATAGATTGTGTAAGGTGTGCTGTTCGTATGGCATGAGGGTCTGGGCTGATAGTTGTAGTAATGCAGGCATGAAAACTCGATCTTCCTGTCCTGGTAAACTGCCACAAAATGTATTTCTCACTGAAAGAAGTTTTAGTAAAAATTCCCTTTTCATTTTTCTCAGATTTAATAAAACACCCTTATCTATAATTTTATTCCATCTGAAACTCTAAGTTGTTTAATACTGCCTTCTTTGTTTCTGCTTTGCAGGAGAGGTTATGCGTCAGAGGTAAGGGCTTTACGGTGTTTCATAAAGCTTACTAGGAAAATATTTGCGTTAGAGGCAGGACTGATTGTCGTTCTTTCATAGCTAGGGTATTTTCCTTTATTTCAATAAAACAACAGTATGCTGTGCTATTTATTCTCTTTTATACCTGTTGCTGTTTTGTTCTGGGGTTTTAAGGAGGTGAACAAATATCAAATGCTCACTTTTCCAAGGATAAAATGTATTGTTTCCTGAATTGCTATTAATCAGTATTATGACATTCGCCCAAATTTATTTTTCTAAGGCTAGAAACCTACTTTAGAAACCTGGGACTTTTGTCCCTTTTACCAGAGTTCAAGGCTCCTTCCTAACACATTTAGAGCTTAAGATCTTAAAGAGTCTTAAAAAGTCAGACTGTGAGAAATTTCTGGCTTTTCCCTCAGGTTCATTTGATTCTTGGTCTGTGGAGAAGATAGTGGACATTCTGGTTGGTGGGATTTGGCTAGCTACCCTGAAAGTGGTGCTGTCAGTGAGGTCACTGAGGACCTACCCGAGTTTAGCAGACAGCTTCCCAGTCAAGAGAGTGAAATGAGCTGACGACCTAACTGGCCACTGGTTTAGAATGCGCAAGTCTTAATGTATTTGGAAATCAAGATGAATGCATTTAAGAATAACTGGTTTTCAGAAGCAAGTATCACAGCTAACAGATTGGATGAGACTATCTCTACCTTCAACTTCCTACTCCTTTAAATGAATGCCTTAACTAGACAAACTCACTCACAGCCACGTCATGGAAAATCGACCCTCCCTTCAGTCACATGGCTGTTGTCCTGGCCATTTCTAATGGCTGGTTCACCACTGGAATTGTCTCCCAGAATTTCTCTGCCCACATTCCCAATGTCATTCCCATTTAAGATTTGTGTTGTGTAACTGTCCCCTCAAAGTGTGGATAAACCAAAATTTGAAGTCTCTTTTTCCCATGTGTTTAAAGTGTAAATTATCAGGAAAGAGACCAGTAGCAACTGTGTTTCCTTTAAATGAGTATGGGGAAGGCTGAGAGGCAGTAAGAAGTGATCCCTGCAAAATCCAAGGAGGGGCAGTCTCCCTGATCACAAAAGAATTTCCGAAAGCATGCTCAATGCTTGACTGTAAGCAACCCGGGTTTTGGTAAAAAAAGAAAAATGGGGAGCATTTCTTAAATGTGATGATGAGTATATTAACGACTATATCATTATGTTATGTGCTCTACCCTTCTCACTAATGAACCTGATTACATTTAATCTGATTGGGGAGAAAAAAAGAGGGCAATTTAAAACAAGGTTAAACTTGTTCAAAAGGATCCTGTGGCACGTGAAGTGCTTTTAAAATCGTAAATAACTTTTTATAAGAAGTTTGAACCGGAAAGTTATTAATAGGTTTTCATTTATTAAGTTATTAACTTTGATGTTAATTTAAAAAAAGATGAAATGGAAACTAATTCTTTGTTATTTCACGTTCCAACATCAATAGTCAAAATACTGGTAGCTATCACATGAATAATAACTCATAATCCCAAGGTAACCAGTTTTAAGCTGTGGCCTTTTTTTCTCTCTGTTCCAATCATGATCTCCCTTTTCCCCCTGAATTATTTTCTAAACCTTTTTCTATTTTAATTTCCTTTGGCAGCAACAGCAACTGCTGAGGCCTTCTCTTCTTAAACCAGAGGTATCAATTTTCTTTTTCTTTTCGACCTTGCTGAGTCTCCGCATATTTTATGTCACGTTAAGTAAGCCCGTCCTACACGCACGCGAAGTGTAATCACATGGCATGATTTTATAAGACAGAGAAGGGGTGGTTTAAAGTGGAAACAAATGCATAAATACGTAAGCAAGCAAATCACTTCTTTCATGCTTGCAGGGGGGCTGAAATTCCAAATTTTTAGCTTCATTCTCTAGGAGTTGGGCAAATAAGACATTTGCTCCTATTGAAAGCAAGCTATCATTGACTGAGACAAATCATGAACTGGATCAGTCACTTGTCTTAGTGGATCTGGATTCATCAGAACCATTCCTGAGATGAGCTTTGGATGAGGCAGCGTTGGAGGAAAGAAAGCTGGCGTCGGCACTGAAATAAGGAAAGGGAGAAACTGGGTTGTGATCGTCTTGAATCATGTGATTCAAAATATACTGCCTTTGGGCACATGTCTACTTCAAAGTGCCTAAGACATTTTCTTCTGCAATGAGGAAAAGATACTCAGAATTATATAATAAATGCATATAATTCATATTTACTATGCTCATGCGCTGTCTAAATTTTAAAAAATAATGTTAATTTTAAATGTCTCTTTCTTTTGGCAGATTTAATATTTTATAAGTTCCACTTAAAAATTATTCTTTGTATTCCTTTTTTTTTAAACAACAGAATCTTAATTTTACTAAAGAGAGGCATTTTGTGATTAGAATTTACTCTACAAAATTTGGGATTGAGTGGCAGGAATATTCGGCTTTTATAAAATTTTATCAAAAATTTCTATGAAGGCATCTCCATAGACTATTGAATCAGATAAGTTGGACTTAAAATCCAAATGCCAAGGCCTGGATGGAAGACTTTGGTCAAGATATGCACCCTCTCGAGTAGCATTCTCATCTTCTATAAAATCTTGGCAGTCCTATTTAGAGTATAAGCTCTTCCCTCAGCAACTGGAGCATGGCAGGAAGAAGTTCTGTAACATGACTCTTATTCACAGTAGCATACATGTTTATTCTTTGTCAGAGAGATACTAAATTAATCCTGGCTTATGTTGAACACTGCATCAAAACTAACTGAAAATAATAATAATAATAATAATAATAATAATAATAATAATAATAATAAAAATGCTTCTCTGTGGGGTCAGCAAAAATGTGTGGCAACAAGGACTGAATGGAGTAGCAGGAAGGGTCCACACCTGCTGTCTGGTCAGGCCAGTTAGGGATCTTAATGGTTCCCATGTGCTTCCTGTGTTGATTTATTTATTATCTTTTTCTGAATAGTTGATGCTCTGCCCTTCAGTAATGGGTGGTAGAAGAATTCAAGAGGGACCCTTCAGATTATTCCCTTCTACCATTCTCTGTCTCTGCCTACCCAGCTCAGACCACAGAGCAACCGACTGAATCAAGGATTAAGTTTCCTGAATTTCTTCCCAGTTGCTTCTATCCTTCTGTAATATTTTTTAAGTCATCTGATGCCAGATATATATCATAGCGACCAAAAGCTCAACTTTATTCTCCCTTTAGGAAAAAATAAGTGTGTGTATGTGTGTGTGTGTGTGTGTGTGTAAAGAAAAGTATTCGATTCTAAGCCTTAAAACCTAAAATCCACTCGGTTGCATTAGGTTTCCATAAATATTTTTCATTATTGCTAAAAGTTACCAAATTCAACTTAAAAATCCTTTTTATTATTGTAGAACAAGTAATTTGAGACCCTCCCTCTTAACAAATTTTTAGTGCATAATATAGTATGGTTAACTATAGTAACACAGTGTTGTACAGAAGATCGTGAGAACTTTTCCAACCTGCTCCATTGCAACTTTATACCAGTTGAAAGCAGCACCCCACTTTCCCCTCTCCCCAACCCCTGCAACATCATTATGTTTCCTGCTTTTAGGCGACTATTTCAGATACCTTGTACGATGGAATCATGCAGCATTTGTCCTTCTGTGACTGGTTTATTTCACTTGGCGTAAAGTTCTCAAGGTCATCCATGTTGTTCCATATGGCAGCCAACTCCCTTGCTTTTTAAGCCCGGATGATATTCCACTGTATTTATGTATTGCATTTTCTTTCTCCATTCTTCCATTGATGGCCATTCAGGATTCAAATTCAGAATCATTTGGTGGTCTTTTCTTAGTCTCCGTATGTATTAGATGAAGGATGCATTCGTCAAGCAGTTTCCAAGTTTTAGTTCTGAGCTCAATTTGCTTCATTTAAACCAGTATAATCACATTGGGTTTTAGATGCCTCAAAAATCTAAACCCACCAATAACAAAAGAAAAAAAATATATATATATATATAAAGTTACTTAGTTTGAATAACTTAAATGTAGATTTCAACTTTGTCCCAATTCGTATTGCTCTCTGTTGACCTCATTTCCCACCCCCTTTTCTGTAATGAACACTTTTTGTTGAAATATAACTACAGACATAAAAGCATACGGATCTACTGCACAGCTAGATCAACATTTACAAAGTGCAGTCTCCCTACTAGTGCTCCAGAAGCCTCTCCGTGTTAACACTCAGATATTATTCCTCCTTTCCCTAACCACTCACCTGGCTCCTGCGTCTTTCCCCTAAGATAAGTAGTTTAATGTAATATATATATATATGTATACATATATATATATATTCAACTCTACAGATACATATTATTAAATATATTTATATTTCAGTTTGCTGAAGTATAATTGACAAAATTGTATTATATTTAAAGTATACAGTGTGGTGATTTGCTGTTTGGTGAGAACACTTAAGTTCCCTTCCTTCCTCTCTCCCTCCCTGTCTCCCTTTTTCTCCCCCTTTCTCTCTCTCTCTCTCTCTCTCTCTCTCTCATTCTCTCTCCTTTCTTTCTTTTCATTATTCTTCCCTCCCTCCCTACCAGATTTCAGGTACATATTCAATGGTATCAATTGCAGTCACCATGTTACACATTCAGTCCTCAAAACGTTCTCATCTTAAAGATTGTACCCTTTTACCAACCTCTCCCTACTTGCCCCACTCTCAGGCCCTCACAACTACTTTTCTAATCTCCATTTCTGTGAGTTCGATTTATTTATTTATTTATTTATTTATTTATTTATTTATTTATTTGGGTCTTCCATGTATAATTGATACCATCCACTATTTTTCCTCTGTGTCTGGCTTCTCTTATTTAATACAACATGATATTCCACCCATGCTGTCACAAATGGCAGGATTTTCTTCTAAATGTAGACTTTTACTGCACCGTAGCAATATCCAAGCCAATGAGGTTTCTTTTTTTTTTCTTGTTTCTTCCTTTTTTTTCCATTGACTTTTTTTTATCTAATTTTTTTTATTATTCATATAATGTATTATTTGTTTCAGGGGTACAGGTCTATGATCCATCACTCTTACATAACACACAGTGCTCACCACAACACATACCCTCCCCAATGTCCATCAACCAGCCACCACGTACCCCCCTGTCCCGTCCTCTCCATCAACCCTCAGTTTGTTTCCTGATATTAAGAGTCTGTTATGCTTTGTCTCCCTCTCTGGTTTCTTCTTGTTTCATTTTTTCCTTTCTTCCCCCATGATCCTCTGCCTTGTTTCTCTAATTCCACAAATCAGTGAAATCATATGATAATTGTCTTTCTCTCATTGACTTCTCTTAGCATAATACCCTCTAGCTCCATCCACATCATTGCAAATGGTAAGATTTCATTTTTTGATGGCTGCATAATATTCCATTGAACATACATACCACTTCTTCTTTATCCATTTACCAGTTGATGGACATCTGGGCTCTTTCCAGAGTTTGGCTATTTTGGACATTGCTGCTATAAACATTGGGGTGCACATGCCCCTTCAAATCACTACATTTGTATGTTTGGGGTAACTACCTAGTAGTGTAATTCCTAGGTTGCAGCATAGCTCTATTTTCAACTTTTTGAGGAAACTCCATACTGTTTTCCAGAGTGGCTGCACCAGCTTGTATCCACACCAACAATGTAGGAGGGATCCCCTTTCTCCACATCCTCACCAACATCTGTTATTTCCTCACTTATTGATTTTAGCCATTCTGACTGGTGTGAGGTGGTATCTCATTGTGGTTTTGATTTGCATTTCCCTGATGCCAAGTGACGTTGAGTATCATTTCATGTGTCTGTTGGCCATTTGGATGTCTTCCTGGCAGAAATGTCTGATCATGTCTCTTCTGCCCATTTCTTGAGTTGATTATTTATTCTTTGGGTGTTGAGATTGATAAATTCTTTATGGATTTTGGATATTAGCCCTTTATCTGATATATCATTTGCAAATATCTTCTCCTATTCTGTCGGTTGTCTTTTGGTTTTGTTGACTGTTTCCTTTGCTGTGCAAAACCTTTTTATCTTGGTGAAGTCCCAATAGTACGTTTTTGCCCTTGCTTCCCTTGCCTTTGTGATATGTCCAGGAAGAAGTTGCTGCAGCCGAGGTCGAAGAGCTTGCTGCCTGTGTTCTCCTCAAGATTTTGATGGATTCCTGTCTCACATTTAGGTCTTTCAACCATTTTGAGTCTGTTTTTGTTTATGGTGTAAGAAAATGGTCCTGTTTCATTCTCCTGCATGTGGCTGTCCAATTTTCCCAACACAATTTGTTGAAGAGACTGCCTTTTTTCCACTGGATATTCTTTTCCTGCTTTGTCAAAGATTAGTTGACCACAGAGTTGACGGTCCATTGCTGGGATCTCTATTCTGTTCCATTGATCTGTGTGTTTCTTTTTGTGCCAGTACCACACTGTCTTGATGATTACAGCTTTGCATTAGAGTTTGAAGTCCGGAATTATGATGCCACCAGCTTTGGTTTTCTTTTTCAAGATTCCTCTGGCTATTCGGGGTCTTTTCTGGTTCCATACAAATTTTAGGATGATTTGTTCCATTTCTGTGGAAAAAGTTGATGGTATTTTGATAGGGATTGCACTGAATGTATAGATTGCTCTGGGTAGCATAGACATTTTCACAATATTTGTTCTTCTAGTCCATGAGGATGGAACGTTTTTCCATTTCTTTGTGTCTTCCTCAATTTCTTTCATGAGTGGTCTACAGTTTTCTGAGTACAGGTCCTTTGCCTCTTTGGTTAGATTTATTCCTAGGTATCTTATGGTTTTTGGTGCAATTGTAACTGGGATAGACAGCTTAATTTCTCTTTCTTCTGTCTCGTGGTTGGTGTATAGAAATGCAACTGATTGGTGTGCACTGATTTTATATCCTGCCACTTTACTGAATTCCTGTATGAGTTCTAGCAGTTTCGGGGTAGAGTCTTTCGGTTTTCCACATGAAGTACCATATCATCACCTGCAAAGAGTGAGAGTTTGACTTCATCTTCAACAATTCAGATGGCTTTTATTTCTTTTTGTTGTCTGATTGCTGAGGCTAGGACTTCTAGTACTATGTTGAACAGCAGTGGTGAGAGTGCACATCCCTGCTGTGTTCCTGACCTTAGGGGAAAAGCTCTCAGTTTTTCCCCATTGAGAATGATATTCGCTGTGGGTTTTTCATAGATGGCTTTTCTGATATTGAGGTATGTTCCCTCTATGCCTACACTCTGAAGAGTTTTAATCAAGAAAGGATGCTGTACTTTGTCAAATGCTTTTTCTGCCTCTATGGAGATTATCATATGGTTCTTGTCCTTTCTTTTATTAATGTAGTGTATCACATTGATTTGCAGATGTTGAACCAACCTTGCAGCCCACGAATAAATCTCACTTGGTCGTGGTGAACAATCCTTTTAATGTACTGTTGGATCCTACTGGCTGGTATTTTGGTGAGAATTTTTGCATCCATGTTCATCAGGGATATTTGTCTGTAATTCTCCTTTTTCGTGGGGTCTCTGTCTGGTTTGGGGTTCAAGGTAATGCTGGCCTCATAAAATGAGTTTGGAAGTTTTCCTCCCATTTCTGTGTTTTGGAACAGTTTCAGAAGAACAGGTATTAATTCTTCTTTAAATGTTTGGTAGGATTCCCCTGGGAAGCCATAGGCCCTGGGCTCTTGTTTGTTGGGAGATTTTTGATGACTGCTTCAATTTCCTTACTGGTTATGGATCTGTTCAGGCTTTCTATTTCTTCCTGGTTCAGTTTTGGTAGTTTCTATGTCGCTAGGAATGCATCAATTTCTTCCAGATTGTCTAATTTGTTGGCATCTAGATGCTCATAATATGTTCTTATAATTGTTTGTATTTCTTCTGTGTTGGTTATGATCTCTTCTCTTTCATTCATGATTTTACTTATTTGGGTCCTTTCTCTTTTCTGTTTGATAAGTCTGGCCGATTAATCTTGTTAATTCTTTCAGAGAACCAGATCCTAGTTTCGTTGATCTATCTACTGTTTTTTTGGTTTCTATTTCATTGATTTCTTTTTTTTAATGTTTTTTTATTGTGTTAGTCACCATTCAGTACATCCCTGGTTTTTGAAGTAAAGTTTGATGATTCATTAGTTGCGTATAACACCCAGTGCACCATGCAATACATGCCCTCCTTACTACCCATCACCAGTCTATCCCATTCCCCCACCCCCTCCCCTCTGAAGCCCTCAGGTTGTTTCTCAGAGTCCATAGTCTCTCATGCTTCATTCCCCTTTCTGATCACCCCCCCTTTCTTTATCCCTTTCTTCCCCTACCGATCTTCCTAATTCTTATGTTCCATAGATGAGAGAAATCATATGATAATTGTCTTTCTCTGCTTGACTTATTTCACTTAGCATTATCTCGTCCAGTGCCGTCCAAGTTGCAGCAAATGTTGAGAACTTGTTCTTTCTGATAGCTGAGTAATATTCCATTGTATATATGGACCACAACTCTTAATCCAGTCATCTGTTGAAGGGCATCTCGGCTCCTTCCACGATTTAGCTATTGTGGACAATGCTGCTATGAACATTAGGGTGCATATGGCCCTTCTCTTCACTACGTCTGTATCTTTGGGGTAAATACCCAGTAGTGCAATGGCTGGATCATAGGGTAGCTCAATTTTTCACTTTTTATGGACTTCCACATTGTTTTCCAAGGTGACTGTACCAGCTTGCATTCCCACCAACAATGTAGGAGGGATCCCCTTTCTCCACATCCTCTCCAGCAACTGTTGTTTCTTGCCTTGTCAATTTTTGCCATTCTAACTTGTGTAAGGTGGTATCTTAATGTGGTTTTGATTTGAATTTCCCTGATGGCTAATGATTTTGAACATTTTTTCATGCGTCTGTTAGCTGTTTGTATGTCATCATTGGAAAAGTGTCTGTTCATATCTTCTGCCCATTTTATGATTTATTTGTTTCTCATGTATTGAGTTTGAGAAGTTCTTTGTAGATCTTGGATACCAGTCTTCATTGATTTCTGCTCTGATCTTTATTATTTCTCTTCTCCTGCTTGGTTTCAGCTTCATTTGCTGTTCTTTCTCCAGCTTCTTTAAGTGTAAGGTTAGGTTGTATATTTGAGACCTTTCTTGTTTCTTAAGAAAGGCTTGTATTGCTATATACCTAGGACCGGCTTTGCTGCATCCCAACAATTTGAACAGTTGTGTTTTCATTTTCATTTGTTTCTATGAATTTTTTAAATTCTGCTTTAATATCTCGGTTTACCCATTCATTCTTAAGTAGGATGCTCTTTAGCCTCCATGCATTTGAGTTCTTTCCAGATTTCGTCTTGTGATTGAGTTTGAGTTTCAAAGCATCGTGGTCCAAAAATATGCAGGGAATGATCACAATCTTTTGGTACCAGTTGAGACCTGATTTGTGACCCAGGATGTGATCTCTTCTGGAGAACGTTCCATGTGCACTGGAGAAGAATGTGAATTCTGTAGCTTTGGGATGGAATGTTCTGACCATATCTGTGAAGTCCATATGGTCCGGTATCTCATTTAAAGCCCTTATTTCCTTGTTGATCTTTTGCTTAGATGATCTGTCCATTTCAGTGAGGGGGGGTGTTAAAGTCCCCTAGTATTATTGTATTATTGTCAATGTGTTTCTTTGATTTTGTTATTAATTGGCTTATATAATTGGTTCCCATGTTAGGGGCATAAATATTTACAGTTGTTAGATCTTCTTTTTGGACAGACCCTTTAAGTATGATATAGTGTCCTTCCTCATCTTTTATTACAGTCTTTGGTTTGAAATCTAATTTGTCTGATATAAGGATTGCCATCCCAGCTTTCTTTTGATGCCTGTTAGTGTGATAAATGGTTTTCCACCCCCTCACTTTAAGGTGAGTCTCTTGCAGACAGCATATCGATGGGTCTTGCTTTTTTATCCCATCTGATACTCTGTGTCTTTTGATTGGGGCATTTAGCCCATTTACATTCAGGGCAACTATTGAAAGATATGAATTTAGTGTCATTGTCTTGCCTGTAAGGTGACTGTATATTGTCTCTGTTCCTTTTTGGCCTATGTTCCTTTTGGGGTCTCTCTTTGCCTAGAGGACCCCTTTCAATATTTTTTGTATGGCTGGTTTGGTGATTGCAAATTCTTTTAGTTTCTGTTTGTCCTGGAGCCAATGAGGTTTATCCAAGGTATGCTTATCATTGACTGAAAACTTTTCACCTGCTTCTAAGACACACATTAGTGTAGCTGTTTTCAAAGTTTATATAAATAGGATGCAAAAGAATCATATGTTCCATTTGCACCTGACTTTTGCTCATTGTCCGGTTTGGGAGAGTCATTTTTGTTATTGGGTGATGCAGTAGTATGTATCTTATTGACTTGTACCTTGGTTCCAATATCTGGCTGTTACAAATGATATATTATTTTGGTGCACAATTGTACACATTTGTTTAGCATATAAATGGATCTGTACTGAATTTTTGTGAATGGATATGCATATATTTGCCTTTTGCTTTGTGCCATTTTCCAAAGGATTTGGTGGATTTATAATGTCTCTACAAGTGTCTGAGAGGTCCAGTTGCTCCGTGTCCCTGCTGAAACATGGTACTGCTGATCCTTCTGTTTGTTTGTTGTAGCCATTCTGGTGGGTAAACTGAAGCAGTTTTACCACTGAAACTGGACACCTTTGCCAAAGTAATTCGTGAGCTGCAAAGTCACCAGAGAGTAGTAACATGAAGCATCGAAGGAAATAGTG
This sequence comes from Ursus arctos, assembly GCF_023065955.2. NCBI lineage: Eukaryota > Metazoa > Chordata > Mammalia > Carnivora > Ursidae > Ursus > Ursus arctos. The sequence goes on from NW_026623089.1 coordinate 74,701,503, forward strand.
GATGTGAATGGAGGTTATTAGATGCGAGACAGGAGCACATGGGAGACATGACCGTGGTGATGGGTAGGGTGTAAATGGTATGGTAGAAGACAAGCAGTAACTAGAACACGATCACTACCAGGAGTAGTGCCAGCAACTAAATTCATGACATACAAATGGAGTCCAGTGTTGCCATCTTGTTATTTTTCAAGAGAAACCCAAGTACAGATTTTTTATTGCATTTTCTGATTAAAATTTGAGCAACTAAATTCAATTTTTAAGTGACAAAGCACAAGTGAGGGTCATTGTCCATATCCACCACGAAGGCTGTGAATTCCATACTTTCTAATGACATTTTTTTCCTCTGACTTATTACTAGATCTGGACCAACAAAATTCTTATATAAATAAGAGATGACCTTAGGGGTAAATACCCACCCATTTTCCTGTGGGTACCAATACTTTTTCCTCCCTTCCTTTTCTTACTTCATTGCACAGTTCATTTGGTTAACTTTTGCAGTTCAGCCTACTTGAAATGTTGAAATATTATTGGAAATGTAATGAAATTGAGTTTAATAGTTATTTAAAACTAGTTATATATATATAATATGTATCCCCTCCCCCCAGAAAAACATCTTTCTATAAGAGCAAAGTGACAAAATCAGTAGTGTTTAGAACTGGAAACCTTGAAAGGGCTACTGCCCTGACAATTTTTTTTTCAATAATTAAATCCAGAATTAGCAGTATGTTTTAAAATGTAAACATCCTTGAGAGGTATCACACATTAATGTCATATTTAATTAATGTATAAATGATTATCAGGAGATCCTTTCATAAAAATAAATGTAACGAATAGAAGTGCTCGGGGTGCTGTGAAGCTGTTATCAGGAAGGTAACTTTATCATTTCCTCAAGGCTAAAGTCTATTAATAATACAAGTTAAAGTATGAAGTGTCTACTGATAGTTTTGAAAGTTACCCAAGAACAAGTGTTACACTCATCTGCACTCTAACAGATTCACTGTTAAAAAAAAAGTACCTTTTTTACCGTCAGTTCTAACGACATAACTTTATTTTGTGTCAGTTTTATAGCCAGAGAAAGAAGTTTTGATTATGTTTGACTAACATGTGTAATTCAAGTTTTTTGGCAGGAGTGTTCTGGGAGTCATGGGATTCTAGGTCTGGAAATAAATCTGAATTCATTTGATCTAAAATGTGATAAGAATCTATTTTCAAATGCAATTTCTCTTTCTGAACAATAGGAGTTATCCATGGAGTCTGGAATTGATCCTGGCCAGGAATACGGACAAGATTATTACAGTTATGAGCATGGGTACATCTTCAGATTTTTTTAATCCAGTATCAGTATTTTTTATGAATAATGAGCTATCGAATATTACTACTAGCATTTGTGTTACAAATGTCACTTCATCAGTTTCATCTTTGAAAAGGAATTACGTATCTACTTTTAGTTTCAATCAAGTTTTGTGCATTTTTCTATATTCAGTTCTGGTTTGATGTTCTATGTTGATATTGACTAAAACTCTAACGATGCAGTAAAATGATGCAAAATTATTTAAATGAGAAATAGAAGTCAAACATATTTGCTCAATTCCTGAATTCACCATTTCTCGCATATGAGATGTTTAACATTTTATCTAAGTAGTCAGCCTCAAGATTTGCCCAACAGAAATTAAGAAGAAAACATACTTTAGAATTCAGTAATAATTATTTCAAGTTACTCTACGCACATGTTAACTGCTTTCTAAAAATACAGAAGAGGAATGTATACAGCATTCCAGACCATGTTTGAAGCAGATCTTCACTGTAAAGATAGAGACGTTATGTCCTGAATGAGCTATTCATTTTACAAAGAACCTGTCTCCTGTTCTAAATTCTTCAACTAAATTAAGGAACAATGTGCCTTTCTCTAAACACCAGTCTCTCCCAAAACTTAAATCTGAAATAACCTGACTCTTTTTACTGTTATTCTAGGATATCATCATGGTAAAAACCATTGGCCATCAGGTTTTGGTTCTTACTCTATGGTTTTGTAACTAGTTGACAAGGAGCACAATAGGTGCTGTATAAATATCTGTTGATTGAATGATGAGGACAAGAAGAAAACAGATCAGTCATGGTTACCAGTACCCCATGGAAACATGTTGAAGGCTGTGAGTTTCTGTTTCAGGTATGAGATGCCTCAGTATGGAAGCCGTCGCCGTCTGTTACCACCGGCTGGACCAGAGGAGTATGGTGAGGTAGTTGGTGAAGCCGAGGAGGAGTACGAGGAGGAAGAGGTAATGCCATACTGTTTAACCCTATTTGAATAGCAGGCTGAAAAAAATTTCAAAAATCAGAAATCCTATTCACTTAGTACTCGTTTTCCATATAAATTTAATGACATGGACCATTTCATTGCCTTGTTTATAGAAGGAAATTAATTGTTGTGCAAGTTTATTTCCTTCTATAAAATGTTAAGCGCCTGAAATAAAGCCACAATAAAGTTTATATTTTCTAAAATCCTAAATGTTGCTCCATAAAGTTAACATTATAATCAAATACATAACCATTATTTTGCAAAACAGTGGTTACTTTGGCTCCCACATTGTCCAGCATACCTAAAAATCATGGAAAAGTACAGTTACCAGAAGCAATATATTACCAGCAAGATGCTTAATGGAATTCTGTCATGTATGTTTTAATTAACATGAGTCATTTATATACTTTGCCTGTAATATTTATTTGGAACGTTTATGCAAAACAAAAACAAAAATGTCACTGTAGCTTTACCCTGTTCAAAATTAATAGTCAACTATCCCATAAACAGATAAAGTATCATAAATTTTGTTAAGGAAAACACATAAAACTATTAAAGTGTAGGGAGGGAAAGAGGAGAGGTGATCATTACTTCTTTCTCCTTTGATCTAAGATGTAAAATAACTCAATGAGAAAAAACATTAGAAAGCCTTAGATTTTAGTATTATAAAGTACAAGCCAAAATAAAATACTTGCTTGTGATCACTTTCCATCTGTGTGCAGTGGGGATGAACCATGGACAACTGGGTTCTTATTCTCTGAAACTAGTTATAACCCTGCTTCTTATTCTCTGAAACTAGTTATATCCCTGCTTGACTTGTGTGGGACAAGGTCACACCATAACCATCCCTCAGCTGACGGTTCAATTGCATTTTCGTGATTTTCAGGAAGAGGCAAAAAAAATTAGAAAACCAAAAGTTGAAGTTAGAGAGCCTAGTGAGGAGGAAGAAGTAGTTGTCACCGTTGAGAAGCCCCCTCCAGGAGAGCCCACGTACACAACGTGGAAGAGAGCCAGGATCTTCCCAATGATTTTCAAGAAAGTTAGATGGCTCGCTGACAGAAGGGGCCTCGCTGATCTTGAGGGGGAAGAGTGGCCGAGACGCCTCGAGGAGGCAGATAAAGATTATCTGAAGCTCACTCTGGACCAAGATGAAGCCACAGAAAGCACGGTGGAGTCCGAGGAAGAGTCCTCCAGCGACTACACAGAGTACAGCGAGGAGGAGTCCGAGTTCAGCGAGTCAGAGACCACGGAAGAGGAGTCAGAGTCAGAGACACCTTCTGAGGAGGAAGAGAGCTCGACTCCTGAGTCTTCAGAAGAATCAGAGTCGACGGAGTCCGAAGGGGAGAAGGCCCGGAAAAACATCTTTCTGGCCAGAAGAAGGCCTGTCGTTGAAGAGGTCAAGGCACTCAAGGGGAGAAAAGAGGAGCCCCCTGAGTTGCTGGAGGAAGAGCCAAGGGTGGAGGAGGAGGAAGCAGGAGAGGAGAGTGAGCTGGGCCCTGAGGAGGAGCCCGCAGGCCCTGAGGTCCCCGAGGAGGAGGGCAGTGCAGAGTCGGCTTCGGTGGAGGCAGGTGTGGACAGCGAGGAGGAGTCCGAGCCGGGCAGCAGTGTCAGCAGCAGCAGCGAGAGCCAGTCCGGAGGGCCCTGGGGCTTCCAGGTGCCCAAGCAGGCCACCAGCAAACGTGCACTCTGGGAGCAGCCCCCGGGAGCCGACTCCGAGGGCGACAACACAGCACTCTGAGACAGGACTCAGGAGGTGGGAGTTTGCCTTGACGAGTGCTCTTGTGTGCCGTGCTTTCTCTGTGCTCTCTGAAATGACGCTCCAAGGGAGGAACGTGGTCGTGACCTCTAGCTAACCTAGGACTGGAAGCATGCCAAGAGAGGGAGCGCACGAGCGCTACAAGTAGACTTGTACATCAGCGTGCATTAGGGTCAGACTGACTAATCTTCCTCTATTAGCCATTCTGAAGACAAGCCATGAATCAATAGTATCTAGGGGGGGTTCTATGAATGCACTATGGCATTATGCGTGACCACTGATGCCCTGGCCAGTGGAGTGGATTTTAGGAATACATGTGGGGTTTTTTATTTCATCCATAGACAATAGACAAATCCTTAGGACAAAACTGCCAACAAATGAGATGTCCAAAAGTCTACTTTTACATATATGTACATTTCACTTGGCAAAAGTATTGTAAAAAATACCACGAACATGTTCAAATGGGTTTGTAGCTGGCCATTTCAAATATTAGGAGATAAATGAAATGAATTTTAAAAACTTATACCATTTCTTTTCCATTGTGGATATGGATTAAAGTACACTTAGAAAAAAATTGAATTTTTGTAAAACTTTTTTTTGGGTAAGTAAACATAGCAAGTTTGAAACATATCTGGAAACCAAATAGCATGGTTTACTTAGTGCAACACATTGGTAGTTCACATCTTGTAAAAATGTGATACTATTTTGAGCGTAACCTAGTATTGGTTAACCTTTACTCTTTGCCATTTCTCATGTGGATTGGTAAAAGAAATGTCCGTTGTGTTCCAGTCGCTTACTAGAGGAAAGTTTATAAATCATTTGTTTTCATTTTTGTGTATTACCGAATCAATGATTCAGAATGGGAAGAGATTTTCTTTCAAGTTCACATACATTTAAATAAAATGATCCAGAAAACCTGGATACTTTAAGTGAATACAAAAGGGTTACAAAAAGTTTGGCTAATAACGGAGTATTAATTAGGAATTAGAATGTGTGTTAAAAAATATCTTTAAAATTTGGGAAAAGGAAGTATTAGTATGAACAGAATATACTAATACTGTGTGTTCCCTTCAGTTTAACTTCCCAGAAGAGTAGAGCAACTGTCGTGGATCAAATCCTTACCTAAATAATACACTTTTCTTTTTCACGTAGAGCAGTAATTTGATCTAAAAGAATACAAATGCCTCCTGCCGTGTCCACTTCTGAACTGAGCAACACCTTCTTCAGAAGTTAAGCTCTAGGCTAGTGGGCAGTTGGTAGGAAAGAATGGGACGTTAAGAAAGAGTTTCTTCTCTCTACCTCTTTTGAGTTCTTTAACGTTCTATGGCTTTCTATCAACATTTCTGAATTTCACAGACCCTGTCATCATTGCCCCTTTCATTCCTTTGACAGTGACTCGTTTTTTGTTTTTTGTTTTTTGGCAGTGGGCGAGAAAAACAATGATCAAGTTAGTTGTGGATCGTGAGTATGAAACGAGCTCCACTGGAGAAGACAGTGCTCCGGAATGTCAGAGAAACCGTCTTCAGCATCCCGGCACCCACAGCAACATCAACGGCAACATATACATTGCCCAGAACGGGTCCGTGGTGAGAACCCGCCGTGCCTGCCTCCCTGATACCTTAAAAGCGACTTCCCCAGTACGACTGGGGAGGCACTTTAAGAAACTCGACAAGTTGGCAGTGACACACGAGGAGAATGTCCCCCTGAACACGTTATCGAAGGGGCCCTTCTCTACCGAGAAGATGAACACGAGACCGACTCTGGTTACCTTTGCCCCTTGCCCTGTGGGGCCTGACGGTACCGCAGGGAAGACATTGGGGCCCAGGCTGAAAAGCACAGTTGAACAGGAGTCCATGGTTGACAGTAAGAACATCAAGGGGACTCCGGAATTCCATAGTGACCACACGCACTCAGACGACGAGGAACTTTGGATGGGCCCCTGGAACAACCTCCATATACCAATGACAAAACTGTGACCGATTTTTTAAAAAAAGTTATTTTGGTTTTTACTTCAGTTTTAATAAACTGCGCTTTTTATTGTCACTGAGAAAACGATGTATGGGATTTATATCATGCACACAAGCTGAAACTTTGAACGATGTGCTTTAAAAAGAGACAAATTTGCACTTGCCTTTGTATCAATTGTTCTTCCCAGAAAATCTTTTTGGACAGACTCAATTCCCTGAATAACATATTGTTTAAACTTAGCTGTTTTGTTGGGTCTTGCACTTTTTTTTTTCATTTTAATAAATGAGAAATAATTTACTAAGTAATCATTTATATTTTATCGATTAACCTAGATTATGCTTCATCTCTAGCTTCGCAGACCTTTTTTTTGGTACATGTAATGAATTTACTTTTCATGAAAAAAAATGGGAAAAATTAGAACATTTTTACAGGTAATGGGTTATACAGTTGGTGTCTATACCATCCTGATTTTTTTAAAGGAAAGGTAGAATTACAAAGTGATAGCGAACATGAGAATCTTCTGTAAATTACTTAGAATCATGAGCCTCTTTTCCTTATGGTCTGATATACAGTGTTTCAGATTTTTACATATGCATCTGTTGATCTTTTAAAGAACACTTGAAATCGTATCTCCTTTTATAAATATCATTCGCAACTTTCCCTGGTGTCTCCCCACACCGACCCCTTCGTGCACACACTTCATGAACATAGTAGGTGATTTAGTTTCGCCATCTGAAGGTAAATAATTATCTGGAGCATCACAGAAATCTCACCCTCAGCAAAAGCTTACTGAGGCGGGAAAGGATCAAATAGGCAATAATGCATCTAGAACCACGACTTCAGTATAGAAGATGTAGTAAGAGAAGTCTCACATTAATGTCATTGGTCACGGATATTTTATAAACTCGGTGTAAAGGAATCTGGCAGGGTCGAGAATTTATATAATAGGTGAAATGCCTACAAAGGGTATAAATGCATAGCTTCGAGTGTATTATATCACTTCTCCCAGGTCTAGCTTCTTTATGGACTATTTTAATACCCATAATATTTATGTGCATAAAGTTCAGAACCAGGAAATGATTGCTTGGGCATTTTTTTTTTTTAATCAAAGAACACAGTCTTGCTTTTTCACTACTGAACAAAGCACAGTGTTTCATCATTAAGAGAAGTGAAAACCAAGTATACTTTTCAAAAAAAAAAAAAAAAAACCAAACCAAGAAACTTGGCTTGTGTGTTACATACTCTCCAGATGGTAAAAGGATGACACAATATAATTTAAAGAGAAAATTCAGAATTGTATTGAATAGGACTTCGTATGACATAGAGTTCACCTCAAATTTTGAGGTATTGACCAAGTTCAGATTTCAATAAAATTCTCATGCATGCTTATTATAGGGTTGAAAGAGACTGAATAATACACTATTAATTTCTCTCTCACGTTTCATAGTTTAAAAATAGTTGATTATAATGCTGCTTACTTATTTCCAAAGTGAATGAATTGTATGTAACATGAACTTGCCAACTTATATAGCTAGTATGTTTTAATTTCAGGTTTCAAAAAGTGCTTGAGATCAAATGCAGGAACATCTCATTTATCTGACATTATTGGAAATCAATGCCTTCTAAATCCTTGCTGGAAAAACTACCAGCATTAACTGGAAAGAAATATGGCATTCTAACATTAGCTTGTTAGAAAATACAGTCTTGCTCACACCCCCAGGTCTACTAACCAAAAATCCACGTTCTCACAAGATCCCAAGGTGGTTTGTACACTTAGAAAATTTTGACAAAGAAATGACCTATACCACTGAATCCAGAGCTTACTCCTTAAAGCACCAAAGCATTGTTTTCAGTATAACATATTTCGGATAGAAGTTAGATTGTGCATATATTTTCTAACTTGTTCAGAGATCACTATGTTATTTCCCTAATGTCTGAGGGTCGTCTCACCTAGCATCCAATGATGGTCTCTGTGCAAAGAGCTTTATCTGTTTTTCTCTCTTTCTCCCATTTCAGGCTGTGGTATTTAACTAATTTTGTCACTTTGCCTCTAAAATTTATCTTCCAGTTTATTTCTAATTTCCTGGTGAGAAAGTCTGTGTCTTTGTTTGTTTTGCTTGTTATTGAAAAATTATTAAACCCAAGATAGGGATCAGGCATGTGGCTTCAAACTAAAGTCTGGAGAGTCACAGAAGCTTTTTGGGATCGCTATTGAGATCTGAGCATGGCTGGAGAGATCTGAAGTCGGCAGAAGACTAATGTCTCGATAATATGAGATGTTACTCTATTTTAAGGTTCACTTTTTACAAGGAAATATCAAAATATCACAAGCTACTACTTAGCGGACACATTTCAGCCATTTCCAGTTGACCGTTTCAGTAAAAACAATCACGAAGTTCACCTGTCCCTAAGGGAATGGAGATAGTATAAAGCTAAGCAGTATTTACACAGAGCAACCAAACCAAACATTTGGTCAGTATGTTTTGAGGTTAAGTATACAGAGTAGCAAGAGTGGTACCGACTAAATACGTAAATCTGGACTGAATCAGTTAGTTTGATAGGACTTCCACTATTCTGGAACACTCTGACTCAGGATTAAAATTGTGGAACCCAGGGGAGATGCCTAAGTAGTTTAAACTTAATACTTGATATAAATATTTCTATATAAATGCTTATAAAGGAATTGGTGATTATTTTTCCTAGATAGGCATAGTGATTATTTTTCTTAGTACCGGCTTCCGATCAGAAAGAAGGAACAGGAGATCCCAGCTGGTTAAGATGAGAACAAACTAATAGAATTCTGTTATTGCTAAACCTGCGGACTTCAGAAGGTGTCATGGGCAGGAAGGGCAGGAAGAACGAAAACAAAGTTAAGGTGACAGAACATTTGTGACTCTATGGCCATCAGCTCACAGATGCTAACCTTTGGCCCAGGCTTCTCATTTTCATTAATTATAGACTCTGAGAGTTATCATAGAATCATAACTGTAGGTTAGCCAAAAGCATCAAATTTTTAAATCCAGAAAAAAAGTTTGCCTTGACTTTTACATGTGAGATGTCATTCGTGTTATTAGACTACATTGGAGCTTTTGGATTGTTTTTTTTGTTTGTTTTTGTTTTTTTTAGACTACATTGTTAACAGGGAGGTTAAAACATGTTATTGACCGTAAATGGTTCTTCCAAATGGTAATGGTGGCCACTATTAAAATATCATTAATTGCATTTGTGTATCATAGAGCCGGGAAAAAAAAAAGAGTATTAATGCTTGAGGGAAGACATTTTCTTTTATGTCATGAGTTTGGCTTTTTCTCTTGTTCTCCACTTTCTGTACTCTGTCCCGTAAGTGGAGCTTCTGTATACCACCTCAATCAATTCGTAAAATAGGCAGAAAGTGCTCATAATCTATTCTCAGGGCAGATGCCCGCTGGTGCCTGCAAAGAACACAGCAATAGGCTGAGGGATCGGTTCAAAATAATATTGAGGACCTCTATTTTTATCGATAGTTTCTCCCCCTTCTCAAACGATACCATGAATGCCTTCGTTTTACTTTTCTCTCTCTTGCTTTTGCATTTGTGGACCTCGATCCTTATTATCATCTTTCCTTTTTAGAGAGGTTTTTGTTTTTTTGTTTTTTTAACTGCAATCTACTTTAAGTTTATGATAAGTTAAGCACATGTATGGAAGATTTGAACTTTGTCTATGGTTTGGGAAATTATCAACACATTCACTGCTTTCCCAATTTCTTTATCCAAACACCTGTTTTTCCTTAACAAATATTACGTTACTGTATGAGGAATATGAATTAGAAATTTTCAGTTAAAATGCATTGTTACTCACTACACAATGTTTCAAAAATAAATTTCCATTTGGAAAAAACAGTTTCTCATTATTCTGTCAGATGGGGATAAAAATCAGTAACTATTTTCCCATTTACATGTTTAGTAATTCAGTTTGATGGTACAAAGAAAAACCTACTCTGTGGACTTTTTGAATGTTGTGGAGAAAGGAAGTGTCCTTTAAAACTCTCACTCTTTTTTAGCTATTTCAGTCACGTACACAAGTCACCAAGTTCTAAGAAGGATGGACAACTGTGTTTCCTAAAATACTGGCTCTTTGTTTAAAAAACAATATAATCACTTAAACTCGAAGGTATTCATATACAATGTTACATTCAGAGAAATGCTAAATAGGGGGCACCTGGGTGGCTCAGTCAGTTAGGGGTCTTCCTTCAGCTCAGGTCATGATCCTGGGGTACTGGGATGGAGCCCCGCATCAGGGAACTTGCTCAGTGGGGAGTCTGCTTTTCCCTCTCTGCCCTTCCCCCCTGCTTGTGCTCTCTCTCTCTCAAATAAATAAAATCTTTAAAAAAATGCTAAATAGAACATAATATATCAAAAAGCATAGTTGACATGAAGTTACAGCATGTCTTTAACATGATAGAAGGCTGATGTTTCAGAGATTTACAATTTGTACACCTGTATCTATATCTAATTAGCCATCCATCCACCCCTCTGACTACATGAAATATGCTCATATTTCCCTATTATAACTTTGTAATGTAGCTGATGATACAATAATTTTAATTGCCTTTTATCTGAAACAATCAGGATCGGGAAGAATAAATTTTCTAAGACAACCATCGTGAATATAGAGAGAATTCCTGGTCCTTTGCCATTCTGGTGTTCATCATAGATAGAAGCCTACATATCCCTGTATTTCCAGGGCCCACACACCCTACATGAACAACAGCTGTTAAGGAAAATATTGAGTGAGCTCATTCTTGCCCTTTCATTGTGTAACTTTGGGCATGTCATTTTACAACTTGCCCACTTCATTGGAATATGGCAATAATATTCACTTCAACTAAGACATCATACAATCGGCTATTTAATCTGAACTATTTTGCTGTCTCTATAATGCTCTATGTACAGAACCAAAGATGAGAAAACTTCCTTGGCATTCTTCTTCACAAATAGGCCTTCTACTATTTTAGTGGCTAGATACCGGTATACATTTTATCGATCTATTCCACACAGTAGATATTCTAAGTTACAAGTATAGGTCTTCGAAGAGAAAAGAAATGTATAGAATTTTTCTCCTGGGCTTGGGCTTCTGTATAATTTCCTGTATAATTTTTTAAAAAGCACCTGTCAAAAGAGCCCAGTGAATGTGTGTTGGGGCCACTGAAAAGTCTGGTCCAAAACCTTCATTTTCATCTAAACACTTACTTTAAATGCCTCTTTCATGTAGAGTCATCACTGAATTAACATTGATTCTTTTGAATTTCTGGTGAAAGAGAAGGTTTTTATCAAACTCTGGCCCTGTCACCCTAATCTCAACATCATGATTTACATAAACGAGTGTACTGATGAAAAGATGGTCTGAAAATATCAATGTCTGATTCTGGGTCCCTTTGCTACCTACTTCCCAGGAGATTTCTTCACCTCTACCATCTCCTACAAAGACTTCTGATCTCTCAAACCCTATAAAAATATCATTCATGGGACTAGGAGGAGAGGAAATGAAATTTAAGCTAGCTTTTAGAAAGACGGATAGGCATATGTACATAGAGATGGGATATAGACATGTAAACTGTACCTATATAAATGGTATATACACATAAAATGGTATGAGCCCATGTCTACATATTTAAATTGTTTTGCTTTAGTTACATAGACGTATTTAAATTTATACAAATAAAACAATATATTTATCCAAATACTACTTTTACTGACTCTCACATGTAACATAAATTCTATTTATACTATTAAACTCACCATCAATATCAGTCAGTGTGTGTTTTTTTTTTCCAGAGGGCAGCTACTCATGCATAGAATACTAAGACAGTTATTTTTGGGGTGGAAATCTACAACAAAGAATTCCTTTTAAAAGTAAAACATATATACTGTATGCCTTTTCAAAATATCCTTTAAAGGCTTATTTATGCCAGCATGTATAATTGAGGTATCACAACCACTGTAACTTGCTGGGTGAGCCAGAAGCGTTGGCTAGACACGGTATCTAAACAGCATTATTAGATTTCTATCAGGTCCTTGCTCCCACCCAGACACAAAGTTATCCAAAAAACCATCAGTCTTGATTTTAGTGCTGAAATAATTTGGGTCCTAAGCTAACCAACACATCATTATCTAGTCAATTTTCCAATGTGCGTATCAGTCAGTGTCCCAGGGTTGCTTAAAGAATACATTTTGGTTCTAGTCATTCCCTGGTTACTATTTTCTGTTGGTCACATCGCAGAATCTCTGGTTCGGTTTCCATAACCATGAAAAGAGTTTGGACAGAAGAGTCTTGGGGCCATTCTGAGTTGAGGCTGAACTCATGGGAACATTACCTGGAACCTAGGCAGCGTGACAAGCACGACTGTACCCATCCCTACACGTTATGTCTTCACAGCCCATTTCAGAACAGAAAGTGTCGTGGTGATTTACAAAAATGCAAAGACTACAAGAGGTGGAATAAGGTTGAATGAATGAGACAAAGGGAAATAAAGATGAGATGAGTAAATACAGTGGTTAGATTAGCACCCAGACTTACGTGCCCCAAGGACCTAGAGATTAGTTCTTCCAGCCACTAATTTAGCCCTAATTTCCCCCACCATCAGACCCAAAAGGGAAGTCAAATTAGTTACAAGATTCATAATGTGCATAAAGTTAAAAAAACAATTATTGGACAGAAATCAGCTTTGCTTATTGCCAAGACCTGAGAGAAATTTGTCCTAAGGGTCTTTAGAAAAACTCCACTATATAATATATTGGCTTAGTTGTCGGCATTCAAATCTCATTTCTGTAGGTCTTGGATTTCTCTTGCCCAGCTCACAAACATCAGCCTTCCTTCCAGGAGATCTTCGAGTGTTTAAGTCACTGACTATTCCCCTGTTATCAGCGTTTCCTACAGTGATTACTGGAAGAATAGATTGCCAGAATATTTCCTATTTCCTTCCACTAGCATTCTGTCTTGCCCACAGATTTATATTAATCCCACTTTAATTAAATCATTAATCAAAGGCTGGGTTGTAAAGGTCTGCAATTTTCACAGCTCTGTGGCTGTGCTATTCGCTGATGATGGCATATGTAAATGCAGACCTATTTCTTTATTTCTTCAGAACATAGACTTCTTCTCCCCTTGAAGCTTGAGCCTGAATTTAGGGAACTTAAGGAACATTTTTTTTTTTTTAGACAAATGAAAGTAGCTTTTATAAATAAGTAAAAATATGAGGACTATGCCTTCCCATTAATTGCTGGGCTAACTCAGCCTAATTATGTCCAGTATATTAATTAGTATTTCATATCCATATATTTGGACAAGAATGGGTGCAACTAGTGTTATTTTCAGTGATGTCTTATAAACCAGTTCTCTAGAAAAAAAATAAATAAAAACAAAACAAATCAAAATGGTGCATTGTGTTTTCAGAGTCCCACCACAATCACATACTGATGGCTTCATAACCAGCTTGCCAAATCCCTGCACTCAACCTTGCTCTCACCGGCCCGTATGGACTGCTTTGCATGGATTGTACCAGAGCAATTAATAAGAGCACCTACTTTCACTCTCCAAAAAGGGTAGCAGAAACTGTTTCTTGAAGCCAAGAAGGCTTTACAGAAGGACATGCCTGAAGAAAAACAGCAAAGGATCGATTCGACAAGTCTCCGCCATCCATGGCAAGGAGAGACCACAAGAGGATGGGAGGACGTCAGTCGTGCAGAAAGACCATTTTGTGCCAAGGCCAGAAATGTAAGAAAATTAAATTATTAATTCAGGAAACGGCCAAGAATTCCATTTCACATGTTAATGAAATGCAATGGAGTGGGGTGGGGTCAGAAAATGTAAGACAAGCCTGCGTCTCATGCAGGAACAGATCTTCAAAGAACCTATTTCCATCTTATCACACAGACAAATAGCAACCACTTAAAACAACCTTGCCGGACAGAAGATCACTTAAGCAGGCTGTAAATAAGGTGAAGGGGGGATTCCTAAGGGAAAGGTTATGAGTAAGAGAAAGAGAACATATTTCAGACAGAAGGCCTAGATTCAAACCTCAGGTTACCGATGAACACACTAACGAGCCTTTCTGTTAGCAAGCCCAGGACCCAAGGACAGAGGACAATGTTGTCATTTTCCACTCTTCCCGTGCCTGCTTAAGTTAGAATCACCTGCTCTTACAATGTGGATTTCATCCCAGATCCTCTCATTCCTTTTGTTTTTTCATCACTGCTGTGATTATGGTGGAGAAGCCAGCATTTCATGTCAAGCTTGATTCCTGCCCCAAGTGGCTCTGTCTTGCCACGGAGCACTGCTGTGACTCATTCCAGACAATCAGTTATATCGGATTTTTAACCCCTTCTTGGGGCTACAAATGGGATGTCTCCACTACTAACATGTTTCAGGTTACCATGCTACTTCTCTAGCCCAATCGGTGTGTTACAGACACAACACTGCGGGCTGGAAACTCATCTCTCATATTCCTGCTCCCGGACCATTCAGTCTGACAATGACGCACTCATTCTCACAAAAGGTGTCCAACAGTCAAGGGATTCGATGGACCTTCCATGTTCCCTACCACCCACACACATCTGGAGTCGTTTCACACACACCGGGAGGGAGCCTCAAAAATTAACACACAACTATTTCTAGTTCTTCCTCCCTCACCCCTCCCTGCTCCACACACCTCAGTAACACAGTTTTGGTCACTCCATACGGCTGTCTTTCTAAAAGGGTCATCTCGTCTTGGCTGCTTTCTGAATAATGAACAGAACAAGAGGTGGGGTGCTCCATAAACCTACTTTAAATTTTGAGATTTCTGCCTGGACAATTCTTGGCTTTGTTTTTTTCTTACCCGTAAGAGTAACCACAGCCCAGCCTGGTTGTATGCCCTCTGAGTGGCAAGATGACCAAAGGAGCCAGACAAATTCAAACATACTAATGACCCAGACATCTGGATTAAAAACACACGGTTCCGGGGCACCTGGGTGGCACAGCGGTTAAGTGTCTGCCTTCAGCTCAGGGCGTGATCCCGGTGTTATGGGATCGAGCCCCACATCAGGCTCCTCCGCTATAAGCCTGCTTCTTCCTCTCCCACTCCCCCTGCTTGTGTTCCCTCTCTCGCTGGCTGTCTCTATTTCTGTCGAATAAATAAATAAAATAAAATCTTTAAAACAAAAAACAAACAAACAAAAAAACCCACAGTTCCTCTTGTACTTGACGCTCATGGTTGAAAGGCAGTGGAGAAGGAGCATCGTCCCGAGTTCCTGGGACCCAGGATGGGAACAGGGGCCTGGGAAGGACACATGGCCTAACCCAAACTGCAGGTGCACCTGGAATTCTGGCTGCTGCTGCACCTGCCAACCCTTCCCACGAGCCATAAAACAGGACAGTGCAAGTGGACATGACGGGTCCCAAGTCATTCTGCTCTTCCAGAAAGCCACCCTGAGAATTAAGCCTTAACTTTCTAATGATAATATGCGTATTTCTTCACTAAACCAATGTGATAGTGGGTGGTCCAAAGAAGGTTGTACGAATCTTGGAGTTCATTGTGCCCTGTGGGTCATATGTTTTCTCTGTGGGCCACAGATTGCCTCCATTAGAATTGAGGTTCATTTTGGCCCATATATTGCCCCAAAGATTAGCAGGTCGATCTAGATTTTTTGCCCAGGTCACAGTAAGTAATGGCCTCACCTTGGACTGCATCTTGGCTATCTAGCATGAGAATTACTGATCCTCTGTGGGACTTATCATAGTTAGCTGTGTCTGGTACCCTGGGGCCATAATTTGGGGCAAGCACTGGCTTTATAATTCTTGGAATCCTGTTGATAATTGCCTTAATTAAGTGCTTATGACATATTTATTTCTGCCTCTGTCAGTCAGATTAATCAGAATGGCCAGTGGAGTGGCACACTTCTAGAATTTTCAAATTCAGTCAAGAACGTCTAAGGCATGGCGGGGGCAGGGGGTGGGGGGAGGATGTTTAATAAAGGAAATTCAAGATTCAGGAGCATCCCTCAAAGTTGCTCATTGCAAACACAGCCCTGAAGACTGGCCCTGAGTAAAGAGCCATGAGGCCTTGGGTTTCCCCAGTTTCACCCTCAGGGTATTCTTATTCCAGAATGAAGTACTTCCAGTGAGACACTTCCCTGTGTGAACAGCGTCCCCCAGAACCTGAGAGGGCAGAATGATAGCAAGTCACAAACTGTGGATTTCTAGTCCATTTTGCCACTGTGCCCTCACAGTGTTTTCTGTGCCATTAGGGAGCCAAGGTCATGCCTTCTCCAACATGATCTGGATCTCAGGTCTGGAGGAAAGGGATCTCCCATTATATATATGTAATATATATATATATAATATTTTTATATTTTATAATTATAAGATAAATATATATTACATATATACATAAATATATTCCGCAGGGAAAATGTCTGATGGTACATTTGTATTTGAATATTTATATTCTTTTATGTTAAGTGTGGTCATCAGAATTCTTGAGGGTTTTTATTTTGTCCAATTATCTGAATAAAAAAATAAAAGAAAGCTAATTTATTTTTTTAAAGATTTTATCTATTTGAGAGAGAGAAAGAGAGAGGGAGAACATGAGCGGGGGAGGGCAGAGTGAGAGGGAAAGCTGACTCCCCTGCAGAAGGCTGTTTGTAATTTTATTCATCATAATTATCTTTAGACCAAAGGCGCTAATGGGTGCCCTAGGGAACACTGCTTTGGAAATGGATTTGTTTAATATTATAATTAATGATCTGGAAGACAGAAGAACAAAGCCTTTAATGAAATATCTAGCAAGACTAATTTGAAAGGTACTAAACATACCATCAGAAGCAGATAAATTAGGGGCATCTGGGTGGATCAGTCGATTAAGTGACTGATTCTTGATTTCAGCTCAGGTCATGATCTCAGGGTCCTGAGATTGAGCCCCATGACGGACTCTGCTTTCAGCAGGGGGTCTGCTTGAGATTCTCTCCCTCAGCCCCTCCCCGTACTTGCAGGGGCATGTGCTCTCTCTCTAAAATAAATAAATAAATAAAATCTTTTAAAAAAAGTAACTTAGAAAAATGCGAACAATTGAAACAAATTCATATTTTGCACACAAAACAACAAAAAAAAACCCCCAAAAAACCCCCACACCTCAAGGCAGTCTAAACCAAATGAAAACAGTGTTCCCCTACTAGCAAAAGGGACAATCAGGTTGGGAGAGAAATTGCTGCATCTAAAGGAAACACTACGATTCAATGCTAATATTTTATTTTTTGGAGTTTATAGATTTATGTGTTTGCAACAGCAAATGATATTTTTTGGTTGAAGGCTTGACTGCCTCTTTTCCTGTAACAAAATAAAAATGATTTCACCTTTATTCTTTTACTGGCCTTACTGGTTTATTTGGTGAGCCCATCACCCTTCTCCCCAACAGTAGTGTCTGAGAATTCTAATTCTCTACATCGTCCAAAATTTGATTTTATCAAACTTTTAAAGTTTTGTCAGGCTCACAGGAGATGAAAATACCTCATGGTTTTAAATGACATTTCCCTCTTTCTTAGTGAGATTGAGCATTTTTCCATGTTCTCATTGGGCATTTACCTTCCTTTATGCCTTTCCTGCTTGTATTCTTTGCTCGTCTTTATGTTAGGTTTCCCCTTTTATGTCCAAAAATAAATTTTTTATGTTAAAAATGTTAAATCTTTGTCATGTGTGTTGTAAATACCTATTCTGATATACAGTGTACGTTTTGATTTTGGTTATGGACCCTTCTCAATTTAAAAGATGTAATTGTTAAATATATTTACTTCCCCTTATATGTTCTTATCGTTGTTAAAGAGGGTTTCTCCAGGCTTAAATCAAACTATTTTATTCTAATCTTAAAAACAGATTGATAATACACCTGAAATTTATTTATTTTTTGTACAGATATGCCTGTAGCTATTTGTAAGTATGAGAGAGACAAAAATCATTCACTTGGCTGAAGGGAAGAATATCAACTATTGTCTAAAGACCAGGGTCTAGTTGTAGGCTCTGCCTTCACTATAGGAGTTCGGTGATATGTTTAATTTCCTGGAGTCTTAGTTTCTAAATTTTTTAAAGGGACTAGGTCTATACTCTGCCAAACAGAGCTTATCCCTAGGCTATGTATAGGGTGCTCCAGGAATGCGTTTATTAGAGGAGTCTTATCTACAAAAACATTTTGAATCACTCTCATTGGCCTGTTACACTCTATGTACCTGGTCTCATGAGATCCTTCAAAGGGAATGAGGGGCTGGGAAAAATCTGCCATGCTTGTGAATCCCAGAGCTCTCTGGGACATCTGGTCAATACCACTGATGGGGAGGATAGAGGATCAGAGTGTTCCCTGAAAAGCAGAGTCCCTACCCATCTGGGTTCTGATTCAAGCTCAAGGTTTCCTGCTAGAAAGGCATTGCCTGATTTGCAATTAACAAAAACAAAAGAAAACGCTATTCATCCCTTTAAAGCAGAGCCTGATCTCATTAAATATTTAATGAGACTATCGACAAATTTGTAAAACACAGTTTCTAATCTCTCTTAGTGAGACTAGTGGGTTATGGTCATGGAAAGAGAAGGGATCTCTGCTTTAAAGATGCTCCGGTTAGTGAGTGACTCAAGGTAAGTTATTATCGGTGAGGCAGAAGATATTCAAAATGCATTGTGTTGCAAATCTGAAATAATTTTATCACATATATTTAATATCTAACATGGTAATTTATCATTTTATCAGGGTCATATATAGGGTCCATCACAGAGGGAATTGTACTTGAATATTTTTAAAAAGAATATTAGAGTTCACCATTAATTAATTAGTTAATATGTTCCAGGTCCTGTCTCAGTTCCCTTCACACAATAATTACCCTCATAAACTAGTAGAAAAACTTGGCTTTTTGTCATGGGTCTGATTCAAGGGTCTGTCATTATTAGCCAGTCAAATTGGGTCAAATTACCTAGCACTATGAAATGGAGATAATGATGTTTAAAGACTGTCGGTATTAAGTGTGGGGATGTGTGGCAGCAAGCAAGAAGCACGTCCCACCCCAAACAATGGAGGGCGAATTCTGTCGAAAGATAGTAGAGAGACCCTCAATGGATCCACAGAGCACCCCAAGTATTTCATGGTCCATGGTTAGGTGTGGCTACCATCTCTGGGGTGGCGGGTGGTTCTGCTCTTCTGTTGTCGGCAGCAGCTGGGAGCTGCGGGACAGCTGGACATACAGCCATCAGATGCAGTGACAGGGACGCGGAGCGGGATCACAAAGGACCAAAGAAGGGAAGCTTCACTAGAAAATATGAGTGATGCTTATGAGTTCATGAAATCCATTTGCTTTCTACACCCTGGACGGTTCCTGAAAACTAATGGCTAAAGTGCGATGAAGAGAAAAAACTCAGTTAAGAGGCTTTTTTAAACTCGACTTTGATATTCCAATAGGGGCTTCTGATTAACTTTGAAGGGTCTTCCGATACACTTATCTGCCTGTGGTTTGCTGTGTTTGTTTCTGCATTCCTATTTTGTTTCCAAATAAGTGATTTGATCTCACATAATCATCCCCTAGGACTCACTCCCTCTAGTCAAAATTCTTCTGTGTGCGTGAGTTCCTAATCACCACAGTAACTGACTCCTTTTTTTAAAAATGATTCGTACTTCAAAAAATATAAAAATTTTAATATCGATTGGGTGTGACTAACAGCCTTTCCTGTAAGAAATTCAGAAACAGTCACCCTGTTTTGTTTTCTATCCACCTATTGTTTCATTTTCAGGAGCAGAAATTCTGTTTATGTCCTCTTTCATATATTTTTTTTTTTTTAGCAGAGTACTTTCCCCTTCACCAATCAAACTGCAAAATCCACTCACCTTGAATAACCTGCTTATTTATCAACTGGGATCAATCATGTAGGTGGTCCCGACGGCTAGATTTATAGGTGAAATGCCAGAAATATGCCGGCTGCTTGATGAAGTGCCGGACTTTTTTGGCTGAGAACAATTTAACCGAACACATATTTTATTAAAAATAAGCAACCGGCTTTTGAATGATCTGCCTCACAGAGAATCACGCTAACCTCTGAGTAGTACAGTTCATTTTCATGGCAGAATAAATTCATAGCTGATGATGAGCTCACTTGTCATGGGAAATGCTGTAGCCTTTCCTTAAAAATATTCACTAAAGTATTTGGTGGAGAAAAGGTGGCCCCTGTTCCTGCCTCCCTTAGGTGCCAACATGTCTACTCAAGTTTTCATGGACATGACACCTTGGAACAGAATACAGCGGCCAAGACTCCAGGAAATGTCTGCAGTATATACAGAAGCTTATGTACCAATGCATTATCTCATTTCTCTCAACAAATCGTCTATCTGCCACGAAACGTTGCAGTATTTTATTCCATGATGCCTCTCTTTTGATGGCGTCTCCCACTTATATTCCGTCCTGACTCAGGAGCACTTTGCTCCCATAATCCTAAGTGCATCACAGATTACCCCGCTTTGGGGACAGACTAGCACAGTTCCTTCCTCTGTTGGTCCTGCTTGTTGCCCTTCAATGAGTCTTCTGGACCCTGTCTTTGTCTTCCTCTCTGACCCCCAGGTTCTACAGTCAAACGGTTAATTGTGGTGGTTGTTCCGTAAGCTAAGTCACCACTAACACCAGCAGCTACCTCTTCCCGACACAGAGCGAACTTCCAGCTACTGTGCATGAAATAACACAGTCGGTACAGTGGCCCTATGAAAATGCTACCTTTAGTGCTTCTACTTGACAAATTAGTTAAAAGAGTGAGTTAAAGGAGGCACAGAGAGGTTAGTCTTTTACTCAACATTACAAATCTTCTAAGTGGCGAAGCAAGGATTTGGGAGCAGGTGGTCTGACTCCAGAATCTGAGTTTAACCACTTGGTTGATTGAGAAAATGGCGCTGGGCCAGTATGGAGAAGGGAGGTCTTTGAGTAAGAACTTAGTTCACAGGAGAGGCTCAGGTACAACCCCAGCTGTGAGTGGGGCTTCAGCTAGGGGTCCGTACTCGCATAGACCCAGCCTGTACACCTTGGTCACTGGTAAGTGACCAATTCTTGTGCTCAGCAGATGTACCACATGCCAAGTCAATCTTAGACTTAATAGGAATATACATAAATATAGTCTACATCAACGATTTATTGTACCCACTTCAAAAAACCTGAGCCTATTAATTGACATCGATGGATAAGTCTATTCATTGATTCTTCCATCAGTTAAGGCTAATGCATTTTAAATTGCCATTACCATTTTTAAAATAATAATATTAATCAATCTTTAAAGTTTTAGATGAGTGATGGCTTGGACCAGTTCGTTGTCTTTCTCATATTATCTTTAACATCTTTTCTTTTTAAAAAAATTTTTTTTTTTTATTTTAGAGAGAGAAAGAGTGCAAGCAGGGGGAGAGGCAGAGGGAGGTGGAGAAGAAGATGCCCTGCTGAGCAGGGAGCCTGACACTGGGCTCAACCCCATGACCCCAAGATCATGGCCTGAGCCGAAACCAAGAGTCAGAAGCTCAACCGACTGAGCCCCCCAGGCTCCCCTCTTTAACATCTTTTCATGCTCATGTTTTTCTCCCTACTGTCACAGGATTAAAATCTCATGAAAGCCATACTCTTCCAAATAATACTGTGGTCACATCCAGCCTTGTAGCTAATATGCATGTCAGCACTGAGCACCTCTAGCTCACTAACAGACCTCCTCGTCCAGAGATTTCCTTGTCTCATTCACTTCGACTGGCTGGGAAAACGGCGGCCCTCTTTAAAGATACTACGTGTGCCCAGGCTGACCCCCGTGAAATGTAAATAAGTAATTGCCTGTTTCTGTCTTCTATTCCTTTGCATTTGGCCGCTTACACGCCATCAGAAGACTTGTTAGGTATGTATATCTTTTCACACACTGTCGGGCAGGATTATGGCAATTGGCAGACACATCTTCGATGAAGCAGTTTTGCAAATTGTTTTGTGACAACTGGGATTCACAGTGTTAGATTATGCATTCACACATAAACTGGCAGGAATAAACCCAGGGAAGGGAAAGCAGGAACTATCATACCCTCTGACAAGCTTAGAGCTTGTATGCCTCCAGTGGACAGAATGGTAAGCTAACCTGGGTCTTTTTGGTTTCAACCTGGACAGTGAGGTTGCAATCATCAGCAAATTAGAAGACTCACAGTAAATATCTACTGGTTTATTAGACACAAGACTTTCCCTTATGCAGTGAGAATTTAAAAAAAAAATACAATCATTATAGGTTCCTCCTTTTGTTCTCCTTCAGAAATATCCTTGGTCACCCACTGGTATAGAAAAAATTAAGGTAGGAAACACAACCATATCACCCCAGCAGCTGGGGCATATATGCCAAGTATTTTTTGCCATTTACAGGTGTCTCTGTGTAGATACTTCTCACTTCCCTGGAGGCCAGGCTGAACATTTTCTCTTTATCATGGAGAAGCTGGGCAGAATATCTGGGAGACTGCTCTTTCCCTTAGTTTCTAATGGTGACACAAGTCTCATTCCTACCCTTCTACCTTTACCTCATATTTATAGTAGGCTGTTCCTCTCAAAAGGACATTAAATATGGGGCGGGGGTTGATGAGTGTGCTAGTATATGTTTCTGCCTTACAACAAAGTGTCTTTTTCCCTCACTCTTGGTCTTCTACTTGGAAGCTTTCTCTGACTCAGAGAAACAGAACTATATTCCCTTAGGAGTCTATCAGACTATCTATCATCTTATTTTATAATTAATCATTTATGTATTATTTACTGCTGCCAGACTGAAAGCTCTTCAAGGGGATGAATGTCATTGTCACTTTGCATGTATAGTGGGATCTGACAATATTTTATTGAACGAGTAACTGAACTAAGGAGAAATTCATTACAAAATTTAGGAAAGTATTTTGACAGAGACTTTTGTATTCTTCATGTAATATTTCTGGTCACTTCAGATCAGTGTTTACCTATCATCTATATAATTATGTGAGTAAAATAAAATGATATACACTACTTTATTCAGGATGTGATTAAGTGGTTAACTATTATTCCATCTATTTGTTTTAAAATGTTTTTCACTTAGAAGATAGCATTTTTATAAAAACCCTTGATAAGAAACACCATATTAATATACGCTTTACATTTTTAATGAAAACATTGTAAGCAGAGTTATTAAATATAGAATAGAAGGGGAAGGCTGCCCTTTCCAATATTAAATGTCAGTCAAATGTCATAAGATAAAGTACTAAACTCTCAGAAAATGATGTAAAGTTGAGATGAAACCCAAGCTTTTTGGTACATCTTTCTCGTGGCCCACATCCGTGGTAATTCATGTTTCCTCTCACAATCTACTTAAAAGTGTTGGAGAGGGTTAAGCATGGAAAGAAGAGCCAGAGGCTTTTAATTTTCCCTTAGGGAAAATAGCAGGAGATGAGACTGGGATAGGCAGGAAGCTTTACAGTTGGTCAAGATTAAACCAATTTAAAGGATCTGAAGAAACGTCTTTATATGTTTCAAAGGTTTTCCGTGCCGGAAGATCTTCATATCTATGGCCATATAATTCGAGTCCCATCTGGTTTGTCTGTTTTTCATGCTGGGATGTCACACAGGGAGAATCAAGTCCAGCTTCTGGTACTCACTTCTTTTGTGACCAAATTTATTTCCCTCTGATGCTCAACAGTATGGTAGGAATTTGGATAAAGGTTGTAGCCCATGTAGTGCTAAGTGTGAGAACACGCTGGCTTGGGCATATAGGGGCCTTACTTGGGTAAAAGAGAGAAAATGCCCTAGGAAATGGAAGAGCAGACCAAGAAAGGTGGAATGTGGCAAAACCAATTTTGATTAATCTGGCGACAGAGGCTTAGATATGATGGCGAATGAGCTGAACACTGAGCACAATAACCAGGGCTTCTCCAGTAACAGTCAGAAGACTGTCTTTACATTAAAAATGGGTTCCTGTAAGAAAAATGCATATTTCTGTGTTCCTCTTAAAGTTTCTCAAAGTAAAATGTCACATAAACATGAATACTACATTTTCATCTTGCAGATTACTCACAGAATTGACTTATCTCAGGGTCTAATTAAAGAAGAAAGGAATCATCAAACAGGAACTACAAGGAAACGTACCTAAAATCACTTTTTAGTTTCCAAATAAGGAGATAGGAGCATTAAAGAGACTTGTCAAGTGTCCTTTATGCAAACACATTATTTTGGATTCTCAGTAGATGTAAAAATACAGAAAGATGCTTTTGACCCAAAGTCATTTCATTTGCTACCTCCTTCACTCATTCTTTCATTAATATACTCTTCAGTATTAATCAGTAAACCAGGTGCCAGACACTGTTTGAGGTTCTGAGAAGATAGCACTGGCTAAAAGAAAGTGCTTGTCCTTCTGGAGCTCCAGTCAATGCTTATCATTAACAGAGAGATGAAATCAAGCACATTTAACTAACAAGGAAAATGGCACAAAAGAGATGTGATATGTCTCAACATTGTTGGCTACCCCTTGCTCTCCATCTTATTCCAAACCCATGGTGATGCATTTCAAGATGGGGCTGGGTATGTTTAATGCTGTCCAGTGGACCTGAGTATCAGAGGTGCAAGTCTACTTTCTCTTGGAATTATCTCTTCTTTCCAGACATAGGTTAAAATGTATGCTAGGGACAAGTTTTACTGGAGCCATTGTCGAGGGGGAAGAAAATCTCAAATTGAGGAATATTTCATAAGAGCTAACAACTGTAAATATTTACGCCCCTAACATGGGAGCAGCCAATTATATGAGTCAATTAATAACAAATTCAAAGAAACACATCAACAATAATAGTAGGGACTTTAATACCCCCCTCAATGAAATGATCAATAAGGAAATAAGGGCTTTAAATGACACACTGGACCAGATGGACTTCACAGATGTAATCAGAACATTCCATCCCAAAGCTACAGAATACACACTCTTCTCTACTGCACATGGAATATTCTTGAAAATAGATCACATCCGGGGTCACAAATCAAGTCTCAATTGGTACCAAAAGACTGGGATCATTCCCTGCATATTTTCGGACCACAATGCTTTGAAACTCAAACTCAATCATAAGATGAAAGTTGGAAAGAACTCATATACGTGGAGACTAAAGAGCATCCTACTAAAGAATTAATGGATCAACCCGGAAATTATTTTAAAAATTCATGGAAAAAATTAAAATGAAAACACAACTGTTCAAAATTCTTGGGATGAAGCAAAGCCGGTCCTAAGAGGGAAGTATATAGCAATACAAGCCTTTCTTAAGAAACAAGAAAGTTCTCAAATACACAACCTAACTTTACACCTAAAGGATCTGGAGAAAGAACAGCAAATGAAGCCAAAACCCAGCAGCAGAAGAGAAATAATAAAGATCAGAGCAGAAACCAATGAAATGGAAACCAAAAGAACACAACAGATCAACAAAACTTGGAGCTAGTTTTTTTAAAGAATTAACAAGATGAATTGGCCAGACTTATCAAACAGAAAAGAGAAGGACCCAAATAAATAAAATCATGAATGGAAGAGGAGAGATCATAACAAACACCGAAGAAATACAAACAATTCTAAGAACATATTATGAGCAAATAGATGCCAACAAATTAGACAATCTGTAAGAAGGGGATGCATTCCCAGAGACACAGAAACTACCAAAACTGAACCAGGAAGAAGTAGAAAACCTGAACAGACCGATAACCAGCAAGGGAATTGAAGCAGGAATCAAAAATCACCCAACAAACAAGAGCCCAGGGCCTGATGGCTTCCCAGGGGAATTCTACCAAACATTTAAAGAAGAATACTTATTCTTCTGAAACTGTTCCAAAACATAGAAATGGGAGGAAAACTTCCAAATTCATTTTATGAGGCCAGCATTACCTTGAACCCCAAACCAAACAGAGATCCCACCAAAAAGGAGAATAATAGACAAATATGCCTGATGAACATGGATGCAAAAATTCTCACCAAAATACTAGCCAATAGGATATAACAGTACATTAAAAGGATTGTTCACAATGACCAAGTGGGATTTATTCCTGGGCTGCAAGGTTGGTTCAACATTCTCAAATCAATCAATGTGATACACTACATTAATAATAATAATAAAAAAGGACAAGAACCATATGATACTCTCTATCAATGCAGAAAAAGCTTTTGGCTAAGTACAGCATCTTTTCTTGATTAAAACTCTTCAGAGTGGAGGCATAGTGGGAACATACCTCCATATCAGAAAAGCCATCTATGAAAAACCCACAGCGAATATCATTCTCAATGGGAAAAGACTGAGAGCTTTTCCCCTAAAGTCAGGAACACGGCAAGGATGTCCACTCTCACCACTGCTGTTCAACATAGTACTAGAAGTCCTAGCTTCAGCAATCAGACAACAAATATAAATAAAAGGCATTCGAATCAGCAAAGAGGAAGTCAAACTCTCACTCTTTGCAGATGATATGATACTTTATGTGGAAAACCCTAAAGACTCCACCCCCAAACTGCTAGAACTCATACGGGAATTCAGTAAAGTGGCAGGATAGAAAATCAGTGCACACCAATCAGTTGCATTTCTATACACCAACCACGAGACAGAAGAAGAGAAATTAAGTTGTCTATCCCATTTACAATTGCACCAAAAACCATAAGATACCTAGGAATAAATCTAACCAAAGAGGCAAAGGACCTGTACTCAGAAAACTGTAGACCACTCATGAAAGAAATTGAGGAAGACACAAAGAAATGGAAAAACGTTCCATCCTCATGGATTGGAAGAACAAATATTGTGAAAATGTCTATGCTACCCAGAGCAATCTATACATTCAATACAATCCCTATCAAAATACCATCAATTTTTTCCACAGAAATGGAACAAATCATCCTAAAATTTGTATGGAACCAGAAAAGACCCCGAATAGCCAGAGGAATCTTGAAAAAGAAAACCAAAGCTGGTGGCATCATAATTCCGGACTTCAAACTCTAATGCAAAGCTGTAATCATCAAGACAGTACGGTACTGGCACAAAAACAGACACACAGATCAATGGAATAGAGAGTCCAGAAATGGACTGTCAGCTCTATGGTCAACTAATCTTTGACAAAGCAGGAAAGAATGTTCAGTGGAAAAAAAGACAGTCTCTTCAACAAATGGTGCTGGGAAAATTGGACAGTCACATGCAGAAGAATGAAACAGAACCATTTCCTTATACTATACACAAAAACAGACTCAAATGGATGAAAGATCTATATGTGAAACAGGAATCCATCAAAATCTTGAGGAGAACACAGGCAGCAAGCTCTTCAACCTCAGTCGCAGTAACTTCTTCCTGGACACCAAAGGCAAGGGAAGCAAGGGCAAAAATGAACTATTGGGACTTCATCAAAATAAAAAGCTTTTGCACAGCAAAGGAAACAGTCAACAAAACCAAAAGACAACCGACAGAATGGGAGAAGATATTTGCAAATGATATATCAGATAAAGGGCTAGTATCCAAAATCTATAAAGAACTTATCAAACTCAACACCCAAGGAACAAATAATCCAATCAAGAAATGGGCAGAAGACATGAACAGACATTTCTGCAAAGAAGACATCCAAATGGCCAACAGACACATGAAAAAGTTCTCAACATCACTCGGCATCAGGGAAATACAAATCAAAACCACGAGATACCACCTCACACCAGTCAGGATGGCTAAAATGAACAAGTGAGGAAATGACAGATATTGGCGAGTATGTAGAGAAAGGGAATCCTCGTACACTGCTGGTGGAATGCAAGCTGGTGCAGCCACTTTGGAGAACAGTATGGAAGTTCCTCAAAGAGTTGAGAATAGAGCTACCTTGTGACCCACCAATGCACTAATGGGTATTTACCTCAAAGATACAAATGTAGTGATTTGAAGGGGCACGTGCACCCCAATGTATATAGCAGCAGTGTTCATAATAGCCAAACTATGTAGAGAGCCTACATGTCCACTGAGAGATGAATGGATAAAGAAGATGTGAGATAGATAGATCTCTCTCTCTCCATATATATATATATATATATATATATATATATATATATATGTACATATATATATATGTGTATATGTATATCTCAACAGAATATTATGCAGCCATCAAAAAAGGAAATCTTACCATTTGCAACAACGTGGATGGAACTAGAGGGTATTATGTTAGGCGAAATAAGTCAACTAGAAAAAGACAATTATCATATGATCTCACTGATATGTGGAATTTGAGAAACAAAGCAGAGGATCATGGGGGAAGAAAGGAAAAAATGAAATGGAACAAAACCAGAGAGGAAGACAAACCATAAGAGACTTAATCTCAGAAAACAAACTGAGGGTTGCTGGAGTGGAGGGGGGTGGGAGGGACGGGGTGGCTGGGCGATGGACATTAGGGAGGGTATGTACTATGGTGAGTGCTGTCAATTGTGTAAGACTGATGAATCACAGACCTGTACTCCTGAAACAAATAATACATTATACGTTGATTTAAAAATAATAATAAAATAAAAATACAAATGGCCAAAAAAAAAATAAAAGCAATGAGAAAGTTTGAAGTCTAATACGCTATGGAGAAAAAGCTGGCCTTTTAAAATTGTTAAATAAATTAGTTCTATGACATAGTAGTGTTCTCAGCAGACTTCTTGCTCAGATAAGGTTTGAGGACCAAAGGCCTCTTCATTTTCCACTCTCTGATCCTTTGATACAAAGGCACTTCCACCAAAAAAATTATTTTAAACTTTTATAGGTTTATTATGAATTTTATTAGAGAATCATTCTACTGGAGAAGTTCCCTAGAGATGGTACTTTATCTTGGGGTTAAGGACTACAACATTAGGAGTCTTTGAAGTCCTTATGACCCTAGAGTCATAAAATCTCTGTAAGGCTTTTTCTTTGCCTTCAGGGTCCGGTAGATGCCACTTTAGATCTCTTTGAGTTCTTAAGGAAGGTCTCATCTTTGTCCTGAGACCTCAGTTTTCTGCTCACCTAAGACATTTGATGTCTGGAGAAACAGGGGTTGGGCAATGGTTTTCTTGTTAAAAACAGAAAGTTCTGACCTCTTTATATTTCCTCTACATTCTGCTTGAAAAATTATTTGTTTGGCTTATTTCTATTCATTTCTTAAGGAGCATCCCCAAAGGAGATTAGTTCTCAGATCCTCCCTGGAAATCTCTTCTGCTAGAGCTATCCGCTCTTTACGTACCTTTCTGTTTTCCATGAAACTGAATGCAACACATGTGATAAGCTGTCCATGATTACAGTGCAAACAAATCCTCTTTTTTTTTTTTTTAAGATTTTATTTATTTATTTGACAGAGAGAGAGACAGCGAGAGGGAACACAAGCAGGGGGAGTGGGAGAGGGAGACGCAGGCTTCCCACGGAGCAGGGAGCCCGATGTGGGGCTGGATCCCAGGACCCTGGGATCATGACCTGAGCCGAAGGCAGATGCTTAACAACTGAGCCACCCAGGCGTCCCGCAAGTCCTCTCTTTGACCCTCGTCCAGGCAAAATGAGCAAACCTTTTAGAAATTCCACCGGCCCCCACAAAAAAATGGAAGAGAGTTTTCTTTGAGCCCAAGTAAGGTTAGCTGTCCAGGATACACAGTCTTCACAAAGAGCAGGCTTCACTGAGGGTACATTTGATACAGGGTTATACACATTGTTGCAATAAAGAGTGACGAATTATTAGACAAAGAACATTTCAGAAAGCTGCAGACCTTAAGTTTCTAGTAGATGGAGGGCTAGATGGCTTTAATCTAATGGTGATGAAGGATAGTTGAAAAGCAGGCAGGCAGGGACAAGAGGCCCCCTGCCCTAAGAGAAAACCATCCTTAAAAGGATTTTACACCACCCTGGAAGGAGCCCTCCACCCTTTCCAATGCGACAAAAACCTTATTGGGTGACAGGTGCAGGAAGGGTTAATCGGATTAAAATAGCCCGCCAACAAGCCCATAAAAACCCCTAGATTTAGAAACTCCGATGGCAACCCTCTGGGGTCCCCTCCCTCTTCAGGAACTTTGTACTGTCACTTGGCTATCACTTTGCTCTCTCTCAGTAAACCTTGCTTTGCTGCCCACCCCTCTCTGGTCTCCCTCTTCATTCTTCTGAAGCGGTCTGACCAAAAACCATGGGCACCGACTGAGAAAAAAAATCCTGTAACAATGGGTATCAGGGAGGTTTCTTCCATTTTCTTATCTTTTGCACTCAGAATGTGACTTTTTGGTTATTTTCTTTAATGAAGCAGATGTACGATGTGTGCTCAGGGCAGAAATGGAGCGTGTGCTTTGAGGTTTGGCCGAGTCATTCTGACCTTGGTGACTGTTACAGCGTAGCCTCCCTGGGACCCAGGGGGCAGAGCCTAGGAACACTGAAACTGGAAAGTTCCCTTTATCACCTTCCAGTAACATTTCCTCATGAGGGTTCTCCTGGCTCTTCTTCTCACAGTTTCCTCAAGGCCATTCTGTGTTCTGACGGTCACCACTGGGTACCAGAGACGTGACACACATTGTAGGCATCCCTGTGATGCATGGCCACCAGGTACCCGGCTCCGTGCTAATGACCCAGTGTATGCAAACAAGTATTGCATTCCATCCATTCTGCAAAGTTACCCGCAGACGAATCTTAATCATTTTCTCTCATTATCTTTTTGATGTTTGCAGAATCTGTAATGTCCTTTATTATTCCTGACACTGGCTCTTTTGGTAATTTTTTTTTAAACTGGTCTTACTAGAGGCTTGTCAATTTTACTAGGCTTTCCAAAGAATCAGTTTATGACATCAATTTTTATATTTATTGCAATTATATTATCTTACATCTTGTTTCTTCCAATTATTTTATCTTAATGGGCTGTTGTTTATAAATGTTTGGATGGATGCTTCGAGCATAGATTTTTATCCTTTTTTCAATATATGCATTGAAAAAACAAGTTTCCCTCAAAAAACAGGTTTCCATACAATTCATAATTTTGTCATTTTTTTCATTATCATTCAGTTTAAAGTCTAATCTAATTATTATTCAGATTTGTTCTTTAATCCCCAGGTTATCTAGAAGTGAATTGCTTCTCTAGAAACATAGGGGATTTAAATTAAAAAACTGATGTTGATTTTTTTCCTTAATTCTATTTTGGTCAGAGAACATACTCAGTTTACTTCCATCACTTAAAATGCACTGAAACACTCTTTATGACCCAGAATATACAGTTTTTAAAATGTACCATGTGACCCAGAAAATTATATCCTGAAGTTGTTGGGTGATATGTCAAGTCAATCAGAGCATGTGTGCTCCTTTCCAATTCAAAACTTTACCACGTTATGAATTATTATATATACATTGTATATTTATTGTATATTAATATGTATATTATTGCCTGCTTATATCAGTTACTAAGAGAAATATATTACTTTCCATCATAATTTTTAATATTTCTCTCAACCTTGTCAATTTCTTGCTTTATGCATCAAGACACCATTATGCATGTGCCCACAAAAAAATGTTACATTTTTCAGGTAGATTAATATTTTTATCAATATTAAGTGTCTCCGTGTCAAGCAATGTTTTTGCCTTAAATTATGTTTTGATGTTAATGTAGGCATGTCAGTTTTTTAAAAAGACTTTATTTATTTGAGACAGAGAGAGAGAGAGAGCTAGCACAAGCAGGGGGAGGGGCAGAGGGAGAGGGAGAAGCAGACTCCCCCCTGAGCAAGGATCCTGACATGGGACTTGATCCCAGGACCCCGAAATCATGACCTGAGCCAAATGCAGACACTTAACCAACTGAGCCACCCAGGTACCCCCATATCAGCAAAAGACAAGAACAGAATGTAGAGGAATCACCTGCAGGTTTCCTTATGTTCTTTCCCTTCTGAGTGTTCACACAGCACAATTTTCCCTTAGCAACAAAAATGCAGCAACATGTGTGTGATTTTGTATGCAGAGAATCCTGTAAGAGACTCAGCACTCAACATTATTGTTAGGGCTGGTTCCACTGACACCTGCTGCCTCGCCCAGACCAAAGTTCTAGACTCCCAGGAGAGCAGGTGTTCCACATAAGCCATAATGTTTTCATAAAAGGTCTAGGCATGGTGAAAACCCTTTTCAGTTAACTGATTACTAGGACACCCTAGAAACCACATTCCAAGATGCCACCCAAGGGCAACATTAGAAGAACATCAGAATTATTTTGGTAATTATTTTTTAAGTAATCTGCAAATATGACTCCTATGTCTTCTGCTTAGTATTGTGCCTTTTTATAAGTCAGCAGGTAGTATTTGTGATGCATTTTTAAAAATAATAAATTTTCCTAGAGGAGGAGTCCAAGGTAGTGGAGGAGTAGAAGACCTAAAGTTCGTCTGGTCCCAGGAATTCAGCTAGATAGCTATCAAATCATTCAGAACACCCACGAACTCAACTGGAGAGCGAAGAAAAGAATACCAGCAACTCTATGAACAGAAAAGCGACACTTTCTATAAGGTAGGAGATGCGGAGAAGTGAATCTGAGGAGACATATGGCAAGATAGACCGCAGTGGGGAGGGAGCCTCCGTCAGCTGGCTACTGCAAGGGATAGAGCAGTGAAGCGCAAAATTGGAACTTTTAGAAGTCTGCTTCGGTGAGGGACATCGCTCCAGGGGCTAAGTGGGGGGTGGAACCCTCGCTAGGACAGTGTGGTCTCAGGACCCTCAGGGTCACAGAAAGACAGGGGGTGCCTGAGTGCAGCAGAGCTCCCAGGTATCAGAGTGGGGAAGCCGGCCACAAAGAGTGAGCTGAGGAGTGGGCTCTCAGCTTGGGGTTGCCATAAACCATGATCCGTGACAGAGTTGGGCCACTGCTCTTCAAGAAGGCGTCCAACAAGGAGGAGAACCGGGGAGACTCCCCTTCCTCCCCTGGGAAGAGCAGTGCAAAAGCGCACTGTAGGAATCTGTTGGGTTTGGAAACTCCAAACGGGGTCGTGTGCCAGAGACAGATATGCTCGATCACAGGCCGGGTAAGCACAGAGTGCGGCTAGAGACAGGAGTGACTGACTGCTTTTCTCTGAGGGCTCACTGAGGAGTGGGGCCCCGAGCCCTCATCTCTTCCAGGGCCAGAGAGTGGGAGGCTGCCATTTTCATTCTCATCCCCTAAATCTGTACAGAAAGCCCTCAGGGAACAAAAGCTGCCGAGAGCAAATCCGAGCAGATGACTTAGCGTGGCCCCTGGCAAGGGGGGGTAGAATACTTCCTGGGGCAAAGACACTTGAGAATCAATGCAACAGGCCCCTCCCCCAGAAGATCAGCAAGAACATCCAGCCAAAACCAAGTTTACTGATCAACAAGAACTGCAAAACTCCAGCACTAGGGGAAAACAGCACATAGAATTCATGGCTTTTCCCCATGATTCTTCAGTCTTTTCGAAGTTAATTTTTAAAATTTTCTTTCTTTTCTTTTTTTTATTTAAAATTATTCTTCTTTCCTTTTGCAACCAACTTATCAATTCCTTTTTAAAAATCTTATTTAATTTTTGTTTTTACAGTCATTCTACTCCTTCGTTGTATTTAACCTTATTTTGTGTGTGTGTGTGTATATAAGTTTTCTTTCTTTAAAATTTTGGGATGCAGTTTCTTCTAACAGACCAAAATACACCCAAAATCTAGTGTATGGCTCTGTTCTATTCACCACCCTGATTGTATTTCTTTTCTTTTTTCTTTTCTCCCCAATTTCAGGTCTCTTCTGATTTGTTTAGTGCGTATTTCTCTGGAGTTGTTGTTACCCTTTTAGCATCTTGTTCTCTCGTTCATCTATTCTTTCTCTTGACAAAATGACAAAATGGAAAAACTCACCTAAAAAATAAAGAATAAAAGGCAGTACTGACTTCCAGGGACCTAATCAATATGGACATTAGAAAGATGTCAGAACTAGAGTTCAGAATAACGATTATAAAGATACTAACTGGGCTTGAAAAAAAGCATAGAAGACACTAGAAAATCCCTTTCTGGAGAAATAAAATCTAACCAAGTCAAAATTTAAAAAGGCTACTAATGAGGTGCAATAAAAAATGGAGGCTCTAACTGCTAGGATAAATGAGGCAGAAGAGAGAATTAGTGACATAGGAGACCAAATGATGGAGAATAAAGAAGTTGAGAAAAAGAAGATAAACAGCTACTGAATCACAATGGGAGAATTTGAGAGATAAGTGATACCATAAAGCAAAACAATATTAGAATAATTGGGATCCCAGGAGAAGAAGAAAGAGCGAGAGGGGCAGAAGGTATATGGAGCAACTTACAGTGGAGAACTTCCCTAATTTGGGGAAGGAAACAGGCATCGAAATCCAGGAGGCACAGGGAACCCCCCTCAAAATCAGTAAAAACATGTCAACACCCTGATATCTAATAGTAAGACTTACAAATCTCAGAGACAAAGAGAAAATCCTGAAAGCAGCTTGGGACAAGAGGTCAGTAACCTGCAACAGTAGAAACAGTAGATTGGCAGCAGACTTATCCACAGACCTGGCAAGCCAGAAAGGACTGGCATGATACATTCAGGGTACTAAATGCAGCCAAGAAAACATTATCCAGCTAGGCTATCATTGAAAATAGAAGGAGAGATAAAAAGCTTCCAGGACAAACAGAACTAGAAGAATTTGCAATCACCAAACCAGCCCTACAAAATATATTGAAAGGGGTCCTCTAAGCAAAGAGAGATCCCAAAAGGAACATAGACCAGAAAGGAACAGAGACAATATACAGTAACAGTCACCTTCCAGGCAAGACAATGGCACTAAATTCATATCTTTCAATAGTTACCCTGAATGTAAATGGGTTAAATGCCCCAATCAAAAGACGGGGCATCAGACTGGATAAAAAAGCAAGACCCATCAATATGTTGTCTGCAAGAGATTCAACTTAGACCCAAAACCCCTCCAGATTTAAAGTGAGGGGGTGGAAAACCATTTATCACGCTAATGGGCATGAAAAGAAAGCTGGGGTGGCAATCCTTATATCAGACAAATTAGATTTTAAACCAAAGACTGTAATAAGAGATGAGGAAGGACAGTATGTCATACTTGAAGGGTCTATCCAACAAGAATATCTAACAATTGTAAATATTTATGCCCCTAACACGGGAGCTGCCAATTATATAAGCCAATTAATAACAAATTCAAAGAAACACATCAACAATACAATAATAGTAAGGGACTTTAACACCCCCTCACTGAAATGGACAGATCATCTAAACAAAAGATCAACAAGAAAATAAGGGCTTTAAGTGACACACTGGACCAGAATGACATCACAGATATAATCAGAACATTCCATCCCAAAACTACAGAATACACATTCTTCTCTACTGCACATGGAATATTCTCCAGAAGAGATCACATCTGGGGTCACAAATAGGTATCAATGGGTACCAAAAGACTGGGATCATTCCTTGCATATTTTTGGACCATGATGCTTTGAAACTCAAATTCAATCACAAGACGAAATCTAGAAAGAACTCATATACATGGAGGCTGAAGAACATCCTACTAAAGAATGAATGGGTCAACCAGGAAATTAAAGAAGAATTAAAAAAATTCATGGAAACAAATGAAAATGAAATCACAACTGTTCAAAATCTTTGGGATGCAGCAAAGCCGGTCCTAAGAGGGAAATATATAGCAATACAAGCCTTTCTTAAGAAACAAGAAAGGTCTCAAATACACAGCCTAACCCTACACCAAAGGAGCTGGAGAAAGAACAGCAAATGAAGCCTAAACCCAGCAGCAGAAGAGAAATAATAAAGATCAGAGCAGAAACCAATGAAATGGAAACCAAAAGAACAGTAGAACAGATCAATGACACTAGGCGCTGATTCTTCTAAAGAATTAATAAGATGGATAAATCCCTGGCCAGACTTATCAAACAGAAAAGAGAAAGGACCCAAATAAATAAAATCATGAATGGAAGAGGAGAGATCACAACAAACACCAAAGAAATACAAACAATTATAAGAATATATTATGAGCAATTAGATGCCAACAAATTAGACAATCTAGAAGAAAGGGATGCATTCCTAGCAACATAGAAACTACCAAAACTGAACCAGGAAGAAGTAGGAAGCATGAACAGATCCATACCAGCAAGGGAATTGAAGCAGGAATCAAAAATCACCCAACAAACAAGAGCCCAGGGCCTGATGGCTTCCCAGGGGAATTCTACCAAACATTTAAAGAATTAATAACTATTCTTCTGAAACTGTTTCAAAACATAGAAACGAAAGGGAAAATTCCAAACTCATTTTATGAGGCCAAAGATCCCACCAAAGAGAAGAATTACAGACGAATATCCCTGATGAACATGGATGCAAAAATTCTCACCAAAATACTAGCCAATAGAATCCAACGTAAACAAACAAATAAATAAACAAACAAACAAATAAATAAATAAAACATGATAAAAATGATGTCTGTATCATTAAATACTTGATAAAATTTTTTTTTATTATTAAAATAACTATTTCATGGAGCACCTGGGTGACTTAGTCGGTCAAGTTTCTGCCTTGGGGTCAGGTCATGATCTCGAGGTCATGGGACTGAACCCTGCATTGGGCTTGGCACTCAGTGGGGAGCCTTCTTCTCCCTCTTCCTTTGCCCCTTCCCCTGCTCATGCTCTCTCTCTCTCAAATAAATAATATCTTAAAAAATAAAGTAACTAATATCTTAAAAAATAAAGTAACTAATATCTTAAAAAATAAAGTAACTAATATCTTAAAAAATAAAGTAACTAATATCTTAAAAAATAAAGTAACTAATATCTTATAAACTAATATTTCATTATTAGTTTATAAGACATTTATGATCACAAAGCAAATTCTACTTAATCAATGAGTTCTTATAACACCTCATCAAATAAACAAATAGCCAGGAGTAATTTTTTAAAATATTTTAAAATTTTAAATAACTTAATTGCTTTTTAATGTAGCCAATAACTTCTTAATTTATTCTTCTCTATCATTGTCTATGATCCATCAGTATCAAAATAGCAAACTGGGGAAGCCCATTGAATCCTTTTATGAATTATCTAGCGCATAAGGCTCTGATTCTTACACAGCATTTTTTCTTTTTTATCCCCAGGAGTCTTATGAATGAAATTACATTGCAGATCAACAGAAGCCATTCTTCAATGATGTTTCAGGCAAAAAATTTTCTTCATTCAATTCTTCCTACTTAACTACAGAAATCTATAAGATCTTTTTGATTCCAAAGCAAATAAAACATAGAATTTAGCCTTTTTTTTAAAGATTTTATTTATTTATTTAACAGAGAGAGAGACAGCCAGCGAGAGAGAGAACACAAGCAGGGGGAGTGGGAGACAAAGAAGCAGGCTCCCAGCAGAGGAGCCTGATGCGGGGCTCGATCCCAGGACTCTGGAATCACGCCCTGAGCTGAAGACAGACGCTTAACAACCGAGCCACCCACGCACGCCAGAACTTAGCTTTGAATAGAGGAGCCAATCGACATTTACAATAATCTATTGTTGCTTTGTGGAAGGAGGGGCAGGGATCTACGATAGCTGAAAAGATACAATGATGCAGTCTGATTTTTGAAATATGCCTGTTTCCCTTCTTTCATTACATTTGTACCAAATTATAATAATCACACAGAAAAAACTAAACACATCCTAATGAAACTACCGATCTTGTTGATTAAATAGGCTAATCATGCAGAGATTTAAGGTCATGTTGAGAATAAATATGTTTAAAATCACATTAGCATCCACTAGCCTAAGTTTAATTCAAATTTTTACAAAACATGTAAATAGTTCAGAGTTGCAACTCCCATTACCAACTACATTAGGTGAGACTCCATTCTGTAGGAGAAATCTTTTGTTTGCATCCCAGAAAGAATCAAGAAACAGATCCCTTTTGCAAGAGGTATAAATACCAGGCCTCTTGCTGGTGAATGATTCAATTTAAAAAATGTTGAGATTATGGTTCATATTGAAAGTGTATGGGGAAAATCATCACAGTTATTGCCAAAATGCACCATCTATTGTAGTCCGGAAGTACAATGATGGCAGATTTTTGTTGATGAAACAAGCTGACAGCTCATTATTTGGAGATGCATATCTATCCTTTGAGGAAATCATGAACCTATTGTCATGGGAAAGCTGAAGGGAAACAGAACCACAGTAGAGCCATTCCAAATTAAATTAAAATTATGTTTTTAAAACATAGTTTTATTTGGTACAAATTAATAAACATAAAGTAATATAATTATATATATACACACTATATGTCTAA
This sequence comes from Ursus arctos, assembly GCF_023065955.2. Lineage (NCBI taxonomy): Eukaryota > Metazoa > Chordata > Mammalia > Carnivora > Ursidae > Ursus > Ursus arctos. Next base: position 74,739,807 of record NW_026623089.1, read on the forward strand.
GGCAAGTAACATGCCTTACTCTTCATTTTTTCCTTCTCCCCAGCATTGCAGACTTTCAACAGTCTTCTTGCCATTTCTCTAAATCTAGCACAATCCTCATTTCCTCTCTCAAAAGTTTTGCCACTAATTCTGTCAGAAAGGTCTCTACCTCTCTACATTCACAGCATTATGTTTATGTATTCATTCATCATCAAATGTATTATTGAACATCTACTATGTGCACAGGGCACAGGGCGAGGGGGATACAGCACAGATATGACTTATCTTGTCTAATGAAACTTACACTCTATTGAGAATATTGCAATGAGAAGTAGTACAAAGTTACAATATCACATGCATCTATCTATGTGTCCCTTCACTATTTTATTTAGATCATGAGTTTTAAAGTAGTTTCCCTGTTTGGTCGACAGTTATATCATTTTCTTCCTATTAGCATCTAGCAGGGGCATCTAGTTATTGCTCACTACACATTTGTTGAATTTTATTGACAAAAGCAGCCTATATATTTACAGATTTTAATGTTTATATAACAAAATAATAGATGCCAGTTATTATTTTTTTAAGATTTTATTTATTTATTTATTTGACAGAAAGAGACAGTGAACGAGGGAACACAAGCAGGAGGAGCTGGAGAGGGAGAAGCAGGCTCCCGCCGAGCAGGGAGCCCAACACAGAGCTTGATCCCAGGACCCCGAGATCATGACCTGAGCCTAAGGCAGATGCTTAACCAACTGAGCCACCCAGGCGCCCCTGGGATATATATATTTTTTAAACAAACTTTTGTTTTCAAAAAATAACGTATACACGGAGAAGTGGAAAGATCATTAGCATAGAGCTGGATGAAGTTCCAAAGTGAACACACTAATGTAGCCACAACCAAGGAAAAAAAAAAAAAAGTCTCACAATTATCTCAGAATCATGACCTGAGCCAAAGGCAGACACTTAAAGACGGAGCCACCCAGGTGCCCCTCTAGATGCCAGTTATTAAGAATATATTTCCACATAAGTATGATGGCCATTACTTATAGTTGGGTAACTGACTACCTACAGCCATGATGTTGAGCCTGGGAAGGTCCCTCATTCATTCAGAACCTACTGATAGGACTATGACAGTTGGAATCAGTTCACAAAAAAGATCAAGTACTTTCTTTTTTTTTTTTTTTTTAAGATTTTATTTATTTATTTGACAGAGAGAGATACAGCCAGCGAGAGAGGGAACACAGGCAGGGGGAGTGGGAGAGGAAGAAGCAGGCTCCCAGCGGAGGAGCCTGATGTGGGGCTCGATCCCAGGACTCTGGGATCACGCCCTGAGCCGAAGGCAGACGCTTAATGACTGAGCCACCCAGGCGCCCCAAAAACTGTTTGGTGTTTAAAAAGTATAATGAAAAATACAAACTGTAAAGAGATACATTGATCCTAAAATGTGACATCATATTTTCACTTCAGTGCCATTTAGTAGAGAGAAGACTGGAGAACAAAAAAAAAAAACAAGCGAACAAAGGACTTCATGTCCTGGGAGTAAAACACTAAATACTATGTGCCAATTATTTCAGTAAGTATAAGAATAGTACAAGAAGGACAAAAGCTTTGAATTCCTGTATTTTTACTATAGTGTGTTGGGGCTGTTTGTGTGTGTGTCTGCTTGAGATAAGGACCCAGAGATCTACAATGATGTAACTGCAGAGCTATACCCTGGCGAGGTAGATAGTACACAGGGTCTAGGGCATATGAGATGGGCTCCTTAAGGCTAATTGTCTACCCCAAAACTCTTTCTTGGGTTTTAACAATTTTTAAAGACCTATTTAACAAGATATGTGATCAATTTTATTTAATATATCTCTTGTAACATCTCCTGTATTTGCCTCATCTACAAAACTGTTTTTTATAGTTTTTTTTTTTTAAAGATACTTATTAATTTATCTGAGAGAGAGCTTGAGTGAGAACATGGCGGGGAGGTCAAAGGGAGAGGGAGCAGGAGACTCCCCTCTGAACAGGGAGCCCCATGTGGGGCTTGATCCCAGGACCCTGAAATCATGACCTGAGCTGAAGGCAGATGCTTAACTGACTGAGTCACCCAAGCGCCCCAAAAACTGTTTGGTGTTTTGTTTTTTTTTTAAATGACTTTGTTTATTTCATTTTAGGGAGAGAGAGAGAGAGGAAGAGAGAGAGTGTATGCACGAGTGGGACGGGGAGGGGCAGGGAGAGGGAGAGAGAATCTCAAGCAGACTCCATGCTGAGCGTGGAGCCCAACTTGGGGCTCAATCCCACAATCCTAAGATCACAACCTGAACCGAAACCAAGAGTCCATCACTTAACCAACTGAGCCACCCAAGTGCCCCCTCCAAAACTGTTTATAATGGAAGTTTGTACCACAAACCTTCTAAGGCCTTGTATGCCTGTGTGTATCATTACTACGTATCATTAATTAATATGTGTAATTAATATTTGAATAACAATTTGCCTGAATATAAAATTCTAGGTCCTGAGCTCCCTTTCTTTAAAATGTTGAAAATTCTATGTCAGCCTTATCTACCTCTGAACTTTTCAACTGTATGTGATACCTTAAACTTCAATAACCATTTGGAATCATTAGGGAGACACCCCAAGAGAACAGGTAACTGTTCTGGGGTCACAGAAACAAAAATTGGGTCTCAAATACAACTCTACTCTATTGTCATTTGCATCCAGTCTTATTACTGAAAAATATTACTCTTATTTCCTTGTATGTGATCGGCTTTTTCCCCTCTGTAAATAATTAGACTATGCTCTTTTTCTTAATCTGAAATTTTCATCTTTTTAATTTAGGGAGATTTCTCTTTATTGTTTGAGTAACAGTTTCCTGCTATTTATATTTACTTCTCTTTCTGAAATCATATTATTCTAAGTTTTAGTACTTTTACTTTTAACTTCTCTATTTCTTAGCTTTTCTTTTCTATTTCCTACGTAGTTGTCTCTTCTTCCAACTGAGAAATATCCTTAATCTGGACTTCTATTTATAAAACAACTTGTTAGTTAGCTGTATCTTTTCTTCTATTTTTCTCAACTATCCTATCTTTTAAAATTTTCCACTTATGGTATACTTTTATACCTAATATCTCTGCTTGGTTAAAGATTAGCACTATAAAGCAAGAATAAGAAAACAAAAAATACCATTTTACAGCATTCAAAATTGTATTCCTATAACCCTAAAGTATTTTTGTAAGGTGATGTCTTTCTTTTTAAAGATGTTATATCTTTTTAAAGATGTATAAAACATTCAACTTATGATTTAAAATATTGCAAAGGGTATAATTTATACTGATAACTATTACATCCTTCATTTATATATATTTATTCTCTGATGGAACCAAATCATCCACTCAAAAATACTTGAACAAGTTTTATTTTCATATGTAGTAACTTAGTTATTTTTTCTCTGAACTCATATATATATATGTATATGAACTCATATATATATAAAATACATATAAAATGTTTGCCCCACAGAATTTTATCCTAACACTATTTTGAAAATACTGAAATATTTGAATGTATTTAATTATTTTGAAAATATTGAAATATTTGAAACTATTTGAAAAAATGCTTGAAAATATTTTATTACTCACCTCATCATAATTTACTGTTACCAAATTACGTATTTCTTTTAAATAGAAATTTTTCCTGTGGCCCTAAAGTCCTGCTGTTAAAAATCCGTCAGCATTCCATTTGGGTAATCATTTAATCATAAGTAATGCACAACTGATCAACACATGAAACCATATTGATAATTTTGATAAAAATGTTATCAGAAACACATCTTTCAAGGACACATTAAGATATGGAGAAAAAGCATATTTTGGGGGAAGATATTTGTAGAATGAATGAATTAATAGAACATGACCTAAATAAATTAATGAAAAACGAGCTGTCAGAATTTTTTTTCCTCAATGAACACTATCTCTTTCAATTAGCAGTTCCACAGAAAGTCCTTCAACTTTATTTATTTATTTTTTTAATGATTTTTTATTATATTATGTTAGTCACCATACAGTACATCCCCGGTTTCCGAGGTAAGGCTCGATGATTCATTAGTTGTGTATAACACCCAGTGCACCATGCAATACGTGCCCTCCTTACTACCCATCACCGGTCTATCCCATTCCCCCACCCCCCTCCCCTCTGAAGTCCTCAGTTTGTTTCTCATAGTCCATAGTCTCTCATGTTTCATTCCTCCTTCTGATTACCCCCCCTTTCTTTATCCCTTTCTTCCCCTACTGATCATCCTAGTTCTTATGTTCCATAGATGAGAGAAATCATATGATAGTTGTCTTTCTCTGCTTGACTTATTTCACTTAGCATTATCTCCTCCAGTGCTGTCCATGTTGTAGCAAATGTTGAGAACTCGTTCTTTCCGATTGCTGAGTAATATTCCATTGTATATATGGACCACAACTTCTTAATCCAGTCATCTGTTGAAGGGCATCTCGGCTCCTTCCATGATTTAGCTATTGTGGACATTGCTGCTATGAACATTGGGGTGCATATGGCCCTTCTCTTCACTACGTCTGTATCTTTGGGGTAAATACCCAGTAGTGCAATGGCTGGATCATAGGGTAGCTCAATTTTTAACTTTTTAAGGGACCTCCACACTGTTTTCCAGAGTGGCTGTACCAACTTGCATTCCCACCAACAATGTAGGAGGGATCCCCTTTCTCCACATCCTCTCCAACAATTGTTGTTTCTTGCCTTGTCTATTTTTGCCATTCTAACTGGCGTAAGGTGGTATCTCAGTGTGGTTTTGATTTGAATTTCCTTGATGGCTAATGATTTTGAACATTTTTTCATGTGTCTGTTAGCCATTTGTATGTCTTCATTGGAAAAGTGTCTGTTCATATCTTCTGCCCATTTTTTCATTTGTTTATTTGGTTCTCGTGTATTGAGTTTGAGAAGTTCTTTGTAGATCTTGGATACCAGTCCTTTATCTGTAGTGTCATTTGCAAATATATTCTCCCATTCCGTGGGCTGCCTCTTAGTTTTTCTGACTGTTTCCTTGGATGTGCAGAAACTTTTAATCTTGATGAAGTCCCATAAATTCATTTTATCTTTTGTTTCTCTTGCCTTTGGGGATGTGTCATGAAAAAGGTTGCTTTGGCCGATGTCGTAGAGGTTGTTGCCTATGTTCTCCTCTAGAATTTTGATGGATTCCTGTCTCACATCGAGGTCTTTCATCCATTTGGAGTTTATTTTTGTGTATGGTGTGAGATAGTGGTCAAGTTTCATTCTCTTGCATGTAGCTGTCCAATTTTCCCAGCACCATTTGTTGAAGAGACTGTCTTTTTCCCACCGGATGTTTTTTCCTGCTTTATCAAATATTAGTTGCCCAAAGAGCCGAGGGTCCATTTCTGGGCTCTCTATTCTGTTCCATTGGTCTATGTGTCTGTTTTTGTGCCAGTACCATGCTGTCTTTGTGATCACAGCTTTGTAGTACAGCTCGAAATCCGGCATTGTGATGCCCCCAGCTTTGTTTTTCCTTTTCAACAGTTCCTTGGAGATTCGGGGCCTTTTCTGTTTCCATACAAATTTAAGGACTGTTTGTTCCAGTTCTTTGAAAAATGTCCTTGGTATTTTGATCGGGATAGCATTGAAAGTGTAGATTGCTCTGGGTAGCATGGACATTTTAACTATGTTAATTCTTCCGATCCATGAGCATGGAATATCTTTCCATCTTTTTATGTCTTCCTCAATGTCTTTCAAGAGTGATTTATAGTTTCTAGAATATAGGTCCTTTACATCTCTGGTTAAGTTAATTCCAAGGTAACGTATGGTTTTTGGTGCTATTGTAAATGGGATGGATTCCCTAATTTCTCTCTCTTCGGTCTCGTTATTCGTGTATAGAAATGCAACTGGGGGCGCCTGGGTGGCACAGCGGTTAAGCGCCTGCCTTCGGCTCAGGGCGTGATCCCGGCGTTGTGGGATCGAGCCCCACATCAGGCTCCTCCACTATGAGCCTGCTTCTTCCTCTCCCACTCCCCCTGCTTGTGTTCCCTCTCTCGCTGGCTATCTCTGTCAAATAAATAAATAAAATCTTAAAAAAAAAAAAAAAAAGAAATGCAACTGATTTCTGAGCATTGATTTTGTATCCTGCCACGTTACTGAATTGCTCTATAACTTCTAATAGTTTGGGAGTGGCTTCTTTTGGGTTTTCCATATAGAGTATCATGTCATCTGCAAAGAGAGACATTTTGACTTCTTCTTTGCCAATTTGAATACCTTTGATCCCTTTTTGTCGTCTGATTGCTGTTGCAAGGACTTCTAGTACTATGTTGAATAATAGTGGCGAGAGTGGCCATCCTTGTCGAGTTCCTGATCTTAAGGGAAAGGCTTCCAGCTTTTCCCCATTGAGAATAATATTTGCAGTAGGCTTTTCATAGATGGCTTTTATGAGATTGAGAAATGTACCTTCTATTCCTACACTCTGAAGGGTTTTAATCAGGAAAGGATGCTGTATTTTGTCAAATGCTTTTTCGGCATCGATTGAGAGGATCATATGGTTCCTGAGTCTTTTCTTGTTGATATGATGTATCACGCTGATTGATTTGCAAATATTGAACCACGCTTGCATCCCAGGTATGAATCCCACTTGATCGTGATGGATAATCCTTTTAATGTACTGTTGGATTCTATTAGCAAGTATCTTGTTGAGGATTTTGGCGTCCATATTCATTAGGGAAATCGGTCTGTAATTCTCCTTTTTGAGGGGGTCTTTGCCTGGTTTGGGGATCAAGGTAATATTGGCCTCATAGAATGAGTTTGGTAGCTTTCCTTCTGTTTCTATTTTTTGGAATAGCTTTAGGAGAATAGGTATTATTTCTTCTTTGAATGTTTGGTAGAATTCCCCAGGAAAACCGTCCGGGCCTGGAGTTTTGTTATTTGGAAGGTTGTTTATCACTGACTCAATTTCTTCATAATTAATTGGCCTGTTTAAGGAATCAATTTCTTCCGGTTTCAATCTTGGTAGTTTATAGGTTTCCAGGAAGGATTCCATCTCTTCCAGATTGCTTAGTTTATTGGCATATAGCTGTTGATAAAAATTTCTAATAATCCTTCCTATTTCAATGGTGCTCGTCATGACCTCTCCTTTTTCATTCATAATTTTAATAATCTGGGTCCTTTCTCTTTTCTTTTGGATAAGTCTTGCCAGTGGTATGTCAATTTCATTGATTCTCTCAAAGAACCAGCTTCTAGTCCTGTTGATCTGCTCTACTGTACTTCTGGTTTCTGCTTGATTGATTTCAGCTCTAATTTTGGTCAACTGCTTCCTCGTGCATGGATTAGGCCTGTCCCTCTGTTGCTGTTCCAGCTTCTTGAGGTGAGAATATAAAAAGTGCATTTTAGATTTTTCTATTCTTTTGAGTGAGGCTTGGATGGCTATGTATTTCCCCCTTAGGACTGCCTTTGCAGTATCCCATAGGTTTTGGACTGTTGTATTTTCATTCTCATTGGTCTCCATAAATTGTTTAATTTGATTTTTGATTTCCTGGTTTATCGAGTCATTCCTGAGCAGGATGGTTCTTAGTCTCCAAGTGTTTGAGTTTCTTCCAAATTTTTCCTTGTGGTTGAGTTCCAATTTCAGAGCGTTGTGGTCTGAGAATATGCAGGGGATAATTTCAATCTTTTGGTATTGGTTGAGACCTGTTTTGTGTCCCAGAACATGGTCTATTCTTGAGAATGTTCCATGGGCATTAGAATAGAATGAGTATTCTTTGGTTCTGGGGTGTCGTGTTCTATATATATCTATGAGGTCCAACTCGTCGAGTATGGCATTCAAAGCTTTTGATTCTTTGCTTAGTTTTTGCCAGGGTGTTCTGTCTATTTCTGAGAGTGGAGTGTTGAGGTCCCCTACTATTAATGTATTTTTATTTATATGTCTCTTTATTCTGGTTAAGAGTTGGCTTGTGTATCTTGCTGCTCCCCTGTTGGGGGCATATATAGTTATAATTGTCATATCCACTTGTTGAATACTTCCCTTAAGAATAATATAGTGCCCTTCTGCGTCTTTAACTATAGACTGTAGTTTAAAATCCAATTTATCTGATATGAGAATTGCTACCCCAGCTTTCTTTTGAGGTCCATTTGCGTGAAAGATGGTACTCCATCCCCTTACTCTCAGTCTGAATGCATCTTTGGGTTTGAAAGACAGCAAATGGATGGGTCATTTCTTTTTATCCAATCTGCAACCCTGTGGCACTTTATGGGATGGTTCAAACCATTTACATTAAGACTGAGTACTGAGAGATATGATTTTAATGTTGCCATGTTGCCAGTAAAGTCTTTGTTTGTATTGGCTGTGACTTTCTGTTCTGTATCACTCTTGGGGCCTTTTTACTTTTATAGAACCCCCCATAATATCTCCTGTAGGGCTGGTTTCGTGGTTACAAAATTGGTTAGTGACTGGCGATTCTGAAATGTCTTTATTTCTCCATCAATTCTGAATGACAGCCTTGCTGGATAAAGGATCCTTGGCTGCATGTTTTTCTCTGAAAGAGCTTTAAATATGCTCCCCCAACCCTTTCTCTCATTCCAGGTCTGTGTAGACAGGTCTGACGTAATTCTGATGCTTTTGCCTTGGTACGTGAGAAATTTCTTTGCCCTGGCCGCTTTCAATACTGTATCCTTGCATCTAATATTTGCGAATTACACTATGACGTGACATGGCGTAGGTTTGTCATGGTTGAGCTTGGGAGGGGTCCTCTCTGCCTCTTGGACACGAATGTTTGTTTCCCTTGCTAGATTAGGGAAGTTTTCAGCTACAATTTGTTCAAATATCTCTTCTAGACCTCTGTTTTTCTCCACCCCCTCGGGGATGCCGATGATTCTAACATTGGATCGTTTCATTGAGTCAGTAATCTCCCGTAACCTACATTCGTGGGTGTGGATTTTTTTTAGACCATCTTCTATTTTCATTTTTTCCTCTATTAACCCATCCTCCAATTCACTAACACGTTCCTCTGCTTCGGTGACCCTGGCCGTCAGAGCCTCTAGTTTTGCCTGCATTTGGCTCATAGAATTTTTAATTTCTGTCAGATTCGCTCTCATTTCTGTCCTTAGGGATTCTATATTCTCAGTAACCTTTTCGTTTATACTTTTTTCAATTCTACTCATCATTTTGACCATCGTTACTCTGAATTCCATTTCTGATAATTTGGTTACATCCATATCCATTATTTCTGTGGCAGAGGCCACAGACTCACTGTCTTTTCTTTGCTGGGGGTGGCTTCTCCTTCTTGTCATTCTGATGAAGAGAGGTTGCGGGGTTTCCAGAGCCCAAATTATTGACTGGGTCCCAGGCCGTGCCCCTTGTTTTATAGGGATCTTAGGGATGTGGGCTTCTTCTTTAAAGATTTTATTTATTTATTTATGTGGCAGCCAACCAGCAAGAGAGGGAACAGAAGCAGGGGAGTGGGAGAGGAAGAAGCAGGCTCCCAGCGGAGGAGCCCGATGAGGGACTCCTTTCCGGAACGCCGGGATCACGCCCTAAGCTGAAGGCAGGCGCTCAATGACTGCGCCACCCAGGCGCCCGGGTTGTGGGCTTCTTGATTTTTCAGCCTGCCTTCTGGGGGAGGGGCCTGCCGCGCTGATACTCAGGCAGGCCTGTTTGGGTAGAGTCTTGGTGTCCCCTGCGAGGGGGGATGGGGATGGGCACTCTCTGAGCCGGTATTTCCAGGCTTTTGTTCTCTGGCGGCTTTCCCTGGCGGTTTGCTGTGCCTCTTCTGAGAGTCAGAGCAGCAGCGGCCAAATTTCAGCCTCTGTCACGGAACAGAGGGATTGCGGCCCGTTCTCTACTAATGTTCTGGCCACTTTAACTCTGTTACCGTTGGTGCTGCTCAACCCTGCAGCGTCCCGGGATGTGCGCCCCACACCCGGCGTCCCAGCCCTCACTTCCAGGGCCGGCGCGTCTCTGTCCTTTGTGTTTCTAACGCCGCCAGCTGCCGGCCGCCCCGCGCGCGTTCCCGGAGCTCCCGGTCTCAGTCTGGTGCCAGTGAGCGCACCGGGATTCCGGTGTTCCGTGAGATGCCTGGTGGCGCGCGCACTCGGCTCACGGTCTCAGTCTGCTGTTTTGCGGGTGCCGTCCGCGAGCCCCGCCCGGTCTCCCGTGCAAGTGGCTACCGCTTCCTGGCGCCTGAATGCGGCGGCTCCCTCCCCCTTCCGTTTATCTTCCGATATCTCTGCACGGTTTCATGGCTCCCCGCTTCGTACCTCAATACTCAGCGCTGGAGATGTTCATTTGTAGAGATCCAGATGCGTCTTCCTGCGTCTCAGGCTGGTTCCGTGGTTGTTTAGGCTGGTCTGGTACCTATCCAGCTCGACTTGGGGGACCGGCTGAAAACGGTGTCTCCTACTCCTCTGCCATCTTAACTCCTCCCCCAGTCCTTCAACTTTAAATTCCCTTTGAATCTCAACCAATAATGTTTTTCTAAAAAAGGAATTAGTTAGACAAAACAGACAGCAGAGAAGAACCTCCCTATTAGAACCAAATATTTTGGGAGAATACATGGAATTGTATGTTGCCTGAAAATACTGACTCTCATTTTCTGCAAGTTTAATGACTTAGGCACTATGATAAACACTTTACATATACTATTCCATTAACTCTTGCTACAACCTAGAAGATAAATCATCACACCATTACTTTGTGTAAAAGAATAGAGAAACAGGATATACGACTTACCCGGGATCCTGAAGGTGGTAGAACCACTCTAATGAGAATCCACCAGAGCCAACACTCTTCACTGGGGGATCCATCTGCCTCCCCGTGAGACCACGTGTATCTTGGCGGCTTCCTTTCATTTCACCGACGTGGACAATCACACGTATGAGGCGGCTACCTCACTTTGGGTTTGAGCTAGGTGAATACAAATAAGCAGATACGATAAATGTTTGTAATTTCCCTCCCTTATGAAGTCGATCATTTCTCCTAAGTGTGCATAACACTAAAGGAAATACGGCCATCATTTGTAGACTCTCATTGTTTTTCGATGTCAAATATCTCCTTAAATCCCTTTATAAGAAATATCTATATGTAATTTGAAACTCCAATGATAAAGATTTGCTTCCACTTATGCTTTCATTTTTTAGTTTTAGTTGAAATAGTTACACAATGTAAAGTATTTCTGTCCCAATGATTAAGTTCATGTGTATGAAGGAAAATATTCAGATATGATTTAAGCCCTAGCACGTTATAATCAAAGACAAAAAATGTACAGAATGTAATAAAATGTAGTGAAGAACTGAGTTTTCTAATGTCTTAGAGATGCCTAAATACTTTCCAGGCTGTTCATACCATTTTTAGTGATATCATCAAATTTTTCTTAAATACATTATGATTATTATTTGATGAAGGTCCAGTGCTAACTTGGAACTTACAGAGAAAGCAATCATAACTGCACAACCATAACTCTAACTTTTAACGGTTCTTTGATCCAGCTAAGGCTATGTGATCTGCGCAGGAACAGACAAGTACATGAAAACATGTTATGTGCCACCAAGTTTTAAAGAGTGTGTTTATGCCACAGGAGCTCACAGGAAGGGCGAGCCCATGGTGGCATCCGTAAGGGAAGGGAAATCACTAGACTTAAGGGAGTGAGAAGAAGGACAACATCTCAGAAAGGAAGGAAAACCAAAGTGTTTGAGTGTCAGGAAAAAAAATGACAATAGCAGAATGTAATATTGACCTGACAAGTATAGTGTAAAACACATCAAAGGAGGAAAGACTGAGTGCAGGATATTATAATAACCTAGCCTCAGAGGGATGTACTGAGAGTCTGAGGATATATTCGCTTTTCAAAAGAATGATTTACCTATAAATTTACTAAGTGCTTCTATGACCTACACTTTCTGACTCCCAGCTGAAGGCGATGTGTCTGGAAAGCCAAGTGTTCTCTGGCACGTAGTGACAAAGTATATCGTTAATTAGAAAAATCTGAGAGAAGCAGATGAGTGCATAGAAATTCCCCCTGTGAATATGGGGGAATTTTTTAAATGCTGCTCTGAGATGTCATCTAACAGCAATCAAGACGTCGATCACGCAAATTATCACCATGTTCGCTTGCAGCCTGTGATCTCCTCCTGCTGAAGGATTATGCATCTTCATACTCACACAACTTAGAGCCAGCCATGTAACAGGGACCGGAGAATTCATGGTGTTGAATTGGATTAAAACTGGATGTCACCCAAAAGATAGTATCTTGTAGTGGGGAGGTAGATACAGCTACGTACCACAAAGTGCATAAATGTGAGCACGCAATGCTGTGGATCAAAACGGAGGGGGCTAATAACAGGGGGAGGCATTGTGGGAAGTCTTATGCAAGCGGGGTGTTTTCGTCTGGGTCTACAAAATGAGTAAGGTAGTAAATGGGAGCGTGCGGGAAGACTATCATAGGGTTAGGATGTGAAGCAGATATGCTCTAGTGACGTAATCTGCTAATGTGAATGCATAAGGCAAAAATAAATAAAATTTAAAAATAAATAGATACATCCTTTATATTTTGTAATATTCATATGTGCGGCAATTTATATACATAAAATATGAAATAGATATTACATATATTTATATTATATTTTATATATTATACCGTTATATATATTATGGTATCTATATATATATATTACATGGTATCTATTTCATATTATATCATACATATTAAATACATAGCTTCACAATCACACAAAGAAATGGACAGCAAGCTCCATTTCAATGAGCAGTTCTATATCTAGGAATTTAGCTTGTTAGCACTATTCTGACCAGGTTAAAATGAACAAATGATAGGAGATATTGTGTAACTGATATTTATTTTTTTCTGTATTCCACATAGAAATAGTGAAGGCAACGACTAAGTAGAAAATGTGAAATGAATGATTGATAGTAATTATTCAAAGTATTGAAGCAAGAAGATGTAACATTGAAGGGGCTTTGTAGACCCAGAAGTCATCAGTCATATGCTGAAAACTACCTGAATTACACTTTTCCTGTATTTTGCTTATCTAGACAGGAGGATAGATTTTATAGTTGAGCCAGATAAAAAATTAGAAACCAGATTAAAACTGAAATGACAAACTAAACCAAAGTTAAAACAGTAAGGACGTAGCTGAACATTAACATAGAAAGAAGAGAACCAGGCACCATTGATATTACTGGTTATGTTTTATTTCTTCTTTTTCTAGCACCCTCTCCTCTCCTTCCTATTTTTTTTTTTCTGTCCTTTCCTTCCTCCCTTTGTCTTTGCCCGTGGTAATTTTGTGAAAGAGACTTGGTGAGAACTCTGTGTTCAGTCTCAACATTTTCTCCAAATGATTCAAGCCTGAAGTTAGCAAATCAGATGGGTAGATCAATTATTCACATCCAATTTGTCAAGTGACACGCTTTTGCTTTGCCTTTATATGTACCATTTTTCACCTACTGAATTTGTGTTCTCAGAATGAAGCTGTTTATGAAATTAAAAACTGGCTTACAACTGAGCCCTATACATCTGATAAATTTAAGTTGGGAACTCTTTCACGGATAAACTCATATAAAATTAAGCCTAAGAGTCCTTCCTAAAGCTTATCACTGATAAATGCTTATGCCCACCTGATTTGGGGTACAATTATTGTCAAGCAGGTGTTGTGTGCAACAATCCTAGCCATTAGACCTCACTGTCAACATCAAATAGTTGAGAGGTCTTTTAGGAACATCACGAGTAAAGTAACCAATCACCCAATCCAAAAACCAGAAAATAAGATGTTTATTCCAATAGAATCCTTACCGATGTATCAGAGTGTTCTGGGGAAACCCAAACAAACACACCTAGACGTTTTTGTGATAAATAGAAAAATGCATTGTAATTGGGGCTGAAAGAGGAGGGAAGATTTTTTTATTGTTTCCATGTTCACCTATAAAACCAGTTGCTATGGAGTGACATAATTCCCTTCATGAGGCTCCTTGCATTGGTGTTCATCCCAGAGAAAGAGGTCAGGACAGAAACTGATGGAGCCCATTTCTTGGAAGATTTCATAGAATCAGAGTAGAAGCAGCACGAATGTCAGGACCAGATAATAAAGCAAGACACAAACTTAGGGACAGAGCTGTTCCACCAGGGCACCTGCCTCCTGCTCGTGGAGCACGGAGGGTGCTGGGAGTCCCAGGAAGCCCGGACACGCTGCTCAAACCATCTGAAATGCCACCAACAACGCGGGGTACAGTGGGCCTGTCTTGAGTGGCACTGCCTCTATGGGTTTTGCAAGAATGAAATGAAGGCTGAAGATTCAAACAAAACCCCAAACAAGGAAGACACTAGGATAATGAAAACTTGAGCAAGTATGAATGAGCCTGGGGAATGACTGAGCCTCTGGAGAGAGAGGGTCACACCGAAGAGCTGGGGGGAACCCTCATTTGAATGTATGGGCCTATGAGGCTCAATCTATTCTGCGTAAATCTTTGACTGCTGTTTTTGGCACAAAGGCTGTTCAAAATGTAAATGTGGGAGCCATTGCAACATGTAGCAAAGATGGAGTACATATTACCTTGCAGATGCTGGAGCCAGCCAGTGCTCTCGGCAGACGGGGGACATTTCCGGGCATGCTGGCCATGACTGCGAACCCACGAATCCTGGTGGGGGACCCAGCACTGTGCCCTCTTATCCTCACCAACATACATCGTTCCTGCATGTTAAGAAACCAGAAATAAAGCCAGATTTTTAAAAAGTGTATCTTAAAGTGTATCTTATATTTCTCTCCCTAAGGAAAATACGTATATGGAGTCATATCAATTAGCAAGAGTAGGAGACTACAATTTTTTTTTTTTTTGGTATATATTCTGCTTTGTTTCACTAACTGATAGGACACAGCAAGTCCATTTCTGAAGACAGATGCTCTGAAAAGCCTCTACAACGTGTGTCAGATATTTATTGTAGCGCTAATCTTACTACCTCTTTCCTACCAAAAAAAAAAAAAAAAAGAATAAGAGGGGGAAAAAAGAATACAGCTTTAATATCCACAAGTTGGGGAAAGAATAGGTTGAGAGTCTATAATTTGATTCCAGAGTAAAAGAGAAAATCAGAGAGGCATATTCGCTGTATGACAGCATTTTGTGAAGAAAAAGAAAGAAAAGCCATTTGTTTTCTACATGTATTTTTTGAGCCTGGGGGAAGCCATGAAACAGATGGCCCGGGCTGACATCGGCTGACAGGCAGAGATGGATTTGCTGTGCCGAATTTAAAACTTCATAGTTATTTCCAAAATTTTATTTTCTTAATGCACTGGTTTGTCTCTTTCTTGTCAATTTGTAGGATTCATTGTTGGTTACAGGTATTTCGTGAATCAGGATTCTCAATTTTAAGCAACGAAGGGTGACTCGGGCTGGGTTAGGTAGATAAAGAGTTTCTGTAAAATACTGGGGAGTTCAGTGGATTATGGAAAGAGCTGAAAATCCACTCTCTAAAAAGGAGTATTTCTCCACATCATGTTATCCGTAAGGGAGTTGTTATCCGTAAGGGAATTATAGCTATAGAAGCCAGGAAGGAGATGATTTGGTTAATTTCCAAGTGTCTGGTCACAAATTTTACTTACTGAGACTTTTAATAGGTCACGTTTAGGGTGGATCACAATGGCCACGCCCTCTGCAAGAATGTATTCTTTCCATGAATTTTTTAATTCTTTCTCCCCCTCTCCCAACCCAGACCTGCTAGAGTTCAACTGAAATTCCATTGAGGAAAATTAATATCTTCATCTTCTTAAATGTTCCACTTTATTAATTTGGCATATCTGTCCATTTACTGAGTTGATTTTCACATTCACATGGTATTTCAAAAACTTTCTCTCCATAATTACACTTGTATATTTGGTTTGGCTAATTCCTGAGTATTTTTAAGTTTTTGTTGCTGATGTGAATTGTACATCTTTTCCATTTAATTTTCTGAAAGATCTTCCATGGTATAGAGGAATTTCTCCGACTAACAGATTTTGCATTTTCCTATGTTACTGATATGGAAATAACAATGTTACTGACAATGGTATAACTGTACCATTATATTACCCTTTCCAAACGGTGATCCCTTTTTCTTTCTTCGTTTTCTCATTGTTTTGACCATCTCTTACGTAATATAGTGAACAAAAGCATAGATAATGGGTGTCCTTATCTTGTGTCCTAATCTCCTTCTCTTAAAGAAACTGTTTTTAAGGATTCTCCCCACTGAAAATGATGTTTACTTTAGGTTTGTATTAACTAGTCTGTACATATTATGGAAATTCTCTTCAATTCTTATTTTTCTAAAAGTTTTATAAAAAGTAAATACGAAACTATAGGCAGCATCTTTTTTCATTTATTACACTGACTCCAAAGTAAATATGAAACTTTAGGCAGTGTTTTTCTTAATGTATTTCCTTTATCATATTGTTTTATTTATTTAAATAATTTAGTGAATTATAATAACAAATTTTCTGATGTTAAAATAGCCTTACATTTTGGGGATAAGCTAGCCTTGGTCAATATATATATAACAATGTAATGTATGCATACTGCATAATGTAATATGTATATAAATATATGTATTTAAAATACACACTTGAAGTTTTGCTTAAGAGTTTTGTCCCTATATAAATAAAATTAACCTGCAAATTTATCCTATTTTTATCGAGCTTATTATCAAAGTTATACAAATCTCAAGAAATATATTACTGGAATTTCCATATTCTCAGATATTAGCAGAATTTTTGTTCTCCATGATTTTAAAATTCTGTCTTTACATGTGTCTGGATGCTTTGCAAGTCAGGCCAAGAATGTAACACTCAGTAAGGAAGCTTTGTTCCTTACTTAATAGACAACATGCAATTTTTACTTAGGGAATGAGAATCTCTTCAGTAAAAGCAACACAAATTGTGGTAAAGAACAGACCCTGTGCTCCAAAATGTGATAGAAATTCTAGCCTGCCCATTCCAATGTTGCATACTGGAAATTTACAAACCAGACCAACTGAAATAAACACATTTCAGGAACTGAGAAGGCTAAAGAGGCATTTCGCGGTTTAGCAGTGTCTGTCCCATTATAGGCGAAATTTGACTCAACTTCATCATCACCTCGCAAGGTGTGATCCACTCTGTGGACACATGTGAGTATCACCATAAGTTTCTGTGATTTAGGGTCGTCTTAGCCAATCGCGATGATGTAAGATGTGAGTGAAGGGGCAAACCTGTGAGTGAGTTAGTCACCATGCGGCAGGTGAGAGGAGAGTTGGGTAGTTTATCTGCTGATATCCAATTATCAGGTCACTGAAAAGAAGCGTTTGGAAATGCATTTCAAGAAATGAAGCTAAAAAGAGTGTGTTTGCTCCTGATTATAGCAAGTCTCCTCCTCCCCGTGTGAACATCCTGGAATCATTTTGTTCCAAATCTTTTATCTACTAGTAACTGAGGAAGGTTAAGATAATCAGTACAGCATTAGCACTTCTCCACCCTGAAGAAGGAAAAGTTAACGGACAACAAAACTCAATTAAAAATTGAGGTTAATTAACCATGTATGTGCTATGTGAGTACAATGCATCTGTCTCTCCCCCCCATCTCTGTCTCTCCATCTATCTCTGTCCTGCTCTCTATCAGAGAAATATTTAATCTAGTGTTCGGAAAGTTCTTTGGATCCAAGTTACAGTGCTAAGATCAAGGTTAGAAAATGTGAAAGAAACAGATAAAAAATGGACAGCTGAAGGTTTTCAGCATCAGTGATTTTACTGAACAAAAAAGAGAATCTCAAAGGTAATGATTCTCAAACTTTTATAATGGATCCAAACTGTGTCTGATAATTTCCTGGCAAACTAAGATAATCTCAAAGGACTCCATGGGTTTAGAAAATGTCAAAGTAATGAGAATTTAAATGAGATGGCCCAGTTATTTGCAATTAAATTATACAACAGTTATAATTTTAAGACTATAAGCTCCAAAATGCTATCAAGTAGCTTTATGAATTATAGAAGATGAAAGAGGATAAAATACTACATAGGAGCTGAAACTGATTATTTCTTATCTTACTCTCTTTGTTAGGCACAGATAGCATACGCTCGTTATAATATTTAATGAGTAATGCTGAGCTGTCATAATCCCAGCTTCTATTTTTTCACAAAGCTGTTTATCTCATTAGAAATCTAAACTCCAGTCGTTCTACTGCGGGACTCGGCGAGAGACTCAGTCTTGTGTGCGGTAACTGAAGCTCATGGTTGAGATTCAGCCTGTAGATTAAGTATATTACAAAGAAACTATCTATAAGAACGAGAGACGTTTTGCTTCTGGAGCACAGGTTGGCACATTTGGGATGCTAACATGATTTAGGAGGCGATGATATTTTAGCTTTTCTTTTTACTTTAACATATGTGATTGAAGATTCAAAATTTCCCTTCCTCTTACACGGGAAATCTAAATGTACTGCAAGCAGGGCATGGGAGAGGGTACCGACTTCATATTCAAAGAGTCCTCGTTTCCTTCTTTCAATTCTTTCTCTCTTTCATATTTACTCTTTTTATCTAGAATTTAACAAGTGTTTGTTGAGCCTGCCCAGTGTGCCAGATTCGGTATGAAGTGGTGGCTGAGGGTCTGTGAACAGTTACAGAACCGCTGAGTCTCAGTCTCTTCCCTTTTGCTTGTTCTCAATTGGGGTAATGCCCCAGTCTATTCAGGCTACGACAGCAAATCCCATAGACTAGGTGGCTGACAAGCGACAGCACTTCATCTCTCAGCTCCGGAGGCTGGACGTCCAAGATCAAGGCTCCAGAGGACGTTCCAGCTTCCTAGTTCTGGACCCTGTGCTCTCACAGGGGGCTCTTCTTGAGAGCAGCCCCGGCTCCCAGTGACTGATTTCTTCACCTGCTATTTACTTCTTTTTTTAAAAAATTTTTTTAAAGATTTTATTTATTTATTTGACAGAGAGAGAGAGAGAGAGAACATGAGCAGGGGGAGGGGCAGAGGGAGAGGGAGAAGCAGGCTGCCCACCCAGCAAGGAGCTCGATGCAGGGCTGGATCCCAGGACCCCGGGATCATGACCTGAACTGAAGGTGATGCTTAACCGACTGAGCCACCCAGGAGCCCCTGGGATTTTTTTTTTAAAACATACTTTTGTTTTTGAAAAATAACATCTACACAGAGAAGTGGAAAGATCACTAACATAGAGCTAGATGAAGTTCCCAGCTGAACACACTAATGTAGCCACAACCCACGGGGGGCGGGGGGAGAGACTCACAATTATCTCAGGATTCACCTTGTTCAGCCTCCCACTGCCACCCTTCTGCCCCAAAGGTAACCATCATCATGACTTCTAACACTCTGGGTTAACTGACCTGTTTTTAAGTTTATATCAATAGGGCTATGGAATGTTTCATCTTTTCTGACTCCAGGCAAAGGGGAGAGAAGAATAGTATAAATGTTTTCTCAGTTACTCGACATGATATATATATATATATATTTTTTGTTCACCCTTTATATTCTTTAAAATTTTTTTATTATGTTATGTTAGTCACCATACAGTACATCCTTAGTTTTTCATGCAGTGTTCCATGATTCATTGTTTGATCAACATGATATTTTCATCTAATTTTTTAAATCCTCTTGCCTTAACCCCTCCATTCTGAGTTGGCTTTGTTTAATACTTTGTTATCTAAAAGAGCAATAAAACTTTGGGGTCATGAAAAACACTTCTCCCCTCTTCTAAAGAGATGGGTTTGAGGATGGGTTTAAGCATAACATTTTTCCATTCTCTCTCTCTCTTTTTTTTTTTAGTGGAACAGAGTCTCAATAAGTAACCATGTTTCTTTTCTCGTGTTAATTTCATTTAGATAAACATAAGCATGTGCATTTTAGTAATAAATGTAGATATGTTTTATTGGAGATCTATAACGAGTAATATATTTGTCTATCTAGGCAAACTGCAGAGGCAGGGTACTGACTTCAATTTTCTCGAATAATTAAGGACTTGATTTATAACTTTGTACTCAGGGATCTCTAATTAATAGGATATATAATTTTTCAAATTTGCTTTAATCTATCAAAAGGATTTATATAGTGTCTAAGAAGGATTAAAGTTATATTTCAACAGTAAGTGGTGAAATTAAAACTTGTTTTTTTCAAGTCTTTTTTTTTTAATTTAAAATAGATACGAGTGGAGGAGTTCTCTGACTCAATGTGGGGCTTGAATATCCCAGAGCTCACCTGCTTTCCATCACCTGTTATTTCATTCTGGGCACTCTATTCAGTCCATGACCCCCACAAAGCCGTTCCTAAACAACTCTTCTGGACTGCATTTGCAATTTGGAAAGGAGCCTGCACGTTTTCAGAACTTTCTCAGAACTAGGTTTGTGTTGGTGATCCAAACCCACTCACCAAAGCTAAAGGGACTGAATGTGGACACCCACCTCGAGGGCAAGCAATGCCTTTGCTGGCCAGCAACCAGTAAGCATCCCTCAGATGGGGCTCCTGAGATGAAGCCCATGCTGATAACGGGCTCTGGGCTGGGACGGTCAGTGCTGGTGACAAGACTGCGCCATGTCCAAGCAGAGGCTGAGAAAACAGAAGGTTTAAAGAAGAGATGAGAAAACCAATGTGGCTGGAGAATGAGACAAAGGAAGAAAGCAATTGTGTATAAAATACAGTTATTCTACAACTGGACTGTAACAGTTCCTGAGAGATTGGTGATCGCTCTTGAGCAAAACAAGAGCACAAAGAGCTAAGTAGTGATCGTTCCTTGCACTATTTAAAGTTCAAGAATTTCCTACAGATACTCAGAACCAGTTTTTACATCATTTAGCAATGTGTAAATGGACGGCTTGCCTATCACTGAACTGGTTACAAATCTGACTTGGATATGTGACCGATGGGGCTTAAAAGGTCCTGTTGGAAACTTCTGCCTGATGTCTCCTGACACCAAGATTCCTTGCACATACCCACTGTCTCATAATGCACAAAGTGTGTCTCGTGTGACTAAAAACCTGGGACGTTTCTCCTAGAAGGCCCTCGGCCCCAGTGTGTGCCTGTCCTGCCTTTATCCTGCTCTATTATCCTTTCCCTTATTAAAGTCCCCCAAGAATATGTTCTGTGCAGCCTAGGAGTCTTCCTAGTGATCTGAACCTGTGTGAGCATGAGACGCTGCCTTGGATCCCAAGAGCATCCCCGTTATCATGGCCACTTTCATTGCTTGTCCTTGTTTCCAAACAACAAATTCACCCTTTACATAATTTGAATAGACATTATGGCATTAGCAATCTATTATTGCAACCAAAGGATTTCCCAGAGCAAAAACAGGAAAAATGCGCTTTTGAGCAAGGCCATAGTATCTGTTGCCCAGGAGGGATGCAAAGAATGCACAGACGAAAATTTTGATTATTTACTCCCTAGATGATTTTAACCTGTGCAAAAGGCCCCTGGAAGGGGATCTCGAAACGAACTTGGTGCTGGGACTCCCTGCCCAGGTAAAAGGAGTAATAAGTCAGACTTGGTGGGTGGGCTACAGAATCATTGACTATAAAGTGGAGTCAGAAATATGGTTCAAGCCCACTGGAGCCAAGATCCTTTCCTTTCGTCTAGATAAGACTCGCCCTTGCTGACGTGGAACATGGGATGAGAAAATCAGAAGGTGTGTAAACTTTCCATTAAATGTTGGAGTGTTCGTGGAATATCTTCCCGAATGATAAGGCAGGCTTGAGTAAGAAAAGCATTGACGAAGCTGAGCTCTTTCCACAGCCGGTGGGCAGCTCCCTAGCTCTGACAGTGACAGCAGCAGACGTGTAACCCCCTTCACGGTCCCTTGCTGTCCAGGACAGACACACTGTGATAAAGTGCCCATGTGTCTGCCTTCTGTGGACATGTCTTTTCTAAAAACAGTTTGCATGTTTGACTAAGTAGCACGCGGATAGCTCGGCGGAATGTTTGTGTGTGGCTAGAAACTGATTAAGAATTCACCAAATTGGGGCGCCTGGGTGGCACAGCGGTTAAGCGTCTGCCTTCGGCTCAGGGCGTGATCCCGGCGTTACGGGATCGAGCCCCACGTCAGGCTCCTCCACTATGAGCCTGCTTCTTCCTCTCCCACTCCCCCTGCTTGTGTTCCCTCTCTCACTGGCTGTCTCTATCTCTGTCAAATAAATAAATAAAATCTTTAAAAAAAAAAAAAAAAGAATTCACCAAATTGTTGCTGCAGTGAGAGGAGTGTTTCAGGACACATTATTGAAAAGTCCTCTGTCTCATCAGACACCCTACGTGGGCCGTCTTCTTCTTTCCCCGGGCTCCACTGTGCCAGCCCTTTATTTCCTGCACCAGTGTTATTTCTGCAGGAGGGGAGGAAAGGGAAAGCAACACAACAGGAAAAACGCTTTCATAAAGGACATATTTGTATACTTGTGTGCCTTTTGCGGTTGTTTTGATATGGCTCATTTATTTTTCACCTTCCTTGCCTAGAAAGGTGGCTAAGTCTTCAAGGGAATGCAATTGTGCTTTGTTTAGAAGTTAGAGGTTCACAGGCTGAATGGTGATGTCTGATGCTCAGTTCCAGCAGCCATCAAGCGGCGGGGCAGGATCGACCATCCCTACACTCCCTCGGATTCCTGGGCACCCAGCCCCCTTGCCCATCTCCATCAGCACACCATGCTCCCTCTCCAGAGCTTTTGAGAACAATACAAACCTCATCTGTTGAATTTTGAATTTTGTGAATGCCATCCCAATAGAGCCCAGGGCTCTGTGACTTTCCTGTGAACAATTAGCTGATCGTTATAAACTAATTAATCATCATGCACTCCTGGAAAAACATCTCAAGTACCATTAGAGTCTCATGCATTCTCCCAGGTAACAGGTGCATTTTCATATTTGCAATTTTAGATAATGCTCCCAGGGTTTACGATCAATCCGATTTAGGATTGTTATCACGACTTTTCAGGATAGTAAGAAAGAGAAAGTGATGCCAAGAATAGACAGGATTCCACTTAGGTAACTCCTTTACGAGCTCCTGGGTTACCACTGTTTCATAAACTTAAATATTAAGGGAGATTTAGACTTTCCGCTCCAAAAATATTAGAATAAATTTAAAAGGAAAAGAAAAAAGAGAGACTCGCATGAGTCATTTATCCCAAGGAAGGGAGGTGACACAAACTGAAAAAGTGTGCTCAGTCATCGGCCTCGATTGTTTCTGATGAAAGGCAGCTGTCATTCATTAGTTCTTACTGCTTTTCTCAGCGAGAACTGTTGAAAAACAAAATTCAACTGAGTAAATGCTAAGATCTTACTGGCTTTATTCAATGATTCATGAGTCGGGCAGCATTCCATCTCGCACATAAAAAGGAGCTCCTAGTTATTGCACAAAATGAAAGACTTTCATAGTGAGTAAGGGACAGGTGGGGCTAGGTAGGGAGAGACAGATAGGGGGCTATGTGACCAAGCTCACAAAAATCCCAAAAATGTGGAGGTGTGAGAAAACTAGAGGTAAGGGAATAAACCGACCATCCTGCCCTAGGACCACCCTGCCCAATGCAGGGGGGGTGGGTGTCTTTTTTATGATAATCACCTGTAACCAACAAAGACCAACCAGACCCTAAAATGAAGGTGTTATCACTAGTCCTTGCTCAATGGTGTTATCAGTAGAAATGTTAAAAGGATATAAGTTCCCTGGTTAGCTTTCTATAAAAGACCAACCCTAAAGGCCCCCGTTGGCAACGCTGTCGGAACCCCTCTCACTCTGGAGAGCTTTTTCTGTATCCTCGCTTAATAAACTTCTAAGGCTTTACTCACTCTCTGTTGTCCTCGAGATTCATTCTTCGGCTCCGTGAGACAAGAACCTCGCTCTCCGGAGTCATCTTGGTGCCGAAACCCGGGATAGCTTCCACCGAAGGATCAGTAAAAACGGACTCTTTCTTTTCTTTTCTTTCCTGGGAGACGTCTCTCCCCTACGTGACCTCTTACAAACAGCAAAACCAGGCACCAGTCGGTTAAAGGCGAAGAGCGCAGGCGCGGGTCTTAGGTCTCAGGTGATAGGCTTCTGGGGAAAGCGTGGTCACCCCCTTCCTCAAACCAAGGGATTGCTGGCCTAACCCCACCCAATCCTGCTTTCTGTTCATTGGCTTTTCTTAAATGACTTTCTCCTGCCTCAGGTCCCTTGCCTCAGGTCCTTCCAATCTCCTATGATCAGTAGGCCCTTCTAACCAGGGATTCGGCTCAGGGTCGCCATTACCCTCCGCAATCCCTTCTCTAAGCCCCTGGGAATTTTATGGGTTCAGTGGTCCCACTGACTTTGGCACACAGGGGAAGAATGTTGCCCGTGAAGATATAAGGTTTTTTTCATTTAAAAATGTCTTTTCGTGAGAACTTAGTTCAGGAGGAAAACTTTTTCCTCATTTTTTGTTGCTTGGTAAGATATATTTTCTTGTTAGGTACCGCTTAGGTTTAACCACGGTTTAATCTATGCTGGATGCTCTTAACACCTTGCTTAGCTTTTTCTCTCTCCAGGCACTGCCTTGCTCTGGTCTTCTTAGTTTCTTCCTGCGTAGACATTCAGGACTGACCCCACGATCTCAGGAACCTCCCTCCATGTCCTTTTATTTTCTTGGTCTTTCTTATGCTGAAATATTGACTTTGCACTACATTAATATGAATATTTATGAGTTTTATTTTATCTAAAGACATAGAAATACACATAGATGTAGATAGGGATAATAGAATAACAGCACCAATGAAATTTTAACAATATCATTAATAACAGTTGTAACCCCTTCCTCCCTCTCCCTTTCCTTCCTTCTTTCATTCCTTCCTTCCTCCCCTCTCTTTTTCTTTCTTTCTTTCTTTCTTTCTTTCTTTCTTTCTTTCTTTCTTTCTTCAACTTACTTAGTCATTTACTTATTTATGTAGGCAGTTGAGCTCTCGCTCTCTCTCTCTCTCTCTTTTTTTTTTTTTTTTGGAATATTTATTTATTTATTCATGAGAGACAGGCAGCAGAGGCAGAGGGAGAAGCAGACTCCCCACTGAGCAGGGAGCCCGGCATGGGGCTTGATCCCAGGACCCCAAGGTCACTACCTGAGCTGAGGGCAGAGGCTTAACCATCTGAGCCACCCAGGTGCCCCAGAAAATCCCTCTCAATGTGGTTGAGCCAACAACACAATACATAGGTGAATTAATTTATTCTATTTTTATTCCAAAATGTCTAGATTTCATTTTTAAATTTTATTTGTGTTATGATTATATAACCCATTTCCATGGCACAATTTCCTCAGCCCTTAATTTATCTTTTTCTATTTATTAACATATTTGCAAAAGTAGAGTTAGCCTATTCCTTTTTAAATAAGCAACAGCATTTTATATAAACTTGTCTCTGCTGCTTTTTTTCCGCCAAATAGTATATCCTATATATACTCTCATTGCAATTTATATTCTACATATAGAAATAATATTCATTCTTTTTCACACCATCGTTTGGACATACTATACTTTTTTTCCAAGCAATTCTCTACAGAATAACATTTCTCCTCCTGTCTTTCATATTGTAAATTGTGGGGCAATGGATATCCTGACTTCCATGCTTTTTGTACATTCAGTACTGTATTTTTGCAAATGGATTCCTGGGAGTGGGGTTGCTTGGATAGAGGGAAAGACATAGGGTAATTTTTCTCAGTATTGTTCAAGTCCCTGCATGAGATTTGCTCCATTTCACATTCCCACCAGAGCCGTGTGTCTCAGTCACAGAGGATGTTGTCCAACTTCTGTGTGTTTTTGCCGTTGAAGTGTGAGAAACGGTGTCTCTCTGTAGTTTCAAATCCACCACTTTTTGTGATGACTGGCCCATTACACTGATCTTTCGGTAAGCTGCCTGATCATGTTTCTGGTCCAGTTTTGTTTTGTTTTTTGGGTTTTGGGGTATGGGGCTTTTTTTTTTTTCCTAGTTAGAACCCATTGTTCTGTAATATAAGTTGCAAATATTTTCCTCAGTTTTTTTTTATTTTTCTATTACTCTGTTATGATCTATATTTTTTTGCCATGAAAAATATTTTTAAAATTTTAAAGTAATCATATACATAAATCATTAATATTATCATTTCTGGAATTCCAGTTTTTCCCCCTACTATGTTATGTAGGTGTTCATCAGTGTTTAATATTAATATTTGCATGGAGTCATTCTCTTACATTTAAAATTCTGATTTATTTGGAATTTAAGTATAGTGTAAAATAGTGAAATAATTTTATTTCTTTCTAGATAACTATCCAGGTAGCTGGTCTTTAGGTTTTTTCTTTTCTGTGTTGTTAAGAATTTCTGTTGAGGGACGCCTGGGTGGCTCAGTCAGTTAAGTGCCTGCCTTTGACTGAGGTCATGATCCCAGGATCCCGAGATCAAGTCCTGTGTCAGGCTTCCTGCTCGGCTGGGAGCGTCCTTCTCCCTCTGCCTGCCACTCCCAGTGCTTATGCTCTCTCTTTCTCTTTTTCTCCCTGACAAATAAATAAATAATCTTAAAAAAAAAAAAAAAAGAATATCTGTTAAGATTTTCACCTTTGTTTCTGTGAAGAATTTCATCTGTTACTTTTTTTTTTAAGGTCCAAATGATTACAATGTAAACATAAATTTTCTGTTCCTAACCAGAGATCTATCTTTTAATTTTGAAATAAATTTATTGATTTTTTTCAATTAGTCCATTCTCATCCTCAATTTCTGTTTTTCCCCCCTTCCTGTAAATATTTCTACATTCAACATATGTCACCCCCTAATACTTTTCTATCAAATTATGTCTCTTCTTTTGACTTAAACTTATATAGATTTTTCCTGAGTCTCACTCAAGGAGGTGCTGCTTTTGAGAATATCTTTCACAGAATGAAGCTTAGCAAGTCTGATTATCTTGTACTTAAAACTAGTGTCAGACCCAGAAAGGAAAAGAGGTTTTCAAAGCACTAACATATCCATGAGTTGCTGACCCAACAAATGTTAATACTGATTAACCATAGATTTTACATGTGGTCGATGCCCTCCCGCGTCCATTTTCATTCCAGCCACTATGTCTTCTGTCATTCACTTTATTCTTGAAGTATAACAGTTAAACCAAAGTTAGGAGGAAATATGATATTATTGTAAAATAATGTAAATAATTTACTATTTAAAGAACTCAAGTTTTGGGGCACCTGGGTGGCTCAGTTGGTGAAGCATCTGCCTTGGGCTCAGGTCATGATCTTGGGGTCCTGGGATCGAGCCCTGCGTCCTCATGCCTCCTCTTTTCAAGCGATTGACATGAGCTTGTATTGCCAGACAAAGCCATATCCCAGAAGAGAGAAGTTTCTTCCGCTAACATGACTAAGTTGCTACAAACCCCTCCTGGCTGAGCAATGAAGGCTCTGCAGTGTTACTTCCCAGGCTGGAACTCCCTTGGTTATATAGAAAATCCGTGTCTCTGTAGTCAGATGCTAAGTGGGCGGGGGCGGGGGGGGGGGAAGTGTGCAGCTGCTGGAGTGCTTACTGACATGTCCAGTTCTACCAGCTCAAGCTCGCCACCAAAGCAGGAAGTCTGGGGATCAAGGAATCCTGTGCTCTCAGATACTTCCTTGTGTATAAGTTGTCTTAATAACTTGTCATCTGTCAAAAAGGCACCTTGCACCATGCACGTTGCACAACCCGGTACTGAATTATGGTCATATTGTATAAAAAAATGTAAATGAGCAATTTTCTGACAGTTATAAAAGTAGTTCTCGTTTTCTTATAAATAATAGTAAAGAAATAACTATATGAAATGGTCTTATAACTAAACGAAATATTTTCTTTGCATTTCAGATTGTACTTACCAAAAGATAACTGGAAAATGCCCCCCAAACCGACACTAGTCTTTATACACCGGTGACTTTCAAGGAGATGGTTCTGTGCACCACCGTGGTTATTAAAACAAAACTGTGTCCTCTTCTGACTTATGGAAGTAACTTAGTTATATTATTTTTGCATCTGCAACATCTCTCTCCAGTTCAAGGAAAGTGACTCAAGCGAATTGAATCTGAAATGAAAATGATACACAATGTTTTCCTTACATGTCAGACACCTAATGAATAACACATGCTAACAGAAACACTTCTCTATTGGGGAATCCCTGAAGACTTGGCTGTGGAGTACAAATCCTGGCTCTGATTCCTTATCTGCCGCCTTCTTTCTATATGATTTTTGCCAATTCACACAGTAACTTTCAGAGTTTAGAGCATTTATTTTATTCACTGTTATTTTACCTTTACTCTTGAATGTGTGTAGGTAAGATCTCCTCTAAGGGTGGTTGTAACACGTATCTGACACAGTAGGTGGTTTATGAGGGGCACGGTAGTTGGCACGTTAAAGGTGCTCAGAGTTAATTTTAAAATTATTATGATAACTTTTTGCTGAAACAAATTTGCTGGTTTTGCTAAAACAAAGGTAGGACTCTGTGGTTGCACAAGCTGTCTGTACAAAAGGCACAGCTGTACTTGATGTAGGAAGAATACTTTGCTCATTATAGATGGGTTTTAAGCTTTCCATTTTAACCTGCGTGGCTAGGGCTGCAGAGCAGAGTTCCCATTTGTATGACGTCAAAAATCAGTTATGACTGGCATTCACATTGCTGAGAAGCTGATGAAAAAACAAATCGAGGAAGTAAAAATACTTCAGACGATGCCCTTTTGACATAATCTTTTGGGCGTTCTTCTGACTGAAGCTGTCAGGAGAGAAAGCATCAAGGATAGTGGGAGCCACTTTGGAATCAATGGTCCCTGATACTCGTGAAATCACACCTGAAGGAAACATCCCTGACGTAGAAGAATCTCAAAATTTTTGTTGTTTTTCAAGAATGGTTTTTTACTTTTTAAAACCTGTTCAGATTGTAAACTTTTTGCCATGTTTTACCGGTGATTTGTAAAAAAGAAACGAAAAACCAAAACAGAACTTCATAAATAGCAGGGGTGTACTGGATGAGGCCGTGGCTGCCATTATTACACACACATAATGAGTCCTGTTGAAATAATAGCCTCTAGTATTTTTTGGTAAAGAGAGGCATGTCTAGAAATTGATGATCTAGAAAAAAATTTTTGAGGACAGATAAACTAATAACCAATGAAACTTGGTTAACCCCTCTTTTTCTTAGAGATGTAACCATCAGATTTACATAATTTTGCTGACAGCTGTGCCAGATTGTAAACTAAGCAATCAGAGGCGAGTGTGCTTGAGAATGTCTGTCATTCCATCCTGGTTAGAATTCATCATAAAAAATATGTTTTCTGCTCTAAAACCAAGTATTTTCTGTTTGATCAATATAAGATTTAAAAGATTGTTTTAAGTTATCCTCTCAGGGTGAAAAATCTGCTATTTTTTTTTTTTATGCAGAAGATAGTTGGGCTTTTCTCCCTCCCCCTCTCTCCCTTTCCCTCTCTTTATCACCCTCCCTCCCTCCATCTCCCTCTCCACCCTCCCCTCCTTCTCTCTCCTTCTCCCTCTCTCTTCTTTCTGTCCTCAATCTTGATGTCTTGCAGCCCATGATTAAAGAACTTCTGGCTTCCTTCCTGGCAATCTACATATTTGCCTGAAGCTCTCAACTTTTCGAAACCCCGGAAGATTATTGCACAGGTAGTCAGAACTGAGATTTATTGTACTACTTTGCATGTAGAAGTTGGTGGTAACTTTGGTAATGATTGTGTAACTACACCTAGAAGTTAATTATAAGTTATTTACAAATGCAAAGAAAATAGGCCACCTAATTAAATAACAGATGTCACAAAAAGCCCTCATTTGATAAATATAGAAACCTTCATGGAGGCTTGTAATAAGTATTTGCCAATGGACAAAAAAACATATAATTTTGTTTTTCAAAAGAAAATATACTTAAGTGTTTCAAAGTCACTGTCCCCTAATAACAAGTAATCATTTTTTCAGAAAGAACGTGTAAATAGAAAAGAGAATGATATAGGGTAATAAAAATATGGAGAAATAAATAAATGAAAATTACATTGAAAACCAATTTTCAAAACTCATACACTTAAGAGAAAGTAAATTAGGAAACTGTATTACTAGTTTTTTGCCTTCTCTGTTAGTATTTTGTATTATCTATAATAAGAAATAATGTTCAGAATTAACGCTTTAGGTTGTATTAGCATTTTTGAGTTATATCTTTATCAAGGGAGATTTCTTAACTAGATACCATAGAACTGGAAATTTTATTTTCTGATTTTACATATACACAGACTAACTCCCACGATCTCTCAGACGTTCAGCAGGCACAGGACAACACTGAGCTCATTGCATTGATACCTGCCTGTTTCTCCACACAGCACAACACTTTAGGGTATTGTTTTGGTTTTCATTTCCTTGGTGTGTTTGTAATAAATGGATCTGTCCTTAAATATTTAACTCAAATTGCACTAAAATTTTCATTAAAAAGATGTATTTAGTTCACAGAACAGTAATTGTTAGTGTTTTTATGCTAGATCTCATCGTAAAATACTGTATAATGGTTCTATCTGTGGTGTACTTGGGTCTGTTCCAAGTAGTCTGTCAACTGAGTTGAGCAGTTGTATTTTACTACAAACACTAATTACACACGATTTGCCCAATTCTACAGCAATTAAGTATATAAACGTAAGTTTATCTACTGCTAGTTTTTCTCCTATACTTTAAAAAAGTCCTTGTTTTAAGGTCTGATTAGAAACTGTTTAAGCCTGATTAGAAAATATTATAAGTTCTAAATAAGATCATATTTTTAATTTATTTTTAGTGTATTCCATGGAGATTTGGCAATGTTCCTGAAAAGAACAAAGGAAGTCTTGACTTCCATAGATTTTGCCATCTGATTAAAAATATTATTGTGATAACAATAGTACTGGTTTTGAATGTCAAGAAAGTACTAATACCAGTACTGAGAAGGAAAATATCACAAGTAAAGCTAGACTTCAGGAGAATGTGTACAAATCGAGAATTTATGGCAAGACAGCAACATCAGGAAGGAGAAACTAAGGAATGTTTCTGCTTTTACAAGCACAAAAATGCAGGGCACCAAGACCGTGGTTGGAGATTGAACAAAAGGAGCACACCACACAACTGAGACCAACGTGCTCTAGGGGGTGGAACCCTCCCACGATATTGTGGCAACAAGACCTCCATTTTTTTGTTAAGACATTTTAATGAGGGTGGAAAGCCCCAAATTTGAAAAATAGTCACTACCTCAGAGACCATGTATGGTCTCACTGGATCCAGCCTACAGGCAGGTAGGGAAAAGTTAGGGAGATGTTTGTGCCAGAGAAAAATCCAGACAAGTACATGGAAGAACATAGGTCATATAAAAGAGGATCAGGTAAGCAATTATGTCAAAAGAGCGTCTGAATTCTGCTGAACCCTGTTCCCTCCATTATTTCATGTCAAATTGATGTAGGTAATAAATCCTAATGTTGTATGTCCACATTGTCTTGCCTGTTATGCTTTTAGGCATCATTGTTTGAGGAGCACCACAGCCTGAGAAGAGGTGAAAGGTCTGTCTCTTAATTCCTCATGAAGGTTGGCCGAAATTCGCACCCACCAAGATTGGCCAGCTGCTACTGAGATCGCTGTCCCGTTTGTTTCTATTAAAAGAAGAGTAAAAACAACAAAAATAATAAAAGGTACCTTGTTATAATGGGTCCCAATTTCTTATCTAAAAATCTTGGACCAGATGTGATTGGGGATTTAGTAATCTTGAGATTTTAGTAAAGTATTGCATATAATACTGAGCTATAACATACTACATATAACACAGCCTGCAGTGTGTTTAATGCTAAGTCTAGGACAGAACTCCATAACTAAATACGTTAGTATTTCTATAGAATGTATAGGGATATTTCCATAATAAACATATATATGTCCTTCTTAGAGATGCCTTACATCTATTAGTGTCCTGTCATTTCATGTCTGATTTTGACGTCAAATATGTCTTTCTAAACTTTTACTTTTCAAAATGTTCTAGATGTTTTCAAGTTGAAATAGGGATTTTGGTCTTATCACATCATTGTATTAGTATTAAAATTATCATTACATCTCAAAAAAAAAAAACCTGAGTGACTTAGTTTTTATTCTTCCCTAGATGTAGGAATAGCGCTGTAAGAGTTTATGAAACTTGCCTATAGGCTCTATCTGATGAACAGCGTGTGGGAGAGAAACTGAAAATGAGCAGTAAAGCACACCATTGGGAGTCAAACTTAAATAGCCATGGAAGTAGTCATTAGCCAGACCAACCATTCTGTGCACTTTTTCAGACATCTCTGAAATCATTTGTTGTCCTGATTCAACAGTTTCAGAGCCATGGAGGTTCCATACTAACTGGTTTCCAACACCTTCCTCTTGTGTAAAGATTCTATTAAATTTCCCAAAATGCACTGCTTAAAATGTTACCCTTGAATAAGTGCAAAATTTTTCTACTTAAAAAAATATCTTCACAGTATACGTATTGCTCAAACCAGAGTAGGTCAATAGATAGGATTACATTATACCAACGTCCATTATCTATCTCGATGTTATACTCTTAGACTACTTGGACCCTTAAAGAAAACCAAATTTCAAACTCTCTCTAATTTCACCTTCTCCAAACCCTGATGCTCATTTAGGATTCTGTATTTCAGTAAACAATACTACCGTTCTTTCTATTGCTCATTCCAAAAACAAGGCATTCTTTAAAAGACCACCCTTGAGAGATTCTGTTTAAAAGAGGAGTGTGATAGTCTCATCCTCTTTCTCAAAACTGATAGTCCGCATTTCAACCAGAGAGCATGGCACATTTCTTCCTACGCCTTCTACATCTCGGTACTTCTGACTGATAGATGTGGTGAAGGTCATGCTCTGAGACTCATGAGGCTGGGTCATAAAAGCCTGACCACTTCTGCCTGGGTCTTTCCTGATGCTTCCTGTTGGAACCAAGCTTCCAGACTGTGAGAAGACCAGGCCATACAAGTAGGTTACAGGGGGGCCCAGCTCATGGGCAGCATCAACTGGGCGCCATGGGATGAAGGCATCACAGATGTGCAGCCCACACAGTCCTTCAGACAACTTCAGCTCCTGTGGAATATGACAGCAGTTACACGTGAGACCCCATAGTCATACTCAGTTAACCCACAGACTGAAGAGAGAGAAAACAATTTGTTCTGGGCCAATATGTTGTCAAGTGTTTTGTTGTGTATCGATAGAGAAAAATACTCTTCACCAAAGATTCAGATCACACAGGGTTTTTTTTTCTTATATTTATTTAAATAGTTTCACAGGAAAATTATATATATGTGTGTGTGTGTGTGTGTGTGTATATATATATATATGTTTATTTATTTATTTATTACTTGTATGCAAACTTCTGTAAACTCTTTCAGTCACACTGAAAAAAAAAAAGCATACAGTGTGCTAGTGTGTAGACACATATCCTTGTTTGGAAGTATCCAGACTTGCCCCCAACACAAGTTTCTTGAGCCATGGGCCACCTGCCTAGGGAGATCCCACCAGTCAAAATTACAGATGAGAAGACACCGTGTGGCTTGAATCTGAGGATCCCCCCAAAGGCTTCATGTGAAAAACAGGAGGTTTTTCAATGCAACAATCCAGTTGTTATAAGCATTATATAACTTTATATTAAGGCCAAGAGATGTGGTCCTGGAGACTGGACCCAGACTGCCTTCATGTTCATAAAGTCTGAAAAAGCTGAAATACAATAGCATTTTTCAGAGACCTGAAATAAGAATTTACATGTGGAACAGGAATGGGAATGGAGGATTAAGAACTTCTAACTTGTTGCTTTCCCTAAGAACAGTGAGAAAACTAGAAAAAAAAAATTGGTCAAAATGAACTTTTTCAAAACTCAGAAAATAACCGAAGGCTTGTAATGATCAGCAAGATGTTCGTTCAATAAAATAGTTGAATCTTGGTGAGAACGTTACAACTGTCCAAGGTCTGTAGTAACTTTAAAAACCAATGCGTGCTTAATCCTGGCAAAAAACAGCAGCCTGGCAGCCACTGGAGCTCGCAGAATGGGTTTGGAGCTCCTTAAGAGCATTATTTTCAGGGAACTGTCATTATTTGGCCTGTCTGGCAGGTCCCTGGAAATCTTCCTCATATGGTTTATCCTTGATTTGACCTCATTGAGAGATCAGTCAGTGCAAACAGCCTTTTTTCAGGGGGCATTTGTCAAAAACAGTCAGCAGCAATTGCTTAATATTGCAGCTGCCTGTGGCAGTGATAACTCTTGGGGCAAACAGAAAACGGCCAAAAAAAAATGTGAAAGGAAATCTTTGGGATTGAGGTGTCCATTAAGGGCTTTGAAAAGTTCCCACGTATTCTGGGGAATCTAGAAGGCCACACACATGTAGAGGACTGTGCACATGCCCAAGGCTGTTTATATTCCCAAGGAAGGAGTGAGAATATCTAAAAGTATCGCTTCTGGTTGACCTTGAGGCTCTAAGCAAGCAGGAAAAGAAGACTGAAGCAGAATTGTAAAGTACCCGGTTGAAGGTAAATGCACACACAGTCCCACAACAAAGAATGGGAGACTTACTAGTTTGAAGCATTTAAAGGAAAACATGATGAATTGGACCATATCATAATTAAAATTTCTGCTCCTAAGAGACTCTTAAGCCACAAACTGAGAGAAACTATTTGCAAATCACATATATGATAAAGGACTTGTATCTAGAATATGTAAAAAGCATTCAAAACTCAATAAGAAAACAAACCATTCAAGAAAATCCAACAAAATCCAATTTTTGTCCAAAGGACAAAATTTTGAACACTTTACTAAAGCAAGCAATTGAGGAATCAATAACATGTGTCCACCCACCTACGGGCATACTACTGAGGAACACAAGGAATGAACTATTACTGTCACATGCAGCAACATGAGTAAATCTCAAATGCACTGTGCTGTGATGAAGACAGAGGCAACGTTAACAGATTGTAGAGTTCCACTTACAGAACATTCTTGCAAAGGCAAAACTGCAGCAACAGAAAACAGCTATGTAGTTGCCACATGCCAGGGATGGAGGAAGGTTGATGACAAAGGGCCGTTCTGTTTCTTTATATATATTTGTCAAAACTCACTGACCCAGGGCACCGAGGTTGCTCAGTCTGTTAAGCATCTGCCTTTTGCTCAGGTCATGATCTTAGGGTCCTGGATCAAGTCCCACATTGGGCTCTCTGCTCAAGGGGGAGTCTGCTTCTCCCTTTCACTCTCTCTCTGTGCTCTCTCTCTCTCCTTCTTAAAGTCTTTTTAAAATTTTTTTTTAAAGATTTTAATAAAAAGACTAAAGAAAGAAATAGGGATGCCTGGGTGGCTCAGTCAGTTAAACATCTACCTTCGGCTCAGGTCATGATCCTGGGGTCCTGGGATCGAGCCCAGAGTCTGGCTCACCGCTCAGTGGGAAATCTGCTTCTCCCTCTGCCCCTCCCCCTACTCATGAAGAAAAAAAAAAAAACCCACCATCAACTTCATTTAAATAAATACCATATAACATCACTGGTGTGGTTAGAAGGAGGGTGGAAAATCATTGAACTCAATGTTTGTACCATAATATTGAAGGATATGATTTTAGTGTGGTATATAAATTCAAAAAATTCTAATTCGGTTTTTAGTGATCAGTGGGCACATCCCACAGACATAGAGAACTTTAATAGGTGGTTTCACGCATCCCCTGAAGAGACATCTGTTTTTCTGCAAGGCAGTGCTTTCCAAAGCCAGCCAAATTAAATAGAATATTACACACTTGAGTCATTATTACAGCAGTGAATGAGAATGCCTAACTACATTTTCCCCAGCAAGGACAATGATTTTTTGCGAGATAATTTTTAAATTCATTCCTTCTGCGCTACTGGCACCCTTCATAATGATTTTTTTAAAAGTAGTTCTATTTTCCTAAGTGCTCAGGGCTTGGTGTTGAGTGGTCCTTCAACCCACACAGATCATTCTTCAAGTTCAAGAGCCACAGATATGAATAGGCGTAATTTTTACAGCTAAACTATCCATTTCAAAGTAAAAGCTGTTTATATTCTTTTTTTACATTGTTATCATTGAAATGGAAACACTTTCATCTTTTTTCATGGCATTAGCTCTAAGGAGGGCCCTGTCCTTCAAGAAGAAAAATGTACATGGACTACTTGTCATTTACCTGGAAATAAGGCAATGTTGTTTTATGAGGTCTTTCCTTCTGCTTCGGTTTATCCATTCCCCTCCTCCCCAGCTTAATTACTTAATTTGTAGCATAATATCAGCACCAGATTAAGAGATCATTTGACAGTGGCTGTGATCGCCCTTCCTTGAGGCTGTGATGGCAGATCTGTTGGTTCCTTTTGCCTTTCCACGGGGACTCAGAAAATAAAATATTTTAAAGCACGTGCCAGCAGTTAAGCACCCTATTTACAGGATTATTTTACTTAATCCTCCCAAAATTTCACTGAAGAGTGTACCATTATTGTCCATAATTTAGCGATATGGAAAATAAGACAGAGAGATTAAGGAGTTTGCCCAAGGCCAGGCAGGTGCTAAGCAGCTGTGGAAATAAACCTTCTCTCCCTTCTCTTAAGAGAGGTGTAAACAAAATATTACTTCCCCTTTGACCAAGGAAATTACAAAGCAGAGACGTCAAGTGCGTCTCACATTCAGGGTTCTTCCTGCACACACAGAGACGCACAGACTCACACAGGAGGGGCAGAGGAAATTCTAGAGGTGGTGGCTCTGTTTATTACATTGACTGTGGTGATAAGGCATCATCGCAGACGCGTGCTATCTCCAAACTCCTAAAATTATACACAGTAGATATAACCATTTTTTTCTCTATGAATTATTCCTCAACAGATCTGTTCAAAAAAAATAAGAAATGGTGATATCCCTTTAAGCATGCAATCAGCTTTAATTAAGGAGAAACTATAAAACAAATCAGGTGGGCCCATAAAAGCTTTGTTTTTCAGGATCTAGATTATAAAACACTTCTCTGCTGATAAGAGGGGCTGAGGAGATAAAATGCTCAAGATTCATGTTGTTTAACAATGAATTTACCCAGTAGCTCAAGAAAGTAAAACTAAAACGTATTTCTTTGTGCTCACGTACCTTAAATTTCCTTGACTGCGTATTTTTTTTTACCATTGAGTTAAAACATATTACATATTTCTTATCAATATTTTACAAAGAGGGCTGCAGCTTCAATGTAGTCACCAATATTTATTTTTTTAATTTTATTTATTTTTTAAGATTTTATTTATTTATTTGACAGAGAGAGAGAGACAGCCAGCGAGAGAGGGAACACAGCAGGGGGAGTGGGAGAGGAAGAAGCAGGCTCCCAGTGGAGGAGCCTGATGCGGGGCTCGATCCCAGAATGCCCGGATCACGCCCTGAGCCGAAGGCAGTCGCTCAACGACTGAGCCACCCGGGCGCCCCAGTCACTAATATTTAAAATTAAGACAAAAATTTGAGTTCCCGTGTTTGTTTGGGCCCCTCTAAGAAAAATGCCTTAGACTGGGTGGCTTAAGAACAGAAACATGTTTCTCATAGTTCTGGAGCCTGGGAAGTTCAAGGTAAGGTGCGGAACAATTTAACTTCTGGTGAAACCCCTTTTCCTGGTTTGCTGGTGAATGATTCCTTGCTGTATCCTCACAAAACGGTGAGAGATCATTTTTCTCTTATCTCTTGTAAGGGCACTAATCCCATTCATGAGGGCGCCAAAGATCCTGCCTCCAAATACCGTCACAATCTGGTTTGGGCTTTCATGTATGGATTTGGTGGGGGGGGGGGGGGACACAAACTTCCACAGCAGTCATCAGAACGGTTTTCACAGAAACAGTGTTAGTTTATACTATTTTTAACAACGTGCAAATGATTTCTTCCATCCTTTCTTTTTTCTTCAAAAATATAGAAAGAATACTTATTTTTCTCAGAAAACTGCTCTTATTATGTGCCTCTTACAAAAGTTTAAAAAGATAGATTATTTATAAATCATTAAAAAATATTCAGTTCTCTGATAACTTCTAAATACCTAAATAAATGCAAAACTCTGTCTTTATGTCAACTGCCAATAGATGGGAATTTGAGCATGAATCCTTCTGGCTCAGGACCCATGATCTTAACCAAGAAGCAACAATAACTGTGTGTCTACTTTGTTTCATTGTTTTTGCAGGAGATACAGTTAACGTCTAGCACTGTGTGCCCTGGGGTAGCGTGGCATTTCTGAAAGCTGGTCAACTTTTCTGAGAGAAGTGAACGAATTTTTATCTGAATTCTTGCTGTAAATACAGAAAAACCACAGACCTTTCAACACGCTCGAAAATGTTCATAAATAGCGTGTCATTTAGTGATAGCTAAGCACAAAGTGTGATTCAGATTATCAAATTACAGCAACCTTTTTATATAGCAAAACTCTTCTTTGCAAAACTCTAGTTACAAATCATCTGAAATTATCTTGGCATGAGATAGAGAAATTCCTTATTTTTCCCCAGAATTAACTATTTGCTGAAAATGTCACTGCTTTATAGGTGCATTTGATTCAAGGTCAATTATCTCCTGGTTAGAATTTAAATCTCAACACTAGTAGAAAAGTCATAAAGGTACCAATTTTGTGCTAGCATTTAGCATAAGACTCTTTTTTTATCATCTATTTTAAGCTGCTTTTCAACACGATTCACAGTTTCGCCTCCGCAGGTATTCAGCTTAAGTGCCTACTGTGTTCAGCTGTACATCCTACTGTATACTTCAGCACTGTTGAGCCCTTGATTATAAGTTACGCAGACTTGTCATTTTAGGGGGACATATTACTTTTCTGTTTTGGCATTTACTTTAAGATTTTGCTTGACATAGAATAAATGGATAAAAGAACAATTTTTTAAAAATATATTCTCTTCATTGACTAAGTACAAAATATGAGAAGATTAGACAGACATTTTGCGTATACATGGACCCTGCATCATTAAAAGGGCAAACAAAAATAAAGGTTTTGAAGCAGGTAATTGAGTTCATTTTTCTCAAAAAAAAAATAGGATTTTTATTATGGAGAATGCATGTATTTTCATTTATTACTGTTTGTTAGTTAAATAAGTTAGCATTTTTTCTAAAGATATAGCACTTTTCCCTAATTGAAGCATTTAGTCATTTTGAATGCTTTAAAAATATTTGTTAGTTCTTTATTAACTACTGAAGTAAATATTTATGGCACGGGTTAACCACTGGAAAACTGGTTGTAGCATAGTGTTCAGAGAGGTCCTTATAATATCTTATAGACTGCATAATACATTTAACAACAGACTTAATT
This sequence comes from Ursus arctos, assembly GCF_023065955.2. Lineage (NCBI taxonomy): Eukaryota > Metazoa > Chordata > Mammalia > Carnivora > Ursidae > Ursus > Ursus arctos. The sequence continues at coordinate 74,779,044 of NW_026623089.1, forward strand.
CAGTGTAACTAAATTCTCGTTAGCTTTTTACTAAGAGTCTAATGCCAAGAACTAATACAATAGAAAAACTCACGACAAATGTACTAATAAAACTCTCATTTTCAAGAGTGAGTAATTTCTTATTCTGCTTAATTTTTTCTGTGCCATATTTCATTTTCTATTACTCAGTGGTGGAAAAAAATCCAAGCATAATTGATGATATTGTAATGTTCATAATATACTTGGTACCTACAATCTCAATTTTAATCAGTTTTATCTTAGAATCTTGTTACTGTACAGGTAAGTTATGAAAGGAAGCTCACACCATGACCCTCTGAATCTTCCTGCCACAATAATGTTTTAATAAGGTGAGTTGGTGGTAAGTTCTTTTATGGGAAAAAATGAAAGTGTCCCCAAATACTCTGAACTCTCACAAGCCAATTCACCGAGGTAATTATAATGTGGCTCCAATATTTGGTTAAACAAACAAACAAAATCACTTGCACATTTCAAAAAGTTTATATAGTGGTAATTCATTATAATAAGCATATAGTTTATTTTCAGATATGTTCATGTTTAAAGATTCTTTGTATTATGATTCTTCTGTCATTATTGACCTCATACCGGTCTGGTTTGGATGTTGCCTCTGTTGACTCCATTACCCGCCCACTGTCATCCCTTTAGCTCCCAAGGACTTTTTTTTTTTAAAGATTTTATTTATTAGAGAGAGACAGAGAGAGAGAGCAGGAGAGGGAGGAGGGTCAGAAGGAGAAGCAGACTCCCACTGAGCAGGGAGTCTGATGCGGGGCTTGATCCCAGGGCTCCAGGATCCTGACCTGAGCCAAAGGCAGACGCCCAACAGACTGAGCCACCCAGGTGCCCCACCCCCAAGGACTTTTTGAATTCTAAGTTGCTTGAACACAGATGGGGAATCACTGCAAACAAAGAGAAGATATCCAGTTCCAGAAAACTCTGTTTAACAAATGAATATGCTGGGGTGCCTGGGTGGCACAGCGGTTAAGTGTCTGCCTTCGGCTCAGGGCGTGATCCCGGCGTTCTAGGATCGAGCCCCACATCAGGCTCCTCCGCTATGAGCCTGCTTCTTCCTCTCCCACTCCCCCTGCTGTGTTCCCTCTCTCGCTGGCTGTCTCTCTCTCTCTGTCAAATAAATAAATAAAATCTTAAAAAAAAACAAAAAACAAAAAACAAATGAATATGCTGCTAGCGTCTTTAATTTTTGTATCTTAAGTGACTATGTGTTTTAAGCAAGCCTTTTAAAATAACCACACTCTCTCTGCAGAGCTAATTAATAACCCATAAATGTAAATTATATTTGCCAGGTTAATTTCCATTGAGAACTATATTGCAGGAAAGGTTTACACGTGATGAATAGTTTCTCATTCGAAGAGTCACATATGGAACAAAGAGAGAACCATAAGAATCTTAGAGATATAGACTTTCCAAGGCTGGGAGTTAATCCTGAGGATAGAATTTGACACTTACTCATGGGAATCAGTTGCCCAAGATTTGCTTTCAGCCTGCTCAATTTATCTTGTCTTTAAAAACAGTGGTTTTATTTACTTGATCTCTACTCCATAAATACTATTATCAGATTTTAAACAATTTTTAGAATTTAAATTGTATACTTTGATAAATTTTGACACATATGTAAAACTTTCACAGTAATCAATATCTCTATTATTCCCAAATTGTGCCCCATTGTAACCCCTGCCTTCCACACCTCTGTGCCTCATTCCCCACTAACCAGAGACTGGTTTATATTTTCTAGAATTTGTGTACTCTGATCTGGCTTCTTTTACTTGGCATTATTATTTGAGAATCCCCAAAGTTATACTGTGTATCAATATTTCATTCTTTTCCTACTGCCGAGTATTTCATTACATGGATGTGGCATAGTTTGTCTCTTTGCCTGACCATGAACATCCAGGTCACTCCTGATTGAGGCTGTTACAGATGCACCTATTGTGAGCATTGGTGTAAAGTCTGTTTATGGACACACACTTTCTGGCATCTGGGTTAACACTTAGGAGTGGAATGGCTGGAGCATACAGTAGGCGTTAAATTTTCTATATTCCCATCAGAAGTTGATGGTCATTCCAGTTGCTCCACATCCTCACCAATACTCGGCGTCATCAAACTCAGCCTTTCTGATGTGTGCAGAGGTATGCACATCTCGCTGTGCTCTGAATCTGCCTGTCCTTTACGACTAATGGCATCAAGCATCTCTTTATATGCTTATTTGCCACCATTGTATCTTCGCTGCTAAAGTGTGGTGCTTCTGTGAATAGTATTTTTAAATTTCAATTTCTGATTATTGCTAGCCTATGAATTAATTTTTGTGTATCGATTTGGTATCCTGCAACCTTACGAAACTCCTATATTAGTTCAAATAGCTTTTTTTGTTACGTGTTTTTTATAGATGCCATAAGACTTTTTATAAAGATAAAAACAAGGTCACTTTTTTGTTTCCAACATGGAAGTGTGCCAGATTTTCTTTTTCTTGCCATACTGTGCTGATTAGAGGTTTACAGGTTGTGTATGTTCCTTTGTATTCTTAATTTAATGATAGTTTTTATCAAGAATGCATGTTTAATTCATTTTGTCTAATGAGAAAATCATATAATTTTTTCCTTACTGCTTAACATGAATTGTGTATAATGATTTTTTGGTAACAGACTATTTTCTAGAACAATTTGAGATGTACAGAAAAATTGCGAAGATAATGCAGAGAGTTCCCCTGTATTACTGCATTGAGTTCCCCTTATTAATAACAAATATATATGGTATATTTGCTAAAATTAACAAACTAGTGTTGATACATGTGTATTCAGATTTCCTTAGTTCTTACCTAATGTACTTCATCCCTTCCAGAATCCCATCCAGGATGTTACTGTATATTTAGTTGTCATTTCTCCCCAGGCTCCTCTTGGCTGTGATAGTTTCTCAGAGTTTCCTTGCTTTTGATGCCCTCCACCGTTTGAGGTGTACCCTCAGGTATATTGTAGGATATTCACCTATATGAGGAGTTTATCTAATGCTTCCACATAATTATACTGAACTTATGGATTATTAGAGGGAGACCACAGAAGTAAAGGGCCATTATCGTCATACCATATCAAGGGTACACACTAAGGACATGATTTTTTACTGCTGGTGGTGTTCTTGCTAACCTAGCGGAAGGAGCGTTCGTTAGATTTCTCCACAGCAAAATGATCTTTCTACCTCTCTTTGCACTCTGAGCTCTTTGAGAAGAAGTCACTGGCACAGCTCACACTTAAAAGTGGGAGTTATGGGCTCCTGAGTGGCTCAGTCGGTTAAGCGTCTTCCTTCAGTTCAGGTCATGATCCCAGGGTCCTGGGATCGAGCCTCACATGGGGCTCCCTGCTTCTCCCTCTCCTGCTGCTCCCCCTGCTTGTGCTCTCTCTGTGTCAAATAAATAATAAAAATCTTTTTTAAAAAAGTGGGAGGTATGAGCAAGATGGCAGAACTGGAGTCTTCTACCATCGTCTCCCTACAGTAACATCAATTTTGACAGCCACCCACAGAGAAGAGTACTTTTGTGGGGGTATGGGAGTATAGCAGAGAAGTTCCAGCACACCACTGGAGATAAAATTTCAAAAATACACACCTTGAAGAGGGTAAGGAGTATCACTTTATTCAAGACAACCTCTCCCCTATGTAGCTCAGCTCAGCTCCATGAGAGGACCCCTCAGTCCATGATTTCTCCCACAGGGAAAAATGCGAGCAGAATGAATGAGGAGTCAACTTCCCCAGCTGTGCAAGATGCTGCCCACAAAGGGAATTTCTTTCTTGCCTCACCCAGAGTACTGAGGTGGTAAGCATGGCTGAGAGGTAAGGAGGGGGACAAGAGCTGGGAAAAGGGACAAGAGATGGGAGCCAGGGCCCAGAAATTAGGAAGGGGCCACAGATCCTTCTAGCTGCTTTGTGGATGCCATCTGGGGGTCTGTCCCAGAGCCACTGTGATGCCTCACTGCACACCCCCACAAATGTCCCACAGGTGTCCCCGATGCTCCAGACGCCTCCCTCCCTTGGCTTCTGTGGCTGGCTCCCTGCCCATGCCACTGCAGGTGGCCTGTGTGAGCATTTGCTGATAGTTCACAAATATGCACAGAAAGCTGGCTCGAATCTGCAGGATGGAGAGTGGGCACGTGAACTTCAGCATTTCAAGGCACCTCTCTACGAAAAACAAAATGGAGGCTCTTAGCCCCTGGCCTGGCTTTGTAGGGATTGGGAGAGATTCTTAAGGATTACCTCCCACTCCACCCTACACACACACATTCACACACACATTCACACACACAAACACAAGAGGACACAAGAAGTGTGGAGTGAACAAATCCATAGAAGAAGTCTGAGAGAGCCTCTGAATGCCAAACAAGGCTGACTGTTGAAAGTGTTTCTCACCAAAACTAGTCAGTAAGGGCTAGAGGAAGTGACCGGTTCTTCAAACATGAAGAAAGCAATACGAGACTTCAAGAAATATGAGAAATCGAGGAAAATAACACCACCGAAGTAACACAGTAATTTTCCAGTAATCCACGCCAAAGAAATGGAGATGTACAAATTGCCAGACCAAGAATTCAAAATAAGTTGCAGGAAGGGGATGCATTTCATAATCTTATGGTTAATTCTCTCTCTCTTAGTGGGGCTGAGCCACTGGGCTGCGATCTCACAAACCAGTTGTGTCAAATGTTGCTGCTGAATGAGTAAGATAAAGCATGAATGTTGACCATGGGTTTGGAGAACGTAGAAGTCACTGGAAAGCTTGACAAGATCCACTTCAATTGAATGGTAGAGACAGAAGCCTGAGTAGAGTGAACTCAAAAAATGCAAGGAAAGAACATGGAGACAATAAATACAGAGACTCTCTTTGGAGAGTTTAGCTCTGAAATGTTACAGAAAATAGGGCATTTGCTGGCAGTGTGCTGTGGGAGTCAATGGAGAATTAAAGAAAAATTAAATATGAGATGTTGCCACACATTTCTATGACGATGGAAAGGATAAATTTAAGTCATGATTTAGGAAATGAGGGCAAAATTTTGGAAGAAGAGCATTCAGAATCAGTGAGAATGGATGGCTTCCTACGCACAGGCTTTATAATCCAGGCATGGACAGTTCATGGTTACAATAGGAAGGAGGTAACATATATGGACACAGATATAGAAAACAAGTTTAAGGGTGAAAACAGGAGCCTGTGGTAAGACTGCTGATTTTCTTCTCATATATCCGTGCAATTGAAGCAAGGTCACATGCTTATACCACAGAGAGCAATTGATGTCCTTGTACAAAACATACCTGTACTTGCTCTGCTGGATTTATTCTGTTGGAGTAAGAAGAGTAAATAGGTTTATTATCATAAGGATAATTTAATTCCTCTCGGACTTAACCGGAAGACATAACATTGTCTATTACCCTAAGTAAAGATAATTACATCTGCCGAATAGAACAGTAAACAGCGGGTTCACATTGAAAGGCTTTTGTATCTCTGATGGTCTAAGTTATACACGGCTTCTCTCAATAGCCTCTTCTCACACTTCTGCCCCTTCCCACACACATCTGCACCCTCACTTGAGGCTTGTAACTGTTTTATGAAAATCAAGGCATGCAAGATTTATTCAAAGCTTTGTATTTCTAAATGCTGCTTTCGGTAAAGGGCAAACCTGGCATTTCAACAAGTATTCATTGTGGTATTTCAACAACATTTGCTATTTTGGGTGCATACTTTCACCTTTTACACATCAATTTATTCATGCGCTCTCCAAAAAGAGGCCAACAAATAGGTTGCTTAGAAAAGCTACATCCCATCTATTTGCTACCTAAGCTCCCTCCCCATTGATGTTTCTACTGTAGTGTCAGACAAACTGCACGATGATGATTTTAGAACACATTAAGGATGTGTTATTTTTTCCCTGAAATAGGCAGAAATTGATACTTATTATTAGGCCTATAAAATGTCACAATGTAACTTTCAGTAACCTCTGTGAAATATTTCCTCTCTGTAGCTGATTCCAATACAAAGTTTTATTCCAGCTTTTACTACTATTTGTAATCTTTTCTCCATTCTGACTAGAAATCAAAACCCAGCTGCTTCTGCGTACCTACTTCCTCTTCCATTCACTGCTGTAACTACCAACAGCAAATATGTTAGGCCACCTTCCTCTGGAAAGTACTATACTTGTCTGTACTATTTGACACTTAGTAATAGACTCTCTTGAAATGATATGTCTCAAAGAGACTTTTCTTTTTTGATTGGGTAAGTTCCTTACATACAGAAATATTTTTACATCCCTCACAGAGCCTCTCACACTTAAAAGACCATGGTAGAAACTCAATATACATTTGAATTTATGGGCGCCTGGGTGGCTCAGTTGGTTAAGCAACTGCCTTCAGTTCAGGTCATGATCGCAGAGTCCCGGGATTGAGTTCCACATCGGGCTCCCCACTCAGCGGGGTGTCTACTTCTCCCTCTCCCTCTGCCCTCTCATGCTCTCGCTCACTCTCTCTTGAAAATAAATAAATAAAATCTTTAAAAAACTATATATATATGCATATACATTTGAATTTAGAAACAATGAAACAAATTGAGTGATGGTCATTAAGAGGGCCACATGATGTGATGTGTTATATGCAACTGATAAATTATTGGACACTGCATCTGAGACTAACGATGTACTGCTATATGTTGGCTAATTGAATTTAAATTTTAAAAAAAGAAACAATGAAACACATCAGTGTGTGTGTGTTTAAGAGTAATTACCACCCTCTGAAATTTAAATATAATTTCCTCAGAGAAATTTTTGTGCCTCATTGGTTTAGGTCCTTCGTTTACAGAGTTTCATCAGACTCTAAGGTAGGTCCCTATTATCATTTGTTAGAATTGCAATGGAATATTTACTTGTCCTTTGTCTTTATTCTTTACCTTTCCATCAGTCTGTAAGCACCACGAGAATTTTAAGAACTGTACTGTTTTAGTTCCAGGTTCACAATAGGCACTAAGCAAATAAATTATTGAATTAAAAATATAAGTGGAAGATCGATAATTTCACGGTGCTATCCTAGATTGATCCAAATCCATGGTGTAAACTTTAAATATGTGGGCTGTGTATGTTCGGTTTGAATAAATAGCATTTCATTTTTTGTTTATTGTCAGTTTAAAGATGATCTTATTTCATCATTTGACTAGATGCACGAACTGTCACATTGAAAGGAAGCACCATAAAATACTTCAGTGACTTCGATGAGAGCGATGGGAAATGCTGAGCAAGTAGGTGAAGCATAGCAGAAGAGCCGTAAGAGACGGACAGCCAGCCAAGTTTTCTGGGGTATGGAAACCAACACACCTCAAACTTTTGGGAATAGACAATATGATTTTTATACAATAAGATAGGCAAGAGTAAAAAGGGAGAATCAAAGGATATTCTGTGCAACTGAATTTTATGAATTATTTAAACTAAAAATATTAAAAAGGTTTGCTTTTGAACATGACTCTGCATCTCACCTTTGAGAAGATGTGAGCATCCCCCGAGGAGAGAGAATCAAAGTTGTAAGGTAATCGTCACATACCATTTATTGCAATCCAATTACTTTACATAGGAGGACTGAAATTGAGAACATTTTTTGTTTTGTTTTGTATTTTTTAGGGAGAGTGCAACTGGGGAGAGGCAGAGGGAGAATCGCAAGCAGACTCCATGCTGAGCACAGAGCCCCAGGCAGGGCTCGATCCCACAACCCTGAGATCATGACCTGAGCCCCAGTCGAGAGTTGGACGCTGAACCAACTGAGCCACCCAGGTGCGAGACTGAGAGCATTTCAATGACTTGTCCACACACCCTCGGAAGGTGAATCACCACTCACGGTCTGTGCACCAAGGCCTCCTCGTGTCACAACTGGGTTTTCAGTTACTTTCGGTTTCTGGTACCATGTACTTCAATGTAGCAGAGCCTTAAATAGCCGGAAAATCATTTATAGGTGACGTTATTAGGCATTTTGTACACATGGGCAGGTGATTTGCTTCAAGTGAGGGAGGCTTGTGCCGAAGAGGGGAAGGCATGGCTGTTCCCTCCTGGGAGCAGTAATGTATGAAACAACACCTAGAATTCCATGTTCTTTGTGTCTGCTCATGCTTTATTCCTCTTCTTCCAGCAACCCCGCCCAGATTTGGCTTGAGAACCCATCTTTTTTCCCCCACATGCTCAGGCAGGCTTGTGAGCAGTGTGTGAGTGCAACTAAATCACTAGGCCATTAACTGAAACCACGTGTCCTCAGAACAACCCTCCCAGACAATTACTATTATCTTTTTTCCCCCATTTTGCTGAAGGCTGGCTGGAGATTTGAAACACTTTGCCCTGGTATCTCGTTGCTAGTAAGTGATAGAACAGGTATGAAATACAGGTAGTTAAAGTAAGAATTGCACCAGACAAGTTAAACAGGCAAGGAAGACAGTATTCACAACGATTTCAGTAAGACAGAGAGCCTAAACTCAACTCCAGTGAAACAACAAAGCAGGAGGGTGTTCAGCCCTAAGTGAGTCCCTGGAGAGGGACTGAAGATGCCATGGGGAGGGGGTTTGATCACTGGGATACACAGACACACTGAGCTATTCTTGAGTTTGCAGATGTGATTGGGCCATCTGTGCCTGTTAATTGTTATTTACTGAAGTTGGGCTCCTCAGCTCCCACGGAGACTGGAAGACCAGGCTGTTATCTCCTTCAGTGCTTCCATTTCAAAGCCACAGTCCTCAGGTCTTGGAGGAAGACATTTCTGGGTTTGTAAAACTGGCCAGAGCTTGAGAGACTGACATTCTCCCAAAGAGAACAATTGCATGTTTTCTTAGTAAATGTTCTTTAAGAAGGGGGAAGGAGGGGCGCCTGGGTGGCTCAGTCGTTCGTTAAGCGTCTGCCTTTGGCTCAGGGTGTGATCCCGGCGTTCTGGGATTGAGCCCCACATCAGGCTCCTCCGCTGGGAGCCTGCTTCTTCCTCTCCCACTTCCCCTGCTTCTGTTCCCTCTCTCTCTGGCTGTCTCTCTCTCTGTCAAATAAATAAATAAAATCTTAAAAAAAAATTAAAAAATAAAAAGGGGGAAGGAGATCAGAAACAAAAGTGTCTAAAATTTAGGGACATTGATGGGAACGTGGAGACCATTCAGGGTCCACCATACACTGAAGCCTGTCTTCTTACCCAGATGACTATATTCCTGCTTTCAGTGGTCCTCCTTGTGCTAAAAACCAAATCTCCACTGTGCGTGGAAAGTGAGTTAGAGAAAGCAGTGTTCTCACGACGTCTGGGACGGTGGGCAGGTAGCTTTGTCTCTCGAAGACACAGAAAATCTTTGTCTCAGATTCAGAGGAGGTGACCTCTCTTAAACTCCTCTCTAAGAGGAAGACTGGTTTACATTTATTGTGAAAAGTTATCCCACGTATGTGTGCTATTTTAAGAATGAGATGCAACACCATCTTTTACAAAACACTTGGACACAGGGCTGAGAACTCCCGTTCTAAATCACTGTTTATTGAGTGACTCCTCATACTCTCAAAAGAGTGGTCTTCAGATCTGGATGCACCTGGGGTTCATCGGGGGGCTCTAAAAAGGACCAACGCTTTGGTCACATGGGCAGAGATTCTGATTTACCTGGTCCAGGTAAATGCAGCCGGAGCACTCCAGTTAAAGCCTCTCCATGGGGTTCAAACGCGCAGCCAAAGTTGGGAACCACCGTCGGAAGGGGATAACCTCCAAAATCCTAGAAAAATTTTACTTAGTAAGAGAAAGAATGAGGAACATTTGCTGTGGCACAAAAACATTTGGCAAAGTCAGTTTACCCCTGAAAAGGATAGTAACTTGCAAGCTTTTTCAATTCCCCTGTGCCTCCCAACACTCTTTAAAGAAGCCACCTGACCCACAAGCAAGCGAGGTGTCTGACCCAACCTTCTATCAGTTCAGGCGGGGCTCTTACAACCTACGTTTAGTTATCACGTGATTTCTTATGACTCACGAGGAGTAGCCGCTTTTTTTGTACCACTTGATCCACAATGATTACTTTTTATGAAAGAATGAAAATATGTATTTGCCCAATATAAATAACTGACGTGTTGGGGACAGACTCACTGCATCATGCAACCATCCAGAAACTGAGATTGCAATTTTATAGCTGCTTTTCTCTAGACAAAACTTGAGATGATAATATTTCCCTATCCAGGGGCGCCTGGGTGTTCAGTCGGTTAAGCATCCAACTCCTGATTTTGGCTCAGGTCATGATCTCAGGGTTGTGAGATCGAGCCCTGTATTGGCTCCGCACTGCATGTGGAGCCCTGCTTAAGATTCTCTCTGTCCCTTTGTCCCTCCCCTCCCTCTCTTGCACTTTCTCTCTAAGAGAAAAAAAATTCCCCATCGTTAAATTTCTTAGAAATATCACAGCAGAAGGAACATTCTTAAAGACCACTCTGTATATTACATTTCTAGAATAAACTAAGTTTTAACTAGTTCATGATTAATCAGTGGTGTTTAATTGAAGACTTTGGATGCATGCAAGTATAAAGGAGTAGATTTCTTAACATTAACTTAAGGCATTTTCCCCAAGGAGTCAATTAAATATCAGCCAATTAAAAAATGTGAATAATATTTCATGTATGTCTTTTTGTGATCATATCTTATATACTTAATATTTCGAGACCAGCCAAACTTTCTTTTGAAGGAGGCTAGATTTGCATTTTAAATGAAAGTCAAGTCAGTTTCCTCAACCCAATTGTCCTCTTACTTGAGACCATATTCTCCAAGGCTCAGCAGAAATTCCACTTTGGTGAGAAACTCCCTTAACTCAGCATTTGCCAGCATGGCTTCTGTTATTCCATAGGTGAATGCTTGGGATTAAAAACTTCAGCTCCTGGATGAGGCTCTGATAATCTCATTAACTTTGCTGTGCACAGCAAGGGGTTGGCACAGAAGAAGCATTCTTTTTTTTTTAAATTGATTGTGTAGTTCTTCTCTTTCCAAATTAATGAATATACTTCTTTTATCATATTGCATTATACATCAAGGGCCTAAGTCTTACCCATCCTTCCTTCCTGAGTTCTGTCACACACAAAAAAGTATATATTCACAGCCCTCAAACTACCTAAGATATAAAGCCGCTCAATATATATCAGGGCAGATTCTGTCTGGAAAAAACTGACGGGTGGAACACAGCTGAGGCCTGAAGCCAAACTTGGAATTTTTACTTCTTTTGACTTTAACAAGAGAACAACTTGCAGCAAAGACTGCCTTGATTTCTTGCTTTTAGGCAAAGAAGCTGGGGTGGTGGTGGTGGGGGGTGTGGACCAGAGGGAGGGACGGACATAAGGAGAGAGAGACAGTGCTGGATATTTAGTTGTTGGCAGGAACCAAGGACACTCCAAGTTTCGGCAGGTGTGAGAGGAAGCGGGGTTCTCTGCCACTGAAGCCTGACATCCGTGAGCACCAATAGGTCAAGTCTTAGTGGGTGGCAGGATGTTACCATTCAAATCGGCTCTGCCTTTTCCCTTATAGATAAGAGGAAGACCAAGGGTCCAATCATCTGCCTTGATCCAATGGACATGCCCAGGCCTATTATATAAAGTACATTAGTCTCTTTAGAATTATGGAATTATGAAAGAAATACTTATGGACATCCTCAAAGGACTCGCTTTCAAATTTCTTAAGGAAAAGACTGTAGGAAGCAATTATTTTAAATACAAATAACAAAAACCTATTATCAAGCTCATGAGGGAGAGATTATACTCAAATATGACATGGATTAAATTTTCCACAGTAAAATGACTGCATCGTAAAAATAATAAGGTTATTATAAATAAAGAAACAGAAAAATGGAGAAGAGACTGTTTATAAGCAATCTAATGTAGGGAAATTAATGCGATTTCTTAAAACTTCAGATCCTGTTCTGTGGTGACAGTCTTTTTAAAGCATAATCCTTCTTGAAATAAAATGTTAGACGTTACCAAGAAAGTAATTAAGCCATGGGGCGCCTGGGTGGCACAGCGGTTAAGCGTCTGCCTTCGGCTCAGGGCGTGATCCCGGCAATCTGGGATCGAGCCCCACATCGGGCTCTTCTGCTGTGAGCCTGCTTCTTCCTCTCCCACTCCCCCTGCTTGTGTTCCCTCTCTCGCTGGCTGTCTCTATCTCTGTCAAATAAATAAAATCTTTAAAAAAAAAAAAAAAAGAAAGTAATTAAGCCAGGAAAAAGAAGTCAAGGATTAGAGAAACATCAACTCACCAATTCAATATGCCAAATCTTATCTCTCTTACTGGGCTCTGATTCACATGTGAAATCTGACGTGACTGTTCTTAGAACCCCCAGGAATTTTGTACAATTAAGTGCCCAAGCTAATTGCCTTATCTGTGAGTACATTAAAAGTTAATAAGAAGACATTTATTTAGGTTATCATGTCAGTGATTTTTTAAAAATATTAATCCCATCAGAACTTTTACCTCTCAGTTTAGAGACTAAGCCTCCCCTGAAATAATCCTTGGACCACTCGATCCCATTCAGTCTCTCTTCTCATCCTCCCGGAGTCTTATTTTCTGGCCTGATTGCGACTCCGCGGCACCGAGTGTCTTGAGGAAACTTTTTAGTGCCAGATTCACCGTTGAATTCTCAATCTTGAATTCTCAATCTCAAGCCCAATACCTGCTACAAAATACTTCTGAATCACTGTGATATGAATAGACTGTCTCATGATTGAAAGGATAATGGTTGGCGTCGGGCTATATATTGGACTTCTTTTTCCTGTCATTAAGAGCAAATAAATAACTCTTACAGACAAATGTAAACAATCAAACAATATAAAACTGGATAAAGAAGAGAGTAAACATTTAATTAAAGGTCTATAACTTTCATTAACTTGAGTTTTCTAGAAAAATATCTATCTGAAGAACACAAGATATGACAGCCTCTTCATTACCTTATTTTTATTATTATCATTACTATTATTATACTTAGGACCAAAATTAAGCTACGATGAAATTTCATTACTTATATCTGCATGAGTTTTTGAATAAGCTATTTTTTTTAAAAATTAGATTTTAATATAGAAGCAGATTATTTTATTTTTTATTTTTTAAAGATTTATTTATTTATGAGAGAAAAAGAGCGAGCGAGAGTGCACATGATAGGGCATGAATGGGGGGGTGGGCAGAAGGAGAAGCAGACTCCCTGCTGAGTGCCAAGCTGGATGTGGGACTGGATCCCAGGACCCTGGAATCATAACCGGAGCCAAAGGCAGATGCTTAACCGACTGAGCCACCCAGGAGTCCCTATACTAGCAAATTTAAAGACATACATGTGCAAAACAAAAAAGCAAAATGAAACATAACACCCTTTTCTTGAAGACTGTGTCTAAACAAATTTGACGAGACTCAGAAGCGTTTTTATCTTAAAGTAAGTCATAAGCAGTTCTAGTGCATTGATGAATATGATGGTTCATCCCCTAAACTTCAATACGAGTTTTTTTTCCCCTAATCTTTTTGAAAAGGATGTTGAAAGGAAATCGCCTAAAGCCCAGTTACATAGTTTTACCCTGCAAATTGTAGTACATTTAGTGCTGTACCTCAAAAAAAAGATACATCCAAGTCCTAACCGCCAGTACCCTGAATGTGACCTTATTTGGAAAAGGAGTCTTTGCAGGTGTAATTAAGTTAAGGATCTCAAGATGAGGTCATCCTGGATTAATCCGTTGGGTCCTGAATCCAATGACAAATGTCCTTATAGGAAAAGGAGAGACAGGGACAGAAGAGAGAAACAGGAAGGCCCCGAGGTGGGGGCGGAGACTGGCCCTGTGGGCCTACTAGCTTGGGCACAGAGGTTGAAGGCAGCACCAGCAGGTAGGAGGGAAGCACGAAGCAGATGCTTCTCAGAGCTCCAGAAGGAACTGTCCTGCGGACACACTGATTTCAGACTGCTGCTCCCAAAAACTGAAACAATAAATTTCTGTTGTTTTAAGCCACCGTTCGTGTAATTTGTCAGAGCAGTCCCAGGAATCCAACAGGTTAATGGAGAGAAAATGGGCCCTAAGTGTTCCAAAAATAATTCCAATTTGTTATCAAATGCATTAACAAATTTACCTTCAATATGCGCCGAAGTAGTTGTATCTTGAAAATAAATTGAATGGACTAGTCCAGAAACTTACCTGGATTTTTTAGTACAATTTGATGAATGGCAAAACTGATGCCTTTCATTCGGAATGAAATTATTTTAGATTGCCCAGAACAATGACTATCACCTTATAGATAACCGACTTGGTTGCCCTTGGGGGAGCTGAACACCCACATGCTTATGGGGTTGTGTAGGTCATGTGATTGTTGAACTTGAAACCCACTTTGCAGAACTACCTTATTGCCTTTGTGCCAACAGCTGGCACTTGGTCCTGCCAAGGTTTGAAAACAAGAGCGTCTTCATACTTGAAATACTGATTTTCAAGATATCAGCATTAATATTTACTCATCATCCTTCCTGATCATTCCTGTCTTCCGGAGAAGGAAGCTGTAACACAGAAACTCATTTGCACCAAGGGTCTAACGACGGTAGGAGGTGAGTGTTAGTGTGGCGAAGGCAGTCAGCCAACGCGAGCATTGCTCTTCCCCCCAGCAAAAGACAGTTCATTTAAGTTTCAATTAACATTTCTACGTTTGTAGTTGCTAATCTTAGTCCCCAGGGCTCGTGTGCTCATTAAACGCACTGAAGAGTTGTACAAATCTCTTATCCTAGAATATATTTAATTCGTGAAGTTGGACATTCATACAGAGGAGTTACCCATGGCTCATGTACTTAAAACAATCCTACAGGTTAACTCTTTTTTGGTGTTAGCATTAAGAAAGAGAGCCCACATGTACTTTACTTTTTATTTATTTATTTTTTTAAAGATTTTATTTATTTATTCGACAGAGATAGAGACAGCCAGCGAGAGAGGGAACACAAGCAGGGGGAGTGGGAGAGGGAGAAGCAGGCTCACAGCGGAGGAGCCTGATGTGGGGCTCAATCCCATAACGCCGGGATCACGCCCTGAGCCGAAGGCAGACGCTCAACTGCTGTGCCACCCAGGCACCCCCCACGTTTACTTTAAACCTTACCACGTATATCAGCTTCATATAGTTAGCACTCATATTGAAGAGCTCAACATTATTTCCATAATCTCTGATTATTATCAGCGAGAATCTTCCACATTTCATAAGAGGTTCGGGCAGAACTTATTTATCTTCAGCTCTCGGCATGCATGCTTACATTGCCCTTTATATATGCTCTATCCTGAGAGATGGAGTACTGTGATTTGGTTTCCTAGCAGAGGCCACAGGCAGAGCCCACCTGTTACACACTCGGTTGGAGATGCTCTAAGGGCGTGGGTGAGATCGGGTCATCCGTTCTCATTCTGCACCCTCACCCCACCGTGCAAACAGACATTCAGTGCTCACTCCACCTGTGAACAACTGGGTGAGCACGTAATTTCTGTTTATCGGTGACCTGATACTCAGAAGTAAAATGCTGTAGACCAGGATACACTCATGGGGGCGGGGGACAAGTTGTGGGGATGACTGCACTTAGAAGTGCCAAGTCTTTAATTTTGGGGCTGCTGTGGTGTCTTGTCAGCACTGTAGTAAGTTGTTAAAGATTTCACAGAGGTTCAGCAGGAATGAAGACGATTTCTACATTTCACTTGTTGAATACCGAAGTTATTTCCTTATCATAAATATATTTAGCCGTATCGCGACGTACTTTTGTTGATTGATGTGTGTGAGCTCACAGGTGCTATTCATCAGTTATAAAGCATTTTGAATAGTTGGCAACGTTTGACCTTGGCATCAAGGAGTCCAAGTTTCAAATCCTGCCTTTGCCACTAATCACCCAGGCAGCTGTCGAGGATAAACATACTCCCTATGTCACAATGTGTCTGCAAGGATTAAATCAGATATTCAGTGTAGAATGCTTAGGCTGGAACCAGACACATGTAAGTGCTCAGGAAACAGTGCTCACAATGGAAAAGTTGCTTTGCACTTTCATTTTCAGTACTGGGAAATCAGAAGGGTTTATTTCAGTCAGAACAAAGTATTTTCAAAAGGTGAAATCAGATCACGCATGGCATGCCTCTTTCAACTCTCCAAGGACGTTCTCCACACTTGATAGGCTCCCAGTTCTTCATAGGGTGTGCAAGACCCCACCTGCTCTGGCCCTGGCTCAGTTCCTGCATCGCCTACTTGCTCAGAGTTCCAGCCACACGACCTGCTGCTGCCTCTGCCGCTCATCAGGCATGCTGCCCTCCCAGCTCCTCGGCCCTGGTCATTCCCTCTGCCTGGATATGTGCATGGCTGGCTTCTTTATGTCCTTCAGCTCGTGCTGGATTATAGCATCCTCAGCTACGTCTCTCCTGACAAGCCTGTCCCCTTAGCCTGCACGTAGGTCCACAAGTACCATACAGGACTAAATAGATGCCTCTGTTACGTCAGTGAAATATCCGTAAGATCAGGAATATTGTCTTATCTGCTGCCTTACCCTCAGCATCGAGAACAGCGCATTTCACACAGCGGACCCAGTTTTGGATGAATGAATGCATGCATTCCAGATCCGTGTTACTTTCCCTCCACGTTGCTATTTGATATGCATTTTGTAGCCAGAGGAGAAGGAGAAATCCACGTGATTCACTGAACGCCATGGCAATGCGATGTGGTATAATGGAGACAATCCTAGGCCTGGAGCTGGAAGTCCAGAGTGTGAATTACAGCTATGCCTCTTATGGCTGTAAGACTGCGGACAAGCCTCAGTTTCCCCGTTTACACACAGATTGTGAAGGCTGCGACGTGTTGAAGGGTAAGTGGGAAGAAGTGCTTAGAAACAACTATCCAACAGCATAGTGCGCTTAGAAACTTAATCATGGGAAACGAATATATGGATATACCATAGAAAGGATAAAAAGCATTCTGTGTGCTTATTGCAAGAAAACAGTGGAGGATGTATCATTTATCCTGACTTTACTGATGAGGAAACTGGGATTTACAGAAGTTAAGTAACCAAAGATATCATTAAACATTTTCGTTTAAATTTACATTCCTATAAGGCAGGTAGTTGCATGTGGACACCTTACAACTTATTTTTTAATCATTCATTTATTTACTTACTCATACAGCAATGTTTTATTTTTTACTATTTTTTAAAAGATTTGTATTTATTTGACACAGAGAGAGCACATAAGCAGGGGGAGTGGCAGGCAGAGGGTGAGGGAGAAGCAGACTCCCCACTGGGCAGGGAGCTCGAAGCACGACTCAATCCCAGGACCCTGAGATCAGGACCTGACCTGAAGTCAGACACTTAATTGACTGAGCCACCCAGGCGTCCCTCAGCAATGTCTTATTTTTTTTTTATTTTAATGATTTTTTATTATATTATGTTAGTCACCATACAGTACATCCCCGGTTTCCGATGTAAGGCTCGATGATTCATTAGTTGTGTATAACACCCAGTGCACCATGCAATACGTGCCCTCCTTACTACCCATCACCGGCCTATCCCATTCCCCCACCCCCCTCCCCTCTGAAGTCCTCAGTTTGTTTCTCATAGTCCATAGTCTCTCATGTTTCATTCCCCCTTCTGGTTACCCCCCCTTTCTTTATCCCTTTCTTCCCCTACCGATCATCCTAGTTCTTATGTTCCATAGATGAGAGAAATCATATGATAGTTGTCTTTCTCTGCTTGACTTATTTCACTTAGCATTATCTCCTCCAGTGCCGTCCATGTTGTAGCAAATGTTGAGAACTCGTTCTTTCTGATAGCTGAGTAATATTCCATTGTATATATGGACCACAACTTCTTAATCCAGTCATCTGTTGAAGGGCATCTCGGCTCCTTCCACGATTTAGCTATTGTGGACATTGCTGCTATGAACATTGGGGTGCATATGGCCCTTCTCTTCACTACGTCTGTATCTTTGGGGTAAATACCCAGTAGTGCAATGGCTGGATCATAGGGTAGCTCAATTTTTAACTTTTTAAGGGACCTCCACACTGTTTTCCAGAGTGGCTGTACCAACTTGCATTCCCACCAACAATGTAGGAGGGATCCCCTTTCTCCACATCCTCTCCAACAATTGTTGTTTCTTGCCTTGTCAATTTTTGCCATTCTAACTGGCGTAAGGTGGTATCTTAGTGTGATTTTGATTTGAATTTCCTTGATGGCTAATGATTTTGAACATTTTTTCATGTGTCTGTTAGCCATTTGTATGTCTTCATTGGAAAAGTGTCTGTTCATATCTTCTGCCCATTTTTTGATTTGTTTATTTGTTTCTCGTGTATTGAGTTTGAGGAGTTCTTTGTAGATCTTGGATACCAGTCCTTTATCTGTAGTGTCATTTGCAAATATATTCTCCCATTCCATGGGCTGCCTCTTAGTTTTTCTGACTGTTTCCTTGGCTGTGCAGAAACTTTTAATCTTGATGAAGTCCCATAAATTCATTTTATCTTTTGTTTCTCTTGCCTTTGGGGATGTGTCATGAAAAAGGTTGCTTTGGCCGATGTCGTAGAGGTTGTTGCCTATGTTCTCCTCTAGAATTTTGATGGATTCCTGTCTCACATCGAGGTCTCTCATCCATTTGGAGTTTATTTTTGTGTATGGTGTGAGATAGTGGTCAAGTTTCATTCTCTTGCATGTAGCTGTCCAATTTTCCCAGCACCATTTGTTGAAGAGACTGTCTTTTTCCCACCGGATGTTTTTTCCTGCTTTATCAAATATTAGTTGCCCAAAGAGCCGAGGGTCCATTTCTGGGCTCTCTATTCTGTTCCATTGGTCTATGTGTCTGTTTTTGTGCCAGTACCATGCTGTCTTTGTGATCACAGCTTTGTAGTACAGCTCGAAATCCGGCATTGTGATGCCCCCAGCTTTGTTTTTCCTTTTCAACAGTTCCTTGGAGATTCGGGGCCTTTTCTGTTTCCATACAAATTTAAGGACTATTTGTTCCAGTTCTTTGAAAAATGTCCTCGGTATTTTTTATCGGGATAGCATTGAAAGTGTAGATTGCTCTGGGTAGCATGGATATTTTAACTATGTTAATTCTTCCGATCCATGAGCATGGAATATCTTTCCATCTTTTTATGTCTTCCTCAATGTCTTTCAAGAGTGATTTATAGTTTCTAGAATATAGGTCCTTTATGTCTCTGGTTAAATTAATTCCAAGGTAACGTATGGTTTTTGGTGCTATTGTAAATGGGATGGATTGCCTAATTTCTCTTTCTTCGGTCTCGTTATTCGTGTATAGAAATGCAACTGATTTCTGAGCATTGATTTTGTATCCCACCACGTTACTGAATTGCTCTATAACTTCTAATAGTTTGGGAGTGGCTTCTTTTGGGTTTTCCATATAGAGTATCATGTCATCTGCAAAGAGAGACATTTTGACTTCTTCTTTGCCGATTTGAATACCTTTGATCCCTTTTTGTTGTCTGATTGCTGTTGCAAGGACTTCTAGTACTATGTTGAATAATAGTGGTGAGAGTGGGCATCCTTGTCGAGTTTCTGATCTTAAGGGAAAGGCTTCCAGCTTTTCCCCATTGAGAATAATATTTGCAGTAGGCTTTTCATAGATGGCTTTTATGAGATTGAGAAATGTACCTTCTATTCCTACACTCTGAAGGGTTTTAATCAGGAAAGGATGCTGTATTTTGTCAAATGCTTTTTCGGCATCGATTGAGAGGATCATATGGTTCCTGAGTCTTTTCTTGTTGATATGATGTATCACGCTGATTGATTTGCGAATATTGAACCACGCTTGCATCCCAGGTATGAATCCCACTTGATCGTGATGGATAATCCTTTTAATGTACTGTTGGATTCTATTAGCAAGTATCTTGTTGAGGATTTTGGCGTCCATATTCATTAGGGAAATCGGTCTGTAATTCTCCTTTTTGAGGGGGTCTTTGCCTAGTTTGGGGATCAAGGTAATATTGGCCTCATAGAATGAGTTTGGTAGCTTTCCTTCTGTTTCTATTTTTTGAAATAGCTTTAGGAGAATAGGTATTATTTCTTCTTTGAATGTTTGGTAGAATTCCCCAGGAAAACCGTCCGGGCCTGGAGTTTTGTTATTTGGAAGGTTGTTTATCACTGACTCAATTTCTTCATAATTAATTGGCCTGTTTAAGGAATCAATTTCTTCCTGTTTCAATCTTGGTAGTTTATAGGTTTCCAGGAAGGATTCCATCTCTTCCAGATTGCTTAGTTTATTGGCATATAGCTGTTGATAAAAATTTCTAATAATCCTTCCGATTTCAGTGGTGCTCATCGTGACCTCTCCTTTTTCATTCATAATTTTAATAATCTGGGTCCTTTCTCTTTTCTTTTGGATAAGTCTTGCCAGTGGTCTGTCAATTTTATTGATTCTCTCCAAGAACCAGCTTCTAGTCCTGTTGATCTGCTCTACTGTACTTCTGGTTTCTGCTTGATTGATTTCAGCTCTAATTTTGGTCAACTACTTCCTCGTGCGTGGATTAGGCCTGTCCCTCTGTTGCTGTTCCAGCTTATTGAGGTGAGAATATAAAAAGTGCATTTTAGATTTTTCTGTTCTTTTGAGTGAGGCTTGGATGGCTATGTATTTCCCCCTTAGGACTGCCTTTGCAGTATCCCATAGGTTTTGGACTGTTGTATTTTCATTCTCATTGGTCTCCATAAATTGTTTGATTTGATTTTTGATTTCCTGGTTTATCGAGTCATTCCTGAGCAGGATGGTTCTTAGTCTCCAAGTGTTTGAGTTTCTTCCAAATTTTTCCTTGTGGTTGAGTTCCAATTTCAGAGCGTTGTGGTCTGAGAATATGCAGGGGATAATTTCAATCTTTTGGTATTGGTTGAGACCTGTTTTGTGTCCCAGAACATGGTCTATTCTTGAGAATGTTCCATGGGCATTAGAATAGAATGAGTATTCTTTGGTTCTGGGGTGTAGTGTTCTATATATATCTATGAGGTCTAACTCGTCGAGTATGGCATTCAAAGCCTTTGATTCTTTGCTTAGTTTTTGCCAGGGTGTTCTGTCTGTTTCTGAGAGTGGAGTGTTGAGGTCCCCTACTATTAATGTATTTTTATCTATATGTCTCTTTATTCTGGTTAAGAGTTGGCTTGTGTATCTTGCTGCTCCCCTGTTGGGGGCATATATATTTATAATTGTCATATCCACTTGTTGAATACTTCCCTTAAGAATAATATAGTGCCCTTCTGCATCTCTAACTATAGTCTGTAGTTTAAAATCCAATTTATCTGATATGAGAATTGCTACCCCAGCTTTCTTTTGAGGTCCATTTGCGTGAAAGATGGTACTCCATCCCCTTACTCTCAGTCTGAATGCATCTTTGGGTTCGAAATGAGTCTCTTGTAGACAGCAAATGGATGGGTCATTTCTTTTTATCCAATCTGCAACCCTGTAGCACTTTATGGGATGGTTCAAACCATTTACATTAAGACTGAGTACTGAGAGATATGATTTTCATGATGCCATGTTGCCAGTAAAGTCTTTGTTTGTATTGGCTGTGACTTTCTGTTCTGTATCACTCTTGGGGCCTTTTTACTTTTATAGAACCCCCTGTAATATCTCCTGTAGGGCTGGTTTTGTGGTTACAAAATTGGTTAGTGATTGGCGATTCTGAAATGTCTTTATTTCTCCATCAATTCTGAATGACAGCCTTGCTGGATAAAGGATCCTTGGCTGCATGTTTTTCTCTGAAAGAGCTTTAAATATGCTCCCCCAACCCTTTCTCTCATTCCAGGTCTGCGTAGACAGGTCTGATGTAATTCTGATGCCTTTGCCTTGGTACGTGAGAAATTTCTTTGCCCTGGCCGCTTTCAATACTGTATCCTTGCATCTAATATTTGTGAAATGCACTATGACGTGACGTGGCGTAGGTTTGTCGTGGTTGAGCTTGGGAGGCGTCCTCTCTGCCTCTTGGACACGAATGTTTGTTTCACTCGCTAGATTAGGGAAGTTTTCAGCTACAATTTGTTCAAATATCTCTTCTAGACCTCTGTTTTTCTCCACCCCCTCGGGGATGCCGATGATTCTAACATTGGATCGTTTCATTGAGTCAGTAATCTCCCGTAACCTACATTCGTGGGCGTGGATTTTTTTTAAGACCATCTTCTATTTTCATTTTTTCCTCTATTAACCCATCCTCCAATTCACTTACCCATTCCTCTGCTTCTGCGACCCTGGCCGTCAGAGCCTCTAGTTTTGCCTGCATTTGGCTCATAGAATTTTTAATTTCTGTCAGATTCGTTCTCATTTCTGTCCTTAGGGATTCTATATTCTCAGTAACCTTTTCGTTAATAGTTTTTTCAATTCTACTCATCATTTTGACCATGGTTAATCTGAATTCCATTTCTGATAATTTGGTTACATCCATATCCATTATTTCTGTGGCAGAGGCCACAGACTCACTGTCTTTTCTTTGCTGGGGGGGGGGGGGGCTTCTCCTTCTTGTCATTCTGATGAGGAGAGGTTGTGGGGTTTCCAGAGCCCAAATTATTGACTGGGTCCCAGGCCGTGCCCCTTGTTTTATAGGGATCTTAGGGATGTGGGCTTCTTCTTTAAAGATTTTATTTATTTATTTATGTGGCAGCCAACCAGTGAGAGAGGGAACAGAAGCAGGGGAGTGGGAGAGGAAGAAGCAGGCTCCCAGCGGAGGAGCCCGATGAGGGACTCCTTTCCAGAACACCGGGATCACGCCCTAAGCCGGAGACAGGCGCTCAATGACTGCGCCACCCAGGCGCCCGGGTTGTGGGCTTCTTGATTTTTCAGCCTGCCTTCTGTGTTCTGGGGGAGGGGCCTGCCGCGCCGATACTCAGGCAACCCTGTTTGGGTAGAGTCTCTGCGTCCCCTGCGAGGGGGGATGGGGGGGGCACTCTCTGAGCCGGTATTTCCAGGCTTTTGTTCTCTGGCGGCTTTCCCTGGCGGTTTGCTGTGCCTCCTCTGAGAGTCAGAGCAGCAGCGGCCAAATTTCAGCCTCTGTCACAGACAGAGGGATTGCGGCCTGTTCTCTACTAACGTTCTGGCCACTTTAACTGTTACTGTTGGTGCTGCTCAACCCTGCAGCGTCCCGGGATGTGCGCCCCACACCCAGCGTCCCTGCCCTCACTTCCAGGGCCGGCGTGTCTCTGTCCTTTGTGTTTCTAACGCCGCCAGCCGCCAGCCGCCCAGCGCGCTCCGGAAGCTCCCGGTCTCAGTCTGGATCCAGTGAGCGCACCGGGATTCCGGTGATCCGCGAGATGCCTGGTGGTGCGCACCGGCTCACGGTCTCAGTCTGCTGTTTTGTGGGTGCCATCCGCAAGCCCCACCTGCTCCCCAGTGCAAGTGGCTACCGCTTCCCGGCGCCCGAACGCGGCGGCTCCCTCCCCCTTCCGTTTATCTTCCGATATCTGTGCACGGTTTCATGGCTCCCCGCTTCGTACCTCAATACTCAGCGCTGGAGATGTTCATTTGTAGAGATCTAGATGCGTCTTCCTGCGTCTCAGGCTGGTTCCGTGGTTGTTTAGGGTGGTCTGGTACCTATCCAGCTCGACTCGGGGGACCGGCTGAAAACGGTGTCTCCTACTCCTCCGCCATCTTAAACTCCCCTATCTCAGCAATGTCTTATTGAATGTTTGCTTTATTTTCTGTGCTCAGCACTGGACTAGTCGATACATACAAACAACATGTAATACTTAACCGATTTAAGTTGAGAAATTATTTCACATTTCAGTTTGCTGGAAGGTCGGGCTGGGAACAATATGGCATCTGAGACTTTTTTCAAGATTTCCTAGATATTGTCCTTTTTTGTTTGGACTACAGTTGGAAAGTTGAAAGGGGAAAAACTCTGTCTGAATTGAAGTCCTCTGATAAATGTCCCTGTTTTTAAGTGACAAAGCAGAAGTTACAGCCCAATTAACCTGTTTCGACAATAGTGGTTAATTGATAATTTGAGCATTAACTGGATGAATGATTCAGATGGATTAAAAACTGGCCTGAACACCTTCTCGTCCCAAACATTTGATTGACTGATTGATTGATTATTATAATCAATGGTTAGTGACCATACAAAGATTTGATTTAGAATCTGACTTACCTAGTTAGCACCGACTCATCAAATGAGCACTACAGAAAGTTCTCATGAAATAACTACTAGCATTTTAAGAAAGCCTTTGGAAGTTTGGAGATAATCTTCTGGCTAGACTGATCATGCATTCTTTGGATTCTAACATAGATCCAAGCCCAAAATTGACTCCGTTTCTTTACCTTTTTAAGTATCAGGAAGGTGAGGACCCCCAGAAGTTTGGATAAATTCAGAAAATCACATCCACAGACCTCGAAAGCCCCATCACTGGAAAAGTTGCATGTGGTCACCTCTGGTTTACAAAGCAGTCGTGAGCAATGAGTGGGCCAGTTGTCATCTATAAGAGCTAGGATGTGATCACAAAAGAGACTCCTTCACCAACATGACGATATCAAAATCAGAGGACCCTTTAGACAATCACCCAGTAGTTACAGATCCCACTATGCTCTGAGTTCCGTGGGAGGACTAACACTGTGTCTCTGGCCTTCTGACACCATCTCAATATCCTCTAAATCACCCACTCTGCTCCTGTCTGGTTGGAACATTGCACTGGCTTAAGGAATAACAGTGTGTCTACTAAGTAACCTATACTTGGCTTTTCACACTCAAGAAGTGCATAGGTCTTTCACAGAATTTCCTGTAAACCTTATCTCTGGTATTCGCTCCTAAGCTTACAACATCTTAAGCAGGCTGACATCACAGTATAGACACACATGAAGCATAAGTCAACATTTTAATAGGACAATCCATTCTTCCCACTTTCTTTTCTGAGGGAAACTCTGATTTGGGAAGACAGCTGACCAGTGTTGGGCGGTTTTGCTCATGTCAGATGGTCCGGTTCACCTTCAGCCCACATACACGCCACGTGCCACGTGCCACAGATCCAACTCCAGATTCACGGTTTCCACTCTACTTGACTTGCCACTGACTCCTCTGGCTGACCTCTCAGGCACAAGGGGCCCTGGGAAGTCATGCTTGGGTTTTTCCCATCACTATTTTAAAGACTTCCTAGGTCATTGCTCTCTAGATTTCTTTGACTGTGACCCACAGTAAGAAACGTACTTCACATTGTGATCCATTACACACGTGAACATTAATTCACATTTGAATTCATATGAAACATAAAATACATATGAAATAAAAACATACATGGAACAAAAAGTTCACAAAACAAAATTAGTCTTTATTACATGTGATACAATCTTATATTTCCTATTCTATCCTATTTAATTAATTTAAAAGGTCCTGGTCACATCCCACTAAGCTGACTTCAAGATGCATTAGTATACCTCCAGGTAATTGAATTGTATTTGTCTGAAATGTAGCATGCCACTGCCTGCCCACCATCCTCCCCCATAGCCCCCCACTATGCTTGTTCCTTTCCTGCCCAGGCTTTCCCATTCCAGTGAATGGCATCATCCTTCTCCCAGAAATTCCCACCCCCAAAGGCAGGTGTATCCTCGATTCTTCAGCCTCTGTCCCTACATTAATTTTCTTGTTTCTAAAATATACCAATTGGCTGCCTTCTCAGTCTCTGCTGCTTCTACCTTAATCCAAGTCACACCATGAACTTTGGCTTCAACTTCCATGGTAGCCACCTGACTAGGCTTCCTGCTCTCACTCACAGGTCCCGTATAATCTACTTAGTCTCTTTCATACAAAAAGATTCATGTCAAGGGAACATGAGCTCTATTTTATCTCTAGAGCACATGAATTACACTAACAACTCAAGTAAATTGGAGATTTGAGAGGGTATCTAGAGGATTCAGTGCAATCCCACCTCCCTCCCCTTCCCAGGGTTTTCCTATTGCCCTTAGAATAGCCACCTACTCACTTCTCCGTTTTAATGTCCTAATACTTTCTTTCTTGATTAACATTCAACAGACATACTAGTTTCTTGAATGGAGCAAACTGACTTCTGCCTCAGGACCTTTGCTCTTGCTGACATGCTTTGTGGGGGTCTCCAACTTAAGGCACTGCAGGACCGACACCCTTTCTTTTCCAGATCATTTAAAAGTCCCCTCTTCAGAAAAATCTTGAATATATAAATGCTATATGTCATTATTGCATTGTGAGTTTTTATTTTCTTTATGTATTTCATCAATATTTGAAATTATGTTATGTAGTTATTTTACTTATTTATATTGTGATGCTCAGTGATGGAATGAAAATTCTGAAAGAACAGAAATTTGTCTGTCCTGTTCATAACTATGTCCTCATCTTCTGAAATCATAACAGGAAGTCAGTTAAAATGTGTCAAATGATTAAATGAATATTATTTTTAGGCATTAAATACCAAAAAAGTAGTTTTTCATGTATTTAAATCATATCTATGTAAAGTGCAGATTTATCACATTCTTGAGAACATGCTGGGGAGTGATCACTCAAATGTTTATATAAGCAGTGGTCTCCAAAGGCTAGAAAGGCATGAACCACTTTTAATTTTGAGTGTCCCAGTACATTTAAAAATTTAGCGGTGGAGAATGTTGGCAATAAAATGTGTGTTATGTGTGTTACATGAAGGAATTAACAAATTACACACAAAAAATTTATAGTAACATCATTTGGAAATAATACCAAAGTTTAAATTTTAGATAAGTGGTTAAAGTGGGCTCACAATCAAATAGTTCTCTTGGATTTCTTTATTATGATGCCAGTAAAGCACCGTGTGCAAGGCACGAGAGACATGAATTAATTTGGAGGAATATGTTTTTACTACAGAAGGGGACCAAGACACATTTCCCCCTTAATAATAGTAAAACTTTGCCATAAATTAGAGATGTCCAAAGACAGATTTGCCTTAGGAGGAATGACTCTCTAGGTTTCTGAGGCATTCAAACCAAATTTGACAGCTCTGTGTTACAGATGTAATGGTAGGAATAAAAGCACAGGATGAGTGCTTGACTAGGATGACTTTTAAATTTACTTCCTGTCGGGAGAGTCTATGAATCTAAAATTAGCTTACCTCTTGAACAAATGTCAAATTTACCACATAATTTTTAGCACTTTAACATTTGCTTAATGTCAGACTTTCTACATATATGACCCCTTGATTCTATTAGTGGATTCATTTCAAATTTTGAGTCTGCTATTTCTAAAGCTAGTATACGTCTGGGACTTTATTATTTAATAGTTTCAAAAGTAGCATCTTTAAAGCTTACAGTTTCTCTCCATAGGAACCATTCACACATTGTCAATCGTCCTCTTTTGATTTCTACTCTTAACGAAGACCAGAACTTTTGGAATATTTTTATCAATATTTTATTTTTTTAAGAGCAGTTTAAGGTTCACGGCAAAATTGAAGACAAGGTACAGAGATTTCCTGGAGGATCCCTGCTCCCCCACATTGTCACATTGACGGACCTCTGCTGACACGTCATAATCAACCAGGGTCCATAGCGGGCATCCCAGGTCATTTTGATGTCGTACATCCTATGTGCTGAGGCATATAGGACATTAGACATTATATATCACACTTTATCACGTATACTGACGTGCATTCATTGTAAAGTGACTTGCAGTGTAGTTTCAATGCTCTAAAAATCTTCTGTGCTCTGCCTGTTCATCTCCACCTCCCTCCCAACCCCTGGCAACCCCTGATCTTTTTCCTGTGTCCACAGTTCTGCCTTTTCCAGAATGCCACATAGTTGGAATCACACAGTACGTAGTCTTTGAAATCGGCTTCTTCCCTCAGCAATATGAATTTGATTCCTCCATATCTTTTCATCGGTTTATAGCTCATTTCCTTTTAGGGCCGACTAGAATTCCGGTGTCTGGGTGCACCCGTGTATTTACCCGTTCACCCACTGAAGGCAGAACCCGTATCAAGGATCTACATCATAAAGAGGGACCAGAGCAAGTAAATTATTTTGAAAGTCATGAAAATCAAAGTGGAAAGCAGAATTCTAAACATAAATATGAGAACACAGCACTTTAAAGCTTCGTTGCTGTTGGTATTCAAAGGGAGAAATTTGTGACTGAATATACCGGGCAAATAATGTGCTTATCTCTTTGAATGAAAATGTTTTGCGTGGCAGAGAAGGGCACTAAATAATCTCATATTCTCCCTAAAAGGAGAAATGACTAGCAGACCACTGATTATTTTGTAGTTCACACTTTAAGGCATAAAGAACCAAAAGGCTGTCCTTTCAGAACTCTTTCCCACAGGACATCCCATTCTCCTTTATGGCCGGGTCCACATTTTCCTCTAGAGATTCCTTTGTCTGTGATATTTCATGGCCATTTCTGGTTTCTGGTTCCATATATCTACGTCTGGAGAGGGAATCAATGCTATTATATTGAGAAGAATTTCTAGCTGGACTTGCACCCTGCATTTTTTTTTTTTTTTTGCATTGACTTGAGCCACACTTTATTTTCAATCCAGCCGCTCTTGAGTATAAATGAGAATTTCTCCACCACGACAAAGAGCAGCTGCAACCTCATGGAGGAGATGGTATCACACTCAGGGTAAAGAAGATGTTTTCTTCAGAGGGTGGGGGGTGGATTGCCTTAAGCTTTAAGCTGATTTCACTGCAATGAGATCTGACTCTTTCCTGCCCATATGATGTGGACCATTGGAAGAACGATCACCAGCAGCACAGGGCCACGACGAATGATACGGGGTGTCGGTGAAGGGCTTTTGGATGAGAATCCCCACTAACACTTACCTCTGTCTCTGGGGGAAGTTCTGAAATTGCTCTGTGTTGATACATTTTTTTCTTCCATAAAATGGAATTAATGGATCAATGACGCACCTGCACCGTAGGTTTGCCTTGAGAAGGGAGTTAAGACGTATTTCTTGGTACGTAAACATTCCGTGCATGTTAGCAGTCTTTATCATCTTAAACAAGGTCCTTTTGTACTTCCCTCACCTTCGCGACACCCGGCTCTGTGAGGACCACCTCAATGAGTACATTTCATTAATCTCCATTCGCCTCTTCTCTTGAGTGGCCCTTGGGCTCCTGCCCCCGGAGTCTCACTGATCTCCATTCGTCAAGTATCCCTGCTTTTCAGAATGCCTTTATTCTGGATTCCCCTCTTCTTCCCTGGCGTATGCTTCTGCCCTGAGGACAGCCTTAAAAATAATCTGGTTTTTAAGAAAGTTTCCTGATTCCACCTGACTTAGAGGCTCTTTAACTTTGGGTCCTCCCAGTCTCTGAGCTGTATCTATTGACACAGAATGGTACACATGTATTCATTCTCTTTTCTTCTATTTATATTCTCAAACTAAACTTTCAAGTTATTGAGAGAAATTCTTTCTTTCATAACCTCCCATTCGCCCAAGAGCCTTTTCCCAACGTTAAAAACACAGAGAGTGCACATGAGGGACTAGCGGCTTTTTCCTCTAAAATAACTTAGCATTGCACATAGAGAATTATATCCATTGCTTTTGTTTTCTTTTTAGGTATTATGATTGATATTAGAACCTGAAGCGTTTTCCGTTGGCATCCCTAAATGTCTTCTTCTAGGAACCATGCAAGTAAATCATTGAGCATGAAGTTCACAAGATTATTAGATGTTTGGTTTTGCAGGAAGGTAAGAAGCCCAGAGAGTACATGTGTCTTAACCATAGGCTGCTTTGTGCTCCAGTCTTTTCACATATCAATGAGAAAGACTTTGTTTTCCTCCCCACCGAGTCTACTTTTCCCTCTCATCCATTAATTTACACCCCACAAATAAGTGGGTGCCAAGTCAGAAATCACCATGAATAAAACATGGTCTCGGTTAACTGTTTTTATTGTGACTGATACCACTCCACAGGTTGCTGGTAAATATTAATTTTATTGCAGGAAATTGCTGTGTTGACAATTGCCCTCTGGGTGCATCCTGAATGGCTTTCCAGTTGAAACCTCATTCCCCTAATGTCTCATTCCAGTTGTAAACAGTTATGTACCCAATCTCAAATCTGGCCCTAAAATGGTGAAGCTTGTCCCTGCAGTATCTATAAGAGCCCTAGAGGGGACAGAGACTACACTTACAAAGAGGAAATTATTTGTATTTATCAGTCCAGCCCCCACGAATAGGGAAACTGTTACTTGTAAAAGCTGTTCCAATGACAGGCGTCATCTCTACCTTATTAATTTAATGTACATGCAATTGTAGAAGGCTGCAAGAGAGCTTCCTACAATTTATTGACCTGCTCATCATAAAGTCAGACATTAAAAATTACTGGTATCATTGAGCATGGGACAGTGCCAGGATTTGGTAGCTTCGAGATCTCTCAGTCGAATGTGAAAGGGAAGTGTCTGTATTTGCGTCTGGACATATTCTCAAGCTCTCAAGCACTGGACAAGGTAACTGAGAAAGTGGGAGTCGGAGGGCCTTCAGAGATGTAGTCTGTGACAGAGATAAATAGTTAACACACGATATCATCGAGGAGCTAAGGGTCATGCTAATGGTTACAATGCAATGCTTTGAAAGCCTAGAGGACAAACATTTAGCCCAGTTTCAGCCCAAATTCCACTTGCTGCAGAACGACTTTGCTCTATTCACTAGAGGCAACACCTCGCCACTTCTACCGATTCTCTGCTCTCATTCCTCATTTCTCAATGGCAACAAGAACCAAGCGGAAGAATCGCTGGATGATGTTGAGTTAGTTCTTCACGGTGAGGACAGGACCCAGCCCCACCTCACACACTTCCGTTGCCATGGATTCCAAATTAAATGTTCCCCTGATCAGAGCATCGCAGCCCTGTTCTATTCATCATCATTTCACCACACCAGCTAGAGGGCCTGTCTCGGATCCCTCTTGCTCCCTACGGCAGACGAATGCAAGTGATCAGAAAACACCACCTGCTCGGAGTTTAACACAAAGGAAACAATGTAGCCGTTCTGTTTGGAATGGAGATTCATTAGCTTCAGCTCAGCATGTCCCTTATGTTGCCAGCCATGCAAAGTGTAAGCTCCTGGGTTCATGCAGGGAAATATCCTGTGACAGGGTGGGACCGATGTGGCCACTGGAAGTCTCTTTCCAAATCACCACAGTCACCATAAGGGGCATGGAAATAACAGTGGTTGTTTGGAAAATAACAATTTATCAATAAAACACTGCAGAGGGCCCCGGAAAGGGGTCAATCTGACGTTCAGTGGTGACCTACAGCTGCCCTGGTGTCAATAATGAGAGAAAAGATGTTTTTTTTTTTTCCTGCTCAAAACCGAGAAACTTTTGATTTATTACTACAAGGAGAAGGGAGGAACACAAATCATTTTGATTTGCCTTAATTTTTGAGCAAAATCGATTCAAAGGAGCCATCAAGCTGCCAATAAAGAGAGGAAACTCTCGGAGTAATCGCTGGCAGACTGACGTCTTAGTGCCTCTTGCCTGCCTGCTTCTTCTGTATTCCAGCTCATTTGACTCCTCCTCTCTTCAAATTCCTCACTTCGGGGCAGTGTTTAATTTCTTTTCCAGATTTCCGCTTCAGTTACTCAGGTGGTAATTCATGCCGCAGGTGTATTTGACTGGCAGTCTGTTGTTTTATTAGAAGCTATAATAGAAATTTGGCCTGGCTCAAATTTGGAAGGCATTATAGGTTTACTGTTTTTAAGAAAGCAGGTCAGATGCCACCAAGACCTAAACGATAGAATTCCTAAATCAGTAATCTGCTGACCAGTCTTTTGATTGCTAGGACCTAGGATGTAGTGAGCAAGCTGGAAGGAGGGATCTGAGTTTGGAAAAACGGGCTGGGTTCTATTCTCCCACAGCGTATAGAGGAAGCAATCAGGGGTGATGGTGATTAGTTGATGATTAAGTCGTGAGTTAAAATCTATTTAAACATCTACTATGAGTCAGACATAATATCAAGTACTTTCTATGCTTTATAGCTTAACCCTCACAGTGATTTTGTGTGTTGAATGTCTGCGGTAGGCAGAACTTTAACATGTTCCCCAAGATTCCCAGGCCCACACGTCTATGCTCGCAATAATCCCCTCCCTGAGTGTGAGCAGGACTTGTGAATATGAGGTAACGTTGCTCCCAGGATTACATGACTCTATATCACAGATGGAATTCTACAGACATATATAATATTGCCAATCCGTTGACTCTGAGTTAATCAGAAAGGAGATTTGCAGGGTGGGCATGGCCCAAGTAGGCGAGGGATGAAAAAAAGAAAGAAATTCAAAGCATGGGAGATTGTCTGTGTCAGAAGGAGCAAAGTGTCCCGTTGTGGGGGAAGGTGGTGGCATCTCAGAGCTAAGGCAGGGGACTGTGGTCAGCAAGGGAGTGAGAGGGCAGGGATCTTGGTGGTAAACACCAGAGAACTAAATTGTGGATAACAACAGTGATTCTGGGAGGGACTGCAAACCTCAGGAGAAATGGGAAATCTGGTTGACTCCCTGATTTCCCAGCAGGCCTCTGAATAGCCGCCCAGGTAACCCTTGCTGTCCCCCTGGGAAGACAGATCGTGACATCATCAGTCAGTGCAGTTTTCAAGGGCTCTTGCTGGGAAACGTTGCTACGCAGCAATGGAAACTAAGGAAAAGCCTTGGTACATTAAATTTCCTTCAGTTTTTCAAGTAGGAACACTGTAATTAGAGGCATTTAAAAGTTAGGCTAGTTCGCACGGGCTCACAAGAGGGACTCTGCTTCCCCAGAACCCCTGCAAGCCGCGCGGCAAGGACACCAGTCCATGGAAGCACACATCTGATACACCAGGTGCAGGGACAGACACCCACGAGCAACAGGACATAACGGAGGAGCCAGAACCTGGTCCAAAATGGAGAGCGAGGGGGTGATGAGCATGAAGGGCTGACAGAGCTGCAGGGGTGCAATTGTGGCCTGAAGGGGGTTGCAGCTGCAGACTGAGGGGGGTACACCTGCAGCCTGAGGGAGGGTGCACCTGTGGCCTGGGGGGCACACCTGCAGCCTGGGGGGCACACCTGCAGCTTGGGGGTGCACCTGCAGCCTGGGGGGGGGCGCACCTGCAGCTTGGGGGGCACACCTGCAGCTTGGGGGGCGCACCTGCAGCCTGGGGGTGAACCTGCAGTGTGACGGGGGTGGGGGCACACCTGCAGCCTTGAGGGGTGCACCTGTGGCCTGAGGGGCCATGAGCCTGCAGCCTGCCCTGTGGAGGCCAGCTGGGACATTCTGCCTATGGCTAAACAAATCAGCCACCATTGTAACAGAGGGGCTTGTAGAGGAAAGAAAGAATCCCCACAGAGTTTAAAGTGTGTTTTATTCTATTCAAGAGAATAGAGAAGACCTGTGGCTCAGGATGAATCAAAACAAGAGTAAAAGAACTGAGGTGAGCTTTAGAAAAAGAGCCAAAGGTTTGGGAATTTGAGGACAATGGTAACTACTGGAAATGGCAGTTCTGGGGAATGTGACACTTTCACATATAAACAAAAACATTGTACATAGATAAGATTGAAAGATCACTTTTTTTATGTGTGCTGAGAATACTTCACATCTCCGTCAGCAACTTTCAAGTTCCCACCCACGGTCACCACGCTGTCCCTCACATCCCTAGCAGTCATTCGTCTAAATGGAAGTGTCTGCCCCTGGACCAGTATCTCCCAGGTGCGCTCCCATATTTGAATAAAGCCGGTTAGCAAAAGTATGCAACTTTCTCCTGAAATGTCTGGTAGGGAAAACAAACAGGGCAGATGTGGGAAGACAGCAGGTGGAGACAGTTGGACTCTGAGCGATTTGGAGAATAGGGAGGTCGCAAGGAACTGGTTTCAGGACCAGCTGAAATGCAAGTCTAAGAAAGAAGGAGTAGACAGGGCATCGAGGTGCTGATCCACAGACCTTTGCTGTTCTTTCCACCAAAAAAGAGCACTCCCAACAGGAATTTGTTCCTTTTGCAGACTGCATGGGAACGTTTATCACTCTTTCTTGTTCTTTCACAAACTCAGGCAGCTAAGCCACTGGAGAGGCGGCTTCAAATCTGTGTCTCTGTCTCTCTGTCCCCCCATAATAGGATTTATGTAAAACTATGAAAATTTACTCACATGAACAGTCAGCATAGCACATATTTCTCATAGAGACACAAGAGGAAAAACTTTCCTATGTGAAGTTAGTAATAAATAGCTCTCAAAGTTGTGGCTAAAACCGCGCCCCTGAACGACCTCATGAGGCTCCCAGGGCAGGGATGCAGGGAAGATGCAGATGACGCATGGCTATGGGCTCCCCGTTCCATGTTCTATGACTCACTCAGGGCACCATTACCTCACCACCTTACTGCTAATATGCATCCCTGTGTACTTGGCAAAGCGATAGCCTCTTACACAATGACTTACTAGTAAATCAGAAAATGGAGCCTAGAACTGTTCTCAGAGACTCATAGATTGTTTCCTGCAGGGGAAGAATACAGAGGGCATGAGGAAGAAAAATAAAATAATTAGAATCAACTAAAAGCCATTGGGAAGGGACTAGTATGGAGTCTAGACCATGATGTAGTCGACTGTTATCAAGTTGGTCACCAAGCCCTTTTCTCAAACATAAAGTGGCCTTTATGAAGAGAACGTGACTTTGACACACTAGTCAATATTACCCCCAATTCCATATTTGAGATTTCACAAGCTCTATGCTCCTTCTTAAGATAATGTGAGTTATGCCAAACTCCTAATGAACTAAACAAGCAAACAAACAAAACTGTGTCACTGTAGTCCTTCTAGTTGAAATTGTCTTGATTTTTAAAGGAAAATTACAAAATGATTTTGTAAAAATGTCTTCAATTTTTAAAAAGATGTATTTATTTATTTGAGAGAGAGACAGAGTAGGGGAGGGAGGTGCAGAGAGAGAGGGAAAGATAGAATCTCAACCAGACTCCTGCTGAGAGCAGAGCTCAACACAGAGCTGGATTTCATGACCCTGAGATCATGACCTGAGCTGAAATCAAGAGTCAGCCACTTAACTGACTGAGCCACCCAGGCACCCCAAAATGTCTTTAATTCTAAAAATAATCTCGGAGGTTGTCATCCAAAACTATTATCAAAACCACTCATGAAATGCATAAATCATTATACAAATATAAATCATGGCAAGACGACTTTTGAACTTTCGGGAAATATTGTACTATTTGAGGCTAAGCACTGCCAAATTCTACTGAGTGTAGGAACCTGAAGGTATCTCATTGTTGGGTCAAGTGGCAAAAGTCATAAAGAAAATCCAGAAAGTGAAGAGGACAATAGTGTGCATATAATAGTCGCAATAATTAATTTGAAGAGCAGAGTCATTCCAGAAACAAAGAGGATTTTGCGTGGTGTCACGCTGCGGTAATGAGCTAGCCCTCCAGCTCTGCACTGATGGGGTCCCACCTGGACTACAGCATTTAGCTGCTAGAACACTCATAAAATAGAGTCTGTCAAGTCAGCAGTTCCAACCAGAAAGGTGAAAAAACCTTAAATTTATGTGAAATCATTAAAATAAGAAAAAACTTTGGCATTATTATGGGGGCAGAAATGTGATGATTTTCTTTAATAAAAAAAAATAAGCATACTAGGGTTTAGGAAACAGAAACAAAATAAATACATATGTGTTACTGAGATTATATTTTAACAAAAACCATACAGTAAAACAAATTTCTACCCAAACTGCCCAGACATGGGAATAGTTGGCCAAGATAGTAAGGAGCACACCATCTGAAAGGTTGTTCAGGCATAAACTTACCCATCACTTCTCAGGGATGCTGTGGCCAAATCCAAGCATCATGAGAAACTGTATTTGAGTAGGTGGCAACTGGGTGGTTTGGGGGCTAAATGCAGCTCCATGATTTCTTTGTTTGGCTGTAAAATATTATTTAAAAAGAAACAAATTGAAGCACCTGGGTAGCTCAGTCGGTTAAGCATCTGCCTTTGGCTTAGGTCCTGATCCCAGAGTCCCAGGATCAAGCCCTGCATGGGGTTCCCCGCTCAGTGGGGAGTCTGCCCCTCTCCTTTCCCTGCTCGTCCTTTCTTTCTCTGTCTCAAATAAATTTAAAAATCTCAAAAAAAGATACAAATTTGTTTGCATATAAAATTTAGAACATTAAGCATGAAAATCTTAATTTCCTGCATCTCTTAGTATATCTCTTGGTACTTGAATATCAGAAAATCTGGCAAAATTGGACTGTGTTATTTATGGCAACATAAATAAGAGGCAAGGAGTTACTGGCTCCTTTAGACAAATTTTCTTGTCTCCATGTAACCACAGATAAAAGTGCTTTCTCATACATTCCCAACATTAAGTACTAATTGCTATTTCTCATCTTACTTGAGCTGTTGTTACCGTTTCTTCACTTTAATTACCTACACGGCTCTATAGGCATTCTGGTTTTCTATCTTTGGACTAGATAAGGTAAGATCCCTTCCGACCTGGAATTTTTAAAATTCTTTATTCTGACTTGATAATAGAAACTGCCAGGTCCCCACCAGTTCATTTAAGCTAGTATACATCTAGCAGAATGATTTCATATTACTAATGAACTGTTAATTCAATAAGCAATTCACCCAAGAGCACACAGCTAGTTAGTGACAGACGTTAACACAGGGCCCTTGACTTTTTTGGTAAATTACATTCTTCTGCAAGTTCAGTTCCAAATAGCCTTGCTACTTTTTTTTTTTTGATTAAGAATGTATCTTTTTACAGAAAATGGCTTGTTATCATGTAGGTACACCCTTTGAAAGACCAGAAATTCTCCAATGCCATCTGTGCGTCATTCCAGTAATGAGTTATTTTTTTCCAGTAATGAGTTATGAATACAAGTGTATGAAAAGGTACAAGCAACCAAAACCATATTGGAACATATATTATTCAATTATATTATTTAGAAGGGAAAAATAGAAAGCCATGCACAATGTCTACTGTGTTCATACTTCCTATCCGATGGTGCACTAAGGTTCTGAGATTCAGTATCTTAATCATCACAGACATACTATTAATTAGATAACTTCATTATCCCTGTTTTGAAAAACAGAAAACAGAGACCTAGGGATATTTTGGTCACAAGTTAGTCGGAGCGAAGCAGTCTAATTCCAAAGTCCACGGACTACAACTGTGTACAGTTTTTGTTTTTTGGTTCTTAAAAAAATTTTTTTATTGTGTTCAATTAGCCAGCATATAGTATATCATTAGTTTTTGATGTAGTGCTCACGACTAGACAACCCTTCTTCTCGCTCACTTGTCTTTAATATCATCTACTGAGTGGACGTGGTGGTAGGTGCATAGGGCCATGAGTGGGCACACCTTTGTTTATGTTCTAGGTACGCGTGGAGGGAAGTAAGGGGGTTGCAGGTTGGTATATGCAGAGCCTAGAAAGTGATAACACCAATCATTGATTTCCACATCTTTGAAGTAACTTAGGACCTAGTTACACATTGGTCCCTCGCTGTGGTGGCATTTCAGAATTATTTATCTATTAGATAATCATGTGATATTCTGATGTTAGAACTTATCTAGTGTGGTCCTTTGAAACTCACATGAAATCTGTCAGAAACATCTTCCCATTGCCTCTTACGTGTTCAGAAAGGATCTGGAGAGGACACTTGCTTCAGCCACGGTGGAGCACAGAGACAGACACAGCACCTTCCTTGGCCTAGAGGCTCATAGGTTAATGAGAGCAACCCAACCTACAGTGATAAAGCTAAGAAATGAAATAGTGCAGATTCGGAATAAGAAAAACATTTATAGTATCATAAACCACCTGGTTCTGGACCTACTTGCTAGTTTTATTTGACCTAAAATAGAAGAGTTATGGATGGATAAAGTAAAGCAGTAAAAAAGAAAACTAATTACAGAAAAAGATCCTACCCGAGATGAGTGTTTTCAAAAGTCATTAATTTCAACACATATAAAAGCTGTGAATAAGCTTGTGTGAAAAATTGAAGGCTTGAACAAGGAAAGCCTCTGCGTGTGTGTGTGCATGTGTGTGTGGGGGGGGTATGGCATATGGGGGGTGTAAATCAGCTCAAACAAAACTTACTCAAATAAACAACACAATAATGTTACCAATAGGCAAAGGCATCAAATACAGAAAAGAGAAAAGGCATTTAAATAAGTCTTGACAGAAATGTTGAAAATAAATTCATATAATTGTGTTAAAGTGACAATACCTTTGTGCCTTGCAAGGACTGGAAAAGTGATCAAAGGGAAATTATTCTCAGAGCCAGAGAGGCTTTAATGTGTCATCGCCAGGGCTGTGTTGGATGTCCCTAAGGTGTCCTTGAACACCACTTCCATTCTGGACACTGCTCAACAGAGACATTTTCTCCACTAACACCATTCCCCAATTCTTCTGGGTGTTGATTCAATTCACAGCTCTGCTCTGCCCATAGCAGAATTCTACACTCAGAAAGTAGATTAAGTCCTTATGGATTATAGATGATGTTATCTACATGGAGGAACCTGGTTTAGGAAGAAAGAAAGAAAAAAGAAGAAGAAAGAAAGAAAGAAAGAAAGAAAGAAAGAAAGAAAGAAAGAAAGAGTGGAGAGTTCATTCTGCTATAGTTTTATTCATCTGATGGCTTGTAGTTTATTTGTCTCCTTCGTTTGATTTGAATAAATACAAAATAAGAGGAAAGAACTCTAGATTTTCCTACATAGCCTTACAGAGTTTTGTTAGCATCAGACCTCTAGAAGCCAATGACTAATCCAGCATGAACTTCCTCTACTGAAATTTATGACCATATAAAAGTCTTACCAGCATAGAGCGGGGTTTTAAACACAGACTCTGGGGCAGAGCTTGAATTACGGTTCTGCCAGTAGTTGACCTTTCAATACCGTAGTGACCTCATCTAAATACGGGGCAGAATGAGAGACCTCCCTTTGTTATGGGTTAATATGCACACAATCTTAACCAAGGAAACCAAAAAGAGAATTGGGCTCTATTAAACTAAGCTCAGCCCTATTAGCTTGACTGTTGGAGAAGGAGGCTAGTTGGCAGGTGATGCCATGCCCTTCTGACTCCCTCCCAGAAACTTCCTGCCAGGTCAGCAGCAGGCAGAATGCCAGTCGCTTAGTATCTCCATTAATTATCTGTGGCACTTTCAACAATGGGATGCCAGCGAGGGAGGGAAGCATTTCACACATATATTGTTCTCCTGCCTCCGGAACAGGATGCCTGCAAGCGAATGATGAAGCTCATCAGGAGGCGAGCTGGGGAAGGAGCTCTAGCCACTCCCATTCGGTGCTGCTTAGCCCTACCAGCCACGGACGAACGCCCACTCCCCAGCCATAAGACACGTCGGGTTTCAACGCCACCCTCTTACTAACACACATCTTAAATATGTATCTTTTCTTAAAGCAATGTAATATCTTAAACACATTTCAATGCATAAGTTGCTATTTGCTTTCTTAGGTGTGCAAAAGGAAAAGAGAAATTGCCAGTGTCCTTTTGCCAGTAACTTCAATGCTGTAACTTTTACTTACTACAGAGATAAGAGGTTCTTTCTGCTACAGATGTGATCATGAAACAGTTCTGAGTCATAAAATTTCGCCTTCAGTTTTCTATAAATTAGCTCCCTTGTGAAACGGAGGGACATAGCTGTGTCTCCTACTCATTTTCATTCATAATACCCAGATCTTCTGGATTTGACTTTTGAAGGAACAGACTTTAAAAAGCCCAACATTGTAATTATTTTGATATTACACTTTTCTAGCTCTGGGTGATTTAATGAAGTAATCATGCAAGATTGCTCATTTCAAAAATTACATTCCAGAGAGCACTACTTTTAATGGTGGAAAATACCTAGCTCTACAAACACCTTATCTGAGACTCTCGTTTATCAGGTGAAATAGGAATAGGACTGTATTTAGAAATCTGAATCCCGCTGCCTCATTGGCTCCCTTGGGTTTTAATGTAGAGGATGCAAAGTTGTTCTTGCTGTTCTAAAGACAGGCAGTAGGAGGCAATGATGAACTACCAGCCAGTGTAATTGCAGTTAAATGATCTCTGTAGCATAGACTCAGGATCAGTGAGGTCATGTCTGCCCTGTTCACTTTAAACAACAACCCTTTTCACTTGGTTACCTAAAACTTGAATCCATGAACGGTTGCTGTTTGCCAAATACATATTCATCAGAACTGGAAGAGGGGAAAGAGCGTTCATTCTCTCATTGACTGATGATTGCAGAGGTGAAGCCAGATATGCAAAGTGAAGACAAGTGACGTAAACAAGGCCAAGACTCATCTCTGCCTTGGAGACTAAGCACCTCATGGGTGACAGAGATAGGCAAATAGGCCACCGCAATCCCCTGGAGGATGTTTTACCATAAATTTCAGGAAAGTATGTACACGAAAGGGGCCAAAACAGGCAGAAAACTTTTGCCCTTCAGGAGACTCACTACACAACCGGAAAAAGGAAACAAAATGCATATTGCATTGAGAGACAGTCGTGCTCTTATCCACCACTGTATAACCTTGGTGTCTGATTTCTACTGTAGTTGTTGCAAGTTCTACGATTAGGAAACTATGTACCAACAGAGTAGAGAATAAATCCAGGACTCCTGAGCTGCCATGAATGCTTTCTTTGGGAAATAGTGGAAATTAGTAGAAATGGGAACTTTCAGTAAAACTTTTTATTCATTCTTTAATTATATATTTATTGATAGATAAATAGAAACTTCTCAAAATTTCTATGAAAACTACCCAATAAATATCTAAAGATAGACATGGGAAGATCAATCAAATGGATGTCTTGCAGGAGAAAAATTATTTCCCTTGCATCGTTATAAAAATTCCTTGATGATCCTGGAAGTTACAGCCATTTTAATAGAAACTCTATGTGGAGCCCTTGTTGACAAATTATTCTATCTTTGGTAGGTGTAGGGAGAAATGTAGTTCCATAGCTAGGCAAATTCTGTGGTATTTTATGGTGTTATAAGATTTATTATAACCTGAAATGATATATTGTATATCTTCAGAAAATCGTTTCCCTAGTGATTTAGTGGAAAAACACTTCCCCCCTAATCTGTGCTACTGTAAGAAAGTGACTCATTATTGTGACAAGTAGATCTATCAGAGGTACCTGCAGGCCCAGGCTGCCCAGATTAGTAATGACCTGGGAAATAAATTGGCCATTCCAGAACTTTCTACTCAGATGGAGGAGAGGTGGTGACATCACAGCCTCACCCCAGACTCTGATGCTCCAAGTAACGGGCTTGAATCCCAAGGGCTTACTGAGCCGCGTTAGTATAATGTCCTTACCTTCCAAACTGATTTACAGGTCAAGTGCAAGCCCAGGGTCAGGGTGTTTGAAAAATACCAGCTCAGTGTCGTTTATTTTAGAAGCAGAATAATTTTAAGCAGAACATATGATTAAAATGATTAGTGACTGGTCTCCGGGTTAGCAGACTTGTGTCTAAATCACTGCACTGTCATTTGCTAGATTTATGACCCTCAGAAATTTCCTGTAATGTTCTGCACTTTGATTTTCTTGGCCCCCAAAGTGAGGTTACAATAATTTATGTCTCATAGAAGTGTTGTGAGCTTCCATTCAACGCCTTCTTTGAACGGCGATTTATTACTAGCTAGATGTGGTAGGCAGACCCTTTTCTCTTTAGCTTGCATCCTGGTTTATGGCCATAGCCAATAAACAAATTAATAAGAAATATATAGATGGTGGCATCTACTATACGTATATTATATGTACTGAGATATGACAGAGTGTAGGTGAAAGAGGCATCATGAGAAGGTGACATTTGAATGAATAAGAGAATGTCTTCTGTGTGAAAAGCTTGGAGGGAGAGTGCTCCAAGTTGAAAGAACAGCAATAAAAGTCCCCATGCCCAGAAAAACCTTAGAATATTCAAGGAACTAAAAGAAGGACATTACAAGTAGAGGAAAACAAGCAAGGAGATAGGACTGAAGAATCAGGCAGGGTTCTGATAAGACCATGGGATTCCACTTAGGAAAAGTAGGAAGATGTTCAAGCAGAGATGGATATGATCTGATGGATGTTTTTGGAAGACCACCCTTGCCGCCCTGAGACGAAGCGTCCAGCCTGGACTGGAGGCACAGACACTGAAGCAGGTGAAAGCAGGAAGTGAGGTAAGAAATACCTGGATCTGAATTAGGGTGACAGTAACAAAGATGGAGAGAAGCCGTTGGCTTGAAGATCTACTTAGGATTTGGATCCACAGGACTTAACAATAAATTGGATGCAGGAGATCAGAACATACTCCATCCAGTCTGACCCGCAGGGTCCTGGCCTGAGCAGTAAGGCCATATTGGTGCACATGCCAAAGATGCAGGCAAGTGGAGGGAAGCAGGTGCTCAAGAAGGAGGGATGCTCACAGTTAGAAGGGACAGCTGGGCATCCAAGTGTTGCTGTCGGACCTGCCCAGAGTTTGAGACTCATCGGGGGGAAAGGGCACAAATTACATAGAATTCACAGCTCAGGGCTTGGCTTGTACTAGAAACTTAGGAACGGTACGCTTTTATAAAACGGGGACTATTTTGAAAGTGAGCTCTACAGGAGAAATTTCTATTTGGGGATGTTCTAAATCTGGACTTCTAATGACGATCAGCATGCGGAGGAGGCCACTTCTACTCTCGTGGGCAACTGTTATTTAATATCCATAAGGACGATAGGAAGAGAGACACCTACAAGTCATCCTCACAGTCTGGCTCGGTCAAATGATAACTGTGAGTCCAACAGCATTGTCGCCCAGCAAGGACGGCGAAAGGCAAGTCCACGTACGTGTTAAATGTGGCCACTGTTGTCGCATGGAAACTCCAGTTCCGTGATCTCCTTTGCTCTGTCATGACAAGGTAGGTCCCGAACATCTCTGGGCCTCGACTTCCCTGTCTGCAAAATGCAGGTGATAACAGCTATGTTGAGGGCTCTAAAGGGATTCACGAAACAGGGTGAGTAAGTCAGATCGCATAGGAAACCTAACAAATTTTCCTAAGTGTCAAAGGTAGGGCAACCAATAGCACCGGCAATATGTGGAAAAAGACTGTCAAGGGAAATCATAGAATTAACAGAAGAGCATTTTAATAAATTTAAGTGTTAGAAAATAAAACAGGATTTCACAACACACAGGTTGGCCTTAAAGAGGGGCAGACACCTTATTATAGAGACGTGCTGCAAGGTCTGGGAGAGATTTCTCAGCAATATGTAGTTGCCGAAATAAGCAGCTTCACTGTGGAGTTACTCACCATAATGGGGAGAGCATTTGAGCTTATGCATTATTCACATTTTT
Source organism: Ursus arctos (assembly GCF_023065955.2). Taxonomy (NCBI): domain Eukaryota; kingdom Metazoa; phylum Chordata; class Mammalia; order Carnivora; family Ursidae; genus Ursus; species Ursus arctos. The sequence goes on from NW_026623089.1 coordinate 74,822,256, forward strand.
CTGAATCCGAACTAAGCAACGAAAAATAATGAAAGGGAGAAGCTTGTAATAGATTTTTTTAAAGCTGGTACAGGCTTGTGTTAAATTGATGCACCTCGCTACATGAGAGCCTGTGTAAGCATTATGATTCTGTCCATTTCTTTCGGTGAAGAAGTAACAGACTCTCCTACTTTGGAGACTGATTTCCCTACTACTTTAATTATTTTCTGTAGGGAAAAAAAAGGCACAAAATCCATCCAATGGGACTCAACAGCTTTCATATATTTTTTACCCATTTAATTGGCAGAAATTTACATAAGCCGCTGTTGTGTTCTCTGAAGCCCAGGTTCAATTTCTGCAAAGGATTTAAATTTGGGAGCTGATTTTGTGTAGGGTATTTTGTATCTGAAAAACGCTATTGCTGATGTTGCTCACATGGGCACTGATGGGACTGAAAATGATGATGTCCGTCCCTTGATTCCCGTTTCCGCCCAGAGCTTGTTTTAGCCTCTCCTGCAACTGGTAGCTGAGCCAGTCACCCCGTGAGCTCTGACCTTTTGGTATTTTCTGTGAGGCCCACTTCTTGTTTTTCCTTCAGAGTTTTCCCTACAACCCACTTCTACTTTCCAGGATTTTAAGGCAGGGAAGATTCACCGCTCAACAACTTTCCCATACCTGAAAGAACTTTATTCATTTAGCAAGTATGTACTACGGTCTTATTAATACGCTCACCACTGCACAGATTAAGTAGAAAAGGATTTGGCACCACACCTGCTGAAGAGGAAAAGCAAAATCTCTATCTAGAAAGATAAAAGAAGAGAAAATGTAGCATGTTTCTCTTTTGAGCCCGTAATCCCCCTTTTAGGGATCTATCCTAAAATTACACCTCTGACCCTATGAAAATGCATGTTGCAGAAAACTTTTCATTTGAGCTTTCGTTGTAATCCCAAAACATCCGGAACAATCTCAGTGCTCACACCTGGAAAGTAAATGGACACATCCAAAATTAGAATTCTAGGCTGCTGTAAAAGAGAACGATGTAGATGTCTGGGAACTTACACGGAATGATTTCCATGTGATATAGTTAAATGTAGGAAGCAAAATATGATAAATTACCATATTGCTCCACCTATATTGTGAAAAGAAGAAATAAAAAATAAAAATAAATATGCAAGTGTCTGCTCATCTGAGCACAAAAAATGGAGAAAGAATAAATCAGTGAATAACCAGATGGGTCATTTACTGGACAAGAGTAAGAAAATGGTGGAAAGAATGGAAAGGAGTTGAATGCCTTCTCGATTCTTTCTGGTACCATACTGACTTTTGAAATCATGGCAATGTTTCATGTACTCTACAACTAAATAAATCAAGTCAGCAAATATAGGAGGAAATTCAAAACCGTGTATTAATGGAAACAAATGAATATAAACATAGCAAACAGGAAGTGTGAGGCAAGGGCTAACCCAGGTAACTTTCAAGGCAGTGTTTGGACTAATCCCCTCAGGCTAAAGACAAAAATAATTTAAATCAAATATTAGGCTTTAAGGTTTAGTTGTTTTTTTCCCCTTAAATGTGTATTAGTAATGCTAAAACTAGTTTTGTTTGTCTGAGGATTGAACAAATAAGTAAATGTGTCATGGATAATGAGACCCAGGTTTCTCCTATCAGAGAGTTACATATATGGAAAATAGAAGGAAGGATAGAATAAATCTTGCCATGTTGGATTGGAATTAAAGGTGTCAGTGTGAACTCATGGGAAGATAGATGATAGCTCTGCCCATTAAGAGGAACTAGAAGCAATAAAAACCAAGCAACAATGGCCACACCTGCTCACATATCTTGATTTCTAAATACCATTCTTACCTAAAGGAGCAAAGGTTCCTTTAAATAAATGACCGATTCCAAGTCTGAGACTCATAATATAAGAGTAAAATTACTTTCTTTTCCAATAAGTGACATTCCACGGACAATAAGGAAGATCTGAGTGAGATCTACGTGTTAGATCAGAGATCAGAAGATTGTGACCCATGAGCCAAGCCATCCTACCACCTGTTTTTGAAAATGAATTTATACTGAACATAGCCATGTGCTTTTATGTACATATTTTCTCTGGCTGCTTTTGAAATACAACAGCTGAGATATGTAGTTGCAAGAAAGATTTGCAGAGTCTAAAATAATTACTGTCTGACCCTCAACTGAATGAGTTTTCCACCCCCAGGATTAGATAATGGCATTACATCAATGTTAAGTTTCTGATTTGGTAATTGTATTGTGATTATGTAAAATCATTTCTTATTTTTAGGAAATACATATGTTAGTTTGGGGGGATAAAGGAGTATCCTATCTGCAGATTGCTCTTCAACAGTTCAGGAAAAATGTATGTTACTATATATAAATTATGTATATCTCAATAGATAAACGATAGATATCATGACTGACCTAGAAAGTGGGACGATTAAGTTTTTGTAGTAAAAACTGTAATTAAATGTTAGCATTTGGTGAGTCTGGATCTAAGGTGTCTAGTAATTTTTTGTACTATTTTTGCAAATTTTTATAGTTCTGAAATGGTATCAAAAATGTTAACAAAGGAAAGAAAGTGAAGGGGGATAGTGCTTAGCTGCCATCTTTGCTCTGTCTTGTTTTCTCCAAATGCCCCTCTCAGTTGGCTGAGGTTTCTGCTCTTTTGTGGATGTCTTTTCCTTAGACTGCCTCTTAAATCATTTTGTAGTTCCAGTGTTAGCAGAGGACAACTTGCCTTAAGGTAATTAAATAAATGTCAGGAGTTCTTCTTTTTCAGGTTCTGTAGGAAATCTAATACTGTCCATAAGATGTCTTCAAGTTCTCATGGCAGGGTAGGTACTCTCATTATCCCCCCCTTTTTTTTTTTGTTTTGTTTTGTTTTGTTTTGTTTTTTTGTTTTTTTTTTAAAGATTTTATTTATTTATTTGACAGAGAAAGAGACAGCCAGCGAGAGAGGGAACACAAGCAGGGGGAGTGGGAGAGGAAGAAGCAGGCTCATAGCGGAGGAGCCTGATGTGGGGCTCGATCCCAGAACGCTGGGATCACGCCCTGAGCCGAAGGCAGACGCTTAACCGCTGCGCCACCCAGGTGCCCCCTCATTATCCCTTTTGAAAACACCAACTTCCTATGTGGCAGAAACCCCATTTCACTTGTACCACTAAACTTTCCTATAACTGTCTTTATTCCTCTGTTCTTTGCCAACCCACATATGGAATTCAGCCTCCTTTCCAGGCTATCTTTCACACACACACACACACACACACACACACACACACACACACGGTGCCAAAAGAGATGTAAAATGAAGATGAGACATCCCTCATCGACAGTGCTTTTCTGCTATCATAGTATGCTCTATTAGGGATATCACACTGCTTCTATTTCTCATATGCTCCAGATTCCTGGTTGTCCCCCTCTTCCCTTGGATCTTTTCTCCCACAAGTTTACTCCTCCTGTCTTCTTTTGAAGAGCCATGCAACTCTATATTCTCAAGTCTAAACTGACATTTGGTTTCCAAAGCATCACTAATGTCTCTGCTACAAGGATGTCTTGATTCCGGCGTCTCACCTTTCAGCATAAAATTATAGGAATCCGTTCTCTTTATTCCATGTAGATAAGAGCTAAGTGGCATTTACTGAGTCATAAACTAATATTTATTACGCACATTTTTACTTAGGAAAAAGCTCTGGAACTTCTAAAACTCAGAGCTCATCTTGAAATATTTGACATTAAGGCTATGAGTAGAGCCACCTCTGCTAACTAGAAACACATAAGCAGTAAGAGCCTGGGATCTTCACACAGGCCACCTGCCTTTGTAGTTTCATTCCACTAGGCAAGTAAGTGATCCCAGGCAAGCTACCTGAATGTCCTGTGCCTTCTTTTCTTCCAGCGTTTAATGGCAATCACAATGTACCTACTGCACGGTCATTCACACAGGTGGCCATTGCAGCAATTTTATGGTAATGAACCTGGAGACAAACAAAATGGCCATCAATAAGCAACTCTTTTTTTTTTTTAAGATATTTTTAAATTTATTTATTCGACAGAGATAGAGACAGCCAGCGAGAGAGGGAACACAGGGGGAGTGGGAGAGGAAGAAGCAGGCTCACAGCGGAAGAGCCTGATGTGGGGCTCGATCCCACAACGCCGGGATCACGCCCTGAGCTGAAGGCAGACGCTTAACCGCTGTGCCACCCAGGCGCCCCAATAAGCAACTCTTTAACTAAATAATACTCCATGAAAATTCTGTAATACTCTGCAGTCATTACATGAATGACATATATTTTTGTTTGCTGATTTTAGAAAAGATTTGATTAAGGAAAAGAACTTTTTATATACATTTAATATCTAATATTAACTATCTATAAATATATGAATTACATATAAATATATGTTTACTATTTAATATATGCTAAATATAAATATAAATATATATATGTGTGTGTGTGTGTGTGTGTGTGTGTATACATACATTTAAATCTGGGAAGAACCACCAGAAATTTGATTACCTAACATTAAGGAACTGGGTAAAAAGGATCTCATTTTTATTTTGTACCTTTTCATACTATTCAGGTTTTCTAACCACATAATATGGTATTATTGTTTAAGTGACCAAGGATATATAGGCAGAGAAATTATGGGTAATTTTTATTTTATTTGTGGTTTACTACATAATAAAAAATCCAATATAGGTTCTAGTTATATATTATGAAAGAGAATAAATTATTAATAGCCCTGATGCCAGGGATTGGCTATAAATTGAAAAATGTTCTTGTGAGTTTTTGACATTTATAGGGATGAATGAAAATGAATGTGATGTATTGTCAAAAAGCAAACAAAAAATAAGAAAATGCATATGCATGCATTTAAATTACTTGGCACATGACTGGTATAGAATACATGTCTTATACATCTTTACTCTTGTTATTTCTGTTGTCCTATTGTTGAGGTGAACGTTAAGCCACAGCTGACATCAGTGTTTTAAACATGGGTAAACAGGGTGCAGCACTGAACAAGGGTGATTTAACATGGTAATGATTTCAAGAACACGGTAATCTTTAAAATATTTCTAATACAAAGCGAGGAGACTATTGCTTCGGGAAAGGAAAGGCACATATGATTTCTTCTCCTCCTATGTTGACTTAAATACTAAGTCTGTGCTTTGAGGCTTTTAAGAAAAATCTGTGACCTTGGAGCAGAGATAACTGAGTTTTGAATATGTTGAGGAGAGACTGATTCTTACTTCTCTCCCATCCAGGACTGTTACGTTTGTAGAGACAACTATCATGATAAAATTGTGCTTTCCCTTTGGTACCCTGTGCTGATGACTCTGAGAGAGATCAGTAATCAACACAGGCAAGGTAAGTCTATGGCAGGATGTTAAAGTGGGCATTTCTTGGGGCGCCTGCACGGCTCATTCAATGAAGCATCTGACTCTTGGCTTTGGCTCAGGTCATGATCTCAGGGTCAGTATTTTGGGCTTGTGAGATGGAGCCCCGTGTTGGGCTCTGCCCTGGGTGAAGAGCCTGCTTGGGATTTTCTCTCTCCCTCTCCCTTTGCCCCTCCCCACCACTCGTGCTTTCTTTCTCTCTCTAGCTCTCAAATAATAAGAATAAGAATATAATAAAGTGGACATTCCTTAAGGTGATGAACAGGGAGTTCAGCTCTGTTCCAGAATTAAATTCTTTGGTAAGAAACAGACTGTGCAGTAGCAGGTGTGTATACTAATAGAACGATTTTGGTTTTAATTAGCAGCATTTCCCTGCAAAATAATTACATATGTTGTTTACTCAACTTTTTTTTTTAAAGAGCCATTAACACGTTTGTAATCTCCTTTCTTCCCAGACTACACTTTAAAAGGCTTTAAAAACTTTTGTTTTCATTATGAAGGGAATACGGAATAGGAACTATGCTGATGGCAAATTTGTGTTTCCTACAGGATATTTCATCCAGAGATTCAAATAAACATGCTTACAGCCTCACAGGCAGAATTCACTTCGAATTTACAAACTTTTGGGGGCTTTTTATTGCAAAGAATTGAGACTTAAAACATGCAGCAGAAAAAATTGGAGATATCCACAAATGGGCATTACCCAAAAGAATCTTCTACGGCTGCCATGAGCTCTCAGGTGTGCCCCAGCGGAAGAGTGAGGGGCAGTGCATGATTCCGCACACACAGCAGGAAGCTGCACTGAGAGTTGCCTTCTGAACCAAGTAGTAGTTGATTGAATCCAGGCTTCTCCTATGGTAACACCCAGAATGGAAATACGTCTGGAAAAAGTTCTTGAGAATTTGCTATAAGGTCATCCTTTGAACTCAAGATCTTCTGTGCGCTTGTCAGGCTCATAGACTTTTGCTCCAGGGCAGAATCAACCTGACTCCCTTGTTTGAAGACTGAGCTATCTATGGGCAGCTCTTGGAATTGTGTTAAAGAAGGTTGTGTATCTCAGAGAGGATGCATGTCAGAAAATCAACTCCCTGAATTCTTCTAAAGACATAGTCTAGGAGGGTCTGTGGATATTAGCCTCTAACATCTTATGTTAATATGCACAACTTGACATCTGCGGATCCTGTGTCTCAGGGCTTCTGATTTTTATCTTCTATGGTGGAATAGTGAAATCACAGGAGCAGTCTTACTATGCTCATGTGGCAAGATAGCAGTCATTATGAAAAGAAGGAAAATGTTTAATTAGATTTAATTAGGAGTGTGAACAGAGAGATCATCTACATTATGTGCTTCCATATTCTAACTGTATGACACTATGTTAGATACGTAGAGCAGTTCAAAACTGGAAGAAAATGTTTGATAACACTAAGCCATTGATTTATTTTTGAGAAAAAACAGTACTGGGACAACTCTGTCAGACTGCATGGGGAAAGGCACAGAGTGTGACTGGCTGTTGAGAGGAGCTGTCATAGTTGGCTAGATCATGGTGTCCTTCTCTCAGAAACAAGGCCCTTGATCTGTCCAAGTCAGATATTCAAAAGCCCCAGCCTCACAATCATCAAACAGATAGAGTCCAAATGTAGTTTCACCGTATGTGCCGACTTAGCGATAAGCAGTGTGTTCGCTTTCATTGACTGACCACATTCTAAGGAAGAAGCTACTCCTGCTTTCTCACAGGGTGAATAGAAAGCATAGTTTAAAGGAGAATTATCTGGTGTAGATAAGCCACGAGGGTAGAGTCTACGGTAGCTGTGATCATTTTCCTCAAGTGGTGTTCCTATGTTGCACAGTCGCACATTTTCTTTAAGATCAAGCATCAAGTTATTCTTTACAGTTTAGAATCTATTGTAATTGAAGCAAAAGCATAAGACAAAAGTCTGAAAGGGCCTTGGGCAGCTGCTGCTTTACTGAAAGAGGTGATGAATCCATTAGATTTAAAAACTGCTCCCACTCCAACCATAGGTGCTATCTCTACCCTAAACTGAAACGCGGCCATTGCGTGGATTTCTGCCATTCAATAGATTTCTCTTACTCTTCAGGGAGTGAAGGAGCCTTTCACTCTGCCCCCGATACAATGTTGTGGATTAAATGTACCTAACACTTGTGAAACCCTATAAAGATGTGCAAAATTGAGGCCAGATTTTAAATCCATGAAAACAGGTCTTTCATGAAAGAAATTACCTGGGATAGCCTCTCATGTTTCTAATAGTTGCTTAAGTGACATAGTTTTGTAAATGAAAATAATGAAAGGCTTGCACACCAAAGGAAGACATCCTGGATTAAATTTATTGGAAATGTAAGCAATTTAATCAAGACATTTGATAAAGAGACTCTGCCCTTTTATGCGAACAGCTCTCAAAAAGGCTCAGGAGACCTGGTCTCCAGTTTTAGTGTAATCTTGGAAAAGGATGTGGGTCTCAGTCCAATGGTTTAAAACAGAACAAGAAAAAGAACATTGCTTGTAATTATGGTCTTTGAGATTTCTGAACCGCATGCAAAGATCCCAGATTACCCAAGATTTTTCTACCTCTTTTGGTAGCAAGCCTTTCTCCAGGAAGTGAGGGCAGAATTAAGCCACCATTTAGCTAGAGGATTCAGCTGTCCTTGTGTCTCCAAGAATTTGCTGGATGGAGAACGGGAACCATGAATCCATCCCTTTGCCTCCTTTGTACCTGACACAGTGGGTAGTCAAAAAGGTTTCGTGTGATTTATATGAAAACCTCAGCTGAATCTGTAACACATACCTAAATATAAAGAGAAATTTTCCTCTACAGTTAAAATCACAGATAGATACATGTATAATTGTAAAATCTTGTGGCTTTAGAATGCTAGAAAGGGAAATAACACTCAATTGGGTCCTCCTAAGAGGAATAAATTGAGAATGTCACAATTACCTAGTAAATCCTGGCTGTAGGCAGTCAACCTTGATAATTAAAGCCGAAATTTAGGCTTAATATGTGCCTTTTCTTTAGACATGCTGCAACATAACTTGAAACGTATCTTGTCAATAACGAAGTGTGAAGACTGCAGTTTGCTGGCGCATAATGGATACTGAATACACTTTGTTGCATAACCAAACCTTAGCATTAAAACGAGTCTAGATAATACTTAGAGCAATATTTGATTTGGTTAATGCATATATAACCCACTGGGTTATGCTACATTTTAGTCTAATTAAATATAGTCTTGTGCTCTAGTCTCACAAGAAATCATGAAAAAATTAATATAGTTATGTGTGGTCATACAATCTATCCATTTGTATTTCATTTTATCATAAGATCATTTCTTTTACTGTTTCAGCTTCAAAAACTAAGCTGGATTTTCTAAGTAGGGCGGTTAATTGGTTTGAGACTCCCTGGTCAGTATATTTACTTTAGCTGCAGACATCTTTTTCTTAAGAGAAAAAAAAGGAAAAAGAAAAATCTGACTCCAGAGAAGCTATAATTAAAACAGATAACCAGGAAAAAAAAAAAGTAAGGGAAATATAAATAGGACATCAATTTCACAACCAAATATAATTGCCCTGGTTTTTGTTGAAAAATGGTTTTCTTATAATGGGATCTATAGAAATTTCTAGAAATTCTTTTTAAAAAGGTCAATTTCATGGGGTAGGTAAAGTGTTTTATCTCTACAGGTTTCATCACTCTATGCTTCTGGAGGAACATCAAACAGTCTTCCAATTTTTAGAGTAATACAAACAAGCAAACTCAATCTGAATGGTTTGTAAAAATTTGGGTTCCTGAAACATGTCAGCAGAAGTACAAATGATTCAGTTTTAGGAAAATGCAGGCTACTTTCCTAAATAAAAATGTATTCGGGAAGGAGCACTTCAAAGTCCAAATCTGCCAATACCATTATGTGCTGGCTATCTATTACGTAGATGACATGAAACGGTTATTTGATTGAACACTTTTTGACACCTGCAACAGGCTTCTTTTTCTTCAAAGTTAGGTTAGAAATGCACACCGATATGCAGACGTGTACGTATCCTCTCTTGCACCTGGGGTGCTGATGGATGTCATAGTTTAAATAAATAATCTCCTAGTTTACTCCTTTACATTGAGGCTTAGGTAAGGAGTTAGAGTAGATTGGAGGGATTTTTTTCTTTCTTTCCAAGCAGGGAATTGGAAAATCTGGTTTTGTCTCATTTTTCCAGAGGAGGAGGAACAGAGGTATCAGTCTCTTTTATTTAATCTTTTTGGCATCATGAAGGAAAGGGAATGAAGGGAATAATGAAGATGTATAGAGAGAAGAAAGAGAGATAAGAGGACTGGTAAATTGGAGATCCTCTAGCCAATTCTCCTCACCTCCAAGGCTCCATGCAATCCATGAAGTATCCTGAGTACTGGCTGGGACTGGGTCAGGCCGTACCGCTTCCCTGTTGCTAACAGAGGAGATCAGAGGACTTAAGCTGCTGAAAGCCGACGCTGGACAATGTGGGGGACAGGTTCCCTAAATGTTTCTCATCTTTGCCATTCATTCCAGCATGCAACAAACTGAGGGCAGCTCTCTAGGGAAAAATGGGGGAAAGGTCAATAACGGAAACTTCATTTGTTATTTTTAAACTAGTCTTAATTAATATCGAATAGCAATAAAAAACAAATCAAATTTATAGCCTTTCTCTAGCATTTATTTTCAAAGTGGAGATTTGGGGAAAGTCCAGCCAATACAATCAATTTTACCTTTTTCCATATTTATACAACTGTGTTCCTACTCCATATGCAATAATGTCACTTTCCTTTTGTTTAATATCATAGCATTCTACATCATTACAGACAGAGAGATAGATATACTTGTGTTATTCTTTGTTTATGCATGCTAGCCCCCAATAAGGACATGATAGTCTTTTAACTATGTAAACTTTGTTTTAAAGATTTTATTTATTTATTTAACAGAGAGAGAGGGCATGAACAGTGGGGAGGGGTGGAGGGAGAGGGAGAAGCAGGCTCCCTGCTGAGCAGGGAGCCCTATGAGGGACACATTCATCTATAGATAGATATAGATACAGATATATAGATATATAATATACAAGTGAAGTTTCACTCTCACTGTATTTTGTCATGTTTTTGTTTTATCTGTTATTTTGTGAATTATCTGTTCACAGCATGAGCCAAAATTCTATTGTCAATGTCAATGTCAATATTTTTATTTGATACCACATTTTATGGACTTCTAATCACTTTCCTCTTAACTCAGAAAAATATAACCATTTGTTGGGGTCCTGGGATGGAGTCCCACATCAGGTTCCCTGCTCAGTGGGTAGTCTGCCTCTCCCTCTCCCTCTGTCTTTCCCCCTGCTTGGATGCTCTCTCTCTCTCTCCCACACATGGGCAAATGAATAAATAAAATCTTCATATATATATATATATATATATATATATAGCCAGTTCCTTTAAGATAGGCGTCTTCTAGCAAGTACAAAACAAATTACATAGAAGTATCTGGAAAGGATGCTATTTCAAGTGGCATTATATGTGTTTAATGGAATAGGATAAGAGTAGAACACCATACCCCTCACTCATCATCCATTGTCTCATTTAACAGCACAGGTAGAAGGTATTTTAAGAAGAGAAGCTGAGAGTAGGAGTAGACCATTCTATAAAGTACCGTCTTTATTTATTGAAATGATGCAATCCTTGTCCTATTACTACACAGACACATATATGATTTCTTATCTTACACAGCTTACATCTTAGATTTCTCACACTATCTGCCACCGCTTTTGTAGTTACATGCTTTCTCACCCTCATGAGGTGTTGTGACTTTGTGAGGTTTGTGTGTGGATGAGGGGTGAGGTTGGAGTGAACTGCAAATTTACAAGACAGCATTTGAAGAAGAGTCCACCTGTGCAGCTAGAAAAAGCATCTACGTTCACAGACATATTTTATAAGGTAACCAAAGTCAGTAATTTTGGCAAAAGCATCTTTGGCCTTTTCAATGGGTACCATGATTGTTTTTTCTAATGTTAAGTTGTTTTTTGTGTTGTTTTGTTCTTTAAGTAAACCTTACCCCTTAATGCGGGGCTCAAACTCATGATGATGAGATCAAGAGTTGCATGCTTACAAACTCAAACTGAGCCAGTCAGGTGCCCCTATATTAAGTTTAAATCTTAATTCCAGTGTAGTTAACATACAGTTAGTTTCAGGTGTACAAAATAGTGATTCAACACTTCTGTACATCGCCCTGTGCTCATCATGAAAAGTGCATTCCTTTATCCCTATCACCTGTTTCTCCCATCCTCCCACCCTCCTCCCTCCCGTGACCATCAGTGTGTTCTCTGGAGCTAAGAGTCTGTTTCCTGATTTCTCTCTCTCTGTTTCCTTGGCTTATTTGTTTTGTTTTTAAATTCCACATATTAGTGAAATCATATGGTATTTATCTTTCTCTGACTAGTTTATTTCATTTAGCATAATACTCTTTAGCTCCACCCATGACATTGTGAATGGCAAGATTTCATTCCTTTTTACAGTTAAGTAATATTCTATTGTATATATACACCACATCACCTTTATCCATTCATTAGTTGATGGACATTTGTGCAGTTTCTATAATTTGGCTATTGTAAATAATGCTGCTATAAATATAGGGGTGCATGTATCCCTTTGAATTAGTGTTTTGTGGCACTATTGTTTTGGTCAGGCCAAGCAGAGGCCTTGGTGCTGATTGGGGATGGGGCCTGAGTCTTAGTTACTGATTTTATTTTTAATAAGTCTACCTTTGTTTGTTACATTGGTTCCCCAATTCAAAAAAAAAGTAACTATGATCATTTCGTATACACCCAAAGTAATGCAGGGGCATATCAGGCTTTCATTATTATATGATAACAAAAGCTAGAATTGAATTAAACCTACCCAAACAGAAATCAAGCTTTTAACTTACTCATCAAGCAAGTTAGGTCACTCAATAACCAAATTAAAAAAAAAAAGTTGCGCAGATATTTTCTTTAATACTGTCAAAAGAAGACCATTTCTTTAAAATATTCACTATTTCCTTTGACTTATTTATACATATATAAAATTGTGTGTGTGTGTGTATGTGTGTGTACATGGACTTTTATTCTACTATATTGATACTCTCAGATTCTTTTCCAATTGCCGCTTTCTGTGTGAGAAGGTATGATATGAATCAAGCAGTGTGCTGATTGTAATTAATGCATCTGTAATTAATGTATTCCAACGGGTTGGTGTAAGACCCAGGTCCACGGCAGGAAACCAATCCCCTAGGAAAATGTGTTGGACAAACATGTCACCGAATTTAATTGGAAAAGGCTTTGTTTTAGAAACCAATGTTCCAGAAAATGCCAAATTAAATGGACAATTACTGTCGATTGCCTTGGAGATAGCTTTACAATTTAGGCAAAAGAACCAAAGAACAACTTGTTCTTTACAGAGAAAGTATCTGATGTGTCTTCAGTTATACACAAATGCCATTAACAACCCCAGACAAAAATATAAAAGATCTGAATTGCATGGTAGAGTTAAGGCAAGTAATCTGAGAAATACGAAGACAGAAGTCTAGCTTGAGTAAACCAACCCCTTATCTTCTAATGTATTTACATCTGGAAAGATAGGAACTCTTCCTTTTCAAATAATCAGAAATAGTCAAGCAGACATAATTGCTCTGGATAATGGTATCATTTTTCATTCAAAATTTCTTTCCAGCTCCACAACTGTATCCACACACAACTGGGAAACAAGTTTCCATCAAAGACTGACGGCTCAGCTGAGTGCGCCAATCACAGGGCCCTGTATGAACGTATGGACTTACTGATTCTTGTGAAGAGACAGTTTCCTGTCATGTTCAAGGGTAAAATGGGCAGAATAGTTTGAGATCATCTACTTGTCATGTGCAATCTTCAGATCTCTCTTTCCCTCCGAAGCTCCTAACAGACTGATCTATGCCTCCCCTCTCTGCTATATTTAATTACATGTTAGTGTATAGTATCATAGTTAAAATTTTGTATGCACTTTATCTTCACCAACACATACATCAAGTTAGAAACTTCTTTCTTCCTTCTTTAAATATCACATGCAATAAAAAGTGTTGGCTACCCATATCATACTACAAGTACAATCAGCACAGATAGACCAGAATAAAATGAGAAACGGGGAAGGTGAATTCCTACAAAATCAATAAAGGAAAGCATTCCCTTTATCAAGGAAGAAGAAACATCATACGAGGACAAATACACTGGAGAAAGGAATATGTTGAATATACTTCAAAGCATAGGGAAAAAGGTGACTGAAATCATATACCACAGAACTAGAATCTAGAGAATTCTAGATCTCTAGCAAAGAGAAGACTTGAGCCTTGTAAATGGCTGCAGGAACTCTACAGAATAATGGCTTCACCCTCTCCTGGGCCCTCCAAACTCTACAAAGCACATGTCATTGACAAACTGAAGACCACAACCATACAATCTAAGGTTTTTGGAAAATGTAATTATGGCTTTTCCTCTCATTGAAGGGGAACTTAGAAGGGAGTGGCTGTGATATTGGGTTGACAACTGACAATCACAGACAACTCTTTGGCCTCAAATCAGATGGGTTAAAAAACTTCCATAAATAGGGAAAGAGTGAAAAGAGACAAACTTTAGAAACTAAACTGAGATGAACAGGATTTATACCCCCTAAAATAGCCAAGAAGTCATTATGTAAAGAAGTAATGTAAAACTTAATAGAAGCATTTAATGTTTGGAGGAGCAAACAGGAGCAACTGGAAAATAGAGTTGAAAGGAAGCATTAAAGAATTAACAAAATCTCACAAAATGGAAGGGAAAAGAGAATTCAGGTGTATGTAGGATCAATATTGTATTAAACTTAAAATCAAATTGTGGGGCAAGTAGGGCTATAACAGGGATAGATTATGTTGAATTTAAAGAGGTGTTGTTTGTGTTCAATCAGACTGAGTTTGGAGAATTTCATATAGGGAGGACCAAGGAGTGAAGACATTTTCCTTTCACACAGTGTAGAAAGATGTTAGCTTGTGATTAGGAAACACACACACACACACACACACACACTCTCAAAGAACGAGCATTTCAAAATACACCCCCAAACTCAAAGTCAAGGTGAAGTAATTAGGGATACAAAAATTCCTGCACAAAACAAAGTGAGAATATGGAAGGCATTTTTTTGGAGGGGGGCTATAAAAGTGGGAATAGAAAGAACCATAAATTTACCTTCATGAAATTCCAACTATATACAGTGGTTCTGTAAGGCTATGGCAGATATTTAACAAATAAATATCTCTATTTTTATGGAGATAAAAATCTCTATTTTACAGACAGAAAAGAGAGAAAGGTAGTACAGATCCACAGGGACGTCCTGATAAGCACAACACATGGGGGTGGGGGGGCTATTTGCTCTTCCCTCCTAGATCTGTTTTTAATTAAGTTCTTCGTACTACCGAATTATCAAATTAAGCAGACGTTGTTCTGCTGTTATATCATTTTTAAACATGACTTTCTTTGTATCCATACATTTGTTCTGCAGTTTCCCAATTCAAATTATTTGAATCGGTGTTCCTCAAACAGCTACACATCTTTTTCCAATTTTTACTTGTTATTAGTAATGATAAAACAACGAATGAGTTAACAGAGTGAGAGCAAATGAAGAGTTAGTCTCAAGTCCTCCTAAAGGCACTGGTTATTCTCATGTTTTAATATAAATGGTTTTACTTTATTTTTTTGGTTTTGTTCTTGCAGCTTCTTCCCTGACTCCCTTGCTAGTATTTATACAGGAACATCTAAGTTGTTTGCCTTCAGAATGGCTCTTACTTACTTCTCTTCTGTGTGGGAAGAACACAGTACTCACATTTTTCTATTCATACAGTTTTATGTATTGGCCATTATCAAGTTTGATGCCATTCTCATTTTTTTCGTGAGCTGTGTCTAAATCATCTGAATGTGGACCCTGTTCTCCACTACTTTCTTCTCCCAACTTAGACTCCCGTGACTCAGCAGCTGACTTAGAACGGGAAATTGTTTAGGGCATTCAGGAAAACCTTTCACGATTGAAGATTCTCTCTCTGTACACAGAGCCTGTGACCAGATCAAAGCAGAGAGAAATTAGCAATCCTGTCTAGACAGTTTGGTACTTGACTCTTTCCCGGGCTGTGGTGTCCTCTATAATTTCGTTAGTTTTTTTTGACAGGCAGAACACATTTTGCTACGTGAACACGTTCCCATGGACACTCTGTGCAGGTACAGGTGCAGGCAGATGGGCTTTGGGCTGGGTAGGAACAAGTAGTGTGTTTAATTAAAGTAGCATGGGCTGTGAAGAGGGAAATTAGCTCACGGATCATTTTAATAACCTGATAAATCTAAAATTACACACACAGCAGGTTGAGGGGATTTATAAAGATGGCCAAAGATTTTATATACCATGTAGTCGGTGGGTTTCCTATGGATACAGTTGGATTAAAATATTATGCATTGTGTGAAGAAAATAGCCAAATCTTGAAAATTTAAGCTAGAAGTGAGGTTCTAAGAAATTTGTTTCAGGAAAAATCTCTAGAGGAAGTTGAGGATATCCTTGTTCTTGATCCATATGTCCGTTAAATGTTAACACTGCAGGTCCAAATACTACATTCATGTAAATGCTTCTGTGTATGAGAAACATTTAAACTGCAGTCATTAAAACTGGTGGCATAAGCTCTTTATTTTTAATATCTCAAAAACAAATAGAATATCCATTATTCGTTCCTTATTCACTATTGAATTATGTTCATTTATTTATTATGTTCAACTATACCAGGCAATTGGCAACATGTTGTAAACATTTTTTTAATTCATGAGAATGAACAATTTATACATATATTGGTAATTTGCACTTTTTTCCCTAAGAATTGTCTGTTTATGTGCACAGAGTGGTAGGATGTTTCTTATTAATCTGTGTGACTTTCCACATGTGTAGCCTTTATCCGTGATATTGGTCCAAAGAATTTTTTCAGACTGATATTTGTTTTAGTAATTATGCAATATTTGTTATCTTTTTATTCTAAAATACCCATCACTAGTAATAGTCCTTTTCATGTTTAAGAAGTTTTCTCCTCTGTGTATCAGTCCTGGTCTCTCTTCTTCCACTTTTTAAAATTCTCCTTTGTTTTTCTATATTTTAAATGTTCATATATACGCTATTAAGAGCAAAGTTGACTTATATTATTTGCAAACTGCCACTTTTTTCCAAGATCACATGTAGAAAAATTAACTCCATAATCTTAGATTTTTAGATTTTGTATTTATTTGTTTTTTTGTTTATTGATTTTCAGTAGGCTGCATGCCCGGCATGGAGCCCAATGCAGGGCTTGAACTCAGGACCCTGAGATCAAGACCTCAGTTGAGATCAAGAGTCAGACTCTCAACTGACTGAGCCACCCAGGTGCCCTGAGATTTTATATATTAATACAAAAAGAAAAAAAATCATTTGTTCCACTTATTATTCTTCTTGTTTTGAAGACCAAGCATCCTGGCCCTCTGTGGAAGTTTACATGTAATCTCTACTTTCCTTTACATATTATTCTTTTTGTTTTAATGCTAGAAGTGAAACAATGCTGTTAACTTTTTCTTTTGTAAAGACACAGGACCATCATACAGCTTTAGCTAGCTAACCTGGTTTTCAGCTTTAGATCAGGATTATTCACAACTACGTAATGGAAATAAAAATATTGAAAGGTGAATACTGAAAATTCCTACTCCTTTCCGTATCTGCATGCATCGTCTTCCGAGCTTCTGACTGGGATCATTTACAAGAGACCGAATTGGAGATGTGCCGGTGAGGAGCAGAAGAAAAGAGTGGTGAATAGTTGGGTGGGAGGAAGATCAGAGGCGGGCAGGGCAGAGACAGTTTAGGGAACAGAAGTGTGAATGAGATGATAAAACATTTGGGAAATTTTCTGCTGTGTTGTTTGTCACATTTCATGCCTTGCAGCCTGTTCAAAGATTTGCACAGTCGGTGGAGGAAGTAGCTGGCCTGGTTCCCACTGAGCACAGAATTGAGAAGGCTGCTTGTTACATCACCAACACATTCAGTACCTGAGACAGAACTCCGTCATGTTCATAAGCTCTTCTCATTATTATTAGACATTCAGATTTTATCTCATAAATAATAGTGCAATAAACATATTTATGAATAAAGTTTTTTCTTTTATTTTAGGATAAATAAGATTAGTACTTTCTCCCATTCTTTTTAAAAAAGATTTATTGATTTATTTATTTTAGAGAAAGGGAGAATGAGAGGCGGGGGGGAGGGGAGAGGGGGGAGAGAGAATCCTGAAGCAGACTCCTCACTGAGGGTGGAGCCTGACTTGGGGCTCAATCTCATGACCCAGAGATCATGACCTGAGCTGAAACCAAGAGTCAGAGGCTTAACCAACTGAGCCACCAGGCTCCCCTCACATTCTTATAATACGTTTTCCAACTACTGGTCTAAACAGTTTACACTTTGTTGCATTAATGACTTCCAGAAAGAAGTACTATTTACACTACCAACAGTGATACATGAATATAAGAATTTCAGTAAAATCTAGAAAAGCAGAAAAATATTGTTAGTATAGATAGGCAAATAGTTTTGTTATTATTTTACATTTTTATTTGTTTAATGGGTGTTTTGTTTTTCTTTCATCTGTGTCCTCCTAATTTAAACTCTGCTTGTTAAATATATTTTGCTGTATTTGATACTACTTGTATCTCCTCTTATGGAAATAGTCATTTAAAGTCATATGCCAAAAAATTTTTTTAATTTAAAAATTAAAAAAATAAATTCATGTGCCTATTTAACTTATTTATATTTTAATCACTTAACTTGAAATAAAATATAAGAGAATAAATATTTCTCAATTATAATTCCTACAAACATTTACCTTAATATAGTCTTCTTTAGATCACATTAGGCATGTCATTCACATTAAAATAATATCTTATTTGTTTATAGATGTATCTATTGTTCATTTCCCTTGAGTATATTTTATCTCAAGTATGTAAAATTGTATACAATATTACTTTTAGAAAGTCAGGCATATCTACCTTACCCTGAAGAAAAGCTGGCTCCGTACTTCCCAGTAAATAATTACACTCAGGTTTGATTCCGTTGGAACATCCATGGCCTCCTGGGGAAGCATTAGGACCCGGTGGTAACTTGATGTCCCCTTTGTGATTCTGCAAAAGCCACACCCAGTAACAGCTGGGTCTTTTCTCAGTTCCACTGAGTGGCTTATTTACCTAGAGGAGGAGAAAGAAATAGAGATTGTGGTCAAAAAAATCACTATGGTATTAGAACAGGGAGGAGAAGGAGGGAGTATAGGTTCTTAAGGAGTGAAACAGAACAATGAGAATAGGTGGCCTCAAGGTAGAGTCATTTTCGTGGGGTCTTTCGAGAGTGATAGGTTTGTCTACATCTATGGGGGTTTTGGCCATCACTGTATTTTTCCCTCAGCACATGAGAGGTAGGAATGAAGTCTTTCCCTCTCTCTGGAAGGAAATCCCAAGGTACTTCCTCTTGGGACTGAGTTCAGACTCACAAGTTGCTATTGTGTGTTTTAAGACTGTTTTGTTTGCTTGTTCGCTTGCTGTTAAATCTACTTCATTTTAACAGCACATCACTTCTGACACAAGCAACTTAATACATCTTTTCCGGTGCCTTGGGGCAACTTTCTCCCCCGGGTGCACCAAATGTTACTGGACCATCATTCTAGGGATGCAACAGCTCTTTGAAGATTTAATGTTATCAAAATTTCATTTTGTAACTGACTATGAGCTATCTTATAAGCGATTATAGGCTTTGTTTCTGTTTTCTTCAACATTTTTCTCTTGCCAAGAAAACCTCTCGCCTGTTTTTAGCATCTTATTTCACCCATCTTATTTTGTATAAGTTATTTGCATGTCTGTCCACATCTTTGGTGAACCTTAATAGAATTTTTCTGATACTCCTGAGACCACATAAAAGGCATCTCATTTTTTATGATGATCTCTATGGCTAAAGTAATCTCCATGCCTAGAAATCATATCAACCAGGTCATATTCTATAATAAGCTTTCTTAGTTTTTCAATTCTTCCAACATAAATCCACAGTCATATGGATGTGTAGCAATTTCACACTGCCCCGACATTAATCAATCCATTCCAAGGCTAGCGATGGATGGATGGTGAAGTTTAATGGCACCCTTTACTCCCCCAGTAAGTGGTAGATGAAAGAGTGACAGGCCTTAGCAGTAGAAAGCATTGATTTTTGTTTGTTTGTTTTCCACCTAGTGAACTTTCCCATGCACAGAGCCCAAATTTATTCTCTTTAGAGAGATTTTCCTACAGATAGATACACTGGGCTAGAAAAAACGTGATCCCATTCAAACCCTGCACACATATGCATGCACACACACGTACACACATAGAACACACACATTTTTAAATTTTTATTTTGATACTGATATTTCAATGTGGGGATACTGTTTGAGTGGATACGCCCATCTGCCTAAGTATTCCTGTCCCACTGTGGAAATGGCTTATTGCTACACAAACCTTTCATATCATTGAGTCTTGGCTCTGCACGTTGACCCTATAGCCAAAGCCCAGAATTCTAATCTTGCCTGTCAATCACTTTTGCGGTGACTTGGGGCAAATCATTAACTGTCTTTGTATTGCTTGGAAAAATATGAATTTCCGGTGACAGGTAATGACTCTGCCACAGTAGGATTACTTAGCAGGAATGCTTCTAAGCCTCAGTGTCTTCCTAGCCCTTAAAAGGAGATAAAGATATTGTTAACAATTAAATAAGGAGGCCATCAGACTTAGGTACTCTCATGCTCTAGTGGTCTATGTGGGCAAACCAAATCTAGTCCTATAAATGTACACAAAAGGTCATACAATTGAAACTTTGTGACAACCAATTACAAACGGTTAACTTGGCTTCAAGTAACAGCCAATAGGTAATGTCCTTGCTTTGCTGCCTTTTCTCTATAAAAGTCTCCCCCCAGCTCCTGACCAATTCCGGCGTGGCCCAATTCAAATCCATCTTTGCTCAAATATGCTCTTAAACATTTTAATATGTTCAGTTTACATTTTAGCAGTCCCCAACGTGCAAGTGAGTGTGAGAGCCCCACACAAAGTCGTCACCTAGTAAATGCAAGTCCTGTAACATAACACACACACACACACACGCACACACGCTCATGCACACACACACACACACACATGCACACTTTAAAATACCAAAATATCCCACAAGGCTAGGTGGGTCTGTTCACACAGGCAAAATGCAGTGATGACATTTAGAATAATATCTAAAAATGTGTAAACCTCGAATATGATATCCTTACCCCTGTAAGACTTAGTTCTACCGGAATATAATAATTTTTAAAATTGTAACTTAATCCAATTTCTCTGTTTCTAAAATAAACCCTTGCTACTTTCCAATTTTGGCTTTGGGAGGTAATCTGAAATCGTTTTACTTAAACTGCAGTCAGGGACGCAGACTCATCCAGATATCTTCTGATCGTGCCCAGAGGGATGTCAGCATCAGCTCTGCTGCTGGATGGGGGCCTTCATTTCCTAGAGTAATATTCCTTATTTCATGCAACTCACTCTGCCTGATGCCCATGTTCTCGGACCTGGTGCTGTTGGATGGAAATCAATGCTGCTGGTACATGGAGTTGGCATGAGGGGATCTGATTTATTTTTTCTGTATTTATTCCTAACAACAGATTACAAATGGTTTATACTTTATAATTATGTCAACACTCACTGCTGGATGTTTTGAAATATTTTTATCAGCTGCACTGTGGCCTTTGTCAATGTTCTTTCCTGGGGAAGCTATCAGGCATTTAATGTGTTTGTCACACATTGCATGCTTTAAAATTATTAACCAAGACTTTTTTTTTTTAAGATTTTATTTATTTGTCAGAGAGAGAGAAAGAGCATGCACAAGCAGGGGGAGAAGCAGGCTGCCCACTGAGGGACTCGATCCCAGGACCCTGAGATCATGACCTGAGCTGAAGGCAGACACTTAACTGACTGAGCCACCCAGGCGTCCCTAACTAAAGCTTTCCAGGAGAGCATAATGTGCTCTGATTAGCTTAAGCTAATAATGAAAGCAAAAACAAAAACAAGAAAAAGAACCACAGAAATGCTCATGGTCTTCAGAATAAAATGAGTTTTCTTAAGTAAATTTGAAAAATATTTTTATGTTAATCCTTTAAAGTTATAAATAGTTATCGTGGTAAATTATGGAGACATCTCATTAATTCTAGGGTTTGTTAAAAAATAGTCATAATAAATCTAAAAGGCATAAAATGATTTATACATTATTGCTTGAAATTTTTATTGCATAATTGAAATTCCGTGTCAGCCCCAGCATACTTTTAAAATTTCTGTTAACATGTAGACATATAGAGTCCTGAGTGGCTCAGTCGGTTAAGCTCCTGACTTTTGATTTTGCCTCAGGTCATGATCTCAGGGTCATGAGGTCAAGCCCCGCATGGGGCTCAGCTCCAGCTGTGGTGCTTGCCTAAGATTCTCTCCCCGTCTCCCTCTGCCCCTTTCCCCACTAAAAAAAATTAAAATTTCTGTTAAAATAGAAAGACTTATCAGAAAGTCTTTTTTTTTAATGTCTTCTCACTATGTGTTTACTGGTTCTTTTACTTCAGGTTAACTTTCACAGATTTCCAGTTTTTGTTATTAGAGACAAAAGCAGATCAGATATAAAATATTATGAGGTAACAGCATTTTAATAAAACCACTAGTCTTGATACAGAGTTACGCAATAAAGTTCTGCTGTTCAGACGATCACCGTACCTACAATTTGAATGGCATTTTAAATTTAAATAGTCCCATGAAGACATTTGTATTCATAATATAGAATCTCATAAAAGAGTGAAGGAAGACCTTTTCATCCATAATTTAAGAAAAAAATGGGGGGAAAATGAGTGATTTTCTCATACTTCCTTTCATAATCCCTGTGTTGCAATTAAGTTCAGGGAGTAGAAAAGGGGAGAATTTTTAGCCAGTACTTGAGAAAAATTTGAAGTTCTTTCTTCAAATACTAATCAAGTTGTCTTTGATTACCCTGGGAGTGTTCTGTTTTGTTTTTTTTTTAAAAACATATCTGTAGTGCTTCACGTTGATTGCATTCACTCTCAATGCACTGAATTATAGTATTTGCTTTTTTAGGGGAGACGTTACATTTTCATTTAGATTTCAAATTGTTGGAGTAGCCTTATAATGATTTTGACACAGACTCTCAATAAATATTTATTGTTTTTTATATTTCTTTAATACAGTCTCATAAGTTCACTAATCTCTCAAATATTTCATGCATTGGGGAATTCAAAACTGTTTTGCCTTCATTTGTGTTGAAAACATGATATTACAATTTTTAATGGAGCAGGACCAGAACAAGTATGAACTACCAATGCAGTGGGGGGGCAAGAATTATATTATACAGGATCCTTACACACAATCTGCTAGAATTAAAGTAGTTTCTCCTGCAAAACTCAGTAATAATTAATTAATTCAGAGTACAGCAATAATTAAATGTCATTTTTCATCTCCCTGTCTGAATGTCAGTGATTAAATAGGGTTCTAACTCTCAAAAATGTTAAAAGTTAATGAAAGGTAGTACTTTTATTTACTAAGGGATCCAACTATTTGAGCTAATAATTACACTTCTGAGAATTTATCCTGAATAATAGAGAATCTCAAAAGGAGTTTTTAAGACTCTTCATTGCAACATTCTCTTATAACAGTAAAACAAATTGTACCTTATGAATATTATAGGTGGATTTTCAACATCTATCCTAAAAAATAAATTAGCAAGACAGAAGTAGAACCCTTTGTGACACTGTGGAGTTCATACTCCGTTTACTGTTGGCCTGTGGACTTATTTTATGTGAACAATATATTATACATAAGCCACTATTATTTGGGTTTTCTGTTAGATGACCTGAAACAAATTCCTTTTACTATGGAGAATTTAAGAAACACTGGAGGTGGTAAGAATTCCTTGAGAAATAGTCCGTTGTTTTCCGACATCTGAGACAACCCAACCCTCCCCTCCCCGCCCTCCCCAGCAATGACATTACAATCAAGACCAATGGTACGAATTAAGATATGATTAACATCCTCTGACCTTTGAGAATTTTCACGTGATATACAGCGATGCATTTGTATAACAAACTGAAGGCTTCAGAGAGGAGGGGGGTGGGGGAATGCGATAGGCTGGTGATGGGTAGTAAGGAGGGCACATATTGCATGGTGCACTGGGTGTTATACGCAAGTAATGAATCATGGAACTTTACACCAAAAACTAGGGATGTACTGTATGGTGACTAACATAATATAATAAAAAATTATTTAAAAAAAGAATTTCATAGACTGATTTTTATAATAGATTCTTGGAAATGAAATTGTGTCATATATTAACATCATCTAGCGGGGAAAATGGTTTTCCGAAAGAGCTGAGGTTATTTTATTATCTTCCATCATAAGCATGAAGGACGCTGCTGCCATGTGCTATAGTTACTGTTCTCAAAATAATTCTACTCTAGTGAACTCCCCACAGTCAGTCCACATGTCTCATAAAAACACACAAATGGTGTCAAAGGTGATGCAATGAGCTTCTAGTCAGAGATTTTTAGACAACAGCCAAATAAGGTCTTTTTATTTTTTTAATTTTTTAAAAATATTTTATTTATTTATTTTTGAGCGAGAACACACAAGCAGGAGGGGGGAGGGGCAGAGGGAGAAGAAGACTCCCCGCTGAGCAGGGAGCCCAACACGGTACTCAATCCTAGGACCCCAAGATCATGACCTGAGCAGAAGGCAGATGTTTAAGCCACTGAGCCACCCAGGCACCCAGTAAAGTCTTTTTAATGTGAACTTTGACAGTGATTTTTGTCTTTGTTTTGAAAGTGTGTGCAATGCTGCATACAGACCGCCATCCTTCACTTGCAAGGTTCTCATATTGAAAACATGCAAAAAAAAAGTCAACATAATGGCAAAATGTAAAGTATAAAAAAATATAGTTGCCAAGTACCTGCCATGTGTAAATCTTGTAATAGATGCTTCGGAATTTATTACTAAAGTTATAATGAATTTATGTTGTGCTATATTTTCATAGTGTGTGTGTGTGGTAGTATGTTTAGTCTTTCATGTATGAAGCTAAAATCCTTTACAATCTCTACTAGCTAATAAGGAGACGACATAAACTTCCCTTTGGGGGGATCCACGCCACCTTTCTTCTCTCGCTCAAATTCCACCCACCCCCACTTGCCATTGCTTCAAACGAATGAGTCAAAATCCAGGGCAAAATGCTGCACCTTAAAGGAGGAGATATTGTAAGATTTGAAGATTCTGATGGTGGAAAATTTCAATGATTGCAAAAATCAGCGTGTATTGCATGCGTTCCTCTATTCTCCACCCCCTCCCCTCATTCTTGGCATCTTTAGTCAAGGAGAGGAGCCCATTCTACAGGTAAGAAAAGACTCAACACTTAATACCGCTCTCTCTATTCTTTCCACATTCACACACTGTGTACACATAAATTACTTCTCCTCAAATAAAAATACAATTTAAATAACCTCAACAAAAATTTAAAAATTAGCGCTACCCTATGCACAGAAATAGTAGTGCCCAGATTCTTTCCCTGATTTGAGAAAACCTTCAGTCTCCATCCTAAGACAGCTAGCATCAAGGTATGGAGGCCAATATTCTCTCTCCTCCTCTCCCATCTTCTGTCCCCCCAACCTTCCCTCCCTCCTAGCTCCTTCCTGTATGTATGGAGATACAGTAGGACCAGGCCGTAGAGGCCTAACTAAGGGTGGATAAAAGAATCTAATGCAGTTTAGTCTACTAGATTGAACTACGGGTTCTTAAAGCCAACGTCCTGGGTAACAACAGAGGGGTGTCTTGCTTTCCCTGTTGAGGTTCTATGCACATACTCTCCCCAGGAGCTGTGTGGGAAGCAACGAAGGATCAGGGACAGAATTTGGTTTTCTGTGGTTCACTGGCCAGAATGCTGTTACGAAATTTCATCTAACATGTTCCTATTGCCTTCCTTTGATTAGAGCCCATATAGATTAGCTTTGGAATCCATCACGCATCTACGCAATGCCCTGGTCTCCTTCCTCATGTCATAGACAGCTTTCCACGTCTCTTCTATTTATTTTCTAGGCAAAATTTGCTCTTGGATGGCGCCACTTAGCGTAATGTCCATGGACCTGATTGCAAATACCAAGCAGGATTTGGCATATTTAAATACTTTCTAAAACTTTGCATATGTCTATGTTAATTTAGGGTAAGTAGGGGTAGAGTCAAAAGATTTCATCAATCTTTAAAAGGATATCATATTTCTCTACCTTTTATTTTAAAATTTTTCCCTACTAAACATGTAGTAATACAGTAATAATGATCGTGGCGATATAATATACTCATAATCACAGTCATTCACTGAGGCAGGGTGCTGAGTGCTTTACATAAAGTCTCATTTGATTCTTACAAGAAAGCCGGAAGTAGGATTAATGGTCCCCATTGAAACGAGGAAGAATCTGAAGCTGAAAAGTGAAGGAACCTTCTTAAAGTATCACATTAAGTGGGGGTGATGATGATTATACACAGGCCGGACAGACTCCAGTGCCCATATTCTGAACACACTACACCACATAGAGGTGCCTAGGTGGCTCGGTCAGTTGAGCGCCCGACTTTTGATTTCAGCTAAGTCATAATCTCAGGGTCGTGGGATAGAGCCCTGCGTCAGGCTCTGAGCTCAGCAAGAAGTCTACTTGAGCTTCTCTCTCCCCCTCTTCCTGCCCCTCCCCCACCTCTCTTAAATAAGTAAATAAATCTTAAAAAAACCCACACTACACCACATTGATATCACAGGCAAAATGACTGAGTGGATAGCCTCTTTCAGGATAGGTAATAATAGTAAGCATAGCATATGTCTATACTTTATGCTAAGGAAAAACATTTCTAATTGAGTTTATCAGTAAATGGGGAGATAGTCTCTCCTTAGAACAGAAAACTATTTCACTCAACACCCCCCCTTAAATTATAACAAATAGGCTACATGGCTAAATGTCAGTGTGATTCCAGGCTAAATCAGGGTCTTATTCTTTTTTGTCTTGGAAAAAATAAAATATTTTAAAACAAAGCCTTTTTATTAGGAAGCAGTGAAAATGTATATAATAAAGTCTGAGCTCTTTAATTGTCCTATGTCCTGAAGCTGGTGCAAGGAGGTCAGCATTCCGGCCACCCTTCTCATACTGGCACAGGCAGACCACCGTGGACCAAGAGTTGTAAGAGCCAGGATCTACTTCTGGGTCAGCCGCAAGCCATATAGTATTGTATATGTCCACACAACGCTCCAGGCCTCATCCCCCTCAACGTACAGAAGGATAGCATTGCTTTTGTCTCTTACTTCACCGGTATGAGGCAATTTGACTCAGTTCCGTGCTCCTTGTTGCTAAAGTCTGATGGAATGTATTGTCAGGCTACCACGTCACCACTTTTATTCAATTACCACTTAATACAACATCAGATTTGCAAGGAATTTAGTTTTTGCTGCTTCTTGAATTAAACACAAGCCTACATTAACTGTGCATAATTTCCCTCTTAAATTATCTTCTTTTCCTTATCAACTCTAACAAGTGCAGAGGCACTTCACAGATTTAGCCTGATAGATGCCTTCCAAGTGAGTACTGACTGCCCTTCACAATTCTTCCCTTTCTCAAGGGTCAGCTTGAGACCCTTATGTAATAGACTTTTAAATAATTAAAAGTTTTAGTATGATTTCCTGTATGAATTGTGAAACCTAGTATCGTAACAATCTGTTTCCAGTCAAAAAAAATTATAAGACTAGCAAAGAACTCACTTAAATCTGTGCTGAGGTTGCAAACGTCATGTATAAATTTGGTCACTGTAATGGAGAAACCATTCTATCAAAGATAAAATAACTTACCATGCTATTTTACTTTGGAGTGCCTCAATAGTTCATCAACTATGGAAACAACCATTATGACAGAATATTGTGAACTTATTTTCAAACAGCAGAAAGGAATCTTAGGAATGTCAAGAAACGTCGCAATGCGCGCAGCAATCCTTTAGAGGCTGCACGTGAATTTGCTGGAAAACGGTAAGATCTGAAAACGTGGCCTCTTGCTCTCATTAAGCTATGTCTTGTGGTCGGTAAGCTGCCACAGTGTCTAAAACCTGTATCTGTGTAAGCGTATGACTTCTTGTGAGCTTCCATCTGCTCCATTCATTTCTGTACAATATGCTTATTACTAATCTTTTCACAGTACTATGATAGACACAGTAGGGCATGCCCTGTGGTGTATTCGGGGACAGCTAGTGATCACGGGATTGATTAAGAAACTAACGACTTTTAATAATATGAAGTAGAAGAGAAGGAAGAAATTGAAAAAAATATCATTGAGTGGTGAATAAATGACAAAAATGTGTTGACTATTTCTGTTTTAAATATATGGCTCTTCTAGCTCTTAAAACCATTATCCATTGGTTTTAGGAAACAAACACAGGAGTAAATAACAAGAGCAAATTTCCTACTTAGCAGCATTTATTAAGGACCTCTTGTCAAACCCCGTGCAGGCAATAATAGTATTAGTGGCTTAAGCATTAATGATCTATCTGCAGTGGAGACAGAGGAAGCTTCATTTTTTTTTTCTTTCTTTTCTTTAATAAGATTTTATTTATTTATTTGTCAGAGAGAGAGAGAGTACAAGCAGGAGGGGTAAAGGGAGAGGGAGAAGCAGGCTCCCCGCTGAGCAGGGAGCCCAATACGGGACTCGATCCCAGGACCCCAGGAGCGGAAGGCAGACCCTTAACTGACTGAGCCATCCAGGCATCCCACCTTCATTTCTGACATGACTCTGCAAAGCCCACAAACGTTCTGTTCTACCTGCTTACAATATCGAGTTTTTAGTATATCCATCACTTGAAATATCTCACTTAATCTTATAAAGAGCAAGAGTACCCAGCTAGGATCACAAATGGTGAGGGCAGGACCTGAAATGACATGAAGTGATTTTGTCCTTTGAGATGAGGGTCAGGACAAGATCTGATTCAGAGAGATTGGGTTATAAAAGGAAGTGTGATGGGGGCGCCTGGGTGGCGCAGTTGTTAAGCGTCTGCCTTCGGCTCAGGGCATGATCCCGGCATTCTGGGATCCAGCCCCACATCAGGCTCCTCCGCTGGGAGCCTGCTTCTCCCTCTCCCACTCCCCCTGCCTGTGTTCCCTCTCTCGCTGGCTGTCTCTCTCTCTCTGTCAAATAAATAAATAAAATCTTAAAAAAAAAAAAAAAGAAAGGAAGTGTGATAATAAAGGCAAATAAAGTGTCTTTTATCAGAGAATCAAATCGACCAGAGCCTTGGGACTGTTAATGTATCATTTATGTCAATCTCAAGGAGGAGAAAATTAGTAGAGAAAAAGGATATTAAAATATTCATGGCCAAATTTCCAGTGAATCTTTATCAAATCTCTCATTTGGGATGAGAGTTCATCTTACCTATGGGACATTATATAGTTTGCATTTAAATCCATTCAGCTAGCTATAAAGGCTTCCTGCAGACAATTTATCTCTCTGATATTTAAATAAACTAATGAGTCCTTTGACTTATACCTTCCTTAAAATAGATATGTCTTCACTGAGAAGTATATGCCCTAAATGCTATATATACTCTTCATTTGGAAATTGAAGCAAAATTGAAATCTGAATTATCTGAAGAAATAATTATAATATATATATTTATATATATATAATAAATAATGAACAAATAAATGATGTGTTTGATAGAAAAGTTCCAATTGGTGCAAAGAAAAATTACATTTGTATTAATTTTGTTATAAACATTCTCTATATTTTATATATTTTCAAATTTTATACATTTTTAATAACAGTATATTACATATAAAAATTATCTTAAGTAAAATATTAACTATTTTTTTGAGGGCTAAATACTTTCAGAGAGAATTTCTCCCACAAACCTCTTACTTTTTTTTTTAATGGGATTATTTTAGTTATAGTTTGCCAAATGATTGTATAGATGTGAGCATTTAAATCAATGTTTTTTTATAATAATTTTTTATTATATTAGTCACCATACAGTACATACCCAGTTTTTGATGCAATGTTCCATGATTCATTACTTGCGTATAACACCCAGTGCACCATGCAATATGTGCCCTCCTTAATACCCATCACCTGGCTAGCCCAATCCTCCACCACCACCCCCCCCGAAGCCCTCAGTTTGTTTCCCAGAGTCGATAGTCTCTCATGGAATCAACAGTTTTTGACCAGGGGTGATTTTGTGCCCTAGGAGATATCGGTAATGTCTGGAGATGGTTGCTGTTGCCACAACGCAGAGAAATGCCATTAGCATCCAGTGAGGGGAAGCTGAGAGTTCTCTAAATACTCTACAATGTGTAGGAGGGCCCTCCGTAACACAGTGCTATTCAGCCCCAAACGTCCATGGTGCCAGAGCTGAGAAGCCCTGATGCATGTGGGTCCTCGGGCTTCCCATCTGGCCTCCGAAACCCTTCAAGTCCTGAACAATTGTCGCACTGAAATATGAGGAAATAATTAAAATGCACAAGTCATTCAGTACGTGTGTTTCTAAGTAAAACAATCTCTAGCCCATGTGGCTGTCTTTGCCTACATGAAAAACATTTTCATATTATGAATGTCTAGAAAGCATATGAAGATAGGTGAACGTAGTAGCTTTGGGCTGGCGAATCAAGCCCCAGTTCCAAAAAACACTTTCCTGGGTCCAGCATCCGAAAGAAGCCTTAATGGACCCCAAATAGGGCCACACAGCTAATGATGTCAAGGTCCCCTGACAAGTTTGAGCAATAAAGTACTTTGAGTTAAAGCTAAAGAAAGTTTTTTTTTTTTTTAAGAAATTTCCTATCTAGAGCAAACTGATGAAAATACGAACATAGTCTCGAATTCTAACGCTTAATTTTGCTAAGTACAATGTTTCGACTTTGAAAGCCACTGTATTTTCTGGTTTTAATCTGCAATGAACGCTGATTAAAAAAGTAAAACCCAGTCAATTTGTAGGTGTGCATAAGTGTCCGGTTTCCCTCACTGGGGAAGAGCAGAGCGGGCAGGGGCGAGATGTCTGCCATCAGACTGCCTGAATGCAAATCCGTGCCCAGTCACACAGAAGTTAGGTCCACTTGGTCGGCATACGTTCACTCCAAAAGGGGTAGATAGTTATGTTTATCCTGAATGCAGTGTCCATTCCACACTATGCGGCCCACATTCAGCTCCCACTAAGTGTCAAGCATCGAGGAAGGGGGACAGGTCTGCGTCCCCACCGCTGATGCACGTTGTGTGCTGTGTGGGACCAAGCAGTGCTCTGGAAGCCCCCCACTGTCACAGAGGGCAGTGCTGTGGGTCAGGGGAACAGCTCCTTGTGAATTCAGAGACCAGGTTGGAATGCCATTTCCTCTGCTTACTAGGCGATGTCATCGTTGACATCATCCCACTCAGAAAAGTCAACTGAAACTGAAAACACTTACAGGTGTTTAAGTCAAAAACAGTAAGAATGAAGAGTTCCTAGTATTAATGGCAGCACTAGATTATAGCTTTTCAGAATCACATATAATCTCACAGATGATCATACATAACTTAAAAGAAAATGATCCTTCAGAAATTCACACCAAGACAGCATGCGACTGCAGGAGATTTAATCAATGGAGAGTTTCCTCACAGCCAAATCATCTTTGTATTATAAATCATAAAATAAAATATACACTGAAAAGCTTTACTTTGAAGCAAGGGCATAAGGTGTCAAGTCAGAGCTAAGGCACAAGTACCTGGGCTCCGGGATTTTAGTGGGGCCCTGGAAAAAGCCCGATCATAGGAAGAAAATGCAAGGTGTTGGAGGGGAAAAAGAAATTCCCCCGGAAAAACAGGAATCTGGTGCAAAATAAAGGCAGCCCAGAAGCCTAGATATCCAAAGGCCTTTGTCGTCCTGAGTTGGTGTGACTCTGCTTTATGAACTCACTCTGTCTTGGATCCTGGTTTGCACATCTATTCAGGGCAGGAGAGAGCGGGGAGGTACAACTCACACTCTCCTTCTTGGGGGGAGCCTCTAATGAAGGGCTGAACTCTGACGTGGGAAAAGGAAAATGATATTCTATGTCAACAACCAAGCAGGGCACGGGAAGGCAAGGCAGAGCCATAGGAATGGCCTTGGTTTTATGTGAGATGCACGGACCCACCTCCACTTCCAAGCCTACTCTTACCCACAAAATACACTCTTTATTTTTATTTTTTAAAGATTTTATTTATTTCAGAGAGAAAGAGAGAGAGAACGAGACTGGGGGGGGGAGAGGAAGGGGCAGAGAGAGAAGCAGGCTCCCGGCTGGGCAGGGAGCCCATTGTGGGGCTCGATCCCAGGACCCTGGGATCATGACCTGAGCAGACGCTTAACCGACTGAGCCACCCAGGTACCCCCAAAACACACTCTTTCGAAAGCCCCAGAAGGATGCTTGATGGGCACGGCTATTTTATCAATGGAGCTTAGAGACCATACGCTAAATGACTTTATCTAGATTAACATAGCTAGAACTTAATGCATCTGTCTGTCTGTCCGTCGAAATCTATACAGATGCACGTGCATGTACATATGTCATGCCTACAGACAGAGTGATAGCTTGAATGCTAAATGCTCTACTGATAAAACTCACAGCAAGTAGATTTAGAAAAAATGTAAAGGAGTGTTCACATTTTTTTCCAGAAGGTAAAGTATAGAGAAGTTTGCCTTCATGACACAGATTATCGTCAAACGCCTGATAGTAAGTGTTGTTATCATTACTAGGATGGCAGGTGCACGGTGGGTGCTGAAGAAATAGAAATGATAGTCAATTATTTCAACTGGACGTTTTCCTCAGTAGTAGAGAACGGTGAGCATTATGATGTAAGGAAGTAAATGAAGGATTGCCTGGAGGGGAGAGAGAGCATCGTTCTTAATTCTGTATGGTTTAGCTCTAGCAGCTGTCACCTCCCAGACAGGGTCTACACTGCTCCTCCCGGGAAAGGCAGCATCTTCCCTCCATGGGAAGTTGGCTTTGTTATCTATTTCCTGGCTGGCTATTGCTGAAAGCAGCAGGAATTATTTTTAATGGTACCTTATAAGGATGTACTTCTTGAATGAGTACAAAAGAGAATGGAATGAGTCGGTACGAGGTATGTTTACTTTTTTAGCATTATTATTTCAATAAAAAAATGTGACAGATGATTTAAGTCCAGTGTTAAAATGCCAAAGGGATTTTGGTAAAAGTTAATTATTTTTATCTCTTGCTTTGAGAAAGGGCACGGAAGTCTGGCGTGATTATTTATACTAATATAATAATTAAGTAGGATCATTAGTAAATTTGTTTTTCCACATAACTAAGCTATATAAATAACTGAAATTCACAATTTAAGTGCCAATTTTTTCTCTAAGCACTAATATAAGAGTTGTTTTCAACATTTAAAAAAAAAATCCATGGATCTTATTTTAGCTTTTTCTTTTGATAAACCAGTACAGCTATATTATAAGGTTATTATATAGGGCTGTGACTCATTAGTAAATATATTCTACTGAAGTGTTTAAGACAACTTACCACCACAAATTGTACATTTTCTTTTCTCTGTTTGTTTTCTTCTCTCCCTGCCCTCAGTTGGGGTTTTGGATCAGGGAATTTCCTAAAGTGGATACAGGTGTGCTCCTTTTGAGACAATCTTTAGGCACTGATTGAAACTGTCTCTATTACTAAAAGATGTAGAATTATTTTGATATTGAAATACCCACCATACACTGTGCGTATTAACATTGTAAGTTCAGGTGCACAATTTTAAATGCCCTCCTTAAAAATTGTGCCAATTACATTCTCTTTCTGATGCATGACAGTAAGCACCTCCTCATGTCCTCACCCGCCCTAAGTGTTATCATGGTTTAAACCTCTGATTATGGTTTATCGATGAGTTTCAGAAGAAGCTAACAAAATGAACTTTAATTTCTCAGATAAATTTTGAGTATTTATAGGTTGTCCCTCTTGGGAGTAAGGGACAAAAATATAAATTCTGAAATTGAACTGAAAAAATTTCTCACTATAATCAAAATGGAAATACTTCATTTCGCAAATACACATGGAGTCCTTACTTTGTTAGGTTTGAAATAAACACTGGTCTACATAGTAAAAAAGGCAGGTGAAATCCTACAGGCCTAAAATTTATGATGGGAGGTATAGATCTCCTTATACATCTTAAATTCTAACGGTGGGATGCATATAATAAACTAATAAATAGATTAATAATAACATTTATTACAGCTGTAGAAATATTTATTGAGTCCCTCTTAGAGATAAAACCCTGAACATAGCAGATAAAAATCTCTATCTAGCTTGCATTCTAGTAATAATTACATAACATATAAGTAAAATTTAAAAGCATATACGTGCTATGGAAATCAATTGACCAGAATAAAGGAATTATGTGTTGGATTGGGGTAGGGTTACTAGGACCATGCAGAGAATTGCTACAAGGTGTATCATAAATAGTAAACATGTGTAAGAAAGTGTCACAGCAGCTCAGACTTGAATGACAGGAGGGAGACATCTATTTGAAGATCATTGGGAGCAAGACCAGAAGAAGAAGAATATTTGTACAAAGTCTGTAAGGCAGAAACTACTTGCATGTTTGAAGTGGGAGAAGAGAAGGCAGATACACCAGATGCCTGCAGACCACTGAGTCACAGGTGCGCAGGGGAAGGCATAGGCCAGATCATGGGAGGCTATGGCAATGTGGGCGAGGCAGACACATATAAAAGGGTATAATCAGAATTATATTTATAATCATATAGTATATTCATCTCTGAAATCCGTATCTGTTGAATGCATTCCATATTTCTGAGTTTAACCATCTGCATCTGTAAGTTTGCATGTGTTTCTGAAACACCCACTAATAACATAAATAAAAGAGCGGGTACCAAGTTCACTTTAACACTTGCTTTCCCTGAGTTTTTCATAGGATTGGTTGATTTCTTTGGATCAGTGTTCCACATGAAACGTCACGAGCATACCCAATTGAGTTGTTCCACACAGGGTAGTCGAGGGGCATAAACATAAAGGCAGGGCCCTCATACATGGAATAAGGTGATGAAGATGCAGGTGTATCAGAGAAGGGGGGAAACACAAGAACAGAGAGCACGGCAGGTTACCGAAATGTCAAAACATCATGCCAAATAGTTGATAAACGTTCAGTCCAGTGATTGGGTGTGTTTGGAAGGGAAATGTATTTATATATAATCATTTTACTCTATTTCTGTAATGGCTATTTTATAATTTTTTGTAACTCTTATTTCACCAGAGTAGAATAAATAAATTCAGGCAATCTTGCATTCTCACCCATTCCTTATGTTTGTAACTAAGATCCAAAGGAGGCTTACAGTATACTACATCGTAAAGGAATAAGGAGAAGAGAAGGGTCTTCAGAGACATCTGTCCACACTCTCACATTCATGTGCATTGTCTAGGCTGGGTCCCATCCACAGCTCCCTTTAAATCCACTGATGTTCCAACATACCAACATACCAGCCTAGAAGCCCATGATTTATCCACGGTATAAGGAAGTCAGTTGGACATCAAGTTGCAAAGGGCTTCTTTACACGTCCCTTCCTTGAGGTACAGAAGTTGATTTAGCTGTTTGGTGTTGATGAAGAGGTATGCAATAAGAGACCAGGGTCTAAAAGTCACATACAATGTGAGAAAAAAAAATCAATTACTTATTAAAAAATATTTGCTTGTCACACCAATCGATAATATGGCAAGATGAAATCCTAGATAAGAACACAACATGGAAAAGATCTGCCATAAAAGCGAGCCACACTTGCAGAGAATTAAAATACTTACTCGTATATGTCATTTAAATGCTTGGCAAACTTCAGCCATAGAATAGAAGTATTTTTTTTATGTGCAGGAAGTTTAATTACAAAGAAGGGAAAATACTGAAATGCATCAAAGCCTTAGGATAAAGAATCACCAAAAATAATTACTAAATTAAAAAAATCAAATTGAAAATTAAAATTTTATTTATTTCAAGGTATAAGAAAATAAATCCTTTTTCCCCATTTGCCACACATTTTAGTGTAATATATTACAGTACTTTGAAAGAAATCTTACCAAAGACAATTTTAATTTGGTTCACCTCCGGTGGCAGCAAAATTTTGAGAAGAAAGCTAGGTATAGATTTGCTGGAAGGGGAATTTACTTTTATATCTAGGAAGTTGAATCTTTATAGACTTCTTTTTAAAGAACATTTGACTATAAAGATTTCTCGTTAGAAGAGAATGTTCTCATTTGATCTTTTACTCTTTTAGTTTGTGCTTCACAACAAACCAGTATTAAAAGTGTTTTGTATACAATCTAGTTTGATGTGTGTCTTTAATTTTATAAAAAATATTTCAAATCTGTAAAGGAGCTAATAAATAAATAAATAAATAAATAAATAAATAAATAAATATATGGGGGAAAGATATGAAGTTTCCTCTGAGAATAATTAATAATATAATTTAAAAGCTCAACAAGTGTTTTAAATCTGTTGAATCAAGTATAGAGAAATTGATCTCATATAATCACATGTATTTAGCAAATGACATGTTACTTTTATCATTACATTAAAATCCACATTTCACTATGCAAACCTTTCTGTACTAACTTCAAATTTTTCTACAAAATAAAATTGTCCTAAACATTGACTTCCTAACTAGATACTACAATTCCTTCATATATGACTCTGTTCCTGAAAGGGAACACAGGGCATAAATCTGATAAAAATTAAATTCAAGATATCAGATCAACTCCATGTAAAGATGTCAGTTCTTTTCAACTTGATCTATAGACTGCAATTCCAATCAAAATCCATGTCATTTTGTCATCATCAACAAACTGATTCTAAAGTTGATATGAGGGGCGCCTGGGTGGTTCAATTGGTTAAGCATCTGCCTCCAGCTCAGGTGATGATCTCAGGGTCCTGGGATCAAGCCCCATGTCGGGCTCCCTGCTCAGTGTGGAGCCTGCTTCTCCTTCTCCCTCTGCCCCTCTCCCTTCCCCACTAGTGCTCTCTCTTTCTCTCTCTCACACACTCACTTTCTCTCTCTGAAATAAATAAAATCTTAAAAAAAAATAAAGTTGATATGAAAAGGCAAAAGACCTGGAATAGCCGACATACCATTAAAGAAGAACAAAGTTGAAGGACTGACACTACCTAACTTCAAGACTTATTATAAAGCTACAGAAATCAAAACTGTGTGGTATTGGCAAAAGAGTAGAAAAATAGATTAATGGAACAGAGTAGAGAGCCACAGAAAGACTCACACAAATATAGTCAATTGGTCTTTATCAAAGGAATGAACATAATTGGGTGGAAAAGAGTCAGTCTTTTCAACAGAAGGTGTTGGAACAACTACACATCCACATGCTTACACCTGTCACAGAAAATAAAACAAAATGGATCATAAGCCTCAATGAAGAATCCAAAACTATAAAACTCCTAGAAGATTAACATAGGAGAAAATCTAGGTGAACTTGGGTTTGGCAATGTCCTTCTAGATACAACACCAAAGGTATAATCCATGAAACAAAAGTGAATATTAGATTTCATTATGATCAAAAACTTTTGCTCTGTGAAAGACGCTGATAAGAAGATGACAGTATAAGCCAAAGACTGGGAGGAAATCTTTTCAAAGCATGTATCTGATGAAGCACTTGTGTCCAAAATATACAAAGAAGACTTAAAACTCAACAATAAGAAAACAGTTTCATTAAAAAATGGACAAAAGATGTGAATATCACCTCCCAAAGAAGATGTAAAGATGGCAAGTAAGCATATTGAAAAGATGCTTAACATCATATGTCATTAAGGAATTGCAAAGTAAACCCCAAAACGAGATATCACTACACACCAATTAGAAGGACCGATATCCAACAGACTGCAGACACCAACACTGAGGAGGACGTGAAGCAGCAGGATCTCTCATTCATTCATGGTGGGAAAGCAAAATGGTGCAGCTACTTTCTAAGGCAGCTCCTTACACAGCTAAATTTACTCTTATTATAAGATTCAGCAGTCACACTCCTTGGTATTTATTCAGGTGGGTTGAAAACTTAACATCCACACAAAAACATGAACACGGTTTATAGCAGCATAATTCATAATTCCCCAAATCTGGAAGCAACCAAGATGTCCTTCAATATACACATGAATAAACAAATTGACCTACATCCGTACAATGTAATATTATTCAGCCATTAAAAGCCATAAAGCCTTGAAAAGACATGGAGGAAATGTAAATGAGTATTGCTAAGGGAAAGAGAGCCAATCTGTGTTAGTCCCATTATACAAAATTGCATAAAAGGCAAAACTATGAAAACTATAAAAGGATCAGTGGTTGCCAGGGGCTCGAAGGGAAGGAGGGAGGAATGAAGCCCAGAGGATGTTCAGGGTAGTGAAACTATTCTGTATGACAACATATGGTGGATACATGTCCTTATACACTTGTCAAAACCCAAAGAAATGTATAGCCTGGAGAGTGAACCCTAATGTAAACTACTGGCTTTAGTTAGTAATAATGTTCATCAATTATAAATATATCAATATATATATAAATATATCAATAATGTTCGTTCATCAATTATAAAACAAATATATCACAGTAATGCTGTATGTTCATCATAGGGAAAACTCTGTGAGGAGGCAGAAGAAGTAATGTGAACTCTGTATACTTCCTGTTAAATTTTTCTGTAAACCTAAAACTGCTTTAAAGATAAAGTCTACTGATTTTAAAAAGGTATATATGTTTGTGCAGAGATAGCCAGCAAGGAAGAAGATTGGATGTTGCCTTGATTTAGAACTGGCTGTGATTTTTAGTGGAGAAATACTTGGCAGCAACTATACGAGAGAAATGATGAACCAATTTCCTATGTCTTCTTGAAAGCAAAAATAGACAAAAAGAAAGAAACAAAACAAAGGATTGAAGAATTGGATGGCTCATATCCTTAGAGATTTAACTGAAAAGAAATTCCATGTCTTAAAGCTCAGAACACAGCCATTTTATTGTGTAGTAAAATCAAATGTCGTTTTGATTTAATTATTTTTCATTTATCCACTCACGTATTCATTCCATTGACATTTACTGAACACCTACTGAGTGCTAAATGTTTCAGATACTGTTAGTTAATGAGTATGCTATAGTTAAGTAGACATGTTTTTTGCCCTTGAAAGGATTATACTGCAGAACTCGGACAAGTAATCACACCATTACAGGAGACTCTGCTAAATATTATGGAAAAGAAATAACAAGTTTCTAAGAAGGTGCCAGAAAATGAATAATGGAGGGGTAGCAGTCCAGAATTGGGGCGGGGGAAAAGACATGGGAAAAAATAAGTAGGTAGAATTAGCAAAGAGGATAAAACTGGTAGGTAGCTTAGCAAACAGGGAGAGAATATTCTAAGCATAGGGAACAGCTTTATGCCAAGCTGTTCCTAGAGGTAAGAGAGAAGCTTATTTCAGGAAATTAAAAAAAAATAGTGTGTTTGAAACATAGATTTGGGAGTGGGAGAGAGAGATGGAAAATGTTAACGAGTTGAGCAGGTTCAGATTTGAACAAATAACTCTGTTTCAGTATGGAAACTGGATTGTATGAAGGGAAGATCAGTGAAGAAGATTTTGTGGTATTTTCTGCAGGAGAAAATGGCAGTCTGAGCAATGGTGATGGGAAGTAGTGTATGGATTCACAAAATTCGGGAGTTATGTGTTACAGAATTTAGTAATCTATGGGACATGGGAAGTTAGTTAGAGGAATGGATGAAACATGGCTCCAGATTTCCCTCCTCGTACAACTGGGTGGGTGGCAGTGTCCTTCATCCCTATGGAATTCATGAACATTGGATTCTATAGGGAGAAGGCAGTAAGGTCAGTGTTTCAGGAATTTTTTGTTTTGTTTTGTTTTAATGCAAGTCCAGGAGTAAATTAATATATGAGTTGAAAGTATATATTTGGGAGTTATTAAATGGCAAAAAAGCCATGGAAATGGATAAAATTAGGAGATTTCCTTTAGAGATAGAGTAAGGAGTCTAAGAATTGAAAGAACTTAAAAGGATTTCAACATTATGAAACAGGAATGACTTTTCTAGAGTTTTGACTGGCAATGTTTTCAGGCTGGAAGCAAAAATATAAATACAAACATAAATCTACAAGAGCAAAATGCTTCAGGCAATCCCGATTTAATCATAAACGTAATTCAAACTGATGTCTCCATAAATTGATACACTGTCTCTCAAAATATTTGCAATTACAAAGACCTAAAAAGTGAGCTAGATTAGGTAAAAATTATTTTCCAAATTGGTAGTTATATTATAAATTGGTAGTTATGTATACATTGGTAGTTTTTTTTTTTTAATTTTTTATTTTAGTTTTATTTCCTTAGAGAGAGAGGGCACGTGTGAGTGGAAGTGGAGGGATGGAGGGAGACAGGAGAGATAATACCGAGCAGGCTCCATGCTCAGTGCGGGGCCTAAGCAGGGCTCCATCCCAGGAAACTGAGATCACAACCTGAGCCAAAAGCAAGAATTGGCCACTTAACCGACTGAGCCCCCCAGGCGCCCCTACATTGGTAGTTATTATATCTGTGATATCTCTTGATACAATTAGAAATTTTAAATTATCCAAATTGAAATGTTTTATATCTCAGAGCTTCTTTCAAAACCCCAACCAAACCCTTAAAAGAAATAAATACAGTGGAAATAAAGACTGCTTGAGAACACTGCTCTATGCCTGCTCTACAATTTTCTATCCCAAAGCTCTTTATCTAGAGGACCCTGAAGCTTAGTCGTGATTATAGAACTGTTTTTCACAAGATTACATTCTTAACCTTGTAACTAAAACAGATGAAATTGTACCAGGTTCTCTTCTGCTCCGGTCAGTGGCAGAGGGCTGGATTTATGATGCACTGTTTTCTCTTCTTTTTACAAGCTTTGTCACAGGAATTGGATGTTGGGATTTTATGGCCTCATCTGTCCCCTGGAAGATAACACTTAATTGTAGAACTTTGACCTTCTCCCTGTTCTGTAATCGTACTGAATCATCGTTCTGATTCTTCCCTTTACCAGTTAGCTCTGTAGCCCCTGACAAGAAAGGAGTCACAAAGAATGCCATTTGTCATTGATAAGTGGCCAAAGACTGGCGCTCCAGTCCCATATTTCTCATAACTCTCTTGGCTTTCTCGGGTTGGATTCTCCTTCTTGAAATAGTCATTCAACTGGAAGCAAAACAAAATCCTAAAGTAATGCATGAATAACTACCAAGATGAGGAGGAAAGATGATTTCTCTTGATTGACAGAAGAATCTGTCAGCTAGATAATGAATTTAAGCTATGGGTCCCATTAAGAAGCAGGACTAATTCTCTCACAGTTCCCATACCTTCGTGGCACCATCAGTGATTACTTAAATAAACAGGTAGGTCCTGTCACCATTAGCATGTCAGCCACCGAAGTATATAAAGAGTTAGGAGACAGAGTTCTGCTGACCCAACATCTTCCATACTATGCAGAGATGCATAATCTTCAGACGAAGATTGGAGTACAAACGAAATTGCTCTTTTTCAGTGACAGGCTTCGTGATGAAGATGTGAAATTCTGGATTCCCAAGAGTCATGGGAAACATGCATTTTGTATGATGGCTCCATATGACACATGCAATAGACAGCCACCTGCTTCCATTGTTTGGGGCATTCAACTGCTCAGTGTGAAGAACCTGGCCCAGTTGAAAGCCGCACGGCCTCTTCGGTCCTGAGATTCTCTGATTCAGTGCTGTCAAGATGCACCCTGGCCCATAGCTACTTGTGTTTATGCATATTTTATCATTCTAGAATAAAATTATTGAGAACATACATTTGCATTCCAGATATATATATGGGCAAAGGCCAAAATACATAATACTGTACTCTAAATTGTTAAAGAAAGCATTGGCAGCCAGCCATTTTGACACTGAGAATAACACACATCATTAAAAGATTTAGGTTGAGAGGAAAAATGATTTGAAAGTGAGTAACATTGAGATTCCTCTGCTTTGAAAACAGGCTCCAGGAGGAGTTGAAAACTGCCATAAAAATCTCAGGAAGTTTTAGGTGGTCTGGTTCTCCATAAGAAAAGGATTTATCCAGGCTATTTTGACTTCAATGATTTCTTCAATGAATCTGTTAAGTTGCAAAGTAGAGGCCAAGTGGCTCTTGGTTTTTCTTTAGCTGAAACTGCATGTGTGGAATGGATCAGAACAATACATCTAGTTTAAAAGATTCAAAAATAAACAAATATTTCATATCTACTCTTTGTTATACCCTAATCATAAAGAAGGAAAGGAATCAGAGAAACCATATGAATAAAATGTGTGAAGACTTTAAATGAAATTTAACATCCCTCTTTCCCCCCTTGTACCAAAATACAAAATATACCTTATTTTATAAGTTGATTTATCTTATAAACTTGTCGCTTTATCTTATCGACTAAATGCATAGAGTCTTCACTTTTCAGTTGTCATATTGGTGTGCCTCTTAATAGGTTCTAATTAGATCTTGGTTTGAAATTAATAGACAAAGAAAAATAAGAAAACTTTACTCGGAAAACAAAAACAAAAAAAAAGTCAATTATCCAAATTCATTTAAATGGTCTTTTGTTCAACAGGTCTTTTCTTCTCCTCTAGATCTGTCAGTTTTCAAAGTTCACAGCTCAGAATTTCGTAGGAAAGAGAACCTCCTCATTTGCCCCAGTGCAAACTTTGGCCTGCGAGACCCAGTTCTCTCTCTTGTATCTTCTGTAAGTGAAGTTTACCAGCCTCACATTTTTTCCCTTGAGTTAGAAGCAAGTTCATTGGTTTCCAGATCACTGATCTCTTTAAGTCTCAACTCTCTTTTTCTCTGTTCCTCTGTCTCTTAATAGAAGACAGATCAATGATAGACATAGATAGATAGATAGATAGATAGATAGATAGATATAGATAGATCGATCGATGATGGAGATAGATGGATAAATAGATCGATGGTAGAGTAGATGGATAGACAAACGATAGAGAGATGATAGATAGGCACATAGATAGACAGATAGATAGATAGATAGACAGATAG
The DNA here is from genome assembly GCF_023065955.2 of Ursus arctos. Lineage (NCBI taxonomy): Eukaryota > Metazoa > Chordata > Mammalia > Carnivora > Ursidae > Ursus > Ursus arctos. The sequence goes on from NW_026623089.1 coordinate 74,864,873, forward strand.
ATAGATGATAGATAGATACAGGGATTAACATACTGTTTTTTTTATAGTTATTAAGTGCCTCTCCTCTAATCCCATACTACTAGATCTTGTCTGGGAATTGCTTAAAGACAATACAAGCATGACATTGTCTCATAATTATTATTAGAAAAATAGGGGCACCTGGGTGGCTCAGTTGGTTAAGCAACCAACTCTTGGTTTTGGCTTAGGTCATGCTCTCAGGGTCCTGAGATTGAGCCGTACATTGGGCTCTGTGCTGGGCATGGAGTCTACTTGAGATTCTCCCTCTCCCTCTACCCCCCCCCCCCAATAATAAATAAACAAGTAAGTAAGTAAATAAATAAATAAATAAAATCTTTAAAAAATAATTAAGATTCTTCCATTTTACTGAGTACAAAATAAAAATGGACTAAATATAGATTTTCATATCATAGATGCTAGGAACATATTTCTGTTTCCCTCACTTGGAATTATTTTCCTCTTCTTAACCCTGCCCCGTGGTCCAACATCCCTCAGGTATCAACTGAAGTATCGTCTCCCTCGAATAGTTTTCCTTCACTCCTAGATGCAGTTAGCTGATCCAGCAAAATACTCTTATAACACAATGTAATGTTTCCCTTGTGGTATTTATTCTAGTCAATTGTCATTGCTGTATAATCATCACTTCTTTAGTAATCACCTGAACAAGGGAACAGAGTCTGTCTACCTTGGTCAACGGACACTCTGGGCTTTGCATCATGCCTTGCCGACAAATACTTTATCTTTAAAAATGAGCAAATGAATAAATATGAAGACTACTGTCAGTCTGTAAAACAATCAGAATCTCTGTTACACTAATAAAAAAAAATCTGCTTATTTAACCAGCTGACACATTTAACAAACATTTAAAAGACATGAACTGGAAACCACTGGGTTTTTCCCAATCTGGGTCTATGACTTTAATAGGATGGGCTGTCCCTGGAAGTGTTGAATCACTGTGATGAGCCATTCCTAGTGCAGAAAGCCTTTCAAGAAGTTTCATTTATATTTCTAAGTTTTTGTCACTCAGGGCTTCCTAGAATTACATGAGCTGAATCTAGAAGTTATTACTTTTTTAAAAGGATTCTTGAGAACTCGAGCAGTTTAAATAATTTTATGAACTCTTTTGAGAATTAATTCCTGGATTCCATAAAAATGGGCATTCACATGGCACTTTGCTTACAATTTCAGAGCACTAATAGACCTCCTTAATCGGTGTCATATAATGAGTCTGCCCATTCAGAAAGGTGAGGACAATCTTCAATCGAGGACATTTTAAGCTTCAGTCATAGGACCAAATACCTTAGCTCCATACCTTGGCCCTATTAGAACAATTCCTGGTGAGGGCTCTAAAGTAAACCATTTTCCCAGTTAATTATCCATCAAAGTTCTAACAGAAAGCATCTCTGTCCTGTGTCTATAAGAACATTGTAATGCAATTGTAAAATGTGTCTGCAAGCTCAGAGAAAAGGCACTAATGGTAACTGTTTTACCAGCAAAACCCAATAAGCTGTCACCAGACCAACCCCTACATTTGACAGCTGGCTTACACTGAAACTCAGATTGTAAGCTTTTGACAAGGGACGTATATCTATATTCAGGGAAAACTTTTCTAAACTCTCAAATAGGACTTCATTTTTTTTATTTCACAGGATCCATCCTCTGACTGAGAGAAATATGCATTTAGAAGAGAATGTTTCTATGACAGTGAATACTTAAAACTTAGGAATTCCTAATAAATCCTTAATGGTCCTCCTCTACGTGGATGGTCAGGAGGTAAACCTGTTAAGACATGTGGGAATGTTGACTCTGTAGCTACAGGACAATGAACTCTAAGGTTCACTGCCATTGTATAGTGGCATTAAACTCCTTAAACTTACTATTCCTCTCCCTACACTCAACAGTTTCTAATTTCGAGTTCTGTCCCCCAAAGGTAGTGTGCTGGGATTCTGTAAATTAGCAAAGCCAGTAAGCATATATGAAGTCATCCAGCTGCAGGGGAGGTCGGTATTGCCGACTCCTATATTGTGTGCCTCCAAGCACAAAAAAGAATGGCTTGGTGTCTCAAGTCCCCGAAGACAGAGCTTAAAACAGCTGCAGAACTCTCTTTTGATATGCGTACTTTTTCTAAAACTAAAAATAGTATCCCTAGTTTGTATTTTATTATATAAATCTACAGATACTTCAGGAATGATCAACACAGATGAAAGATCAAGTAGGCTAAACATTTGTTATACTGAACACATGAATAATTTTGCATTCCTTAAAACCAATAGGGAATAATCCTATTCAGCACATATTTGGCGGAGAAGCCTTGCTCTACTTCAGGCAAAAGTAGAGAAGGAGGGAATCTGGTCACAGTGCTCAGAGTGACGGTTACTTTCTTGTGTCCAGACATTAGGCTGTAGATCTAAACTTTAACTTGCCCATTAGGCAAAATGAAAACCATGTTATCAACAAATGGGGACTTGCCATATTAGAACACAATTTAGCTACTACCTCTTATACAGCATGTCCTTTGGTATTAACACTTGAATAATGCTTTTTCTGAATAACATTACCCGATTCCATCATATTTCTGGTAATACTTAAACAACCCTGTAAATCGGCATGCCAAGAACTTGTGCAATGATCGTCCTTTATTCATTCTGTGTTTTAACAAGGTGCTCATATTTGTTATTGTGACTTTTTGGATACTCTGAAAGTTATCTCTTACCCCCATCGACACTTATGCTTCAATTTAAGAAGTATAGAATAAACTGAATCCCAGTTATTTTACAGAGAAATAGAGTGAGCCAATGACACATGAACTCACTTATCCAACGACAACACCATCTAACTGGAAACAGAGTTCATGAGCTAGTAAGTGCTTGTTTTCTCCCAGGAACAAGTGAAGAGCCTTAAAATCTTTCATTTTTGTGGTACCTATCATTCATGTAGAATCTTTCATTTGTAGTATTGATGGTAGGAAATAGAGAGTGACCACAAAGTACTAGAAACTACAAGAGCTGATTTATTAGTTAGTTAAAAGTTAAAAAGTTAAAAAGAACAGTACTCCCTGTTATCTATAAGGGATACATTCCGAGACCCCCAGCAGATGCCCAGAATCACAGACAATACAAAATCCTATATATATACTACATTTTTTCCTATACATACATACCTATGATAAAGTTTAATTTATAAATTATGCATGGTAATAAATTGACAACAATAATTCATAATAAAATAGAACAATTATAATAATCTATTGTAATAAATGTAGTGTGAGTGTGGTCTCTCTCTCTCTCTAAATATTGTGCTGTTCTCATCCTCATGATGATGTGAGATAATAAAAATGTCTATGGAATGAAGTGAAAAGAAGTGAATGACTAGACAGTGTGACATAGTGTTAGACCACTAGTAACCTGAGAATACTAGGAAGACCATCTGCTTCAGACCTCTGTTGACCATGTGACCTCAGGTAACTTAAACCATAGAAAGGGAAACCCACAGAAAAGGGGGCACCACCACACGTGGAAACCTGTCTTGGCCATATCAGCACATGGCCCGTAGGTGTCAGATATTGTCATGTGTTTTCAGATACTGCAGAATGATTTATAGCCATTTCTTGGCTGCTTTGTGATTTTTATTACTTAGTAATGCTTTCTTCAGCAACTTAAAAACATTTTATTCTTCACTATCTGATTTATGGTTGGTGGCAATATTTTTTTTCTTTTTTGTCAATGTTAAGATTAGCTAATAACTGTTTAGGGAGGAACTTTTTTTCTTCTATCCTGTATTTCATTTATTAAAAAAATATTTTCTAGATAGATTATTTATAAATTGTGGACTTCCTAAGTGAAATACTATATGAAGTGCTTTGTTCTTTATCAGATGCTTTTTAATTTCCAGAGTACTTGATTTTGCATGTCAGGTTTTACTTGGAGTATGTCCCAAATGTCTCATGGGACATATTTATCCTAAAATAAATCACTTATTGATTATCAGAAATTAACATTTAACTGGCTATACTGTATTTTATCCTATGTTAACAATCTTACACTAACTTGCTTTGGTTCTAAATATATTCATGATTAAACCTGCTCTTCAAGAACATTTTTTAAATGTAAAATTAAAACTATCATACAGAGAGTTTTATAAAATACACACAATTTTTAGTATATTATTTTTCTACTAACTTCAAACGGCCATAAAAGGATTGGCTAAGAAGTCTTGAATGGTCACGTTTGATTTTTCTCTCATATCTCCTTTCAGTACTGATGATCTGTTACCCCACCACCCACTCTTTAATTACAGACTTAATCTCTCTAGTAATTATAAGACTATTCAGAATATCTATCTCACGTAATTGAGTTTTTTCAGACCAAGCGTATTTCATATAAATTGTTATATTCGTGTGCACAGTTGTTTTTACAGTATTACTTTTTATCCTTGGTATAGGTCAGTTTCATTCCTGAAATTGGTATCTTCTCTCCTTTTCTCTTTGTCGGTCTTACTAGAGGTTTACCAATTTTATTGACTTTTAAAGAATCATCTTTTTCATTTCATTGATTTTCTTGATTGTTTTCCTGTTTTCAATGTTATTCATTTTTGTTCCTATCTTCATTTCCTTCCGTCAGCTTTTGTTGGCTTTATTTTGCTCTTCTTTTACTGGTTATTTTACTGGTTTCTTGAGCGCTTTAGATTTTTTTCTTTTTCTAATACAAACATTTTAATGCAATGAATTTTCTGCTAATTACTGCTTTGGCTGTATCCCACAAAATTTGATATGCCATATTTTCATTTTTGTGCAGTTAAAAGTATTTTCTAAATTCCTTTGAGACTTTTGTCTTCAAGCAATGTATTGTATAGGAATATGCAGTCTAATTTTAAAGCGTTTGGAGATTTTCTGTTATTTTTTTCTAGTTTATTTCCATTATAGTCAGAGAACATACTTGTATGACTTCAATTCTCCTACATTTTTCAAGGTTTGTTTTATGCCCTAGGATATGGTCTACCTTGGCAAAAACACTTAAAGAGAATATTTTTCTGTTGGTGTGTGTAGGAGTCTATAAATGTCTAATAGATTGAGTTCATTGATAGTAGTTTTAGTTCTTGTATATCCTTGCTGGTTTTATGTCTATTAGGTCTATTATTGACAGAAGAGTGTTTAAGTCTCCAGCTAAAACTGTGGATTATCCTATTGCTTTTTTCATTCCTTTCCATTTTTTAAATATATTTTAAAGCTCTGTTTATATATGCATAATTATTTAGGATTGTTATGTCTCCCTGGCAAACTGACCCTTTTATCACAATGTAGTATGACTTTTTGTAACTGAAAATCTTCTTTGTTCTTAAGTCTAATTTTTCAGATAATAGATTTGATTAGAGTTTGGATGGCATAATTTCCCCCATTCTTCTTCTTGTAGCCTACTTATTTCATTACACATAAAGTAAGTTTCTTGTAGATGACATATAGTCAGGTATTACTTTATTATCCAATCTAAGAGTGTCTGTTTTTTAACTAGCATGTTCAGATAATTTGCATTTAAAGTGATTACTTATGTGTTTGGATTTAGGTCCCCCATAGTATTCCTTGTTTTCTGCTTATTCCATTATTTTAAAAATTAATTTATTTCCCCTTCCAGCTTTCTTTTGAGTTATTGAGGCATTGATGCATCTACTGTAGTGTTTTGGTTAAATCTCTTTGGGCACTCACAGATGAGTTTAAGAAAGTCATGGTCTCCGGCTTCAGGCCAGCCTTTGCCACACTGGCTACTGTGGTGCTTCTCTGGAATTTCCAATGTCTCAGCCATCTTCCTAGATGAGTTTTTAGCTGTTCACAGCCTGATCTGATTTCATATGAGGGTCACCAGGACAGCTGCACTAGCTATGGAGCCAGAGTTGAAACCCACCATAGAAATGAGAAGCACAACACTTTTGTGCCTTAGGTAAAGCTCCACACTTCAGTTAGAAGCAGATTTCACAGGAAAAAAGTGACCCACTGGCCAATTGCAACCAACAAGAAAAATAACCCAAAAGACACTCCTGAAAGCCAATGTTAATGAATGAGGCACACAACTCAGCAGAAAACAAGGCTACAAGAGAGCTGAATAATAATCTTGGAGTGAAAATATCTAGAAAAAGTTTATATATACTGGAGGAAGGTGACCATTTGAGATAATTTTGGCCAAGAAAGATCAAAGCCTCATAACACACTTAAATGTAATTCTTTTTAATTAAAAATATATAATGAAATATATGATGGTTATAAAATATAATCTGAAGCACCAAAGGCTGGGCCTGGTTTTCCAAAATTTTCTGAGATCCTATAATTTTTACTATTTTGTTGTTTTCAGAATTCCTCCTGATGATCAAGATAATTTATCATCTTCATGAACAGTAAAATGGGAAATGTTTGAAATCATGTCAAAAAAATTAAAGAACTTCATGATGTGATTTTCAATAAAGAGTAAGGACAGTTTTAGAGAAATCAGATAAAATATTCTCTCTAGAGAAGAAAAAGATGGTGGAGGAGTAGGCGACCTTTTTTCAGCTGGTCCCCTGAACCAAGCTGGATATCTACCAGATCATCCTGAACATCCATGAAATCAGCCTGAGACATAGGAAGATACATCTAGATCTCTACAAATGAACATCTCTGGCACTGAGTATTGAGGTATGAAGCGGGGAGCCATGAATCTATGCATAGATATCAGAAGATAAATGGAAGGGGGAGGGAGCTGGCATGCTTGGGCCCCCAGAAGCCATAGCCTTCTGCACTGGGGAGTGGGCTGGACTTGTGGACTGGTAGCCGCTGAGAAACCAGACTGAAACAGGGAGCTCGGGAGTGCGTGTGGGAACCAGGGGCGGCTGGCGGTGTTAGAAGCACAAAGGACAGAGACCTGCCAGCCCTGGGAGCGAGGACTGGGAGAGTGGCTGTAGGGCTCACAACCCAGGACGATGCCGGGTTTTTAGCAGCACCGACAGAAACAGAGTTAGAGTGGTCAAGAGAGCTCAGTGGAGACCAGACTCTGTTCTGAGACAGAGGCTTGGATATGGCCACTGCTGCTCTGACTCAGAAGAGTCACAGAGAGCCCCCAGACAACAAAAGCCCGGGAAAACCAGTTCGCACTCTGCCTATCCCCCCCTCCCCAGGGGACAGGGCAACTCTACCCAAACAGGGTTGCCTGAGTCTCAGCCCGGCAGGCCCCTCCCCCAGAAGGCAGGCTGAAAACAAGAAGACCACATCCCTAAGGTCCCCATAAAACAAGTACACATTGCTTGGGTCCTGGTCAATAATTGGGGCTCTGTATATTCCCACAAAGACACATCATCAGAATGACAAGGAGGAGGAACCCCCAACAAAGGAAAGAAACAGAGACTGTGGCCTCTGCCACAGAACTAATGGATATGGATATAACCAAACTGTCAGAAATGGAGTTCAGAGTAACAATGGTCAAGATGATTTGTAGGCTTGAAAAAAAATATTAACGAAATTATTAACGAGAATATAGAATCTCTAAGGGTGGAAATGAGAGTGAATCTGGCAGAAATTAAGAATGCTATGAATCAAATGCAGTCTAAAATGGATGCTCCGACAGCCAGGGTAAATGAGGCAGAAGAACGAATTAGTGAGTTGGAAGATGAGGTGATAGAAAAGAAGGAGAAAGAGGAAACATGGCTTAAAAAACTCCAATTTAAAGAAATTAGAATACAGGAGATGACTGACGCAATGAAACATTCCAACGTCAGAATCATCAGCATCCCCAAGGGGATGGAGAAAGAGAGAGGTCTAGAAGAGATATTTCAATAAATTGTAGCTGAGAACTTCCCTAATCTGGCATAGGAAATAAGCATTCATGTCCAAGAGGCAGAGAGGACCCCTCCCAAGATCAATGAGAACAGATCAACACCACGTCACATAACAGCACAATTTGCAAATCTTAGATCCAAGGATAAAATCTTGAAAGCGGACAGGGTGGAAGAGAATCCTCACGTACAGAGGGAGGAACATCAGAATAATGTCAGACCTGTCTACAGAGACTTGGCAAGCCAGAAAAAGCTGGCAAGACATATTCAGAGCATTAAGTGAGAAGAACATGTAGCCAAGGATTCTTTATCCAGCAAGGCTGTCATTCAGAATTGATGGAGAGACAAGGACTTTCCAAGACTGGCAGAAACTGAAAGAATATGTGACCACCAAGCCAGCCCTACAAGAAATATTAAGGGGGGGTTCTATAAAAGTAAAAAGACTGCAAGAGTGATACAGAACAGAACTTTACAATCTATAGAAACAAAGACTTCACAGGCAGCATGACATCATTAAAATCATATCTCTCAATAATCACTCTCAATGGGAATGGCCTAAATGCTCCCATAAACGCCACAGGGTTGCAGATTGGATAAAAAGACATGACCCATCCATATATCCACATGCTGTCTACAAGAGACTCATTTTGAACTAAAGATACATCCAGACTGAAAGTGAAGGGATGGAGAACCATTTTTCATGCCAGCAGACCTCAAAAGAAAGCTGGGGCAGCAATTCTCATATCAGACAGATTAGATTTTAAGCTAAAGACTACAGTCTTTAGAGTCTGTTAGAGATACAGAAGGACACTATATTATTCTTAAAGGGTCTATCCAACAAGAGGATCTAACAATTATAAATATCTATGCCCCCAACAGGGGAACAGCTGGATACATAAGCCAACTCTTAACCAAACTGAATACAGACATAGATAATAATATGTTAATAGTAGGGGACCTCAACACTCCACTCTCAGAAACAGACAGATCATCTAAGCAGAAAATCAACAAAGAAACAAGAGTTTTGAATGACATACTGGACCAGATGTACCTCATAGATATATACAGAATGCTACAGCCTAGAACAACAGAATGCCCATTCTTTTCAAATGCACATGGAACTTTTTCCAGAATAGACCGTATACTGGTCCCAAAACAGGTCTCAACTGATACCAAAAGACTGAGATTTTTCCCTGCATATTCTCAGACCACAATTCTTTGAAACTGGAACTCAATCACAAGGAGAAATTTGGAAGACACACAAACACTTAGAAACTAAGAACCATTCTGCTTAAGAATGATTGGGTAAACCAGAAAATTAAAGAACTTAAGCAATTTATGGAAACCAATGAGAACAAAAACACATTGTTCCAAAATCCATGGGACACTGCAAAGGCGGTCCTAGGGGAAAATACATAGCCATCCAAGCCTCACTCAAAAGAACATAACAATCTAAAATGCAGTCCTTATGTTCTCACCTCAAGAAGTTGGAGTTGGAACAGAAGAACAGGCCTAAACCACGCACGAGAAGGCAAGTGATCAAGATTAGAGCAGTGATCAATGAGTTAGAAACCAGGAGCACAATAGAGCAGATCAACAAAACTAGAAGCTGGTTCTTTGAAAGAATAAATAAGATCGATAAGCCACTGGCCAGACTTGCTCAAAAGAATAGAGAAAGGACCCAAATTAATAAAATTATGAATGAAAGGGCAGAGATCATGACCCACACCAAGAAAATAGAACAACCATTAGAAACTATTATCAAAAACTATATGCCAATATATTAAACAACCTGGAAGAATGGATGCCTTCCTGGAAACCTATAAACTACTGAGACTGTAACAGGAAGAAATCAATTATCTAAGCAGACTGATTAATTATGAGGAGATTGAAGCAGTGATCAAAAACCTCCCCAAAAACAAGCGTCCAGAGCCTGATGAATTCCCCAGAAAATTCTACCAAACATTCAAAGAAGAAATAATACCTATTCTCCTGGAGTTGTTTCAAAAAATAGAAACAGAAGGAAAGCTACCAAACTCATTCTATGAGGCCAGTATTACCTTCATCCCCAAACCAGGCAAAGACCCCATCAAAAAGGAGAATTACAGACCAATATCCCTGATGAATATGGATGCCAAAAATCTCAACAAGATCCTAGCTAAGAGGATCCAACAGTACATTAAAAGAATTATCCATCACGACCAAGTGGGATTCATCCCTGGGGTGCAAGGGTGGTTCAACATTCGCAAATCAATCAGTGTCATAGATCATATCAACAAGAAAAGAGTTAAGAACCATATGATCCTCTCAACTGATGAAGAAAAAGCATTTGACAAGATACAGCATCCTTTCCTGATTAAAACCATTCAGAGTGTAGGGATAAAGGGTACAGTCCTCAATTTCATAAAAACCATCTATGAAAAGCCTACAGAGAATATCATTCTCAATGGGGAAAAGCAGAGAGCCTTTCCCTTAAGATCAGGAACACGACAAGGATACCCACTCTCACCATTATTATTCAACATAGTACTAGAAGTCCTAGCATCAACAATCAGACGACACAAAAGAATAAAAGGTATTCAAATTGGCAAAGAAGAAGTCAAACTCTCTCTCTTCGCAGATGACATGATACTTTATACGGAAAACCCAGAAGACTCCACCCCCAAATTACTAGAACTCATAGAACAATTCAGTAATGTGGCAGGATACAAAATCAGTGCTCAGAAATCACTTCCATTTCTATACATGAACAATGAGACTGAAGAAAGAGAAATTAGGGAATCGATTACATTTACAATAGCACCAAAAATCATAAGATATCTCGGAATAAACTTAACCAGAGAGATAAAGAACCTATACTCTAGAAACTACAGAACACTGATGAAAGACATTTAAGAAGACACAAAAAGATGGAAAAACATTCCATGCTCATGGATCAGAGAATAAACATAGTTAAAATGTCTATGCTACCCAGAGCAATCTACACCTTCAACGCCATCCCAATCAAAATACCAATGACATTTTTCAAAGAGCTGGAACAAGCAATCCTAAAATTTGTGTGGAACCAGAAAAGACCCTGAATCTCCAAGGAAATGTTGAAAAAGAAAAACAAAGCTGGGGGCATTACGTTGCCTGATTTCAAGCTATACTTCAAAGCTGTCATCACCAAGACAGTATGGTACTAGCACAAAAACAGACACGTAGACCAATGGAACAGAATAGAGACTCCAGAAATGGACCCTTGGCTCTATGGTCAACTAATCTTTGACAAAGCAGAAAGAAACATCCAGTGGAAAAAAGACAGTCCCTTCAATAAATGGTGCTGGGAAAATTGGACAGCTATATGCAAAAGAATGAAACGACCACTCTCTCACACCATACACAAAGATAAACTCCAAATGGATGAAAGAACTCGATGTGAGACAGGAATCCATCAAAATCCTAGAGGAGAACATAGGCTGTAACCTCTTTGACATTGGCCACAGCAATTTCTTTCATGACACCTCTCCAAAGGGAAGAGAAACAAAAGAAAAAATGAACTTTTGGGACTTCATCAAAATAAAAATTTCTGCACAGCAAAGGAAACAGTCATCAAAACAAAGAAGCAATCCACAGAATGGGAGAAGATATTTGCAAATGAAACTTCAGGTAAAAGGCTGGAATCCAAGATCTATAAGGAACTTCTCAAACTCAATACACGAGAAAAAATGATCAAATAAAAAAATGGGCAGAAAATATGAACAGACACTTTTCCAATGAAGACATACAAATGGCTAACAGACACATGAAAAAATGTTCAAAATCATTAGCCATCAGGTAAATTCAAATCAAAATCACACTAAGATACCACCTTATGCCAGTTAGAATGGCAAAAATTGACAAGGCAAGAAACAACAATTGTTGGAGAGGATGTGGAAAAAGGGGAACGCTCATAGACTGTTGGTGGGAATGCAAGTTGGTACAGCCGCTTTGGAAAACAGTGTGGAGGTCCCTTAAAAAGTTAAAAATAGAGCTACCCTACGACCCAGCAATTGCACTACTGGGTATTTACCCCAAAGATACAGACATAATGAAGAGAAGGGACATATGCACCCCAATGTTCATAGCAGCATTGTCCACCATAGCTAAAGTGTGGAAGGAGCCAAGATGCCCTTCAACAGACGAATGGATAAAGAAGATGTGGTCCATATATACAATGGAGTATTACTCAGCCATCAGAAAGAACGATTACCTAACGTTTGCAGCAACATGGACTGGACTGGAGGAGATTATGCTAAGTGAAATAAGTCAAGCAGAGAAAGACAATTATCATATGGTTTCACTCATTTATGGAACATAAGGAATAGCAGGGAGATCAGTAGGAGAAGGAAGGAAAGAATGAAGGGGGGTAAACAGAAGGGGGAATTAACCATGAAATACGATGGACTCTGGGAAACAAACTGAGGGTTTCAGAAGGGAGGGGGAGGGGAGATTGGGCTAGGCTGGTGATGGGTATTAAGGAGGGCATGTATTGCATGGAGCACTGGGTGTTATACGCAAACAATGAATCATGTAACACTACATCAAAAACTAAGGATGTACTGTATGCTGACTAACATAACATAAAAAATTTAAAAAAATTATTCACTCTAGGGAGTGTCTCTGCTTAAGCAAACGCTATAAGGGGGCTTGAAAACATTTGAGTGGAAAATCTCCAACTCAATTTGGGAACAAAGAAAAGAGTATGAAAATAATTGAAAGGTGCATTTTGATGGAAATATTGCAAGTTCTATGGAGTATTATTGAACTCTCAGGGGGAAAAGAGTCATACAAAAAGCTAACCCAAGGACAGAAAAGCACAAGTATGTCATCGGTTTAACATTGCACCCCAAGAAGGAGACTTCCAGAGCTGTTCTACAGAAATGGATTCTAGAAGAGAATTTGGAGAGAAAGAGCAGAAAATCTTAGAAGTTAAAATATAATAATATAGAATTCATGAACTCAAGAAAAAATTACTAAAAACCAACCATCCAACCAGTTAAAGCCTCATAAAACTCTTGTATTTTAAAAAGAGTACACAGCTACATGATAACTTCTCATGTTTCAGAAAGAACTCTTTCTGAAGAGAGACACCAGCTGCCAACCTGGAGATACATCAAAAGACAAGTGAACCAAATATGGTTCTGCTTCAAAGGTGAGCTCCTAAAAGGTATTTTTATCAAATATTTTTAGAGAAAGGAACTCTAAGGCAAGGGAGTTTCATGTTTTTTCTACCATCACTGATAGGCCACCCTGCATTTTTTTTATCTTTCTTCTTAATGAGAAACATGGGTCTGTGTTTATAACCATTGGTCCATCTGGTGCAGGAGCAGACCTACCTTGGATTTGGAACCTGGAGCAGCTCCAGCATCTCCTTCACTCTGAAACATGGTGCATGTTACCCGAACACCCCAAACCTCAGACCTTGCACATGTGTCCATTATTAATTTCCCACAGGACGATGGCACTCCCCACGTGATTAATCTGGACTACACCCTCAAGTATAGGGCCTTTTGGCCCTCCATCCCTTCCTCCTCTTCTGATTCCAGTGGGGAAGTGTCTTCAGGAGGCCTCACGGAGGTCCTCACCTGGAGTAAGGGGCTTGCCTTCTAATCTTGAGTGATTAGCCATAGACACACACCTTAGAATTCAGCTCTGAATGTCACCGTTTTGGTAAAAAAGCAAGTGTTCATCACCCATGAAGAGCACTAAAAGCTTTGGAATCCTATAGATTTAGCTGACAATTACAATTTATATTGTGCACCTCATCTACAGAGAGAATGATTTTAAAATTACAATGAATACACCTTTAAATATGTGCCTTTGTGTTTTACACGTAAATTTTCTCTTGCCTTCAAAAATGATCACAAACTATACCCTTAACTCAGAAATTGAAGTTGTTTCTTTGAATATTAAATAAAGGAACATACAGTTTCTAGTATACTTGGTGAAAGCTCTTTTGCGTTTAGATCTTTTGCACTTTGATTTATTACACACACTTCAGATTAGCAGCTATAATCTGATTTTCCAGCCAACAAATAATCTCAACTACTGCATTCACTCTAGATAAATTACCTCTGCACTTCCCTTAAAAACACATCACAAGAAATAAAAGGTAGCTGTCTTCTGAACCGTAATCATTTGCTGCTAAAAGTTGGTGTACAAAGCCTCAAATGGTGAAATGGTAGACATAAAGAGCAAATGATCCTTTAATCACCTCATTGTAAATGTTTACAAGAGAGAGCACTGCAGGCCTGAAATGTGAACTTCTTGTTCCCTTTACTGCAATCTCCAGCAAAATTATCGTTAAATGCTTTGCTAAACTGCCCCATTTACAACACATGTTCTTATATTACTGCCATTTCTTAGTTTGATGGAGCTATACATCCTGGGATATGGGCTGAAACAGAGGCTACCCATGTTACTACAGCTATATGACTAAGTTGTCAAATAACTTGTATCCTAACCATTACAACATCTGAACTAATGTGCTTGTTGGAGCTTTTCTGAGTTAGGCCATGGAATAAGAAAAGGGCAATTTGAAAATAATCTTTGAGCTCCTCAAGGGTATAGACAATATTGTCTGTTGTACACATTCATGTTAGAATAAATAGAAGCAAGACCATCCAAAATACATGAGATGTATTAAAGTTTAACTTACATCTCTATCAAATGTAATTCCAGATTCTGCTTCAGGACACATGCATATGCTGCCCTCTCTGATTCTCCTCTGTCATCCATTCTCAAATATAGTTTACACAATGTCATTGGAGCATTTTGTTGGCGGAACAGATCAAAAGGACCTATGGATATAATATCTAAAAGCCAATAAAATTCTGCACACCTACTGTTGAAAGGGAATTGTTTTAATTTAACCTAAACATAAATCTGTTTACCTATTATCTTTAGAAATCTTTTCTTTCAAGCTTTCAAAATTTTCTATAAACTTTGCAAATAAAAGCAAATCTGTTTATACTGTTTCCTCGATATAAAGGTATTGATTTGAATACCATTCTCTGTTTTGATATTTATATATATATTTATATAATATTTTATATTATTATATATTATTTATATATTTATTATATATTATTTATATTATATATATGTATATAATACACACATATATATATAGTTTAAACATACCTAAACTCACTGCAAAGAAAACAGTTTATAAGAATCAGTGTCAGGATACACTCTGGAAAACATAAATCTTCCAGGATTCACAAAGAAAGGAATTTTGTACCAGGAATTCATCAAAGGCAAGGTGGCGGGGAGCAACATTCAAGGAAGGCTGACCTAGGGACTATCAATGGTCAGAGGTGCCTGCAGCCCTGAGAGGGTAGTTACCACCCAAATCACTGGCCATTGCAAAACAACATATCTGCTGGATGAAAGACCTAAATGTGAGGCAGAAATCCATCAAAATCCTAGAGGCGAACACAGGCAACAACCACTTTGACCTCGGCCACAGCAACTTCTTGCTAGACACATCCCTGGAAGCAAGCAGAACAAAAGCAAAACTGAACTATTGGGACTTCATCGAGATGAAAAGCTTCTGCACAGGGAAGGAAAGAATCAACAGACTAAAAGACAACCTCTGGAATGGGAGAAGATATTTGCAAATGACATATTGGATAAAGAGCTAGGATCCAGAATCTATAAAGAAGTTATCAAACTCAATACTCCCAAAATAAAAAATCCAGTCAAGAAATAGGCAGAAGATATGAACAGACATTTCTCCAAAGAAGCCATTCAGATGGCTAGCAGACACATGAAAAAATGCTCAACAGTACAACATCAGGGAAATACAAATCAAAACCACAATGACATTTCACCTCACGACAGTCAGAAGGGCTAAAATTAACAAGTCAGGAAACAACAGATGTCGGTGAGGATGCGGAGAAAGGGAAACCCTCTTACACTGTTGGTGGGAATGCAAACTGGTTCAGCTGCTGTGGAAAACAGTATGGAGGTTCCTCAAAAAGCTGAAAATAGAGCTACCCTATGACCCAGTAATTGCACTTCTATGTATTTATCCAAAGGATACAAAAATACTGATTCCAAGGGGGCACATGCACCCTAATGTTTGTAGCAGCAATGTCCACAATAGCCAAATTATGAAAAGTGCCCAAATGTCCACTGATGGATGAATGGATAAAGAAGAGGTGTGTATATATACATATACATATGTATACACACACACACACACACACACACACACACACACACACTATGGAATATTACTCAGCCATCAAAAAGAATGACATCCTGTCCTTTGCAATGATGTGGATGGAACTAGAGGGTATTATGCTAAGTGAAATATGTCAGAGAAAGATAAATACCATATGATTTCACTCATATCTGGAATTTAAGAAACAAAACAAATGAACATAGGGGAAGGAAGGAAAAGGGAGATAAAATCAGGGTGGGAAAAAAAGCATAAGAGACTCTTAAGTCTAGGAAGCAAACTGAGGGTTGCTGGAGGGGAGGTGGGTTGGGAGATGGGGTAACAGGTCACCGTGCATTAAGGAGGGCACGTGATGTAATGAGCACTGGGTGTTATATGCAACTGATGAATCACTAAATTCTACCCCTGAAACTAATAATACAATATATTAACTAACTTGAATTTGAATAAATAAAACAAATAAACAATGAATCTGACAAACTCTGTCACATACCCCTGGGTGGCAGGAGGAGAAAGATAGTTTCTGCTGCTCTTTCACCTATCACATCTCTCTTTTCCATTGGAGCACTTTGGTTCTCAGATTCTGCCCGTTCTACACAGGTGAAATTTAAAAAGTCACTGGGGACTCAAACAATTAGAAACAGCTTGGGTAACACCTATCAAATTCTTAACACAAAACTTGACAAATAGCAATGGATGAAAACAGCAGAATAATGGTGACTTTATGCCCTCAGATCTGATGAGTCAAAAAAAAAAAAAACAAAACCAACCCCCCCCCCCAAAAAAAACCCAAACCTAAAAAACTGATTTTTTTTTTTACCTACTTAGCTAATTCTCATTACAAGGGTATGAATTACAGTCTGCTGAAGCTATATATATAATTGCCTGTGTGGAATCAGCAGTCTACAAACTCATTGTTGATTCTGGTTGTATTACTTACACAATGTTTACTGTAGGGTCTGTTCATTTACCTGCACTCTCCTATTCCTGGCCAGCATTAAGCACATACTTTCTGTATGATATGTGTTCAATAGATGCTAATAAAATTGGTTTCCAAACCAGTGTTGTGGCCCCTTTATTGAGGGACCGCGGAACGAAACCTAAAACGACTATAATTCCAGGATGACCTCAAGTAGGCATGGTCTAAACAGAGCTAAGGGGGATATTTCTGAGAAAACCTGAATAATTCAAATATATTTGCAATAATATCTCAGTTAAAACTGACTTTTTTTCTGTGTTTAGTTTAAGAGGGAAGCACTTCAGCTCTTATTTTTCTTTGCAAAAAATATCTTCATGTCTATAGCCAGAAGGAAGCAAATGCACATTTTTAATGCAATTTTCAGACATAAATCCTTTGCTCCTTACTGTAAACTTCAGTGGCGCTGCCATGAACTCAGCAGTGCTCACGTTTTTAAGAAGCACTATTGAAGAAATAGTCAAAAAGTTAGTAATTGGGAGTTTGATATAAAAATGGAAAGTGGTCGGAACCGTACCTCACTTCTTCTACTCTAACTTGCTTTTATGTTATGTCACATTGTTATTTATTTTCTCTTTCTATGGTAGTTCAAATTTTTCTGTACAGATGAATAGATTTTGGGCAGGTAGATAGATTCTGTGTATGCCAAGAATGACAAATTGTCTTTTGCAACAGAGATTCATCTACATCTTCCTGTCAAGATCGGTTACAATAATTACTGCTGCAAATAAAATGGAATTTAGCCTAAAAAAATAGAACATAATAATTTGCAAAGAGTTCCATAAATTGAGATGAGAGTCTGAATTGGTAATGTAGCTACAGCAGCCTTGACAGGAGCATGTTTAAGTTGTCCTAATCATTGGAATTCTCTGGAAAATAAATGACTGCAATTTAATTACCAAGTCTAAATCAACGAGATTTGGGGGGTAATTACAAGTTTTACTCTTGAAAGTAGAACTTAAATTTACTTATACATGAAAATCAGCCAAGACAGAAAAACTTCTCGCTGAACTGGAAATTATTTTGTTAATTATCACATAGCTATTTAACATAAATCAATATAAGAGATCAATAAATGCACCAGAAAACAAAGAAATTATTTGTCTTTTACTATTTTAACCCACCCTATGTAAAACAAACTGCAAATGCATTGCAGTTTTACTAGTTAAAAATCTATAGGAATGTTTATCACTCAGAGAGGTGCTTTCCATAATCAATTTGTGAGCAACCCGAAGTATCTCTCAACTGTTACCAGATAACCACCTGTGTCTAAATCATCTGGGTTGGTTGTTTATGGTGTTGATGTCTGGGTTCCTTCCCAGACCTACTGAATTGGAATTTGGGGAATCGCAACTGAAATTTTGCAATTTTAGCACACTCCTCTGCTTTTTCTTATCACACCAAGGTTTGAGCATTACTGTTTTATAGGATAAAAAATGTCTGTTTACCAACTTCAGGCATATTTGTAAACCATGAAGATTCCTCACAGAAGTGATAAGAAGGGACAATTTTAAAGTAGAAGAAAAAAAACCTCTATTAATTAGAGATACCCTATGTATAGATCTTTAGGTACAAAAAGATGTATTAGTAAAGGGAGAGAAAGAGAAGTAGTACTTATACATTCATTTATCCAATAAATATTTATTAAACACCCATTGAGTGGCAATGTTCTAGAAACTGGTGCCCAGGATTTTGTTTTTTAATTTAATTTATTTATTTTTAATTTTTTTGAGCGTGTGCATGCCCATGCACATACAAACAGGAGGCAAGGGGTGGGGGGTAGAGGAGGGCAGAGGGAGAGAGAGAATCCCAAGCAGGCTCCACATCCAGCATGGAGCCCCACACGGGCCTCAATCTCACAACCCTGAGATCATGACCTGAGCTGAAACCAAGAGTTAGATGCTTAACTGACTGAGCCACCCAGGCTCCCGTGGTGCCCAGCATTTTTAAAAAGGACAAGAATGTATGCCCTTATGAAGCTTACAGGAAAAAGTCAGACAATAAAACATAGTGAACCAGAAAGTGAGTTAAAAGACAATTTGAGTGGAAAAGAGAAAAAATAGAACTGGGT
This sequence comes from Ursus arctos, assembly GCF_023065955.2. Taxonomy (NCBI): domain Eukaryota; kingdom Metazoa; phylum Chordata; class Mammalia; order Carnivora; family Ursidae; genus Ursus; species Ursus arctos. Next base: position 74,883,938 of record NW_026623089.1, read on the forward strand.
AAAAGGGACCAAGATTGCCAGGGAGAAGTGGTGGTAGAATTTAAAACAGGGTGGTCAAAGTCGACAATATTGACAAATAGCCTTTGGAAAAAAGATTTGAAGGAGGTGAGGGAATTAGTCATGGTGAACAGTCCAAGTAGAGGAAATAATCGTGCAAAGGCCTCATGGGTTATACGTTCTTTGCAATCACATTTTCTTTAATATCACCCGCTTTACCAAAGAAAAATAATTTCTGGCATTCCTTCTATGGATCAAAGACCCCTATGATGCTTGCTGTAGTTATCTTCCGAGAGGATTTCAGATACTAACTCTTAAATATCTTTCCCTAGGGATTGATTAAGGTTGACTTACATACTCTGGCTATAGTAAAATATAAATTGTAGAAAATATAGTAAATGCCACATTAGGGGTTCACTGATGGGAAAGGCAGGTGTGATTGCACACAATGTAAATTCTTTATGATTATCACTTCCTTTCTCTTTTTATACTTTAATACTTCTTCTTGCCACAGAGTATAGATAAATTTTAGTTAGTTAAATGTCTATGTGATGATACACCATTTTACCAATAGCCTGGACAAAAGTAAATAGTGCTTGTACCTATGGATGCTATTGTGTTAATCACAGCCCACATAAAATATATGTTCAAATTCAGTAACAGATTTTTCATTTGGGGCATAAAATCATACATATATATATTTTTTAAAAGATTTATTTATTTATTTGAGAAAGAGATAGAAAGAGAGAGCGGTGGGGAGGGGCAGAAGGAGAAGGAGAGAGAGTCTCAAGCAGACTCTCCACTCATTATGGAACCTGACACAGAGCTCGATCTCATGACCTTGAGATCACGACCTGAGCCAAAACCAAGATAAGGACACCTAATCGAATATATTAGGCCCCTAAAATTAAATATATTAAAAATATGAAAAACCCAGTAGGATAAAGAAGAAAAAGGATGAGATATGCATATTGAAAGAACAGCATTAGTTTTCACATGTTGTCAATCCTTAAAATTAGAAATTTTGTTTTTTAATTGAATCTTCATTGCAATAATGAAACCAACATTTGTGCTTTGTGATAGCTTTACTTAAAGTTTTACTTAAGGATTAATAGTACTAATAATATTTTACAGAGTATAAGGGAACAAACTAATTTTAATCTATGACAAAACATTTATTCATAGTCTTGATTAACAGTACCATCATCAATGCAGAAAAAGAAAGGGAAATATTTTTATCTCACCTTTCAGAAGAAAATTAAGCTCAAAGATGAAATAATTTACTCATGATTAAAGAATTGGTTTTCAAAGTAAAGTCTTCTGATTATAAAAGCTGCATATTTTGTTTATCAAACCAATTTTGATTGTGACTTATAGTAAGGGAAATATTTATCTTGTAATCATTTGTGGCAGCCAGCCCACAAGAAGGCTTGTGCTGATCACTATGTCCTGGTATTTTCATCATCTCATTGTCTTTTCCCACATTACATAGGAGTGACTCTTGTAACCAAAAGGGAATGGTGCAGTTGATGGAATGTGCCATCCAAAGCTGATCCATAAAAGACATCAGGGCTACTGTCTTGCTCTTTCTTTTGAAAATTTGCTCTGGGTGAAGGCAGCTGCCATGTTGTAAGGAACTGAGGCCTCCTGTGGAAAAGCACTTAAGTGCACCATCTTGGAAGTAGACCATCCAGCCCCAGTCAAGCCATGGGATGACTCTAAGCCTGGCCAGCATCTTGATGGAAACCTCATGAGAGACTCTGAGGCATTCCCGAACTCCTGATTGAATGATCCACTGTGAGTTAATACATTTTTTTTTTGTTTTAAGGCTTTCTTTTGGAGAACAATTTATTATAAAAAATAGATAACCATTGCACCCAATATACACATGTTAAAATGTAAACAAAAATAAATGTTTCCAAAGAACAAGTACTTGCCCTTAAAATGTGAGAGGTTTTTATTCCTCAATTTTATTCTCTTTTATTAAAATTATTCTGTTTATGACTCCTAAAAATGCATTATTTCAAGGGTTAATCAGCCCCACCATTACTGTTTCCCAAGGAGAATCAGGAGAGTACATCTTCAAGTCTTACTCCAAACCATTTGGTGCTCCTGAGCCATTTCCATAGAGAAATTCTGGATTCTCCCTGCTTGCCATTTGTATCATTTGTTTATAAAATTGTGACATCACATTAAATTTCCAATGAAGTCTGAAACTAAAAGAGGAAAACCTTTCCTTCCTATAAAATGGAGAATGCTCCTGTCTTCAGTTAATGTATTTGATGATACCTTTTAGAAGTAGAATCATGTCTCAAGCACCTGGGGTTCAATTCCACAAACTGTTGTCTAGCATGTGACATTAGCAAGATCTTGTTGTATCACTGAAGAATGAATAAAGGACATAACAAGCCATCAGAGCCAAATTGCACACTAGTTTGGGAAAAACACTTAACTCCTGCACCATGCTTTCCTGACTGATGCTGGCTATGAGGCACCTAGTAAAAATTTAAGGACCTGAGAGACAAGGCGATCTTATTGGAGAAGCAGCATAAACTGATGGTGTTGGGAGATGAGGTATTTGCATTTACCTAAAGGCCTTTCAGGTGGATGGGGCTGAATGAACCTTGGCAGGAGTATAAATTGTGTCTGAAGTTGTGGGCAATACGATCATTCCCATTTTACAAGTGAAGAACTAAAGGTAGAGAGCAGTTACTAGTTCAGGATTACAGTTAGTAAGTGCCCAAGCAGATACGTATTTATTAGCACAGTGCCTGGAACACAATGACAGAGAGATATCTCTTTTTCTTTCTTTCCTTTTTAAAGATTCATTTATGTATTTGAGAGAGAGGGAGAGAGAGCAAGCGAGCATGGGGTGGGGGGAGTGGAGAGTAGAGGGAGAGGGAGAGAGTCCCAAGCAGACACTGTGCTGAGCACAGGGCCCTATGTGGGGCTCTATCCCACAATTGCAAGATCACAATCTGAGCTGAAACCAAGAGTCAGAAACCCAACCGACTGTGCCACCCAGGTGCCCCAGAGAGATTTCTTTATTCTTATAATTTATTAGAATTGCAGTATTATTCAGTCATAGGGTTAAGAGGATATTCATTATCACTTGTCTAGTTAGAAGATCAGTTGATGATGATTTAAGCATCAGTTGGGGGCCTTTATGAGATTAACTTTTCTACTTTGTATACTATTTCTGAATAAAGATAATCTACCTTTGACTTGAACAAGCCAGGAACATGGGGGTCACTCCTTTCAGAAAACCATGTTGAATTTCACTAGTTCAAAAATGTCTTATAATAGATTGAAATCATGTTGAAGATCTCTTCAATCTTCTACATGCCAGTTATTCACGTATGTAATTACTCCCCTGCTTTCCTTTAGATGTCCTTAAAGGACCTGGCTTCAGGAATCCTCCTTTTCTTGGTCCTCATATTTTGGACATACCTTTGTTGCTGTTGATTTTTTTTTTTGCATTATACTAAACGCAATATCTTAGATGATATAAGATTGGTATGAAGCATGATATGATTATAATTTTGATATGGATCTCAACCATATTACTGCCTTCTGAGGCAATTGTTTGCTTGTTATAAAGTGGGTTATACTTCAGGCCATTGGGCTCTACTATTCCACGTCCACGCTCAAGCAGATGATACCTTGGCATCCTGTTTAAAGCTCAGAAAGCTCAGGATCATCTCTTTAGTTTCACTGCTGTGCCCTCCACCATGCCCTGAGACCCCAGCGCGCCATGAGTTTGCTGCCCCTCAGTTCTGCTCTGTGGTTTGGGGGAATATGAGGGCTGGATTCCAGGAAATCTTCAGGAGCCACTGATCATGAACAAACTGTCCACCATACCTTGAAGACAGTTGACAGAAACATAGGGTGCTTCTGAAGAAGTCTCCAATGGAAATGAGGAACATGATATTGACAACCAGAGTAAAGGTTATTCTTGTTATAAAGTGGTGAAGAACTTTTCAAAACACATAAAAATAAAAAAGTGAGTTATGCTGCTGGCTAATATTAAATTACGGCAGATCAATACTTGTAATCATACTTTTTTCCCATATTAAGAATGATCAAGTCATGTTACACTTTTTGTATACATGCACACTAATTTTGTAGCCTAATTACAAGATTTTATGCAAAATAAGTGACTAGTGTCAATCACAACTCCTGAGAGATGGGGGAATTTATTATTGGAGAGTTGGTTCAACACATGCGCCTGGCACCAACTTCTTGTGCTGGATACTTGGCACATTGCTAACAAAAAGTGTGAGTGTTGAAGAATTGCTTAAACTTTATGTGTCTCATTTTCTGATCTATACAACAGGGGTAAGAATAACTGCCTCACAGAGCTATCATGAGACTTAAATATGCTAATGCATTTTTTAAAAAAGCAGTTTGGCATCATCTTTGACTTTAAAGAATGTCATAGGACTGGTTCCCTCCAAGCAAATGTAAGGCCCTCTAAAGAGAAAATATCAAACATAGACTCTGTCAGATGTAGACCTCATCTGCTATTTGGCCTTAAGAAGTACTAGTTATTATCTGTTGCTTTTATGGTCCCCACTCTACTCGCCTGTGGGAAATCTAACAATTATTTATGTTACTGACTACGCATTTGGATGAATGTTCTATATGTGTTACTTCCTTTAAAATTCACTTCAATCTTGGGGCACCTGGGTGGCTCAGTCAGTTGAGCGTCTGATTCTTGGTTTCAGCTCATGTCATGATCTCAGGGTTCTGAGATGGAGCCCTGAGGCGGGCTCTGTGCTCAGTGGGGAGTCTGCCTGAGATTCTCTCTCTCCCTCTGCCCCGCCCCTTGCTTGCGCACTCTCTCTCTCTCTAAAAAAAATAAAAATAAATAAAATAAAATTTACTTCAATCTTGCAAGAAAAGAATAATTATTTGCATTTTCTAGATAAGGACACTGAAACTCAAGTAATTTAATTCACCTGGAAAAAGACACAGATATTAAGTGATAGTCCAACCAAGCCAAGCCAAATTTATAAATTGTCTAGTTTAGCCAGAAGGTCAGCTACTGATGATTTGGGCCTCGGTTTGGGGCTGGTGGAAAAGTTATCACAGGACTGGTAGGAAAACCAGAGAATGCCTGTCCTGGTTCATGCTATGAACCCTCTCAGCACTGGTTTGGTCCCCGTCTATTTTCCAGGTCATGCAAATGTCTTCATCTAGGTTTCTAAAAAAATCTCTTTTTACTGATCTTCAATAATCTTTCTTCAAAATGCTTCAGGTGAAGAAGCAGAATCAATTCTGAAAAAAATAATAAAAAGAAATATTTTTGGGAAATGCAGGTCTCAATTACACATCAAAGAGAAGCTTGGAGAATAAAAAATTTGGGGATTTTTTTTATCTCGAAGGTGGACAGCTGTAGTTACCATCATTGGAGCCTACCCCTTGTTTTTTATTTAAAGAGCACCTGGTTGGGGCGCCTGGGTGGCACAGCGGTTAAGCGTCTGCGTTCGGCTCAGGGCGTGATCCCGGCGTTATGGGATCGAGCCCCACATCAGGCTCTTCTGCTAGGAGCCTGCTTCTTCCTCTCCCACTCCCCCTGCTTGTGTTCCCTCTCTCGCTGGCTGTCTCTCTCTCTGTCAAATAAATAAATAAAATCTTAAAAAAAAAAATAAATAAATAAAGAGCACCTGGTTGTCATGCCCTTTTGGAATTCACTAGAGGTCATTCCCCCTTCTGGTGTCAGCCTGAATTCAGTAATTCTGCAAAGGCTTGACTCTGCCCAATCCGGGGCAGCTTTGAAGGGCTATCCCATCTCATGGCAGGGGGTTGGCTGAGACTTGCAGAGAAACAACATCCCTGCTCCAGCTCATCCTCTGTCCAATCCTTCCTTCCTTTTCACAGATGTTGATCTTAAGAACATTTCTACCAGACCTTCTGCATGCTAATTTCCACCTCAGTGTTTCCAGGGATCCAAACCGACGAAAGTGAGAGTGCATTTCCTAAGAAAACCTTCCACCAAACAAGCTCTATACCCAAATATTTTATGGGCCATCAGTGGAGTGGTGTATATTTGGAGCAGCACTTTATTGAAATACATTTTTCATTCCATTTTGATTTTTAGTGTTTTTTTTTAAATATGTCAAAATGGCTTAATTGGCTGCCTAATGCAACTTCAAATTTTTAATTTTTGCAAATGCCAGACAATCTGACTTTCCATAATTTTTAAAAAATAATTACTAGCTCTGGATCTCAGTCATCATTAAAACAGGGAGTTTTGAAATAAATCTTTCTTGAGGTTGTGTAGTAGAGAGATTTGGAAATGACGATAGTCTCATTTCCTATCCCCATAATAATATTCAGACATTGCAAATCCAATTTAGTTTACATTTCTTTTTATCTGGAATTTCCATCAGACAGAAATTTGAGCCGTTTGGCAGATGTTGAAATTTATTTCTTGCTTCTGAATTTATGTTTAGCTATAAAAAAAAATCCCCTGTGGTCTGATCTTTTCTGATTCTTAACCATTTATTCCCACTATTGCACGTATCACATCACCATAGGAAGAAGAATTTGTTCTTACCCATTTTTAAAATTTTGTGATACGAAGATATAGAATGGATTTATGGCTAGACATAAGCAGAAGGCAAAGGCTCAACCTTCTAATCTTCTAATATGATGGCTAATTACATGGAGGCCGATGGCCAGATGTCCTCTCTTTCCCTTCAGCACAGAACAAGGATAAGCAGGTTTAAGTTCAATGTGGGAGATTCAGAAATCACACTCAGAAAGTCTCCAAGCAGTCAGGCTATTCTCAGAGACGACTGCATTTACAATTCACAAAAAGAGAGCGACCAACGCTTTGCTGCTAATCCTCATTTTAAGGAGATTCTACATTCAACATGAGACAAAGTGAAAAAGAGTCGAAGTTTAGGAAAATGTGTGTGGGTTGTTCAATAAAATGGTTAGTGGGAATTTCTAAGTATAATTCATGATATATTATATTGGTTCAAATTTTAATGCATTGGGTATTTATTGAGTTCCTTTGCATTAAAATTTATGCTAGGGAAATGAGTAGGGACAATATAGCCTCTCAGGATTCTTCTGCACTGTAATGTTCAATTTCAGGGCCCATTTAAAAATCAAATCATAGAGCCCAATTCTCTTCTACATATAAAACCAAAATAACTGTTGTCCAGAAGTCATGTGAGAAAATATCTCCAGATCTGACTGCATATTTATTTTAAGCTGTCATGATGAACATAAATATGTAACATCTAAAGAGCAAGAACCAATGGCGTATAATGAGCTTATGCAAATCAATACAAAATGTCCAATAGAAAAATTGGTAAAAATGAGAACAAAACTAGAAATAGGTAAATTACCAGAAAAACTGGTAAATTTCTAGGCAATATGAAAAATATACCCTAGGGGCCCCTGAGTGGCTCAGTCGGTTGAGCGTCTGACTCTTGATTTCAGCTCAGGTCATGATCTCAGGGTCCTGAGACTGAGCCCTCCGTCCAGTTCTGTACTGGGCAAGGAGTCTGTTTGAGATTCTCTCCCTCTCCCTCTGCTCCTCCCCCCCACTCATGCTCTTTCTCTCTCTCTCTCTCTCTCTCTCTATACACACACACACGCACACGCACACCAGATGTGGTATAGAATAGAATATTATTTAGCCTTTAAAAGGAAGGAAATCCTGTCATATTCTACAACATGTATGAATCTTGAAGTCATTCTACTAAGTAAAATAAGCCAGTCAAAAAGAAGAGGAATACTGCATGATTCTACCTACTCGAGGGATCTAAGATGGTCAAATTGATAGAAGGAGAAAGTAGAGTAGTGGTTGCCAAGGGCTGGGAAGAGGGGAAATGGGGTGGTGTTTAATGGGTACAGAGTTTCACACAATGAAGAAGTTCTAGAGATCAGTTGTACCACAATGAACATACTTAACATTAGTGAACTATATGCTTAAAACTGGTTAAGATGATATATTTCATGTGTTTTTATCATAATTAAAAGGTTTTTAAAAACCACACATGCACAAATTATTAAAATTATTTAATGGAGGTGAGGTTTTTGGAAAGTAGATATTTTCTTTCCTTTTAGGTGTATTACTTGATATAATATTTTAAAATTTCAATTTGGTAATATTTATCATTTAAAATTTGTAATCCATTTTGAGTAAAGAATGTTTTAGAATTTATCATATATCCTTTCTTACAAAAGCAAACAAGTATAAACCAACATTTGTAGAAAGGACTTTTATTAAAATACTATCAATATACATTTATCAACAAAGTAAGGTTCACTCATGTAACAGATAAACCTCAAATTTCAGTGGCTTAATACAGTAAAAGTTTATTTCTCACATGTAAATCCAACTGGTTATTCCCAATTAGCGTTAAAGATATAGGCTTTCCAGTTACGGAATGAATAAATCATTCATTATAATGATTCAATTCAATATTGAATTACTCAGTAAATCCAATATTCAATACTGAATTATTAAAAAAAAACTTGTTCTGAAAATAAATCATGGAATAAGAGGTACAGCACAGGGAATATAGTCAATGGTATTATAATAGTGTTGTACGGTAGCTACACATGCAGCGAAAACAGGATAACACGTAGAGATGTTGAATCATTGTGTTCTATGCCTGAAACTAATGTAACATTAAGCATCAACTATATTCAAAGTAAAAGAAAGGAATGTGCTCATGCAGTCAGAGACCCAGGCTGGGGAAGAAAGACTTTGTCTCCTTCAATGCATGCCTTCCATGGTCATTTTCAGCTGACAGCAAGGAAAGAACAGTGAAGATATGGAGCATGGGAGATTTCGATGGCATCTCCTTTCTGCACCCAAGCATGGTCCAGGGACAAGAGCAGGGGCAGCCCTGCGAGGGCGCTACGGATCCACTTGTGCAAGTCTCATTTCAGACCAACTGAGTCAGAATCTGTATTTTAATATGATCCCCAGGTGAATGATATTCATATTAACACGTGAGAAAGCAGTGCTTTAGACAAGGGATAGGCAATGTTATTGGCCAAATAGGGCCCCTTATACTCCAAAAGATTATTACCTTTAGGGATTAGGACAAGGGAGAGGATATGAAGAGCTTCACAAATTATTTCCTATATTTCCGTTTCAATGGAAATGCCACATTTTTCATACACAATTTTTGTTTTTGTTTTTAAGATTTTATTTATTTATTTCACAGAGAGAAAAAGAGAGAGCACACAAGGGGGAGAGGCAGAGGGAGACGCAGAGGCAGGCGTCCTGCTGAGCAGGGAGCCCAACATGGGGATCCCAGGACCCTGAGATCATGACCTGAACTGAAGGCAGACTCTTAACTGACTGAGCCCCCCAGGTGCCCCCAAGTTTTCGTTTTAAAAGCAGAAGAAATTACTATCTTGCCATCTTAGTGTTCACCTGGATCCCTGATGATGGATTAATCTTGAGTACGTCTGGATATATAAGATTTTAGGTCATGGAGATAATCTCATTTAATCTCTCTGTGCTCACATTTAGATAATATTATTCTGGAAAAACAATACTCACAAGGATATTGGACAGGTTGTACACAGAATTATGAAAAGTATTGAAAAGTATTCTGTTAAAAATGGCAAAAAAAAAACATTCCAACTGGAGCAAGTAAATTTGCTTTTGTGACCACTGTGAAAGAATATGAACATGTTGGCAGTTCAATTTCTTCATGTTTAAATTGGAAACACACACACACTAACACACACCACACACACACACACACAACTTACACACATCTTATATTCCTATAACTCATGGAGGTTCTGAATAATCAATAGAAACATACTTTACCAAAGATGAATTTTGTGAAGATAGTTGACAATTTTCACAATAGATTTTAATGTTATAATGGCATTTTGAACAAGCGGTACTATCGTATTTGGAGGTTTACCAGATTTAAATATTAATGTTCACAACCAAATTAAAAATACGTGCTTTCCCCTAAATCCGTGGTGAACAAATCTAAAACAAAACAGTATTAGAGCGCCCCCTGCTGACACACCGCCGCAGCTAACCAGATGCAACCAGCATCTTAACATGGCCAAGTGGTTGAACCTCGAGATTAACGCCTTGAATGACTAGAAGGGTTCTATATTTTAATTTTTATAAATGCTTCTTCTTTTTTAGTAGGTCGTAGATAATTGTTTAATTCTGTAAAACATTAACTAGGAGGCCTTTTTCTTGACACTGTTTACCAAAATAAGTGGCAGCTGTTTTGCAGTAGCGCTTGAATTTTTTTAAGGTGACCCTTTTCCTTTTTTTTCTGAGAAGAATGCTTGAGAATGTTTACCATCAAGTAGAATCCTAAAATTTCTCTGTAAGAGATCTTGGATTTCAACTCTTTCAAAAGTTTATTCCCCAATGAAAAATCAGAGAAGAAAGCATTTGCCAGAGTTCGTGCAGCCAGACTGTATCGGGTGAGTTAGGACCGCGTCGATGCCCAGCCCATTGGTTAGTCTACTGTTCACTATTCATTAGAATAATTTAGTTGAGTTTGTTGAACAAAAGACTGTTTGTTCTCCAACAGTTAACAAGAGTCAAAAATCAGAGGAAAAGTGACATAAAGTTTATCTCACAATTCATGTAACAAACACACCTCATTTATTAAGTTCATATATTGTGGGTCCTATTATCTAACAAAGAATACAATCACTCTAATTTTGAATATAATGGCCATAATCATTAGTTTACATAATAAAACCCACTGCATTGACTTGTGTTTGGTCAGGCTGAATATTTTACTTCCCTGCCTGGCTATTTTCGTAAGCACTTACCCCATCTAAAATGCCACATGGAAGGAGCACTAATCAACTAAATTTAGAAAATTCAAACTGTAAGAACCGTTCTACTTCATTTTTCTACTTCTCTGACCATCTTCTAAGGAATTCAACTTCAAAAGGGAATTGCCATGAATTTCTACAATAATTTTAGTTGTGCATGCTGCTTTCTGAAAAACATCTTACAGAAAAACAAAAGTGGCTTGCTACAGGGCAGAAGAACCAACAATTCTTTCCTGATGTATTTTAAATGCCTCACCAATTCTAGGTAGTAATAACCTGGTAAAACTCACTATAGGAAGATAATAAAAACATTTCAAAGAGTTAAAAATCTTTTGTTTCTTCTTTTGTATTGCGGTAACTATTTTAAGAGCATTAAGAAAGACTCCTATTAGGATTAAGAGTGTATGTATGTGATTAGTCAATAAATGTTTCATTGTAAATATCCTTTCCTTACCTCAGGCTCTATGACAACATAAGAGGGTAAACTGTACACAGATATGTTTAAGTTCATCACGATATTGGATCTGTGAAAGGCTTCCTTTATAATGGAAGATCTATTTTTGGCCAGCATGTGGTACTGTCCATCTGTATGTTTGCAGAGCATTTAACTAGCGGTGTCAAGAAAATGCAATGAAAGATTTCTAGATGAAACTTGCACTTTAAAGAATGTGACTGTGTTTAAGAAGATGAAGCTGACAGTGTATAGGAAAGGAGTGATTCAAGGATCATAGAATTATCTTACATGGTCCATCAGCAAAGAAAAGAAACCGAAGACCCTGAAATAAATTGATCCATTGTACTTGGTTTGCTTGGAAGACACTAGCTTGGAAACCATTAGGAAAATACAGCAATCATATCTTTAATTCAATATTAAATAATGGAATGGAAACTTATAAAAAAAAGTGGTAGCTTTTTATTTAAAAGAATCAGTTCTACTAAAGCAGTTTGATACAAAAATAGAATTGAAGAGGTCACTTTTAAAAAACACAACAAGGGGCGCCTGGGTGACACAGCGGTTAGGCGTCTGCCTTCGGCTCAGGGCGTGATCCCGGCGTTATGGGATCGAGCCCCACATCAGGCTCCTCCGCTATAAGCCTGCTTCTTCCTCTCCCACTCCCCCTGCTTGTGTTCCCTCTCTCTCTGGCTGTCTCTATCTCTGTCAAATAAATAAATAAAATCTTAAAACAAAAATAAATAAAAAACAAAACAAAACAAAGCAGGAAGCTGTTGAAAACATGCAGAAAGTGAATTTAACCAAACTTGTCAGTTATTAGTACAGAGAAAACAAAAAATGAAGGAATCCATTATGTTCTATGTGGAAAATAATTAAAAATAAAGCCTAGAAAATATATCTAGACCAATTTTTAAAGCTTAAATTCAGTTGAAACATTAACCATACACACTTCTCTTGGGTGGTTTTCCCAGGGCCAAAACCCTATCTGTCCATGAACTTGGGCAGGTAAGAAAGACCCTCTCAAGCAGGCACGCACATTGTCTTAAGCGTCAGTTGTAAACGAAGGTCTCCTGAGCCGGGGTAGGATTTGGTTAATTTCACTGAACAGCGCCTTTGTTTGAACATACTGATCAGAAGGTGATCTGGTGAAAGGAGACATTTATAAAAGGCTGTTTTGCTAATGTTCCCAGAGTAATAAAGAGATCAAAGTGCTACAAATCTCATTGGGAATTCTATTCGCTTGAAACTGCTTTTCTAATTTACTCATCTTGTCCTCAAGAGGAGAAGGGTCAAGTGAGTTTCTGAAGATTTGGTACTTAGCTAAAGGTGTAAACATGCTAAAATCTGTTTTTTTTTTTTCCCTTTAAATGATTAAATCTCCACTTTTAGTACCAGGATGCCCTTATTTCTGATATGATCAAGGGCAGTAATTTTTTAGTTAATTAAAAGAATGATATTCTAGAAAATCACAACTCTCTATGAATAAATATTCTAAATATTTTATTTTAAATTTAAACACACACACACACCCCGCATTTGATGTCCAGCTGAGGCCATTCTAGTGCTGTAAATTCCCAGCTGGAGTGTTACATGATTTCAAGTTAACTAGAGTCACTCAACAATCAGGAATTAGTTTTTAAAAGTGCAATGAGAAGTTAAAGATCATTCCAAAGCCATCTGAGGGCAGAATCATCTAGACCTTCATTTCACCTTGTCACCACTTCCCCTTTTTACAATAAAGTCGACTATGTCTGATTCAACAAAATTCATTTTTTTGGCATCTATTTTTTATTGAGTCAACCCAAAGCACTGGCTTTTTAAAACAACTCTCTTACCGGGGTATATATATGCTTGGTTTGCACAGCACTTAATTAAATTGTGTAATTCCAAATAGCTTGTTTAACTGGCTTCGTGAGTAGGATACTTTGAACATTAATCAGTAAATATTTGCTTACCTCTCCTTCCTCCTGTGGGGAGAGAATGATCCCATGTCTCATTGACGTTGGCCGTGGCTGGGAGATTTGATTTGGTCAATGGGCTGTTACTGGATGTGAATTCAGCATGGGCTCGAAATACACCTGCTCTCTTGCCTCTCTGTCATCACAGTGAGAATGACATGCCCTGTGTGGCTGCTCCTGCCAGAAGAAGGAGAAACACAGTGAGGAGAGCCACACCAGCTGACCCACAGATGTGTAAGCAATAGAATGCTGCTGTATGCCTCTGAGCTTTGGCGTATTTGCCACGCACCAATGTATGAACACTACAGAAGTCAACTCAAATGACTTTAGGAAAGCAACAAATCAGCTGGTTAAAGCAGATACATGTGGATGGAATAGAATCCTACTAACTGTAAGTGTAAGCATGGCATGGAATCAAAAACTAAAAATGGGGAGGGATCTTATTTCTGTTTGTCCCAGAACTTTGTACACTGGCTTGGACTGCTCTTCTTCACGATCAGAAATAGTGTGGCCAACAGTGTTTACGACTAGTGTTGAGCTATGCTGCACTCATGATGTTATTTCAAAGAAAGATCACACTTTGATTTTTTTATGGTTGTTGTTGTTGAAGCCGATATTAGCAAAGCCTGTCACGAAAGCCGCCTTTTCAAAATCCTAGCCAGCTCAGTCTCTGTATGGAAAACCGCCATATTTTGTAGCCTGATCTACTAACTGTCTCATCTCATGCTGATCTTAGGTGTCCTTCCTGTTCCCGTCGAGCCATGCACCTGGTGTAGAGTGCCTCGTTTCTAGATCCTTACGTGGCCGTGGCAGAATGCAGAGCACCTGCAGAGGACCTCTTCATTACAGAGGACCACTCACCATGACTGAGACATATTAATGTGTATCAGGGCACCTGGAGCATTTGTGGTTCCTCCAGCCTGCTCTGTTCCCCACCCAGTGGAGTCTGTTCCATCACGGGACTTTGCCCAGCCAGCTGTCTCATGTACCTATCCCATACCCCAACCACCAGATGCCCCTTCTCCTCAGAGCGGCAGTCTGACCCCTTCAATGGGATGAAGGCATCTGCATGGCTCCCACACCTGCTTCTCAAGCATCATTGCGAGAGCACCATCTGCATTACATGCCAGGCATCACTCAAGAGCCTGGAAGACAGCCGTAAGCACAACACGACAAAACCCCTGGCTTCAAACACATATATTCTAATTCAAACACAAAATACAGTCAGAACGGTGGATATTAAAATGCAGTAACAATTTTCGTCTATCAAATTAGCAGACACAATAGATTTCTTTTTTTTATTTTTTTATTCTATTTTAATGTTTTTTTATTATATTATGTTAGTCACCATACAGTACATCCCCGGTTTCCGATGTAAAGTTCGATGATTCATTAGTTGCGTATAACACCCAGGGCACCATGCAACACGTGCCCTCCTCATTACCCATCACCAATCCATCCCATTCCCTCACCCCCTCCCCTCTGAAGCCCTCAGTTTGTTTCTCATAGTCCATAGTCTCTCATGCTTCATTCCCCCTTCAGATTACCCCCCTTTCTTTATCCCTTTCTTCCCCTACCGATCTTCCTAGTTCTTATGTTCCATAGATGAGAGAAATCATATGATAATTGTCTTTCTCTGCTTGACTTATTTCACTTAGCATTATCTCCTCCAGTGCCGTCCATGTTGCAACAAATGTTGAGAACTAATCTCTACTTACTACTACAATTACTATTTTTTTTCCTTCAATGGAAGAAAGAGCAGGGAAGAATGTGTTATTATACATACAGCCGGATGCAAGCTGGTAAGACTTAACAGAAAGCCAGAAGAGAATTTTTTAAGGGAGAAAAAAAGAAAAATTTAAATGAAAGGCTTTCTAAATCTCAAGAAATTTTATTTAACTCTACTTTTGAGTGTTCTAAGGACAGTTATGAGTGGGCATAGTTATTTAAATAAACTATGCTTATTTCAATTAATTACATATAAATGGGGAGGGAAATCTCAACACCCAAAGATAATGATTTTAGGTAAATAAATTCTGTAGTATTTTTTAAAAAAGATTTATTTATTTATTTGAGAAAGAGAGAGAAAGAGAGAGTGTGCATGTGAGTGGGGGGAGGGGCAAATGGAGAGGGCGAGAGAGAAACTCAAGCAGACTCCATGCTGAGTGTGGAGCCTGACGTGGGGCTTGAGCCCACAACCCTGCAAGCATAACCTGAACTGAAACCAAGAGTCATATCCTTAACCGACTGAGCACTCAGGCACCGCTAATTCTGTGATATTTTTTAAATGGAGATATATGGAGTTACTGAAATTATAAATTTTACTGACATAAAAACTTTTGTATACTGTTAACTTTAGAAATTATACCCACACAATACACTATTGTTTTTTTTTTCTGGAAAACTTCCATGGATGTCATATATGTGTGAAGGAACACATGAATTCCAGTATTGGAATATATATAATATAATATAAAATATTATTTTATCCCTGAGACAACAGAGCCTATCAATAAAAACTCAGTTTTTTTCTTTGGTTCACATAAGAGGATATTAAAAACTGATGAACATTATGCTTTTTCTGTGAATAAACATTAGAAAGCTATAACCACATGGTCATTATGGCCAAATGTTCACATGTATTCATAGGTTTATGATTCATATCAAGACAGTATATTCAGACAGTTATAGCTTTTATTTTGTGGAAATTGAAAACCATTTTGAAAGAATAACACTTAGAGGAAAATTAGAAGTCTTCTTGTTTTCCCTGTCTCAGATTTAAATATTAAATACTTAAGAAAAGACAAAGGGCAGTCAGAAGCTACACCAAGTATCTTGTCAGAGCCCTCCAGCAATTAATATATTTCTATCTGTAGTTTCATCATATTTGTTCAACTTGAGTAAGTGTTTCAAGAACTGAGTAAACAGCAGTGCCTACTTTTCCTCAAATCAGAAATTTTTACTCTGGTCACTTCTTTTTTGTTTGTTTTAAAGTATAGCCATCATTGGGGCACCCTGGTGGCTCAGACAGTTGAGCGTCCAACTTTTAGTTTCGGCTCAGGTCGTGATCTCAGGGTCATGGGATAGAGCCCCACATGAGGCTCCACACTCAGCGGGGAGTCTGCTTCTCTCTCTCCCTCTGCCTCTCCCCCTGCTCGAGATGTCTCTCTAAAATAAATATCTTTAAAAAAAAGTATAACCGTCATTTTACATGAGATGATAGGTGGGTTCCTAATGGCAATCAGCAGCTGTGTGTTTTCTGACAGAACTAAAGCCCTATGTCTGGGCAGAATCCCTTAGCAATTTTTAATGGAATTGTGTAGGAGACGCAATGAGCCTCCTGTGAGGCCGCTCAGACTGCAGTTATGGCTAAGATCCTACACGGGCTGTCACAGAACCTTCCACTGGGCTCCTTCATCCTCCTGCATTCCAAGTAAACACATTCAGTGAAACAAAGCAAAACAAAACATGCCAGCAAACAAAACCCCTGGAGTCTGTGGATGAGGAAAATAAAGACCTCAATTTCAGTTTCAAAGAAGTGCTAATTAGCTAAATAAACTCACTGAGATCTGAGTTTTAATTCCTGTCTCCAAATCCCCAACACTTTATCTCGCTTTGTCACTCTGTTCCATGGTGAAGGTTTTGTAGTTATTTTATTGATTTTTTAAACCAATTTAGCCTACTATCAAAATAAATCTAGTGTCTCTTAAATTAGATTAAAATTCAATTTGCAACCAATACTTATTCAAATAACCATCTCATCGGTAAATTTTAATGATGCTGAGTTAAATATCAAGAGAGCTGCTATTTTATTTCCATTGATTTTCCTATTGATTGTTAATACCTCGATCTGTGATGCTCTCATCACATTTACATAATGCCTATCCATTATGTAAAAACTGAGACTTAATAACAATTGTAAGGTAACCTTTTACTTTTCCTAAGACCTAAAATCAATTAGCTAAGTGTTCATTCATTTACATAATTACAACAAATATCACTAGTGCAGAATTTATCTGAAATCTAAATTATTGAATGGCTGAAATACAATTGGTGAGTGTGTAGTCTATCTCCAATGACCCCCCACACTCTTCCATACCCCAGGTGCCCCCCACCAGACTAACTCCTGCAGAATCCCTTCCCTGTACTCCTGTTGGTAGGTATGGGTCAGTGTGATTAGTTGGGTCCATGAAAGCATTTACTTCACTCACTCTGAATGACACAGTATCATATAAAGAAGTAATAACATATATAATTCTCAAGAAGGTTTTCACCACATGAGTCCAGGACAATTTCTTTACAAACTCTTGAGTCTGAGCTTATTCTTTCTTTGTCTATTGCCAAAACTTTCCCAACTGCTTGGCCTTTCTTCCAAGCTAAAACTGTGTTAGTCAGTTTGGAAGAGAATGTATTATCATGACTCATAATATCCATTATTGGTCAAAACGTCTTATGGGCTCCTGATGGCCAAAATTGTTTCCATGATTGGCAAGTTTCTAACCTGCTCTTCCTGGCTTATTTCACTTCCCTGTATAACCACATCAACATTTGTGATCTCTTTCCACTTCTTATTTTCTTCAAACTCTGAAGATTCTTCCTTTTATATTTCTCTTCATCTTAGTCACCAGAGCAACTCAGACTAGCCTTTAAAATAGTCACATATCTTTTGCACACTAGATTTCCCTCTTGTCTTTAACTTGTTAACAAATAACATTGTTAAATTTTAAATTACATTGCTATGCCAGTATATCCACATGCTCCTATTATTTCCACTGTAATATAATGCATATGATATAATACAATATGATACAATTCAGTTTTTATCCTATCTCGTCCTTGATGACCTAAACAAACTTCTTTGTTCTATGAATCCTTATTTACCCAAATTGATAAACATTTGCTAATAATAATTTCATTATCTATAAATAATCTATAGGTTGGCTGATGACATCAATATTTGTTTTTCCCTCTAACTCCTGCTCCAAATTTCTCAGACCTTCACTGAAAAGAAAATTGTATTCAAAAAGTATCTATACTGTACCCCAAAAAACAGCAAATGCTTTAATTCTGAAAAATGGAAACATAATAATGTGCTTGTGGAAGATTGAGATATTTTAGAAATATGGTAAATTGCAGTATAATAGAGTTCAGTGTTACACTTAACATCTAAAAATCACACAAATTTAACTCAAAATAGCTGCTTCCAAAAGAATCTTGAAAAATGCATTTAAATTCAGGCAGTTTTCCACATAAATGCAGAGTGACAAAAAGTCACTGTTTCATATAGGATAATTATTTTTTAGCCAAACTCAGTTATTCACTGCTCTCAATTACCTGGATTTCTTTGCAATACATTCTTAAAATAAATCACAGAAAATTAGAGGGCATATTTACAACTTACAAACTATACTATATGCAATTGAAGACAAGTTTGCCTACCTTTTTCTTCTTTTCATATAGTTTTGGCTTACTGAGTGCTTTTAAAAACAGGAAGTTTCACCTAAAGATTCAGGTCTCTGGTGTCAACAGGAAAAATCTGAAGGTGAGACCACACATTCCTGTATGTCAACAATCAGTTTGAGCGGAGCTGCCCCCATCTTAGACAGGTCATATGTTTTCCAGGCCACCATTGTGCTCACTGCTCCCTCACTGAGGTTCTGCGTCATCCCCCATTGAGAAATACTAACTCCTGGTCTACCTCTCGATTGCTACTTATTTCCTGAAGTCTTCCCAATCCCTGGACTATTTGGAAATGTAAACATTAATTTGCAAACTCTTAGTTCTTTTCCACCTCTGGTAGTAAGTGCAAAGTCTTTCATAATTAAAAAATGTTAAATTAGCATCATTGCAGTTGACCAATGTCTTTTGAAATAGATTTATAACAATGTAGAAAAATTGCTGAAAGTTATTCAGAAATTTCAACTAATGCATTTGTTGCAATCTAAATGAGAGTAAATCAAGCTTTTTTTTTTTTTCCTAGAATGAACTGTGCATTATAAATGCTATTCATCATGGTAAGAACTGAAGTTTCAAGTATACAAATATACTTTTGTATTTGTTCATCAAATCCAAGTATTTATGTTAATCAGTTAAACAGGAAAGTATGCATTGACTCTAATTGGAATACTCAGATACATCTTTAGCAATGAAGAGGTGATCAGATTTGAATGTGTGTACCATATGCATCTATACATGAGAAACTTCAGATGTCACCTCCTTAGGGATCCATACCTTCCAGAGCATGAATCATTCTTGATGACAAATGGGGGTTTAGGCACAAAAATTTAAAACACATCCTTTTTGTTTGTTTGGGAGAGAGAGAGAAGGAGGGGGAGGAACAGAGGGAGACAGAATCTCGAACAGACTCCCCTCACCCCCAGCACGGAGCCCCACGCAGGGCTCGATACCACAACCCCAAGATCACGACCTCAGCTGAAATCAAGAGCCAGATGCTTAACTGACTGAGCCACCAGATGCTTCTAAAACATATACTTTTTATAAGCAACTTAATGTTTCATTAGTAGAAATTGTTCAATTTTTCTGTTGCTGTACAGCAAATCAGCACAAGTGTCAAAGTTTAAAATAGCACCCAGTTCTGAGCTCACAATTCTCAGGTCAGAGGTCTGGAAAGGCATGGCTGCATTTTCTGCTCGGGATATTACTGCAGGGTTGACACACCTGTCTGAGCTGGGCTGAGCTCTCCTCTGGAAGCTTTGAGAAGAAATCCACTTCCAAGATCCTTGTTGTTGTGTAAAGAATGGCCTAGGTTGTGTTGTAGAATGGAGGCCCCCTCTCGGCCTGTCTGCTAGACTGCTTTGCTCCCGGGGCCATTTTCAGGTCCTTTTTTCTTGTGACACAATAGGCATGGATGTTTACTTTCTTCTAGGCCAGAGTGACTTTGTATTTTTCCACCAGCTGGGAACAACTTTCTATTTTATGTGATTAAAATATACCTGGATAATCTCCCTATTTTAAGGTCAACTGGACTGTATAACATAACCTAATTGTGGGGGTAGAACCGTCATCTCTACAGACCCAGCGATTATGAAGGGCGCCTACAGCAGGATGGGGGAGAACCTCGCAGGCCTTAGAGTTCAGCATGCCACAGGGTCATTCACAATGAACTTATGTTACAGTACAGTGATGCCGACAAATCCTATTCAGATGAGTATCTTTCTTTGTCTTTTGTCAAAACGCTCCCGAATAAAATATGGATGATTGCTCCTAAATGTAACTTGTTTCACTTTTCCAATAAACTCTTCCTGTTTTGCAATAAACTCTCACTTTCACCATTTTTACTACCTACAGTAGTTTTCTTGCCTTTTCCCCAAATTTTATTTATAATTTGCCTTAAATTCCAAATCTGCCTTTTGATATAATGGAGGCCCCATCAATATGCACAGTTAATGGATTTTTAGTTCCTGTGTCTGACGACCCCAGCTTTGTTTACGTGGAGGTGCTTTGGCTGTCAACAGTCACTCACGTTGCTCTATTACAGAACATCGGAGGTGAGTTCCCAGACATGCGGCGTGTTGCTATTCGACTCCACGCTTTACATTTTGAATTCTGGAACGCTTCTGAGAGTAGCGTGTGAGTTGTGATTCCTTTTGCCCATCCACTGTAAGTTATCAAGTTTGAGAGTGTAAAGAACATACAAATACTGACTGCTTGGGGATTTTTAAATAAATTAATAAATGATAGATAGTCCCCTAGCAGGCAAAATGGTCCAGCGAAGAGCCCAAATCTTGGTTTCACGACTAATGAACTGAGACACCAACTGAGACATATTTTATGTCTTTGAGTCTTGACTTCCTTCTGGTAGAATAGCAAAGATATAGCTCACTGCCCTGTTACAATAATTACATGACAAAATAAGGATAATCAGTGTTAATAACAACCGTGAATTTGAAGACACTGTTTTGTTAAACATTCTACAGAACGAACATTTCTCAAAATAACCTACAACAGTGTACTCCTGTGTCTTTGAGAGGATATTTCATTGCTTTTCTCTCACATATTATCTTCCTTTCTTCTGGGAAACGTTGAATTTCTCAAGGTTCATTTTTGAATTAGAATCAGGCTGGTGGCTGGCATTTACTGAGAGCAGGGCATCCATTGATTAGAATGAGTACCAGAGAGTAGCGGACGGTGAAAATCTATTTCTTATGCTGGCTTCACATTTGGCAATTTGGGGCACCAATGGATGATCTCTTAGCTTCTCTCAGAAAATACAATTTATAATCCTTATCTGTTGAAGTGTTACAAGGATTAGTATTTGTAAAACATTTTTTAAATCCCAGTGTAAAGCTATTTTATGAGTATCAAAAAGTCATCACACAAGCTTAATTTCCAATTCCACAGGAAAGGATATGCATGGGCTCTTTATTATTAAATAAATATGCTGGGTGATCCAGCTTAGTTACTGATTGTGATAAATTCCATCCTCGTGAGGATGTTTATTGATGGAGACTTTTATACTGCAAAATGCACACACAGACCTGGGACAACAAAGCTGGGGGGAACCGGAGAGTTCAAGGCAATGATCTGCAAAGTAATCTAAAAGAATTTCCATGAGAAATTACAAGCAGGCCCCCTTTCCCTAAACTTAACCTTTAAAATTACAGTTACCACGTATCACAAGTCTATCTAGTATTGAGACTTGAATAAAATTTCAAATGTATATATACACCTCCACCCTCCATTCCCTGCCATTCACACACACCATTAATTCCTTCTTTTGTATGATAAGTAAATACGGATCATTTTAGGTGGAAAACAGAATTCAGAAGGAATAAGCAGACTGCGAAGAAAGATAACATTTTAGATGCACTGAAAGGAGTTTTATTTATGAAAACCAAGAACTGATTTACAATAAATTATAAGGATAAAAGCTGTAGAAACATTAAGCCGGAAGGGAATTTCATTATAAAGCACTATATGCTGGTCTAAACCACCTCACACAGTTGGTGGTTGGGAACAAAAACTAAATTCTATGTGAGGATATTATGAACATAAGAGAAATCAATGAATGTGGAAATATATGTAATTTTATATTGCAAAGTAGAAATTAAAAATAAGAAGCTACTGGAAGGCATAAACTAGAAGGGTGTAAAAGCAAGAGTGTCATACCCCATCCTGCCATTTTGAGTATGCTGATAAAAACTAACTCATTCAAAGTTAGGAGTCCTTAACCATTGTTGAATCATGGATTTAACTTCAAAGATGACCCTATCAAAAAGGATATGTTCCCAGACAAGAACAAAGGTGAAAAATAGGTGGCATCATCACAACCCCTCAGAAATGGCGAGGTGAATATGGTGAATACGGAACTGAAAATCCATAGGTCTCCACTTAGATTCATACCTACCCAAACCTCAGAGATCTCAGACCATTCCTTTAATTCTTCCTGGGTAAAGGAGGAATGATAACTACTGTATCATTGAGTTGGCAAGATTGCTTTGATAAGACAATAAACAACAGGTGTCACTCTGCAAGTGAACAAACACATTACATACTTGGGATCCAAACCAGGCTACAGGGCAGGGCGGGCTGACAGCTCTCTGGAAGAGCCTCTGATTCCAAGAGAGCCCCACATTGTTTGTTTGCTTTTTTTCTTTTGTGGTAAGAGCACTTAACATAAGATCTGCTGTTTTAGCAAATTAACTGTACAATACAGAACCATTACCACACACACACACACACACACACACAATATTTTAAAGAATAAATTAAAAAACATTAAAGGAGACAGGTGGACATTTTTGGGAGGTGATCGATAAGTCTACGGCCTCGATGTGGTGATGGTTTCATGAGCGTATTTACTGCCAAACTCAAGGAGTTGTATGTAGCACACATGTGCAGGTTTTTGTGTCGATCAGACCTCCAGTGTGGTGGTTTCAAGGAAAAAGAGAGACAGCCCCATAAAGACACGCACCTCCAGCTGCCCCTGCCTGAAGGAGAGCACGTGTGGCTGGGACTAACTGTATAAAGGTTAAGCCGGGTGGTGATCAATGTGGAACTGAATGCCTTCCAATCCAGAGTGTCCCAGGAAATGAAGGAAGAGGAGGCATGAGGTATCTGCATGCATTTTCCCCTACGGTGTGCAGGCAAAGGAAAACAAATACTCATTAGCTTTCTGAAGATTGGAATAGTCTCTTTCTCATCATTTTATCTCCACCTTCCAGTGCAGAACCTAGCAATTCATAGGTTTTTAATAAGCATCAATTAAGGGGCAACTGGGTGGCTCAGTTGGTTAAGCATTGGACTCTTGGTTTTGGCTCAGGTCAGGATCTCGGGATGGTGAGATCAAGCCCTGCACTGGGCTCCATGCTCAGCATAGAGTCTGCTTGAGATTCTCTCTCCCCCCTCCTCTGCCCCCAACCCTGTAAGTGTGTGCTCTCTCTCTCTCTAAAATAAATAAATAAATAAATAAATCTTTTTAAAAAGCATCAATTAAAGTTTGAATGGCAGTTAAAACAATAACTGTAAGAATATGTGAGAGGTTGGATTCAAAGTTCCTAAGGCTTTGTGATTACTCTAGAAAATGAGAAGACAGGATCGCGTCTTAAGAAAATGTGGTTAATCCTGTGGACCAGCATTACAATCCCCTGTCTATACTTCATGTGTCTCAAACCTCTTGATTTCCATTCCATCTAAGTCATAATTACAAACCTTCTTGTCTGATCCTTGCCTTTTCTCAGAGACAAGATAGTCCTTATTTAACGTACTCCTGAATATCTTCTTTTGGAAAAATCTAGCAAAGAACTTCATTTTTCACTTGGGTAATGTATTCCAAATAGGTTTTAAGCTGCTTCCAGGAGGGTAGGGGCCTATTAATTTTTAAAAAGAGATCTTATTAGGGCACCTGCGTGACTCATTTGGTTAAGTGTGTGGCTCTTGGCTTCAGCTCAGGTCATGATCTCAGGGTCGTGAAATCGAGCCCCAAGGGGAGCTCTGAGCTGATCAGGGCATCTGCTTGAAGATTCTCTCCCTCTGCCCCTCTCCCACTTTCTCTCTCTCCCAGATAAATAAATCTTTAAAAAATAAAATAGATCTTAATATTTTAGAGAAGTTTTATTTTTATTTATTTATTTATTTTTAAAGATTTTATTTATTTATTTGACAGAGAGAGAGAGACACAGCCAGCGAGAGAGGGAACACAAGCAGGGGGAGTGGGAGAGGAAGAAGCAGGCTCCCAGCGGAGAGCCTGATGTAGGGCTCGATCCCAGAACGCCGGGATCACGCCCTGAGCCAAAGGCAGACACTTAACGACTGAGCCACCCAGGCGCCCCTAGAGAAGTTTTAGATACACAGCAAAACTGAGTGGAAACAACAGAGGTCCCTGTACAGCCCTTGCTCCCATGCACAAACAGCGTCAACCACTACCATGTGTAACTCCCTGTCCCTGAGTGTGGGCTAGGAATCGTGACTACTTTCCAAAGAGTACAGTGTGGGAATATGTTATGTTGAAGAAATATGACAAAACTGCAGTGGGTGATCAAGGTCAGTATCGACAGTAAGAAGTCACATTGCTATTACAGCCTTGATATGGTGTGATGAGAATGTCACTTTACCCTAGTGGCTTTCCTCCCAGAAAAAAGTAAACCCAGTCTAATTGTGAGGAAAACATCAGACAAATCTGAATTGAGGGACATTGTACAAAATATCTGACCAGTACGCCTCAAAACTGTTAAGATCATCAGAAGCAAAAATGACTTAGCAATTGTCACGGCCAAAAGAAACCTAACTGAACATGACAACCAAATGTCATGCGGTACCAGGATGGGATACTAAACTATAAAAAGAACATTAGATCATTAGATGAAAACTTAAGAAACCTGAATAGAGCACCAAATTTGGCTAAAAATAATGTGTCAGTATTGGTTCATTATTACTCCTGTAAGATGTTACTAATCTAGCATATTAGTAGTATGGTAAACTCTGTGTGGGAAACATCAGATTCTGTGCTCTCTTTGTAAATTTTCTATAAATCTAAAACCATTCTAAAATTTAAAAGATTATTAAAACATTGATAGAATCTGAGATAGTTATGATCCAGGAAAATAAGAAAATGATGTAATATTTCCAATTGCTAATGAAAATCTCACCCATTTATTTTTTAAATTGAATTGGAAGTATTAAACCACTGTGTCACATGTATTTATATATATATATATATATATAAGTATTTGTTTTGCTTTACAATGTTGATCACTGAAAATTACAATTTTATAAATTACTTAACTCTGTGATACAAGGTTTTAGATGCTGACTTGAACTTAGGACAGGATACACATGGCTTTTCAAAACATTTTGGGAGTTCCTGGAGCAAATACATTTTGAATAACCTCTATATCCAGTAAAGACTCCGTGATTTCAGAATCACCTAAGACTTGAAGAGGGTTTGCTACTCTGATAAAACATTTCAAGAAGATAATTTTCTTATTCTTGGTACAAGAGAAGCATCACCTTCTGAACTTCCCAGCAGCACTTCCCCTTCCAACTATGTTTAAACATGATCAAGTTAATGATACTCTCATTTCATATTTTGTATAGCAACAAATGGTGTGATTACAATCTGCCCTTTTTGTTTTAAGCAATACTTTTTTTCTGTGTGTCTAGTGCAATATTAAGCATCAAAGAAGTCACAAAGCACCAAATACTCGGTGAAAAAGTAAGTATCACTAGTGGCATACGGAGAAATGTAAAAAAAAGAGGGTGTTAAGTCATTTCATCAACTAAACTGTCCATAGAAAAGAGGTACGTGCTGCTTCTAAACTTTCTAACTTATGAGCCTCTCAAGTGTTTGCAGTGCTCTGGTCTCTTGAATGGAATGGGAGTTCTGCAATCATTCCCGCATTTTATAGGTGGGTAAATTGAGATTCCGCAAGATAGTCACTTGCTAGCTCACAAGGAGTGAAAAGATGCTCCACAGATAAAAATCCAGGTCCGTCAATGGAGGCTGCCCTCAGCACCCGGAGTCCAGAAGTTCCTTGACATCCTGCCGCTCTTTCACCAAGGAGCAAACAGTCCCAAGGGGAGGGGATTCAATAAAAGCATGAACTCCAGGAGGTGGGGATCATGCTGGGGGGGTGAGGTGACACCTAGAGGGTCTGTTCACTAGAGTTCCCAAGAGATAGGGTTTGGAAAGTGTCTATTTTTTATTCAACCTACTTTAATTTTTTTTTTTATACTCTCTTCTGTGGATAAGAAAACTATACTGGTTTAGTAGAGTAACCAAGGCCATGTGACTAGTGATATTCAGAGGAAGGCTCTGAACCCAGTTCTTGAATTTCAAATACCTTTGTGAAAATCTTGCTTTACCAATTTGTTTGCGATACTTTGAGAACATTAAGGACAGCATATGCCCCTTTGGTACTGCTATGAACATTTAAAAATGTGCAGCAGATGTGTTAATATTTGATATGTTCATACACATGATGACAGAAACAATAAGAAGGCTCTAACAGAACAACAGAAGTTGAAGCTGGGTGCTGGGAGTCTGACCAGGGTGGCCTTAATGTTCCCCCGAGCTTGACTAAACCTTAGGCTTCTTCCTGATTTTAGGACACTGACATTCCTTTTCTTAGAAGATTTACTTTAGAAAACTTGTCCTTGTAAATCCTTCTCTGCCTTTAGAGATGTAAATCTATTATTTTTATTTTTTTAACGATTTTATTTACTTATTTGACAGAGAGCACAAGCAGGGGGAGCAGCAGGCAGAGGGAGAGGCAGAAGCAGACCCCCCACTGAGCAGGGAGCCCAACAGGTCCCAGGACACTGGGATCACGACGCGACGGGAGCAGACTCTTCAAGTCTGAGCCAGCCAGGTGCCCCTTGAGATGTAAGTCTTTTTAAAAGCCTCTTGCCACTCTTGCAACCCAGGACTATCTTTCTCAAGGACATACGAGCCATCCCACTGAAATGTCATCATCAAGGAAAATAGGTTCTCTCCCTCCAGTTCCTATTGGAGGGTAGGAGTCTAATTTTAGCAGATTCCTAAGTCCAATTTGTAACACTACCTCCTCTCAAGAAGAAAAAGTTTATTTTTCCTTTGGCTAAAGCCAATTAGCCAACACAGATGGCTTACCATCTCCCCTTCACCCCAGTTTATAAAACTCCACTGTCATTTGCTCCAGTGGAGTTGAGTTTAGACTCCATTCTGGCCTCTCTCTGTGTTGCAATAGTCCTGAATAAAGTCTTCCTCGTCTGTTTAAATTTGTCCAGTGCCACTTTTGCTTTCACAAGTCAAATCTCAATTCCTAACCGTACATTCAGAAATGCTTTAGGAGGTAAGTCCAAATAAGGTCTCGGAATCAAATGGGATTTCTGCTCATTTAAAAGGATTCCGCAAATGTTCATCAGCATAGAATGATCTTTGAATGCTGGCTTTGCTTTGTTTTGATCCAATTTAAATCTAAATTCACTTTTCCCACTGGTCTCAGAAGTAATTTTCCTTATGCTTTCATCAAAACAAGCAAGTTACTGTTTCCTAGGCTCTACCACCATTGTGGCTCTCCTTTTTTTGGCCAAGGAAAGCTGTAATCTAGTAGTTGAGCTCTGCCCTCAGTAAGAAGTCACTGTTTCCACCTTCACTGGAATTGAGATGAAGAAGTGACCAGAAGACAAAATTCCTCTGTATTCCATTGCCACTGGGAACCCTCATTCTTGATCAAGCTAATGCAGAAGAGCTGAAAAGGATATCAGTGAAGATGTTAAGTCCTACATGAGAGCAGAGAGTGTTTACTGGGTGTTTGCTTTGTAATTCTGGGCAAGCTTTAGCTTTATGCCAGCATAAGGCATGCAAAATAATCAACGGTCACATAAAACTATGACATACACATTTGCATTATTTTAATTTAAATTATTCATCAGAAACAAGAGAAGATTTTTTTTTTTTTGGATTCTTACTTCTATTTAAACACAAGTGGAAAAGCAGCTTGCAGCCTGGCTTTGGGGTGTCACTATATGAAAAAAATATATATTTTTTGTTCTGGCATGTGTCTAAACAATGGGTCCTGACATATAATAAGTTTGTCCTTAGGGTCCAAGAATTTTTCTACTTAGGAAAGATCTGAGACTGCTCTAATTAAGGTCAATATGGAGCCCAGGGGTGTGGAGCTCTGACCGGTGTCTGGTGATCAGGATCCAGTTTCACAGTCAGCGGATCTGGATGGGATTCTAGGTCAAAGTGAATGTTTGAGGAGACGCGCTTGCCACACCCCTACATGCACACAAAAACTGCACTGCTGTTTCCAAGACATTCCTTTTGTCTTTCTTCGTGTCCACCTGCAGGGGATTTTGTAACTTTATCCACCGGTACGTACCAATCTTTTCATTTGACTTTTTTTTTTAAATTAAAGACAAATATAGGCAGAAGACTGTTCTCTATAGTCATTTGTGGATATGCTTGTATTTCTTTTTCAGTGTCTCTTTGGGCTGCTCTGGATCCTTCTTTATTTTTCATCTTTTTACCAGGGCACCATTCACATCTTTTGTGATTGTTCTTTCTTCCCTACATATGTCTTTTCTGTAAACTTACTTGGGCTAGAGCAAGGGGCACTGCTTGCAAGGTAGATGATAATTTTTTTAGGAAAAAAAAAGTAAAATTTGGCTCTCTCTAGGGGTCGTGCATGTTGCAAATGAGTGAAACAATCTGAGTATAAGATAAATGACATTTTTTTTTGCATATTAAATTCTAAAAATAGTCTTCACTTGAAACAAAACAGAAGTGTGCTCACCAAACCTCCCTGAAATATGCAGGCTTTAAGTCTAAATATTATTTTCCTGCTTGTGAGAGGGATTTTGTCATAAGACATTTTTGTCTTCTGTAAAAAAATAGTTGTTTAAGAATAATGACAACTGATTCTGGCATCACTGCTGTGAAGTTAAAAGAAAGCTGAGGAATGCTCTGAACTGACATGTACAATGCCCCCTCTCAAGGATGCAGTGTTTACTAAGCATCTTTCGGCTTCTGGGAACATAGGCCTAGTGAGGCCAAAAGGTCCACTATTTCAAGAAAGATAAAAAATATGATTTTTTTTAAAGTGCGAATGATCCAGATGTTAAAAATACTTCCTTCACTTACTTTAAGAAACTTTGAAGATCAAGCAAAATACATGTTTGCATCATAGAGAGCCCCTGGGGCAACAATTTTCAGTCTTTGGTGTTGAAAACAAATGATAGGAAACAAACCACACTAGCACTAAGTCATACTAGCGCTTACTGCAGACAATTCTAATGTGCTCAACAAACAAGTGTGTGATATTGTGGTGAGCACAACTGCCTAGCCCACAACGCGCTGACGTACATGACTCACTACGCACGACTCCAGTACCCAGCTCTCTAACTGGGATGAGATGGGACGTGGCTGCTCAGGAGAAGAACGTTCACAGACAAGTTGTTGGGGAAAACAGTGAGTTCTTGCAACCTGGGTGCTGCCTCTTGTTAATCTGACACCTACAGGGTGTTTTCTTGGCATGAACACAGAAGATAATGGGCAAAATCACAGCGTTTCCAAATTCATGTAGAGTTAAACTCTAATATGAACATAGTAAATTTAATCAGATGACATGACTGTAATGTTTCTTCTAGGTGTTTTTTGTGCAAAAAAAAAATAAATTGTATTAACGCAACTGTTTTCATGCAAAAGTAAATGGCCTTGTTTTAATAGTATTTTAAATGCTTACATATTTTAGCAATTCATTGATTTATACATCAAAAAGGGAACAACTATAGTTGTACATCTTGGCTGCATTCCCATGTGACCAGCACCCAGATTACTGGCAGCACAGACCCCTTCATTCCTCTCCCTCCACCCAGAGTTACCACTACCTTGACTTTCACACTACTTGTGCAGCTTTTGAGTGCTGTATAAATGGAATCAAACTGTAATCATTTTGAACCGTTTTGAATGATTCTAATCATTTGAATGATGTAAATGGAATCATTACCTATTTGTGTATGGCTCCATTTATTCAATGTTAGGCTTGGGTGTTTCATCCATATCGTTAGTTGTAGCTATCATTTGTTCATTCTTATGGCTGCATAGTATTCCATTGCTTAAACAGGGAAGTGTTGTCATTTATCTTTCTTTTAAAATTACAATTCTCAGGGCTTCTGGGTGGCTCAGTCAGTAAAGCGTCTGCCTTCGGCTCAGGTCATGAGCCCAGAGACCTGGGATCGAGCCCCGCGTCAGGCTCCCTGCTCAGTGAGGAGTCTGTTTCTCCCTCTCCTTCTGCCCCTCCACCTCACATTCTCTCCCTCTCTCTTTCAAATAATAAATAAAATCTTTTTAAAAAGTACATAAAGTAAAATTACAATTTTCAGAATGCATCAATCCATGGCTGGGCTTTCTAGAGACAAAATTATCAAAAAGAGAAAACTAAAACAAGAATAAAAATGTATTTACAGTTTCAACTTCTAGTCATAAAAAATATTTGAGTGACAGTTTGTAAGGCATTTTTAGGGTCCAGGGACAAAGCAGTCCACAATTCTTGTCCATGCCATAAACAGAATACTTAAACCAATTCAATCACTTTAAGAATTACTTTTTTTATGCAGACATCAAAAACAAAACAAAACAAAACAAAAAACCCATCACACACTTCTCAAAACTGACTCCGAACAATATTATAAAAACGGGATCCTGAATTAAATGAAGTATTGTCTTCTTCAGTATGAAATTTCCTTTATTTTTATCACTTGAGTTTCAGATAGTCCCAAGTAATTTGTTTGCTGAGAGAGACAGAGTAGAGGAAAGGTTAAGGACCGCATTGATTTCCCATGAACAAATTGCTCATGATGGTTTGTGATGATGAATTACGTTCTGTTCGGAGAGGAAGGCCTCCCTCCCTCCATTTGCTTGAACTGGTTACTTTTCCATCGCTTAGAGACCTGCACTGATTACTGGATGTCTTTCAACCTGTCTCTGGCTCAGAGCTCAAACTGTGTATGAGAAAAGACAATGTATTCAGAGGGAACATAATAAGCAAGGACTGAAGTGAAGCTGCTCTTTTCTTTGTTACACTTAAGAGCAAGGTTAGTCACAGGTTTTCCGAGTCATTAAAAGTAATTAGTCTTACCATAGCAACTAGCTACTTTGAGGCCCGTATTTAAAGGAGAAAAAGAGGAGAAACACAAAGAATTGTTTTAAATGGAATCATACTCATTCTAATGCAGATTCAGTTAGTAAAAATCACACTTGTGTAGGATTAGCAATCACATCTTGTCTAGGAGCAGTGCTCTGTTGTTTGTTATTGATGGTTTATTAATTTTTTATAAAGACCTTATTTTTTAAGAGAAGTTTAGGTTCACAGCAAAAAGGAAAGTACAGAGATTTCCCATGTACTCCTTGACCCACACTTGTATAACCTCTCCAGTACCGTTGCAACTTGTTACAGTCAATGAACCCTTATTGACATACTCATCTGAAGGCTACACCTTAGGGTTCATTCTTGGTATCATACATTCCATGAGTTTGGATAAATGTAATAAATGTGTCTATCATTATAGCATAATACAGAGCATTTTCACCTCTCTAAAATGCTCTGTGCTGCATCTCTACATCCCTCTTGCTCACCTCCCCAGCCCCTGGCAACTGCTGATCCTTTTACTGTCATCATAGTTTTGCCCTTTCCATAATGTCATATGATTGGAATCATACAGTATGTAGCCTTTTAATATTGGTTTCTTTCAGTTAGTAATATGCATTAAGGTTCCTTCGTGTCATTTCATGGCTTCATAGCTCATTTTTTAGAGATGCATAATATTCCATTGTATGGATGTTCCATAGTATATTTATCTGATAAAGAGACATGGAAACTCAGTAGAACTATTGCCAGTTTTCCAGAATGCAGAGAGACAATATCAGAGACTTCAGTGAGTTAAAATTTCAGTACACTAGAGGGATAGAGAGCTGAGCTCAACTTGTCATTGAATTTGTCCTAATAATATTCACATAAATTCTGAGACTGACTTGGGACATGCAGAAATTGCAAACAATAGAAGATTGTAGAGATAAAGTAAAATAGACTTAAATATATAAAGGGATTTACAACACTTAATATTTTAAAGATGGAAATTCTCCCCACTTTATCTATAGATACATTTGAATTCTAATAAAAACCATATTAGCTTTCATTTATAATTAAAAAAATAGAAAAAATACAGATAAAGTGTAACATACATAATTGTGAACACAAAGACTGTGTTCAACAAACACAGAAGAACAATTCTGGATACTTATACATATAGATATTATAGATACAAGATTGAATATTGAGACATATTTTAAACCTGCATTAATTAAGAAAGTATGCTATTGGTACAAGTATAGTCAAATAGATCAGTGGAATAGAACAGAGTCCACAGACCCACACACACACAAAGATGGCACTGCGTAAGAGTGAGAAATTATGGTCTTTTAAATAAGTGGTGTTGGGTCACCTGTATGTCCACATGGGGGAAAATGTTTGTGAATTTCTATTACACTATATACAAAACTTAATTCTTAATATATTATATATCAAAATGGAAATAGAGAAATAAAAATGTTTTAGAGGAAAAACAGGAAAATGTGGTTATAATCTCAGAGGTAGGCAAATATTTCCTAAGCAAGACACAAATGGTACTAACCATAAAGAAAAAAAATAATAAATTAGACTATATTTAACTACGACTTCTGTTTATCAAAGACACCATCAAAAGTGGGAACCACAAAATGGAAGACAATATTTTAGCTACATATTGAAATTTAATATATAGTTTTAATATGGATGTAATAAGTAGGAAAGCATTTTTACATATAATGATACAGCAAAAATTAATAAACAAAATCTTTAAAAAAATATGGATGAATCTCACAAACATAATGTTGAGTGAAATAAGCCAAAGTCACTATAGTACTAACCATAAGATTCCACATATATAAAGCTCAAAAACACACAACATTAATTTGTAGTTAGAAGTCTGAATAGAAATTACTTTTGGAAGTGACTGGAAGGAAAATAAGAGAGCTTCCGGGCACTTATAAGATTCTATTTCTTGGTTTAGATGCTTGCTCAATCTGTTCACTTTTCAAAAATTCATGGATCTATGCACACATGATTTGTGATATAGTATACAATATGTAAATACATGTGAAAATATGTGTGTGTGTATATGTCTATCATCTCTATCTATCTATCTATCTATCTATCATCTATCTATCATCATCTATCTATCTGTCATACTTCAATATGTTCTTTAAGGTGTGGTGTTTGGTTAGAAAAACGGTCATTAATTCATTTGCTCAGCACACAAATATAATGAACTAACTACTTTGTGTCTGGTGCCAGGCAGTATATTCAAGAATGACTGGCAGTACAGAAAGAATCTTCCCCTAATATTTTTTATTAAGAGACAAGCACAAATGTTATTTACTTGGCACAATATATCTATATATTAATAAAATTATTTATTGAATGATGGTAAAAATATGGACACCCCCATTGTTTACTGCCAGCCAGTACATGTGTTTTTGAAGCATAATGCCAAATGGGGACTTCATTGTCATTTAGTTGTACCTTGGTTAAAAAAAGAAATCCACATTACAGAAAATTTTGGTGCCCAAATAACTTAAAATAATGAAAAGGAAATCCGATACGTTTTTTAATAAACATTTTTTAGAGGAGGACAGTTAATTAACATCTAAATATTATGAATATTTCCTTGGAACATTACATTTCTCTATCAAACTTCATTTACTTTAATGAAGACATTCACTATTTTTTGCATCAGATAACATTGTGCTTTGGTTGCCCTTAAGCACACAGATAAGCCTTCCCTGTTGATCAGAATCCCCGATCTCCACAAAGACAAGGGATGCATGTAAAAGCACCATGGAAATACTATAATCTCTAGTCAGAATGGTTTAATTGGGATCTATACAGGTGCAGACAAGAGACGTGCTGTATTCATACAACCCAAGTGTGTTTTGGTAATTCAAGCATTCATATCCTCTGGGTGTGGTGATTGGCTAAAAATATAAACTATATATAAAAATGTGTCCTTACATAGCAATATCTTTGTTTTGCATGTTCCATTTTTAGAAAAATGAATCACTCAAAGCAAAATATGTTAATACAGTATCAATAGTCAAGTGCTGCTTGCTAATTTGAGTCTAAAGAACCTTGAAAACATACATGTTAAGTTTATTTAACACAAACACAACAAAACATTTGCAACACATGATCTGTCTTGTTTGTTTATTCAGAGCCCCAGAACTGCCTTCCACCATAATTTGTATTGGCACATTAAACCTAAATGATTTTCAAATACTATAACTAACTACTAGATAGAATGCCTCCAGAAGCATTCTTTCCTTCTCCAGTTTTTTGTTTACCTCTTTCATCTTCCCACATTGCAGTTATGAGCCAATACTCATTCTGGACAGGAAGACTGTGTGTTTCAAATGTATGGCAATTTTTAAATGTGTGTGTCAATAGAAAATAAAAAACCAAGTTGCCAGTGTGCATTCTATTTCCCTTTAATTTTGAACAACAGTATTTTTTAAAGATAATTCCTATATAAGGGTGAAAATGTTTGGCTGAGAATAAATATGCTTTTGCAAGGGAAAATAAGCATTTTATTCAAAATTCATTCTCCTTTCTTTAGTGGAGGTGGGATAAACTCTTATTCTGGAAGATGTCTCCTATTTCCATTATGAAATGTTAATTCCACTTTCATTTGAATGAATTGGCAAACTGAAATGGTGTTACTCCCTGCTATCTGTTAGCAACTCTTCACTATAAATTCTGTAGTGGATAACACTAATCAAAATCTTAGGTCTTAGATAAATGTAAGGATTATCCATATGATATGAAATCCATCATTCTCATAGTTTGCCTTGTATCCTTGCATTACACCACATCATGATGCCCATGTTCAGAAAAAAAATATTTACCTTTCCTGTTCATCAGATTTATGAAATTGTGCCTTGTTGTTATATAAAAGATAAGCGCTGAAGAGTGTAATGGCAAATAGCCTTTTGATTTTGGTTTTATGTATTTATGTATGTACGTATTTATTTATTTATTTTTGTTTTTGTTTTTAATTTTTTATTATGTTATGTTAGTCACCATACAGTACATACTTAGTTTTTGATATAGTGTTCCATGACTCATTGTTTGCATATAACACCCAGTGATCCATGCAATACATGCCCTCCTTAACCCATCACCAGCCCAATCCCCACCCCCTCCCCTCTGAAAACCTCAGTTTGTTTCCCAGATTCCATAGTCTCTCATGGTTCATTCCCCCTTCTGTTTACCACCCTTCATTCTTCCCTTCCTTCTCCTACTGATCTCCTTGCTATTCCTTATGTTCCATAAATGAGTGAAACCATATGATAATTGTCTTTCTCTGCTTGACTTATTTCACTTAGCATAATCTCCTCTGGTCCTGTCCATGTTGCTGCAAACATTGGGTAATCGTTCTTTCTGATGGCTGAGTAATATTCCATTGTATATATGGACCACACCTTCTTTATCCATTTGTCTGTTGAAGGGCATCTCGGCTCCTTCCACAATTTAGCTATTGTGGACAATGCTGCTATGAACACTGGGGTGCATATGGCCCTTCTCTTCACTACGTCTGTATCTTTGGGGTAAACATTCACACCATACACAAAGATAAACTCCAAATGGATGAAAGACCTCGACGTGAGACAGGAATCCATCAAAATCATAGAGGAGAACATAGGCTGTAATCTCATTGACATCGGCCACAGCAACTTCTTTCATGACACATTTCCAAAGGCAAGAGAAACAAAAGAAAAAATGAACTTGTGCGACTTCATCAAGATAAAAAGCTTCTGCACAGCCAAGGAAACAGTCAAAAACAAAACAAAACAAAACAAAAACAAAAACAAAACTAAGAGGCAGCCACAGAATGGGAGAAGATATTTGCAAATGACACTACAGATAAAAGACTGGTATCCAAGATCTATAAAGGATTTCTCAAACTCAATACATGAGAAACAAATAAATCAAAAAATGGGCAGAAGATATGAACAGACACTTTTCAAATGAAGACATACAAACGGCTAACAGACACATGAAAAAATGTTCAAAATCATTAGCCATTTGAGAGCTTCAGATGGGAGGGGGTGGGGGATTGGGATAGGCCGGTGATGGGTATTAAGGAGGGCACATACTGCGTGGAGCACTGGGTGTTATATGCAAATAATGAATCATGGAACACTACATCAAAAACTAAGGATGCACTGTATGGTGACTAACATAATAGAATAACAAAAATATTATTTAAAAAAATCATTAGCCACCAGGGAAATTCAAATCAAAACCACACTAAGATACCACCTTACGCCAGCTAGAATGGCAAAAATTGACAAGGCAAGAAACAACAAATGTTGGAGAGGATGTGGAGAAAGGGGAACCCTCTTACACTGTTGGTGGGAATGCAAGTTGATACAGCCACTTTGGAAAACAGTGTGGAGGTCCCTCAAAAAGTTAGAAATAGAGCTACCTTATCATCCAGCAATTGCACTACTGAGTGTACCCCAAAGGTTTTATGTATTTATGACTAGAATGCCTTTATGTCTCGTAATTACATTGCATCCTATAAGAAATAAAGAAACATATTTTAGTTCCTAAAGTAAGTTTTGCTTCTGCTGAGCAAGTTTTATTTTCACTTATTTATTTTGGTTTTTGTTTTTACACTGTGGATCTTGTTGTAAATCAATGTGTTTTCATTTTTTTCTAGGGCAGCTAGGAAATACAAAGCCCAAGTCCGACCTATAGATGGTGAAAGTTATAGGATCTCCTGACATGTGCCTTGAGGGCTAAATTTTATAACTAGCTTCATCTGATATTCCCACCTATGTTTTCTTCGTGTGTCTCATACCTCAGCTACAAATACATTTTTTGTATCTTGTTTTATTTTTCTTCTTTAAAACTCACAAGTTTTTTTTAAATAAGGAAGGAGTTAAAAAATAAGCAAACACATTTATTGCACTCACTCGCCTTTTTAAAAATAAACCAATCAATAAAAATACCTGATTCTAGTAATTTCATATCCTATCCGGAAGAATTCCAAATGAGTCACTTACTCTCATTTGAACTTGTTTATATAGAAACATGTAAAAGTATGACAATCAGAGAAGTGATTTAAGAGAGCACTGAGGTAACCCAGGAAAAGCAGTTTTCTGTATTTTGTTAACTATAATCTCTTTGATAGTATAAATTGAGTACAGTATAAGGCAATGAGTACCCCGTGAAGGGACTACCCCAGAAACAGATTATTGTTTATAATAATCCAAACATGTTCTAATGCACTACTATTTAGCTACTCTAATGCAGCATTGTCAAATAGAAATATATTGTTAGCCACAGACATAACTTTAAGTTTTCTATAGCTGCATTAAAACAATAGAGGCAGATAAAATTATTTTAATAATATTTTTCTTTAATACCATATATCCAATATATTATCTTTCATATTCAATTAATGTAAAAAAATATTGAGGGAGTTTATATTCTTTCTCTATTTCTATTTTCCCTTTCAGTTTTATCAGTTTTGCTTTACGTATTTTTAAGATATATTATTTACTGCATAAGCATTTAAGATTGGTATAGTTTCATGCTGAATTGACCTCTTTATAAATGTTTTGCTTCTCTTTATTCCTGATGATACTCCTAATTCTGAAGTCTAATTTGTGCTATATTAATACAGGCAATCCAACTGTATCAATATAGTGTTACCATGGGATATCTTTTTCTAAACTTTTAATTTTAAATTATCTATGTCTTTATAGTTAAAGTAGGTATCTTGTACACAGTATATATTTTATCTAATTTGAAAATTTCTGACTTATAACCAGGCTGTTTAGACCATCCATAGCAATAAAATTATTGATATGGCTGGATTTAAATCTACCATTTGCTAGCTATCTTATATTTTTCCTATCCTTTATTCTTGTCATTCTTTCCTATCTTTTTTTTTTATGATTGGGTATTTATGATTCCAATTCAATTCCACTATTGGGTCATTAGTTATTTAATTTATTTATTTATTGGCTTATTCCAAGGTTTTATTTTTTTAATGTTTTTTTATTATATTATGTTAGTCACCATACAGTACATCCCTGGTTTCTGATGGAAAGTTCGATGATTCATTAGTTGCGTATAACACCCAGTGCTCCATGCGATATGTGCCCTCCTTACTACCCATCACCAGCCTATTCCATTGCCCCACCCTCCTCCCTCTGAAGCCCTCAGTTTGTTTCTCGGAGTCCATAGTCTCTCATCTTCATTCCCCTTTCTGATTACCCCCCATCTTTATCCCTTTCTTCCCCTACCGATCTTCCTAGTTCTTATGTTTCATAGATGAGAGAAATCACATGATAATTGTCTTTCTCTGCTTGACTTATTTCACTTAGCATTATCTCCTCTAGTGCCGTCTATGTTGCAGCATATGTTGAGAACTCGCTCTTTCTGATAGCTGAGTAATATTCCATTGTATATATGGACCACAACTTCTTAATCCAGTCATCTGTTGAAGGGCATCTTGGTTCCTTCCACGATTTAGCCATTGTGGACAATGCTGCTATGGACATTGGGGTGCATATGGCCCTTCTCTTCACTACGTCTGTATCTTTGGGGTAAATACCCAGTAGTGCAATGACTGGGTCATAAGGTAGCTCAATTTTTTATCTTTTTAAGGGACTTCCACACTATTTTCCAGAGTGGCTGTACCAACTTGCATTCCCACCAACAATGTAGGAGGGATCCCCTTTCTCCACATCCTCTCCAGCAATTGTTGTCTCTTGCCTTGTCAATTTTTGCCATTCTAACTGGCGTAAGGTGGTATCTTAGTGTGGTTTTGATTTGAAT
The DNA here is from genome assembly GCF_023065955.2 of Ursus arctos. Taxonomy (NCBI): domain Eukaryota; kingdom Metazoa; phylum Chordata; class Mammalia; order Carnivora; family Ursidae; genus Ursus; species Ursus arctos. The sequence continues at coordinate 74,923,045 of NW_026623089.1, forward strand.
TTCCCTGATGGCTAAAGATTTTGAACATTTTTTCATGTGTCTGTTAGCCATTTGTATGTCTTCATTGGAAAAATGTCTGTTCATGTCTTCTGCCCATTTTATGATTTATTTGTTTCTCACGTATTGAGTTTGAGAAGTTCTTTGTAGATCTTGGATACCAGTCTTTTATCTGTAGTATCATTTGCAAATATATTCTCCCATTCCATGGGCTGCCTCTTAGTTTTTTTGACTGTTTCCTTGGCTGTGCAGAAGCTTTTTATCTTGATGAAGTCCCACATGTTCATTTTATCTTTTGTTTCTCTTGCCTTTGGAGATGTGTCATGAAAAAGGTTGCTTTGGCCGATGTCGTAGAGGTTGCTGCCTATGTTCTCCTCTAGAATTTTGATGGATTCCTGTCTCACATCGAGGTCTTTCATCCATTTGGAGTTTATCTTTGTGTATGGTGTGAGAGAGTGATCAAGTTTCATTCTTTTGCATGTAGCCGTCCAATTTTCCCAGCACCATTTATTGAAGAGACTGTCTTTTTTCCACCAGATGTTTTTTCCTGCTTTATCAAAGATTAGTTGCCCAAAGAGCCGAGGGTCCATTTCTGGGCTCTCTATCTGTTCCATTGGTCTATGTGTCTGTTTTTGTGCCAGTACCACGCTGTCTTTGTGATCACAGCTTTGTAGTACAGCTCGAAATCCGGCAATGTGATGCCCCAGCTTTGTTTTTCCTTTTCAACAGTTCCTTGGCAATTTGGGGCCTTTTCTGTTTCCATACAAATTTAAGGACTATTTGTTCCAGTTCTTTGAAAAATGTCATTGGTATTTTGACCACAATAGCATTGAAAGTGTAGATTGCTCTGGGTAGCATGGACATTTTAACCATGTTAATTCTTCCGATCCATAAGCATGGAATATTTTTCCATCTTTTTGTGTCTTCCTCAATGTCTTTCAAGAGTGATTTATAGATCTTTTATGTCTCTGATTAAGTTAATTCCAAGGTAACGTATGGTTTTTGGTGCTATTGTAAATGGGATGGATTCCCTAATTTCTCTTTCTTCGGTCTCATTATTCATGTATGGAAATGCAACTCATTTCTGAGCATTGATTTTGTATCCCACTACATTACTGAATTGCTCTATAACTTCTAATAGTTTGGGAGTGGATTCTTTTGGGTTTTCCATATAGAGTATCATGTCATCTGTGAAGAGAGACAGTTTGACTTGTTCTTTGCCAATTTGGATACCTTTTATCCCTTTTTGTTGTCTGATTGCTATTGCAAGGACTTCTAGTACTATGTTGAATAATAGTGGCGAGAGTGGGCATCCTTGTTGTGTTCCTGATCTTAAGGGAAAGGCTTCCAGCTTTTCCCCATTGAGAATGATATTTGCTGTAGGCTTCTCATAGATGGTTTTTATGAGATTGAGGAATGTACCCTCTATCCCTACACTCTGAAGGGTTTTAATCAGGAAAGGATGCTGTATTTTGTCAAATGCTTTTTCTGCATCTATTGAGAGAATCATATGATTTCTGAATTTTTCCTTCAGGATAAAATCTATGACACTGATTGATTTGCGAATGTTGAACCACGCTTGCATCCCAGGAATGAATCCTACTTGGTCATGATGGATAATCCTTTTAATGTACTGTTGGATTCTATTAGCCAGGATCTTGAGGATTTTGGCGTCCATGTTCATTAGGGAAATCGGTCTGTAATTCTCCTTTTTGATGGGTTCTTTGCCTGGTTTGGGGATCAAGGTAATATTGGCCTCTTAGAATGAGTTTGGTAGCTTTCCTTCTGTTTCTATTTTTTGAAATAGCTTTAGGAGAATAGGTATTATTTCTTCTTTGAATGTTTGGTAGAATTCCCCAGGAAAACCATCCGGGCCTGGAGTTTTGTTTTTTGGAAGGTTGTTTATCACTGACTCAATTTCTTCATAATTAATTGGCCTGTTTAAAAAAATCAATTTCTTCCTGTTTCAGTCTTGGTAGTTTATAGGTTTCCAGGAAGTCCTCCGTCTCTTCCAGATTGCTTAATTTATTGGCATAAAGCTGTTGATAAAAGTTTCTAATAATCCTTCCAATTTCATTGGTGTTGGTTGTGACCTCTCCTTCTTCATTCATAATTTTATTAATTTGGGTCCTTTCTCTATTCTTTTGGATAAGTCTTGCCAGTGGTCTGTCAATTTTATTAATTCTCTCAAAGAACCAGCTTCTAGTCCTGTTGATCTGCTCTACTGTACTCCTGGTTTCTAATTCATTGATTTCTGCTCTAATCTTGGTCAACTGCTTCCTCGTGCGTGGATTAGGCCTGTCCCTCTGTTGTTGTTCCAGCTTCTTGAAGTGAGAATATAAAAACTGCATTTTTAGATTTTTCTATTCTTTTGAGTGAGGCTTGGATGCCTATGTATTTCCCCCTTAGGACTGCCTTTGCAGTATTCCATAGGTTTTGGACCTTTGTGTTTTCATTTTCATTGGTCTCCATAAATTGTTTAAATTGATTTTTGATTTCGTGGTTTATCAAATCATTCCTGAGCAGGATGGTTCTTAGTCTCCAAGTGTTTGAGTTTCTTCCAAATTTTTCCTTGTGGTTGAGTTCCAATTTCAAAGCGTTGTGGTCTGAGAATATGCAGGGAATAATTTCAGTCTTTTGGTATCGGTTGAGACCTTCCAAGGTTTTAAATATACATATGTAACTCATCTCAGTCTATGTTCAAATAAGATTATACAATTTTATGTATAATGTGGGAAAAGTCACAACATTATATGTCCATTTCCTCTCTCCTATTCATTGTATTATAACTGCCGTATGTGTCCTTTGTGTGCTTTACTTGTTATAACCCTTACAATACACTGCCACCACTTTTACTTTAGATTTAGATCAAAGATAAGAAATTTTTTTCTCAAATGGCTAGATAGTAAGTATTTTAGGCTTTGTGGGTCACATATGATGTTTGTTGTTGTGGCTGCTGCTGCTGCTGCGTCTTCTTTTTCTTTCTTCTTTTTGTATTCATCTTTGTAATCATTTAAAATGTAAAACAAAACAAAACACAACAAAACAAAAACCTTAGCTTCTAGGGCCATGAGTCTGATTTTGGGAATGGGCTGTACTGGTAAACACTGCTTTAGACAGTCAATTATTTCTTTTAAATAATTAAAATAAGGAAAAAGACATCTTTTTGCATTTATTTTCATTATTTACTTTTTAAGTTCCCTTCATTCATTTGTGTAGATTCAAATTTCCATATAGTATTATATTCCCTCTGCCTGGAACCCTTCTTTAACATCTCCTATATGGTATCTTTTTTTTTTATCTCTTAGGTCTTATTCTTTAACATTTTCTGAAATAATATCTTTTTTGTCTACTTTAAAATTACTCATGTCTTATTTGTTAATATCTTAAACATGTCTGCTGCCAACAAACTCATAGGTATTGGTCTTTCCCCATCTGGATTATTTCATTTAGCATAATGCCCTCAAAATTCATCCACGTTGTTGCAAATATACAGCATATTTTCTTGATCCATTCATCTGTTGATGGAGACATAGGTTTTTCCATACCTTGACTATTATAAATAGTGCTTCAATGAGCACAAGAGTACAGATATCTCTTCAAAATACTAGTTTCATTACCTTTGGATGTATACCCAGAAGTAGAATTGCCGGATCATATGTTAGTTCTATTTTTAATTTATTGAGGAATCTCTAATATTTTCCATAGTGGCTGTACCAGTTTATAGATGTACCAACAGTGCATAGTCTCCTTTCTCTCCACAATCTCACAAGCATTTATGTTTTGCCTTTTTGATAACAGCTATATCAATAGTAGTTTTAATTGATTTATTAGTGTTTACATGCCCATATTGTGCATCAACTTTCTCTCTTCATCTTTAGCTTAGCCCTATTCCTGTATGCTTTAGTCTTGGTCTAAAGAAAAGGTAAAAATGTCTTGGGAGGGTCTTAGCAAAGGAACTTTTGTTAAGTCCACTAGGTACCGGTCATTATAACAAAGACTCTACTTATCTGAAGATAATTTTCAAAATATCCACTTTGTAGAATCATTATGGATGCTAAATAAGGTAAATGCATTCACAGGATACTGATTATGATTTTCTCTTTTTTGCAGGTTCCAAGGAAGCATACAACAAAAAGCAGAAGAGATGGAATTTTTCTCAAAGTCTATCTGAAGACAAAGATGTCCTGTACACTATACCACATGTGGGTTCTTTATTATTTTCAAGCCTCCTTTTTAATGGTCTAAAAGTATGAGATGATGAGGTTTATTGTATTCTTTACTTGTACTTTTAATTTTCTTTTTTATATAATCACAAATCTTTTTGCCTACATGCGTGCTAGCAAATATAAACAAAATAATAAAAACATTCAGTTAGGCAAAATGTTTAAAAGCAGCATTTAAGGGCTCTGTTCATGGGTATGAGTGAGCTTAGACATCTTCTATAATATGAACAGCTTGAATAGTTGAGAGTTTCTTTTATTCCTTGCAACACAGCAGGAGGCTCGTAACACTGAGTGTTACCACGAACCGTAATCAATAAACATTCTCCATGTTGTCTATTCTCACTTATAATTCTCACTATGAAGTCATCTAAGCTGTTTCCTAGAAAAGTGTGTCGTAATTTTACAACTATGAGAGAACTAAAATAAAAATATAAGACAAAAAGTAACAGGCAATAAACTTGGATTTTTTTCAAAATGATTTTTTTTCTCTGCAATATGGAAGAAGAATTCAATGTAAACTTTTACTGTGTGTTTGTTTTGTTTTATTTTAGTTGGCTTAATAAAATAGAAGCCTGACAGAGAAGTCTTCCCACTTTGTTTGTTTTATTCCCAAAAGGATGCACTTAATAATGTGTTTATTTTTCACATATATTAATTATGGTGCTATCAGCAAGATGGGAAGAGCTTTAGGAAGGCCAGGAAAATATTAGAAAAAACTACCCTTAAGTAGAAATATTCTGTCCTGGGAATACTTTCTCCTTTCCTCATTAGTTTTGATGACTTCCATTCACCTTTTGACCACAGCTCATCCGTATCATATCAGTGAATCGAGGTTTTTTGTTTTTTTGTTTTTTTAACTTTAAGAATCATTTTTATTTTTTTATGATATGCTTGTTCTCAAACATTCCCCCTTTTTCCCTTTTAGTTTTTTTTTTTAATGATTTTTTATTATATTGTGTTAGTCACCATACAGTACATCCCCGGATTCCGATGTAAAGTTCGATGATTCATTAGTTGCGTATAACACCCAGTGCACCATGCAATACGTGCCCTCCTTAATACCCATCACTGGTCTATCCCAATCCCCCACCTCCCTCCCCTCTGAGGTCCTTAGTTTGTTTCTCATAGTCCAAAGTCTCTCATGTTTCATTCCCCCTTCTGATTACCCCCCCCTTGTTTATCCCTTTCTTCCCCTACCGATCATCCTAGTTCTTATGTTCCATAGATGAGAGAAATCATATGATAATTGTCTTTCTCTGCTTGACTTATTTCACTTAGCATTATCTCCTCCAGTGCCGTCCATGTTGTAGCAAATGTTGAGAATTCGTTCTTTCTGATTAGCTGAGTAATTTTCCATTGTATATATGGACCACAGCTTCTTAATCCATTCATCTGTTGGAGGGCATCTCGGCTCCTTCCCCGATTTAGCTATTGTGGACAATGCTGCTATGAACATTGGGGTGCATATGGCCCTTCTCTTCATTACGTCTGTATCTTTGGGGTAAACACCCAGTAGTGCAATGGCTGGATCATAGGGTAGCTCAATTTTTAACTTTTTAAGGGACCTCCACACTGTTTTCCAGAGTGGCTGTACCAACTTGCATTCCCACCAACAATGTAGGAGGGATCCCCTTTCTCCACATCCTCTCCAACAATTGTTGTTTCTTGCCTTGTCTATTTTTGCCATTCTAACTGGCGTAAGGTGGTATCTTAGGGTGGTTTTGATTGAATTTCCCTGATGGCTAATGATTTTGAACATTTTTTCATGTGTCTGTTAGCCATTTGTATGACTTCATTGGAAAAGTGTCTGTTCATATCTTCTGCCCATTTTATGATTTGTTTATTTGTTTCTTGCGTATTGAGTTTGAGAAGTTCTTTGTAGATCTTGGATACCAGTCCTTTATCTGTAGTGTCCTTTGCAAATATAGTGAATCGAGGTTTTAAACTGCACCTGATACCAACTCAATTAATAGTGCTTTTTGCAATAAAATATCAAAAAAATCTCACAAAGAAATACAGAAGTAGGCAATCTAGGACTGATGCAGGAGATAACAAATGTTCAAATCCAGGATCTTTCCATCTTCTCATCCTGGTATGGGTGTATGTGTGTGTGTGTGTGCGTGCGTGCATGTGCCTTTAACTCAGGGAGACAAAACAGTTGTTGCAGCCCCCAGAATCACACCTGTGTCCCAGATGATAAAAAGAAAGAATGGGTTATGTCAGTCTAATTTCCACTTAATTCTAGAATTCTGCCTGCCACTTCTCAGTTCATTAACTAGAACTATCATTTGGACAGTAAAGAATAGTTTCAAGGGAATCTAACATCAAAAGAAAGTTTCATAGTTGAGGTTAAGAAAAGGGAGATGGGTAAGAAAACATCGCCCATTAGCTAACAGCATCTGACATCATTACTTTATATGGAGACTTACTTGACATTACTGTCAGACTCCCATGATATGCTGGAAGAGCAAAGGTCACTGTCTTTGTTAGCATGTGATACCATTATAAATTAGCTTTATTTGTATGCTATTTTATTAAAATTTGTCTGCTGTTAATGGGAGAAGATAATTGCAAATGACATACCTGATAAAGAATAAGTATCCAAAATACATTAAAAAAAACCCTTAAAACTCAACACCCCCAAGATGAATAATCCAATTAAAAAATGGGCAGAAGACATGAATAGACATTTTTTCCAAAGAAGACATCCAGATGGCCAACAGACACATGAAAAGATGCTCAACATCACTCATCATCAGGGAAATACAAATCAAAACCACAATGAGATATCAACTTACACCTATCAGAATGGCTGGAATCAACAACACAAGAAACACTGGGTGTTGTGAAGATGCAGAGAAAGGGAGACCCTTATGCACTGTTGGTGGGAATGCAAACTTGTGCAGCCACTCTGGAAAACAGTATGGAGTTTCCTCAAAAAGTTAAAAATAAAACTACCCTATGATCCAGCAATTGAACTACTAGGTATTTACCCAAAGAATACAAAAATACTAAGTCATAGGTATACATGAACCCCAATGTTTACAGCAGCATTATTTACAATAGCCAAAATTTGAAAAGAACCCAGATGTCCATCAACTGTTGAAAGGATAAAGAAGATGTGGTATATATCCAATGGAATATTACTCAGCAATAAAAAAGAATAAAATCTTGCCATTTGCAATGACATGGATGGAGCTTGCTAAGTGAAACAAGTCAGTCAGAGAAAGACAAATGCCATATGATTTCACTCATATGTGGAATTTAAGAAACAAAACAAATGAAGAATAGGGAAAAAAGAGACAGAGAGAGAGGCAAACCCAGAAACAGACTCTTTTTTTTTTTTTAAAGATTTTATTTATTTATTTGACAGAGATAGAGACAGCCAGTGAGAGAGGGAACACAAGCAGGGGGAATGGGAGAGGAAGAAGCAGGCTCATAGTGGAGGAGCCTGATGTGGGGCTCGATCCCGGAATACTGGGATCACGCCCTGAGCCGAAGGCAGACGCTTAACCTCTGTGCCACCCACCCAGGCGCCCCCAGAAACAGACTCTTCATGATAAAGAACACACTGATGGTCACCAGAGGGCTGGTGGGTGGGGGGATGGGGGAAACAGGTGATGGGGATGAAGGAGTGCACTTGTTGCGATGAGCATGGGGTGACATATGGAAGTGTTGAATCACTATATTGTACACCGTAAGTTAACTGGAATTTAAGTAAAAACTTTAAAAAGTAATAAAAATTCAGTGCTTGGGTGGCTCATTCAGTTATGCATTTGCCTTCCACTCAGGTCATGATCCCAGGGTCCTGGGATGGAGCCTCCTGTGGGGCTCCCTGCTCAGTGGGGAGCCTGTTTCTACCCCTCCCTCTGCACCTCCACTCATGCTTTCTCTCTCTCACTATCTCAAATAAATATATAGAATCTTTTAAAAAATGAAAATGTTCGTAATTTTTATCATCACACAATGTGTTGTTTTGTATTGTTTGTTTATTGTGCCACCTAAATTAGTCTGTGTATCCAATTTACTCTAAGACACTTGAAAGTAAAGCTTTTTAAAATATTTCCTTGGCTTTCCTATAGCAACTTCTATCTTGCTTACAGCAGAGTGATTAGTATGTATGAAAAAGTCAATATTTTATTTTAAAGCATCATTTTGGAAGATAATGAGTTTGAACCTTAACTTTGAAATGCTTAGAATAATAAGAAAAACTGTACTAACATACTATAAAAATACAGCGAATGCACTATAGCAAGTATGTGCATATTTCTACCTTTCACGGCATGTCACTTGGATTATTTCCCCTATGTGAAAGCTTTGATAAATGACCAACTAATTCGATCATACAAGAACAGCTACAGTGATGTAAAATATAAACCACTAGTGAGATTATGTCCCAGTATTAGCAACAATTGATGATTAAATATAGATTTTCAGTTTGGACTAGAATCTAAGTACTAGAGGGAAGTTGAACTATTGCTGAGGATCGCCCACCATATTTGTGGGTGAATGGGCCAGTTACAGGAAAGGAATAGAAAGATCTGTCTACTCTCCAGTCTCGGTGGAAACCCACCAATGCATACTGGATCTCACCTATTACATGACAGTAAAGAAAAAATTGGGTGGAACAGAATTCCAACTCAACATTTATGGGCTGATCGGGCCAGGTATAAAGCAATCAAAGCAAGAGGAATGGTTGAACCTAAATGCACAGGAAGGCCAGTAAGGGGAATCCTTTATTAATTAATTTACTCATCAGCAGCGGTTTATTGATTATCTACTGTCATACCTGGTCTTAGCCACACAAAGGAAGTTAAATGCTCATCCCAGCCATAATAAAGCTCTCATTTTAGAAGAAGGGATTTAAAAAATGTTCTAAAAGCAGCCACGATTTCTTTAGAGAAAAATATATTGAGTTACAAACACTGTGCCTTTCTTCCCCCTGCTTGTCTTTCTTCTGGTTTTTGTTGTTGTTTGTTCGCTGCTGACCATGGGTAAGCACTGACCAGAGCAGCCCAGATGACTTGGGTATGATATTTATTTCATACATACGTATGCATAAATAGAATTATATAGTTATATATGATGTAAATAATATCTTCTTCAATTTATTTACATTTATAATATATTCTTTTGTAAGATTTTCTATCTCTCCAAATCTATATAAACCATGTAAGAAAGGGAAGATATTCTTAATTCTTTCAATTCTCCATAAATAAATAATAAAATAATTCTCTCTACAAAGCATATGCTCAGCAATTTTCTAGTAATTTGACTGCACATAAATTAGTAGTATCCTGAAACAAAGTAAATAATTTTAAAAGACCTGTATTTCTCCATAGTTTTTATGCAGAAGTGAAGAATTTTTGCAATTCTTCGGGTATAAACACAACCACCATTTTTCCCTTGAAATTCAAAACAAATGATTTTAGTGATGATATTGGTTCTTATTTGTTAAATGATATATATGATATATACATGTGTGTATTCATATATACATACATATAATTTGCAAACTTCAATAATTCATCATTACTAACAAATATGTGACACATTAAACAGATGATGGAAGGCATCCAAGGATCTTACAATCTGAGCTGGATAGGTTGCGGTCATTTTCCTCCTTCCTCCATTTTAGTAAAACTCACATGCCTAAATTTCGTAAGAACTTTCCCTAGGAAATTAAAGAATATTCTCTCTTTTTTAAAAAAGATTTTATTTTTATTTATTTTAGAGAGTGAAGGAGAGCGTGAGAACACGTGAGTGGGGGGAGAGGGGCAGAGGGAAGGAGAGAGAAACCCAAGCAGACTCCCTGCTAAGGGGGGAGCCCAATGGATCCCATGACCTTGAGATCATGACCTACCGAAATCAAGAGTTGGATGTTCAACCAATTAAGCCACCCAGGTGCCTCAAGAATATTCTCTCGTTGTTCTGAGTGCCACAGTATTGATTTTTACTGAAATCTCATTAACAAGACATTTTTTTGTGTGTGAGAGAAACTTCTTTTGACTAAGGTGAATGTGAGAGATGTGAAATCAGACTCAGGGAATAAAACATATTTTTCACAATTCACGTAATTAGCAAGAGGTCAATTAGATGCACTGCTGATAAATGTTTTTTTAAAAAACACTCTTTTTTCCCATAGAAGTATAAATATGTCTTTTTAGATATTTCAGGATAACATAACCAGGAATCCTCTGTTGGTTAAAATCCCTGGGCAGAGCGCTCCTCACGAGAGGTGCTGTGCTCCAACAGGGAGGAGCTACTAATCTGTTTGAACACAGAATTCACCAATGTACAGTTATATCTCAGCTGATCCCCTTCACTATGTGTAAATATTTTAAACTGATTCAGCTGAACTTAATCTGATTTCACATTTCATTTTTAAATGGTGAGCTCTGTAGCAGTTTGTGTGTAGTGTTCTGTTGTCGGAGTGCCTACGACATGCAAGAGAGCATGCTGGGCTTTAGAACTGAATCAGATGTGGTCTCTGACATTAATGGCTTCTAATCAATGGAAGATTGAGGCTGGAACGGACCACTTTTGCTTGCATGGGTCAGATGTCCCGTGCTGTGTTATAAGACACAGGCACAGTGTTAAGGGGTCACAGGGGCTTTTGCCTCAGGCAGTCAGGGCAAACTCCATGAAGAAGGTGACCCTTGAGGTGGCTTCGCAGGTGAACAAAATTAAGGCACACAGTTTTGGATAGACAGAAACTGCATGCAGAAAGCTATAAAGGTATGAATTAAATGGTGTATTTGAGAATAATCATGAGTGTGTGATGAGTCACATCCAGACAAGCAGTGAGGACAGAAGTATGGCAGGCTGGGGCACCTGGATGGCTCAGTCAATTAAGCATCTGCCTTCAGCTCAGGTCATGATCTCAGGGTCCTGGGATTGAGCCCCGTGTTGGGCTCCCTGCTCAGCGGGGAGCCTGGTTCTCCCTCTCCCTCTTCTCCTGCTTGTGCTCTCTCTCTGTCAAATAAATAAATAAATAAATAAATAAATAAATAAATAAATAAACAAACAAAATCTTAAAGAAAAAAAAAAGTATGGCAGGTTGGGTTTGGGCAGATTGGGTAGGACCATGGATACCAGCCCAAACCATCTGCATTTCCCTTCTGGAAGTTTGAAAGCAGTTTAAACAAGAGAATGGCTTTGACAACTGAGCTGTATAAATTCATCTGAACACTGCAGTGAGACCATTGAGTAGAGAGTAGCAGAGGACAAAACTAAGAAGTCACACGTGAGGGGGAATTTTACTTGAACATGAATACCCAGGGAGATGTTGGTGTATAGTGAAATGAAGAGACAGAACTGCTTTCTCTTCAGTCAGAGCATCAGAGTTACATAACCTTCCTGCCTCACGTAACCTGTGTTGCCTGAAAAGCACACTTTGTGCCCTTCATTCACCAGCATGTGAACCCTGACAACAAAATCAGCTCCCCCTAAATGGCAGCAGAGAGTTAGGCTGCATTGATATTGGTCCCACTGCCTGGTTTCTGTCCATTCACTCAGCACCGAGGGGGACACAGTGCACCATCTTTGACCTGGGGAAGGTTGTTCTCCCCATGGTTAGAGCGGGTGACTCGTCTTAACCCTAGCTACTTAACTCGGTCAGATCCAACCATAGGTACCTGTTTCTGTCACTTCGTGAATCACTTCGACATAAGGAGCTCATTTCTAAACGAATTTTATTGATACCTAAAGTGCTTGTAACTTAAAACAACATGGAGAGAATATGAATTCTTGCGAGCAATTTGCAGGAAGGCAATGTGATCTCGAAACCATTAGAATAGTGGGGTGGTCCTATTGGATGCCATAAGAAAGTACCATTATAGAAACTATTTTTGGTGGTTTGATTGAATGGTCACTTCACTTGAGTATTCAAAAACAAGGAGGAAATAGTAATAATGAACATTTATTTACAAGTAAAGATGGTTCAGACACTATATTAAATGCTGTGCATGAAGGGTATGTTTTAACCTTCTACCGACTTCATGGGCTAGATGTAATTCATACACCCATTTCACAGTTCCAGAAATCAAAGCAGGCAGAGAATTTATTATTATCAAAATCACAAAGCTGATCAATGGAAACAGCTAAAACAAAATCTCTCTGATAATGAACTCTGGATTCTTAACCATTCTCTTACAGTGTGTCTCCTAGTATTAAAGTTTCTTACAAGAACTTCTTATGAGCCACCAGATACTTCCCACTGCATTAATTTCCCACAGGTCCCAGGCCCTGCCACTCTCTATGACTGTCAGCTTTCAGCTCTGCATTCTTGGGACACTGTACTAGCAAAGGGATTCTGAAATGCTGGCATTACCTGGGATGATTTTAGGTATATAACGTATCGATGATGACGATAATGATGTGATAATAGAGCTAACACTTACTGAAGATTTAACACATGTTGTAAATAGGTCCCGGTCCATTTCAGAGCCACATACAAAATATGAAAAAAGTCTTATCAATGGTCATGCAGGAATTAGAAAGTTTTATTTTTTCTTAACTAGAAAGTATTTTCTCCTTTCATTGTCTATGTAATTCCAGCTGAATCTTCATGCTTAGTTTAGAAATCATTCCTCTAATCAGTCATTGTGTCAGTCATTGGAGTGTCCACCAATCCCACCTTTGCTACATTTATACCCGATTTGGTCCACATTTGTGGTTTAAATGACTCCAACCTTCTCCTTTGTGTCCGAGGAGAGTGCCAAGAAAGCAGGGGTTTGCCCATCTTGTACTATTTCCAAACAACAACAGATAATAGGTAATAAAGGTTAAATACGTCAATAAGTTGGGACATGTTTCTATGATCTCTTCTTCATCCTCGGGCATTCAGATTACAGACAATGTCTAATTTACGGCAGCTCAGCAGAGCTGGAGTAACATCCTCTTGGATGCTCTCTTTTCTCAGCTACAGTCACAGGGATGCTCAGGGTCCTACTGGCAGGGGCCTGCTTCACCATGGTTCTGAACCTGGTGACCCATTTTTCCATCTTGCAGCTTCTTTTGAAGCCATGGAGATGCTCAGCATGTGAAAAAACACAGGTTGAAAATGGAAAGAATCTGACCAGACATAGTTCTCAACTTCCCATCAACTGGATGAATCATTCAAGAAAATATTCTGGAATTTTCTTAGAGGTCCTGGTGTAATTTTTATGGTTTGCCTACCCTGGTGTCCTCAATAATGCACATCCTTTCCACCTCTTCTTTATTGCTTTCTTAGATAAAGTCTCAGATAAACTACCTAACCCGAATCCTTGACTCAGACTCTGCTTAAGAGAGTTGTCAAACTAAAACAACTCAGGAAATGTTATAAAACACTTTTTTATTTAGAGTAATTAAAGCTGTACCTTCCAAAACTTCTTTTTCTCACTGCTCTTGGGACCTGAACCTGCATCCCACTTTGCTTGAGATTAGACTGTCCCATGATAGCTGCAGTGGCAGGATGTGACATTAATGTGGCAGAGACAGAACCAATTTTCCAACATGCTCTCCCTATCTGTGTCCTCACAGGCAGCCCCCTCACACAGCCTTGGGTCAGTTCTGCTTCCGACTATACAACTCTCCCTCTGGACGCTGAGTGGAACACCAAGGAAAGTGGGCATGGAGCACCAGAAATCAGGGTCCACTGCAACTGAATCTCAATTTAGACATCTATTATTATTACTTAAATAGGCCTCTTATTCATTAGCATAGTTGGGCAGTCTTTTGACTTCTTAGTCATCTAAAAACATTATATATCCTAGGCAAATGGTACAAGTATAATTGTAATCATACATTATGGCTATTAAGAGAAAAACACAGCCTTAGGCCCAAAAGGAACACATGCTTCCATTGGGAAGTTAGAGGAAAAATAACGTGATTTTGTGTAACGAACCAGTGGAAAGAGAAATCTATTTAGCAGCACTAGGAATTGGCCAAAGGAAGGACGACTGGGAAACCAGTCCCTGAGGTGGAGGGCAGAAGATGGCAGGTGAAGAGAGGGTCAGCAAAAATGAATGTGTCTGTGGGGGGCTTCCTAGTGTAGGACACACTAATTCTGGCATGTTTACCCAGAATTATCTGTGTTATTCTCTAGCTACGCCAGACACATTTGTACGGCCGGCGCTGCCTACTGGACTCAAAACTGCTTCTCGTTACTGAAGTGGCTCAAGCCCTTGTAGATGCATCCACTTCCACTTGTCACCACCCTGTTTTACTGGAAGCTCTCCGAGACAGTTCAGGGGTGCCTTCAATGGCTTGATGTTGGAGAACATTCTCCAGTGTTACTACTTAGCTAGTGAAGCTGCATGGACAAGGGAGATACTCCTGCAGCCAGAACTGGGGCAAAACATAACCCCAACATTAAAAGCTAGATGTACTGAATCCCTACCATGTGAGAAACCGGGTTAGATGCTGTTCCTTAAAGAATTTCATGACATCCTGAGAACATACCTGTAAGGTAAGCATTTGCCAATTTTCTTAACAATTTTTATAAAACCTGACCAAGGGCTCATTGCTAGCTTGGGATAGAGAAAGCCTTCAAATTTAGGCACAATAAGAGGTTGAAAAAAAATGTGTAGGATGTCTTTGGTGCCCATTTAAATGCAAAAAATGATTTTTTTGTGATAAGCATAAAAAGTTCAGAGAGAAACCAGCAGAAGCAAGGAGAGAGATTGAACTGGAGCTGGAGCTGGACGAAGAGAACAAGCAGGGCAAGAGACAGACCACAAAGAGGGGAGGAGCAAGGATGTGAGGACATAAGCTGAAATGACCATGAATGGCCTAATAAAGCAAGACAGAAATGAAGGGCACGGTGAAAAGAAGTAAGGGACTGTATGCTGAACAACTAGACCCATTATGAATCCAAAGTTTGCTTCTGTGTATGTAAAGCTCAGAATCAGTGTTATAGGATTCATGCAGACAAAAGCAGGGGAAATCCCAAACAGTTTACTCATAATGAATTAGCATTCACTGTTCACAACATTTTGAACACATTATTTTCCCCACTTGAAAAAAGTAAATCCTAAATTCCCTTTATCCATCTCTGCTTTCCTTAGTCCAAAATGGCCGGGAAAAATGAGGCTGGCATTTTCTCAAACCGAAGGATGCCAGCCCCTGCAAGTTTCCAGAACAGGAATACTGTTCCTGCCTTTCTCACTGACAGCCTGCACGACAGTTGTCTCCAAACTAAGACACTAAAACATATTGATTTCTCTCAAGCTCTTCTTATCTTTTTCTTCACATCTTTGAATTTACTTTTATTTTCCTCCTTTCAACTTGCATTTTTTATTAGGAATTATGTGTGGTGTTTATTTGATTTTGTGTGTGTGCATGTACTTTTATGATTTCATTTTCAAATTTGAAATATATTATTTTTTTCTCACTCTTGTCTAAATTCTGACAGTTCTCTTTTCCAATCATACATGTCTCTATCTCATTTCTCAGTTTTTATCTCTGATTCATATTGTTCTCCTAGCTTCTATAGTTTTTTTTCAGCTGTTTTAGCTTGTTTAAAATATAGGATTAACCTAAAATTATGATCAATTTTGTGAGTGAGTTTTGAGTGCCTGAATTATCTTTAGAAAAATTTTATGTTCCTTATTCTCTTTTTACGCATTATAGCTTTGGGGTTTTGTTTGTATATTTCATTATAAAAGGATTAAAATATAGGCATAACCACTGACCTTATAAAGGTTAAGTAACAGTAGATACATAGACATGCAAGTGTGCATATTAGCTTCCATAGTCCCGAGCACACAACTGATCATTCTACCTGATCAGTTTTTATTTTTGCCTTAAAAAAAACCCAAAACAAACCTGTTCAAGTCTCAGGGGTGCTTTTTCTGCCCCAGACCCTTGGTTTTGATAACTTGACCTCGAAGAAACAGCAACTCCTCTCTTTCTTTTGTTCACATAAATCTAAACCATACACCAACTTTTCAAAATTTCCACCTGGGGGAGCATCATCAGTATTATCTGACCAAAATCCACCATGCTAAAGATAAGTGACACGTTTTTATAAGAGTATCTATAACCTCTCCTCAAAATCATTTGAAAATAGCAGAATTTCCTACTGATCAGTCAAAAATTAAATGTGAGAGAAGTCTTTGGAAAAATAAATTTTAAGGGAAGGCATTCATTTGTCATTACAATCAGTCCAGAAACATGGAAGGTAACCTCATCATTGGAGCAACAGCAATAAAAGTAATTTTTGTTGTTATTTTTATTACAACTCAGAAAAGCTAAGTCATCATGGTTTATGATTATTTGGCTGTATGCCATACTGTTTGGTATTTCATAAGTAAGAGCCATGAAGAGCTGAAAATATTACATCTTTCAGTAAAGCAATTACTGACATGCATCTGTTAGTCTCATTAACATGATCAACATGAAGAAGAAATTCTGTATGCTAACTATAGTTATGTAGAAAGGCAACATTTACCTAGAAAACAAAATATGAAAATGAACTGTACTCAATGATAGGTTGTCACAAGCATTTGGAAACTAAATAATTAAAAAATGTATTTTTTCTTTGAAGAACACTTTGCAATAAAGCAGTGTGTGTGTGTGTGTGTATGTGTGTGTGTGCGCGTGTGTGGTCATTGTATATGATCTTTTATGTTGATGTGGTCATTCACTTTATTATTTTTAAAAATTTTATTTATTTGAGAGGGACAGAGAGGAGAGGAGAGTGGGAGGGAGAGGGAGAGAGAATCTGAAGCAGACTCTGCACTGAGTGCAGAGCCCAAATTGGGACTTGATCTCATGGCCCTGAGGTCATGACCTGAGCTGAAACCAAGAGTTGCAGGCTTAACCAACTGAGCCACCCAGGTGCCCCATGTAGTTGTTTAATATTATAAAATTCTGATGCATAAGAGATCCTCTCAAAGAGGGAAAAATAACTAAGATCAATGATAAGGAGAGCCAGTCTTTTCTAACAGCTAGCTGACTTGGTTTTTTTCCAAAGAAGTGACCAGTCAAATAATTTGTAAATGATGCAAATCTGTGCAAGATTCCTTCCTTTTTCTCAAAGCACTCCTATTGACAAGCTGATGATAATCTTCACCACATCAGAGAGACAAAAATGCAATAATGAAAAAAATAAAACCAAATTTTTAAAAGGAATCAGGAAGCAGAAATTCTTTGTCCCTGGATTGATTGGTTGATTACATATTTCTAACTGAATAATGTATGGAATCCGTGAAATGAACACTTTCTCTACAGATGTTGTGCAGAAATGGACCACTTTTAGCTGTGGGTCGCTATAACAAACCAGCATGCATGAAGGAAAAGGTATAATAATTTCTCTTTTATGAGATGGGGGCTAGATGGGACAGGAGTAGGGGACCCTATTTCAACTGGTCCCTGAATTGAGCTGGATATCTACCAGATCATTCTGAACACCCATGAAATCAGCCTGAGATGTAAGAAGATACATCTGGATCTCTAAAAACAGAACATCTCCAGCAATTGGTCTCGAGGTATGAAATGGGGAGCTAAGATTCTGTGGGCAGATATCGGAAGATAAACAGAAGGGGGAGGGAGGCTCTGTGCTCTTGCGCCAGGAAGTCCAAAGCCTCCCACTCTGGGGACCAGGCACAGGCTTGTAGACCGGTAGCAGTGGGAAAGGACATTAGGACAGTCCCTCAGACTGAAACTTGGAGATACAGGGGCATGCGTGGGAACCGGAGGTGGTTGGCGGTTATAGAAGGATGAAGGACAGACACGTGCCCAGCCCTGGGAGTGAGGGTGGGAGAGCGGCTGTGGGGTGCACAACCCAGGACATTGAAGGTTTTTAGGAGCAAAGACAGAAGTGGAGTCAGTGTGGCCTGGAGAGATCAAGTGAAGAGCAGACTGCGATCTCTCTGTTCTGAGACAGAGGTTTGGATACAGTCACTTTTGCTCTGACTTTCAGAAGAGACATGGAAAGTCACCAGGGAAAGCTGCCAGAGAAGAAAAGCCCCCCAAAAACATTTTTCACTGAGCCCATTCCTACCCACCTACAGGGGGCAGGACAACTCTGCCTAAACAGGGTTGCCTGAGTAACAGTGCAGTAGGCCCCTCCCCCAGGCTGGAAGAAAAAGAGGCCCACAATCCTAAGGTCCCTATAAAACACGTGCAACCAACCCTCTACAGAATGACTAAGAAGAGGAACCCCCAACAAAAGGCAAGAAACAGAAACTGGCCTCTGCCACAGAACTAATAGATAAGGATATAACCAAGATGTCAGAAATGGATTTCAGAGTAATAATTATCAAGGCGATATCTAGGCTTGAGAAAAATATTAGTGAAAATATAGAATCTCTAAGGGCAGAAATGAGATCTAATCAGAATAAACATAAAAATGCTATGAATGAAAAGCAGTCTAAACTGGATGCTCTGACTGTGAGGGTAAATGAGGCAGAAAAATGAATTAGTGAGTTAGAGAATAAGATGATAGAAAAGAAGGAAAATGGGGTGGCATGGGAAAAACAAATTAAATTTCAAGAAATTAAGCTGAGAGAGATTAGTGATTCAATGAAATGTTCCAATATCAGAATTATTGGGATCCCTGAGGGGGTGGAGAAAGAGAGAGGTCTAGAAGATATATTTGAGCAAATCATAGCTGAGAACTTCCCTAATCTGAGAAAAGAAACAAGCATTTGTGTCCAAGAGGCAGAGAGGACCTCTCCCAAGATCAATGAGAATAGACCAACAACAAGACATATAATAGTACAGTTTGCAAATCTCAGATCCAAAGAAACAATCTTGAAAGTGTATGGGGGAAGAGATTTATTATATAGAGAAGGAGGAACATCAGAATAATGTCAGACCTGTGTGCAGAGACCTGGCAAACCAGAAGAGTCTGGCAAGACCTATTCAGGGTACTAAATGAGAAGAACATGCAGCCAAGGATACTGTATCCAGCAAGGCTGTCATTCAGAATGGATGGAGAGACAAGGACTGTCCAAGACTGGCAAAAACGAAAGAATATGTGACCACCAAGCCCGCCCTACAAGAAATATTAAGGGGGGGTTCTATAAAAGGAGATAGACACCAAGAGTGATACCAAACAGAAATTTACATAGACAATCTAGAGAAACAAGGACTTCATGGGCAACATGATGACATTAAAATCATATCTCTCAATAATCACTCTCAACGTGAATGGCCTAAATGCTCCCATAAAATGGCACAGGGTTGTGGATTGGATAAAAAGACATGACCCATCCATATGCTGTCTACAAGAGACTCTTTTTGAACCTAAAGATACATCCAGACTGAAAGTGAAGGGATGGAGAACCATTTTTCATTCCAGCAGACCTCAAAAGAAAGCTGGGGTAGCAATTCTCATATCAGACAAATTAGATTTTAAGCGATACAGAAGAACACTATATCATTCTTAAAGGGCGTATACAACAAGAGGATCTGACAATTATTAATACCTATGCCCCCACGCAGGGGAACAGCCAACTACACAGGCCGACTGTTGACCGGAATAAAGAGACATATAGATAATAATATGTAAATAGTAGGGGACCTTAACACTCCACTCTCAGCAACAGACAGATCATCTAAGCAGAAGATCAACAAAGAAACAAGAGCTTTGAATGACACACTGCACAAGATGGACTTCATAGATATATAGAGAACATTCCACCCCAAAACAACAGAATATTCATTCTTCTCGAATGCACATGGAACTTTCTCCACAACAGACCACATACAGGGTCACATATCAGGTCTCAATCCATATCAAAAGATTGACATTATTCCCTGAATATTCTCACACCACATGCCTTGAAACTGGAACTCAATCACAAGAAAAAATCTGGAAGGAATTCAAACACTTAGAAGCTAAAGACCATCCTTCTTAAGAATGTTTAGGTCAACCAGGAAATTAAAGAAGAACTTAAACAATTCATGGAAACCAATGAGAAAGAAAATACATCAATCCAAAACCTATGGGACACTGCAAAGGCGGTCCAAAGGGGGAAATACATAGCCATCCAAGCCTCACTCAAAAAAAACCCAGAAAAATCCTGAATACACAAGGTAACCTTACACCTTAAGGAACTTGAGAAAGAATAAATAAAACCTAAACCAAGCAGGAGAAGAGAAATAATAAAGATTAGAGCAGAGGTCAATGAATTTGAAGCCAGAAATACATTAGAGCAGATCAACAAAACTAGAAGCTGGTTCTTTGAAAGAATAAATAAGATCGATAAACCACTGGCCAGACTTATCCAAAAGAAAAGAGAAAGGACCCAAATCAATAAAATGAAAGGGGAGTGATCACGACTAACACCAAGGAAATAGAAACAATAATTAGAAATTATTATCAGCAACTATATGTCAATCAATTAAGGAACCTGGAAGAAATGGATGCCTTCTGGAAAGCTATAAACTACCAAGACTGAAACAGAAAGAAACTGACAACCTAAATAGACCAATAACCAGTAACAAAATTGAAGCAGTGATCATAACCTCCCAAAAAACCGGAGTCCAGGGCCTGATGGATTCCATGGGGAATTCTACTAAACATTCAAAGAAGAAATAATAACTATTCTCCTGAAGCTGTTTCAAAAAATAGAAACAGAAGGAAAACTTCCAAACTCATTCTATGAGGCTAGCATTACCTTGATCCCCAAACCAGGCAAAGACCCCATCAAAAAGGATAATTACAGACCAATATCCCTGATGAATATGGATTCCAAAATTCTCAATAAGATCCTAGCTAATATGATCCAACTGTACATTAAAAGGATTATCTACCATGACCAGATGGGATTCACCCCTGGGTTGCAAGTGTGGTTCAACATTCACAAATCAATCAGTGTGATAGAACACATTAATAAGAGAAGAGACAAGAATATAGTCCTCTCAATTGATGCAGAAAAAGTATTTGACAAAGTACAGCATCCTTTCCTGATTAAAACTCTTCAGAGTGTAGGGATAGAGGTTACATTCCTCAATTTCATAAAAACAATCTATGAAAACCCCACAGAGAATATCATTCTCAATGGGGAAAAGCTGAGAGCCTTTCCCTTAAGATCAGGAACATGACAAGGATGCCCACTCTCACCACTATTGTTCAACATGGTACTAGAAGTCCTAGTATCAGCAATCAGACCACAAAAAGAAATAAAAGGTATTTAAACTGGAAAAGAAGAAGTCAAACTCTATCTCTTTGCAGATGACATATTTTATGTGGAAAACCCAAAAGACTCCACCCACAAATTAATAGAACTCATACAGCAATTAAATAAATTGGCAGGATACTAAACCAGTGCATGGAAATCAGCTGTTTGTCTATACACCAACAATGTAACTGTAGAAAGAGAAATTAGGGAATTTATTCCATTTACAATAGCACCAAAAACCATAAGATATCTTGGAATAAACCTAACCAAAGAGGTAAAGGATCTCTACTCTAGAAACTACAGAATGCTGATGAAAGACATTGAAGAAGACACAAAAAGATGGGAAAACATTTCATGTTTGTGGATCAGAAGAATTAGCATTGTTCAAATGTCTATGTTACCCAGAGCAATCTACACTTTCAACACCATCCTGATTAAAATACCAATGACATTTTTCGAAGTGCTAGAACAAACAATCCTAAAATTCGTGTGAAAACAGAAAAGACCCCAAATCACCAAGAAATGTTGAAGAAGAAAAACAAAGCTGGGGGCATCATGTTGCCTGGTTTCAAGCTATATTACAAAGCTTTGATCACCAAGACAGCATGGTACTGGCATAAAAACAGACACAGAGATCAATGGAACAGAGTAGAGACTCCAGAAATGGACCCTTGGCTCTCTGGTCAACTAATCTTTGACAAAGCAGGAAAAAACATCCAATGGAAAAAAGACAGTCTCTTCAATATATGGTGCTGGGAAAACTGGTCAGCTATATACAGAAGAATGAAACTCGACCATTCTCTTACACCATACACAATGATAAACTCTAAGTGGATGAAAGACCTCAATGTAAGACAGGAATCCATCAAAATCCTAGAAGATAACATAGGCACTAACCTCTTCAACATCGGCCACAGCAACTTCTTTCATGACACATCTCCAAAGGCAAGGGAAACAAAAGCGAAAATGAACTTTTGGAACTTCAAGATGAAAAGCTTCTCCACAGCAAAGGAAACCGTCAACAAAACAAAGAGGCAACCCACGGAATGAGAGAAGATATTTACACATGACACTACAGATAAAGGGCTGGTATCCAAGATCTATAACGAACTTCTCAAGCTCAACACCCAAAAAACAAATAATCAAGTAAAAAAATGAGTGGAAGATATGAACAGACACTTTTCTAATGAAGACATACAAATGGCTAACAGACACATGAAAAAATGTTCAAAATCATTAGCCATCAGGGAAATTCAAGATACCACCTTACACCAGTTAGAATTCAAAAATTGACAAGGCAAGAAACAACAAATGTTGGAGAGGATGTGGAGAAAGGGGAACTCTCTTACACTGCTGGTGGGAATGCAAGTTGGTACAGCCACTTTGGAAAACAGTGTGAAGGTCCCTCAAAAAGTTAAAAATAGAGCTACCCTATGACCCAGCAATTGCACTACTGGGTATTTACCCCAAAGATAGAGATGTAGTGAAAAGAAGGGCCATATGCACCCCAATGTTCATAGCAGCAATGTCCATAAGCCAAACGGTGGAAAGAACCTAGATGTCCTTCAAGAGACGAATGGATAAAGAAGTAGTTGTCCATATATACAATGGAATATTATTCAGCCATCAGAAAGAACAATTACCCAACATTTGCATCAACATGGATGGAACTGGTGGAGATTATCCTAAGTGAAATAAGTCAAGTAGAAAAAGACAAGTATATAGCTTCACTTATTTGTGGAACATAAGGAATAGCAGAGAGGACATTAGGAGAAGGAAGGGAAAAATTAAGGGTGGGGGGAAGAGCGGGGGAGACAAACCATTAGAGACTATGGACTCCGGGAAACAAACTGAGGGTTTTAGAGGGGAGGTGAGTGGGGGGGATGTGTTAGCCCTGTGGTGAGTATTAAGGAGGGCACATATTGCATGGAGCACTGGGTGTTTTATGCAAACAATGAATCATGGAACTACATCAAAAACTAATGATGTGCTGTATGGTGACTAACACAAAATAATAAAAATAAGAAAAAAGAAAAAATTTTCTACTATACGAATGAGTAAAGTTTGGCATATTGCTTTTGCTCAAGGTCACAGCATCTATTTCCAGACAGTGCCAAAAAAAATGGTCTCTTACAAAGTGAATTTTGAGAACAAAATAATGTAAGGTACTATTTTTTCCACTGAAATGCATTATTTGTTTATATATTTTTGTGTATCAATTATAAGTATGTGTATAATATATTTTTAATCCTTCTTTTAATCCTCAAACTTGTCCCCAACTTTAGTCCTCAAACTCGAATAGTGTATGGGTGATTTCAACAACATGCAATTATATTGTTCCCTTAATAGTGATTGAAATTATAGTTATTTTAGTGTTAATGTCACATGTATAAATTAAGTTTCAACACCTCATGCATAGTGCTTATTCAGCTACAAGACCAAAATAAATTATATAAATTAATCACACACAAAATTACCAAAGCATGTAAAATTCTAATTAAGAACAATATTTTAGCATGATGGATGATTATTTTAATTGGAAATAAATCACCAATTTAAGACATAAATTAGAAAAAAAATCTTGTACCATGTTTTGTTCTGTTTGACCTTTTTTTCTTTTCTCTGACTTCAATAATATCATACTTTATCTTTTTTTATATTTCTCTGCCATATCACATAAAATTAATAATGTTTAGTGTTTGTTTGCCAGGGAAAAATATAAGTTAAGGTTCAGACTTATCAAAACCCCATGAAGAAAAAATTGCCACTTTGGGGACCCACCATTTATTAACACTAAAACTGTATTTTCCACCAATATACTGTTAAAATTTAGTGTCAATGGAAAGTATATTAAATGAATACCTAATCCAAATTTTGTTTTGGGAGCAAAAGACCTAATACATATGTAATACCACTTTCTAAGAAAATACAGCAAATTGATACATCCTAGTAGGTGATAGATTCAAGACCTGTACAAATTCAGAATGTAAATCAATGCTGCTATTTGGAAAGTAAGCTTTATTTAAGATTTATGGAGGTATAATGTGGATAGAGTAAAATTCACTAACTGGAAGAGTACAATTTGAATAATGCTTCTGGTTTTGTTTTTTGTTTTTTACCATCAAAACAATCCTACAATATTTCAGTCGTCATGTGCATAGTGTTCTCTGTGCATCTTCTGTGGTCAAGACCACACCTTGCTCCCTCTCCCAGCTCTCGCTCATTATAGTTTGACTTTGCTAGAATTTAATACAAATGGAATCAGAGCAGGTGTCATGGTTTGTATGGGTCTTGTTCATCTAGCTGACTGGTTTTGAGATTCGTCCATTTTATTGCATGTATCACTGGTTTGCTCCTTTTCTCGTCTTGCTAGTTTCTTTCCTCTCCAGGTCCCAAGGAAGAAAGCTGTTATGCACATATGGGTAAATGTTTCTCTGTGGACTTATTTCTTTTTATTTCTCTGTATCACATGATATCCTAACTTATGAGAAACTACACACTGTTGTCGAAGTGGCTGGAGCAGTTTGCATTCCCACCAACAGCATATGAGACTTCCTCCTGTTCCATGATCACAACTCTTAAGGCAATTTTTTATTTTAGACGTTCTGGTAGATGCATAGACAAATACACTGTGGTTTTCATCTTGTGTCTTTAGTGGCAAATGGTGCTGTGCAAATTTTCCTGTGTTCTCCTGTCACTTAAAAATAGTCTTTCGTAAAATGAAAGTAACTATTTACTCATTTTTTTTTATTATTGGGTTTGTGCCCCTTTAATATCAGGATGCATTTTTTATATATTCTAGAAGTAATTCTTTACTGGATATATATTTGGCAAATATAAGTTACATCTGTGACTTGTGTTTTACTCTTTACAAGTGTATCATTTTAAGAATAAATTTTTAAACTTTAATGAAGTGTATGGGTTGTTTTTCTGGTGATTTCTTAATTCTGTGCCTTGCCTAAAAAAACTATTCCTACCCCAATGAGGGGAAAAAAATCTTTTTTTAAGTGTTATATTTTTAGCTGCTTACATTTAGATCTGTGATCCATTTCTAGTTAGGTTTTACATGGCGTAAAATGAGGTTTCAATGTTTTCCAAATGGTCCAAAACCATTTGTTGATTATTATTTCTGACAATATCTTGGACAGTCATTAAAAAAAATACCCCAGGCAACATATACCGAGGTCTCTTTTCTGTTCTGCTGCTCTACATATTTAAACATCCGCCAAAATCAAACCATCTGGATTTCTGAAGCTTTTTTGAATTCAGACTACACTTGGCTAGATCTTTTGGAAATTGTTTTAGTTGGTGGAGTTTCTTGGGATCTATAGAGATTTTAGATTCAACCTGCAAAGTTCTAACCATAGTAGACTGCTGGGATTTTCGTTGGGCTTGCCCTGGATTTATTTTGAAAGAAGTGACATCTTAATAACACTGAGTCTGCATAGAGCACAAGTCTGCTCCATTATCTGAATTGTATTGCTTTTGTTGTCTGACAGTCTCTACTTCACCTTAATTTTTCAATAATTTTGCTGGGTAAAAAATTATAAGTTGATTTTTTCTCCAGAACTTTAAAGATATCTGCACGTTGTCTCCTGATTCACAGGATATCTGACAAGCAAATTTTTATTGTCATCCCTTTCGTTCCTCTGTGTATACAGATATCTTTTCTTCCTCTCGTTTTGTATTTATCACTTGTTTTCAGCCATTTGATTTTGGTATTCCCTACTGGAGTTTTATGTTGCTCCTGATTCACTGAATATCTTTTATTTGTGGTCTTCTCATTTTGATCAGATTTGGAAAAAAAATCATCCATTATTTCTTCAAATATATTTGTAATGCCCTCCTTCTTCTGTGTGAGATATAGGGTACTAACGCTATGTTGATTGTTTAAAGATTAATTTCTCTGCTCTTTATTTTGGGTAAGACCTTTGCTCTGTTTTCAAGTTCATGAACCATTACTTCTGGAGTGTTCTTTTCATCCCTATCCAGCGAATTTTTTTCAGGTGCTGTGTTTTTCATTTCCAGCATTACCATTTTTTGGAAAGAATTATCCACATATTGTCACGTTTCCCTCTATATTCTTAAACATATAAAGTCATTTATAATGACTTGACTAGCTCTTTCAATACCTTTGTTTACTAGTTCCATCATTTCTGTGTTTTTTTGTATCTCTTTCTATAAATGGTCTCCCAATTATTAGTCTTATTTTCCTGCAGTTTTTTTTGCATGAATGATATGTGTTTAGGTGCCAGACATTGTGAATGATACATTATTGTTTGCTTAATTTTGTTGTGTTCCTTTACAGACTGTTACATTTTGTTCTGGCACAGAGCTAAGTGACTTGGAATTAGTTAGATGTCTGTAAGGCTTCTTTTATTAAGCTTTGTGGGGGTACCCACCTCGTAACCTACTTAGGCAACATGCTTCTGAGGGCTTTATCTGATGCCTTCTCATGTTGTAAGTTCTTTCCTCCACTGGCTTTTGGAATGAAAATATTGCCAGCCTTCTGCAAGCTCCAGAAAAGGATCTACCTATCCCCTTCTGTGGATTTTCCTGCCTGGAGTAGTTAGGTACCTCCTACCAGCACACACTTCAGTGCTTAGCCAAATATTGCCAGTATCTTCATGCACATCTCTGGAACTCTCTTTTTTATGATGCCTGCTGATGTCCAGGATTCTCCACACATTCCATCTGCTCTGCTCTTTCGGACCTTGGAAATCAGTCTCCTCACCTCATCATGAATGTCGGGTTCTCTGGGTTCCATTTCCGTGGGGTTCATGCCAGAAACCGCCTCCAAAGCAGGTGCTTTCTGTAGGCTTACTTTTGCCCTCGCCTCAGGAATCACATTGCTCTGCCACCTGCCACCACGTCTGAAAGCCAGCTTTCCATTATGTGAGTGTTTGCCTGGCTTTTTGAGGTAGGAGAATAAGTATGAACCCTGTTACTTTATCTCATTCTATTGTTTTAAATTGTCTGCCTGCATATCTGTGTTTGCTACATGAGCTATTGAGAGGCTTTATTTGCACAGTGGGCAAAATTTTCTGGCTCTTACTTGACAGAAGCTTGATCATAAGCACATAAATTTGGGCAATGCGATATATAATATGGTTCTGCAATGTCATATTCAAAATTAGAAAGGGTATTTATCATTCGTATACACAATCTTTCAAAAGATGGAGAAACTTCACGGAGCCTCAAGAACATGCCTATGGGGCCAGGGAGGAAGGGAAAGAAGGTCCCTTCCGTTGGGTACCTCTCCACAGTGAACAGATGGACCTCACTATGAGCAATACTATTCAGAGCCATACTGAGTCTTGATGGAAGAAATTATTGTTTCATTAATATTAATATGAAGCAATTAGAAGACAGTTTCCTCTACTATATTATTACTGTCTTCATCATTTTAATATGTACTCATTTAATGTCAGGGTGGGAATTGTACCAGGGAGACTTCTACTCTTACAATAATGAATGTCTCCTGCTTTTCAAAAAATCAATATTCCTTACTCGAATGATTTTTTCTTTCAATCATTTTTTGAGAGTATATATCTTCTCTAAGCACCCTTTTGATGAAATATGAATAATTATATTGGTCTCGGGAGGAGGCCACAAAAATATCGTAAAATATCTTCTTGGTGGAAGATTGAAATATGATCGTTTCTTCTTTACTCTCTAAGGAAGGTTTTTATAGGACTACGTAAGATGAAAACTGGTCTTTTGGAAAGAGTGATGTAGAAATAATGTAAATAAATAACTAAATAGAGAAAAGCTATTGTGTGAATAGTATAAATCAATTAAATGAGTTTTTACAAGGAAAATCTTACAACATAGGCTTTGCATTTTCAAACTTAGGAGAAAAGATATGTGATATTTTCAGGTAGAAAAGAGAAGAATAGAAATTGGACAAAACCTGTCACACAGCGTCTAAAATTTCCTCAGTCAAAAAAAAAAAAAACCATATCAACTGATATAAAGAAATAAGCAAGTCGTAATTCATAATCAAATATACCATAAAAATCTAATAAATTACAACATATGAATAGGGTTTTAAATAAGAGCTACAAATAATTACAATGAGATTTATATTAAAATTTCTACTTGGTACTTGACAACATAAACAACGTTTGCCTCCCCATCAAAGTCTCACAATTTTACTCTTTAAGGATTCTCCAGGCAAACTTAGTTATATTGAACTTGGCATAAAGGATATTACTTATCATAATGACAATGATGCACAATATCCTAGCTGGGTTCATGACCCTGAGCATCAGTTGGTGACTCTGTGGTGACACACAGCACTAATAAATTAATAAAGTGACTGCTCTTCTCTGCAGTGTTCTTTTGATATGTGACACCTGGCAATATATTATTAAAGAATCATGGTACCAGTGATGTATTGAAATAAAACACCAGAGAGTCATTTCCTTGGTGATGTATCAAACCTTTGCAGGGTCTTGGAGATCTAAGAATGCATTTCCAAAGCCAGGCCATGAGCCTATTTGAAGAATAAAATCAATTTTTTCCCTAATAATTTTAAGATTGCAATGACTGCCTATGATAACTGTAATCTTAGGCAATCCAAACTCATAAATAATTCATTTTGCTTGTACTGTGTATATATATGAAAACTTAGTTAACTTTTGGAGGAAAGAAGCTTACAGTGAAGGGCAGACACAAGGGAACATGATGAAGTGTGATTATGGTCCAGAAGATTTATGAAAGCAGTATATATGAGTACAGGAAAGCCACTCTCCATAAGAGTTCAAATGACCACAAGGAAGAAATGATAGAGTGAAAGGTTTTCAGCTTTAACATAAGTTTGAAACCTCTCTGCCCAAAGCGTATTTTGAGGGTGAAAATAAGAACACCACAAGACAAATGAGGACAAGATGAATAAGTTTGTGTGCTTAGAAACATATGAGCTATGCAAGGGTTGTGAATTCCGCCCCAGTTGCTCCACCATCGCTCAGATATAATCTTTTCTATAGGCTGGATTATTCTGTGCCAAGATAACCAATTACTGTAATCAACACAGCCAAACACTGAATGCTATGAATAAAATGTGGCTTATCAGAGTCACCGTGGATAAAGGTGTGGGTTGTGTCCTGCACAGAAATGTCTGCACAAGGTCTTGGGGTGGGGCGGAAAGTGATGGTGGGCAAACCTTTCAATCCAAAAGGTACTGTGGTTTATAAGCCCTTGGCTTCTGGGCTAAGAAGGATGGGGCCACTTCTCTAGGTTTTCTGGACAAGGATGATTTTTGGTTTTTGGTCCCCCCAGAAGGAGTGTCTTTTTATAATTTTAACAAAACTGCCCTGGAGAGAGGGGGCGGAAGTTCGAGGATAAGGGAAAACATATTGGTTATTTAATATTCCCTAGGGAACAAACACCAAATGCATCTCAGTGGGTTTGATAGATGTAGTTTTACATCCCTTTACGTGGGGCCCCATTGATCAGTAACCCTACAGGAGCCAGGAAGGAATCGGTGATCCCAGGATGCAGCCTTAAAAGTTGTCTGTATCCCCCCGCCCCCGCCACGTGTTACTACTTCTCATCTGGCTTTCCTCTAATCCATGTGATCCCATTTCTGGGGACTGTGTACACAGCTTGTTTTCCTAAATTCAGCTTTCTACTTAACACTTGGCCTTTGTTTTATGGGCCATGGGCACCCCCACCCCCCCGCACGATTAGCCAGGTGAGTGAGTGAAGGTCCCTAAGGCACAGCCACACCTAAACTCTGCACACCACTTCTTGCCTCGGTGGACTCAGGGCAGGTATTCTTCAATACGCCACAAGGGTCTGTGCCGATGGCACAGAATGCAAAGCTGGAGCTTGTGGCCATGAGCCCCTGTTTCACAGTGAGCCCGAACTGACGGGTCATGGAGAGTCAGTGGGTTCTTACAGAGAATGTAGGGAGGTTTTAGCGACAAAGGGACCTTGACAGACTGGGGAAAAAAAAGCACTATTTTTTTTTCTTTTGCCAAGAGTATAAAAACATTTAAATATGTTGGCAACTACCACAGCACATATGGGCAGGCTATCAGCCAATATGGGTGTGTGTTCGTTCTTTACTCAATCCTCATTCTCATTCTAGTGCAGTCCCACTTCCTGGCTGACATTCCCGATTCTTTATTAGCGTCGTTCTTCCATTTTCTTAATTGGCAAAATCTCAATTCCTTCCATGACTATAAACTGCGAGTCAAAAAAATATTTCTTACTTTTTTTTTTTTTTTGTATTTGGCTTTCTTTAATTTAATTTGGATTTTTTCATATGAGATAGGGTTTCCTGATTAATATACTTTCTAGTCACCCAGGAGTTTGATCTAGCCATCAAATAACTTTTATATTATACTTCTGTTTTTCCCCCTCTACATGTATTTTTCTCTTCTGAAAACAAATCAACTTTACCCCATCCTAAGATTTTCTTTTACCCCAGCCAAGATATGGAGAGGTGTTGAGCACATTTGGAACATGGACCACAGCTTGATGGGCACAAGGGTTACTGTAAGGACAAATAATTGAAGGTAGATAGATGAGTCAGAGTTAAACTAGATATTGTTCATGTGACAAGTAATAAGAGCTGGTCATTGCATTTACTGAGATAGTTTTGGTCTAAAGCAGATATCAGCAAACTATGTCCCATGGGCCAAATTTGGCCCACTGACTATTTCTATAAATGTAATTCTATTGGAACACAGCCATACCTACTAATTTATGTCATATTTCACTGTTAATTTGCTGCAAGGGCCAACTTGTGTAGTTGTGACAGGGACCATATGGTCTTCAAATCTAGAAGATTTACTACCTGGCCTTTTATAGGAAGTTTGCCAACCCCTGGTCTAAACTCTCTCCCTATGACTTTCAATACTGTCTATATCTACCAATCTCACATATCCAGCCATGCACTCCACTATGAGGTATGCACTTTGATATAAAAGTGCTTATTTTATATAGAGAGACAGAAAATGGATTAGTGTTTGCTAATTATTATATATCTCATATTATTATTTTTTAGTTTTCTTCTGCCCTTGCTAGACTGTGAGCCCCAAGAATAAAAGAACTCTGCTTAATATAGATATACCCATCCGACTCTAACAGGTGATAATAAATACACATTAAATGTATATTTTTTTATTGCTCAGAAACATGACATCTCTTTAAAATTTGCATTATGGAGTAAACAGTTACATATCTCCAAAATGAATGTGTTGAAGACTCAACACCCAATGTAATGGTATTTGGGGGTAAAACTTTTGGGCGATAGTTAGATTTAGATAAGGTCATGAAGATGGTATCCTTATGATAGGAATAGAAGAAGACATAAAGATCTCTCTCTTTTTCACTATGTGAATGAAAAGTGGTCATCAGCAAGTCAGGAAAAGGACCTTCACCAGAACTCAACCACGCTGGCATCCTGACCTTGGACTTCCCAGCCTCCAGAAGTAGGAGAGAATAATTGCCTGTTGGTTAAGCTACCCAGTCTAGGGTACTTTGTTTTAGCAACCTCAGGAGACAAAGACAACATGTAATTTAATAACTGGCTATGGTTTTGAAAGAATTATATTTTTATTAAATAAAGAACATTACTAAGTGAAATTGATGCTCATTTAAGTTTACAGTTAAATACACCCTTAGGAAGTCTAAGCATTAGTGACATGAAGACATAGGCAGGTTTTATTTGGTGGTAAATTATCCATATTGAAGCAAATTATCTAGAAGTTCCTGAGATGATACCCATACCACTTTAAGCATTTATAACATGTGTTCTTGTTAAATAATATGACAGCATTAGAGCATGATGGCATATATGTTTTGCCTCTTGGCTTTTGCAAATTAGAGTACCTTCTAATGAAATGCATGAGACATATTTTGAAGGGGTATTACAAAATCAGATCTGTTAAAAATTTTTTGGATGGCCTAAATTTTCTATTTCAAATATTCAGATGACAATAATTTATTGTGTACTAATTATACTCTAAAATATATTTGTGGATAAAATGACTATTGTGTATCCAATTCAGATTATTAATTAATTTATTTTTAACCAAAATAGAATATTTGTTAACATGTTACTTGGATTGCTTGCCTGTGTTGAATTAATGGACAAAAATGAGAAAAAAAAGAGAAAACACAGATATTTTAGTATTTACTTTCCTTCTGGTTCTACTAGTAGTTTTCTTTACATAATTATCAAAAGCATTTATTTTTCTTCTGGTTCTATTAGCAATTTTCCTTTCATAGTTAACAAAAGCACAATTATTGCAATGAATAATGCCAATTGCTGGGGCACTAACTCCACTACCAGGTGGCTAGTTGGTTGAGTGAACAACTCTTGATTTTGGCTCTGGTCCTGACATCAGGGTCGTGAGACTGAGCCCTGCATTGGCTCCACACTCAGCATGGAGTCTGCTTGAGACTTTGTCTCCCTTCCCTCTGGCCCTTCCCTCCACACACTCTCTCTAAAATAAATAAATAAATCTTTTTAAAAAATGCCAATTGCTTTTAAAAAGATAGTATTTGACAAAGTGGAAAAATCCTTGAAATCATACCACAATTTGACAATGATGTAGATAAAATCAATTTTCAACAACAGCCATTATCAAAGGTAAGAAAATAAATGTAATGTTCCATATATTATGTTTTTACTTGAGTATTCAAATTCTGTTTCTTTGCTTCATGGTTTCTTTTTTCGTCAGATTGCCCAAAAGAGATTTATATTCAATAGGAGTTAAAACATTTGCAATTATTCACTTGGGCTAAATCTCTTAACATATTAAACATCACAAATCTTAAGATGACTATTAATAATAAACACATAAGGCAGAAGGGAATAAACATTTACTAGAGAGTCATTTCAGTTCAACAGCAATTGTCATCAAAATTTTCTTAGAGATTTATTTGTCTACAGTACTGAGGGGAAGGTTTCATGCCAAAGACCCTAGTTTCCACTCAGATCATTATACGCTATCAACCACACTACTCATAAGGACTCTTTTATAACTGGACAGAAACAAGAATGTGAGTCAACAGTAAGCAATTTGTTATCAGTAGAAAACATGGGTTGAATATATCCATTCCTCCTTGTATAGCTTAATAATTTTGCCTCTGCTAATCCATGTTATAATTGCTAAATTAACACTTTATGAAATAATGTTTTATATTATTGTTTGTTACTAACCCTGGATAAATAATGCTCTCTCCTCAAATGTTTATGAGTTATTTTGAAGAAAGAGCTTGGTCAGGTTATTTTGTGCATTTCTATCCAATTTCTATTCCTATCCCTAAATATATTTCTAGGACACAAGCTAAACAATATTTACACATGCTTCAGATAAACATGCCATTAAAGCTCATCATCAGAAATTTGGCCACACAGTAATGAAGGTAAATACAGTGGAGGATGTGATTACAAGATAAATAGACATGAGGCTATGAGAACTCTGTCATTGCTTAATAGATGCACATCCATACATAATACATTCATACATCATAACAGATGCACATCCCTACAAGACTGCCTATTGTGGCAGGATAAAGTACATTAAGAATAGATTATATTTCAATGAATTGTTTGCTTACTAACTTTTAAACTCACATTCCAAAATCACATTTTCATTTCAAAGTTCATAGCATTCCATGAACAAATCTGCTGTTCAAAGTGAAGGTGTATTATAATGACAATCAAAAATTTCTACAGTAAGTGACTTGCCAATGTTTAAAAGGGTAATATATTTGACAGCCAAGATTTCATGCAGATGAAATAAAGGTGGTGTTAACTTTTAACTTTTAATATCTGCATATGAAAAAATGTGACTTCTAACAAAGAAAAAAAAACAAGGATCATAACACAATAATTAGGGGCTCAGTCAGTTAAAGCCTCTGCCTTTGGCTCAGGTTATGATCTCTGGGTCCTGGGATCAAGCCCCACAGTGGGCTCCCTGCTCAGCTGAGAGTCTGCTCCTCACTCTATCTCTCTCTCCCTCTGCCCCAGCTTGTGCTCTCTCACTTTGTTTCTCTCAAATAAATAAATAAAACCTCTAAAAACAAAACATCCAATAACACAATAATTATTTTGTTGAAAGTATCTTCACTTATCAGCAAATATTTTAATGCTGGTCATTTGAAGAAACTGAGTCCTCACCTTTAAAGGGAAAACAGAAAAAATAGCCCATGGAGATAGAGCATAGAAGCAGCAGTTTGAGAAATGCCTGGGGTGTACAGGAGGGAGATATGTGTACTAATCACAGAGAGTGTACTGGAGGGCCAGGAATCTTTGGGAGATTACTCCAGGAACAGAGGAGCTGGCAGACATCATTTTCCTTCCTCCCCCCACCTAGCCTAGACACGTGGACACCTTCAGGAACCAGTGCAGTGCTAACAGTTGGTACATAACATACTAAAACCATGACTCCACTACCTACGCGTTCTCCTTGAACCTGTCTCCTTTAATATGCCCTTGGGAGGAGCTCATCCAAAGTGGTGGCACAAGCCTGGCAATGTGCAAGCAGCCATAACAGGGGCCAGCACCACTCCAAGTGACTCCTGCCATGAGGAAAGGGGAAGATAACCACACACACCAGTCCAACTGAGGCTCCAGCAATGGGCTGAGACTGACATCTGATATGACTACAGGTCCTGCCCCCCAAACACAAGTTTCTCTGGGGACTACACAGGTAAAGCACCCTATAGTTTGAAGCAATTGCATCTCTGGAAAATTTGGTCTGACTCAATTCAAGCCCAGGTGGCCCCAGACTGTTCCACTAATATCACAGGGGCCAAACACTGCCTACAACAGACAAAGAAAGCCACTGAAGATTACTGGACTGAAGGCAAAAGCATCTCAGTCACAACAGCAGAGCACACACAACACACATAGGGGTAACTCCTAAAGTGCTAGGTTCTGCTGAACAAGGGACAGTGCCCTGCAGGGCACCACAGCACCTCTTCTTCATAATGCCACTAGTTTCAAGAGTAGGAGACATAGCTAACTCTCCTTTCATAGAAACAGACATGGAGAATTAGACAAAATGAGGAGGCAGAGAATATGTCCCAAACGAAGGAAAAAAACAAAAAACAAAAAACAAAAACAGGACAAAACAACAGCAAGAGACCTAACTGGGATGGAGATAAGTAACATACCCATTAGAAAACTTAAAGTAATGGTGATAAGATACTCACTGGACTTGAGGAAACCGTGGACGACCTCAGTGAAACCCTTAACAAAGAGCACAGATAAAAAAGAAACAGTAAGTGATGAAAAACTCAATAACTGATATTAAAAATACGCTAGAGAGAATAAGTAGTAGACTAGAAGAAGGAGAAGGACAGATCAGTGACCAGGGGACAGAGTAATGTAAAGCAATCAAGGTAAACAGAACAGAGACAAAAACATAATTTAAAAAATGAAATTAGATTCAGGGAACTCAGCTACACCATCAAGCATAATAAAATTTGTATTATAGGAATCCCAGAAGGAGAAGAAAGAGGAAAACGGGCAGAAAATTTATTTGAAGAAATAACAGCTGAAAACTTCCAGAATCTGGGGAAGGGAACAGAAATCCAGATTCAGGAGGCACAGAGAAACCCCAAGAATATCAATCCAAAATGGTCAACATCAAGAACCATAGCAAGTAAAATGGGAAAAAGTAGTGATAAAGAGAGAATTTTAAAAGCAGCAAGAGAAAAGAAACAGTTACACACAAGGGAAACCCCATAAGATTATTAACTGATTTTTCAGCAGAAACTTTGCAGGTCAGAAGAGAGTGGAATGATATAGTGAAAGTGCTGAAAGAAAAAAAAAATGGAGCAAAGGATACTCTGTACAGCAAGGCTATCATTCAGAACAGAGGAAAGATAAAGAGTTTCTCAGATAAGCAAAAGTTAAAGGAATTCATCACCACTAAACCAGCCATACAAAACATGTTAAAGAAGATTCTTCAAATGGAAAGGGAAGACAATAAGTAAGAGTAAGAAA
This sequence comes from Ursus arctos, assembly GCF_023065955.2. Lineage (NCBI taxonomy): Eukaryota > Metazoa > Chordata > Mammalia > Carnivora > Ursidae > Ursus > Ursus arctos. The sequence continues at coordinate 74,959,362 of NW_026623089.1, forward strand.
AGTAGGAGCACAAAAACAGTAAAATTAAGTATATCTATAAAAATCATTCAATGGAATCACAAAATAAAAGACTGTAAAGTATGAAATCCCCTAAAATATGGGGGGAGAGGAGTAAAGAATGGATTTAAATTTAAGTGACCATCAACATATTATAGTCTATTATATGCAGAATAGGTTATATACAAACCTAATGGTAACCACAAATCAAAAACCAGTAATAGATATGCAAAGAATAAAGAGAAAGGAATCCAAATACATCACTAAAGAAAGCCAAATAATTGTGAGAGAAGAGAGCAAGAAAGGAATGCAGAAGAATTACAAAAACAACCATAAAACAAGTAACAAAAAGGCAATAAGTACATACCTATCAATAATCACTTTGAATGTAAATGGACTAAATGCTCCAATTGAAAGAGGGTGAGAGAATGGATAAAAAAAAGCAAGACCCATCTATATGCTGCCTACAAGGGACTCATATGAGATCTAAAGAGAGCTGCAGATTGAAAGTGAAAGGATGGAAAAGCATTTATCATGCAAGTGAAAGTGAAAAGAAAGCTGGGGGAGCAATATCGGAAAAATAGACTACCACAAAGGCTGTAACAAGAGACAAAAAAGGACACTATATAATCCAACCTGAAGATATAGCAACTGTAAATATTTATGCACCCATCACTGAAGCACCCAAACACATAAGCAGCTAAAAACAAACATAAAAGAAGTGTTAACAATACAGTAATAGTAAGAGACTTTAACACAACACTTACATCAATGGACAGATCATCCAAAGAGAAAATCAATAAGGAAATAGCTTTGAATGACACACTGGACCAGACAGATCTAACAGATATATTCAAAACATTCCATCCAAAAGAGCAGAATACACATTCCTTTCAAGTGCATATGGAACATTCCCCAGAATAGATCTTATTAGGTTAAAAAAAAGTCTCAACAAAATTAAAAGAATGGAAGACATACCATGCATCTTTTCTGACCAAAATGCTATTGAAACTAGAAATCAATCACATGAAAAAAATCTGGACAGAGCACAAATACATGAGGCTTACATAACGAGCTATGAAAGAATGAATGAGTCACCAAGAAATCAAAGAAAAAATAAAAAATTATATGGAGAGAAATGAAAATAAAAGGACAACAGTTCAAAATCTTTCAGATGCAGCAAAAGCTCTTCTAAGAGGAAGTTTATAGCAAAATAAGCCTATTTCAAGAAGCAAGCAAAATCTCAAATAAACAACCTGCATTTACACATAAAGGAACTAGAAAAAAGAAAGGAAAGGAATAATGAAGATTAGAGTAGAAATAATGGAAATGAAAACTGAAAAAAACAATAGAACAGATCAATGAAACCAGGACCTAGTTCCTTGAAAATATCAACAAAATTCATGAACCTTTAGTTAGCATTATAAAGAGAGAGAGAGGTCTCAAAAAATAGACAAAATCAGAAATGAAAGAGGAGAAAAAACAACCAGCACCACAGAAATACAAAGGATTATGAGAGAATATTACAAAAAAATCATATGCCAACAAATTGGACAAACTAGAAGTAATTGATAAATTCCTAGAAACATTTAGACTACCAAAACTGAATTAGGAAATAGAAAATTTGAACAGACCAATTACCAGCAATGAAATTGAATCAGTAATCAAAAAACTCCTAACAAAATAAAATCCAGGAAGGAAGGCTTCACAGGAGAATTCTACCACACATTTAAAGAAGAGTTAATACCTATTCTTCTCAAACTATTCCAAAAAATAGAAGGAAAGGTTCATTCTATGAAGACTAGCATTACCCTGGTGCCAAACGAGATAAAGACACTGCAAAAAAGATAACTACACCGGCCAATATTTCTGATGAACAGAAATGCAAAAATCCTCAACAAAATATTAGCAAACTGAATCCAAGAATACATTAAGCTTAATACATTAAAAATCATTTACCACAATCAAGTGCTATTTATTCCTGGGATGTAACTGGTTCAATACGCACAAATCAATCGATGTGATATATCACATCAACAAGAGAAAGGATAAAAACCATATGATCATTTCAATAGATGCAGAAAAAGCATTTGACAAAGTACAACATCCATTCATGACAAAAACCCTCAAAAAAGTAGGTTTAGAGAGAACATACCACAGCATAATAAAAGCCATATATAAAAACCCCACAGCTAACATCACACCAATGGGGGAAAACTGAGAGCTTTCCTGCTAAGATCAGGAACAGAGTAAGAATGTCCGCTCTCACCACTTTTATTCAGCTTAGTATTGGAAGTCCTAGCTGCAGCATAAAGAAATAAAAAGAAATACAAAAGAAAGAAAGAAAGAAAGAAAGAAAGAAAGAAAGAAAGAAAGAAAGAAAGAAGGAAAGAAAGAAAAGAAATTCGGACAAGAAATAAAAGTCATCCAAATTGGTAAGGAAGAAGTAAAACTTTTCATATTTGCAAATGACATAATACTACCGAAAACTCTAAAGATGCCACCAAAAAAAGTATTTGAACTGATAAATGAATTCAGTAAGGTTGCAGGATACAAAATCAATGCACATAAAGCCACTGCATTTCCATACTCTAATAATGAAGTAGCAGAAAGAAAAACTAAGAAAACAGTCCCACTTACCATTGCAACAAAAATAATAAAAATACCTTGGAATAAAGTTAACAAAGTTGGTGGAAGACCTGCACACTAAAAATTATAAAACACTGATGAAAGAAGTTGAAAATGACACAAACAAATGGAAAGCTGTTCTGCTCATGGATTGGAAGAACTAATATTATTAAAATGTTTATACTATGCAAAGCAATTTATAGATTTAATGCAATCCCAACAGCATTTCACAGAACTAGAACAAATAATCCTAACACTTGTATGGAATTACAAAAGACCTCAAATAGCCAAAGCAATCTTGAAAAAGAACAAAATTGTAGGTATCACAAGTCCAGATTTCAAGATATAGTACAAAGCTCTAGTAATGAAAACAGTATGGTACTGACACAGAAACACACACATAGATCAACAGAGCAGAATAGAGAGTGTAGAAATAAACCCACAATTATATGGTCAATCAATCTTTGACAAATGAGGCAAGAACATACAATGGTCTCTTCAAAAAATGGTGTTAGAAAAACTGGTCAGCAATGTGCAAAAGAATGAAACTGGACCACTTTCTTATACCATACACAAAAATAAACTCAAAATGGAGGAAGGACCTAAATGTGAGACCCAAAACCATAGAATTCCTGGAAGAGAACATAGGCAGTACCTACTCTGACATCAGTCGTAGCGACATTTTTCTAGATATGTGTCCTGAGGCAAGGGAAACAAAAGCAAAAATAAACTACTGGAATGACATTAAAATAAAAAGATGCACAGCAAAGGAAACAATCAATAAAACTAAAAGACAACCTACAGAATGGGAGAGGGTGTTTGCAAATGACATATCTGATAAAGAATTAGTACCCAAAATATATAAAGAACTTACACAACACTAAAAAAACAAATAATCCAGTTAAAAAATGGACAGAAGATATAAACAGACATTTCTCCACACAAGACATCCAGATGGCCAACAGACACATGAAAAGTGCTCAACATCACTCATTATCAGGGAAATGCAAATCAAAACTACAATGAGATATCACTTCACACCTGTCAGAATGCCTAAAATCAAAAACAAAAGAAACGACAACTGTTGGTGAGGATGTGGGGAAAAAGGAACCCTCTTGCACTGTTGGTGGGAATGCAAACTGGTGCAGCCACTATGGAAAACATTATGGATATTCCTCAAAAAATTAAAAATAGGCCTCCTAAATAATCCAGTAATTCCACACTGGGTATTTACCCCAAGAATATGAAATATGAATTCAAAAGGACACATGCACCCCTATGTTTATTGCAGCATTATTTATAATAGGCAAATTATGGAAGGAACCCAAGTGTCCATCAATAGATGAATGGATAAAGGAGTTGTGATATATATGTATGTGTGTGTCTGTGTATACAATACACTATTCAGCCATAAAAAAGAATGAGATCTTGCCATTTGCCACATGGATGGATCTAGAGAGTGTAATACTAAGTGAAATAAATCAGAGGAAAACAAATATTATATGATTTCATTCATATGTGGAATTTAAGAAATAAAATAAATGAACAAAGAAAAAATGAGACAAACCAGAAAAACAGACTCTTGACTATAGAGAACACACTGACAGTCACCAGACAGGAGGTAGGGTGGGGGGGGATGGGTGAAACAGGTGAAGGGCATTAATAGTACATTTATCCTGATGAACACTGAGTAATGTATAGAATTGCTGAATCACTATATTGTACACCTGAACCAATATAACACTCAATGTTAACTATATTGGAATTAAGATCAAAAAAAAAAAAAAGAGAGAGAGAGAAAGAATGTAACCTAAGGGAAAATAACTAGTCAAGTTGGGTCAACAGTGGTGAACTTTATTGAAGACCGTATTTTCAGTCACATTGAAAGAACCAAAGGGCAAAAAACTCATCCAGACTTTTGCATCAATACTATTATGTGAAAGGCATCAGAGAATCATGGAAGTTGGACTTTTGTGAAATCCAAGGGAACACAAAGAGCAGAACTTTATTTTCACGTAGTGTTAGAAACTGAAAGCTCCTTGAGTAATGTGATCTAATTTCCTCAAGAAATTGTGGGTCTTGTCTCAGACTATGATGCTTTCCAAGATTGTCTCTGTTGACAAAACAGGCTGGTATTCAAATAAATCCTCCTGATTCAGATAAATCGTCAGCAATACACAATGAGAACTTCAAATCTTCAAATGTAATATATTCTTTCACCTTAACTTTTCTATCAAAAAGTAACTCACTTTTCCTTAAGAATTCAAAGCTGTTTTAATAAGCAGTGAATTTTATTTCAGTGCAGTTCAGGAAGTTTTTAATTCGGCTGCACATTCAGCCAGGGATTAGCAGCTTGCAGTCCCTCTTTGTTCCTGAATAGGAGTAATCGTGCACATGCATGCACCACCCTGGGCTACTAGACATGAGTGAGATTATAAAGGTTTCCTCTTTAGGTGTCTAGTTCTTCAGATCTCTCTGTTAAGTTTCTCACTGAACTGCCATTTTGTGTGCCTTTGTTAATATCAAAGAGAAGTTGGCCTTCCCAGGCTTCTCACCACTATGATCTCTATTGTTTCCAACAACACCCCTGTACTTGCAGTTTTCCTCACTCTCCTCAATAAAGGCGGCTCCCTCAGGCAAGACGACAGATACCAGTCTTGATGGTTAGTCACGTCCACCCAGGACACAATGCAACAACATGGGACTGGAGCCATGGGGAGCCTGGTAGCTGACATGAGAGCACGAGTATAGAACTCGAGCAACATTAAGGGAGGGGGGCATCTGGCTCTAAATTACAGACTCCCATTGTCTTTATCAATATCGAGTAGATATTTAGGGGAATAAATTCTTCTTTATTTTTTTTTTTTTTAAGATTTTATTTATTTATTTGACAGAGATAGAGACAGCCAGTGAGAGAGGGAACACAAGTAGGGGGAGTGGGAGAGGAAGAAGCAGGCTCATAGCAAACGAGCCTGATGTGGGGCTCGATCCCATAACGCCGGGATCACGCCCTGAGCCGAAGGCAGACGCTTAACCGCTGTGCCACCCAGGCGCCCCAAATTCTTCTTTATTTAATACACGACCTTTGGTAAATTTTCAGAAACTTTAAATGGTTGTTTTGATCATTTCTTTATATTTTTATTGAAGCTTCAGTGAAAAGATTTGCCAAGAAACTTGAATTGCCATTTTAGAAGTCCCACCCTAAGGCAAGTCATATATAGGGGATTGTACAGAAAGTAGGAATGGGCAGAGAATAAATCCATACGCCCTACAGAGATATAGATCAATCAATAATATATCAAAACATTAAAATTTAAATATATGATAACATAAAAAATAGTAAAGAAAAAAAGTCCTACATTTTGTTAAAGAAATATAGACAAAAGTGATTTTCGTTTAATTTTTAAAAAAAAAATCTGAGTTTTTTTTTTCTTGATAAATGTAAAACTTCCTAATTTCTCATGTCAAAATAGCAAGATAATTTAAACCTCCTCATTTTCATTTAGTATAACTACTTTTAATACTTTTCCAATCTGGGTACGTGTTGGTTATCTACAAAATTCCTCTTGTAAATGAAGCAAACTTGAGTTTAATGGTTCCCAAGAGATGTGAATTACTGGCAGTGTTAAAATATCCTAAAAAGTGAAGATAACTTAAATTTTCTATAATCAGATTGTTCAGTTTATTAAAAAAATCAAATAGCATTTAATATGAACATTAGTTTGTTTGTTTGCCTTTCTATCAAGAGACACATACTCCATAGTGAAATTCTTATCTTGGATAAGCTGATTATAATGAAACTAAAGATACCACAGAGGTTTTATGACTTTTATTTTCCCAATAATTTGTTCATTCAAAAAGAGGCATATAAAGAGATAGTGAAAAAAAAGGAAAAATGAGAATTTTATACTTTTATAAATACTAATTATCTAGGGAAATATTTTCATGAAATATATCTTGGATAATTTTAAAATTCTCCTTCATTATATGTATGTTTGTATTGTGTGTGTGTGTGTGTGTGTGAAAACCCTACTTGCACACAATTTATTTGTATTTATTTGTATTTGGTTTGTACAAAATTTATTAGTAATCATTAACAAAGAACACCGCTGTGACATAAAATTTTTACTTGAAAAGGCATTGTTAGGAGCAAGGGTATTGCAGTTTCATTTAAGCATATATTTAGAAAGAAAATTATTGGTCCTCACTGTACGTCACAAAATCACAACACATAAATTGGTTTTCATTTAATTAGAAAATTACTATGCCCTTATAATCATGATACAATACTAAACACTAAACAAAAGACAACGGATTCTCATACTGATATAAAGTGATTATTTCATTAATTAATTACAGAATTGGGGAACGAAGGATGCAAAAATACTGTTTGTATTAATGAAAACTGAGCACAGCTTTCGCTATAAAAATAGATTTTAAACAGACCTTTTAAAAGGCCTATTTTTCTTTCTGCCTTCCAAGCTATTGGGCTCTTCTCAACTTTCTTATAATCTATTCTAAAATAGATTTTTATTTTGCCTCCGAATAAAAGAAGCATTCCCATCCCAGGGAATATTTTTCAAATTGTGATCCAGAGACCACCTACATCAGGATAACACTGAGAGCTACGTATTAAACTTGTAGCTTCCCAGCTCCCACTTCACACCTACTGAATCAGAATGTTTGGAGTTGGGACACTACCACGTGTATGTCTATAGTCTTCCCAGGTGATTGTTATGCTCGAGAAAGTGTGACGAAGAGAAGAGGACCCAGTAGTGACTGAGTACTGACATGCCAAATGTTTATCTTCAATCTCTCAAAATGTTTAAAATCACACATATTATCACCCTCTTTGATCATAAAATAAAAGCTCACGTAGAATAGATATTTTCTTACATTGCATGAACTTTAATAAGAAGCGAGTATTTTAAAAATCATGTTTGCATGACTATAGAGATTATTTAACCACACAAAGCGTAATCAGAAGGGGGAATGAAGCATGAGAGACTATGGACTCTGAGAAACAAACTGAGGGCTTCAGAGGGGAGAGGGTGGGGGAATGGGATAGGCTGGTGATGGGTAGTAAGGAGGGCACATATTGCATGGTGCACTGGGTGTTATACGCAACTAATGAATCATCGAACTTTACATCAAAAACCAGGGATGAACTGTATGGTGACTAACATAATATAATAAAAAAAACATTAAAAAAAAAAAAACTTCAAAGAGGAAACACAAGTATTCGAATGAATGATCAAGTTAGCTTTGCTCCAGAAATTAGAATCCCACGTTCCCAAAGCATACTGTGTATATCCAAAAATTTTTTACATGATTATGTTCATGATTGTTTTCTATGTTTATTAAATCATATATGAATATGACTACCTAGACAAATGAGGAAAGTACACAATGTGGTAACATTTAAATTCTGAAAATAATGTTTCTGTGTTGAGCAAAGGTTTTTTATTTTGACGTAGTCTCGATAGTTTATTTTTGCTTTTGTTTCCCTGTCTTAGGTTACCTATCTAGAAAAATGTTGCTACAGCCCAATGTCAGAGAAATTACTGCTTGTACTCTCTTCTAGGATTTTTATGGTTTTAGGTCTCACGTTTAGGTCCTTACTCCATTTTGAGTTTATTTTTATGTGTGGTGTTAGAAAATGGTTCAGTTTCATTCTCCTCTATGCAGCTGTCCAGTTTTCACAACATCATTTGTTGAAGAGACTATATGTATTTCCCCCATATATTCTTGCCTCCTTTAGTATAGATTAACTGATCACATAATTGTGTGTTTCTTTCTGGGCTCTCTATTCTGTTTTATTGATCTATGTGTACATTTTTGTGCCAGTACCATACTATTTTGATTACTTCAGGTCTGTAGTAATTCTTGAAATCTGGAATTGTGATACCTCCATCTTTGTTCTTCTTTCTCCTGATTGTTTGGCTCTTCAGGGTCTCTTGTGGTTCCATACAAATTTTAAGATTATTTGTTCTAATTCTGTGAAAAATGCTGCTGGTATTTTTTTAGGAACTGCACTGAATCTGTACAGTGCTTTGGGTAGTGTGGACATTTTAACAATATTAATTCTTTTAATCCATAAGCATGGAATATCTTTCCATATGTTTCTGTGATCGTCAATATCTTTCATCAGGGTTTTATAGTTTTCATTGTATGGGTCTTTCACTTCCTTGGTTAAGCTTATTTCTAGGTATTTTATTATTTTTGGTACAATTGTAAATAGAACTATTTCCTTAATTTTTCATTCTGCTACTTTATTATTATTGTATAGAAATCCTGCCAATTTTTGTATATTAATTTTGTATTCTGCAACTTCCTGAGTTTATTGACTTTAATAGGTTTTTTTTTTTTAGCGAAGTCTTTAGGGTTTTCTATGTGTAGTATCATGTCATCTGCAAATAGTGGCAGTTCCACTTCTTCCCTTACCAGTTTAGACGCTTTTTATTTCCTTTTCTTGTTTTATTGTTGTGGCTAGGACTTCTAGTACTATGTTGAATAAACATGTTAAGAGTGCAAATCCCTGTCTTCTTCCTGATATTAAGGGAAAGGTTCTGCTTTTCACCATTGAGTATGATGTTAGTTTTGGGTTTTTCATATTTGGGTTTTATTATGTTCCCTCTAAACCCACTTCATTCATCAACAAAACAAAAAGGCAACCTATTAAATGGGAGAAGATATTTGTAAATGATATGTCAAATAAAAAGTTAATATCTAAAATGTATAAAGAACTTATATGACTCAACATAAAAAAAAAAACAAATAATTTGTTTAAAAATTAGCTGAGGACCTGAATAGACATTTTCCCCAAGAAGACATATAGATGACCAACAGACACATTAAAAGATGTTCAACATTATTAATCATCAGAAAAATGCAAATAAAACCATAATGAGATACCACCTTACACCTGTCAGAATGGCTAGAATCAAAGACAATAAATAACAAGTACTGGCAAGGATGTGTGATGTATTTATCCAAAGAAAATGAAAACACTAATCCAAAAAGATACACCCCTATGTTCACTGCAGCATTATTTGCAAGAGCCAAGATATGGAAGCAACCTAAGTGTTCATCAATAGATCCATATATATATTATGGATATATAATGATGTCCATAAAAAAAGAGTGAGATCTTGCTATCTTAACAAAATGGATGGACCTAGAGGGTATTGTGCTAAGTGAAATGAGTCAGATGGAGAGAGAGAAATACCATGTGATTTCACTTATATGTGGAGTCTAAAGAACAAAGCAAACAAACAAACAGCAAAACCAGATCTATAAATACAGAGATGAAACTGATGGTTGCCTATGGGGAGGATGTGGTGGAGTGAGCAAAATGGGTGAAGGGGAGTGTGAGATACAGGCTTCCAGTTATGGAATGAGAAAGTCATGTGGATAAAAAGTGCAGCAAAGGGAAGACAGTCAGTGTTATTCTAATAGTGTTGTATGGTGACAGACTGGAGCCACATGTGAGTTGTGCTAGCATAGCACACAGGCTTGTTCAATCACTATGTTGTACACCTAAAACTACTATAACATTGTGTGTCAAATATACTTCAGTTGAAAAGAAAATTTTCTGTCCTGTTCACCATGTGACAGTATATGCCATAAATTCAGAATTACTAAATTCACTGTAATCACCTTATTGCTGCTGTAAAATCACAACTGAGTATATGTTTCTATCTGGCATGGTTAGGATATATTTTCTCACATCTTGCTGATATCTGAATAATTCCTTTGACTATAAAAAAGAGAAGATCATTGGACAAACATGACTAGTGAGAGATAACCTAAAGATGTCTGCCAGCTCTGGTTTCTGGGCCCAGTGTATCAAGATAATGGCCCTGCTACCCCACTGAGCACCATAAAAAGTAACTTTATTCACCATAAAAAGTAACTTTAGGCCTGAAGAAGGTTCCTATGTGTATTGGGAATATTTTATTGTTGACATAATAATTATGAAAGTTTTGAGGCCAAATATCTGAAGTTGAGATTTGGGAGGGTTTTTTGTTTTTTTGTGTTTTTTTTTTTTTTTTTGGCTCTGTAAGATTTATTTAAGTGAAAATTATTATGTAAATTGAATTACACAAATGGCAAAATACTGACAATAGATTTTTAAAAAGTGTTTCCTGGAGTCACTGCTAAGCAAAAAGGAGACATATCCAGACCCAAACCCACCAAATGATATGCAGATTAGTTCCACTTGATAGTCACCTCTGGTTCAGTTAGTAACAGATTTCAAATCTGTGCCACATTTAACACGACCATTTTATTTTCCAGACCTTAGTATCTTTGCAAGTAATTGATTTTTTATTCTTTGGTCGTCACACATTTAGCTCTGATATTATACCCATCACCAATTAAACACCTGTGCTGTGCAACTTTGTGCTGATCCACTGTGAACCTTTCCAGGATCCATTAATGGTTTATGGATTATCCACACTCCTCCTATTAAAATTAATGGGAGTCACATGGCTAATTCCCTAAGTGCCAGAGTGAAAATTGCCCCACACTGTTCAAAAGCCCTCAAGTTCTCGTTTCTTACCTAGTGTGCCAAATGCTGATAAGTAGATTATGCCACCTGTTTTCATCATGTATTTATCTAAGTGGAAAAGAAAAAAAAAAGATAGAATAGGCATTCATTTGTCATATTGGGATTCAATCCATTTTACAGGTTGGAAACACATTGGTAATAGTTAATAAAGTTATTGACTAGCGATGAATTAATAAGAATTAATATTTTAAAATTAATTTTATTATGAAAAATTTCCTAAAGAAAATTTAATTTTAAGCAACACAGGCCATAAAACTTTTAGGCCAGATGCTTCATGAATATGGGAAAGATATGAATCTTAACATGAAAAATGTTGGCTTCATTACCAGCAATGGCAGCCAGATATTTGCTATATTTATTATTGAGACTCATTCTTCTCATCTTCTTAACACTTAATCTGTTTCTTGTTCTCTGACCATTTCAGAATACAAACACATTTATACTGAAAGTTGAGAAAAAGGAAAGGCAAGCCTTACATTTTACAATTTTAATATATGGGACCGATTTTCATAAAAATTAAATGAAAAGAGAAAGTAAAACAATATGGCATTTTTCGTGTATTATTGAGTTTATAATTTTCTGCAGGACTGGCTCTCTTCTTCCCCAAATCCCATCACATTGGGTGGATACTGCAACATCAGTGGTGCCTTTTTTTTAAATCTTTTTTTTTAAATCATTTTAATTGAGAAAAATTTTACGTGGAGAAAAATACATCTTGAATGTGCAATTTTACAGTTATGGACAAATGTATATTTCCACATACCCCATATCCTTTTTAAAATAAAGTATTTTTGTCAACTCCGCAAATTCTTTTTTTTCCCTTTCCAGTCAATCCATACCCTCCATGAAGTAAAAAATTCCTATTTCTTTAAACATAGATTCCACAAAATAAACAAACAAACAAACAAACATAGATTCCACATACATGGACTTATGCCTTGTTTATTCCTTTATATCTGTCTTCAACTGTTCAGTGTAATGTTTTTGAGATTTATTCTGGTCATATGTATCAATTTTGCCATACTATAGTCGAGTGGTATTCGATGTATGACTATGCTAAAATGCTTATTAATTCCATTGATGTTCTACTTCAAGGTTTTTACTATTATGAATAAAGCTCCTGTAAATATTCTTTTACTAGCTCTTTAATGGACCCATGCAATCATTCCTGGGAGGTAAATAAGTAGGAGCAGCATTGGTAAGTCACAAGGGAGATCCATGTTTATGATAAATGCCCAACTATTCTCCAAAGTGCTATTACCACTTTATACTCTCAGCAGGAAGCTAGGAGAGTGCTAATTAATTCCTATTCCAATCCCAATTTTGAGTTTTCAGGCTTTTTAATGACCATGATTCTAACGGGTGTGAAGTAGTATCTCCTTGTATCTTTGATTTGCACCTCTCTCTCCCCTTGACTAATTGTGGCAAGTTCTTGTGCTTATAGACCATGTGCTGTCTCACTGTGTTATGAGATGTGACATCTCTAACTTCTCCTGTCTAATACTTTAAAATTTAGGATATAATTTAGAAGTATTTGGGTACATAGTTCATGTGCACTGAAGAAGAATGATTTTTCTTTTCTTTTCTTTTTTTTTTTTTGCTTTTTTGGTTACTTATTTTATATATTTGTATTTATTGTGTATTTTGTTGCTAGGTCAATTAGGTGAAGTCATTTAACAGAACTGTCCCAGTTTCCTGTATTCCCTAATCTTTAATTGTTGAATCAAACATGGAGAGAGAGGTATTGAGACACACATTGGAGATCAGGATGATAAAAACATAAATAAAAAATGAAAAAATATCACAAGTTTTCTTTTGGGATTACAAAAGACAACACCCACCAGTGAGATTCCAGGGGTGCTGGTGGTGGTGTGGTGAAAACAGGTTTCTGATGGGAGGTATATTTAGTCTTGGACAATGTTTAGAATTGATACATGATGCCAATTAAAAAAAAAAAGATTTCTACATTGAAGTTGTTAATTTTACACGTGATCCAATGAAACAAGGGAAATAGTACATACATTTTGGAGTGTGGCTTATAATTTGTTAAAATGACATAAAGTTTACATACATCATATATATACATATATATGTCATATAAATGTTATTAAAAAGAAACAACACGCCCTAAACAGAGTCGCTAGTGCTCAGCCCATGTCACCAGACCTTACCTCATTGCAGTTCCCACTTTCCCCAGGAATATAATCTTGACTGGTCAGTCTGGAATTCTTGGTCAGCCCCAGTGAAGGAATATGCCTGATGGATCCTTCTGTCCCTCAAAGGAAGGTGACCTTGCCTGAAATAATCCTTTTTTTTTTTCATTTATGACTTCCTTGTCCCACCCCTTCTCTGCCTTTAAAAACCTTCCATTCTGGGGCGCCTGGGTGGCACAGTGGTTAAACGTCTGCCTTCGGCTCAGGGCGTGATCCCGGCGTTACGGGATTGAGCCCCACATCAGGCTCCTCCGCTATGAGCCTGCTTCTTCCTCTCCCACTCTCCCTGCTTGTGTTCCCTCTCTCGCTGGCTGTCTCTATCTCTGTCAAATAAAATTTAAAAAATCTTAAAAAAAAAAAAAACAAACAAACAAACAAACAAACAAAAAAAAACCCTTCCATTCTGTACTCCTATTCAGAGCTCCTATTTGCTAGACAGGATGATGCCCAATATATGAATTCTTGAATAAGGCAATTAGATCTTCACATTTACTCAGCTGCATTTTTGTTAGTTAGCAGTGTTGGTTTTGAATCATCTATCTGTTGATTTCTACAAAGTTATTTAAAATAACATTCTGTTCTTTTTAAAGATTTTATTTACTTCTTTGAGGCAGGGAGAGATAGAGGGAAAGCATGAGCAGGGATAGGAGGAGAGGGAGAGGGGAAACAGACTCTCCGCTGAGCAGGGAGTCCGATGTGGAACTTGATCCCAGGACCCTGAGATCATGACCTGAGCCGAAGGCAGATGCTTCACCGACTGAGCCACCCAGGTGCCCTTGTAACATTCTGTTTTTTAATGATAAACTTACCAGAGTCATACATTACTACTTAAAATTCATTTCCTTTCTATAATTGACCATTTATTTTATAACTTTACATTGTTTCTAGTTTCAGTGACAGCGATACAAGGCTTCATGTGAGTATGTGTTAGAGCTGTGCACTACTGTTATTTGAGAAAATGCACTGTATTCAAGGGTTGGTATATTTTAGTTTCTGCGGCATTACTACGTCTTTATAATATTGCTGAAAGTATTTATGTTTTTGTAAATATTTTAAACAAAAAGACACTGACAAAGTTAGAATAAAGCAAAATACTCAATGTTGGTGTAGCATTATAATTTATGAGGTAATAGTCTGTTCATGAAATTTTTTTTTAAAGATTTTATTTATTTATTTGACAGAGATAGAGACAGCCGGCGAGAGAGGGAACACAAGCAGGGGGAGTGGGAGAGGAAGAAGCAGGCTCATAGCGGAGGAGCCTGATGTGGGGCTCGATCCCAGAACGCTGGGATCACGCCCTGAGCCGAAGGCAGACGCTTAACCACTGTGCCACCCAGGCGCCCCTGTTCATGAAATTTAACTACATTGAACAAGACCCTCTGTGCTTCTGCATTGCAAGTACTTTTTGTACTACCTATTAAGGTTGTTATACTGAGTTCAGGAGAGGAATTTTAAAGTCCCTTTTGTACTTTATTTTAGTAACACTGGGTTCGATTACTTTCTCGCACATAGCTAAGGTCTCACTCAATGCAACATAATGATGCCTCCTGCTGGTCTGAGAACGATACAGATAACTGCCTGTGGAGCAAATTGAATCTCGGATGCAGGACGGAGGGAAGTGAACATTGGTAAATGCTAGTCTTGAGAGAGGAGGCTTCTTTTCAACTGAATCATCCAAAAGATGGGTAAGATCTGCTAACGAATAAAGGAGTCTGTGTTTCCTGGGGCCTTTAGCAGTAGGAGAAAATATCTAAAACATGAAAAATTGTGTAATTATATTCAAATTTTACAAGTCCCTATATTCTTCAACCAAAGACAACCAGGACTGTTTTAATAAAATGTCATGTAAAATTAAAGAGCATGGCACATGAAGACAGTATCCAGAAACTGAGACGTTTCATTCAAGCCCCAAATCCCTCATTAATAAACCACATTATTTCAGAGTATGCAAACATAAAATGTCTGAGAAAAACAAGGTGTACTCGGGCATACTCTCTCACATAGTAACACTCCCAACTGAGAGTAGTGATAGACTTAGACAAGTGATTTAATAAAATTGGGATTTTTGTAGCAGAGCTGGGTACTGAGTTGCCATAGAAAAAAAAGGGAGATCAAATAAAAGGCTGGAGAATGTAACGCTCCAAGGCTAAGGAGTAGCACCAATTAAAGCAGAAAAGCATTTTGTCTTTTTGTGTATAGCGATTCAGTTATTTCTATACGATTTATTCAAAAACTCATTTTTCCCCACTGCTTTGAAATATGTTGTTATCGGAAACTAAATTTCCAATATTTTTAAACATTTTTATTCTATTTTTTATTCCTTTTTTAAACATTTTATTCTAATTGATTTACCTATTTCAAGCAACAAAAATTGGTTTTAATTATAAAATATTTATGTCTAATTCTATTACTGATAGAATTAGCCTTTTTTCAGTCTTGCTTCTGTTCTTCTTCCAAATCAACATGTTAATTCTCTTATCTAATTCTGGGGGTGGGGGAAGATGGCTCTATTGTGTGGGGATTGTATTAAATTAAATTATTTTAGGAAAACAATGACATCTTTATGATGTGAATCTTCCTATGCAAGATCATAATATAGGCTCCCATTGTTTCAATCTACTTTGATGTGCTGTAGAACAGTTGTCTTTTTCTTGTCTAGTTAATTTTTGTTTTTGTTTTTAATGTGTGCTGTTATTTGTATTTGTTAATTGGTGGTGGGGAGAGGTGTCTTCTTTGACATTATTCTTAACTGTTTTCTTCTTCCTGAATAGTTTTTGTTTTTATAAATTGAAGGTCTGGTCTTTATATGTTGATTTCATAAGCTTCCACACTGTTAACTTATTTTGTGTGCAGTAGTGTTTCCATAGATTATTTTCAGCTTTCTAAATATAAAAAGTACACGATCTGCAAAAAAAGATATGGTTGCACTTTTTCTTTCCATGTCTTACAACTAACTGCTTTCTCTTGTCAAATTGAATTCGCTCATATATCCAACACAAAGTTACATAGCAGTAGAGAGAGTGGCCCTTCTTGTCTTGTTCCTCAAAACTTTGATTTCTTGGCAGAGGAAAATAAACTATGCTGCAAATGCAATTTATAATTTCTGTTTCACCGAGTACATTTAACATGAGTGGATGTTAAATTCTGTCAAATACCTTTTGTCATCAAAGGAGATAATTACAAGATTTTTCTGCTTAGCTCTCCTAATAAGTGGATTACATGAATGCGTTTTCTAATATTGAGCCACCTTGGCATTCATGAAATAAATGCAATTTTTTCATGGTTCATTATTTTTTAATGTGCTGTTGGTTTGATTTTTTATTGCTAATATCATATTTGTTAATTTACATCAATATTCATGAGTGAAACTTGGCAATTGTTTTATATTTTTGTGTAATATTTATCAGTTTTGGAGAACAACACCAATCTTTTAAAATGGAAATTGTCATTTATGTTTGGAGAAGTTAAGTAGCACTGGCATTATCTAATCCTAAAAAAAAAAAAAAAAAACAATTTAAATCTAGTCCTTTCTTGGTGAAGTTATTTGACATTTAACAATTTTGTCTATTTCTTTTATCATAATTAATTTGTTTACTTATTTTCTCTACAAGATTTAATTTGGGAGGGGCACCTGGGTGGCTAGGTCAGTTAAGCATCTGCCTTCAGCTCTGATCATGATTCCAGGGTCCTGGGATCGAGTCCCATTTTGGGCTCCCTGCTCAGTGGGGAGTCTGCTTCTTCCTATCCCTCTGCTGCTCCTCCTGCTTGTGTTGTCTCTTTCTCTCTGTCAAATAAATAAATAAAATCTTAGGGAAAAAAAAGATTTCATTTGGGAAGCTTCATTTTTCCTAGAAAAAAATTCTTTTGATCTAGATTTTCAAATTTGCATAAAGTTGTACAAATGGGGTACAATTAAAAATTATTCTCTAATTATTACCACCCATTTTCATTTCTAATTTATGTATCTGATAAGGTTAATTAATAGTTGCACTATTCTCTTGTTTTCTTCTAAGAACTTTTGGATTTATAGAATATGTCCACTGTTTTTTCCTTTTATATCCATTAATGTCAGTTTTTATCTCTATTAAGTTCTGACTTCTGCTTTCTCTAGGTTTATTCTGCCTTTCTTTTACCACTTCTTTTTTGGGCTGTCTGGGTCTTAATAAGTTAATAAATGAAACTTATTTGTATCATGACTACAAGCACTTGTCATTGTTTTGGATCTAGAATATCAGAGAGGTCCACCTGTTGAGGCACAAGCATTTCCGTACTCCAAGTTTAAAGAGTAGAACCCATTCGGGTCTTGGTCGGGCCCTCATGTACCTGTCTGCTTGATCACAGGCCTCAAGCATCTCATTGTAGGTCTCTGTTGCTGTGAAAACTCCCTTATCCCATTCAGGTGACCAGCCCAGGGGAGAAGTGATTGGTGTCTGGAGAAACCCTAAAGCCCATTCTCTGCATGAATTTAAACACTGTTTCTTAGTTCCTTGAACTGGTGTGTTCATTGTACTCTACAGTGTTTGTGAAACTTCTGTCTCCCTGCGTGGTCGTTCTGGTTCTAGGGAATCCCTGCCTCCCCAGCCCATGCCACTCAAAGTCCTAAGGATGCCTCTCCTCAGCCACCATCACTGCCAATCAGGAGAGCTCTGCTCAGTCATTTTGGAGTGGCCTCTGATGCTTGAAGATTCACTTGTAAGCCTGAACATACCCAAGCATTTCCCCCCTTCCCTTCCTGACCCTGAAAATAGCTGAAAAGAGAGGGGAAAGTTGAATGAAAGTGGAAAGAGAGCCTCCCATAGGCTTCTGCAGAATTCTATCTTGCCCCTTGAATAGCCCAGGTAGCACTAATCAGAAGAACGCACTGGAGGATAAACAATAAAATCTAAAAATCTACATTTGAATGAGTGTGAATAACTGACATTACTCAAAGAATAGTCAAATGCCAACTTTTTTCCATATTAATATTTCTCAGGGAAGAAGACAAAGCAGGAGGAAGAAGAGGGAGAGGAGAGCAGGGGGAAGGGGAAGGACAAAAGGAGAGTCCTAAGGCTCAAATGAGACAAAACTGTTATCCTTCATTTTGACTGAATGAAAAGAAATTCCATTTATATGTGTCATTTAAAAGGTAAAATAACATAACTTCTACATTTGGGGATTTTTTTTTTCATTTCTTAAATATCATATACATAGAATAGTGCATATTCCAAGTAAAGAATTTGAAAAATACCGAAGTGTATAATGAAGAAAATTAAAATCACCAGTACTCAACAACAAAAGAGATCAATATTAAATATTTGGGGTTTTTTCCTACTTTTCCATTTAAGATATCATTAACATAAAACTTGCATTACATACACTATGCTATATATTTGTTTATATACTGCAAGAACTCAAATCCTTTTTCACTTATTATATAAAGAGAAATTTAATATGTCACTAAAATTTATCAAATATTTTAATGACCACATTCCATTTCATTATTTTTCAACTGGTTCTCTAAGGTGTATGAGACAGCACTTTCTGCACATGATGTGGCTTCACTTCCTCATTTTGAATAATTATAGCTCTTTAATATGTTTTTGGTGATTGTATTGACTAGAGTTTTCAAGTCAATATTTAGCAATATGTAAAATTATTGATAGGAAGTTTGTTATATTCCTGATATTACTGAAACGGTTCTTATATTTTACCATTAGTATTCTCTTACTCCTGAATTTATGGCCAGTAACCTGCATTGTATTTTGCAGTTTCTTTACTGTATTTATGATTATGATGTTGATACTTATTTTATTCAAGTATTTAATTTATATCAGTAATATATTTCCTAATTTTCTAGCAGACTTTTGCAATTCTGGAATAAGTCTTACTTGATTATGTTGAAATCTTTTTTGATGCAACTTCTTTTTTCAGAATTCAGATTGGCTTATAGCAGTGTGTTCCAAAGTTCATCATTTAAAAGATACCTAATTATAGGAAATACTATGGAATAATTGTCTTCCTTTTCCAAAAGGCTTTGAAATTTTAATAATTTATGTACACATGTATTGCAAAATTAAATCCATTCAGTTTTATAAATAAAACTCAGGTAATGGAAAACTTGTTTGACTGCAAGGTCTTTTTCCCCCCTTAAATCATTTATTAAAATGCTGCTGATCAGGTACTTTAATGAGCACTCTGTGCTGGCTGTATTGGTTTCCTAAGGCTGCGGTAAAGAATTATGAGAAATCTGGTGTCTTAAAACAACAAAAATTAATTCTCAAATAGTTCTGGAAGCCCGAAGTCTGAAATCAGGGTGTTAGCAGGGTGATGCTTCCTCTGAAGGCTCCATGGAGGAGTCCTTCCTGTCCTCTTCCCAGTTTCTGGTGGCTGCTGGCAATTCCTGGCAGCAAGTTCCCTGGCTTGTGGCAACATAACTACAATCTCAGCTTCCTTTTCTATGTGTATCTGTGCCTCTATGTGTCAATATCCCTCGTCCTTCTCCTACGAAGACGTCAGTCTGTGGATGAGGGCCTCCCCCTCATGCAGTTTGACTTCATTCCAACTTGATGACATCTACAATGACCCGATTCCAAATAAGGTCACATACACAGCTGGCGGGGGTGAGGGCCTCCACATAGCTTAATAGGGACACATCACTGGCCTAAACTTATCATATCCTATTAGCATGTTATAATAATCATTATTACCAATTTGTGGGCTTTCTTTGTCAACATTTCCTCCAACAAAACCTTGCCTTTAGTTAATAATGCTGCCTTCTACTTTTACCTTCCGGAGACTGGCATAGCAGGAAGCATGTTAGCACAAAACTTTCCATTGTCAGTCAAACAAAATGTCTCCAGTCAGAGAATAAGCTTCAATGAATGAGGAAAACCAAACACAAATAATCAAGTCAGAAAACTTGAATAAAAAAAGTCCTAACTTAGGCAAGATTTTATTATGGCTAGGGGCATATTATAGTGGAGGATTTAAATTGCATGCATTTTATTGTGATATAGTATATAAATTGCTTTCTCAAATGGTTCGCATTGAATCCCCAAGTAATTATAGGGTAGTTACAGTATCCTTATTTTATAGATAGAGAAGTTGATAATCACAGAGAAACTGTTGAATTGTCCAAAGTGAAAGTTGGTTTTGCAAAGATTTGGCAAGTGTTTTCATCTTTACCTAACGTGCTTTTACTAGACCAGATGGTTTGTGTCTATGGTGTCTGGGATTGCTGTTGGTCAGCAAAGCCAGAGGTCAGGACGAGGATAGTCACTTCTGCATTTGTCCATCATTGCATCTGATCACAAAGACCTTTTGTGCATAGAGACCTCTGCTTTACTTCCAACTATCAAATCTTGCACAAGTCCCTTTTCCAGTCAGCCAGAAACATATAAGAAGAAAATGCTAGAAGACAATTCCCAGTTTAATGAATTTGATAATAAGACAACATAACACAATGGCTAAAGTTTAGAATTGGACATTATCTTAGTCTATTGCTTAATTTGAGAGTTGAAGTGTTTGAAATTGCTAAAATCTTAATGATAAGTCATGGGTTAAAGAATACGCCAAAAAAAAAAAAAAAAAACTTGTAGGGTATTATTCTATTCTCTTGGATTCAGAAAATCCTTTATACTAATGCATCAGGAACACCGCCCTCATTATAATAATTATGACTATATTGTTGAGAGCATTTTTTTACTTAATTAGGTTAAAAATAACGTTGTAAAACCAAGATCCAAAAGTTAAATCCTTCTAAAGAAATATTCTAAAAAATTACTTGTATGTTTAAAATAGTTTCAAAAAGAACGTAGGTAACAAATGTTATTAAAGCTTTATTATGGATATGTAATTCTCTCAATTTAAGACTCTATAAGTGTTTTTCATAGTCATTTTCATAATTAAGTATTAGGGAAATGCCTATTTCCTGACTTGAAATTCTGTACTATTTATTAAAATGTCTCAAAGTTGGGAAATTTGTCACTCAATTTAAAAGAAGAATGCAGCACTCCAGATAGAAATACTCGGAAATATTACATTCAAACAGAAGGTTAATAATGTATTACTTTTTTGAAATGTTAATTTAAAAATAAGCACAGAACATTTTCAGATGGAGGAATGAATTTTATATGTTTCCTACTGAGAGAAAAGAGTTATGCTCTGCACATAAATGGGTTAGTGGATTATCGAATGAATCTTTCATGTGTAGTAAAAGTAGATATTTTGAAGCTGATCTCATGGAAATGAATAGATAAAAATTGACTCATCCGAGTTTTACAAACTTAGCTTTCAGTTATTTCTGTCTATTAGAAAGCACCTTCTCCTCCCCACAAACACATGCACACAAACATACATAAATATATACACACAAACATAAAACTCAATGCTCTGAAACAAAGAATATAGCCAAAATATTGCATATAAGCTAAAGAGAATGCATTTCTAGAAAAGTGACTGACAAGAGAAAACTACTAATCTTTCACATTAAGCTTCATGCCCATAACTATGAACTCAGAAGACAGAAAAAGCCAAAGAAAACAAAGTTAAATAGCAAAGAAAAAATACAAAATCAAAGGCACCTTTATTTATGTATAATTATAACATTTTTCTTGGCATGTTTTGAATCGTTAAAGATGGAGCTATGGACTGAAACGTATTTTTCCAAAATGTATAACTTGAAGCCTTAACACCCAAAGTGATGATATTTGGAAGTAAAGCCTTTGGGAGGTGATTAGGTCAGGAGGGTGAGCCTCATGATGGAACTGGTGCCCTTAAAGAGACAGTGGAAAGTCTGTGGTTCTCTCTCTCCATCATGTGAAGACCCAGTGAAAAGGGAGCCATCTGCAAGCTGGAAAGAAAGTCCTTGCCAGTAAATGAATCAGCTGATACTTTGACCTCAGACTTCCCAAACTTCAGAACTATGGGAAATAATTTCTCTTGTTCAACCCACCCAGTTTATGTTATTCTATTATGGCAGCCCAAGCAGATTAAAATGGCTCGGAGGAAACAATCCATATGTTGAAATTCAGACTGTGTCTAGATCAGATGTCCAGAGAGTGGATTGCAATTTCATCTTAGGATATTAATCTCTTCCAGCCCCTGATGCAGCCCCAGATCCGGTCCCAACAGGTTGCCTTTGGTGACAAGCTGCTGGCTAAGAAATCTCTGTTGGGCATCCCAGGTGAGTGATGTGATTACATTCGGTATGGTCCTTGCAATATCTGTCATGGCTTAGAATGTTGTGAAGAAAGCATCAAAACGTAGTGAAGACAGCTAAGAGTGTAGGCACATACACATCATCTTCTGCAGATAGCTGTAGAATGAGCTGTTGCTCACTGGAAACAGAAACTCAGAGAACGGCTGAAGAACTTGTTCTCAATGTCCAAAGGTATAGTCCCAAAGTAAAAGGTAGACACTGTCAACGTTTTAACACAGATGGAGAAGGAACTGGGAGGAGCAGGTAGAAGACCATGTGAATTCAGTTCTGGCAAGAACACCCTAGGCAGTGGCCTTGATCTCCTGGCATCTACCTAGTAATTCTGAAATGTGCTCTTTATTGGCACCAAGCTCACAGAAGAATGTCTGCTTTAACAATATCTGTATGTTCTGAAAGTAGAGCATTGTTGTGATTTTAAAGTAATCGATATAAAATGTTCAGTCCAATTCAAAGTCCAGTTATATTCTCTCAAAGTTCTAAAACTACACTTGTCAATTAAAGTAAAAAAAGAAAGGTGCATTGCATATTTTGTGCCTATGATCTTGACAAATTCAAGGAAGTATTTGCTTATACAAAGTTTGGATTTTGGGGCGCCTGCATGGCTGAGTTGGTTAAACATCTTCCTTCGGCTTAGGTCATGATCTCAGGGTCCTGGGATCAAGCCCCAAGTCAGTCTCCCTGTTCAACAGGGACTCTGATTCTCCCCTCCCACTCATTTGCACACATACTCCCTCTCTTTCAAATAAATAAATAAAAGCTTTATAAAAAAAAAATAAAGTTTGGATTCTTGGAGCTCAAATTGGGCATTTCAGCCAAACTATTTTGATCCTTTGTACTATTAGGTATAGTAAATATGTAGGGAAGACCTCTAAACTACTTGAAGCATGCATTTTGGGAAAAGATTGTGAAATAGTAAATAAATACATAAATTACAAATAAGAAAAAGCAGGTTTTGGTGATAACTGGAAAAAATTAATTTCCTTTTTTTCACCTACATTCTCAATAATGATGTGCTATCCTATCTTCCCATATATTTTCTAATTATATATAGATTTTCATCTTATATTTGAATGACCACATGTCCATGATAATTGATTATTTTATCTTGCATCACAGGTCTATCCTTACCCTCCTAATAACTAAATAATACTGAATTTTGCTATTGATTAATAAAAACAAAAATAAATACTTTTCCAGGACAAATGCAGTTTTCTAAAAGAAATTATTACCAAGAAAAATAAATATTAAATAATTACAGTTACAATTAAAGATTTAATTTGAACCTTTGGGAAGTATTACTTTTTCAAAATCTATGAAATGTATTTATAAGAATGGCAGTTTTATAAAGGTGTTTGTCACAGGAAACAAAAAACTCACATAGAGAGAAAAATCATTTTAACACTTCAGCATTTAGGAAAATCTTTGTTGGAAAATGACTCATTTAAACAAAAATATTTTAAATAAAAGTGTATTATAGTGACTTGTTCTACTAATAAAGGGATTTAATATATGTAA
The DNA here is from genome assembly GCF_023065955.2 of Ursus arctos. NCBI lineage: Eukaryota > Metazoa > Chordata > Mammalia > Carnivora > Ursidae > Ursus > Ursus arctos. The sequence goes on from NW_026623089.1 coordinate 74,983,486, forward strand.
TTATAACATATAGGAAAGCCTCATGACTTATCTAAGAATTTTGAAAACTATTAACTGCCATTTTCAAAAACTCTATTTTGCTAATTAGAAATAATTAGAATTGCAACATCTATGTCGTATTGACAAACTGTTAAAGTTTACAATGTCGTCAAGTTTCATTAAGAATATTCTTTTGCTGCTGCAAATTATGGACAAATGACAAGAAGTGATGAGCCTGAGATGATCTTATCAAGATTTAACTAAGCAATTATTTCCTTATATCCATAAACCACCAATCTATCTATACTCTAGTTCTTATGAGTTTATTATGTTTAGGGAACAAATAAATAGATTTAAAGTTCTGTATCTTCATCAGTCATTATGGCATACCATTAAACATATCAGCCCAAGGCAAGAAGGCTATTTCCTTTTATTAGATTAGGCTACAGTAGATTGTTATGTTTAGAGACTGTGCACCAGACTTAAAAATAGTATAACAATTAGTTATTCTTGTTGAATGATCTGGAAGGGTGTTGAACATTTTCCTGTACAAGTCGCTACTCAATTTCACCATTGCTAATTCCTTCAGGTCTGGAAAAATTAGATAATTTAGCTAGCTCTATTAAAGGGTAATAAGAGAGTACTTTATGCCTTGGTCATATAACACTAAATTTATAAAACTAATTTGGTAAGAAAATGATTTTATTTTATTTTTACAGGTGTCAAGTTGGCTGCCTTCTGGCATAATTCTACAGTCAGAAACATTTTATGTGCCCCGAATAGTATCTCATAAAAAATTAGGTCAGCATTTTAAAACCAGATTTGACACAAAAACACTTATTTTAGTGTCTCTCAACCACATATAATATATAGTAACACATTATGCACAATCAAATATGAAAGTAACTGGGGAATGTTTTCCTGTTTCAAATGGCATAGGCATTGATATTTAAAAGGAATATTTCCCCATAATCTCCATTACTCATAAAGCACACAAATGAACATGTATATATTCTAGCCATTTTTCTCATTATTTTGTGCTTAGACTTTATAGACATTTACCTTGTGACTCCTGCAATATGGCTAGAAACACACACACACACACCCGTAATTGCTGGAATCACAAGCTAGGTGTTATTATCACACACACACACACACACACACACACATACATATATGTATATGTATTTCTGATAGTTCACAGAAATGAAAATAAAAATAAAGTCTTCGAAGGAGAGGAGGAGGACTCTGGGAAAAATAGAATTTTGTGTGTTTGTTTACAATTTTATGAGATCTACTCTTCATTTGTCAGGAAATACTGGTATTAGGTTTGGCATTTGCAGAGAGCTGACACAGTTTCTCTTAAACGGGTTTAGACACATTCTGTCAACAGTAAGTTGGAATATCCTTTTTTGTTTGATCTAAAGTGGACATTCCTTCAGTGTCACTCATTTCAATTTACCCAAATGTGCCAGTGCAAGATCAAATGTAGGGGCTTTTCATAGCATTTTTAGCAAATTAAAGAAACGGTCATTTACAATGCAAAGCATTAAAACAGCATGTCCACCAAGTGATGGCCTTTTGCAGTTGTACATGCATTAAAATGCATGGCGGAAAATGATAGCCATCTTTTATTAACAGAAAGGTACCAAAAAAAGAAGGTAAACTTGTGACAAATACTCCTTTCCACATCTTTAATACTGAAAATTAGTATCATAATGTGAAGAGATAGATGACATTTATTTCATAGTGGAAAGACAAGGGGCCTCAGAGTCTAAAATCTATCAGCTGTACTAACTGGGATGTAATGATCAGATCAATAAAGGTCCAACTAATCCCAAGAAAAACTGATCTAATTTTATCTGGCAGTTTGTTTCCAAAGGAAAATTCTTTTCATTTATAAATTGAAACACTGAATCTGACATCTGTTTTACAGTTTATCTAATACTTTCATTTAAAACCCCACTTGATTCAATCTTTGCAATTTTTGGTTGTATTTATGAGGCTAAATTAGGAAAACAATGCAATTTTCAAGTAGAACACAAATGAGTTGCCCATTAGCCTTTTTTCTTTCCTCAGGCGGATGCCACCAACCAGGCATTTGGAATGTTCAGAACACTGATTGTTGAATTACGGCGATCCTCTGTGGTGTTTGAAAAGTGAATTTACCTCTCTGAACTTCAGCTTTCTCAATGACAAAATGAAAAATTTGAATTAAGTAGTCTGCATGTTTCTTCCACTCTAAAATTCTATGCTTTAATTATTCTAAGATAGCTAGCTGACTGGCCTAGAGGAATCTATTTGAATCACAGAAAGTAAGGGGACCGGGATGTTCAATATGCCAATGTTTTTTCTTCTAGCCTGCATACTCACATCGTCCCTATAGCTAGAGTTTAATCAGCGTAAATCACAAATACCGTAGATGGATTCAGTTTCTACTGTTTTTGTAACAAATTAAGACACATTTCGATGGCTTAACCCTAACCCAAGTTTATTATTTTGTAGTTCAGGACATCTGAAATTCAAAGTTAGCCCTTCTAGGCGGAAGTCAGGGTATCCGCTGGGCTGGTTCCTTTTGGAGACAGAGGGGGTTTCATTTCATTGCTTCTTGTAGGGGTCCACCTGTGTCGCTGGGTTCATGGAAACTTCCTCTGGTCACTCCAGTCTCTGGCTGGCATTGCCCTCTCTCCTACTGTTAAAGCGCTGATCCTCCTATCTCCTGATGATAGGCTCCTTATCATGCCACTGATGTCACCTAGGGAAACCAGGTCCATCTCCTCACTACTAAACCCTTACCTTGAGCATATCTGTGGCCTTTTTCTTTTCCTATGTAATGTGACATATTCACAGATTCCAGAGACTGGGACATGGACAAGATTGGGGAGCCATTACTCAGCCCACCACACCCAGAACTAAAACAATGTCCTGGTCCTTCCAGTGTTCAAAGTTGTAAAACTCTCTTAAGGGGTTAGTTATCTTAACAGTCGCCTGGCTCCCTTTATACACTGCCATTATTCCATTGGGGTTTCCATGAACTTGAAACATGATCTTAAAATGGACTCAAACCATTGTCACCATTTCCATCATCAGCTTCAGAAGGAAACAGAGTGTACGAGGACACAAGAAATTTAACAGATGCTTTTTTTCTCAGGCAATTCTTCTCACTCTCACAAGAATAAGCACTGCTCTGATGATTTTTCAACCTAAATTAGCTTTGCTTATGACAGAACTTCATGTAAATCATATGTTATTTACACAGCTTATTCATTTGGCATAATATTTTTGAGACTATTTCACATTATTATGAATATGAATAGATGGTTCATTTTTATTGACTAGTATTCCATTAAATAAATACACTGAGGTTCATGTAACCATTCTATTTACTGATGAATATCTGGGCTAATTTTTGGCTTTTATGAATAACTGATTCAAAAGTTTTATGTAGACGCAAGGACCCAGAGTAGCCAGCAGGATGAGAACAAGTTAGCAAAATGACAGTAGTCAACTTCAAGGTTTACCGTACAAGGACAGTAATCCAAACAGCATGGTATTGATGAACAAATAGACAAATAGATCAAAGAAACAGGACAAAGAGCCAGAAAGATACCCAAACAATTATAGTCAACTGATCTTAAACAAACAAGCAAAGACAATACAATAAAGACTTGTCTTTTCAACAAATGGTCCTGGAAATACTGGACATCTACTTGCAAAAAGAGAAGAAGCTTAAACCGAGATCTCACACATTTAATGAAAATTAACACACACTGGATTATAGATCTAAATGTAAAATACAAAACTATGAAACTCCTAAAAGATAACACAAGAAAAAATCTAGGTGGCCTTAGGTTTGGGGATAACTTCGTGGATATAACACCAAAAGCAAAATTACAGGAAACAAGTCAGTAAATGTTGGATTGCATTAAAATTAAAAACTCTACAGAAGATAGGTAAGAGGATGAGAAGACAAGCTACAGTGTAGGAAAAAATGACTGCAATGCACCTATGATAAAGGATGATACACCAAATATACAAAGAACTCTTTAAAAGCAAGAAGATGTAAACAAAAAATGAGCAAAAGATCTAAACGGTTGACCTCACCAGGTGGCAAAGAAGCATATAAAAAGATGTTCCATATTACTAAAGTAACATTTAAAACACTGACAACACAAAATGCCAGGGAGGGTGTGGAAGACAAAAGCTCTCCTCTGTTGCTGTGGGGTAACTCCTCCTACAGTCTGTGGAGCATTCGGTTTGCGTAAGACACCTAGAACCAATACAATAATCACTGCTTTGCCCATGGCAGGAGGTTCCAAATCAGCCACAAAACTTATAAGAAAGCAGAAGTCACATGTTCTTTCTCTACCAATGGGAGGAAAGGAAGAGCCATGTTTGTCAACTTAACTTACTTTTGTTGTCACCAATATGCACACTGCTGAGACTTATTGCACACACACAGGACACATACACAAACACACGGACATTCAAACCTAGGCACTTCAAATACCAGTGTATTTATATAGAGTCATCTGTATTAAAAACTTAATATTTCTGATAATTTCAAATTGATAAATATTAATGTACATTTAAATATTTGTAGTCAAATTTCAAGGGAGATTCAAGTTGAAATTAGAAGTTTGGTTGGTAAATATGAAATCAGAATGAGGCACTTTGACTAAATGGTCAATGATTCCTCTCAGCAAAACCCAGACATCTGTTGCACAGAATGAATTATTTGGATATATAATTTACAAGTATGGATCATAGGATCTTCTCCCATAGCAAGTGCTAAAGATACATTCCCTGCTCTGAACGTTTTACATTCTTTGCTATGGTGTGCCAGCAAGAACATGCCGAACTCTTCTGTTACTGTCCACAGCATGCAAGACTCTGGTCTGTGGAAAGAATTGCTTTCAGCAGGCAAACTCTTTCGTCCTTTGTCTATTCCACTGCTTACTTGGCCTTAAAAGGCCTTCAAGAGGTGATCCACATCCTTTCACAAGTGAGTGTTCCAGAAGATCTCCTATCTCAGGTTCAACTAACTTCTCACTTGGGGAAAAGGCAGGTGAAGGGCTCATTCTTTCAAGTACGTAAGTTCTAAGAGAGAACATTAATACATCTCTGAATTGAATAAAACTTTCTGAATTTCAAACAGACATGAGACTTAATCTTTCCTTTCATTTTTCTTTGTATTTCTGGATAGTACTGGAAAGCAATATAATTCAAAACTGTACTGTAGAATACATTAGCTCTTTCCTTCATAAATCATTAACAATACCATTCTAACTTTTTTAAATTAAAATTTGTTTTAAGTTGCAAAGAATCAAGTCTCTCATGAGAAAAAAATGCATTTAGAGAGTTTAAATTGTAACAAAAATCTGACTAGAATCTTCAAAAATAATTTAGGAATAGGACACAGCTGTGTTTTATAAAATGAACTAAATATGCCACAAAACACATAGACTTTTTTATGGTGACATGTAGAGTAGAAAGGAACTATATATAGTTACATATAGTTATATGCAGATTATCTTTTTTATTATCCTTTAGGATAGGCAGAATAACATACTTAATATATATTTTATGCTTTAAACTATTTTTACATTAACAGAATATTCCACTATTGAAATTTTCCCTTTAATTCTATACTAAATGTTGTAAGACTTAAAGTTATCCATACTCTATATGTCCATTTTAATAAATGTCTTTTGAGTTTTATTTTTCATTCAGATTTAATGAACAGAGGCTCCTGAGGGACAAATGACTTCCCTCCTTTCATATCTCTGACAACATCAAGGTCAAGAAATATTTGGTCTAGACGGTGATCTCGCAGGAACAAAATTTATTTTGACATTGCATTGCCAGAACATTTTGTTTCCTCTATGGATAGAGAGTCATTTAAAATAATTTATTTCTGTTGGCTGAGCATTATTTTTCCTTCCTTTTCCTTTTGTCTATTTACTTGATTTTTGTCAAGGTTTTGGAAGAAAAGAAGGTAATCAGACAGCTTCAATGGACATAATTCAACAATTATACAAAACACTGCTGCTAGACATAGATGACCATGTGGCTAATTATGATAATATATGTTTTTGCATACTTGTTTGTAAGCTTAATATGGTATTTATTTCAAAGCAGTCCTGCTTTCCAATAACATAATTTTAATTGCCCAGACCATTTATGCCGATTATAATAATAAGAGAACATAAGATAATTCCTTTCAGCATTGGGATTTAGGTAGGAACGACGTCAATTTTCTCACATCTGTGTCATTTCTTAGTGTATCCACAGATGGGTTACCTTAGATTCCAAATAACCCCCTGGGAAGATACTCTGTTATCCATACAGTGAGGTAATAGAACAGTAGCCAACTTTCTTTGCTTTAGTGTCTACCTTTGAGAGAACAAAAAATATCATTAACCTGATGTAGGGCTGGGTAATGCCTTTTTTGTAAATGAAAAATACATTCAGACTCGGCAATCATCTTTCTTCCTGGTGCCTATTACTGAGATGAAGACACAACTAGAGGAAGAGTATAGAAGGAACACAAGCTAAGCTTGCAGAGAAGCCAACTCAGTGTCTTAGGTAAAGGCACCATCCCTTTCCCACTGTCCTCTGTGCCTTTTACAGAATATTAGGTTCACCAGGGCACATGAAGCATTGCTCTCTTCGAATAATACAGTATTATACTGTACAGTGTCTATTAGACAACCAAAATAGAAAATGTTCCTGAGTTAGTTATTAAAAATACAAAGAAGTAGCAGACTGAAATGAAATGAGAGACAACAAAAGAGGTTCAAGGATGAAGCTTGAATTTATTTTAAAAATAGTTGTATGTAGAATGAATAAAACTGAAACCAGTTGATCTTCAGAACATTAGAAGTCAATGGGTCTCCTGACAACATAAAAGGATAGTCCTGCATTGCATCCTTTTATCTGAACTTTCTGGTATTAGGGTGGTAGATTCATCCTTGACCTCTTATACATGAAGTCATGGCTACAATTTAATACAATTTCACATATTTTATATTTTTGCCAAACAGGCATTTACTGAATCTCAAATTCACTGGGGATCTGAAGGGAAAAAAAATTTCATCTGTTATTATAATCTCTTTGATCTGCACACTTGAGATCTACCTTCAAAACATACCATGAGTTTACTCTCTTCTCTTCATCTCAACTGTTACCACCCAAAGAATCATTGCTTCTCCAAGGGAGAATTATGGCCCCTGAGTGCACGCATTATATACTAATACAGAATATATATTGTTAATAATGTTTTATATAGTATATATTAATATGTGGTTTATACATACAAATATGTAAGTCTCTTTTCAGACTTTCATGTACAAATCCATTCTTCCACAACCAGTAGGATAATCTTTTAAAAATATAATTTTGGTCACATCATGCACAAGCACACATAGTTTGAGAGGCTTGCAGCTGTACTAGTAATAATAATATGCACACAATGGGCTGAAAAGAGTACCATGTGATCTCACTCTGGTTTTATCTCCATCCCAATCTTGGGCAACCTCCCTGTTCACCTGTTTGTGCCAGTTCTTTTCCAAGTTCTCAAATGTCAAGTTGAGCCCTGTGTAAAGACCTTCTTATATTCATATTTCTTACCAGGACTGTTCTTTCTGGACTCTCCATGCTTAGGTAATCTTATTCTTTAGGCCATATTAGGTCCCACCTTTTTCCAAGATGTTTTTTCTGACTAGGTCCCCATGGTCAATCACAAAGGCAGAATGTAACAATGTAATTAAAAACATTTACCATAATTTGTAATTATATACATGCATTTTTTCTTGGCATTTTTATTTTATGACCCTTACCACCAGCCACTCAACTGAGCCTGGTCTTTCCTGAGGCCAATTCTTGAGGCTGGATTTGTTTGTTTGTTTGTTATTTTACTACTTAGTACCTATCTATAAATTATTGCAGGTAGACACTTTACTTTCCTAATATTGTGCAGACTTCTTATAGTCAGGCATTTCATTAAGAGTGAAAGTCAAGGTAGTTTTCACACAATATGAGAAATTTACGATGACAAACTTCATTGTCAAATACTTAGCTCCCAGGTTATATCTGCAGCTAAGTACAAATGAACCAAATTTAAGGCAATGAAAAGGGTTATCATGTTGATTCCAGCATCAGAGCCTAGGATATAGAAAAATCTCTTTTTTTAATACGTCACCATTATTTTTGTTTCTAGTCATTGGTTGATCCATGTGCTTTGCGCTATGTCATGATTTTCAGTTCACTACTATGAGTTGTTAACTTGATTTTAAAAGTGTTAAAAAATTTAAAAGTAGGTTTTGGAAAAGGAACTATTATAGAGTCATGATTAGGTGCATGATTACCTTCTCTTTGAAGATGAAATAAAATGTATGTTTACAGGGGTGGCTGAGTGATTCAGTTGGTTGTGTCTGCCTTCAGCTTAGGTCATGATCTCACGGTCCTGGGATTGAGCCCCAGCTCAGTGGAGAGTCTGCTTGTCCCTTTCTCTTTGCCCCTCCTGCTGTGTACTCAATCTCTCTATCTCAAATAAATAAATAAAATCCTTTAAAAAAGTATGTTTACATACATTATAAAAAATAAAAATAATGTAAAATAAAAATAATGTAAAATTAAAAAATTAAAAAAATAAATTTAAAGGAACATTTTTCACATTGTATTTGTGAGCTCCTGGTAAGTCTCCAATTCCTTTCTGGGTTCACTGTAGATATCAAGGAACTAAAATCTTGAGATGTTTTAAAAGTCATTGAACTTATTGGTATTTCTTTAGATGCTATCTCAGCTCACCCACAGTTATTTTTATTTTTATGTATGAGATGAAATTCTATCTAACAATATCTCAAACATCTGAAACTCACTGCTGAGAGTGGCTGTATATTAGGACTGCATTGTCCATACCAAGGAGACCATGTGCTTCAGTAAGAAACCATATTACTGAAGTTAAAGAGACTTAGGATTTTGCCTTGATTAACACTGAAACTACAGAGCATTATTTTTACTTCTCTGGGTTTTCATGATGATGCCAGCCTTGTTTTGATTATCATGATAAATATTTTGTACCTGTGAACAGCACCAGCATGGATTAAACAACAATCCTGCTGACACTGGATGGTGTGGACAGGGGATCAGGAGGAAAACTCTCCATACTATCTTCCAACCCCCAGCTAACAGCATTAGACAGCCCAGAAACGATCTCCTGCCCTTTCAGATAGCTCTAGTCGAGACAGCAAGAGCTTCCCTGGCCCTGGGGGGGCCTGCGGATGAAACTTCTATGCCTACAGGACTGGCTTCTCTCCCTTCACTCTGCCCTGACAGCACCAAGTCTGGGAAGTTTATTTTGCTCCTGTGGGTAGAGCCAGTAGGGAACCCGTGGGATCCCTAACAGCAGCCTGAAGATAAAGGAGATCAGAGGAGCACTCTAAGGATTCTGGAAAACTAAATTTTCACTGGACCAGTAGCCCACCAAATGAACCGAGGACCTGTAGGCTAATTGAATTGGAATGACTACTTCCTGAAATGTGGATTTAGTAGGATCTGGAGTCTCCTAAGCTAGTATCAAAAATACTCAGGATACAGTCAAAGATCATTTGTCATACCAAAGATGAGGAAAACAACAACATGAATTAGAAAAATCAACCAATAGAAAACAACACTGAGATGAATCACATGTGGGACTTATCTTGAAGGATTTTAAAACACAGTCATAAAAAAAAAGTGCTTCACTGATCAGTTATAACTGTCCTTGAAAGAAATAAACAACTGACAACCGCCTTAAAGAAACAGAAAACATGAAAGAGAACCAAATGGAAATTAGAGAACTGGAAATAAAACAACAGAAATTAAAAAATCACCAGACGAGGTTGATGACAGAGTAAATATGACAGGCATGAACTGGTGAGCCGAACACAGAACAAGACCAACCATCCAGTCTGAAAAATGGACAGGAGTCATCTACAAGAGCAGAAAGGAACAGAGGGGCAGGGACTTGTGGGATAATGACAAAATATCTGATATTGTATCATCAACACCCCAGAGGGAAGGGGAAAGGGTGGGGTTGAGAAAGAGTTTTAGGAAATATGGATTGAGCCATTCCAAAATTTGACAAAAGACACACACATACACATTAAATGACAGAACCCCAAACAGAACATGAACCTAAAGAAATTTGTAATAAGAGATAAAATAGTTAAAACTTCTGAAAACTGATAGCAAAATAAAAATATTGAAAGCAGCCAAAGGAAAGCAACACATTACTGTCAGGGAAATACCCATTTTAAAGTCAACAGATTTCTGGGTGTTTACCCCAAAGATACAGACGTAGTGAAGAGAAGGGCCATATGCACCCCAATGTTCATAGCAGCAATGTCCACAATAGCTAAATCGTGGAAGGAGCCGAGATGCCCTGCAACAGATGACTGGATTAAGAAGTTGTGGTCCATATATACAATGGAATATTACTCAGCAATCAGAAAGAATGAGTTCTCAACATTTGCTACAACATGGACGGCACTGGAGGAGATAATGCTTAGTGAAATAAGTCAAGCAGAGAAAGACAACTATCATATGATTTCTCTCATCTATGGAACATAAGAACTAGAATGATCAGTAGGGGAAGAAAGGGATAAAGAAAGGGGGGGTAATCAGAAGGGGGAATGAAACATGAGAGACTATGGACTATGAGAAACAAACTGAGGGCTACAGAGGGGAGGGGGGTGGGGGAATGGGATAGACCGGTGATGGGTAGTAAGGAGGGCACATATTGCATGGTGCACTGGGTGTTATACACAACTAATGAATCATCGAGCCTTACATCGAAAACCGGGGATGTACTGTATGGTGACTAACATAATATAATAAAAAATCATTATTAAAAAAAAAAATAAAGTCAACAGATTTCTGATCTAAAACCTTGGATCCAGAAGAGACAACATTTTTCAAGTGCTGAAAAAATGAAATGATTCCTGCAGATTTTTTATCTAGTACAAATATCCTTCAGGAATGAATAGGGAAATACAGACATTCTTGGGTAATAGAAAGCTAAGAGAATTTTCCACTAGCAGACATGGCACTAAAGAAAAGTTAAAGGAAATTCTCGAAATGGGAAGAAAATGGTAACACAAGAAAGCTTGGAATTTCTGATAGGAAAGGAGAAAGTGGAATGTGTAAAAATACACATAATACACTCAGTTCAACATGATGATACAGGTAGGTTGGAAGTATCAGAATGGAAAAAAAGATATACCATGTGAAAAGTAATAGAAAAAAACAAGAGTGCGTATTTGAATATCGATCTAGTAGACTTCAAAATAAAATTACGAGGGACAAAGAGTGACATAATATAATAATTAAAGGATCAATCCAACAAGAAGAAATAGTGGTATAGAAATCTAAACCCAGGACTTCAAAATACTTGAACAAAAATGGATACATTTGAAAGGAGGAATAGACAAATCTACAGTTACAGCTGGAGACTTCCACACCCACTTTCAGTGAAGACTAAAACTAGCAGAGAGAATGTCAGTGAAGTTATAGAAGAACTGCAAACACCTACAACAACAAAACGTAAGTGACATACAGAACTTTGCACCCAACAAAAGCAGAAAACATCTCTCCTCAAGCATCCATGGAAAATTCACCAAAATAGACATTATCCATGGTCATAAGACACACTTCAACAAATTTTACGCATTTCAAATTATACAGAGCATATCCCCTACCCATAATAGAATACAACTAGAAATCAGAACCAGAAAGAGAACAGGAAAATGTGCAAACACATGGAAACTAAGCAACACATTTCTAAATAATGCATGGGTCAAATATAAAGCCTTACAGTACATTAAAAAAATACACTGATGAAAACAGAAATACGATATATCAGAATTTATGGGTTGCAGTTAAGGTAACACTGAGTAAAAGTTTTATAGCATTAACTGCTCACTTTAGAAAAGAGGAAAGGCTTCAAATCAGTAATTTAAGTTCCTACCCAAAGAAAACAGAAAATGAAGAGCAAAATAAACATATAACAAGGAGAGCAGAAATGTAGAACATTAAAAAAAATAGAGAAAATCAATAAAAGGTTGGTTCTTCAAAAAAGTTACTACTTGATAAAACTCTAGCAAAACTGACAAATAAGAGGGATGACACTCACCAATATATGGATTGAAACAGAAGGTATTACCACAGATCTTACAGTCATCAAAAGAATAAATGTATAATAATATGAATATGTTCATGCTCATAGATTTGACAATTAAAAAAATATTCCCCATGTTAAGCTTACTATTTATTTAACTACCATAATCAATACCACACTGTGTGGCAACACAGACACATGGATCATTGGCATGGAACAGAGAACCTGGAAGGAGACCCACTCAAGTATGTCCAACTGATTCTTCATTAAGGTGAAACAGGCATTCAGTAGTGGAAAGATAGAATTTTCAACAAAAAATTGAACATCTGTGTGTTAAAAAGAAAGAAAGTAAGTAACCCTATCTAATCTTCAGACTTTATAGAAAAATTAATTCACAATTGATCTCAGACTAATATTTATATTTAAGATGTAAAACTAGGGGGGCTGGGTGCTGCAGTCAATTAAGCGTTTGACTGTTGGTTTTGCCTCAGGTCATGATTTCAGGGTCGCAAGACCGAGCCCCATATCAGGCTCCATGTTCAGTGGGGAGTTTGCTTGAGATTCTCTCTCCCTCTCCCTCTGCCCCTTCCCCCTGTGTGCGTGCTCTCTGTCTCTAAAATAAATAAATAAATAAATAAATAAATAAATAAATAAATAAATATATTTTTTAAAAGATGTAAAGCTAAGAAATAGAACATCTGGGTAAAAAAAAGGAGAAATTCCTCCAATCTAGGGCAGGTAAATTGTTTGCAGACATTATTATTATTGTTGTCACTATTATTTGGTCTGTGAAAAACTCTGTGAAGAGGATGAAATGACAAGCTACAGATGAGTGGATAATATTACCAAACCACTTATTCAACGTTGGACTTGTTTCCAGAATCTATACGGATCTGCCACAATGTAACAGGAGAAAGATCTAATTAGAAAATGTATAACAGGGGCGCCTGGGTGGCACAGCGGTTGAGCGTCTGCCTTCGGCTCAGGGCGTGATCCCGGCGTCCCGGCGTTGTGGGATTGAGCCCCACATCAGGCTCCTCCACTATGAGCCTGCTTCTTCTTCTCCCACTCCCCCTGCTTGTGTTCCCTCTCTCGCTGGCTGTTCCTATCTCTGTCAAATAAATAAATAAAATCTTTTTAAAAAAAAAAGAAAAAGAAAATGTATAACAGACATGAACAGATATTTTACCAAATGACAGACAAGCATATAAAAAATGTTCACTATCACTACAGAAATGGAAATTAAGACTACAATTAGAAATAACCACACACCTATCAGAAAGCTATATTAAAGGTAAAGATAACACCACATGCTGGTAAGGATGCGGGGAAATGCAATTACCATCCATTATTAGTGGGAAGGTAAAATGGAACTCTAGGATACAGTTTAGCACTTTCCTAGAAAATCTGAACATGCATACACCCATATGACTTAGCAACTGCTCTACTGAAATGTTTATCCCAGAGAAATGAAAACTGATCTGATACAAATCTCTACATGAATGTTAATAGTAGTTTCCTTCATGATAGTCCCAAACTGAAAACAACTCAGGCGTCCTTCAATGAGTGAGCAGTTAAACTGTGATATATCCAAACCATGGAACAGAACACAGATACGCAAAATGACTTGGATGGATTGCAAGCCTATGTATGCTTAATTGTTTAAAAAAGCAAATACTGGAGCACCTGGGTGGCTCAGTTGGTTAGGTGACTAACTCTTGATTTTGGCTTGGTCATGATCTCAGGGTCATGATTTGGAGCCCTGTGTCGGGCTCCACACTTAGCGCAGAGCCTACTTGAGATTCTCTCTCCCTCTCCCTCTGCCCCTCCCTTCACTCATGTGTGCACTCCCTCTTTCTTTCTCTCTAAAAAATAAAAATTAAATAAAAATCGTAAAAAAAAAAGCAAATCCTTAAAGTTTACATACTGTAGGATTCTCTTTCTACAAAATCCTTGAAATAAAAATATTACAGAGATAGAGTACAGACAATTGCCAGGGCTTAGGGAACGAGCTGGAGAGTGTGTGGGGGAATAAAGGCAAAGTATAGGGAGCTGTGAAGGGATGGATCTATTCTGCATCTTGAACGTACACATGTAACCACATTTCATGTCTGTTCACACACCATTCAAACAGGAATGTATGTATAGTTGGTGAAATATGAATAAACTCAATGTCAGTTTCCTGTCTTTAATATTATACAGTTATACAATTTAATATTATACAATAGTATGGGAGATGTTAACTGGTGAAGAAATGGATTGGAGGGTACAAGGAAATTCCCCGTAGAAAATAGCTGCAACTTCTCAACAATTTATAATTGCTTCAAATCAAAATATAATACATTTAACAAAGAAATTTTATATATATATATGTATATATATATATATAATGACATGTAAAATAATATAAAATAGAACAAGTTAAAAAGGTATTAATTAGTTATTATATGTATTATGACATAAAAATAAATAAGGAGATCAAAGACTGAGCGTAAAACCTATAACTTCCACAGGAAAATTTAGAAAATTTAGGAAAAAAATATTTGTAACCTTGGTTCAAACAAAAAACACAAACCATTAAAAACTGATATATTTTGGTGAGAGGAAAGATGGCGGAGAAGTAGGGGACCTTATTTCAACCGGTTCCCTGAATTAAGCCAGATATCTACCAAACCATTCTGAACGCCCACAATATCAGCCTAAGAGGTAAGAATACATACCTGGATCTCTGAAAGCAGAAAAACACTACCTGTCTCAAGGTATGAAGTGTCAAGCTATGATTCTGTGGGCAGACATCTGAAGATAAACAGAAGGGGGAGGGAGCTGCCATAAGCTGGTGCCAGGAAGGTGAATAACACTGCAGCACAAGAGTGTCCCAAGCTGGGGACCTGGCACAGCCTTGCAGATCGGTAGTGGTAGGGAAAGGATTTTAGTCCAGCACCCTGACAGGATCCAGGAGCTGCAGGTGTGGGTACGCAAACCAGGGGTGGCTCAGTTTTAGAAGCACAAAGGGCAGACAAGTGCCTGGCCCTGGGATCCACTTCTGGGTGCGTTGCTGTGGGGCACGCAACCAGGAAGTTTGCAGATTTTACCAGCGCAGAGAGAAATGGAGACTGTGTAGTCCTGGAGAGCTCAGTGAAGAGCAGACTGCGATTTCTCTGTTCTGGGAGAGAGGTTTTGATGCAGTCACTTCTGCTCTGACTATCGAAAGAGAGATGTAGAAAGCTGCCAGAGAAAGCCGCCAGACAACAAAAGCCCAAAAAACAGGTTTCCACTGAGCCCACCCCCAATAGTGGGCAGGGCAACTCTGCCTAAGCAGGGCTGCCTGAGTAACAGCATGGCAGGACCCTCCCCCAGAAAACAGGTTGGAAGAACAAGAGGACGACAACCCTAAGGTCCCTATAAAACAGGCTCATCTTGCTTGGGTCATCGTTAATACTCAGTACATTCCCTCAAACACTCCCCCCAAAAGAAGGACTAAGAGAAGGAACCCCCAACAAAAAAAAAGAATCAGAGACTGTGGCCTCTGCCACAGACCTAATGGATATGGATATAAGCACGATGTCAGAAATAAGACTT
This sequence comes from Ursus arctos, assembly GCF_023065955.2. NCBI lineage: Eukaryota > Metazoa > Chordata > Mammalia > Carnivora > Ursidae > Ursus > Ursus arctos. The sequence goes on from NW_026623089.1 coordinate 74,999,204, forward strand.
CAGAGTAACAATTATGAAGTCAATATCTAGGCTTGAGAAAAATATTAGTGACAACATAGAATTTCTTAGGGTACAAATGAGATCTAATCAGGCCAAACTTAAAAATTCTATGAATGAAATGCAGTCTAAGCTGGATACTCTGACTGCCAGGATAGAGGAGGCAGAAGAACATATCAGTGAACTAAAAGATAAGATGATAGAAAAGAACGAAACTGAGGAGGCCTGGGAAAAACAGACTAAGGCCCAAGAGATCAGACTGAGAGAGATTAATGACGCCATGAAACATTCCAATGTCAGAATTATTGGGTGCCTGAGGGAGTAGAGAGAGAGAGAGAGGTCTAGAAAATATATTTTAGCAAACTGCAGCTGAGAAATTCCCTAATCTGGGGAAGGAAATAAGCATTCGTTTCCAAGAAGCAGAGAGGACCCCTACAAAGATCAATGAGAACAGATCGACACCCTGACATATAACAGTACAATTCAATAATCTTAGATCCAAAGAAATGATCTTAAAAGTGGTGAGGGGAAAAGATTTCTTGCATAGAGAGGGAGAAACATCAGAATAATGTCAGACCTGTCTGCAGAGACCTGGCATGCCAGAAAGGGCTGGCAAGACTTATTCAGGGTACCAAATGAGAAGAACATGCAGCCAAGGATACTGTATCCAACAAGGCGGTCATTCAGAATAGATGGAGAGACAAGGAGCTTCCAATACTGGCAGAAACTGAAAGAATATGTGACCACCAAGCCGGACCTACAAGAAATATTCAGGGGGCTGCTATAAAAGAAGAAAGACCCCGAGAGTAATACAGAGACAATCTATAGAAACAAGCACTTCACAGGCAACATGATGGCAATAAAATCATATCTTTCAATAATCACTGTCAACGTGAATGGCCTAAATGCTCCCATGAATGACACAGGGTTGCAGACTGGATAAAAAGACATGACCCATCCATATGCTGTCTACAAGAGACTCATTTTGAACTTAAAGATACATCCAGACTGAAAGTGAGGGTATGGAGAACCATTTTTTCATGCCAAAGGACCTCAAAAGAAAGCTGGGGTAGCAATTTTCATAACAGATTTTAAGCTAAAGACTGTAGCAAGAGATACAGAAGGACACTATATCATTCTTAAAGGGTGTATCCAACAAAAGGATCTAACAATTGTAAATATCTATGCCCCCAATGTGGGAGAAGCCAGCTTCATAAGCCAACTGTTAACCAAAATAAAGAAACATATTGATAATAGTACTTAAATATTAGGGGACCTGAACACTCCACTCTCAGAAACAGACAGATCATCTAAGCAGAAGAGCAACAAAGAAACAAGAGCTTTGAATGACACACTGCACCAGATGGACTCCATAGATATATATAGAACATTACACCCTAAAACAAGAGAATATTCATTCTTCTCGAACACACATGGAACTTTCTCCAGAATAGACCACATACTGGGTCACAAATCAGGTCTCAACTGATACAAAAGATTGAGATTATTCCCTGCATATTTTCGCACCACAATGCCTTGAAACTGGAACTCAATCACAAAGCTCTGATCACCAAAACAACATGGTACTGGTACAAAAACAGACACAGAGATCAATGGAACAGAATAGACAGCCCACTTATGGACCCTCAATTCTATGGTAAAATAATCTTTGAAAAAGCAGGAAAAAATAGCCAATGGAAAAAAGACAGTGTTTTCAATAAATGGTGCTGGGAGAATTGGACAGCTATATACAGAAGAATGAAACTCGACCATGCTATTACACCATACACAATGATAAACTCTAAATGGATGAAAGACCTCAATGTGAGATAGGAATCCACCAAAATCATAGAGGATAATGTAGGCAGTAACCTGCTCAATATTGGTCACAGTAACTTCTTTCAAGACGCCGTCTCCAAAGGCAAGGGAAACAAAAGCGAAAATGAACTTCTGGGACTTCATCAAAATAAAAAGCTTCTGCACAGCAAAGGAAACAGTCAACAAAACAAAGAGGCAACCCACAAAATGGGAGAAGATATTTGCAAATGACACTACAGATAAAGGGGCTAGTATCCAAGATCTATAAAGAACTTCTCAAGCTCAACACCCAAAAAACAAATAATCAAGTCAAAAAATGGGCAGAAGACATGAAAAGACACTTCTCCAAAGAAGACATACAAATGGCTAACAGACACATGTAAAAATATTCAACATAACTAGCCATCAGGGAAATTCAAATCAAAACCACACTGAGATACCACCTTACACCAGTTAGAATGGCACAAACTAATAAGGCAGGAAACAACAAATGTTGGAGAGGATGTGGAAAAAGGGGAACGCTCATAGACTGTTGGTGGGAATGCAAGTTGGTACAGCCACTTTGGAAACAGTATGGAGGTTCCTCAAAAAGTTAAAAATAGAGCTATCCTATGACCCAGCAATTGCACTATTGCGTATTTACCCTAAAGATATGGATGACTGAAAAGAAGGGGCACGTGCACCCCAATGTTCATAGCAGCAATGTCCACAACAGCCAAACTGTGGAAGGAGCCGAGATGCCCTTCAACAGATGGATGGATAAGGAAGATGTGGTCCATATATATATAATGGAATATTGCTCAGCTAACAGAAAGGATGAATACCCACGATTTGCATGGACATGGATGGAACCGGAGGGGATTATGCTAAGTGAAATAAGTCTAGCAGAGAAAGACAATTATCATATGGTTTCACTCATATGTGGAATATAAGGAAAACATGGAGGACATCAGGAGAAGGAAGAGAAAAATGAAGGGGCGGGATCAGAGGGAGAGACGAACTATGAGAGACTATGGATTCCAGGAAACAAACTGAAGGTCTCAGAGGGGGAGGTGGTGGGGGGATGGGTTAGCATGGTGATTGGTATTAAGGAGGGCACATATTGCAATGAGCACTGGGTGTTATATGCAAATAATGAAGCATGGAACACTACATCAAAAACTAATGAAGTTACTGTATGGTAATTAACATAACAAAAAATGATCTATTTGATAAACTGGTATTCATTTAAATTTGTAAAATTTGCTGTTCAAATGATACAGTTAGGGAAAGGAAAACATGAAAGCTGAGATAGAATATATTCAAAATACCTATCTGGTAAAGGATCTAACATACATATACCATATGTACTAACGTAATAATCTGTAGTAACACACATCCCTGCACACACACACACACACACAGACACACATACACAGATATATAGTTACATGAAAAATATGTGATGACATTTTACCAAAAAGAAACAAGTAACAGATAATGACTTGAGAATAATTAGTGATTAAGGTAAAGCAAATTGAAGTCACTATGAGTTACCAATCATACCTATCAGAATGGCCAAACTAAATAAACTAATAAAACCAAACCAAAGCAAAAACAAACAACTAACATCTTGTTAACAATAGCAAGTACTGGAGAGGATATGGAGCCCCTAAAACTCTCACTTCATGCAAAATGCTGACTACATTTTGGAAAATAGTTGGACAGCTTTTTTAAGGGGTGCCTTAAAAGGATACACGGGCACCTTAAGGATACAGGGGCGCCTGGGTGGCTCGGTCGGTTAAGTGTCTGCCTTCAGCTCAGGTCATGATCTCAGAGTCCTGGGATCGAGCCCCACATTGGGGGCTCTGTTGCTTAGCAGGGAGTCTGCTTCTCCCACTGCCTTTCCCCCCACTCATTCTCTCTCTCTCTCTCTCTCAAATAAATAAACAAAATCTTAAAAAAAAAAGATACTACAACAAAACCCAACAATCCTATTGCTAGCTCATTACTCAAGAAAAGTGACAATATATGTCTACAGAAAGACTTGTGTTGGGGAAAAAAAAATTCATCAACTTGTGGATGGATAAACAAATGTGGAATATTCTTAAACAGAATACCATTTGGTAAATAAATAAGCAAATAAACAAATAAAACGGATATAATCAACAAAATGAGTATATCTCAAAAACATTACACTAGGTTCAAGAAGCCAAAGACAGGAGGATTTGTACTGTGTGATTCCATTTATGTGACGTTCTGAGGGAAGAGGCAATATTCAAGGGATGGAACAGTAGTTGTTCCAAAAGGGGGGCATTAAGCAACTCTGCAGTGTATTGAAAATACTGGGTATCTTGATTGTGGTGGTGCTTACAGCTGTAAACGTTTGTTAACACTCACAGAACAGTATGCCTAAAAGGGTCATTTTCATTGGACATAAATTATACCTCAAATTCCAGGAGAAATGGCAGCAATGTGCATTAGCCGTACATTTTCCAGAGGCAAGAGCATACGTGTGTGCAAACAAATATGGTATCATGTAAGTATACACGTGTATCTGCTGCCGTGTGGCAGGAACGCCCCCACAGACCGGGTGCCATTCTAACCGATGTGCCTGGTATCTCAGAGTGATCTATGGCTGCTTCCTCACCAGCGGGAGAGCCCAGTGGAGTCCAATGACGAGATGGGGGAAGAAGATAAACAGATTGCTCCTATGAGTGTGACCCATTTCCTAAACTCACAAGTTAACTAAAGCCTGGGGGAGCTAAGGTCACATTGTTCCCACATTGGAAGAACCCTGAATGAGTAACAGCTTAAAACTCTAGAAAAAACAGATCTTTCCCCTATTAACCTTCCATATCCTCTGGATGACATATTTACTTAGGAGTACGTGTCCAAATAACTGACTATCCGCCCTTGTTTTCAGATTTACCGAAACAAAACAAAACAAAAACAGGTGTGAGAAAACAGGCTTTATAGAAAATTCTGGATGGCATCCTGAAACTCGTTTTCCTGGCAGCATTTAAAGACTACCTCAGAAAGCATTCCATAGCCTCATAATGGCTTCGTAAACACCCTCCAGGCCGATGCATTCCTGTTGTATCAAAACATTTCAGTCCCAGCTAGTGCAGCCCTACCAACAAGCTTTGGGGAGGAAATGTCAGCGTGTGTCATGGCACCGGTGTTTAGAAGGGAACTGGGATCGGTAATAAGCCTTTTAAAGCTAGCCAGCCCCAAATAATATCTGATCCTCTCTATTTTTCCTTTTTAATCCGTCAAATAAATATTCAGCCTGGAAAGTCTTGCCTATCATTTCTGTCCAATGAAGAACTCCGTCCGAATCTTTCAAATATCACATACTTTGTGTCCCATCCCCTAACCCTTCTCTTCAACCCCCCAAACCCCACAATCAATGGCGCCTTTTAAACCTGCCTTCCTTAGGGCACTGGATATACCACAGTATGGTTAGTTACACTGAATCCTCTGCAATCACGGTTACTTATTAATGTTAATATAGTCATCTTTTCTAGTTCTATTGAACATTGGACAATAATTGACACCTAATGTTCATATTTGCTATACTTCTAATCTCATAATTTATTTTATTTCTTTCCAATCTAAGTATTTCTATTCTGCCAGTAAAAATTAAAATTGATTCTAGGAGCAACATGTAGAAGGGGAATAATCCTCAGCATTTTTGGCCTGATTGGAAGAAAAACTGTTGCCACAAACCACACCCAGGAACTTGTTAAAGATTTGCTGCTTCTATGAATGTTCTTACTCCCAAAAGGTCTAAACAGGGCTTGAATTATCAGTCTCACGATCATTGGACTATAGTTATTCAGTCAGCTCTTCCCATTTACAATAGCTTTTCTGCAAAGGGATATTCTTTGAAGGTGGGAAGAGGCAGGTGTCAGAAGAAAGTGTCGAGTCAATTATTTGACAACATTCCTCACAGGGCACAACAGCAAAGCCCTCCAGAGCAAGACTTCTCGGGACTGAACAGTAGTTGTGCCTTAATCAGCAAATAGCACAGACTCGTCTCTCTAATTGGACAGATGACCCTGATTCCTAGCCCACAGCTTGGTTTACATGCAGGTAAAGTAAATTACCATTTCTGTTATATTCTTTGAGAAAAATGGAGTAGATTTCCTTGGACCTGAAGATCCCCTCAAAACTATCACAAAGCCTGACTACTCCACAGACTGTTTCCCCATGTGCTGGGCATTGAGCATCATGCTGTCTGACTCGCCCTCAAGGTACAGCTCTGCACCTTTTAGACCACACTGCGAGCCTCAGTGGGTTGCCCCTTACGGTGGTTCTGCTTCCACTGCTTTTTAGCTTCCAGCAAGGATGGCAGACCTGGTGTCTCACCATATCTACAGGTGCTCATGGTCATGGAGACCCCCTGAAAGACTGAGGTAGAGAACACCTGAGTCCAACCTTGTTGACTCCAGGTGAGCTCACAAGACTTAGACCATTAGGTCATATGTCAGTGTTACTCTGCAGTGGTTCATATAATTCCTTCCCGGGGGCAACACTTGAAGACTGAAAATTGCTTGCTGTTGCATCTGACAGATGCTCAGTGCCTTGGACAATATTCTAATTTCACTGAGCTAGCATTTGAAACATTTAAAGTATGAAGGCAGTCACTATGGATACACCCCGTTAATTTAATTAACTCTTGTTCAATAATGCACTCATTTAACACATGTTTACTGAACACTTTCTGTGTTCCAGTTATCTGACTATGTAGCAGAGCTACATAAAGGCACGCAAGAGCTCCCCGAAGAAGCACTCTAGAAAACAGTCCTTCCGGTTGCATACAGAACTGCGTTCTCCCTAAGACTCAGACGGGAACTCCTGAGACCACAGAGACCCTGCTGCTCTGATCAGCCCAGAGTGACTAAGTGTCCAGCTAAACATGCCCAGTGCACAGTCACCGTCAGTCCAAGAAGATCACTTCAGTTAACGGAAAGCTGCAGGCAACCCAAACACACATCAGATATGCCCAGACATTTCTGGGTCTTAGTGAGGGGCAAATAGCTACATTACATGTGTCTCTGTCCCTCTGTGTGTGCCTGTGCTTGTGTCCATTTCTCTTGTATAAGCAAACATTTGATCAGAAATTCTTCTCAGAAAGAGTTTTCTTGATGTGAAAAAAATTATAAAAATAAACCATTTTTAAAAGATAACAAAACACTGTTGACTCTGAAAAGAAACTAGCAAGAAAACATTTTCTGATTCTAAAACTTATTTGGCAGGAACACATTTCCCTCCCAGGCACAGATTTTTTAAGATAGTCGAAAAAAAATGCAATTTACCTCAAGAAATTATTATATGTTCTACTAACTATCATCCAAGCTATTAATGCTAATATAAACATTTCATTTTGATTGTTAGTAATAGCACAATAAAATTCCACAAAAAGAAAACCGAAGGATGTAAACAGATTTCATTTGCATGTAATGGCAAATAGACAATTTCCCAGAAAGTATGAACAATATTTCACAGATTACAATATTTTAGAACAAGAATCCTATCAAAATCCTGCAGTTTATATTACCCTGGAGATAGAGGCCATAGGAAAAAAAAAAGGCAAAGAAAATATGACCTTCCATATTATCCTTGTAATAACCTGTTGTGCTTTGTAATTAATGAAGATTCTGTTTGCTGTGGGTTATAATCCATGGGAAGGAAGCATTGGAAAGAAAGCCCAGACCATACACTGAACTACAACTATTTGTTAAATAGGATAAGAGAAATAAGAGGATCTAAATTAAAGTAGATGCTTCCTTTTGTCCTCAGGAAGTGCCATACCTTTATGTCCATTAAAGTATTTTATGTAAATTGAATTGTGTGTTGAAACTGAAGTTGACGGAATGTCTCTTTTCTGTATCACACACACACAGAGCTGGCCTATTGATCCTCTGTTGTATTTAAGAGCACCCCTTCCTTCCAATGAACACAGCCTCCGTGTACATTCAGTCCCTGCTCTAACTGCTGTTAAGATGAGGACCTCTCTCCTAATTGAAATGAGCCCAACTGGCTGTCAGATGGGGTCAACTTCTCATATTAAGATGCTTCTGTTCATTAAAAGTATGCTTGCTTTTTTAACAAAAAACATGTTTGTTAATGACTCACCAAAATACTTCATTCATTTTTGTGTTTTTGTTCTTGCCATGGGAACTCTGCTTCCAATGATCTCATATATTGAAGGTTAGCGTTAACAGGCAAGTATGTAAATGGGAACGTTTTTGATAGAGGAATTTTCAGTATGGAAGTGCAGGCTTTTCACACGTAGTAGTGGTGTTTCCATTTCTGCCCTACAGACTCTCTTCCATCATGCCCCTCTATCCTGCCTGAGAGCAGGCAGAGTATGCAGCACCCTGGTCCTCACCTACAGGCCCAACCAAGATGGATCACGGAAAACTTGCCAGTGTCTCCCTTAGCAATACGCACATCCGTGGAATCCCTTCTGCGGTCGGTGAAGGCTTCATGCCAAGCTTTCAGCACTTCCGCTGCTCTAGACTGCTTACCTTGAAAGGGTTCAAAGACAGGAGTTTGTAGACCACCAGGCAGAGAGAGAAAGAGAGGGTCCGGGTGGGGGGCAGACTTGCACCTGAAGTTCGAGACAATGGCTGACAGTTGGTCCTCTCAGATGTGTGTGTATTCTGACCCCTCCCAGTGCCATCCATGCTGAGAACTGATCATAGCATCTTACCAGGTCCGTCCAATCTACCACCAACTGCCGTCGGACCTGTATTTCGGACCCACCAACCTAAACCTTCAAAATGAGTTCCCTGTGAACAGGGACAAGGGAAAAGTTTCTTTCCTTATGAAGAAAGACTAGGTCTCAATTGTGTATCCTGTACAACAAGAGGTTTGGATTAAATTACACTTAATGTATACAATTTCCATCCTTTTAACATACTCAGTCTCCCCCTGCTTACTGTGTGGCATGATTTTGAGAGTCTTATCAACTAGATTAGCCCCTTTAGAAGTCATGCTTCCTTGCTTCAGCCTCTCAAGAAAGCAGGATTGTGACTGTCCTGTACTTAGCATTTAACTTCTCATGCAGGCTCACTTTGCCTAAGTGTCGTCAATAGATAAAGAGTCACAGAAGTCAGATTTTTTTGTTTTTAAATGATAGCTCTATGCCAGGAGCTATACGTCTATAATAAATGGATTCTTCTGGTGAAATTTCTGTAGTTATATTGTATAAAACCTCTAAATTTTCATGCAAGCACCTGCTAAGCCTTGTCACATTATTTTGTGCTTTTGTAGGTACTTAACTAGACACAAATGAAGAACTTGACATTCACTTTGGTTATTATATTATTATATTTTCAATCTTGGTATATGCTGTCCATAACTCTGTTAAGATATTTGAGGACTCGATTTATTAACTACTATTCTAGCTATTCCTGCTGGCTTCACATTCCCTGAAATTCTGTGCCACTGGTGTTGTTCAAGTAAAATGTTAATAAGAGGACAGAACTTTATCCCAGGTGTGGATCACACCGTGGGCACTGGGAAGAGCTCTCCTGTCCACTCAGGCCCAGTGACTGGTGGCAAGTGTTGCTGAAAGTCACCCTCTCCTGAAGGGATAAGCAAGTACATAAAAGTGAAAAATGCAGAGGAGAATGCAGGGCTCATGCACACCACAGAACCTTCTTGAAGCCTTGACTTTTCTTTCACACTTAAGGGCAAGAAACGGTCTTAGTCAAGTACTGAACCATGACATCCCTCTGAAATCCCTCTTTTTTTTCAGAGTCCTCCAAAAAGTCTCAAAATTTATTTTTTTTAAAAGATTTATCTAATTATTTGAGAGAGAGCATGAGCAAGAGGAGGAGCAGAGGGAGAAAGAGAATTTCAAGCAGACTCCCCGCTGAGTGCAGAGTGGACATGGGGCTCAATCCTACGACCCCAATATCATGACTAAGCCAAAATCAAGAGTTGGGTTCTCAACCAACAGAGCCACCCAGGTGGCCCTCAAAATTTACTTTAAAAGGCAAAGCACTTCTGCACTTCTTGCTGAAGAAGTCAGAATACCTTCCTGCCCTGGAAACAATTCCAACTCTTTGAATCTCCTTGTACAGGGAGAACAGGGTATCTTGTAGTGGTAAAGCATTCGGGCTTTGGCTTCGGACAGCTTTGCTTTCACATTCTTGTTCAGACACTGACTGCTTTGCAGGCTCCTGAAGCCCAGTTAGTCTCTTAATGCCAAAGAAGCAGTGAGCGTAGATCTCAAGGGCACTGGCCACGGGGCGGCAGAGTGGCGGCATTGCTGTTAACTGCTCACCACAACAGCCAAGCGGATGCTGGCTTCACCTGCCCACCTCCCCACTTGCCTCTCACACGGGATCTGACCTCTGTACCTTCTGACCTGAGAATCATATATTCTGGTTATTTCACCATAAAGTCTTTCTCCACTTTGAAAAGATGAGTATGAAAGAGAGGGTGAGAGGATGGGAAGGAGAAGGAGAAAGAGGAAGAGAGGAGGTGGAGGAAAAGCTGACAATTTACATTTGGTTTTAATATCTACGGAGTCACGGCTGCCAGCAGGAGCAGCGCCTCCCCTGCCGACCCGGGGCTGTTCTTATTTGTTTAATATACTGAATTTGTGGCCAACGACAATGTGCATGTGAGAAATCACGTCTGTCCATTGGCACTTGGACACTGAGTTCACAATTCCACAGCTCTCTGAGTTTCTTTCTAGTTACCAGAATCCCATTCCATGTTTCCTGCATATTGTCGTTTATCTCCGGGTTCATGACAGAACTGTCTGTGCAGCCTTACTGCTTCCCAGGATCTGTTCTAGAGAGGCTCCAAGGACAATGAGGAAACTGTTCAAATTCTTAATGAATAATTAAGTGAGAAAATCCCCTCACCTTATTTATTAAAAATATGAATTCATCTTCCATCCATCTGTCCTTTCTAAGAGGTCAACTGAATAATATTTCCCAATATTTTGACCCCCTTTGTAGAGTATGATAGACATTCAAATTAATTTCCCCTTTCAGAGTGTTAATGGCTTGTGAAATTGGACTCAGTGAAATAGTCTAGCCAGTAATATAAAAATTTCCCTCCCACCCTGACTGTGTGAATGACAGACAGGCTTTCCTCTGTTTTAAAAGATGTGTGATATGTACCTATAAGGATACATAATGGCAGAGAAAGAAGAGCCAAATAAGACTTTCATTATTCAGACAGGAGACCTTAGATTAGAATACTGAGCCAAATGAAGAAAAAAATCAAATCACAGATCTAAATAACAGTAACCTTAAATTAAGATTGCACAATTATTTATAATACAGAAAGTCACCAACAACACAATCCTGCCTTTTCAGTGCGTCTTTTCCTTATGAAGAGGAAGAAAAAACATTCAGATATGTCTTAGTTATTCATTCAATATCAGTATGAAGTGGCAGGCTGTATGTAAAAGCATTTCCATTTTATAGGAAAAACAAAAAACAAAAAACCGAGGTACAAGGAAATGTTCTCAAAGGAGAAAACAGCATATCAGCCTGCGACCTCCATATGAAATTGCCCTGTGCTGGAAGGAGACTTCTTAATTTGCACAACATCATGCAAATCAAATGCATATGGAGCAAAGGAGCTGAGATTTTCAAATTTTGGTGCTAATAGCTGGAAGATTGAGAAGCTGAAATACAATTTTATCAGAATTAATATTTTATATCAAAACCAAATTACTTTTCCTAAGGTACCTCACAAGCTACCAGCTGAAGAAGACCTTTTTATGAGTGGGCAGTGTCTCCCAAAACAGTAATTGTTCCTAGTTATAAATAATACAGCTAAATGTCTCTGTGCTTAAGAATGCAAGAGTTAATCCAGTGTAACTCTTCTGAGAAAAGCATTTCCACAATCATCCAGCAGAAACAGGAAGGCAGGCTGTGGCCATGTCCCTTTTAACAGGGCTCTTCTGAAATAATCCAGGTGGAAACTAGCAGAAATACAGTATTTATGTTATCTTAATTACTGCTAGCATTGTATTGGCTCTGTCTAGCCCTGGATCTATTTCACATTGGGCAAATCTGAATGAATGAAAAGTAAATAAGTAATCATATGAAAAAAACTCTCTCCACTGTATGGTCATATGGACTCATTCTCAAGATCTTCTCTCTTCTCCTGCCTCCAGTCCAGCCAGAACACTCAACAGGAGACGTGGGGTTCTAATGGAGCCCCTCTGAGCCCCACCGGTGGGCAGAGAGCTCAGCTGTGTAGGTCCAGCACTAGTGAGGACCATGTCCTGAGCCCCAGCAGGAAATTAATAACAGCACTGCCTGATCAACACTAGGTATCAAGTAGCAGGAGTTCCCAAAATGAGGAGACTCAACCAGGAGGCACCTGGCTGTGTGATGTGAGCACCTGAGTACCACTGCTGCTATTTGCTGTAGATCAAATTATGAGACAATTACAGAAATTAACCTGCCTCCTCAAATTGCTATGGGCCCATGTATTATGATTAAGGACACCAATAGGGAGGCTTTAGGGACAGAAAAGGGGAGGGCTAAGAAGTGGCCATGAGAGACACCTGCCATGAATAGAGAGCTTACTTCCTTTAGTGAAATTGCAACCGGAGGTACTTAAAAGATTTTTAACACCTTTGCTCCAACTGAGGCACTTACTCCTCCTTGGTAGTTACACGCACACGTGTGCACACGCAGGCAAACACATACACACACGTAATTCCTCATTTAGAAAATATTCAGTGAATACCTTACAGATTTCAGGCATATTCCCAGGTTCAATTGCTGGGAAATAAATGAGTAAAGAAAGATAATTGTTTTTGGATGTCAGTGATGTTACCTATTACTTTATCCCACAGGTTAATTAACCAAGCAGCATTCATCCACCTCAGACGTACATTTTATGGTACATTTTCCCTCTACCGAATTACGTTACATGTGTTGAAATAGACCTTCCAACCTCATTTAAACCACACATTCTTTTTCTTTTTTAACAGATTTATTTATTTATTTTAGAGGGGAAGTGCAGAGGGGAAGAGAATCTCAAGCAGACTCTCTGCTGAACATGCAGCCCAATGTGGGGCTCGATCTCACAGCCCTGAGATCATGATCTTAGAAAAAATAAGAAGAATTAAAATTAATAATTGTTTTGTTGCATGCTTTGTAAAATTACAGATGAGATCCAGATTGCAAACTGTCCCCTTGGGAAGTAATAATTTTTTAAACTCCATGTAAATTTTTATAATGGTTCATTTTAGGTGATTTAAACAGATCAAGACAGGATGCATTGATCCAGTTTTCTTGATTTTGAGAATATTTGCCTGTTCTTCTCCCTGCTTCTTCTCCATTTTTCACACATCTCTGTCCCCAACACTTACTTTTCTCCTGATCTGCCTCTTCTCTCCCTGCCACCCCATCTCTTTGTTCTCTGTGCCATATTTCATTCTACCACCCCTATCTTGCTCTTTCTCTCTGATTTGCTCAGAATATTCTCATGGATAAATATACCAGTAATTAAACTTATAAAATTAAAAAAAAATCATAATGAATGTACTCAGTGGAAATGTAAAACCAGAATGACTACTAATGACTTGAAGTACATACTTGGGGAATTTTTTTATGGTTTAAAAATGATAAGAGAGGGGCTCCTGGGTGGCTCAGTCATTAAGCATCTGCCCTCAGCTCGGGCGTGATCCCGGTGTTCTGTGATCGAGCCCCACATCAGGCTCCTCCACTGGAAGCCTGCTTCTTCCTCTCCCATTCCCCCTGCTTGTGTTCCCTCTCTCGCTGGCTGTCTCTATCTCTGTCAAATAAATAAATAAATAAATCTTTTTAAAAAATGATAAGAGAAAAATCTATCAAAGTTTGTTATTCCAAACTCGTTCAGGAGTCAATAAGGGACAAGAATGCACGCAAAGGGGTGCCTGGGTGGCTCACTTGTTAAGCGCCTGCCTTCAGCTCAGGGTGATCTCGGAGTCCTGGGATCGACCCCCACATTGGGCTTCTCTACTGGGAGCCTGCTTCTTCTCCCACTCCCCCTGCTTGTGTTCCCTCTCTCACTGGCTGTCTCTCTCTGTCAAATAAATAAATAAAATCTTAAAAAAAAAAAAAAAAGAATGCACGCAAAGCACAAAAATACACATAAAAAAAAATGCATGAAACAATTCTCTCATAGTTTCCTGGGTTCAGAAATAGAAATGTCTTAACTGGATCTTTCTAGCAGGAGATCTCTTCCGTAAAGCTGTCAGATGGGGCTATGGTCATCTGAAGGCTTGACTGGGGAGGGAGGCTGCACTGCCAAGCTGGTTTACTCACAAGTTGGGCAGCTGATGCTGGCAGAGGTCAGGAGTCCTCATTTCCCCTCCTCATAAACCCCGCTATAGGTATGTGAGTCTTGTCATCACATTGTGACTGGCTTTGCAAAGAATGAGCAATCCTAGAGATTTGGTCTAGATATTGCTTGATATCCATTGCATGAATGACACTAAGAAGCTATTCACATTGCCTAAAATCTTACCGAACAAATAGTTTCTGCCTTAATTCACAAGGAGGGAGTGGGGATACAATGGAAAAGGTGGCCAGTATGTGAGGACATGTTTCATAATGGAGTCTATGCCTTGTAGATCACTGTCTCCCCAAAGAAGAAGAATATCTTGAATTCATGCCACACTCATAACAATCAATATGATGGCACACAAAAGAGTTCAACTGTAGGAGAGTGAGTAATTGATTCACATGAGTAAAAAATTGAAAAAATAACGTTATGGGTTGAGATTTGCTGTCCTCCCCCAAACCAATACGTTGTGGATCTGAACCTCCAGTGCCTCAGAATGTGACTGCACTTGGAGATAAGGCCGTTAAAGAAGTAATTAAAGTAAAACGAGGTCCTATGGGTGACCCTGATCCAATATGACTGGTGTCATTGTAGGCAGAGGTTAGGATGGATAGTGCGCACGCATGCAGGAAAGATCCCACGAGGGCACAATGAGAAGATGGCCACCCACAGGCCAGGAAAGAAGAAGCTACAGAATGACAGTAGCCCTGCCAACACCCCGAGCTTGGACTTCTACCTTCTTAATTGTGGAAAAAATAAATTTTTATTGTTTAAGTCACCTCGTCTGTGGTACTTTATAAGCTTTAAAAAATAATACAAATAGTACTGAAATAAATCAACTGACAGCAAGAACAGCCAGTGGAATTGGGCAAACAAAAAAGTCAAGAGACGCAACAAGATTCAAACAGGTAAAATGCGACATTTTGTCATTTCCTCCCATGGTTATTTCACATAATTGCCTATTTGAGCATGCTTTTTATGTGTTTATGTATAACACAGCATATTCCTTTGGTCCTGGGTTCAACTCCTAAAGAAGCAGAGCCAAGGAGACCTATGGTAGAGATCATAGCAAGTGTAAAATCTACTGGCTCCTTCCTAAACTTCTCTTTATGACAGCCTCTCCATGTGCCGTGCAGCCCAAAGGAAGCATGATTCAGCGTATAGGAGCTAAATGAATAGCTAAGTAGTTGAACATGAAAAATACCATATGGCTTGTTTACCACACACACACCTGGGCATGCACCATACACACTCTCTCTCTCTCTCTCTCTCACACACACACACACACACACAGCATCTCCATAACCATGAAAAATTGCCTTCTGCTATTCCCAAATGAAAAATGTAGTTAATGTTTATTTTCTTACTTTATGTCTTCCCCTATTTCCCAACTTTGTCACATTATTAGACATCATTGGACTGTCTTTGACATTCAGGGCTCACCTCACCATACTTCTGCCTTTCCTGATGATAATTCAGATAATAACATTTTCTTTCTCTTTTTTTTTTTAAGATTTTATTTATTTATTTGACAGAGATAGAGACAGCCAGCGAGAGAGGGAACACAAGCAGGGGGAGTGGGAGAGGAAGAAGCAGGCTCATAGCGGAGGAGCCTGATATGGGGCTTGATCCCAGAATGCCGGGATCACGCCCTGAGCCGAAGGCAGACGCTTAACCGCTGTGCCACCCAGGCGCCCCAGATAATAACATTTTCTATTTGTACTCTCCCTCTCTACACCAAGATCTATGTTCTATTCCCAAATGGCACTTTTGTAAAAACTGAGAAGCTTATTAAATTAATGGAGTACAATTTATATTAAATCTCCCAAGGAATATGGATAAATTGCCTCCCTAAGAGGGGTCCTTCCCTAGAAAAGTCATTAATTTAAAGGAATTACTTTGAAAGTGGGCATGTTATAAACCAGATAAATTTCATATTATACACTCTCAGAGAAGTTCCCTTGGGTACTCACCAATGCAGGCTACCTAATCACCTGTCTATATAGTTAAAATTAATGGTGCTTCCCCAGCCTTCTTTTGTCTTATTATTGTCAATATCATTTTCTGTACAACATTTTGAGACAATAACTATGAATGTCAATTTATTACCTTGGAGGAAAGTTATTATTTAAAAACCTCATCAGTGAGAGGTAATTATATTTTATGACCGTATAATTTTTTGTCTTAGGTATTCAAATTTTCTGTGGTATTTTTGAAATTTCCATTTCAATAATTCTAGTACTTAAAAATCAGGCACCAAGCAAACTTTCCTAAGTTTTGAAAAATAAACATTTTAAATTTAGGAATAATCTTCAGTAAAGAAATTGAAGAAAAGACAAGGGAAGTAACTCCTACATGTGAATTTGCAATTTGAGATTACCATTTCACACTTAAAGATTCCATAAACTTTTGCTGTTTCAGTAAGAAAAACTGACTTCCAGTTGGCATTTCCTACTTCCTTTCCTATTGTCCTCTACACTACTCCTTAAAAATAAGTTGTTACTATTAAGTATTTTCTACTTTTATATAAAAATTCTACTTTTTATACAAAAATTTTTGAAAAAAAGATACACAGGAAACCCTGTAAGTACTGCAAAATCAACTTAGAAATTCAAAATTAATTGATTTACTTCATACAGAAAAACATCTATCTGAACTTTAAAAAATACATTAATAATATATTAAAAAATCTATCCTCAAAATTCTTAAAAATTGTTGTGATACATAAAGGAAAATGGAATCTGTGCTTCTGGAGAAAATATAATCTTTTCCAATGGGCAAGCACAGTTCCCAGCTCTAGACTTGATTTTATAAAAAATAAAATGTTTTGGGGCCTCTGGGGGGCTCAGTCAGGGGGGTGGCTGACTCTTGACTTCAGCTGAGATCATGATCTCATGGTTGTGAAATCAAGCCCAGAGTCTGGCTCTGCACTCAGTGGGGTGTCTGTTTGAAATTCTCACTCTCCCTCTCTCTCTGCCCCTTCCACTATGTCTTTCTTTCTTTCTCTAAAATAAATAAATAAATAAATCTTTAAAAAAATTGAATGTTTTAACCCGAAAATATAATCATAAGAAACGTCAGTATCCTGTTTTATAATTTTCCTGACTTGCAAATAGATTATCTTACATTCTCTAGTCAATGGTTCACATGTATTCCACACCAAGCAAATGAAAACTGATAACATCTCTATGGCCAAGTCCCTGTGGGCACAGAGACACAAACACAGACACTACAGGCATCTCAGACCTTCACTTGCTTTCAGTCCTTAGAGTTGCAAGCAACACTGTAATTCTGTGCATTTATATTTACCTAATTTAGGCATATAAAACCAATTCCACACTTTGTAGGAGTAAGGAAGAAATTCTGAGGAACTTTTTAGAAGTAAAATATAATGAACATTTAAAATAGTATTTGATGGAAATGTACATAAGTGAAAGAAGAGTAAATTCTCTACAAAAGTGACCAGGGATGGGGAGGAGGTGGGCAATAAAGGGGAAGAAATACCAATTTGGACTCAGCTTCATACTTCAACAGGTAAAATCACCAGCTGATTTCTGATAATAGGGATTAAATGCTCATGGTTATATATTATCTGCAATGACTTTGTGCCTCCCTGAAATGACTTCTAAGAAGTATCTTTGTGGTTTACATGCGTTACATTAAAGAGAAGCAGGTCAAGGTCAATGTTTATTAAGACATGCACTTATTCATGCATCTGCCATGCATCCCCGTGTCCATCCTTCATCTTTCTACTAGCCAGCCTTCCTTACCCTGAAATGACTCCCTGAGTTGATTAAGACCTGCTTTTTCCTCATAAAGCAATAATGATATACTCCATTTTGTTCTGTGTGTTTGCTTGTTTGTTTCTTGGACATCTACTGAGTATTTCAATCAGGGCAGTCTCTGTGCTAAATGCTGGAGTAGGATTTAACACAGGTCTGCAAGGCTCTAAATGCCATGCTTATGTTAGAGCCTCTCTGGAAAACCAAGTAGAAAAGAGTTCCACCACTTGACTGTGTGACCTAGAACTTTAGTTTCTCATACGTGAACCAGGGTTAGTAATAGGTGCTCATCGGAGACTCTTGCAGGATAGATTAAATAAAATGATATATGTAACCCCCCCCCCGAGGAATAGATGATATATATAAAGCCCTCAGGCTTGGGAAATTTTAAGTCTTCAAATTTTAAGTATACTTTCATTACTTCATTACTTTTCATCCTTTCATACTCTATAGTGAAATCAGTCTCACTGAAACCACATAAATGGTGGGGAAAAATGCAGTTTCCAGGGAAATATTTCACATGTATTCCTCGCCTGGAATGTAAGCATTGCCAAAACAAATGAAAAAATCAATTTGGCTAACTGAGTCACAGCTCTGCCCTGTGCTCTGGTAGCCATCAGTCTGGAAATTATTCCCATAGTCCAGGTGAGAAACAAGTATAGCATCGTCCAGGGCATGGGAGTGGAAAAAGATAGAAGTGGATGATAGAAGAATGGTTTAGGAGGCAGAACTGGCAGGATTTGGTGGTCTCTAGGTTGCTAGAGGGTCAGAAGCAAGTCCATTATATCTGGCAGGAGGCTACCCCATGTATAACTGAAAGACTAATGTTAAACTGAGCGGAAATTTAAGTAGCGGTACGGAATACCCCATGCTCCATAAAACACCTCCGATATTACTAGAACATGTGTATTGGTAATATAATAGCTTTCTAAAGTATGAGGAACATTTAAGTAAAACAAAAATAATAGTTAGGCTTTAGGCCATTTGGTTGAACATTTCCATTTCCTTCACTAACTTTTTGGATTTTTACAGTAATTTATTTTGTTTTGAGTTTGCTGCAATGGTCTGAGTTAAGATGTTTTATTCAATATTTGAAAAACTCATTTACTTAATCATTTTAGGGGTAGAGGATTTTAAGAATTTACCGCTCTGATTCATGTAAAAGCAATTTCTTTTCACTGAGTAGCGCCTCTGCTGCTACCCCATGCTTAACGCCCGTACATTAGTGCACAAGAGAACACTTTTAAATAATGCTCCGCATCTGACCTGTGTTTCAGAACATTCACATATGCATAGTGGAGTGGTAAATCAAAGGGTCCTTGTTGGATGCCTTAAGGAAAGCTATAAAAGAGAATGAAATGATGCTTAAAAATAGAACTCTAATAAAAGGCCCAGATAAAATTGAGACAATAATTATACAATGGCTTCGTATGCTTAGCCAGTCCATCTAGTTGAAGAACTTAGTGCTACAGAGTGAGCAGGAACACTGGAGCCCGGAGGTGAAGTTGGGGGTTGTATGGAAAAACTCCTTGTGTCTCCTCTGGGCTCACACTATGACAGCACTTCACTTCTGATACCAGATATGTGGTTTCTCACCCACCAAGCACTTCTGTGACGCCAGCTGGGTGTCCCACAATTTAGTTAAGTTCTGACGCTATCTACCTGGAGGGTGCACCAGGTCCTACATGTTAAAGGCTCAGTCCCACAAGACTCCCCCATTTCAGACTCCAAATCCAAGGTATTACCTGGACTTCTGACTGGCCAACTATAAATCATGACTCCCTCCTTAGGTCCAATAATTTGTTAGAATGGCTCACAAAGCTCAGGGAAGCGCTTGCTTATATTATAAACCATGTAATAAAGTATACAGATGAATGGCCAGATGAAAAGACATGTTAGGTGAGATATGGAAGCGCCCCAAGCTCAGGAGCTTCTTGTCCCCATAGAGCTGGAGAGTCCCACCCTCCCAGTATGCGGGTGTGTTTATCAACCCAGAAGCTCTCTGAACCCCATATTTTTGGAATTTTTATGGAGGCTTCAGCATGTATACATGATTGGTCATTAACTCAGTGTCCAGCCTTCTCCACTCTCTGGAAGATGGGCAGTGGGCTGAAGCCTCCAAGCTTCTAGTCATGGCCTGCTCTTTCTGGGGAGCAGCCTCTACCCAGGGTGTGTGTGTGTGTGTGTGTGTGTGTGTGTGTGTTTTCTATTATTTTATAAGGGGGAGGTGGTGATTATAGAGGTAACTTTTGTAATTGAGAGAATCATTAAAGAAGACTAATGCAGGTTATAAAAGGGGGGGTGGCTCTGTGCTCTTGAAGAGTTAGAAAAACGTTAGAAAA
Source organism: Ursus arctos (assembly GCF_023065955.2). Lineage (NCBI taxonomy): Eukaryota > Metazoa > Chordata > Mammalia > Carnivora > Ursidae > Ursus > Ursus arctos. Next base: position 75,019,449 of record NW_026623089.1, read on the forward strand.
ATGAAAATTAATGGTGGCTTCTCACTCATTCCAGTGTACAGAGAGAAACTTGGCCCTACTAAAACTGTGGTTCACTCACCAGTTGTCCTGTCCTTAAGCATACATACATGTCCTCACACCTGCTTCCATTGTAAGTCTCCCTGAACCCCGATACAAGGCAAAAAGCTCTTGCCTGATCACATAGCACCATGCTAAATACACCTTCTCTGTTGTCAATCCCTAAAAGCACTGTGCACTTGATATTGTGATTACTGATTCATCTCTCATTTTTACCAAAGTAAATTACCTTAAGGTGTATCATGCTTTTTTTGTGTGCTTTTGTGTTTTGGATTTGTGTGTGTGTGTGTGTGTGTGTGTGTGTGTGTGTGTGTGGTTTTTTTGTTTTGGTTTGGTTTTACTGCTATATCTGACATTCACTGATCATTCAACATGTATTTTAGTTTGAAGTAAAGACAGATTTCTACCAATTCCATTATGTCCACTCCTTCTCACTGGCAGCCTAAATTCACACTCATTCACTTCAGCCTCAGGTCAAGGATCTCCTCCGAGATAGCTGGATATAGAAACCGTGAATGCCAAATTTCCCAGGACAGATCCTGAGTAACTTCATTACTCTGTAAACCAATGAGTTTCAGTCAGTCTGTCTACTACAGGATCCTTCAAAAGCTACTGAAGGCATTTTCTCCAAATTTGGGAGAGACTGCATGATGCATGTGCACACACATGCATCCACTTTGAGACACTCTGGAGGGACTTCAAGGGATGATCAACTCACCAGAAGAACTTAGGGATGCAGGTTTGTGGTGCTCCAAGGGAAAGGCAGCAGGATGTCCACATCCCACAACGGTTCATAATTCTACTGAGCAACACAGGGAAACCTGGCCTGTTTTCACTAATGCTTCAGTATTTCTTACCTAAGTAAACTGTATGTTCCATGATGGGTCATTCATTCTGAGACGGTCAAGCTCTGCCACGGTACCTGCCATGTTGTGGGGGTAAGTTAGTGAATTGCTGTGATGGGCCAAGCAGTGCCCTATTTCAGGTGTCTAATCAGCTCTGAGCTTTTATTATTATCAGTCCCTTCCAGAGAAGGAAACTCACCTTAAGTGCCATTCAGGCCTTTCCCTGTAAGACAGAGTAACCAAGCTGCAGAACTAGAATTTGAATCCAGGTCTGTCTAACTTTACGTTTTTTTGAAGACAAGACTATGAATATTCTGAGTTTCAAAAATTCTTTTGAGAACTTTGAGTGAATTAATAAGAAAAATGTACATATATACAATGTAAAATAATATATAAATATATATTTATAAATATATAAAGTAATATAACATAAAGTTATATAAGTACATATATACTTATAATCTACTTACATTATAATAAAAGTATAATATATACTTGCATATATTATATATAACTATTATACAATTACTATAATTACATTATATGCACAATATATAACTATATAAATCTATAATATATACTAGTAATAAAATAGTTATACAATATAATACAAAGTAAATATACACATATATAATATAAAAAAATATATAAATATATATTTATAAATATATATAAATACATAAAGTAATATAAAGTAATAAGTAAATAAAATAAAAACCCATGTTTAAAATGTGTGGACACTGTGGCTAGACTTATTTTTTTAATCATTGGTTTGGTAAATATTTGCTGCTCTCTATTACTATTTGTTTTAATACGGCTTATCTCCCAATTTACTTTGAATGCCATTTACATATTTGTCCTATGCATCTTCAGTTCATCTTATTTTCTAAAAAGAGGCTTTCACCTCCTAGTCCTCAAACTTTATTTGTTGGCTAATTTATATTCGGCTCAACTTAGTAGAGCTTTAACACTGAGAAATCCTTATGAATATTTAGTTTTAAAAGTTAGGTTATGGTTCCATAATGAAATAATTTTGTTGAAGACCTGAACACTTGGAGATCCATAGGCTGTGCATTTAATCTACAAATTTGAAGCTTCACACCTTTTTTTTTTAATTGCACATTAGTACAATACTTGTAAATGGCTGAACCAACTAGGAAAAGATTATCTATTTCTTTTGAAGAACTTATTTATTTATTTGAGAGAGAGAGCAGGAACGGGGAGAAGGGGCAGAGGGAGAGGAAAAGCAAGAAACAGACTTCCTGCTGAGCATGGAGCCCGATGCAGGGCTCCATCTCATGACCCTGAGATCATGACCTGAGCTAAAACCAAGAGTCAGATGCTCAACCCACTGACTCCCAGGTGCCCCAAGATTATCTAAATTTTTGCATCTGGAATGGTCACTTTGAAGTGCCTCACTGCTAAATTTTATTGTCACTACATCATACTATTAAAATTCTTTGGGGAAGGAAATTTTTATTTCCTAATTCAGTAAAGAGAACAAATAGTTTGTATAATAATGATTACAAAGGAAGAAACTAGAGTGCAAACCCACTGCCTCAATGCAGGACAGGGACATAATAGGTGGTAGATCCAGCCTTCAGATGTCAGCAATCTGACTCCTGAGTCCACACACGCTATCACCACGCTAGAGTTGACTCACTTGAGAAGTGTCACAGATGAGGGCAGAAAGACATTTGATTTTGTAGAAACTTTATGTACATGGTCTGAATGACTATTAAAGTGGTTTATTAAAATATTAACCTAAGACATGTTGCTCTTCTAAACAAGAAAAAGGGGGTTGTGGATTAATCAGATAAATATATACATTGCAGCAAAGTTTGCTTTTCAACTACATTTATATGAAATTAACTTTAATGATCTTTCTAAATAAAGAGATAAATGTAAGTAATTAATTCATAGAATGACAGATGATTAGTAATCTTATAATTATTAGTGGAGTGAATACTGGGATGATATAAGAAAAAAACACACAAATTTGGAATTTTGCAGATAGGGAAACATCATAAATTAAAAGCACAGACCATAGTTACTGGAAGATAGAAACCAATGTAAACTTAGTTCAAAGCTTTTGGTTCAATACCATCATAAGCCTGGGCATTACATGTGACCCCAAATGGAGTGATCCTTAAGCTTAATTCTTAAATGAAAGTAAATGGATATTTTTTTTGGTAGGAGATAGGATGTTACTGGGTCATTAAAAAAATTGGGGATGGAAACAGATTTCTAAATATATTACTGAGATTACAAAAATACTTGCTAATTTATCTCTCACAAAAAAATCTTAATGTTACATGATTCTCTGCTTTCCATGATGTCAAAACAAGAAATCAGAGAGATAAGTCAATTTGCAAAAGTAACTTCTTTTCTGTCACAGGCAAACACTAGAGTTAACCAATTATTTAAGATTTCCAGTGTGTCGAAATAGGGTTTCTCTGAAATCGTGGATACTTTTGAATGATATTGGAAAAGTCATGGCATGCCTCGATGAGACAAGTCACATTTAAAAATCAGATCACCTCAGAACAGAAAGGGAAAAACAGCCCTATACACGCACAGGTGAGAGACATCAATGTTTTATTTACCCATGCAAAGAGCATCCTCTATGTCAAAGAAAATTGATAGGCACTGATCAATATAAGTTTACCTCTAGAGAAGGCAGTTAAAGAGGAAGTTTTTATTTCACACTGATGATTCAGTGTATGGAGACTAAAGCTTTTTATGGAAATGGGAGTCTCCTTTGAAAATCGCATGACTAAGGTGAAAAATGAATAGACATCGTTAAGTATGTGTGCTTTTCTTTTCTTTTTTTCTTACAAATCGAAAGTAAGACAAGAATCAGATAACCTAAGTGCCTAAGTGGTTTTTCTTAACCATGACAAATTATACTTCAAAGACTGATGAATGTGTTTTTCCACAGGAACTCAATCCAAAGCAACATTGCCAGTTTCTTTCTTGAATTTTTTTTTTTTTAATTCAGACAATTCTTTGGATTCAGGATCATTTGCAGCTGGGACTGTCAAACATTTACTAGAAATGACATGTTACGTTACTTATTTCCTGAAAAGTCAGTCCGATAACTTATGTCCCATAGAAATGAGGTATTAAAGAGTCAGATTGGGAAATACCAATATAAATGTGAATAACTCAGAGAGACATATCTAAAGAAGAATGGTAAGCACAGACACGTGGGTTATCCATAACAAGATACCATTATCCACGTAATGAAGTGGCAAAGCAATATTCTACCATGATCTCCTGACTCCCCCACTGTAATATTCGTGTTGAACAGATGGTGAGTTTAGGATGACTGCTCACTTAGCAAAAGAAAACCAATTCTGCTTTGGCTCTGTTTGTGCTTGCCTTTCTGCTCTCCCTGGCCAGGTGATGCAAAGAAACGCAAGGTCTTTGGCAAAGTCACTATGTTGCTACAGAATCAATAATTTAAGAACACAGCTGATCTCTTCCTTCTCCATGGTCTTAGCTCAATAACTTAACAGCCAGCTGCAATTTGTCCCTCAAGATCTAGAAAAACTGTTCAGAAGTTCTCCCTTAACTCTCTCATTACCGTGCGTGGCCTGACAAAAGCCAATTTGCATTCTGCAAATTCCCAGTGGATTTCAATCCTCTTAAACTGCTTCAAACTATGATAGGCTCCTGCTTCAACATACACTGTTTTAAAAAATTTATTATTTTGGCACCCATATGAGGGTTAGCCCTTCCTCTGATTTCAGGCCAAATCACTCGCAAACTTGAGAGATGTTACTGATGTCTTGGAGGAACAAAAGGAGTTGTTTTCTAATGCAAACCACTCAGGACAGTAGGCATCACCTTCCTTAAAATCTTTAGCTGGACAATCATCACAGTGTTCTGTTGAGCCCTGTTGCTCCCTGTATCAGCCCTGCTCCTTCTACAAACTCTATAAATTTATGAGTGTATGTATCTGTGTATTTATTAATCAATCTCCTTCAATTTTAACCATAAATAAAACTGATTATTTGAATAACATGCATTTTCCTATTAGCAGAATGGGCTCTGTTATGTTGTGATACCAAAGAATTCCTCACTCCTTGTGCTGTCACACAATGAAAATTGTATTCCCCACCCACGTAAACATTTCTGTGATTTCATGTAGCTCCCCGAGGTAGAGGCTCCCCAGAAATTGATGGAGAGGCCCATCTGTGATTGAGGCAGCTGTGGAAGAGAGGAACTGGAGAATTTTCCATAGATTTCTCACTTCATATTTCCTTGATCACAAGCCATTGAAAGGGCCCACCCAACATCAGAATTCCAGAGAAATAACAAACTTTGCTGTGACTTCAACAGAAAGACAAGTAGATGTTGGTGAAGATTACTGACAGCAACATCTCTTGTATGATATGCAAAGCCTCCCATATTTCTAAGTCTGAAACTGGATTTTTTATTTTACATGTCTATACCATTCCAACAGCACATTGGCTTATTTATAATAAATTTTGATAATACAAGTCTGAATATCTGGCACTTCGGGCTCAAAGTACAAAAAGGCTGCTGCAGATTCTCATCCTTGGTGAAGGTATTCTTTTTATTGTTGCTCATGTCTGTATTTTTAATTTTCTCTGCTTGTATATTTTCTATCACTGCTATGCATTTGGGCAAATGCAGGGGGTTTAAACATTAACATTAATTTGCCAAATTGAGATACACAGTTTTTGATAAATGCATTTCATGAAACACACATTAAGCATCATCTGCATTTCACATTTCCGTTCTAAAATATGCAATTATTACAAAAGGGGAAATCGTCATGTTTCCAAAGCTTGAACTGCCTAAATGTGACTCACTCAGACATGTTTCATGCTGAAGAGAATCCCTCTACTATCACCTATGTCCAGACGAACAAACCCTTCATCTCAGGGGTGCTCCAACAGTGAAAGACGCTTGGACTCTCTGACAGGTCTGTTTAATTTACATTTACGCCACAGTAAAAAAATTATTTGGTTTGACGAAGGCATTCTTTTCTATTTAATTCCACCTCTTGTCAGCAAAAAGATGATGTTGTATGTTAGCAGAAGCTATTCCCCTTCCAGATACAAAGGGGCTGGCAGCATCCGACAACTGGGAACAAAGCAGGCAAAAGAGGTGTAAGCCATCAAACAGATGTTATCAAATATTACTTGATTTACTATTCCATTCAAGCTTGGTCAATTTCAGCAGCTATCAGACCCTGATAAAACTAGAGTCTTCCGTAATTACTCTGTATCTGTGAACTGGTCACAATGCCATGCATGAAAGAATTCAGTCCCCGGTCTGAAGCCTCTGCCAGGGAAGGGCTACTGTTGATGAATTCCCTTTGTTCCAGACCTCCCAGGATACTGTCTCAGAAGTGTCCATCAAGCCTGCACTTTTGTAGACTTTAGTAAATCCACCTGTGTTTAGAGCTGGTGTCTCACTAGCTCTTTCATCATTTCAATTGCCTGGACAGGCGCATCTCCAATACGGCCCCTTGCCAGCGTTGATTGGTACAGATTAGAAATGGCAAGATCTTTTTCGTTTTCCAGCCAACAAATGCAACTACCACGCTAGCTGCCATCTTCCCGGGAATCCTACCACATCAAGTCAAAGAACTATCTGCTGCTTCCAACACTGCTTTGCCTCCTGTGTTTGAGCGCTGGCTCTGTGACCTAGCTCAAGCCTTTCCATTCGCGTGACAGGCCTTCCTTCCCAACTTGATTTGTTTCCAGACTGGGAAAAATAGGTGGATTATTCACATGTGAGGACCAGCTCTTGCTCTCCCTCGGTAGGAAGAAATGTGTATCCTAATCAGGGGAAAAAGTGCAGTGCCTCTTGTATATCTTTAATTCAACCTCCCTTCTAGAATATCCTATCATATATTACTAGTTCAATAAAAGTACTAGGATTTAATCCACAATATAGATCAAAACACACACGGAAAGTCAAAGAAACCAAAACAAAACAGAAAACTTAAAAAATTTAAACATTAGCCTTCTTAATTTATGGTTTTTATTTTTATATCCAAATAACTAAATATATTTGTGTTTATCATTTGAACATAGTTACATTATCTCTTCATAGGTTTCCCTACTTATATAAAAGGGATGATATGACCTTTGGCATTTTGTTGACATAGTAATTTAATAATTACATGCCCAAGGTTCTCAAAGGTTAGTCTGCATAAGAAACACCTGGTATGCATGTTAAAATGCAGAATTGGTACATAGCCCATATATTCTCATGCAAGGTATCTGGGATGCCCATGAGAAAATGAATTTTTAGCAAAAGTCATAGTGATATTAATGTAAGTATCCAGAGGGTAATTTTAGAATCCTTGATAAATGCAAACTAATTAGCAAAATGGCTGTCACATACCAAAGATTTTATACATAATGTTATGATAAATAAGTGAAATGGCATTGGAAATATAACATGATACTGCTGTACATACAAGTCCTCTGTTACTAGATGACAGGGAGAGCTCTGAGATTGGCTGCAGAGTGACCACTGGTGGCTTCTGTCCCGCCCCAGGTCCCAGTACAAGCCACCATTCCCGTGCTGAGTGTCTGGTCATGTTCTCAAATCACGAGTCTCACATTTGTCTGGTGCAAATATTGATGTGCTCAATGTAAAAACCTCATTCTTGTCTAGTTGTTCAGAACTATGTCCTTAATGTTCATTTAGATTTATGTATCATACTCTTCAGGAATTGCACATGCAGCTCTGTGCTGTGCTTCGAAATGTGCGGAACCAGGCCTAGTGGTTTGGGAAATGGATCAAGCACTCCTTTCCTGATTGTCTTCTTTTGATTTTTTAAATGTCTGAGCATGACCTCTATTCTTGGCCTTGTCACTCCATTTATTTTTCACCATAGCTCCATGGATGAAAAAAGCCCTTTCACTGGAAGTAAAATAAATTTAGCCTGGTAATCTAGGAAGTTGCATGATACCTGCTCAGTTTTCCCTGCAAAGTTGCATCACAGAAAAGCACAATATCCAGTAGAAACAAACCTACCTTTTATTAGACAAACTAGTATGCCTCGAATTTGATTTCCTAGGAACTAGGATGGTAATTAGTAGAATCATAGAACTTGATTTGGTCTCAAACAACTTGAAGAGAACCACTCAAATGTGTAGATAGAGTTGGTTACTGCCAAAGTTACGTGATTTGAAGGAATCACGCACAGGTCGTTCTGTATGTGATACTGAGAGCCCAGGTGTTGATGAGTGTTCCTTTCATTGAAGGCACAGTCGTTTGATGAACCCCTTGTTAAAACAAAGATAAGAAAAAATGTATCTTACAACAAGTTGCCCTCTTAGAAAATATGTTCCTGAAATTTTGTCTTGTTTTAAAATTTATGTATTTATTTATTTGAGAGAGAGAGTGTGAGTGCACAAGCTGGGGGGAGGGGCAGAGGGAGAAGCAGACTCCCTGCTGTGCGGGGCTCAATCCCAGGACCCTGAGATCATGACCTGAGCCGAAGGCAGTCGATTAATGGACTGAGCCACCCAGGCGCCCCTGAAAATCTGTCTTAAGGCAGTTATTTATTACTTGGCAAAGAGCGCAGGAAGGTATGCTTCCCAGGCAATGGCTACATGTCTCTGAGGGGCTGGGGCCAACCTTCCACACGGCACCATGTGCCTAGAAGGAGAGAGTAATGGACCAGAAATAGGGACATGAGTGCTGAAAGAGACTTTGGATGGGGCTGGAAGGAAAGCTTTAACTACATAGTCGGGCCCAGATTTGTCTGCTTCTAAATAATCTTAAGGGACAGATTTGACTCTGGGCTGTGCCCAGGAGCTGGTACAGAGAACTAGCATTGATCTCTGGAACCATCCACTGGATAGAATGTGTCAGAAGAACCACAAATGAGATTAATATGCTTTGAAATTGACTCTTAGCAGGAGGAGGGATTTAAATTATTTGCTGATATTAAATTCAAAAAATGTCTTTCATCTTTTTTTTTTAAACTTTTAAGTTGAACTGGTGAACAGAGTATTTCCAGAATTAGGAATCTAAACCAAATTGGAAAATTTAAATAACTAGTGGTATCCTGTCTAATGTCTCCTCTATCATGACATTGGCCTTCAAAAATAATTTCTATTTATTTAATATCCCATATATGTTTGTAGAGAAATGATGAATAATTAGATACCTAGAAGACATATTCACACAAGTTATAGGAATTAACTGTAACGGCTCCAGAGAACAGGGTTAAAATTGGAGTTGGATGAGACCAGGAATTCATCCTGAGCCAGTTCCAAATCTAGAGGAACTAATGGGATAATAGCCCTGCCCACCACCCACAAGTTGTGACTAGAATTGCAAAAGCATTAAAAAATGGAGTCTGTTTTCATCTAATCTGGGACGCTGGATGTATTAAAAGGATCGCATCTGGCAGCTCAGCACAGCGCACCATGCCGTACTGTAAGGATGTTCGTAATCAGGAAAGTGGCTCAGTCTCTGTCCTGGAAAGTGAACTTAGGCTCAGTATATCCTCAGGCAACAGAAACAGCCTGTGGTCTTTGTAGATCAGATGTCACAGAGGAGTTTTTGTTTTGACTTACTTTAGCTTGTGCCTTTCAAAACATACAAAATAGAATCATATACTTGTGAGAGGGGAATCAAAATCTAAGGTGACCTCAACCAAATTTAGCTAACAGGGTAGTTTAACCTTTAACTAAAGCCTTTATCGAGTATTAGGAAATCACATTCTCCCTTCAATTATGGAGAAAGAGCTCAGTGCAGATAAAATTCTTACTGACACTTCAATTTCCTTGTAGAAAAAAGGTAATTTGTATATTTCAGAATGAAGCTGAGAGGGATACAGGAGGTAAGGTTTTTCTTGCTATTGCAATAATCATGTTGCAGCTGAACACCACTGAATCTGATATTATAGACTTTTCATGCAGTTTTCATGCAGCCTCAACAAATGTTTCACTCTGTTAGATTAGGAAGGTTGTAAGCCTCACAGCAGACTTTTAGTTTAACCTTCCTTCCCAAGAGATGGCTGGCTGCCATAAGCATACCACAGACCTGTGGGAGAGAGCGACTTCTTTACTGGAGTTCAATCTAAACATGTCTTCATGGAAAAACGTTTTCCCCACTATTTTGCTGTTTGTTAGCAACTGTTAGAAGGCTCCACAATTCATTCAAATAATTCCTCAGTTTTTAAATAGTTGTATTCCTACTCTAATTAAATATTCTCTTGGAAATCATGTATCAATTAAAAAAAAAAAAGCCATGCTACAGGGATTGTATTATACTGACGTACTATAAAGTGTCATCTATTCTTGGTCACAAATATTCATTGTTTTGATCTTTATTTATTTTTTAAATTTATATCCTTTTTTTAAAAAAGATTTTATTTATTTATTTGACAGAGAGACAGCCAGCGAGAGAGGGAACACAAGCAGGGGGGAGTGGGAGAGGAAGAAGCAGGCTCCTAGCGGAGGAGCCTGATGTGGGGCTCGATCCCACAACGCCAGGATCACGCCCTGAGCCGAAGGCAGATGCTTAACGACTGAGCCACCCAGGCGCCCCTGTTTTGATCTTTATGACTTATTTTAAAAATTATGCTGGAGCTACCCGATGTCCAAAAGTTTTAAAAAGGTGATGTTTCAAGAACAATTAAGTTTTGGCCACTCGATGTCACTGATGAAAAGAGTGATTTAAATATTTTATCAGTTTAGTGTTTATTTTGTACCTTATGACTATGAGCTTCACTTATTCAGAAAGTTTGTAGACACGTTCTAGAGTTAGGTAACTGTGGATGATCCCAGAAAACAGAGTTACTTAATCAGAATAGGTATGTTAACTACATACACTCTTTCCCTCTCTGACCTTTCAAGAAACAGTGTTCATTAATGTGTTCTTTCTCTTTCAAATAAACTATCCATTGACTACTGCATACCATAATTGGTTTTCAGTGGAGGGCTGAAGTAATGAATATGTGATTCATTCAATGACTGTTTCCTCATCTATTTGACTGTATAATGTCTTAAGCACAAAAGAAAGGCCCAACAGATAACAGCTCCAGATTAAATACCTATTGATTCTTTGACTAAGTGCCAAAAGAAATGCAAAATACCGGCATCAACTGCCCAAAGCTGACAATTTACCTACACAAACAAGAGCTCCTTTTGAAAGGATATGCCCTAAATCCTTGACAATAAGCTGAGACAGGGAGAACTACAACCCTGTTGAATCGTGTGGATACAGGCAGGGATCACTTATTTTTATGTGAAAGTAACAGGTGGGGAGAGAATTAATAAAGTTTCAGCAGAGAATCTGATTTAGTGATTAAGCTGGTGAGCCCAGGTAAGAAAGGTATACAAGATCTTATTTTATGCTGTTGAGGGGGGCATGTTCTAAATTTATTTTGTAAAGACAGTAACTGACAGAAATGTGTATACCAAATTTATTTTTAAAATCCCTTAGAATTACCAATTTGTAAGGCAACACACTCAATAATTCAGAGTCAGTTTTTTTTTTTCCTCTCCTTCCAGCATTGGTCCAATGGAACTTTCTCCAACTGAGCAGAAAATAATGCTGTTCAGTAACGCTCAGTTGCTATGCTACAGCTAGAAATAGATTGTAACTCAACGTGGCGATGATGGGGTTTTGGAATATAGGTGAAGTTCGGTGGGGTGAGGTCCAGAGCCGATGACCAAGAAAGAATTCTTGAGACATCTCTGGTGCAAAAAGGTGGTTTTATTAAAGCATGTGGACAGGACCCATGGGCAGAAAAAGCTGCCCTCTGTGAGGTGTGGCTGATTATATACTTGGGAGTTGGGGGAGGTAAGAAAAGGGAGGTTTCAAAAGGATTTTTGTATGTTACAGAAGAATCACAGGCCATTGTCAAGCTAAGGTTGTTTTTACCTCTAGCAGGGCATTAATTTGAAGATGGTTGGGAAATTCCTGGAGGAACATTACACTCTGCCCAAGTTAAGTATCTTCAGTGGGCTGCAGATTATAAGGACATTTAATTGTATCTACATATCCTTCTGGAAGCTAGACCGTTGATAGAAATGCTTTGTTCTTGTAAATTGCTAAGACTTTTGTAAACTGAGGGAGACTCTTGTCTTACAGGATTGTGATCTCTATAAGTTAACTCTTTGTTTTTCCTTTAGGGCAGCCAGGAGTGCCTGAGGAATGTCACCTATATCCCATGATGGGGAGGGGTTGTGGTATGTCAGCTTCTGCCTATCCTCAGCTAGCCTTCTGCTCCCTCGTCAGTGAAATACTTAGAATGAGAGGGAAATATAAATAGAGATGAACTGTGCAAAAACAAGGGTTATGACAACTACCTCACACTCCATGGAAATACCCGCTGGTCACTGTGGTGCATGTAACTGACACACTATTGTATTTCTCTGATTTTCCTTTTCTTCCCCTTCCCCCTTCTTCCCTCTGGCGGTGGGTATTTAGTTTGCATTTATACAATAAAGTTAAATATGATTTTGGAGTAACCTCCTTTTATCAAACAAGAGAACTGAATAAGGACATTGGCTACAAAGTGAAAAGGAGAGGGTTGAAAGCTGATGATTAAAATTAAAGAAGACACAAATGAATAGAACACTATTCCACATTCATGGACTGGAAGAATTAATATTATTAAAATATTTGTACTACCTAAAGCAATACACGGATTGATTCAGTGTAATCCTTATCAAAAAACCAATGGTATTTTTCACAGAAATAGAAAAAATTAATACTAAAATTTGTATGTAACCACAAAAGACTCAAAATGGCCAAAGCAATACTGAGAAATAAGAACAGAGTTGAAGGCATCATATTTCCTGATTTCAAATTATATTAAAAACTGGGTATCTGTTAGAGGCAGTGATTTAGGTTCTAACAGAAGGCCTGGGGCCATCAGTGAGGAAGTCTGGGCCAGTTATCAAGAAGGTCAGAGGCCTGAGCTGGTAGCACTGCAAAACAAAGCCACAAGAAGCCAGATTAAACCAGACAGACCCAAAATGGTCGGTGCCATGACAGGAAAACCCCTGACCAAATAAAGAAGAAAAAGAGGGAAACCTGATTCCAAGAAATCCTGCCTCAAGTAATGAATTTTCTACCCCATAGTTAATAACTGTCAAAAGATAGAAACCCAAACCCTAAGGTGTGCATCTCTCTCTCCATCTCTCTCCCTCCCTTTCCCCTCCCCCTGACTCGTTCTCACCTGTCCTCATATTTTGAGAGAGTACTTTCACTTTCACAAATTTTCCTGCTCATGTCTTTTGCCCACTGTGTTGTCTGGTCCTGGAATTCTTTCTCTTGAGGACACCAAGAGCCTTCAGCAACATCTTTGGGACAGGTTGGGTCGAGGTCCCAGGGCCTGGGGTTTTCCCAGTCTACCTGGCAACATACCCACATGCAAAAGAATGAAACTGGACCCTTATCTAACAACATGCAGAAAAATCAACTCAAAATGAATTAAATATTTTAATTTAAGACCTGAAGCCATATAATTCCTAGAAGAAACACAGGGAAAAAGCTCCTGGATTTTGGCCCTGACAATTTTTTTTCTTGGTGGGAGTTTATAACACCAAAAGCTCTGGCAAACAAACAAATGGGACTACATCAAACTGAAAATCTTCTGTGCAGTAAAGGAAACAAGCAAAAAAATTAAAAGGCAACCTACAGATTGGGGAAAAAATATTCACAAACCATATATTTAATGAGTCAATATCCAAAACATATAAGGAACTCATATAATTCAATAACAAATAACAAGCAACATGATAACAAACTGAGGAAAGCTCCTGAATAAACATTTTCCTAAAGGCAACTTATGAATGAATGGCCAACAGGCATAAAAAAAGCTGCTCAATATCATTCATCATCAGGGAAATGCAAATCAAAACCACAAGGAAAGATCATCTCACACTTGTTAGGATGGCTATTATCAGATGTTAAGACATAATGCATATTGGCAAGGATGTGGAGAAAAGGGAAATTTTGCCTACTTTTGGTGGGAATGTAAATTGGTACAGCTACTGTGAAAAACAGTATAAAGTTTCCACAAAAAACTAAAACTAGAACTAGTATATGTGATATAGCAATCCCTCTTCTGGGTATATACCCAGAAGAAATGAAATCAGTACCTTGAAGAGATACCTATGCTCCCGTGTTCATTGTAGCCTTATTCACAATAGCCAAATATGGAAACAACTTAATTGCCCATTGATGCAGGAATCGATACAGAATTTGTGGTATACATAAAATGGACTATTATTCAACCCTGAAAAGGGGGAACTTGCCATGTGCAAAACATGTATGAACCTGGAGAACATTATACTAAATGAAATAAGTCAGACAGAGAAAGGGAAATACTACAGGATGTCATTTATATGTAGAATCTAAAAAAGTCAAACTCATTGTAACAGAGAGTAGAGGGGTGGTTGCCAGGGGCTAGGGATGGGGAAAACAGGGAGATATTGGTCCAAGGGCACAAAGTTGCAATTAGGTAAGATGCATAAGTGTACAAATCTCATGTACAGCCTGATGACTATAGTTAAAAGTATTGCATTGAATACTGGAAATTTGCTAAGAGAGTAGATTATAGGTGCTCTCAACACACACACAGACACACACACACACATACAAATGGTACCTACTCAAGGAGATAGATATGTTAATGAACTTTGTTGTAGTAATACTTTTCACTATGTATAGGTATGTCAAATTATCATGTTGTACACCTTAAGTATATAAAGTTTTTATTTAAAATTTAAAAATTAGAAATAAATGGAAATTTCCCAGAAAAAAAGAAAGTCGACAATGAAAAGAGAAACTTAAGAATTCTCAGAATTTGAGACAGTGGATGTAGGCTGCTGTCAAAGTGCTTACAGACATGAGTTAAGACAGAAGGGGGTTATTAAGTGCTGTTACTAACAGCTGATAGCAGTAGATCGAGGAAGACGATCAGTCTCCAAATCATCACCACAGAAATCTCTACCGAGGAGTTTTCAAGGGAAGAGAGAGCTGAAGGGTCTGCTAAGTATTTGCTGGATGAATTAAGAAAGCCTCACCAGTACTTCAAAGATAAGTTTTGGAAAAGGTAAAAGTAAGAATTTGTGGCATATCACAGGAAGACTAAAGAAACATCAGCTTATTTTGGAAAATAAAGGACTTAATAAACACTGACAATTAGAATAATAAATAATAACCTAACTTGGGGCTTGCAACTTGTGCATAAATTAGCATAAAGTACTAGGGGTTATGTTTTGCATGAGAGAACAGTTTCAGAGGAATAACTGTATACATTTCTTTCAACTAGCCTTAAAGAAATATTGTTGTTTCTATTTTCCTGAGAATCAGACTTGTTTCATTTCTTTTTTCTGCTTTCTACCTTCTAGGGATTGGTATTCCTATACCTGACTTTTGATTCATGTATTCCTTGTCCATTACATTCCCAGTACATTCACTATTTAATAAATGTTTTATTTGAGCTCTTCAACCTACAATATTAGCTTATACTTGGTTGAGGTTTTTCTATTGTAGACAATGGGGACAACAAAAAGATTTGGAGAAGCAAAAATAGAGAATGATAGATCAATTCAGATATGATCAAATATCAGAAATGACCTGTGGGAAGATTACCATAGGATAAAGATGTATATGTTAAATCATAAGGAAACCATAAAAATACACACAATAAGCCAATAGAGGAACTAAAATAGAATATTAAAACATTCAGTTGATCCTAAAAAAATAGGAAGCAGGTGAAAAGGTAACAGTTACATGATGGTATTATGAGGAATAGATGATGGAACTACTGAACAGAACTATATTAAATATAAATGACCCTAATACTCCACATAAAAGGCAAAGATTGTGAGAATAGATGTAAAACCCCACCTAAAGGCCGTCTAAAGTCACACACATACTAAAAGACAAATCATAGGATTAGAGAAAGCAACATTTGAAATGGTATATTGCTCGGTCAAACGGGAAATTTATTTCACAAGCAGGGGAATTCATTATCATAACCATATCTGATAACATTTTGAATTTTTTTTTTCATGAAATGCCACCACATAAATAGAAACTATTGCTATCATTACCATGTAAGTCTGGCTTCAGGGTCTCAATGAGCTTTAATGAATCTCTCATGATTTATAAATCATGTCTAAAGACACATGATGTCAAAACAGGTTCAAAACCATGAAAAAAAACCCCTGTTGTAAATATCAAAGTGCAGCATCAAACATAGACAGTACCTGATTGCTAAAGAGGCCACATATGAGGAATCAGAATAGGTTCAGGGAAGGGAAATAAAAAGATAAGTTATAAATATCTGAGTTAATATTAATCACAGAATAGTAAAGCTGAAATCATTAATTTCATAACATTTAGAGTGGGAGTTCTTAAAGTACTATTTCCTGTTCTAAAAATGATTTCTAAGATTAACTCCTATTTTAAAATTATTGTATATATCAAGTAGTATAGCATTTTTAAAAATTAGTTATTTTAAGGCAGTGGTGGAGAAATAGATTCTGACTTTACTTTTGGGGAGCATGTGCTCAATTGTTTTAAAATAAATTATTTTGGAAAAAAAATCCAAAACAACAAAAAACCAAAACAAATTATTTTGGATATGAAATTATTTTAAGCTGAAGAAATTTTTCATGGAGAAACACTCCGAATCTGTCATTGGGATATTAGCTTGTGAAACACAGGGCTCCTGTCACTGCTGGCCTTTATTTGCTTTTCAAGAAATTAGTAGAAGGTGTAAACTCCTCTGGCAGAAGCAGCTCCAGTCAGAGGACAAAGGTAATGAGGGGAGTGTGAGCTGGATTTCAAACCCCACATCCTCTCCCAGCTAGTCTCCAAGGTACAATGAACTCACTAGACTCCAACAGCCCAGATGATGCTTTCCCAGAGTTTCTGTCTCCAGTTAGATCTACGTTTCATGGTAAGAAATTAATTGTAGTCTTTGTTTTTAGTCCTTCCAAAGGGCCAGATGTGATGTGATGTGAAACATTCTTATTTAACCTACATGAGAACAGAAGACTGTTTATCCTCATGTACAGATGAGACAACAGAAGCTCAAAGAGTCCTTGTGTCTTTCGTGAGGTTTTCAGCAGTGTCAGGGGCGTTCTGAGGCCCTACCAACTTCAAGTTCATGGGTCTTCATATGAAATCTCAATAAGCTGAAAGAGGCAAAATGGAATATAAAATAATCTGCTGTCTTTCACAACTGAATGTAGCTCCTTACTGCAACTGTTCTTTTTGTTTAGGAACAAACTTAAATGGACACTAATTATGATTTATTGTAACGGAGAAGGATCAGTAAACCTTTATCTTCTTTCACTATTATTCAGTTCAGAGATGCAGACAGTTCTTAAATCGGTCTATATATAGTACTGGGATTTTCCTATATTGATTTAGGGAGGAATCTGTCAACTTCTTTTGATTTTACAAAGGTTCAATAACTCCCCAGAGGTAAACCATGTAATTTTGAACTCTGAATTTTGAAAACAATAGAAATTAGCTTAAAATTTCAAGTAGGAAAGTGTGTTATCTCTTGAAAGGTAATAGTAGAAGCACATCATTTTATTAACATTGTGGTCAGACAAGGTAAGAATCAGATAAATGCTTGATCAAGTCTTAGGATACTCTTATAATGGCTAAGCTGTGATTGATAGTACAAACATCTTAGTTCAGGAGTTTAATTGAATTTTCTAAGCAGAAGCTGAGTTCCATGTATAGAAGGCACTGAATTCAATACTTTATACCCAAGAATTCTAATGCACTGAATATGGGAAGATGGATGTCTTACTTTCATTTTGACTGAAAGAATATTTCAATTGCTTAATCTCCCCAAAGAGTATTTGTTTGTAATTTGAACAGTCTATAATTGGAAAAGGCTTAAGAAGGCCTATAAGTTGATAAAGAATGTTCTTTTTCTGTTGTTTAATTAACACAGGTTAAATTCTGCAAAATACCACATTTACAACCAGCAAGCAACCTGCGTCTTTGAGATTTTTACTTTGGGACTACGTATGTGGAACTCACCAAGTTTGTTATTAAAGGCTACTCATCATCTCTGGCATTGTTTGACTATCGCCAATAGCTATTATTGCTACATGACAAATGAACCCACATGTCAGTGGCTGACAGATTCTGTGAGTCAGGAATTCAGAGAGGACCCATCCTTTGCCCTACGATGCTTGGATGTCAGCCGAGACATCAGCAACTTAAGGTGACCCAATACTAGAAGGTGGTGTGATCTGGAGGCTACGTCACTCACCTGCCTGGTGCATAATGGTGGTTGTATTTTGTCCACCAGGGCACATAACTGTGTTCTCTCCCTGTGACCTGGCTTCCTCACAGAATGATATCCTCAGTCACACTTCCTAACATGGTAACATGGGACCCTGAAAGTTTGCGTCCCAGCAAGTAAAGCAAAATATTCTTCTATAACAAATCAGACACACGCCTAAATCAACACACACACACACACACACACACTGTATAGTTAATAATTTAAATGATATGTTTTTGTAAGCTCTTTTTCTCTTCCAAGCAGTAGTCATAGGAGAGAAATAAACTTTTTTGAGGAAAACTGTCTTTCTCATTTTCCAACTATCCTAAGTCCTCCCACCCCCAACATTTGACTGGATACTCCTTATCACCCTATCTTGAGGTGCTTCAAGGAGACCATAATGAGGCTACCGATTCATTCCGGTAACACCACAGTTCTCCCACAATCCCTTGTAAGTACAACTCAGGCACGTCCCTTTTATCTCTGAGTGTGAGATTCCTGATCAGCTGGTGGCTACGGTGGCCATGGTGTGTAGCCAGGGTGAATATGGAACTGTGAGTGTTTTGAGATTAATCAAAGGCTGCATCACAATGTTAAATGAATTGTGGGTTGATGTAGGGCTGACTCATGTCTCATCTCTCCCGTGCGGGTTGCTCTGCTGACATTAATATCCCACATTTCTGTATATAAATATATAATCGTGTATAATGTAACACAAAATAACAATAAAGATAACACCCACTACTGTTTTGAGCATTCTACATTGCACTAGTGCTTAATAGTATAGAAATTAAAAGAATATAATACAGAGACACACTTTCCTGGGTCGGGGGGGGCAACCATGTATATTACATCAGGCAAATTATTTAATCTTTCAAGACCTCAGTTTCCTTACCAGCTGTAAAATGAAAAAGAAATAATAGCTTTTATCTCATGGTCTCATTAAAAGTAAGAGATGTGATAATGCATATAAATTGCTTAAAACAGTGCCAGTAAGTGTTGAGGAAATGTTAGCTGTTAAAATTTTATGAGTGATGGAACAAAGGTGCAGTGAGTTTAAGGCACACAGTTAAAAATAGTGAAACCAAGACTCAGAATGAGGTTTTCCTGGCACTAAAATCATGCTCTTCTATTTTGTTCTAGCTCTCCACTGCCAATGATTTTACTGTCTTGTAATTTTCAGACAATGACTAGAGTCCTGAGCCAGGCTGCTGGCTGAAATCTCAGCCTGCTATCCACCAGCTGTGCAACCTTGAGAAAGTTAACCTCTTTCTACTTCAGGTGACTCATCTCTCAACTATGGATAATACTAGCCCCTAGACTGGTTGTGATAATCAATTAGATAATGTAATTGAAGCCCCAAGACTAGTTCCTGGTACACAGCAAGTGCTGTGGTAACATTATCACCATTACTTACCCCTTGGTTTTAGGTATTGTTTTTAGGTCTAATCTCAATCATGTTTTATTTTCCTTGGGAGCAGAGACAATATCCCACATAATTTAAAAATTTTTCATCACTCCTACCAGGAGATACTTACTAAGGATTTATCAAATAATATTACTTTCCTGATGCTAGATCAGCTCTAGAAGTATTAATTTTTACTTCATGACAATAAAATGAGCACAGTGGGGTTTTTAATACCATCTGTTAATTCTATACCTCTATAAACCTTTGGGCTTTAAAATGATTAATATTTCTTGAATTTTAGCATCAAATGCCCTGAAGTTAGTCAAAACGTTATCATGAAAGAATGAACTAACTTGATGGCAAGGAGTCCATTCACAATGTGTATGTATATCAAATCATCATGTTGTACACTTTAAAAATCTTCCAATTTCATTCGTCAGTTATACCTCAATAAAACTGGGAAAATAACTAATGCACTCTAGCAAATGTTCCTGCTTTCACCTGTGGGAACTGCTTAGACACAATGAGAACTGGTTCAATTACACTTTAGATGGATATAATCTAAGTGCAAACTACCTCTTTCCTTTCCTACACACAAACAAATCAAGAAAGAGTCATTTTTCAAGGAGGCAATTATGGTTAGTTTTGCCACGAGACTAGCCTCTGCAGGAGCCCTTAGTAGCGAAGCTGCTGAGGAGCAAAAATTAAGGTAAGTCTCCTAACAGAAAGTACTTAGGATGTCAACGCCAAGCATATAATCCTTGCTTCTGGGAGAATTTCCACAGGTATGATCAGAGATTCTTACAAGTTTAACAGGGAGCTGGCTAAGACTGGAGAATTTGGGCAAATTCCCATGCTAGGACTCCAGAGGAAATACAGAGAAATGGGAATAGAAACGCCTCAAGGTATAGAATCAGCTTGTGCCCAAGTGGTACTGCTGTTCTTTTCACTTCAGAGGGATGGGCATAATGAGTTCAGTTCTTTTCAGGTTTATTCTATATTTGTTAGGAGGAAGGAAAAAGGATAGGAGCTTACACACTCTGAGTGTGGGTCTAGTTAAAATCCATTTAATGTGGGAGAACAAGCCTGCAGCACGGGATGGAACTACCACGTCCAAGAAATATGTGGCCCTCCATTCTCCTCGAGGGACAACAGATGCCTGTGAAATGATGGCTTGTCCACAATTAGACAACGTCGGCTACATGGTGAGAGATTATGTCTGAGTGGGAACAGATAACGTCCTTATAATTTCCAAAAGCATCCATGCTGCTCGACACGCTCTGACGCTGAGCATATAAAGACAAGACTTCTAAGTGACGCAGGAAACACCTGTCAGTCCTCCGCGAAGCATTCCATAGAGTAAGTGGAATAAGGGAGACTGGTTGAGGGTTCCTTTGTTCTAGATTTAAAGATATATTTTACTTATTTTTTCCCACAGGGATGTTTCTCTCTACTTTCCAGTACTAATTTTATCTTTTCAATCCCTTTCTTCAGAAATTCTTACATCCTCCTTATTGGACATTTGTTCCCTTTTAATAAACTCTTTATTCACTGATGAACTGTGATCTTATATTTCTGAAACTGGACTATGGGATTGTTTGTATGCTTTGTCTAAATCCCCGTGGACCAGCTCTTCCTGGGAGCACATCCCGACATGTCTCTAATTCATGCTTTCCAAACAGAATGGAAGTGTTTTGAATTTAAATCATCCCTCTTCTCAGGTGCTGAAGAAAACATTCATTCTTGTGCAATCTCAGTTTCTGCATTACATAGTCTCTGGATTCTTTCCTTTCTTTTTTTTTTTTTTTCTAATCTAGTTTGTGAAAAACGACTCATTAACCTCTTTTGTCTCTCTGTTTCATCTTAAGTCCTCAGCAGGCAACACGGTTCCCACACAGTTCCGTAATGTGCTGCCTACACACGTTGGTCCTTTCGTCAGGAAGTGTCCACGGTCAGGAAAACAACTAAGTAGTGAGTGGAGAATTATCACCAGATACTCTGTTAAAGTGTGAAGGAGTGCAACAATAAAGTCAAAGGTGAAATTCATGGTTAGAGGAGTCAGCCAGCTGAACAGTTAGAGGAGCATCCCCTAAGACCACCTTCACTTACGACACCAATTCCAAGTTTGGCAAGTTCACAAACCCACCCTCAGGTTCAACTCACGAGAAGGACTCACAGGACCCACTGAAAGCTTTCTACCCACAGTTTCAGGTCCTCATGACAGAGTAAAATCCTTGAGGAGCCTCACAGGGCAGAGTGCAGTCCAGCGGTCCTGTCCCTGTGGAGTCAGACCAGTGTTTCTCTGCAAGCACCACTGTGGGAAGCTCGTGGGAGGCCTCGTGTCCACCTGCCAGGGCTCTATCACAGAAGCGTGGCTGACGGTCCTGCCTCCAGCCCTTCAGGAAGTGCGTTTACACTGTGGGACCTAACCCCCTAGCCTCAAATCACACCGAACAGATACAAAGATAAATAAACTAACATAACTGCCATCAGTCAACCCAAATTTGACTTAAGGAGACAGAAAACGCAAACAATTTTCCGAGTGGAGGATTAAGAGCACAAAGACCCTACAGGAGATCTTTTATCACACTTTTGAGCGCTGCTGAGTGGGTCAGCAAGATTTTCAGAAGTAACCAGAAGAGCACAGGCTGCAGCAGTAAAGACACACTGTTTCGTGGCAGACGCTATACAACACTCAGTGGTCTCAGAGTCTGGAGAAGCACTGGGCCTGGTAATGTGCGTACGTGGGTCACTGGTAAGTGGGCCATAATTAATAGAGTTACAAGAATTTCAAATAGTAAGCTTTTTTTTTTTTTCATGGACATTCAGCTGTCTCGGGAAACGAAGACAGTTCACATAACAAAGCATCATACGAGTAATTTAATAATTTCTATTAGGCATTTTTATTAAGTTGTCAGTAGCGATTGTTTGCTAGGTGATTAATGAAGGCCCTGTAATTAAAAGATGGCTTCCACAAAATATTATAATTTATCTTTTGGGGAGTGTTTGAGACCAGAGAATAGACCACTTACTACTGTTCACATTATACAAGGCGCCTTTTGGAGGCAGCCATTTTCAGACGGCTTTAATTACATTTTCGGGCAATTTTAACTTGATTAAGATTTATGGAACTGACTTCACCACCTTTCAAAGCAAATGAAAGGCTCCATAGGGTTGCAACTAAATATAAAATCATAGAGAAGAGAGGAAATAATGCGCAAGCAAGGCAGAGCCTTTTATTTGTTACAAACCCCATGCCCATTTGTTGACTTACAAATACACCCTAAGAAGTATATACAGGGAAAGATACTTTGCATGACAATGCCTTACAGAACTATTTTATCAAAGGAGTATTTGTATCTTTTTTATAAGGAAGATGAGAAGTGGGAAAAGCAGATTTGTTTATCAGACATGACACAGACATGTCCAGATGCCGTGTCATATAAGAGGCATTTATATTTTAAAAAAGTGAACACAAGTATATTGAGGCTCAGAGAAAATGGGAAAGAGTTCATGCTGCAAAATGGGCTCCACCTGCAATTTTTTTTTTCTATTGAAAACAAAACAGCCCGGTACTGGTGCATTCTCTGCTAGATTCAAGCATGGCCGGTCTTTAAATAGTGGTTTAGGGATGGCTGATTCATGTTTCTGCTAAGCAAGGACTATATGTAGTTGGAAATAGTGGTACTTGGCCACTAGAATGCTTCTCTGTGCTTCAGGAAAACGGAATTGTATACTCAGAGGGAGAAAGCTTCCTGGTCAGCAATTTTAAGATTCAGTTCTAGGGGCGCCCAGGTGGCTCAGGCAGTTAAAAGGCAAGCTCTTGTATCTGGCTCAGGTCATGGTCTCAGGGTCCTGGGATGGGGCCCCATGTTGGGCTCTGCGTTCAGCAGGGAGTCTGCTTCTCTCTCTCTCCCTCTGCTCCTCCCCCCCAACTCTCAATCTCTTAAAATAAATAAAGAAATAAATAAATCTTTAAAAAAGAAAAAAAAGATTCAGTTCTAGAAAGGAGAATGGCACCTTAGGAGCCGAGTCCGCATCTCAGTGGGCTGCTAATTTTCTGAGCCGACTGTCATGCACAAGAGGAGACCAGGGCACCACTGTGGTAGTGAATGTTCTGTAAATGCACGGGTGACAGGGCCATGATGACGGCTACGCTGTCCTATTTTACAAGCAAACTGAGCTTGAGCTTTCACTGACTTGAGCGAGCTCCTCCATCTCAGTCTAGGGCTTAATGTTAATTACCCAAACACTGAGAAAACACCTTTGGGGCTTTTTCCCACTGTACCAAACCATCGCTTTTAGATCAAAAACAAAAACTGAACTGCGAAATGGAAGCTATTTTTACAGTTGTAAAAAATAAGAATATATAATTTTAGTTTAGTTACTCTTACTGGCAGAAGATGAAAATATCCTCTTTGGATTGGCACTGGAGAGTACTATAGCAGAGGACAAATTATTTACTTTTTATTTCAAGATGAACCAACTCACATTTTGTGGAATATGCCTATGAAAGGAAAGCTGTCATCCAAGAACTTGGGAAGTGCTGTGTTCTTCCCTCTCCACCTTGGAAACCCAGATGCAGGGCACCCTGTGTTCGTAAAGACACCTGCTGAGCTTCCCTCACCTGGCTTTTCCAAGTGTATTCAATACAAGCCAGGGTCTGCTGACATTTCCCATGTTCATAGAACACAACTTGAGAACTCTGCTAACACATCGAAACAACCATATAATTGACATAATTTTGTTCATCGGTTTGGTATGTGTCCTCTTCTTGCCTCTATAGCCAACAACATGAAAATAACACAAGTGCAAAAGGTGTTATATTGCTATAAATAGTATTATATAATAGCTCTTGACAAAGTCCTCCCTGTAGTAAATATATGTAAACCTCAATGATGACGCAGACACCTGTTTAGTAACTTGACTCTTTCTTAGACAAGTTGAGTGTCATTTTCTTTCCTTTTTTTTTTCTTTTTTAATCTGCGTGTAGTTGATGCACAATGTTACATTAGTTTCAGGCGTACAACACAGTGTACAAACAGTGGTTCCACAGTGTATACATTACGTTATGCTCATAGCAGGTGTACCTATGGTCACCAAGCAGCGCTATTACTGGCTCCTACAGTAGTCTCATATTTTAAGCTTCCTGGGGAACGACACTTTGGGGGCTTTTCAGTAACAGGCATTTCTGTTATTCACTGTGAGCTTTGCCTTGACCACTGAGCAACAGGAGCACTTAAAAGCACTTATGCAGAAATATTCATAGAAAGTGATAAATATCTGATAAACTCCCCAAGTAGCAGCCATGACATAAATATAGAAATGCATTTTTCTGCATTTTGATTTTTTCCCAAAACGATTGCTTCACTTGATAAATATGTTTTCAAAATGAAAAATATTTTCTTTGAGGACAAGATTAAGACCTTCACTTTATCTTGGATAAATATATATTGACAGCATGTATATTACTCAGAGTTAAATCAGAGAAGTATAACCACTATGAATAATAGGATAAGAGATTTATTATAGGAATTGGGTCCTATTCAATTATGCGAAGAGCTGGAGAAGTGAGCATCAGAGAGGAGGAGTTAAATTAAGAGAGGCATCCCAGCCAATCAACTGCCAAAGCGAGCCTTCCTGGCCAGCTGTACCCAGGGAGCTGGGCGGGGAAGCCTTTGGGGCTGCAGTAAGCACCCGTTGGTGGGTCTTGGGCTCCCATCGGGGTGAAAGAGCTGGGTACAGAGGGAGCTTGAAAGAATGAAAACAGTCTAGAACCCACAGACACTGCTGCTTCTCTCAGTCATGAAATCTGAGCATGACAACTTTCAGAGAACAATGATTTCTGTTTGAATTCTACCTTCCAAATCTTTTGGAAAAGTTGCTGTGTGGCTGGCTCTAACCCAGAACTGCAAAGGAAAGGGGGTTGGAGGAATCACTGTTTCCAGCCTCATCCCGATGATGCTAGAAAAATCAGGTCTCTTGTCAATCATTCTTTTTTTTTTTTTTTGCTTTGAACATCTTTTTTTTTTTTAATATTTTTTTATTATATTATGTTAGTCACCATATAATACATCCCTGGTTTTTGATGTAAAGTTCGATGATTCATTAGTTGTGTATACACCCAGTGCACCATGCAATATGTGCCCTCCCTATCACCCATCACCGGCCTATCCCATTCCCCCACCCCCCTCCCCTCTGAACTTGTCAATCATTCTTAATTACGAAAATTGTGTCTAGCCTGATGGTAGATATGTCTTGTCAAAATATTCCGTCATGGGGGCGCCTGGGTGGCACAGCGGTTGAGCGTCTGCCTTCGGCTCAGGGCGTGATCCCGGCGTTACGGGATCGAGCCCCACATCAGGCTCCTCTGCTATGAGCCTGCTTCTTCCTCTCCCACTCCCCCTGCTTGTGTTCCCTCTCTCGCTGGCTGTCTCTATCTCTGTCAAATAAATAAATAAAATCTTTAAAAAAAATATTCCGTCATGATGACATACTACACAATGAGAATTATAGCCAGTTCATTCAATGCATAGTCACAAGCTGTGTGATTGTGGACAAGTGTCCTGTCTCTCTGTGTGTCATCTATACACTGAGGATGAAAGAGTAAGGTAGTATCCACACCAAAATCTTGGGGGGATTTTTAAGATCAGATTACATATAAAGCACCTAGAACACAGTTAAGTGCTCAATAACTCTTTACTTTGTGCTAGGCACTGGTAGTGAAAAGGAAAGGCAGGGTCTTTACCCTTAAAAGAAAAAGCCTAATTGTCATAGAACCAAGGGATCATTTTGATATAACTAAGTTGATGGGTTGTTTTGGTATTACTAGACTTTTTTTTTTTTCTTCAAGCAAGGGTAACGTTTCAAGAGCACATAGATTTAGTGTGTTTCAACAGCTTTAAAATATGAAGTGGAATAGATTAGACTATGCTGTTGTGTATGTGTTTGAAGAGATGTTATATAATCCATCAGTGCTAACCATGAGAATTGCTCTTCAAAGATAAACTGAAGCACTTTATGGGTCTTTCCTAAATTCACATGCATGACTCTTTCTTCTGTTTTAATATAACTGAGTAAAAATGTCTTCTGTGAAAGCTCCCCCTGCCTCGCCCCGGGAAGAAGTTCGATAGCACGGAAGTCACTAGAGAGGAAATACATATATATTTTAATCTCCTATCTAGGTTTCTTCGGTCCAAAAAACACCACAAAAAATTTAAAAAGTAACACAAACAAACAAAAAACACTCGTGAAAACAGGGACCACTGTACAGCTGTGTAATAATACGGCCCTTAGATGTCTGACTTAAATACCAACTGTGAGTGCAGCATTTTTTTCTGATGTGTAATCATCGTGTCAACATTCACTGATGTCCTTCCCTCCCCACAAAGCTCTGTCTCCATGTCAGGAAGGGGAACTGACTTTCCCTGAGCTCCTCCTGCCTCACATCGAGAAGACCCTCTCTGGGTTTCTGTTTCCCCACATCCCACAGGTAATCCATCAGCAAGTCCTGTTGAGGTTAACTTCAAAATGTATCACGTCTGACCAACTGTCAACATTCTCACTGACACTGTCCAAGTCACACTAAACTTCGGAAAATGTATGAATTTCTGATTGGTTTTAGTCAATGTATTTCTTCTTCGGCAGCTTCTTCCCCACACAGCCATAGTGATCTTTTGTAAATATAAATAAGATCCTATCACTCTCCTTTCCTCAAACTCTTTCTCTGGTATTCTCTCCACTTAGAATAAACCCCAAGGTTCTTACCACCTAATGAGCACCTATTAAGTCTTTATCATTTCGAACTTACCCTCTACCATTCTACCCAAATATTTCCCTGTAGAAAACCGTGTTTTTTCCTATCACTAACAGGACAGTTTTGTTCCCTTCACGGAGTTGTTGGGTTTACTATACCTCAGCCTAATCTGATGTACCTATCGCTTTCCATCCTGTGACTTCCGGCGTCCCTATACTATCGAGCCATTTTCAAAGTAACTGGCAAATTCTGAATTATATTCTATATTCATTTCATTTTTAATCTCTGACGCTCTAGGACATAAAAGTCATGGGAAACAGTTTTTATTTCTTCTCTTTTGCAATGGACCACCTTCTCTGCCTCCTTCCCTGCCCCATGTCTCTGTCTTTCTCTCTACACAGACACACACACACACACACACACACACACACACAAACACACACACACAGTCACTGAATGAATACAAGAACGCAAGAGAAGCGTTTTACACAAATTCCCCAAGTATTCAATTTGAATAGGTATTTGGAATCATATTTGTCCTTGGAAGTATTAAAAACTACATGAGAGTCTCATTTTGGCCTCTGAAAAGAAACATAAAGCTATGACGAGAGACATTCCATTTATACGCACAAAACCTTGATTTAAAGGAAACTCTAAATGTCTAGGACACCTAGTTGAGAGAAACTGCGACTTTCTTTCATTAGTTAATAACATGTAGTTTGCCATGTTTTGATTAATGAGACAGTAAACATTTTGTGTATTCATTAAAAGATAAGGCAGAGTTTTTGCAGCAGGCAAATCAGACCCACTATGAAGCAGTTTAGTCCTGGCAGAAAAGATGAAATGTTAAGGATAGTAACTGAAACCATTCTTGTAAATGGTGCTGATATTTAAGAGAATTTTATGAGCGTCAGATATAATAGTCTGAAAATCAGTTGTGTTCTAATGCTGACAGGGTTAATAAGATCCTCACTGATTTTGAAGAGCTGGCTCAAAGAAGGGACAGCCTTTGTCATTATGGTCTCTATATGACCACGTGACAGAAAAATGATTCATATATATTTTTAACTCTAGATGGTATAAGTTCTTTCAGGATATAAATTGTTACCTTCATAAAATTTTTAAGCTACTGTTTCTTGTTGCCCATATCATACTCCTCCAATTGTCCTTTATAGCATTTTTAAAAAGATTTATTTATTTATTTGAGAGAGAGCGAGAAGGAAAGAAAGAAAGAGAGAGACAGAGCACAATCGGCGGCAGAGGCAGAGGGAGAAGCAGGCTCCCCGCTGAGCAAGGAGCTGGATGCAGGGCTCCATCCCAGGACCCTGAGATCATGACCTGAGCCAAAGGTAGATGCTTAACAGACTGAGCCCCCCGGGTGTCCCTTTATAGCATTTTCTAGTCTGTGCTGCTGTGTGTGTGTGAGATTGTGTTGAAGCTCTGAATTGACAGCTACTCTGCCAGCTCAATGTGGGGGGGCGGGGCAGGTGCAGTATCTGATTTGCTCATCACGTATCCCACAACCACCTGGTATGGTGCTTTCCTGATATAACTCATAGTTTTTTGAAAGACAGATTTATTTACTAAATGGTTTCCAGCCATGGAAAACTGTACAAATGTGTACACAATTTTTTGTAATATCTGAAGATGTTATTTGAATAAAACTAGAATACAGTCTGGTGACTAATGGATGTGGATATAATCGCCATAGTTCCTTCTGAATATTCTTAAGCCTAAAATGTGTAAAATATGTTCTGAGTTAAATCCTGAAGTCAGTTAATTACTGCTTAAGCTTTGTAAAAACCCATTTTAAAAACATAGGAGGTGAAGACTGTTTCCCATCAGTCCTGCAAGTTTACACCAGCCTCTGAAGAGTTACGGCTACATGCAGAGAGCACTGGCATACCAGTCAGGAGTTGTGTCGAGCCCCAGTTTGCAGCTAATCACCTGTGGCTTAGCCTGCCTGGGCAGCAGCAAAATCATATTTTAAAAGTAAGGAGATTAGTTCCTATAAGTTTTATTAAAAGCCTCTTCCATCTCTAAACTTCTGTGAGATCAGACCAAGTTTTAGCCTTCTCAGGCTGCTATAACCAAAAAATATAAAAAGTAATGGGGGGCTTAAATAGCAGACATTTGTTCCTCACAGCTCTGGAGGTTAAGCCCAAGATTTATGGCCCTGCTGGTAGATTCGCTGTCTGGTGAGGGCTCCCTTCCTGGCTCACAGGCAGCTGTCCTCTATTCAACTGTCCTCTCATGGCCGAGAAAGGACTAGATGGCTTCCTAGGATTTTTTTGAAGGACATAAATCCCATTCACCAGGGCTCTCCCTTCTTGACCTAATTACCTCCCAAAGGCCCCACCTCCTAATACTATCACACTGGGTGTTAGGATATCAACATACAAATTTTAGAAGGACACGAACTTCCAGTCCAAAACAGCACTATCTGAACAATTTCATTGTAGTGTTTTGCAGTATAATAAGCATTTAATTCAATTCTTTAATTGCATTATGAGTCTGGCTGAACTTTATTGTGTGGAAAAAATACTGAATTGTATAACTAACTCACAATATTTTAAACTGCAATGATTTAAAACATATGCTTCAAAATGGTGCCTGATTCATCAACGTGCAGCACAATATAGTTTCTCAAAAAATGCACACACACACATCTGCATCATCATCACTCAGATTAAGAAACAGGACATTAGGGGTGCCTGGGTGGCTCAGTTGTTAAGCGTCTGCCTTCGGCTCAGGGCGTGATCCCAGCATTCTGGGATCGAGCCCCACATCAGGCTTCTCCACTGGGAGCCTGCTTCTTCCTCTCCCACTCCCCCTGCTTGTGTTCCCTCTCTCGCTGGCTGTCTCTATCTCTGTCCAATAAATAAATAAAATCTTAAAAAAAAAAAAAAGAGACAGGACATTAGTAGGATTCTAGCGGCTGTCTTTCATATTCGCTCATTACCTGACGTATACTTAAATTTATTTTCTAAACTTCTGTCACCTTACATAAGGTGTGATGATGTTTGAGCATTACGTACATTCAATAACATGATATTCTACTATATCTGAATTCTTTCGGGCACTATTACATTTATAAATTTCCTCCCCGTGCTCATTTAGCTCTCGCTCACCCATTTTTATTGCTGGGTAGTATTCCATGATATGACTATACCACAATTGATTTTATCTGATCTGCAGTTAATGAACATTTGGATTGTTTCTTTATTTGGCCATCAGAAAGTAGGCTGTTATGGCCCCATGTGTCCCAGGGCACATGTGAAAACATTTCTCTTGGAAATACACTTACAAATGGAATGGACTTGTCATATGCCTGACACTTGATTTTTAATGGTATCAATTTATACCCTCACCATTATTTTCTAAAAATTCCAGCTACCCCACATTTTCTGTAACACATGGTATGCTCTTTTTTCCCCCAGTGTGGATGTTCATTGTGATGTATCTTATCTATACTAAAATAAGCATCTCTTGAATGTACAGTTCAATGCCTTTTTACACATATCTAGTCCTGTGCAGCCAAGACCCAGATCAAGATCAGAACATTTCCAACAAATATTCCTTGGGATCCTTTACATGATGTAGTACCCTCCTCCATATTCTCACCCTTCTATCCCACCTCCAAGTGAACGCTTCTGACCCCTGTCATGTGGAGGAATGCCTCTTTTCCTGGCTGTCTTTACACCATTTGCAAGACTGATCTCCTAAATTTCCATGCATATCTTAAGAATCACTTTATTTAGGTATGACTGCCAGACAATAAACAGGGTACTTAAAATGTGTCATTTATGAATTGTAACATCCATGTGCCCCATAAAATCATTACTTAATCAAGAGAGGGAACATACCCAGCCCACCCAATCCCCCCTGCTGTTTCTCTCCATGTCTGCTCTCCACAGGAGCCACTACTCCGTTTGTGGTTGCTATCGATTGATCTGTATTTTCTAGAGTTTTATAGGAATGGAACCATTCAAAATTTACTCTTCTGTGTGACTTTTGGCATCATTATCTGGAGACTTAATGCGTGTGGTTGTATTGATAGCTCTTTTGTTTTTATGGCAGAATAACATTTCATCATTTGTTTGTTTTGCCTTGTCTTTTACACTGCACAGCACAGTTAACATGATAAAAGGTATTGTCAACTCCTCAGCGTTGTTCAAGGACACTTCCTGGGATGTTGGACAGAGTCTCTATCTGCCCTCTCCAACAGGATTACCAGTAGAGAGGCGCCTGGGTGGCTCAGTCGGTTAAGCAGCTGCCTCCGGCTCAGTTCACGATCCCAGGGTCCTGGGATTGACTCCAGCATCGGACTCCTTGCTCTGCAGGGAGTCTGCTTCTCCCTCTCCTCCCTGCCTGTGCTCTCTCACTATCTCTGCCTCTCACACAAATAAATAAAAAATCTTGAAGAAAAAAAGAAAAGGATTACCAGTAGCCACAAGTGGCTGTTAACACTTGAATGGTTAGTGCAACTGAGGGACTGAATTTTAAGACTCTTTAATTAGTATTAGTATAAATTTAAATAGCCACACAGATGTTATTGGCTGCCATACTGTACAATGCAGGATAGACTATTGAATATTTCTCCAACTTCCTTGATATATGTGTATGTCTGTGTGTGTTTTGTGTTATCCAAGAGAAAAACAAGGAAAGACAAGAGCAACACACATAGGGACTTTTAGGAATGTTGCATTAGTTGTCTATAAGGCATATTAATTGCCACTTGACCAGAGTATAATAATTTTTGTCCAGTAACCTGCATAGCCTTTATCTTACTTGATGTATTGTTGTCAATTGCACATACCTGGACCTTCCTGGTACTCTGTATATCCTTCCTTTACTTCCATAAAAATACTTTTATTGCCTTTCCTCTTAACTCTCTAGTTTCTGGATACTTCATACAGATTTTCCTTCCTTTGCCTCCTTCTTAAAATTCTGTATCTTCCTCTACTTTCTTTCACTGGTTCTTCTGCGCACCCCCTCCCTGGGCTACCACCTTGATTTTAGTGGCCTAAAATTGTCAAGTATATTATGCAGATGCCCAATAAAAGTGCTCTACTCTTGTTTCTATCTGGAATTCCAGGCCCCTCCACCCCCACCCCTTCGGTAGAGTGTCAGCAGTGGATATTGCCCATTGTTCTTCATTACCTAGACAATGCGGTGTTGCTAATCCAGGGTCTTTCCTGACCGAACCCTGAAAATGATCCGTCCCCACATATCCCTGTGTGCAACACAGTTTCAAAACTGTTTTCTCTTCTCTAGCTTTAGCTAAACTAGCACAATTAAAAGCTGCTTTATGTGAGTTGGGCCAGGAGGTTAATGGTTTTCTGTTTTCTGGATCGAATGTGTATATTTACACTGAAATGAACGTTGCTTACATTATTGTATACCCCCTGTACTATATTATCCATCAGTTCTCAAATGCTCATGCAGTGATGACAAAAACAGAAAGCATATTTCTTGAAATAGCATTATTTTAGCCTGACTTTTGGAATTAATTTTTGCAGTATCTTTTTAAATTTGTTTCTTCTCTCTCAAAAGTGCCCCAGATGAAACACTAATTTACCATATTTGATTAAGTGCCATTTTACCACATTTGATTTATCTCCATGTGATTGTGATATGTAGAAATGAACTCCCTCGGTTGCTTCTATGTTCCTTAAATTGAAGAGTTCAGCCTTGTTGGGCAGGTGGGGTGCTACTGTGGAGCTTTGCCTCTTTTCTTTTATTTCCATGATGTTCTGCATTTTTAAAATCAAATCATATTTTCATGTTGTGTCATTTTAGCATATTTTGTGTTCTTTTCCTTGACCTACTTTAAAAAGTTAGTGACAGTCACATAAACCTGATTTGTTGAGATGGCAAAGTTGTTTCCAGCTGACATCCCTTATCCTAGTTATTGTATTTTAGATCTTATATTGTTAAGCTATTGGTCAGGCTCATCCAGTATCTTTAGTTTATTTTTAAAATTTGATCACTACTTACACTTTCAATTTATATATCAAATAGACTTATTTATATTATATTTTAACCCTCACCCACTTAATTGGTGAAGAAGTTATAAGGACAAATGTTGTCAATGCCACATAATGAAAAAGAAGAATGAACTCAAAAGCCAAAGAGAGAAAAAACATCCAGCTTCATTCATTATTCCACATTTTTATGGAGCCTTGGGATTTGCTAAACAGTTTTTCATCATTTAGACATTTGCTTTCCCCCTGCTTTTGTACTGAAGAGGTATGATTATTTTTTCCTCTGAAAATTTCCAACCGTTTCTAAGTAACTCTTCCCAAATATTATTCAAATATTCATTTTAAATAATAAGGTCCTTGAGACTGGACAGAAAACATGCCCTATTAATTTATAATCTTCCACCAGTACACATTCTCACATATAACACAAGCAGAAATCTGGCACATGCAATCAGTCGAGTATTTGGAAATGGGTTTGCACATAAGAGAAATGTGGAGACAACAACTGCCAATCCACTGCATCGCCTGTGTTACCATGGATTTTTACCAACTCCATTTTACCTCACCTTATGTGCTCGGGTACCCACGCTAACACAAGGTTAGTGTTTATGCTCCCTCCCAAGTGGTTGATTAGTGCTTATTATCGGAGGTCTGAAATAGTCATTATACCTGGGCTCCTAGCCATGTGATCTGCACCATGCCTTATCCAAAGTATTGGCTGATGGATAAGGTGTCCTTAACTGCCAGTTCCACCCTAATTATTCCTTGCTCACTCCCCCAGTGCTCATTTTGTTCATTGGCTTTGTTCCCCAGGCTGCTGCTTGATAGTCTGTCCAAATCCCTGCTTGGAATTGTCAGCTCACTCCCATGAGTGACTCAACATGAGCTTAAAGACAACTCGCCATCCCCCACCATGCAGATGTAAGATCTGATAAATGTGACCAGAGAGGACAAGGACAAGTGATTGAAGGGGACTTTTACTGGCTGAACAGCAATAATATTCACATGATAGCCCTTTCTGTTGGGCTGTTTTTCTGATGTCATTGAAATGATGAAGGTATGTCTCAGGTCCTCTTTGAGGAACGATCCATTTGCTGAGCACAGAATTGTTCTTTGTTTAATGCATCATGTGTGATTGGCATATCATTTTAAAATACTATCTTTGGAAATAGGGGTGGAAATGGTAACTTGTATATAGATTTACCTCTGAAGGACTTTGTGGTATAGTTGTGTGGCACAAAACACATACAGTTACTCTATATGGCAAAGCACACACTGATGTCCACAGATAATGACACAGAACGTCCAGATAATAAAGGACAGAGGAATGGACTAAATAAATAAATAAAAATTAAAAACAATAACAATATTGAGAACTTTCAGCCAAATTGATCTGGAAAATTTTCAAAGATGAGGTGTCATCTGTGTTGGAAGTATTGGGAAAGAGTAGGATAATAAAAAGGAGTCAGCCATAACAGGAAGCAATCCATATAAATGAAAAAATCTAAGTTCTAGTGGTAGGTCAGTTAAAACATCTGGAGTATTTAGCTTAGTGCACAGGAGAGAGAAAGATGGAAAAGCGAGCTGAAATTAGAAAAAGAGAGCATGGAATGCCAGGGAAACATGCTTTTATCCTATAGACAGTGAAAAGTTGTAAGCTCGGAATTTGAATGGTTGCAATGAATCTGGCAGGAACAGAAGTATGGCAGTGGTTCATGGAAGCATTTTTGGAGTTCTGAGTTGGAAGAATGACATAAATTCAGAGGAAAGAAGAGTCCGCGTCAAACAGATTCCATATAATTTGGCAATGAACTGAATTAGAATAATGAGAAAAGAGACCATCGCCTCTCCACCATGTAATCTGGCAGGATGAGGATGGTTGATATACTTAATAAAGAAGATGTGCATTGGAGAAAAAACATATAACTGGAGGGTAATATAGATGTGTTGATTTTGATGATTTAAACATTGATTTTAAGATATGAGGCACATACCTCTATGTTGGGAAGGTTAAGAAAATTCTAAATTGGCAGCAGCTATTTCTGCGCACGGGTTCTGTCCCGGTGCTTTACTAAAACTACCATTTTGCAGCAAAGACATTTCAAGAATTCTTTCTTGGCCATCGGCTCCAGAATTCACCCCACCAAACCTCACCTCTATTCCCAAAACCACATCATTTGGTGTCCAACATGGGGTTTTGAGTCTTTTTCATCTGGACTCTGAACTTCTGTGTGAACTTAGTGAGTACTTTCTCTTCTTGTCCTTTACTCTCATCTCAGGGGGTCTTCAAGGAGTACGGTCTTACTGGAACACTTTCAAGCTGATTGCTCAGGCTAAAATCCTCTAGCCTGTGGCGATTCAACGGGGAAGAGAAAGCCCGCCTTTTGGCTGGAAGTTAGTA
Organism: Ursus arctos; assembly: GCF_023065955.2. Classification (NCBI taxonomy): domain Eukaryota; kingdom Metazoa; phylum Chordata; class Mammalia; order Carnivora; family Ursidae; genus Ursus; species Ursus arctos. The sequence continues at coordinate 75,055,193 of NW_026623089.1, forward strand.
CCTTGGCTGGGACGGTAATAAGACCCAGAAACTTGATGCCCCCTCTTTACTGCTGTCCTTATACAAAGTTGTCTGTTTTGGGCACGGGATAACCACCCAAGTCACCAGGATGGCTGCCAATCTTAAGACTCTCGTGTGAGGTTTCCTCCTCATTGGTTTAATGTGATCCCCCAAAGATATGGATCTTTGGTCTAGCCACTTCTGGCTGCAGGAACTCCATTTGGAACTAGCCTAAACCAGGACCACAGTGAATTAAAACCCAACCAGGGACTGCTTCCTAGGGAAGTTGGCTTTAAAGACCACATGTGTTGGAGTGTCGCTTAGACCATGATGGATTTCTGTCTTTACTGTTTTCTGTCAATGTCCTCTACTAACTACTTATGCTATAAAATTAGGTAATTTCCCCTTGTAAAACTTTTCTAGTATTTTCCATGGGTTAAAAATGGCAGGTTCTTCAAGGCAAGGTAAAATAAGGCATGACCTTCATGGAAGGACCTTCAAGGCACAATATTTTGGTCCATATGCCAGGTACCCATTGTAATCTAGAATGTAATGGGGAAGCGAGGGGACGGCAGGCCTCCCTCCAGCAAGGGCCTTTAATGCCAGCGGTGATCATAGTGATTTTGTTGTGGGGACACCTCGGGTCTCTCTGACACCAGGAACCTCTTACATATCCTGTGCATGGGACACCACCAGGGAGTCCGGGGGGGATTTTCTTTGGTAATGGACCCTCTCTAGCATGGGAGTTTCTTCAGTCCCCAAGGATTCTCCCTTGGAATGCTTTTTCACTCCCAGAAAAAATCAGATTGCAAAATTTAGGAAAAGGACTGATCTGTAACACTGCATGGCCTCATTGGGATCTATCTGATTTCTTCTGCAGGAAATAGGGCAAATGGACCTAGGGTATCATCACTGCTCATATCTAGGCCTTCCCTGCTCTACACCATGACCCCAACCTAAGGGCTTCTTGCAGAATATGTTTGTCCAAACATGTTGGTTAGTAAACTCCCTCTTGACATATTGGATGATAATTATCGAAATAGGCCTCCTCTGAGTAAATCCAGGTTGCTGGAGGAAACAGGCCATCCCAGACAAAGGGTACTCTGACTCTCTCTCCATTGCTCTCTCTCTCTCTGTTTCTCCTAATAGATGTGGGGTCTTCTCCCTCACTCATTTCCCGGGTTAATGGCTATAACTGGAGCCAACTGTGGTTAGTCTACCTCAGGAAAGAGACTTTAAGGAATATTCCCAAGCAGCTGCCAAAACTCTGTTTCAGGGAAATTCCCTGTCTTCTCTGGCCGGACACGTACTGCCTATTCTCCCTCATTGGTGTGAAAACATGGTGTCTGCTCCTCTGTTGGAGCTGATGACCTCTAAAACTGGGAACTCTTTCTCTGCCTTCCAGAAGGAAGTGGTTTCTAAAGAATTCAAAATTCTACTAAATGTAATTAAGACTGATGGGAATAAGGGAAGCAATGCTATATGTAAGAAACATGTAAGCAATGGAAATGTATTTTTGTTGAAGGTAAAAGAAAAGTTCTTCCAGAATAAGGAGACTTTTCTTAAGACATAAGTGATATACAGAAATACTAATAAAACAAATTGAAGCATTTAACTTTCCTCTCTACCTGAACCCTCTGAAATTCAAAAGGTCTCGTAAGTATTCTTTCATGACAATCATAGTCATTTGCATAAGTTCAGTAAGAATCTGTTCTTGTAACAGGACACAATTGGAAACATTGGCTATTTTACCAAGGCTTCAATTGGAAGGTCATATTTGAGAGAGACATGAATAGACTCAGATATGACCAAACAGCTTTAAGGAACTAAGGTTGACTTTATGAAACCTGGAGCCATGAAGCCCCTTGGAACTGTTGGCCTGATACCTTGCTTACCAAGTTCCCAGCAGCCTCACCAGGTGAGTAAAGAATGTCACTTCCTGGCAGGTGCAGGAACCTCATGATATATTGGGGACCTCAAGAAGAGGAATTTGCCCAAATCTACAGGTATTGCTGGCATGTCTGAAGGCAAGTACTTGGTTTGGCTTCTGGCCTGGAGAGGCTACTAAGAGGTCAACCTAGAGATTCCTTGTAAAAAGTTACAGCAAAGCAGATTCTAAAGGATCTACACGATCAAGCACTATTCTTGCCGAGCTTATTAAATAATTAGGCCAAGTTGGTTAAAACTGGACTTGTTTAGAAAAACTAATTATTCTTCATTTGACTATCTCTAGAAATGAGGATTATTTTAGAGAGAAAAATTATGTTTCAATAACCCACGTTTGTGGATGTTAAATCTTAGTTTTGATTGTCCCTGAATGTTGTTTGCTTAAGCTAGACAACTTGAGGTAAACTTCAGAGAAATACCTTTTCTTTTCTTTTCTTTTTTAAGATTTTATTTATTTTTTTGACAGAGAAAGAGAGCCAGCGAGAGAGGGAACACAAGCAGGGGGAGTGGGAGAGGAAGAAGCAGGCTCCCAGAGGAGGAGCCCGATGTGGGGCTCGATCCCAGAATGCCGGGATCACGCCCTGAGCCAAAGGCAGACCCTTAATGACTGAGCCACCCAGGAGCCCCGAGAAATACCTTTTCTATTTCTACACAATAGCTCATGTATAGATAATCTTCATGTTTTTTATTCTATGGGGATGATAATAGGACCCCATGGGCATATGATTATTTAAACAACTAGAAAATGGGATTAATCCCCCAACAACTGTATAACTCCACGGTCACCTTGAACTTTACAAAATCGAATGGCATTAGATGTCTTAACTGTTGCACAAGGTAGGACTTGTGCTATCATAAAAACAGAATGCTGTGTATACATTCCAGATTACCACAAAATATTTCTGGGTTTCTAACTGACATGAATATTCAAATTGGTTCTTTAAATGATTTCTCTTTCCTTTAGTGATTGCTTTAAACTCCTGGACTGGAGGAAAATTATCAAAGGTCACTATCAGAGATACTTTATTCAGACTTCTCTTTCTCATTACAATATTAACCTTATTTTGTTATTTCCAGCATCTCCAACCTAGGGCCAAGACTCCTTCACTGCCATAACTTCCAGCTGACAGATGATCCCTTCTACTCTCTATATATGTCCTCTGCGTTGGATTCAGCTGCCTCCCACTTTTGTAACTCCTCTATGTGTTCCCCAACTGACTGATATTGACCCATAGGTAGGGACATTTCTATGCCTGTATTCAGCAAGAAGACGTTAACAGAATATGAGACCTTCCACCTTCAACAACCTTAAAGATTTAAGGGTCAAAATTGTTCAGGGGTAAATGATGAGGGAGCTGAAGGATAGCTGAAGACAAAGCATAAACTGATACCCTGCAACCTGCCTCCCCTACACTCAGGGTGGGACATTATGTGACATTCCTCTAGGAAGCTCCCAATTGTCTTGATGTTAATGCCTTGCTAGAGGGAAAAACAACCTTAACAATGGCAAAGGCTTCCAGTATCCTCTAGGCCCTCCTTAGCATATGAAAGTTCTTTTGAAAACCTCCTTTTTTCCTACCCCCAACCCCCAAGTATATAATGAGTCACCCCTCACAACCCTGGGGCAGCAACTCTTTTGCCCACAGGTCCTCTCCCCATGCTTTAATAAAACCACCATTTTGCATGGAAGGAAGGAAGGAAGGAAGGAAGGAAGGAAGGAAGGAAGGAAGGAAGGAAGGAAGGAAGGAAAGGAATAAAATTCTAAATTCAATACTGGATCCCTACCTCAGAGCATACACAAAAATAAAGTTTAAATTAATCACAGACTTGGGGCGTCTGGGTGGCTCAGTTGGTGAAGCATCTGACTCTTGATCTCAGCTCAACTCTTGATCTTAGGACCCTGAGTTCAAGCGCTGTGTTGGGCTCCACGCTAGGTGTGTCACCTACTTAAAAAAAAAATTAACGACAGACTTAATTATAAGATTTTAAAACATAAAACTTTTAGAGAAAACACAGGAGTAAATCTTTATTTTAATTTTATTTTTGTAAAAGCTTAGGGGCTTCTTCCTTCTTTTCTAGCGATCTAGTATGCCTTGGACGTGTTAGCTTTTTAAATGCCTCAGGATACAGGTGCTTTTGAGTGACCTAATTTCCCAAAGAAACTCTGTCCTTACCTCTTCCTCCCAAGCTCTACGCTGCCTATTGTAGGGTCTCAGCTATAGTCTTTCACCCATGCAGCTGCAGGTTTTCCATTTGCCTTAATGATGTTTTCTGGCAATGCCTAACGCCTTTCTTCCCTGTGTGAGTTCCAAAATAGGTAAGACAGAGACAATCAGCTTGTGTCAGTCCTCAGGGGGTCCTCCAAACAGGTTAGAATAGAATAGACAAACACAAATAATTACAAATCAAGTCTGCTCTGCTCCCTCCAGAACCGGGTAACGGGGCTGCTGTGTTCAGGATTGCTGCTGTGCCGGGAGGGGTGTGGTGGGGTAAGCAAAAACACCACAAAGCTTTCCCACGAATTTTTAGTGTCTCTTTCTTAATTTATTGTTCACCTGGTTGCTATAAACCTTTGCCCATTTCCAGTTTTGACAAACTGGTTCTGACAGTTTCTGCTTGCTTTGTGATACTTCCGTAGAGGGTGGGAGTTCGAAGCTGCCCACACCATCATTTTTCTCCTGAGTTGTTTTGTGAAGAAATTTTTCTCAGACTTCACTGAAGCGTTATATGCAACGTGGGACTGAGAACACACTTGAGTACCTTTTTCTGAAGGGCATTTATTTACCTTCTAGCAAAAATTTCAACCTTTACTAACACCAATATGTTAGCAAATATGACATCCTCTCTCTTCGAAAGAAGCAAAGACTGCATACATCTAATAAGAGATCAGGGTAGCATGGATCTCAGGTCCAACATATACCTATTTATATGGGAATTTACAGACTTAAGGGGTGACTACAAGGCAAAAATAACGAGCTTGGCTACAAAACATCTAAGACTTTCTGATTCACTGATAAATCGTGAATTTATAGCTGAGGAACCCGTGCTAAACTCTGTGCAATTGTGTGATTAAGACTGACTAGTTATGGGGGCACCTGGGTGGCTCAGTAAGTTAAGCATCTGTCTTTGGCTCAGGTCAAGCAGCTTCCGGCTCACCGGGGAGTCTGCTTCTCCCTCTCCCTACCCCTCCCCCCTCCACTTCATGCTCTCTCTCTCTCAAATAAATAGAATGTTTAAAAAAGTACCTTTTTCTGAAGGGCATTTATTCACCTTCCAGCAAAAATTTCAACCTTTACTAGGTATATGATATTAAAAGTTTTCAATTTATAAAAACTAAAGAACAGATTTTCACATTATCATTTGTCCACAAAATTAAGGTTTAAACTTTTCATGGACATGTCATACCTGTCTCCACCTTGCACTGAATGTTTAAGTGTACAGGTATATTCTTTATATACATATTTTTGTGTATGAAGTCAAGAATAATATATTTTTTTTAAGTTGTTAAAGGCCATCACTAACTTGGTAAAATGTTTTGTGCTTGAATGTTTCTTAGAACAAGTGGATTGTTGTAATTTCGATTAATTTGTTTCTACTTAATTTATTTTAAAAAAGGCTTTTATTAAGAGCTAAATTGTGATTTTTCATATGCCAGGTTACGTAGGGGAAAAAAGAAGTTCTTTATCAAGTAACTGAATTACTAAATTCAACTCAACCATAATCACATAGATGATTATAATTGTACAAACCTAATGTAATTACATTGAAATTATTATTTTTTCAATCAGAATCTATATGATTGATAGGAATTCATTTTCTACGTGGGGGTTAAAATGTAAGATATTTAAATGTAACTAAAGTATACCTTTCTCTAAACCCAGAAATAAATGTGTCTCAGTATCTTTCGTATCCCCTGGTGATTAGCTTGCCAAAGGTGTGTGGAACAATCATGAGAGCCTGACTGAAACGATCACTAAGTTTTCCAACCTGGGAGTGAATCCCAGCAGTCCAACTATTCAAAGTTCTGCCAGAGGTACCTTCCTTTTAGAACCAATGCTTACTCCCATCCTTTCTGCAAAGTACCGCTCACAGTGAAATTACAAGATGAAATTACTTAGCTAATTCACATCTACAAGCTCTTAAGAATGAGGTCATTTTCTACTTAAAGGGCCAACGAATGATCTGCACTGCTCAAATTAAATAGATAATGAGATTTCATTACAGGAGAGAAGGAACAAGATATATCAAATGGGCCTGATTCTCTCTAGACCAAGATTTCTACGGACTTTAAGCCACTTTGACATCATTGGCCTCACTTTGAATTCAATGGCGTAGTTTCAAAGATGACAGTAACAGACGCCCTTACATGAATCACAGAGCCATGGAGGCGTGGTCACTGACAACTCTGGGGCGCAGATTCCTTCTCTGCAAAGTAAGAATGATGCTAATCGCCTCATAACTTTGCCTGTGCGTGGGGGTTAACAGTCTTCAAAGCCTAATCCGTGATTTGGTCCCTGAGCATCACCCAGAAACCTGTTGGAAACGTACATCCTCGGACTGCACCCCAGACCTACGGAGTCAAGAAACTCTCAGGAATGGAGTTCAGCAACCTGAAGCTAAAACTCTCATGGTGGTACTACTGACACACGTTGGTACCGTGAACGGCTGGTCTAGAACATGGAGAACCTGGCATAGAACTCAGTGCACGGCACATGACGGGCAACAACATCACTGTCATCTCCCAGGAGCAACCAGAATTTATGGTTCTTTCCCTTGGTCTTCAGAGCCTAGAGGAATGACAGTCCTGGTGGAGGGAGGTACTTGGAATAAGATTTAGGACCTTAAGTCCCCCGAAAGGTCAGTGTGGTAGTCAGGATGGGAAGCCCCAGAGTATATTTCTAAAATCAACCTTTGGATGAGTATTTAGGAAGTCATAAATTACTCAGCTGCTTTATCTAATTAACAAAACGTTCTCAAGTAGTATCTTGCTATCTTGCCATATAAATACATATGTATTCAATTGAAAGTAGTTCAGTTCCAAAAAGGTATACATTTTTTGTTTGTTTCCATTTCTACCTGCACACACCACTGCTATAGCACTGCTCTGATAAAGTGTATAAAACTGTACAAAGGAAATAATAATATATGGTTATACCAAAAACCCATTATTGTCCTATTTTGAGTTATTCTTAATAAATGTATAACCTGAATAAAATATTTTAATTGCCTATCCATCATTTGCCTTATTTTTTAGACACCTTATTTTTAGAACTCTTTTGGTTCTGCACCCAGTTTCAACGTGCTGGTGGTGGTGCTGGTGGTGGTGTGTGTGTTGGGGGGGGTGGGTTTCCTCCACCGCCAACAAGCAATTCTCTGGACTCCAGCTGGGTATCCTATAATTCAGTTCAGTTCTGACACTGTCTACCCTGAGATAGCATCAGATTCCTCAGGTTAAGGGTTCAGTCTTACAAGACCGCCCTCTACCTTCAGATGCTAGTTGCATGCTTAGGTTGTTGCCTGTATTTTTGACCAACTGGCTAGAAGCAGAGGCTCCCGCAACCTCTTTTATGGGTTCAATGAATTGCTAGAGCGGCTCACAGAACTCAGAAAAAATTTTACTTACTACATCACCAGTTTATTATAAAAGGATAGAACTCAGGAACAGCCAGATGGAAGAGATGCACCAGACAAAATATGGGGGAAGGTAGGGGACCTTCCAAGCCCTCTGAAGGCTCACCCCTATCCCAGCACCTCCATGAGTTCCTAAACCTAGAGGATTTTTGAACTTGCCCTTTTGGAATTTTATGGAGGCTTCACTATGCAGGCATGATTACTTAAATCATTGGTCACTGGTGATTGAACTTCATCTCTAGCCCCTCTCCCCTCCTTGAAGGTCAGGACGTGCTGCTGAAATTTCCAAACCTCTAACCACAGGGCTGGCTCCACTGGCAACCACTCCCATCCCTAGAGGCTTTCCAAAAGTCATCTCATTAACGTAAGACACCTTAATCACTCTTCACACTTAGTTTTGGGAGCTGTGAGCCAGGAACTGTGGAGAAAGACCAAAAGCCTGTAAGAAATATATTCTGGTCATCCGAATGACCAAATACATATTTTTCTTATAAATTACAATATTGCAAGAACAAGAATTAGGAAAATAATGTGTGTATCTATATTTTTAAACAGCTATTTTGTTTATAGACATTAAAGTTTATTAGCTTTTGATACTAAAGTTTTACCAAGAAGCTGATTACTTTCCTGAGACTTTGTTTCTATGCTTAGATTTAAACAGGTGAAGGGATATCTTTTTTCTTGGTGTACTGATTGAGTAGTTTCACTACTGCATCCAACTGGGGACTATACATTCCTGGTCTTAGAAAGACATTACAATATTTTCTAACCTGACACAACAAAGGGAATGATGACAGCCAAATTATGTTTCCACTCTGAAAAGGAAACAACCTTGTTTCTCTCACCTACATCATCTGCTAGGAGATTCTGCTGAATCACAGATTCAAACAAAGCAAAGGGCAAAATGCACACTGGGCTTTAGGAAAACTTCAGCTTTCACTGGAATTAGAACCTCCCATTTTCTCTTTAAAGACAAGAGCAGTAGGACACATCTCGAGTCAAAGAAGATGCTTAGAAATGTTTAATGATGGAAGAAAATACGAGGAAAACTCATTCTGTCTGAGGGTAGGGATATGGTTAAGAGCACTCAAAGCTTGCTTTTCCCTTTCACCTTCTAGAGCTGTGGCTAAGCAAATTTCACAGCAATGATTAGAATGGGTAACCTGGGGAAGGATCTGCTTCTGGCTGTGTATCATACAACAAGAATTCTAAACTCTTCAGCTCTGAAAACTCTTTTCCTAATTATGAACTTAAAACTATGTCTCTTTCTTAGAAAAAATAACTTTAAGAATAAAAGATTAATCAGAAACAAAACACACACTTTATAAATGTACTATGAGTATTAGAATTACATTAAATTAAATCAGCATTACAATTAATGATATTTGTTGCTTTCTTACTCATGACCAAGATCATGATATATCTGTGCTATGATGACATCAAAGCTATAAAGATTTTTCTTAAAGACTCTCCTTAAAAAGGAAAATAATTTTTATACAATAGTTTGGTATTATTTATTCAAGTTTACAAATAATTAATTTTATCTAATTTTACATGTTAAAAAACAAAATTCAACTGAGTAAATTGAAAGATCTAATTGGCTTTATTCAACTATTATGAATCAGGCAGCATCCCATCTAGCAAACAGAAGAAAGCTCCAAGGAACTGCACAAAATGGAAGGTTTTTAAGGGCAGAGACAGGATGGGACTCAGGAGACACCAAGGGACAAAAGGGTCTGTCAGGCAGATTATCTCACTGGTGCTGGTCAGGAAATTCCACAATGACTGGTTTAAAATTCCACTCCTGGGAGAGATTGAAACAGCTATTAGTGTTGTAGGAGGACTGGGGAGACTGTGCACTCTGGGGCCCCCATGCAACCTGTCCTAAAGATGGCACCCAAGGCTCTTGGCCTTGCTATGAGAAAGAATTCAAGAACAGATACACAGAACAGTGGACAGGTGACACAAGCAGGGAAGTTTATGAAAGTGAAAGTACACTCTTGAGATACAGTGGGGGGGTGAGGGGGAGGGAGAGGGAGGGAGGAAGAAGGAAGGAGAAGGAGGGAGAGGGATGGGAAAGGGAGGGATAGAAGGAGAGAGAGGGAGAAGGATGGAGGGAAGGGAGGGGGAGAGAGAGAGGGAGGGAGAGGGTTGGAGGAATAGAGGGAGAGGAGAAGGAGGGAGGGAGAGGGATGGGGAGAGAGCAAGAGAGGGAGAGGGGGAGAGGGAGGGAGAGAGATAGGAAGAGAGAGAGAGGAATGGAGGGAGAGGGAGAGAGGGAGAAAGGGAGAGGGAAGAGGGAAAGAGAGGGAGAGAGGGAGGGAGAGAGGGAGAGAGAGAGATGGCAGGAGCTCTCCATCTGTACACCCTGGGGGTTGGATTTCTTTTATGGAGAGTTGTTAACTAGGCAGGGGAATATTAATTACTTGGGGGTGGAGATTCCTTGGAAGGTTTTTTCTTCTTTGCTCCAGGGTGTCCTGTCATGGCACCTGCCACCTAGTATCTGTCTGGTTTGATCTAGCTTCTTGCAGCTTTGTTTTGGAGTGCGGCCAGGAGAGGCTGGTGACCTTCCTGATGGCTGGCTCTGACTTCCTCATTGATGGACCCAGGCCTCATGTTAGAACCTAACTCACTGCCTCTAACATGAGGTTAGGCATTAAGTCTCTCTGGGGTTTAACATAAGTGGCTCCAGTTGGGGTCTGTTGTTTCTTTTCAAGTCAAAAAGTACATTTACAAATAACATTATCAACAGAGATAATACTTATTACTTTAGAAATTTTTACTTAAAAGTTATCTCATAAATCCCCACATAAACACCTGTACCCCTGTACTAAGTGCCAGAAGGTTTTGGCACAAATGGCTTCACAAGCACGTGTTTTTTGGACAGGGTAAGAGCCTCACAGTCCCAGCTTCCCTCTACAGTCTTCAACTTAACCATGGTTTGACTTATGATTCTTCATCCTCACCATGGTGCAAAAGCAATACTCGTTCAGTAGACACCATACTTTGAATTTGAGTTTTGATTCCCACCCCCGCCCCTGCCCACCCCCTGAGCTAGCGATGTGCTGTATAATAGGACAGTCTCACATCTCTCATGATGCTGGAGCTACAGCTCCCAGACAGCCACACAATCAGGAGGGTAAGCAACCAGTATACTTCCCACCACCCTTTACTGATACAATTATCCTGTTTTTCACATCAATATAGTATGCAATAAGCAACATGAGCTATTCAACACTTTTTTTAATCAAATAGGCTTTGTGTTAGATGATTTTGCCCAGCTGTAGACTCTTGTATGTGTTCTGAACGTGTTTAAGGTCAGTTCGTATAAGATATGGTATTCAGTGGGTTAAGGTATTAAATGTACTAATGGTATTTTCAACTTACAATGCAATTACAGGGATGTTGGCCCATCACTGGAGGAAGATCTGTATTCATGACTAGGAAGAGATGTACATTGGGAACCACTTTATTCTGATGCTAATGTCCATGTCCCCCTTACTATACAGCACATCACCTCCTCATGGAAAAGATTTCAAACTGTGTTCCATGGAAACAGATTTTCCTAAAACACGAGATAATCCCTTGGTCAAAATTTAAAAATATGCTAATACAAAATTCCCACTCCCCTGTCTTCCACCATCACAGAGATATGACACAGGCAGTAACTTATAATAGTTCCTTAAATACCAACTCCTACCTCCAAGGTCATCCCCCATTTACATTAAATTTAGATTTATTTGAATATATAATTGTATTTTAGGGTCTGTTGTCATTATTGAAGCGGAACAGAATTTGCCACCCCAAAATAGTCTCTTTAGCATAAAGATCATCTTGAGTTGGTTATTTTTAAGAAACATCAGAGGTAGGAGAGGCTCTGAAATCTGAGAAGAGGTATCCTTTCGTAAGGGGCAGTTATGTTTATAAAAGAAACCACCATTTGTAAGGAAGAGGAAGATGGGTAAATCTCTGGAAACTCTTATCAATGGTGAAATCAACTGACAAATCTGCCATACCAGGCTCACTGTGCTTTGCCTGGTCACCTCCCATAACACCCCCCCACACACACACACACATCTTTTGTCTTTAACTGGAGATGATATTTAATTAACGTGGTGGCTTGAGCCATTTCTGGGAGTCATTCAGCTCCCCTGGGTATGTCTCATGTATACATGCCATTAAATTTCTGTTTAATAAACTTCTGTTTATCTCTTGTGAATCTTTCTTTTTATTACAAAGTGTTCTCAGCTAAGAACCTAGAAGGGTGGAGGCAAAATTATTTTTCCTCCCCTACATCAGTATGATTGTTGCCGATTCCCACCAACATCACAAAAAAGCAGCATTCTCTTACTTCTGCCCACAGTTGGTAAACAATTGCTAAAGTACTAAAGCACGTTAAAAACTGTAATCATCAATAATGTAAGTTTTAAATTAAATTAAAATTTTAAAAGATTTTGGAAGGTTGATTATGCCAAAGAAATTCCCTTCACTTTCAATATGAATACCTAAAATTCCCTGTCTGGCAGGGAAAAAACTAAAAACAGAAAACATAATTTCTCTAAAATAAATTTTATTTGGAAAATAAATCAGTTGATTATCAAGTCCTATCTTTTCTCCAGCATCTCTGAGTTAATTAAAATGTAGTAAGTGAGAGAGTTTCTGAGTAATATAGTAGAATTGCCTTTTATTGCTCAGAGCAGAATGTATCCAATTAAAATGCCAACTGTAGCCTCAGGATGGACCACAAGGATAAATCCCAGCTGTCCATCAGCACAGGGATATGCATTTTTTCCTTTTCCCTTTTTTTTAATTCTAGTGGAAAGAGAAAGCATATTTCCTCTAGCTAAAAAGGGAGCATCCTGTACGTTTTGTTGACTCAGTGTAAGAGCAAAAAACACAAAGAAACAAAACCAAAGCCTAAATTCAAAATAAGTTAAAACACACACATACACACACGCACACATATCCCCAGGCCGCATGAAAATATGTGAACTAGGCCATTTATCTTAGTTGGTCTTGCTGCTGGTTCTATTTTGCCTTCTCAGGACTGCCCTGCTTTAGTATTTCTTTTGAGAAGAAACTCTCAAGTTCCCTTGTCTTTTCAATAATAAAACAAAGCGTCTCCTTGGGGATCTAAAAGTAGGTAGATACAAATTTGTCTGCCTTGTCTACACATGCTTTTCTTATTATTGACATATGTTGTCTTGTGGTTCCAAAATGAATCACTGCTGTTGTGGGTTCAAAGTAATTGAAAAAAAATTAAATCAAACTCTATTTCCATAAAACAAGTAAAAAACCTTCCAAAACCTTTGACAATACATTAAAGACAATTATGAAGTCAATTATATACTGCTCAAGACCCCCAAAGGTCAATCAGCTTAGTATTTCAAACAGTTCCAGATGTGGTTTTTCCAAGCTACCTTTGGTTTTGGAAAAGCTAGTAGGGAAGTCAATATATATTGAATTTATTGAACAATGTTTGCTTATATTAAAGTTGCTAACATTAGGTTACCCTTGTCGAGTTAGAGCACATCGATCTGAAGTCATGATCATAGGATTAATATACAGAATTTCTATTCTTCTCATTTTCTGATCCAATCAATATTTTAACATTCACCTAGTCAAGACTCAGTATTCTCCATGTCCTCTCCACAAATGACATTTAATGTATTAATTGAAATTACTTCCCTCTTTGTGATAAGTAAATAGGTACATTATTCTACTAACTTCAGAAATGATTTAGGAAGAAGTCAACATGTGGTTCTGCGCAGTTACTCACTGTCTATTCCTGGATAATTTAATGAATCTTTCTGGACCTCCATTTCTTTTTCGACAAAATGGGATAATAATTCTTACACTGTCAAATTCATAGGCTTATTTATCATAATGATTACATGAAATGGTATACTGAATATATGTATAAACAATATGTTATACAAATAGCAGATATATAGAATGGTGATTCTGTCTCTTAGAATGGTGATTACAGACAGCGAGGTGGGTCTCTGAGGGAGTAGTTCCTGTCTGAGTAGAGGTTGGTAGACAGGAACTTGTCTATACATGCTTTACATATTAATGACATGCCTTGTCTCCTGGTATCCCCATCGTTCTGGAGTCAAAATAACCGCAGAGGGCCTGGGCCTCTGGATGCTTTGGGATAGCTTACGGTGCAAAGCTCCCTGACTTGAACATGAGCATTATATATATTATTATAGTACATGCACTTGCTCCTTTTTTGGGTTTGTTTCACTATATTAACATTTTCATCAGAATTTTTGTGAGATTGTAAGATGAAAAATGATCATATATAGGCGTATATATATATATGATGATACACAAATAGTACCAAAAATATTTTTAAAAGCATCAGGTTTTAAAAGGCCTTTAGGATTCTGGTTGTCTGCAAGTTCAGTTTGAGTCCCACAACTGAATCCACCCCCCCACCCCCCCGCCAAGTCAATAATTTCATCATAGACAGCACTAAGAGAAGTGCATGCTGCTAAACAAGGGAGGGTCAGAATCTTTCTCAACCTTACACTGGTCAGATCATGGCTGAAGGGGGCCTTCTCTTCTGGCTCCTGTATTTTGAAAGCAATAAACAAATGAGGAAATGAAATCAGGATGGTCTATGATCTGGACACCAGGAAACACCTAGGATGTTGAAGAAATTAAAAAAGTTCGACTTGGAGAAGAGAATAGTGAGCAGTATGTTTGCATGCTTGTGGGTGTCTTCAAATACTGACAGACATCTCCTATCTGCTTAAAGAAGACAGACACGGATTGATGAGGAAGTTATAGGAAAACACTATGAGACCTCAAGTAGAAAGCAACTCTTGAGTCATATATACTCAAGTCTTCTTTTTTTTAAGATTTAGTTATTATATATATATGGAGAGAGAGAGAGAGAGTAAGGGCAGAGAGAAAGGGAGAGAAAATCTCAAGCAGACCCCCTACTAAGTGCAGAGCCTAACTCAGGGCTTGATCTCACAACCCTGAGATCATGACCTGAGCCAAAACGAAGAGTTGCTCAACTGACTGAGCCACCCAGGTGCCCCATACTCAAGTCTTTATATATATAACTTTCTCTATAAAACTCAAGAATATATAATGTATATATACACACACACACACACATATACACACATATATAAATTCTTTTTCTTTCCCCATGCACTTCCAGATGTTTCACTAGTTAGCCATAAATTAGTATTTACATAGTGCTGTATATACAAAGTGTTTTCACTCTGAAAAATACATCTTGAGAGAGAGAGATTTAACAAAGCCCCGTTATAATTCTGGAAAAGGAATGGCAAAGAAATTAGGAAATGTTTATGAAGGTGGTGAACATGGATATGAACATTTCAAGATCAATAGGATTTTGAGATTTTTAACTGATTGATAAATTGTGATGTCCCAGGTGGAGTAAACAACACAAACAAAGGCACTGGGTTTGGAAAGCACAGAATGTATTTAGAAAATTAAAAAAAAAATTACATTTGTTGTGGCATAAATACAAAGTCTTGGGATATAATGGAAGAAACTGAGTACATTGGGATTGTGGTATGAAGGGCCATTCAGAGCAAATGCAGACGACTCTAATTCAGAAGACAGTAGGCACCACTAAAAAGACTTAATTCTTTTAAGATTTTTAAAGATCTACTTAAGACATTTTAAAAGTTTTCCTTTAGGAAGAATATTTACAGGTCCCTTTCATATCACATAATGTGATTTATTATGATCTGACATGTTAATTTTACTTGAGAATAATATAGAATATTTGTGCATGCACTTCATTGTTTTACTAAAAGTAACTTGAAAAGGGAAATTATCTTTATTTTTTTATTCTCAGGACAACTTGCACTTTGCTTTTTTCTCATGGAAGATAATATCTGATTAAACACAATCTATGATTTGATAGTCATAAAAACTTAAGAATTCAATGAAATTCACAAGTATATTTTACATTTATTATTTCCCAGTGTACTTCGAGATCTTGCAAAGCTCTGGAAAATAACTACAGAGATAGAATTCTTAACTGCCTAGTTCATGAAAGATAAAAAAAGTCAGTTTATATAAGATTTGTTATTTTTTAGATTTTCAATAATTGGTATTCCACGTATTTAAGATATTTTTATGCCTATAAGCATCCTAGACTAGGTCATACCACAATTTTATTAAATGTAAGAGTTTATATTTGGTTTAGAAGATAGTTTATGTATTCTTCTATCCTATGTTTTGTCATCCTTATAAGCAACTATACTTGCTTCACTTGTGTGAAATTGTTTGGTCTGTTACTATGCTTAATGATGGAAAGTTGGTGCTTCAACACTATGCAGGAAAGTCAGCTGTTTTACAGTAAATATACATTTTGCTGGGATTTCCAACCTTTTGCTCTCTTAACTGTGCTGTACCCAGCATGCTATAAGAGTAAAGAAACAGGCAGAGCCAACAAATGCAAGATCCATTTTGCTTGCTTTATGACTCGTAGATCAACCCTCTATCTAAATTCCAAATAGTTCTCTACTGGAAGATATAGAACCCTCCCACTAGTAAGCATTACTTTATCATTTTTCTCCATTATCAGTACTAACATTATCAACCAATCAATGCAAAAAACCAAGTCAGCAAAAACTTATTGAGTAACATTTATGTGCAAAGTACTTTCCAGGGCAATGGGGCAAGATCAGCTTTTGAAGAAGTAGAAAAGAGAGAATCAGCTTTGTAGTGACTTGCAATTCTTACCACCAGCAGCTAAGATCAAGGAGCATTTTAAACCAAGGAAGATGTATTTACATCTAGGAGCAATTTTCTTTGTTAACGATTTGATCTTGCTTTGAGCCACTTTGGAGGAGAAATGACAGAGTTCAGCTTCTTTTGTAGGAGATGCAACATGATAAAAGACGCAGACTACTCTAAACAGTGTCTGTTTACCCACAGGGTCACTAACACTACAGATCCCAGCATGTATCACATCCCCAGGGGACATGCACAGCAGGTACTCGTGTGCTGGAGGAAACATAAAGGGAACATAAGGCATCCCTGTCCTCCAGGTGCCTTTGTTGATGTAACTCATATGTTACTCGATCTGAAATGGACCTGCATTGCAATATGGTTGAAAATCTTTCCTTTACAGTTGTAACACCAAAGTCTCTGGTTGGTAGGGAGTGGTGTGCATGAGGGAGTGCTGTACGCTGAACCCCGCCTAGAACTCAAGATTTCTCACGCCCTTGTCTGCATTCCTCCTTTGTCACACTGCCTCTCAGGCTTGAGCTGATAAAAAGACATTTTCAGAGAGGGCCTGGAAGCCTCACAAACTCACGTGGCACGCACCTAACTCACACACACACACACGTACACACACAGACACTATTTCTTGCGTCATTATTAAATAGGCTAGCTCTGAGACCTTGAACAAGAAAGAGCTCAAGAAGAAGCACAATGACAGTCTGCACTGTAAGATGTCAGACAATGCTACTGTTCACAGAAGGAAGAGATCAGAATGGGCTGGGGTGTTCGGGGTAACCAGTCGGTTTCTTCTCAGAGATAAATTTCAACACATCACCTGGCTGATGTCCTCGTGGGAAATTCTGTCTGTTCATATGATATTTCGTTTGAATTCAGGAAAAAGGACTCTCCCTGAAGTAATTTTTTCTGTTCCGTTTAGAACCCAGGGGGCAACAGACTATGCTAGGAGCAGGGAAAGGGGCTGGCTGTCACAAGGATTTATATACTAAGTTAACTCAGTGCCATTATCAGCTTTCCCGGATCGTCAGCTGCCGTCAAGGGGAGTTTCACTTAACAGTAAGAAACATGCCCCTGGACCCCAGGTTTCTTGCAGCATTCACAGACATCCTTGCAACCCCTCTAGAAAAAGAAAAATCTAATTCCATTGTAAAATGACTTCTACTGTACGTATGTTTATTTCAAGCTTGTCAGGTTTTCTTCAGTCTCCAAATTTTGGTTTCATAAGATTTGAAATTTGAATTTTCTAATCCATAACTTTTTGGGTCAGTTAAAAAAATGGTAATGCACTTATAACTATACTGTAAATAAATGCCCATCCAAAGATATACCCCATTTGTCAAATGATTATCTAAACATATACTCCATTGACTCTTATCGTTCTCTAGGTAAGAATTTATTCCACTGATGTGATATTAAGTGTTAAAAATATTAACTATTTTATTAAACTATTTTCACTGAAAATACATTATAGTAGAGCCTTGATGTTCTCAGGGTATATTAATAATGCTACTAATGCTCCTATGTGTTTTCTCTCTGATAAATAATTACCATCTTAAATAGAATAAGCAATTTATATAGCATTATTTCTGTATATAATATAATTCAAGAAAGGCACTGTGAGCTACGGATGTGGTGGCGTCTGGACTTCCAGATCTCTCCGCCTCCTTTCACACATTAGTCTTGCTCTGTGGTTAGATTTTATGCTTCATCCAGAGAGCAAATAATTGCATAATACTGGCTCTCAGGCTCACACTTAAAAATCAATGGTGGAAAAGTTAAAACTGTGGAAATCCGTTTGTGTTCTCACAACTACCTTCCAGGGTCCAGAGTCATGGTCTAGAGGACTGAGGTTGCCACAAGACAACATCAAAGCTGTTGCTACTTCAACTACCGATTTTCCAGAATTTTTAAGTGAAAACTTAAAATGTTTGTGTGTGAGAGATGTCATTAAGATGACGCTTCTAAGTGTATCACTCCGGTGTTCAATAAGCTTGAAATAAAAATCAGTACAAGGTGCTGTGATATGTTTGTGCATTCTTGAAATAAGTGGTAGAAAAGTGGAGTTTCAATTTTCATAGGTCAAATATTGCTTTGTAATAATCAACTAAAATTAATGTATATTAATTAAGTGGAATGAGGAACAGCAGCAGAGCAGTTACCAGCATGGGTTCTGCAATCAAATGGATAGAAGTTCACCTTCTGGCATCATGACTATCTGGCTACATAACTTGGAAGGTATTAGTTAATTTCTGTAAGTCTCCAGTTTCCTCATGCAAAATCAGGACAGTCCTGACATCATAAGGTTGAGTGAAAAATAAATTCTCTTATACATATAACCTTATGTGCAAACTTTATATAAAATAAATTTACATATATAACTGCATAGAAACTTATAGAAAGTATATATAGAGCATATACTGTTGACCCTTCTACAAGGCAGGGGTGAGGGGAGCCAACCCTGCATGGTGGAAAATCTGAGTCTAACATTCGGTTTCCCCCAAATTTACTAATAGCCTGCTGCTGACCGGAAGCTGATAACATAAACAGTTGACTGACACATATTTTGTATAGTATATGTATTATATACTATATTCTTACAATAAAATAGAGAAAATAAAATGTTATTAAGAAAATCATAAGAAATAATATGTTTACAGTACTATAAAAAATCTGCATATAAGTGGACCTGTGAAGTTTAAACACATGTTGTTCAAGCGTCAATTGTATATTATATTATATTATATTATATTATATCATATTTTTATTTACACATATATGAAGCCCTCAGAAATCTTCCTGGCACATATTTGGCACTCCAATTGTTACTAATATATATATAAATATGTGTATGTATGTCTATATGTATGTATATATGTTCACACTATGTAATTTCATTAAAGAATTTTAGGGAAAATAGAAAACACAGGCTAGAAACTCTGATAGTCTGCAATAATGACCACATATATTATTACATATGCATATATGCATATACATATACACGTTTATGTATATGTACAGAATTGTACATAAATCACATAGGCTTTTCCTATCAGGATCTTCAAAGTTCTCCCAGCCTCTGCCCACTGCCAATTTCAAGGTCACTTCTACATTTTTGGGTACTTGTTGCAGTAGCGTCTTACTCCAGGTACTGGATCTGCATTACTTTCCTATTACGCCGCAGCAGATGATCAACACTTCGTGTTTCTTTTTCTTTCTTTCTTTCTTTCTTTCTTTCTTTCTTTCTTTCTTTCTTTCTTAAGATTTTATTTTTTTGAGAGAGAGTGAGTGAGAAAGCAGAGCAGGAGTGGGGGGAGAGGCAAAGGGAGAAGAACTGGATCCCAGAACTCTGAGACCATAACCTGAGCCGAAGGCAGATGATTAACCATCTGAGCAACCCAGGTGCCCCAACCCTTAGTGTTTTAATACAACATAAACCTGCCATCAATCAGTAAATAAATAAAATCCTTAAAAAAATCTACATCAATCAGTTCCAGAAATTAGAAGTCTAAAAGGGGTTGCTTTTCCTTCTGGAGACTCTAGAGAAAAATTCTTTTCCTTATTGTTTCTGACTCCCAGACGCTGCCTCCATTCCTGGACTTGCCCTTCATCACTCCAAGTTCTGTTCCATCATCCTGTCTTCTCAGGCTGGCTTCCTTGTCTCCCTTTTTTCCCTTATAAGGACTCTGAGATTATGTTGGGCAGATCTGGATTATCTCCCCGTCTTAAGATCCTTAATTTAATCATATCAGTAAAGTCCCTTTTCCTACATAAAGTAACATATTCACAAGTTCAGGGGGAGTAAGATGTGGGCATTCTGGGGGTACCACTCTTCTTTCTACAGCAACAATGATGCATAATAGAAGAAAAAATTTTGTGGTGCGATTACATGCTGGATTCTGAATTTAAGAGAAGGCAAAGTTTCTTTATGATAGCCTAAAAATTAGGCTTTTAAAATACATTCTCACATGGAAAATAGAATAATATAGGAGAGGTCTCAACAAGTGGTAGAAAGCACAGGAATCTATGGATTGCTCTAGACCTTTTCTATCTCACAGATGATGCTCTAATGGCATCTCCCAATTTCTCATCATGCTGCTAGTGATGTAAATCAAAGCTGCCATGGCCAATTACTCCAGAATATTCCCTGCTCCATGAAGTCCAGCCAACTGACTGATGGTACCTTCTTTTCTCACTCACCCACCATTGTGTTAGAGTTTTGGAATGACCAATAAATAACTAGCCAGCAAACATTTTGAGTAGAAGCCTTCCTGCTCTGCCAAAACCACAAAAATTTCCCAAACCAAAAACCTCTAGAAATCATGAGCTCATATGACCCCTCACCTCATCATCAGAGCAGTAATGCTCTTTCCCCACTCTTCCCTAGATGCTGGAAGGCAGACCATCAGTGGTTGGAGAGCACCGGAAAGAAGAAAGCTAGGAGATCCTCACAGCCTCTCAGTTGTTATATTTAATAATATGTTGATCCCATTGTAACAATTTAAAAGTAATCAATATTTAATTTGGATGTCAGATTGTTAGTATTTTTGTTCTCAGGAAACTCTAATTATGGATAAATCAAGTCACATATTCAGTGAGTGATAATGTGAAAAACTGAGACCTTTTTTTTTGTCCATGATCAGTGAGCACCTAAACACTCAGAAGAGGTTAACAGAGACCATAGAATTTAACCTAAAGCTATAATGTTTGAAAGAAAATATGATGCAATAAAAGGAAGAGGAAATTCAATAAAGGTCAAGAAGAAATGAGGATGATGATGACGATGATGGTGGTGGTGGTGGTGGTGGCCATATTAGATATTTACATGAATGATGGCAACAAATGTGTGACATAAGGATTATTACATACTTTGACACATGATAAAACTGGGGCTCAGAATTTGTTTCTTGCCCAATATTGTACCAGGAGTGACAGAACATAAAAATAAACCCATGAAATATCCATCGTTCTTTCTCATGCCTTAAATCTCTTCAATAAAAATCACGGTGGAAACTCTTTAGTGTGTATATGATAGAAATAAAGATAGAGAAAATAAGATTTAACCATTTTCATCAGAAACCATGACTAACTGGGGTGTCTGGGTGGCTCAGTCGTTAAGCGTCTGCCTTAGGCTCAGGGCGTGAACCCAGGGTCCTGGGATCAAGCCCCACATCGGGCTCCCTGCTCTGCTGGGAGCCTGCTTCTTCCTCTCCCACTCCCCTTGCTTGTGTTCCCTCTCTCGCTGGCTGTCTCTCTCTCTGTCAAATAAAAGAAAAAAAAAGAAAAAAGAAAAAGAAAAAAGAAAGAAACCATGACTAACTGGGATTGCTTTCATAGTTGCTGACTGGCTTCTAGCATGTTCTATTTATGAGGATCACATCTACTTCTTCAGTGCATACAGGCAAGTTGGTCTCATAGCTCTTTTACTCTTCCCTCAGTGGGAACAATAACAGGTCTGAACTAAAGCTTAGCACTTATCACAGTGCTCCTTATGTGAGCTAAAGGCATTATCAAAATGCTTCCCATATACTGATCACTTATTTAAAGATGTTATTAATATTAACATCATCATCCCCACTGTTATAGACTATGGGTGGATACTGTCCTTTTTCTAGACCAATCTCAGCTTTACACAGCCGTCTGGACTCTGGGGCTAACTGAGATTGCTTCCACAAATAATCTAACCCCACATTTCAGTATTCTTTTCAGCTCTGATTTCACTAGGTTTCCCCTCCTACTCCTGGCATATTTGATCAACTCAGTATATATATTCTGGTAAACCTGGATTTCAACAGTGTGGTTTGCACTTTGGGGCTCCCCTTAGTATCGACACAGTGATCATACCTGATAGCCTAATGCTCCACTACACTGAAATTTTGCCCTATCCTAAGCCAACCTGAGTATTCTCTTAAGTCTTCCACCTGCATGCTTTGCCTTAGATTCTCCATTGCTAATCAACCTGCTTTAAGTTTCAATTCCATAAAGAATCTAGAATGTTTCACCCACTGCTAATATTTTCACTTTCCAGTACACGTCAACTTGCCAGTCTTCTGCAGGTGTCTGAAATTGAATCTTGAGAAAAGCTCATCCCAATAAAGTTCAGGAAGGAAATCATATCCAACCTTCTGGGTTGGTCTATGATTGGGCTCGTGGTAAACATCAGACTTCTTTTAGAATCAGTCCCAAAAAGGTCTGGATTTTGAGGTAAAGGAAGAAACCCTTGAGTCTTTTCCGTGTTCTTTCCAAGGGTGACTGTCAGCGAGCATTGTTATCTAGTGCCGGATCATTTTCCCCTAAGTTAGTGACACTAGAGATTTTGGGAGTAAATACCTGAGAACAGCTCTCCCACTCTTCCTTGAGGTTCTAAGCTAGTTGTTAGGTAGTGGTTGCAAGTGGGAAATTAAGTACTAATTACAGTTAAATGTATATCTTTTTAAAAATAATCAAACCAAATGCCTAATGCTACCATTGTCAGATCTTTTGATAGCTGGATGAATTAGGTCTTTAGCAAGTTTATATGAGTTCCGGAATTAAGCAATAACTCATAGTTATTACCAAATAACTAGGATTGTATTAAGAATAATGTGCCATTGCTTAATTTACCAAGGCTTCTAATTACTCTCTATATAATACCTGTACTTAGTAAATACTACCTATAATGAGGCTGGCCTAGAATAAAAACCGTTTGGATTGAACCAGTTCATCAGAATGGTTGCCTTTCATGCCTTGGAAATCCGTTATTTTGAAATGGCCTGATGGAATATATTGATACAATTTTACTTTATGTGCAAATTTTGATACGACTTAAAATTTCTACTGACACCACACCCCAAAATATAATGATTGTGTACCTTACAATTACAAAGAAGCCTGGATGAGTACATTGTAAGCTGTGTTTACGTCGATACCACCTCTTAAAACCAATGTAGCTAGTGAACAAAACTACTCCCTGTTCTTGGTCGGGATTAGTGCTAAATTATTATAGTTTTAAATAATGGGAAGTATTCCACGATGCAGTTGCTACAGGAACAGTAATTAGTGCGTCTTTACATGCATTTTGTCTCGTGTATCTATACTCAGTGAAAGCGTATGTATATTTAGCACATGCAGGATGGTTCCTTCCTTTACTTCGTACCATTTATTCTAGTGTACTCTGCTACTCCTTTGCCATTTACTGCCCTTACGTAACTAGAATTAATGATGCACCTGGGGCCTCGGAATGGCATAGTTTAGATAACACTACTTAGGTGCCAGGTGCTGCTCTAACTGCTTTATCCATATGAATTCTCACAACCACCCTTGGAAACAGACAATATTATTTTGCCCATCTTCCAAATGGGAGAGAGGAAACGCGGGAAGTTCTAATTAATGTGTTCAGGAATGCACACGCCTACATGCCCTTGTCAAGTTTCCCGTTTGTCTTTCTGATTGGTCTTAGTTCCGTCTCACCTGAACTGTTACAGATCACCTAAGTGCTGAGGGAAGTCCCCAGCTGATAGTCAGCAAGGAAATGGGGCTTTCAGTCTTACAGCTGCAAAGAAACTAGAGTCTGTCAATTACCTGAACGACCTTTGAATCTCTGGTGTAAGGAACCCTGAATGTGAGACCCTGGACACAGAACCCAGCATAGCTGTACCCCAACTTCTGGCCTACAAAAAGCAGGTGTTGTTTCGAGAAATTACATTTGATCACGTGTTATGCAGCAA
Organism: Ursus arctos; assembly: GCF_023065955.2. Taxonomy (NCBI): domain Eukaryota; kingdom Metazoa; phylum Chordata; class Mammalia; order Carnivora; family Ursidae; genus Ursus; species Ursus arctos. The sequence continues at coordinate 75,079,219 of NW_026623089.1, forward strand.
CAGAAAACTAATATGAATAGGCCTTAAATTTTATAATCATTCTCAGGATAGTATGCCAAAGAGTAAAGCCTCATTTAGCCAATTTACTTATTTTCAAAGGTTTCAAGAAAATCCAAATGATCCCCACCCCCGAGGAATATCTGAGAGCGAACACTTTGGTTCTCCCAGCACTGAAGGAGGTTAAGTGAATTCAGTTTTCATGCAACCAAAAAATTCACTCTCCTTCACAAAAACAGGTGTCATACAAAGTGTTAGGAAAGTAGTTTTTTTTCTGTTAGCAACCCAATTAAAGTTTTTAAACAATTATTGAACATTCGGCCTTTCAAAATACACGTTCCAAAAGGGGCCTCTACACATTTGCCAGTGGAACCATATAAGAGACACCAGTGGAACCACAGTGTAGGAGAATTAACTTGGGTATGAGTATCAAAGAATGTTCAGTGTGAATTCCACACTCCCACTCACTGAGATCCTGGATAGGCTGCTGAATCCTTGTGGAGCTCATTACCTTAATAGGGAGAATGGCCTGAACACATTAAAATGTTGGAGTGCATGTTAAGTGATATAATATTATGTACTTAATATAATTCTCAACATCTAGAAGTAGAAAAGTAGTAAATAGCTATTATCATGAATTAATATTAATATGTTGTCAAATTGTAGTTTTCAATGTCGTGAGTATTGGCAACAATACTGGTGACTTTGTTTACATAGGGATGCTATAAAATTATGTCCAGACTTCTTGCATTTTGAATCATGGAGAGTGAAACAGTTCAGTCTTAGGGCTTTGGAGAAGGTAAAGAAGACATATAAGATAATTAAAAATAATACCAATAGAAGTGATCTTAGTCCTTATTCTTCTGATGACTGAGGTAACCCAGGGACACCACCTTTCAATAACAAATGTGTGTTATTTATCTGATTTGCAAGAATGATATCTTCACAATTACTTTGCCTCAGGACTACAGTTGCCATATATAAGATGAATACATCTAGTTATACTTGAATTTGAGATAAACAACAATTCTTTTAGTATAAGTATGTCCCATGCGGTATTTGGGACATATTCATAGTAAAAAGTTACTCATTTTTTATCTGAAATTCAGATTTTATATATCATCCTGGATTTTTTCTGCTAAATCTGGCAACCTTATTCAGAGGAAAAATCATAATATTAAAACATTTATAAGATTATAAAACAAAGCAAATCTTTCACATCAATGTGAGTTAGAGAAAAAAATTAATATACCTTATAGGCCTATTTTGATACTTCTGTGATAGGAAATATCTTGAAGGGGCATACCTGACAAACCTGGCTGAACTTGAATTGATAGAGGGAATTACACAAAATAATACTTGAAAAACTATCCTCTGTGCAATTTCCAATAGTCATGAGCATCCTGGCTTCCACAGAGAAGTGATTGTTCCCACGACACAAATGTAATTATTTCTTTATCATGATTTTGACTTGCAAGAGATGTAGCTAGCTACAACGTGCTACCCAATGATCCACCTCCTCTTCCCATTTCCACAAAAATAGGTACTTGTTATAATCGGTAAATTTTTTTCACTTAGAAATCATTCCCAATGACCCACCATCCCCAACTGCTGCCCACTTAAATTTTTATGCATTAAAATTCACTTTTCAAAGGAAATCCCGCTAAGGCTATAACTCTGCCTCCATTCAACTCTGAAACGAACAATTCCACTTTCTTCCACTATCTTTTTTTTCTTCTTTTTCATGGATATAATGATCCTCAAGGCAACATCTATCACATACCTTCTGGGATTCTGGGATAATATAAATTGGAAGTGACTTTCATCAGATCCAGATGTCCCCAGATGCACGGGGAAGCAGCTGTCACCAGACCGGTATGTGTAGCTGCGGGAGGGAGTGTTTTCTGTCCCCAGTGGGGACCTATCTAAACGTCTGTCAATTTGCATTTCTCCCCCAGTCCCCTCAGCAAGCACTGAATATCAAGTTCAGGGAAGTCTGCTCCTGATCACAGACCCATCAGGTTCTATTGCCAGGAGCTGATCTACCTGCCTGGAGAGACAAGGGGATGACCACCATGGGATGAGAGAGGGAGACAGACCACCTCTGCACAGCATTCCCCCTGGCGCTGTCATCTCACCCATCTCTGCTTTGTCAAAATGTTCAAGTCAGGGAATGTTTTGTTTCTGGTTCTTCCTGACAGCTCTTTTATATGTTATGCTTATTATTTAGGATATACCACCTGGTACCATAAAAAAAAAGTATTCAAGGTGTATGAAGACAATAATCATAAATCTGTCAAATCAGTCAGGGCCATGGTAGGCTATCAATTTCTCAGAAAAACGGCAATATGGCTATGCACATGACAGGAATCTGAGAATATATATATATATATATATATATATATATATATATATATATGTATGTATTCTGCCCTATTTTAAAAAAAATACATCTGTAATCAGACCATTTCACAGCCCATAACTGTCCCACCCCACTCTAAGGCTCCATCATCTTCTACCTTGGTACTACAATAGGCTCGTAACTACTCTTCTTGTTTCTACTCTTGCTTGTGTCCATTTATTCTCTGCATTGGGACTAGAGTGATCTTTATAAAATATGAGTCAGGTCATTTCACTCTTTTGCTCAAAATACTCTCATGGCTTCTGTCACACTAAGAAGAGAATCCAAACTTCTCACCATGGATGACTCCTTTCAGGATGGAGCACTGTATGATCTTGGTCCCGACTTCCTTTTGGATATATTCCATACTTCTCTCCCCTTATTCTCTCTGCTCTCAGAAACTTTTAACCATTTCTCAGAAATACCAAGAATTCCTCCATTTTTAGGGTCTTTGTCCTTACCAGCTCATCCTTCCAGAATATGACCCTCCCACACATTCTCTTGGTTTTCTGCTTTTCTTTATTCAAGTTTTTGTTCAACTGTTGCAGTGTCCTCATTGCCTTCCCTGATTACCAACGTCATATGATTTCAATCCTAACCTGCTTTTTCCCCTTCTATTGCTGCCTGAAAATAAATTCTAGGTATTTTTCTTCGCTGTTATGTTTCTCCCATTAGAATGTAAGTCTACTAATAGCGAGAACTTAGTTTGTTTTACTTCTGGAACCTCAACAGCGAGAAGAGTGTCTGGCACGATTTAGGCACTAAAAGAATTATATTAATCTAATGTTTTCATCTTTCATAAATTTAAGGAAATCACAAGTAGAACTTAAGGATATGGTTCATTGGCCCAAATTATAAAGACTGGTCCCTGATTACTAAATTTTAAAAAACGATTTTATTTACTTATTTGAGAGAGAGAGAGAGAGAGATAGAGTGCACAAGCAGGGGTGGGGGCAGAGGGAGAAGCAGACTCCTCGTTGAGCAGGGAGCCTGATGCAGGACTCGATCCCAGGACTCTGAGATCATGACCTGAGCCAAAGTCAGACACTCAACCGAATGAGCCACCCAGGCACCCCTAATTTTCTTTTCTTTAACATAATTGCCTTTCTCTATTTCTTGTCCCTTCTTAGCCAAGTAGAGTCATAGCATTTTTCACCAACTTTGAAGAAGCAAACTGAAGATATAAGGACCTGATTTTAGAGGAGCACAGAAACTGTTCAACTGCAGAATTAATCAATTTTACTGACTTCTCTTTTTCTTATCAGTTGATTAAGTGTTCTTCTGATAGCCATGCGTGGGCTCTGTGTATGTATGTGTATCCACCTCACTCTCTCTCTTCCTGTCTCCCCTCTCGCCCCATCTGTCTCTCCATCCCTCTCTCTCCTTCCCTCTCTTTCCCTCTGTCCTTCTATCTCTTCCTCTCTCCTCTCTCTCCCTCTCAATCATCCACCTATCTTGATATCTAAGTATCTATCATCATGTATCTTTCTATATTCTGGAGATTCATTGTCCATAATTTATAGCAATGTTGTCTGAATAAGAGAATTTTGTTTACGTTTATTCTCTCTCAACAAAATATTTCAAACACACCCACTCATCTCTATTTATATTAGACATTTCCTAAGGGTTTATTCTTTGGCAATATAACATAATTTAAGTGATAAATGGATAGGAATCTGAGTTGGAATGTCTGTTATCTTTTACCTTGATACCCAATTTTTCTTGAATTGTCAGCCACCAGCTTAAGCGAATTGTCTGAAATTAATTTATCATCTGAAACCAAGGCAAAAACTCTTTATTTCCTAGTTATTTCATGACACATATTTTATGACATTTAATGTAATGGAAATGGCTAGACGTGCTTTTCACCTAAGATAGCCTGGCATGTAGAGTCATACAAACCTGGGTTAAAATCTCTGGTGGGCTGGTCACATGCTCTATAAGCCTAGGCAGAGAAACTGTCTTTCTGATGGTGGATAATTCAGCCTATCATCAGTGGATTTAATGGCCTTTAGGTATTTTCCTAGATAATTAGTATACAATAATGATTTTTTCTTTTCAGTTATATTTTAAATAAAATTAAATATGCTTTCCATGTCAATTTTCACGAATTCTTGAAGAATGCCATTATACAAGACAACGTCAGTGGCCCACCAATTAACCTTTCAGAATTCACTCTTCTGATGTATGTCCAACAATTTCGTGCTGCAGCTTTTTATGGATATTATCTGCATGGCTATATTCTCTGGCTAAGGGAACATGCTCTGGGTGGAGGTTGTGGGAGATTCATGGCTCTGGGACCATCCCTCAACCAGTGGCATATGGAGACCAGATGATTAATGGAATTCTGGTCCTATTTCAACTCACGTTTAATGCAAGAGGTCTGCAGTCCTGCCTTATGGTCATTTCCCTGGCCCACAAGGGCATAATTTGGATGGATACACTTAGCAGCTGCATACCCCTAATAATGGTTCTATAATATGTGGAGAAAGAGGAATGGCGGAAGGCAAAGTGGGCATCCTAACACTGCCTCACATCCCAGTGAATGAGAAGCGACACAGCATGGAAGGTGGAATATAACCCCTATATGAGATCAAAAGGATGCTGATCCTCCTTTAGATTAGTCATGTTTTGCTGCATAACAAGCTATTCCAAAATTTCATGGCTTGAAAAAAACCATATGCTATTGCTCTACAGTCAACTGAATGTCTCTGCTGGTCTGAACTGAGTCTGACTGAACTCACGCATCTCAGTAAGTTGGCGGTTAGCTGGAACGGACTGGTCTAAGGTGATCTCACTCACAGGCCGCCCAGCTGGCCAACACATACTTTTCCTCCCACATAATCATTCCCTCTTTCTCAGTCCTCTTTGTTGTTGTTTTTCAATGCCTCCCCTCTCCTCCTTTTGTTTCTTCTTTTCCACAATGTGGAAATGTGGCATTATTCTAGGTGGGTACAAGGTCTTCTGGTCTTTCCTGTTTCTACTACAATGACAAATAAACACAGCCCTGTGTCTTTAAATCTGTAGACTGATGCCTCTAAATTTAGACCTTTAAACCCTAACCATTCTGTTGGATTCCAGACTCTCATAACCAGGTGGGTACTTAACATTTTTACTTGGATAATTTATAATCTTCCCATGTTTATCAAACCTTTTATTAAGGCCAAAATAAAATTCTTGATAATTCCCTCATTATATTGTGTCTTTTCATCTCCCCGTCTTAGACAACAGTGCTGCATGCCACAGTTGCTGGTGTTAACTAGAGAGGGAAACTTAATCACTGTTCACCTGACTCTTTTTACCTCACTTTAGTAGATTAATGATTGTGTGGGGCTGGAGAAGAGGTGGCACAGAGATTTGAGGGATAATGACTAAGGGAGTGGGGAGTCTTTTTGAAGTCATGGAAATGTTCTTAAAATTGATTGTGGTGAAGGTTGCACAACTCTATCACTACACTAAAAAATGTTGAATTGTACTATAAATAGGTAAACTGTATGGAATGTGAATTATATCTCAATAGAACTATTATGAAATAATTTTAAAAAGGTAACACTTCATTGTCTTCTGGGTTATATCAGTTCTAACAACAATAAAAAGTCAGTGACAATATTATCTGTTTCTATGCAGAAGGTAGGTGTCTTCCCCCCCCCCCCCCGCCTCTGGCTGCCATCAAAATTTTCTCTAGTGTTAGGTTTATAGTCTTTTGAATATAACATACCTAATTTTGCTATTGTTTATAGTATTTTTTCCTGTTTAACATTCCTCTTTGTGTATCTTGGATCTGTGGTTTGGTGCTTATTGGTAATTTTGAAAACCTATCAGCCAGGACTTCTAGTGAAGATGGCGGACTAGGAGAACCCTAAGCTCACTTAGTTCCCATGGATACAATTAGATAATATTCACATTTCTCTCCCCTACGCCCAAGCATAAACACAGACAGCACTACCTAACTTGCTAACACTTGCACCCCATTCCCCACCTATCACGGCTTTGGCTTTGGCATATCTGCCCCCTCCAGCCAGGCCCATCTTAGTCCCAGCACTGTAGGTGCACAAAGCTTGGTATCACTGTAGCATCACAGCCCCACACTCTGGAGCACACTGAGGACCTGCTTCCTCCAATATGCTCTTGGCCAGAGCCCTCCTGGGAAGTGCACTGACGGGGGGCCAGCACCACTCCAAAGTGACTCCTGAACCAGGGAGAGGAAAAGATCACAACACACCAGTCAGACTGTGACCCCAGCAGTGGGCTGGGAACAGACATCTGGTCTGACTGTATGTTCTACCCACCGACAAAATCTTCTAAGGAAACAACACAGGGAGAGTGCCCTGTAGTTCAGTGCTCCTGAATCGCTGGCAAACACCTGGTCTGACTCAATTCAAGCCCAAGGCTACCCTAGACAAGTCCACTAATACCAAAGGGACCAAACACTACCCACAACAGACAAAGAGAGCACTGCAGATGACTAGACTGAAGGCAAAAGTGGCTGAGCCACAACAGCAGGGCATATTCAACACACACAGGAGACAGCCCTGTGAATGGGTCAACCAAGAAACCAAAGAGCAAATGAAAAAGTACATGGAGACAAAAGAAAATAAAATCACAATGGTTAAAAATATTTCAGATGCAGCAAAAGTGCTTCTAAGAGAGAAGTTTATAGCAATACAGGCCTACCTCAAGAAGAAAAATCTCAAATAAACAATCTAACCTTACACCTAAAGTAGCTAGAAAAAGAACAAACAAAACCAGCAGAAGGAAGGAAAAAATAAATAGTAGAACAGAAATAAACAAAATAGAAACTAAAAGATCAGGAGAACAGATCAATGAAATCAAGAGTTGGTTCTCTGAGAAGATCAACAAATTGATACACTTTCAGCAAGACACTTCTTTTTTTTTAAAATAATTTTTATTTTGTTATATTAGTCGCCATACAGTACATCCCCAGTTTTTGATGCAATGTTCCATGATTCATTATTTGCATATAACACCCAGTGCACCATGCAATATGTGCCCTCCTTAATACACTTCGAAAATGAAGAGAGAGAGAACTCAATAAATAAAATCATAAATGAAAGACAAGAAATAAAAATTGACACCACAGAAATATAAAGGATTGTAAGAGAATATTATGAAAAGTTATGCCAACAAACTGGACAATATAGAAGAAATGGATAAATTCCTAGAAATATATAACCACACAAAACTGAAGCAAGAAGAAATAGAAAACTTGAACAGACTAATTACCATCAAAGGAATTGACTCAGTAATCAAAAACCTCCCAAAAAACAAAACTCCAGAACAGACAGCTTCACAGATGAATTCTACCAAACATTTAAAGAAAAGTTAATACCTATCCCTCTCCAACTATTCCAAAATATAGAAGAGGAAAGAAAACTTTCAAATTCATTCTATGACGACAGCATTACCTTGATACCAAAACCAGATGAAGACATTACAAAAAAGGGAACTACAAGTTAATATCCCTGATGAACACATATGTAAAAATCTTCAACAAAATATTAGGAAACTGAATCCAGCAATACATTAAAAAAAATCATTCACCACAATCTAGTGGGATTTATTCCTGGGTTATAAAGGTGATTTGATATTTGCAAATCAATCTCATGATACATCATATCAGGAAGAGAAAGGGGAAGAACCACATGATCATTTCAATAGATTTAGAAAAAGCATTTGACAAAGTACAGCATCCATTCATAATAAAGATCATCAGCAAAGTAGGTTTAGAGGGAACATATCTCAACATAACAAAGACCATTAATGAAAAACCTACTGCTAACATCATACTCAATGATGGAAAAATATGAGAGATTTCCCCTAGGGTCAAGAACAAGACAAGGATGCTTACTTTCACCACTGTTCATCAACATAGTACTGAAAATCCTAGCTATAGAAACCAGACAAGAAAAAGGAATAAAAGGCATCCAAATTGGTAAGGAAGAAGCAAAAAACTCAATATTTGCAGATGGCATGATGAAAACCCTAAAAACTCCACCAAGAAATTACTAGAACTGATAATGAATTCAGGAAGGCTGCAGGATACAAAATCAATGTACAGAAATCCACTGCATTCCTATACACTAATAATTAGAAGCAGAAAGAGAAATTAAGAAAATAAGCCCACTTACAGTTGCACCAAAAATAATATATAAATAATAATAATTAATGGGTTGGAAGAACACATATTGTTAAAATGTCCATAATACCCAAAGCAACCTACAGACTTAATGCTATCCATGTAAAAATACCAACATTATTTTTCACAGAGCTAGAACAAACAATCCCCAAATTTGTATGGAGCCACATAAGACCTTGAATAGCCAAAGCAATCTTGAAAAACAAAAAGCTGGAGGTATCACAATTTCAGATTTCAAGTTATACTACAAAGCTGTAGTGATCAAAACAGTATGGTACAGGCATAAAACAGAAACACAGATCAATGGAACAGGATAGAAAGCTCAGAAACAAACCCACGATTACATGGTTAACTAATCTTTGACAAAAAAGAAAAGAATATGCAATTGAAAAGACAGTCTCTTCAACAAACGGTGCTGGGAAAATTGGACAGCTATAAGCAAAAGAATGAAACTGGATCACTTTCTTACACCATACACAAAAATAAGCTCAAAATGGTTTAAGGACCTAAATGTGAGACCTGAAACCATAAAAATCCTAGAAAAGAGCACAGGCAATAATTTCTCTGACATTGGCTGTGTCGACATTTTTTTAGAAATGTCCTTGAGGCAAAGGAAACAACAACAAAAATAAACTATGGAGACTACATCAAAATAAAAAGCTTCTACACAGCAAGGGAAATAATCAATAAAACTAAAAGACAACCTACCACCAAATGGGAGACGATATTTGCAAATGACATATCCAATAAAGGGTTAGTGCCCCAAATATATAAAGAACTGATAAAACTCAATGCCAAAAAGCCCTAAATGATCCCATTACAAAAATGGGCTGAAGACATGAATAGACATTTCTCCAAAGAAGACACCCAGATGGCCAACAGATACCTGAAAAGATGGTCTGTATCACTCATCATCAGGGAAAGGCAAACCAAAACTCCAGTGTTATCACCTTACACCTGTCAGAATGGCTAAAATCAAAAACCCAAGAAATAACAAGTGTTGGTGAGGATGTGAGCCAAAAAGAACTATTTTGCACTACTGGTGGGACTGCAAACTAAGTGCAGCCACTCTGGAAGGCAGTATGGAGTTTCCTCAAAAATTAAAAATAGAACTACCCTATGATCCAGTTATTCCACTACTGGGTTTTTACCCCAAGAATATGAAAACACTAATTCATAAAGATATACGCACCCCTATGTTTATTATACCATTATTTACAATTGCCAAATTATGGAAGTAGCCCAAGTATCCATCCATAAATGAATGGAGAAAGAAGATGGTATACATATACAATGGAATATTATTCAGCCATAAAAAAGAATGAACTCTTGCTCTTTGCGACAACACAGATTGAGCTAGAGAGTATAATGCTATGTAAAATGTCAATGAAATACAAATACCATATGATTTCACTCATACGTGGAATTTAAGAAGCAAAACAAATGAACCCAGAAAAAAAGGATACAAACCAACAAACAGACTCTTAACTACAGAAAACAAACTGATGGTCACCAGAGGGGAGGTGCGTTGGGAGGATGGGTGAAATAGGTGAAGGGGAATAAGGGCACACTTATCATGATGAGCACTGAGTAATGTAGAGAATTGTGAATCACTATATTGTGCACTTGAAACTAATAAAACACTGTATGAGAACTACACTGCAATTAACAACAACAACAAAAACAACCTTTCAGCATTCTTTTCTTTTTTTAGACTTTTTTTTTTAAAGAGCACTTTTCGTTTTACAACAAAATTGAGAGGCAGATACAGAGTTTTTCCACATATCCTGACGGGACACACACATAGCCTCCTCGCATCATCAACATCACTCAACAGATGGGACAGTTTGTACAGAGGCTGAATCTACGCTGACACATCATAACCAAATCTTCATAGTTCACCTTTGGGTTCCCTCATATATTCTATGGCTTATCACAAATGTATACGGACAGACCCATTGTTGTAATATCATAGCAAGTATTTTCACACAGTCCAAAACCCTTATGCCTTCAAATATACCAATTCTACTCCATCCATCTCTCTTCTCTTTCTTGAATTCCTTTCACACATATGTTTGACAATTTGATACTGTCCTGCAGCTCATGGATGCTCTGTTCTGGTTTTTCTTCCTTTTTTTGCTCTCTCACTCTGCTTTTTATTTTTCATTTCAGTTTGGAAAATTTATACTGACCATTCAAGTTCAGTGCTTTTATTCCCTCCTTTGTGTCAAGTCTACGGAATGACCCACAAAAGCCATACCTAACCATTTACTATGTTCTTCAAATTAGTTTTTCCATTTGATTTTTCTTTATACTGTCTATTTTTCTGCTGGAAATTATCACTTTAATTGTACATATGTTCCTCCTTTTCTCTACAGAAATCAAATATTAATTAGTATTATTTTGAATTTCCTGCATGACAATTCCTACATCTTCACCATTTCTGTGTCTGATTCTCTTGACTGATTTATTTTTTGAAATATTTTTGCATTTCTTTCTTCTCTGTATGCTTCAGACAGCTTTCTGAATATCCTGTTTTAGATATTGAGATATATCACTTTTACTCTTGAAAATGGGCATATTTATGCTTCTCAGAGACAGCAATGGAGTGAAATAATCTCTGCCTTTACTGGTACCTCTTGACATGTCAGAACCCTCTGCATCAGGGCTCACACTGATTAGGTCAGTCCCACCCACATGATCATCTCAAGGTCAAATGACAAGGGATCTTATTACATCTGCAAAGTCCCTTTATCTTTGCCATTTTCCATTGTTTAGAAACAAGTCACAGGTTCTCCCCACACTCAAGACGAGGGAATTGTACCCAGGAAGCAGGAATCTCAAGGGATATTCTAGTATTCTGCCTTCTACACAGGCACATTCTTTTTTTATGTTGCTTCCTCAAATCATTGAGATACACCCTGACCTAAAATGAATGAACTTTTGTATAAAGTAATAGTTATATTAATCCCTTTACCAATGCAAATAATGATAATAATATAAATAATAGGTCATTTCAAAATTAGCAACGATAACTATCTTAACTAACCATTTTACACTTACATGAATCAAATTCTATTTCATTCATTTGTAAAAAACTATACACTATCATTTAAATTTAAAAAGATAAATTTGCTTTAATTTTTCCAAGACACTTATAAGCTAAGGATTATTTGATTTGTTAGAGAGATAATCATATTATTTATTTTTATGTGGCCTTCTTGCTTCTAGGCTATTGGCTCATGAATTTCAAGTGGATTTTGAAGAATCATTCCATGAAGGGAAAATAATGTTCAAAATCTATTTAAAAACATTCAGGGATGCTTGGCGTGAGATCATGTGACTGTTGTTCTCAAGGTTGGCAGAGAGATTACTTAAAAATGAAATTTTAAGTAAATAAATAGGAGTATCTGGACGGCTTAGTTGATTAAGCATCTGACTCATTTCGGCTCAGGTCATGATCTCAGTGTCATGAGATCCAGCCCCATGTTGGGCTCTCTGCTGGGCATAGAGCAACTCTATGCACTACCAACTCATGCATTACCAACTCATGCACTACCCTCCCCCCCCCCAAAAAAAAGGGAAAGTAAATAAATAAAAACATTCAAATGCTCGCAAAAGGCACAGGAAAATGAACATATTTTCATTCAGCGTTACTTGATCTATGTAATAGCCAGACCAACCACCATTAAGGAAGTTACCAGTGCTCCAACACAGTGTGAGAAAAGCTGCATTTGCGTTTTCCTTAAAAAGGCAGAATATTGTAGTGAGATGGACAGCCGTGATGACTACTGGTATATGAGTAACTAGAAAAGTATAACACTGGGAGTATAGAGCACACAAGGAGAAACCAGGGATAAAAGCATTTGAAAGGTTCACTGGAAGGGTGGAAAATTCTTATGTAGGATTCCTGCTACTGGCACATGCTTCTTGTGAGAACAAAGTGTAGCATGAAAATTAGTGATAATTTTGTTTTTAGGTTTTCTTTAAGATTGTCTTTTCTTCACTTCACCCTGGAGGGCCAGCCACTTACATGAAGAAAATACTAGGTAGGCTTCAGCAGACTTTAGTTTAAGAACAAAGACAAGATTCACCATCTTCCTCACAAATCCCTGACATTGTCTCACTAAGACGAGAACTCACAAAGAAAATGGCTTTGAATTCCGAAAAACCTAAATGGGAGAGCTGCTCCTGAAACCAAGCTTCAAAATGACCCAGGATTTCAATTAATTCCATCAAAAGTGAATAGCAAGTCAAAGTAAAAACCAGTGATCAGCACTGTGACAGAGTTAAAATGCTCCCAGATCTTCTCATGATTGAAATGGATGCTTCTTCCTAAAAAAATAAATATGACATAAAATAGAAGAAATTAAATTGTAAAGAGAGCAATGACCACTCAATTTAGAATATATGTGAGTATTATTCATTTTGGATACTCAGAGGAACTAGTTTTGAAGTCCAAAAGTCAGCATTAAATAGTTTTATCTAACTTTACAGATGTGATGACTAATTAATCATCATCATAATAATATGTCTTCCAGAACACATCGGTATTTGTAAAAAGGCTTTAAAAAAAGAAAGATCCCCTTGTTAGTTTGGAGCTGTTTATATGGATCTATAAAACTAGAAAATAAGAGCCAAAAATATATTTTAATTCAGACACTTTCTGCAACATTTTCCTATGTACACATATGTAAATTTACCTGAGATTCCTTTTGAGGTTAAGCATAAGGATCTAATCATAAATAAAAATCAGTGTATTTTTACTATTGTCATCTTGATGTCCCCTCTTCCCTACCCATTCCTTCTTACACCAGAGCCTCTACTACCAAAACCACAAGAGTGGAATTTTGTTAGAGAATTAGTACCTAGAAATTTCTAAGCTGGGGGTGAAGTAAGGAGTGGTGGTGGAAGAAGAAATGTCTTCCTACATTATGATCAGTTTTTTACCAAATTAAAAGATTGTTTCAGATGTCTTAATCCAAGAATTAAGGAAATCTGTTGTTTTTGCCACAGGTGATATTAAGTACCTACAAATATTGATTCTTTCCATGTTAAGTTCCGGTACTCTCTGAAAATCGTTATACTTGACTAAATACAGTGTGGAAGTTGTAAGGTATTGTTTAAAAACCACAGCCCACACGTCTCCTGATTGATATGTATAAGAATGTCATTAATTATTAATGTAAATATTGTTAGTGATGAAGTTTTTATATCTTTTCTTTTTTTAAAGATTTTATTTCTTTATCAGAAAGAGAGAGAGAGAGCACAAGCAGAGGAGCAGCGGGCTGAGGGAGAAGCAGACTCCCCACTGAGCAGGGAGCCCGATGCGGGGCTCCACCCCAGGACCTCGGGATCATGACCTGGGCCAAAGCAGGTGCTTAATGGACTAAGCCACCCAGGTGTCGCTACGTCTTATTTTCAATTTTTAGTCTCCTAAGCCCTGAGCAGTAAAATGTTCTGTGGACACAGTCGGTGATTTTGCACTGCTGAAAACGCTTCCCAACTTCCGTCTTCAAAAAGTCAATTCATGAGCCTCTGGAGGCTAATACATTGTGAAGAAGGTAGAGCTGTGGGCACAGATGATGGTAGTTGTGGTTTCCAGGTGGGTGCAGATAGTTTGATTGGCAAGTGTCACCATCCAGGAATGAAAATGACACCAAAACTCTTTCTGGATCATTTAAGAGGGTTCTTATTTTTGAGAGCATTTGGAGTGGCATCAGCATGGAAGCTCTCTTTCAGAAGAGCCTCAATATAACGTCTATGTGACTAAATGGATTTCCACGTTTTAGTTGCTGTCATTACTGTAAATTCCAATAACAAGCTATGATTAGTTAGGGAGATGTGTTTACCTCAGGAGAATGAAAGCATTTTGTACTGATTTCTAAAGGGGTTCTGCCATGAACTCATCAACACGCTCACCAATGATCTGATCTTTCTGATGGTTTCTGTAGGTAAATGTACCTGAGGTGGTCTGTTGACAGAGTAAGAAGGAATCCTGAGGTCCTATCATTTCTATCACTACATTTCAGTCGCTTTTATGGCTTCTAGAATAATGCTGGCTTCTCATAACCATCAGGATAAAACACAATTTCCTACAAAAGCTCTGTTCTCCAATCCTCCCTCAGCCTCCCTGTCTGCAGCTCTCCTGGGCTACCTGCAGTCCTGAAATCAGCAGGATTTCTCACTTTCCAAACCTCACTGACCATGCTCCTTCCCCCTAACAAGAAAGTGTCAGTCATTGGTGCCATCAAAGCCTTCTGTGCCTTAGCCCTTAAAAATATAACAGCAATTTGTACTTATATTCGTAATACTTATAATCTAACGTTTTAGTCATTTATTCATATTTGACTTCCCTACCTCCAACGATAAACTCAGTGAAGGCAGGAATATTGTCTTGTTCATGTTTCATTTTTCATCCTTGGAACAAGGCACATAACAGGCATTCCATAAATGTTTGCTGAACTCCATTTGGAAAATCCAGTTGTTCACAATTGCGCCCTACTGACCCCTGTTGTGGGAAGTCTTCCCTGACACTGAAATCACCTCCGTGTGTACCTCACAGCACTCACACTTCTTCCCATCCCAGTACTTACACACCCAATTGTGACCACCTGCCCACTCATCTGTCCACTCCTCACAATAAGGCCTGGGACTTGGTCTGTGGATCTACCCAATATTTTGCACTTTGCCTGGTACAACAGCAGACACTGGCATGCTTGTTGAATGTTTACTGGGCTACTATTTTGGGAAAAAATATAACTATTGTTAAAGTTATTGGAAAATTTCGCTTTCCATCTCTCCTCATCAACTACCATAAAACAAACTTTAATTGGAGACAGTTCAAGAAACTTCATACAAGCAGTAAATTATCTTTAATCCATGGCTCTAGTATTACAACAGAATAAAACTATGACGTAAAGGAACTCTTCTACAGTTCCCTTAACACTAGACTGTGGATTTCACTCTGGTGAGTGTGGGGTTTCGTGGCAGTGCTGTTAGAACTGCTGTTGACAGTTATCGAGAGGAGCCAAGAGCCTGTTCAGCAGGACTGAATAATGGTCATTAAATGGGAGGAGGACCCAAACAACAGATTAAATACCAGGAGTCCTGGCGGACAGCTTATGGAAGAATTATACAAGCTATAAACCACAGCTGCTGATAGAATCACAGTGTGAGCCCCATGCGTATTATAAATTTTTAGTACCACATTTTTAAAAAGGATAAAGAAAGTTTAGTTTAATAATATCTTTTATATAACCTAATATTACTAAAATATCACTTTAATATGTACGCAACATAAAATATTCATAATGCTATACATGACATTTTTCCATATTATTTAAAAAAATCTGGTGTGTATTTTACACTAATAGTATATCTCAATTCAAACACTAAATTTTCTTTGTAAATATTTGATCTGTATTTTGAGTTCATAAAATTTACATTTCAAAAGTAGATTCTCATACCCAAGTTATGCCAAATATACTTAAAAGTTTTCCAATGATTGAATTGTGTATCTACTTCTTTATTTAATTGAAATTAATTAAAATTAAATAAAATTAAATACTGCTTCTCAGTTGCACTGGCCACATTTCTAGTGCTCAACAGCTCCAGGGAGGAAGTGTCTACCACAGTCTACCACTGTACCGAATAGGAAGAAAACAGGTGGTCAATCCACTCCGTGTATTTTAAGTTCGTTCTCTAGGTTCTAGATGCACTGCTTGAGGCACCTGGTTCTTGTGGTTTAGATGTGCACTGTCCACTGTGGTAGACACTTCCTCCCTGGAGCTGTTGAACACTAGAAATGTGGCACCACAAGAACCAGGTGCCTCAAGCAGTGCATCTAGAACCTAGAGAACGAACTTAAAATACACGGAGTGGATTGACCACCTGTTTTCTTCCTATTCGTATGTGTCCCAGCATTTAGGTTTCCGCAACATGTTGTCTTACGTTTAGACTATAGATGTGATGCGCCTTAACCCACTGTCACCCTATCCTGAGTAAGTAAACGTTTTTACCCATCTCACTCCAACTTAAAATGAAAATAATTTTGACAATAAAACATCCAATGAACACTTACTGAGTTTTTTTATTTTTTAGTGTGAAAATACTGGTGCAGGGTCTCTGTTCTAAAAGCAGAGACCGGGAAGGCCAACGGTCAAGGATGGGATTTATGCTCTGAGGCCTGACAAGTACCCTCTATGTAGCTAAACTGCTCCAATACCTCTGACGAGTAGCTTATCTTTTAAAGTTGACTGGAGTAACCATCAACTTACTTTTCACTTACTTTCCCCTATATTTCAGGATGAAACCCTCATAAATATCACAGCTGTCAGTTCAGAGGCCCTTTCTTTGTTCCCAACAGTTATTTAATGCATCTTAACAGTGAAATAGAAAAAAATAAGCAGAAATTACTCCAACCTTCAGTTTAATATATCAGTTCAAATTATGAATATTTTAGAGGGTATTTGGCTGGGATAATCGTGGAAACATGTAAGCTATGGAAATGCCCATCCCTGATGATAAGTATCTTTTCCCTAAATATTCAACTAAAGTGTAAATTACTGTCATATAGCTATTTGGAAAGAATGAATATTGAATGTCTGCAATTATAACTGTATTTATAAAGAAATTTAAGATGCTTAGTCTTTGATAGTGGATTTTTGTGACTGTACCAAAGAATTGCAAAAAAAAAAAAATCCATAATTTGAATGAATGAGGCAATTATTTTAAAAGTATTCATCAATTCTTGCTTAAGCCATTTGGCACTTAAATTTTTCATTCCTCTCTGTGAATCCCCACAGCACTTTTCATCAAAACAAATTTTTCAATGAGCATATACTGTCTTTTGTTTCTTTGTAATTTTCTGTATCTGAAAATCTCATTTTTCAAATAATACTATCTTTTGAAAGCATAGTCCGTGACATTTTTTTTCTTTTCCTTGCTCCATATCAAATCATTTTTAGGCATATAATAATTAATCAGATTTACATAATTATTGACTCATTCACTTGGGTTTTGTCTCTATGGAGCAGGGGGTAAAGAACATTTTCCCTGAGTTGTTTATGTGTAAGTAAATTTACACTTAACAATTTAACCTGGTGAATTTTGAGTGAAGATGGCATTTGAAATACATTCAATTTCTATGTCCTTAAAGATCTCTATCACAAGTCATAGTTTTTCTAATATATGTCAACAGTCACACACTAATGTTAAAACATTTTTTAAATACTGTAATAAAATTAAAAAAAAGAATCTTCACAGCAAATGTGGCATGTTGATTCATGTAAGCCGGGTACTAAAATATCTATATTGTTTAGTGTTTGGATAGCTAAATCTGTCAGTAGGATGCATTAATTAATTAAATTAATGTTTTCCAGACAAAAAGAATACCCGAGTCCCCAAAACCCATTAAGTCTGAAAGGGTTCATTTACTGACTGGGTAGAGAATGGAAAAGAAACTCTCCTATTTAACTTTGCACGCATTAGTGCTCTATGTCGACACATGTCTATTGTAAGTATTTGATCTAAATAACATAAAACAAAAATTATATAAATTCTTCAAGATAGCAGAAAAGATATATGTAAACTCATTTCAGAAAGTATTTAGTAAGGTGACTAACATAATATAATAAAAAAATTTTTTAAAAAAGTATTTAGTAAGAACATAGCAAGTTACGAAAGCTCGTAGAATTTGAATTTTCAAAGTTATAAGAAACTCTTTGTACTATATTAGGACTGATAATTCTCTTAACTTTTATAGTTACTTGCCCTTTCACTTGGGGGGTAGTTTATAAAGAGCAATCAATATAATGCCTCAGTGAAATGTATACACCTAGTCCTACAGGAGTATGAACTGGTAGCCCTGGAAGGGAAAGTTTTTTTTTTTAAGGACCTACAGTAAGATTCACCCAATTCACCATTCCTGCAAAAGCACTAAGTGAATTTAGCATTGTGAGCATAAATCGTCTCAGAAGACAGAGTCCTTATGCTTATCATGACTAGAAGGAAACATTGTATAAAACTATCTAGATACAATCTCCTCAAATTTTAATTTTTAACCCTTTTTTTCTCTTTGCATTTCCTTTTGGTAAATTCCATCGACCTATCTTTAATTTCACCAATCACCTTTTCAGTTATGTTGAGACAAATAGTTAGCCAGTTAAAGGGAACCTTCATCTCTGTTACTGTGTTTTCTGCTTCTAGTATTTCCATTCGTTTCTTTCTATAGTCTTCATTCTGCTAAAATCATCAATCTGATCTTGTATGCCGTTCACATTTTCATTTTACTACTTTGAACATATTAATCACCGTAATCATAAACTCTCTGTTCAACCAGTCTAACCGCTGTATCATATCAGTGTCTGCTTCTGATGACTGCCTTTTCTCTTGACATTGTGTCATTTCTCGTATTTTATATATCTTGGTTGGTTACTGGATACCAGCCATCTTATGTGGGGCAGTGAAAACTGAGATAAATGGTTTTTATAACAGCAAACAGGCACACTGTTCCTTCTGCTGGCCCTCAGAGTAGGATCTGAATAATCAAATTATGCGTTATAGGATCTGAAGTTTCATTCTTGCTCTGGTTACCTGCCGTACAGTCAAATTCATCTAGCATTTTCTTGTGTTTAGGGTGGGATTCAGTTAGCTAGATATTTATTTTATTTTATTTTTCTGATGATGATTCCATGCTCAGCCTTGTCTTCTCTGTGACTTCTCTGTGCCTTGCACAGAGCCTGCTGCATACATGTTCCTCGTTCCATGTTGCTTTTTGTCCCGGTGAGTGGAGCATGGACTCTGTTATTTTTATGAATCCTTGGTCTTCAGCAGGCACCATGTGCCTGAACCTCAGATGAAAGCATATTGATGGCTATAGATAATTTGGAGCAAAGTAATACTTTTTAC
Organism: Ursus arctos; assembly: GCF_023065955.2. NCBI lineage: Eukaryota > Metazoa > Chordata > Mammalia > Carnivora > Ursidae > Ursus > Ursus arctos. The sequence continues at coordinate 75,098,685 of NW_026623089.1, forward strand.
CTCATTTATTTGATCTTATGGATATCTAATAAATTGATCTCAAACCAACATGAGACAGCTACAATACAGGTCCTCAGATGTGGAAAGAGAGAACCAAAGGAGATTGAGATGGATTGTGGAAAGAAAAACTGAAAAACAACTACCATTAAGGTCAGAGCAGTTTTATATACATTTTTAAAAAGATTTTATTTATTTTGGAGAGAGAGAGAGAGAGAGAAAGTGCCCATATGTGAGGGGTGGGGAGGGGCACAAGGAGAGGGAGAGAGAATCTCAAGCAGACTCCATGCAGAACGTAGAGCCTGACATGGGGCTTGATCTAACAACCCTGAGATCATGACCTGAGCTGAAATCACAAGTCAGATCCTCAAGTGACTGAGCCACCCAGGTGCCCCTTATATACATTTTTTTATTTTAATTTTTAATCTTTTAATTTTTTTAAAAGATTTTATTTATTTATTTGACAGAGAGTGGCAGACAGAGGGAGAAACAGGCTCCCTGCTCAGAAGGGAGTCTGATAAGGGGCTCTATCCCAGGACCCTGGGATCATGACCTGAACCAAAGGCAGATGCTTAACTGGCTGAGGCATCCAGGTGTCCCTATATATAAATTTTTAAAAATAGCATAAATTACATAGGAAGCAGAAGGAATTCTTACCTATATTTCCTTCTTTTTACTACTGTGGAGTTGATAGTATTAAAAAATAAGTTAAATGGGGGTGCCTGGGTGGCTCAGTTGGTTAAGCTGCCAGCTCCTGGTTTGGGCTCACATCATGATCTCAGGGTCGTGAGACTGAGCCACACCTCAGTCTCTGGGCTCAGCAGGGAGTCTGCTTGAGATTCTCTCTCCCTCTCCCTCTGCCTATCACCCCACCCCACTCTCTCTCTAAAATAAATAAACAGGTCTTAAAAAAAAATAAGGTTAAATGTCCAAACATTTACAAACAAATCATCATGCTGTTATTTTCATTTATCTCACTGTTTTAGAGTATTTATGCCATCCCTGCCTCTAGTTTATTATTTATAGCTTTCTAAAGCCCTGGTAGGGACTGGCAGCCTAGTTTGGTTTTCTCAGATGATAACTGATTAGAGTCTTGGTGCTAAAATTTCTAGGATGGTTGAAAAGCCTCTTCAAGTGCTATTTCTTGACCAGAGAAATACTAGACGAGAGAGAACAGAGGTCCAACCTGTGCTCTTCTGCCCTTTGTGAAGAAGGGATTTCTGTGGCCTACATACGTGAAGCATTAATGAACAACTTTAAAATGAACTCGGTAATATCACTGACCACTCTGTAAATTGCCTTAACCTCAGGCAAGAAAGGAAATTCCTCACGATATAATTGTCTTCGGCTCTAACCTCAGGCCTTGGGAGTTAGTAATAAAGAAAACAGAGCTCTGTGAGAGGTGGTAGAAATCTAAAAGGTGACCACTGTCTGTGGCAGAAAGCCAAGGTTCTTTCTCTTCCTGTGGACCACGAAGAAGCCCCAAGCCCAGCTTCATGGAGAAAGTGAGGAACAGGCAGCCAACAACCGCCTCACAATTTCCAGGGCTCTCAAAGCAGCAACAGAAGAATTCTGTTCACGAAAGTCCAATGAGATTTTCTATTTCCAACGTAGCATAAATGCTCTCCGTGAAGGCTAGCTTTGAGAAATGTGAGAGAAATTTAGTCCAGTGATCATATTTTCCAGACAGAGCCAGGAAGAGATAGGAATAAAACCCAGAGAGAACTCCAGAATATTACGGAGGCTGAAAATAAGACAGGAGGCTGCTGTGTGTTCTGTGCCTGATCAGTAGGTACAGAACATGGGAACTATTTATTCACTGCATTTGATCCTGAAACTTCGTTGTCAACTTTACCATATACTCGCATCATTGTGGATATGGTTTGCAGTATGGATTCTTTATTTAGCTTGTTGATAAAAGTCTGTTGAAAAGTCACTCACCCCAAATTGAGGTATTCCCATCAATGCTGGCAATAGAGGAAACAGGCCAACTGTCAAGGAAAGAGCAGGTCATGACCTAGGAGAGCACCTGTGACTTGTGCATTGTATATGGAAAACAGAGCTAGAAGGAACCCTGGACTTCAGAATTCCTCCATTTTTCCGCTGAAGCAGCTGCCATCTATAACCGGAGGCAGACGCTCCCAGCGTCCACTACGGACCTTCAAAGTCAGCCGATCTGTGTGAGACCACACCTGTAAATGTCTGAGTTTGTAGGCAGGACTTGTGAACTACACCTCGACCGTTCTCTACTCACTGCTGGTTGTGATACTCAAAAGGGCCAGAGGAACCCAGGAGAGGGAACCCCAACGGGCTGGGAGGGCGCAGCCTCAAGTGTGGGGCTTGGGCACCAGCAGTATCCTTTGTGTTAAGGCTGTCAGTGCTGTACACTTACCAAATTTTCCCAACTGAAAATGGCTTGAATGAGAAGCTGGTAAAAGCCACACAATTCACACGACAGGCTCTCACCAGGGCCAAAGGGAAGACAGAAAGAACACCGCCTGGAGGATGAGTTTACCGTCTTTGACCAGTGAGGTGCTTTTCCCAGGAATGTGGGAAATCTCTCTGGTCTCAGGAACAGAGGGTAATACGAATCTGGAAACTGTGGGCAACCCTTTAATGCTATTAGGCGGATCTTTTAAAATACTGGCTTGACAAGCATGGGGATCGAGCATTTGGTGGGGGAGAAGGATAAAGTGCACAAGGAGAAGCCAGAGGAGGAAGAAAAGACGAGGAGGGGGGAGCATCGAAGGGAGGGAAGCAATAATTACAATAGTTACGGCTTAGCGGCACCGTGCACAGGACAGAGAACACGCCGCTGCTAGGCCATATATGTTCAATATGTGGGAAGAGCTTGGTTCTAACGTCAGGCACCATCACTTAACTCGCTCTGAGACCTTCAACAAGTTAAACAATGTGCAATAAGAGCAGTCATGTCCACCTGGCATTCTGAGTGACAGACCGGGTACAAAGCAGGGGCGTATGTCGTGTCCAACTTTTACCATGGACCTGACTCACAGTTAGGACTAAATAAATGCTACCAAAAACCAGGGGAATCCAAATGAAAGGCCAAAGTCAGGAGGAGTCGGCCGAGTGAGACCTGCTTAAGGAATTACCAACCAGCGAGAGGCAGGGAACCAGCCAAGTGCACCCCACATCCTGAGGGAAAAGACTGCAAAGGAGAGATTAGAGATTATAGAGTGAAATCTTGGTTTTTTCAGAGAGTTTCTAAGGATCAACTTTCATGCTATTTCCCTAGTTAAGTTAAATATAGTTAAACTGTTCCCTCTGTTCTGAAATGATGAATGTCCCCTTCAGTAGCTTAGCTGGACCCTCTGTGCATTTACCCTCCGCGGTCCTGCCTCTTTCTGTGAGCTTTTCACCCAACCCTCTGCCCACAGCATGGAGTCTGGTGATTTGGTCATTTTCTTCCCTTGTATTCAGCTGACAGACAGACAATTCGAGTTCCATTTCCTACCTCCGTGCCGAGTAAAACAGGAAGAATACGGACGCTTTGGCACCACTGTCCCCAGGCATGCTTGTGATCAGATTAGACCTAATGGCCCCATGTATTCTCATTTCTCCCTCTTTGACTGCCGGCAATATTTAAGGCCTAAAATAGCAGAAAATGGGCAGCAAAAATAACAACTGACATAACTGAATTTAGGCTTGGAGAAACTGCAGAGTCAACTCTGGCTAGGCAGCTAAGTTTTGTGTGTGTGTGTGTGTGTGTGTGTGTGTGTGTGTGCGTGTGAGCACGTGGGTGCACACATGTATATAAATTTTCTAAGGAAAGGGACGCAGTTGTGAGAAACACAGGCTGGCAGCAGCCCCGTGAAGATCTCTTCGGTAGCAATGCATAACATTAGAAGGTACTCCTTTAGAAGCAGGAACTTACTGGAAACTTGTACCTGTGGGTAGCTACCCCACTTCTGTGTGACCCTCCCCAGATGTTGCGCAAGGTGGATTTCTGTTTTGGGAGAGTATTCAAAGCTGCACCTTCTCTGCAGGGGGTTGACCTGCATCTCTCTTTCAGGTATAGTGAAAGAATTAGTAGCAATGTATCAACTCGTGGAGTATGCTAGAGCATGCAATAATTTCTAGCTACAAAATCATTTTGTTAAATGTACATCTTGTCCGGGGTCAGGGCAACTGGGAGGTAAAATGAAGATGGAGCTGGATCAGTGGGACCAGGAGAGAAAGAGAGAGCTGGTTTGGGAGCATTTCCTACAGCGTGGAAGCTGGGCCCCCTCTCAGGGTCTCCTGCGTTCCCCCCTTCCCATTTGCCTTTTTATGTAGGCTCACATGAAAGTAGGCTTTGCTTATTCCTATGCTTCTAAAGATAATTACCTGATCATCTTACTTTTATATTCTGGGTTCTCCCCAGTATACGTGTAACAACAGGAAATAACAAAGTTTTTCTAAATGCAAAAAAAAAAAAAAAAAAAAAGTCATACTTGACTTTCAGGAATTGGTGCCCTAACTGGTTTCTCACATTTGCAGTCTGTTTACTTCTTCATTTTCTTGACATTCACGTTTGCATTAATTCTGATGTCACTACATCCCCTATTTCCTGACAGCTCCCCCCAACACTCTGCCAAGCTCCAGCTTTCCTATACCAGTGGCCCCTTTCTCCAAAGTTCATGCTACGCCACTTCCCTTTTATGAAAGACCTATATTAGTGCCTGTTTTCAGGAACTGAAAGAAATCCGAAGATTTTTGCTTTTAGTTAAAAAGGCAACAAAACAAAACTCGCATTGAGCGTTTGTTTTGCAGGGAGCCCTTCTGGGGCAGCGTGCACCCTGGGCGGCGAGAGTGGCTCCCCAGCTCCTCCTCCGGAACCACACTGCACATCACAAGCATCCCTCCGCCAGGGCTCTGCGCGGCGCCGGCGTGTGTGACTTCCGTCGATTCATCGTGGGGATCCGTTAGCCAGATGTGTGTCCTCGTGTACCAGAAATGCCTAAGAGAGTTATTCTTTAGGTCTGGGAATGCTCAAAAATTTTTCCATATAAATTATCACCTCTTCACTGAAGCCATTTCAACTTACAGACATTTTCCCAGGAATGCTCTACTTTCAGAAAGTGGGGGAAACCTGTATATATTATTTCACTCAGGACTTGCTTCCATTACGGAACGCCCTTGTTGTTATTGGAGTGCATTATGAAATGCAACAGTAATTTTATTTTGGTACATATGAAACAAGAGTTTCCACGCTCCCCCGGATAACAGGCTAAGGCTGCGCTTACCCTTGCAAGCACCTGCTGGCCTGGCTGCTCCCAGGACCCACCTTGCCCCTCATGCTCCTGCCCTTTTCTCCCTGGCCTCTCTCAGTAAGTCACCGCATAGGTATTTCCATCTCAAGCTTATCACCTAGTTACTTGACCTAACTCTGTAACTGTGGAGAGCCTGGAGATGACAACTGGAACTCATGTTTCTTTCCTCATATATGGCATATGGGGTTTGTTAACTGAAACCCCAAGTGGCTGCAGCTGCCCCTTTATGGCCCCGGGAGTAACAGCGAGGTTTGTGCATGTCAGGCCTGAAAACAGTATCCTGACCACAACCTGGCTTACTGGTATTACAGGAAGACACGGACCCTGAGAAACATTCTCACTTAGAAGATTTTTAAAATGTAAAAATGTGTGCATCTTAGAATTGAAGAAATTGGATACTTAACTTTCTAGGACTCAATTTCCTTATCTGTAATATGGGGATAATGATAGCTCTGGACTCATCTAATTGTTGGAAATGTTGCATTAATAACACGTGTAAAGGCAAACAGTATGCGGGCTGGAGTACTTCAACGAAGACATGTGCTTTATTTGTAGTAGTCAAATTATTATATGAAAAGTTACTAAAGAAGTTTGGTTTAAGATTCATTTCTTACCCAGTGTAGAATAAAATGGTTTTATTTAAATTTACCCAAAATTCAAATATATTTGCACCCATTTCCCTAATACCATCTCTTATTCTACTTCAAATTGTGATGGAACCATTTTAAATGATGTAAAATTTGTTGAGGTCCTAGTCCTGGGTAAAGAGATAAGGAATCAGGTAGTAGTTATATCTGATACACACATTTTATCCACTTGCCTCCTGGATTAGAAATGTCGGTGTTTCCAATAGGATTCAGATTCTCATTAGAATTTGGGAGCACTGCCCTCTTTGGTTACCCCAACGACTACCCAGAGAAGAGGGCAGGTGCCCAGGTGGGAGCCTTTTCTGGAAAACCTAAAACCTTCCTTCTCTCTGAGCCACAATTTCTCAGACTCATAGTCCTTGTCTTCCTTACCTTAGGTCCCAACAGTATTTCTGTTTAAAATTAACAAGTAGGGCGCCTGTGTGGCTCAGTTGGTTAAGCAGCTGCCTTCAGCTCAGGTCATGATCCCAGGGTCCTGGGATTGAGCACGCATTGGGCTCCCTGCTCAGTGGGGAGTCTGCTTCTCCCTCTGCCCCTTCCCCTGCTCTCTCGCTCTCATTCTTTTTCTCTCTGTCAAATAAATAAATAAAATCTTAAAAAATAAAAAAAAATAAATTAACATTCAAATTGCACTTCTAGGTATTTACCCAAAAGATGCAAAAATACTAATTCAAAAGGACACATGCACTTTATGTTTATAGCAGCATTATCTACAACAGCCAAACTATGGTAAGAGTCCAGGTGTCCACTGACTGATGAATAGATAAAGTAGAGGTGGTGTATATATACAATGATATATTACTCAGCCATCAAAAAGGAGGCAATCTTGCCATTTGCAACAATGGGGATGGAGCTAGAGTATTATGCTAAGTGAAGTCAGTCAGAGAAAGACAAATGCAATATGATTTCACTCACATGTGGAATTTAAGAAACAAAACAAATGAGCAATGGGGAGAAAACAAGAGAGAGAGGCAAATCAAGAAACAGACTTTTAACTATATATAGAGAACAAACTGATAGTCACCAAAGGGGAGGCTGGGGGAGGGATGGGGGAAATAGGTAACAGGGTTGAAGGAGGGCACCTGTTGTGATGAGCACAGGGTGATGTATGGAAGTGCTGAATCACTATATTGTACACATGAAACTAATATTACACTGTATGTTAAATAACTGAAATTTAAATAAAAAATTGAAGAAAAAAGAGATAAATGAAATAAAATTAACATGCAAAAATCCACAGCCTTCATATATACAGCAGCAATTGATTGAAAGATACAATATTAGAGAAACCCCTATTTAAAACTACAGCAAAGAATAAACTTAATAATCGTTTAAAACTTACATAAGGAATAACCTAAACACTCCTGAGAGATACAAAAGTAGATTCAAACAAATGGAATGATGTCCCTTATTCTTGGATAGACTCACACATTATAAATATGCCAATTCTCTTTATGTTTCATGCTTACTTGTTAGTAAAACTACAAATAAGCTTTTGTTTTTTTAGAGTTAAAACGTTTATCTGAAAGTTCATATGGAAAGAGAAGGATGTGAAAATAGCTAAGAAAATGCTAAAAATAAATAAACAAAACAAAAAACAAAAAAGCTAGGAGAGGTGACTAGCCCTACCAGAAATTAAAGCATGCAATAAAGATCTCTGTAATTAAACAGTGTGGTACTGGAGTAAAAGAGAAAACACCAGTGGATTGAACAGAAAGCCCAGAAATAGGGTGAAAATCTGGTAAGTGAGAAAAGTGACATTTCAAATGACACGGGGCAAAGATGGACTTTTTAATAAATGGACAGATGGTGCTCGAACAACCAGGCAGCCATTTAGAAAAAGATAAGATTGGGGGTGACTGGGTGGCCCAGTTGGTTGAGCATCTGCCTTCGGCTCAGGTCATGGTCCTGGGGTCCTGGGATCGAGCCCTGTATCGGGTTCCCTGCTCAGCAGGCAGTCTCCTTCTCCCTCTTCCCTGCTTGTGCTCTCTGTCTTGCTCTTTCTCTCAAATAATTAATAAATGAAGTCTTTAAAAAAAAAAAGAAGGAAAGAGACAAGATTGGATGCAGACCTGATGCAGCACACAAGTTCTAATTCCTAGTGGGTTACAGACCTAAATGTTGAACGAATTGTGTTGGTATCAGAAAAAGATATGGATGGATGTCTCATTAACATAAACAGAAAGTTTTCCAGATGATGCTTATACAAAGTTGGTAAAAGAAAAGACATCTGACTCCTAAAAAAAAAAGAAAAAAAAAAAAAAGCCTGGCAAACTCTCCATAAAATCAAAAGGCAAGTTACACATTGGGAGAAAATATCTGCCACACACACCATAGATGAAAGGCTAATATCCTTGAATATATAAAAGACTCATAAAAATGGAAGGACTAAGTACCCAAAGTCCAATAGAAAAATGTGAAAAAGACATGAACAAATAATTTCAAAACATGTATAAGTATGGCCTTCAAAATAAAATATTTAAACTTGCTCATAATGTATTCATACAATTAAGACTATGTTGAGATGCTGTTTTCCACCTGCTACCATGTTGACAAAGATTAAAAAGAGTGATAACACATTCTGTTAGGGAGCCTGCAGGGAAATGGGCAATTTTGTATCGCTGGTAGGAAATACAAACTTTCTGGAGAGGTGTTGCTAACACCTAACAAGATATATTAACTTAATTTCTGACCTAGCAATCCCACTTTTAGGTCTCTCCTCTGAAAATTCACCTGACAAAACACTAAATACATATGTCTAAGGTTATTTATTGCGTCACCACTTGTAACTGCAAGATACTGGGAACAATCTAAATGCGCAGACCTAAGAGAACAGTGGAATAAAGTATGGTACGCTCATGCCAGAGAATACTATGCAGTCGTAATTAAAACTTTTTTTTCCCAAATGAACATTTTCTCAACTCTATCACCTTTTACTTTAATAGCATTGCCTTGATGCTTATTGCTTTTCGTGTTTTTAAAATGTCACATAAATAAACAGGGTGTTTCAAAAATACCTTCATAATCTCACTTAGTCATCAACTCACATTTATTTCAATGTGAAGTCATTGAGTTTCCTGATTCATCGTGACAGTGTTCTGACATGGAGTGGAAATGGCCATCTCTTGTTGGTTCCGTTTCCAGCTGTTCAACTATTACATCAAGAAGAGCCTTGGAATACCTCATCAAATACACCACACACAACACTAAACCTTGTCACAACTGCTAAGACATACTGCCTGATGTCCACTATTTGATAAAATCTTTTTTTCCCCTTTATTGAGTCTTCAAGCTCAAACTCATTAGCAAGTTAGTTAAGGATGAGGCATGCCATAGCTGCAAACTCCTTTTAAGAGTTTACAATAGAGTTGCCAGCATTTTGCCCCTTACTCCCAGATGGGTCCCACATCCCTGCTTCTAATTGTGCTTGTCAGCACCTACTTCAATGTCCATTAGTGGAGATTTCTTAGCCACCCCCCCCCCCCCCCGTTTTCTGTCAAAACCTAGGGATGTTTTTCTGGCCCACCATCCTCTTTAACTTTCAAGAAAGCAACATCATTCATTGGAGAGGTTATTTACAACTCAGATATCTGGGAACTTGGAAACTAATACAATCTATTACATAAGGTAAATGTTTCCTAAAATTTCTGAAAGTGCAATATCCTAACCAAATCCCTAAAATGAATGTTGACAAAACTTTTCTCTTAATTTCCCATGTCCCAAGTCATCTCTCCTGGAAACTGGAAGTAGTTTTGTAAAAGTTGGCCTTTAAACCTAAAAATTTCATGCAAAAGCCAAATGGATCAAATTTTCAACTCCATGAAGAACTGATCATTATTTTTATAAGCCCTTTAAAAATTAAATATGCAACCATCATAATCAAAGTCAAATTCTAAGCTATTTACAGATGTGTATATGGATCTGAAGTCCTGAACAATGGGTTTGGTAGCTATCATCTTTAGATGACTTTGGAGAACCGGAAAGCCAGACAATGCCTTGTAGTGATAACACAGTTAAACAGCACTTGGATTTATTTCACTCTTAGCCAGAACTAGGGATAAAACTTTAATTAGAGAATGATGGTAAACATACACTATGGTACAAAGGTCTTTTTCATTCACTGAGGTCTGAAGATTGGGTTCACTGTATGAAGTGCTCTCCAGCTACATAAAAGAGCATACATTCATGAGCCTGGCATGCCAACCAGGAAAGTGTTCTGCATGCAAAAGCAGTAGTAAAAGCCCCAGCTGCAAAGAGCAGTTCAAAGCACATAATATCTCTAGGTGTACTTATTCAGGGTATGCCATCACAGGACGATGACAATTTTAAATATGACAATGATTTGAAAATACATGGCCATTATTTTTTTTTAAGATTTTATTTATTTGAGAGAGAGAGAGTGCGAGCAAGTGCACAAATGGGGGGAGGGGCACATGAGCAGGGGGAGGGGCAGAGGGAGAGGGAGAAGCAGACTCCCTGCTGAGCAGGGAGCCCATAATGGGGCATGATCCCCAGGACCGTGGGATCATGACCTGAGACAAAGGCAGATGCTTAACTGGCAGAGCCACCCAGGTGCCCTGGCCATTATTTTTTTTTAGCTTTTATTAGTTCATATAACAAATCATAACTAAATTTTTAGTTGTTTCTCCCTTTTAAAAATATTTATACTTCTATTTTAATCAAGAATCTTTGGGGACATACATCAAAGGATTTTGTTAGTGCTCAGTGAAAAAGAAAATGAAAATAAATTAAAGCATCTGTCACTTGGAAACACTATTTCCTGCTTAGTACTCATTTTGGGAAAAGTGTCAATAGCTTTCAAATGTTCACAGTGATTGCTGAGCCATCAGTACCTTCAGAGCTTTCAAAGTAAGCCCACAGCAAAATTAAAAAACAAAACAAAACAAAAAAGCCCCCAAACACAAAGTAAGCCTATAGCTCTTCCCTACTTAAGGGGGAAAACAAGTTTTGTTAGGGGTGCCCAGGGGTGGCTCAGTTGGTTAAGCGTCTGACTCCTGATTTTGGCTAAGGTCATGATCTCAGGGTTGTGAAATGGAGCCCCACGTGGGGCTCCATGCTCAGTGCAGAGTCTGCTTGAGATTCTCCCTCTCCCTTTGCTCCTCCCCCACTCAAATAAAATAAATAAAATCCTAAAAAAAAAAAATTTCTTATAGCTGTGCAGGCTGTAGTCTTTATTAAAAAGAGAGAGAGAGAGAGAGAGAGAGAAGCCTTGTCATGTAGCAGTTAAAGATCGTTCTCTTTAACTGAATGTTTCAATTTTAAGGACCTTAGTTAAAGTCCCCTGGAGCTGTTTACCAGCAGAGCATAGAAGGATGTAGCTTCATTTGACACCTCCCAGACTGCGAGCCTCTTCTAGACTCAAAACAAGAATCAAAGCGTCTTCTGAAAGACAGAATTTATAGTTCAAGCATGCAGAAATCTTAATTATCTAAAAGTAAGAAAAAGAACAAAGTTCTCAGGATCTGACAAAGTTGGGTTTTAATACATTACATGATTTCCAGAAGTCATAAAGTAATAGGTAAAAAGGAAAAGGGCACAAGCGTATGAATAGCTAAACTCTTACCCAACACGTTAGTAATACACAGTTTATATATCTATACGCACACATATATATGGGATTGATGATGAACTGTCAGAGCTCAAGGAAACATTTTAGAATGTTTCTTTTTTCAAAAGATTTTAAAAAATATTAATTTGTGTCATGTTAAGAATGTTATTTGTAAGCAAACAGAAGCAGCCAATGCATTAAAGATAGAGTAACAGAATCACCTTTATGGTACATTCCTGAGGGAATAAAATCTTCCATTAAAATACATTTATATGGTGTCAGATTTACTCACTTCCTTATTGACTAAAGACAGCAACATAAAACTTCCAATTGTCATAAAATACACTTTCCACAAATTCATTTTATTTCTTAGCAATATATATTTAATTTGTCCTTCTGAAATAACATTTAATTACTGCACTGGCAAAATTATGAATGTTATCCCAAGATGTGATCCATTACAATTGTCTGAGAACTTGGAAAAATATATCACAATAGGTTGTCTGTCTTTTAACATTTCTAAAGCTATTTTTAATAACTTTAAAAGGGGTTAAGTATTCACTGACAATGTACTTTTGGAGATCATGATAGAATAATGTAAACAAAAGATTTTTAGTAAGTTTAAAGCACAATACAAATATATCTATCTATCTATCTCCATCTCTATCTCCCAATTCCCAGTCTGGGGGTCCAGCCTTTGATACAAGTTTTGGACAAATAAACCCTGACGTCTCACTGTAAAATATGTATATTAATTAAAATATACATAACCAAATTAGGGAAATAATATGGTCTCTAGTATCAACTTTATGGATGCTGACCTAGGAACCAGTGACATAATTCCATAATCTACACTCTTTCTGGCATTGCTCTTCTGCTAAGCTTCAGCTAAGGGTTCCAACCATAGAGTCATTATTTCTCATCTTTGAGTTTTTGTACTCTTTGCAGATATTCACTAGCAAATTCCATGTGTTTATTTAGTAGTGTGTTTGTTTGTTTGTTTGGTCTTGGAGAAAGGCAGTTTTTCATTATAACTGAACCTAATATTCTTCTATCCAAGATGATATTCTAGGATAATGCTATTTTTTTACACGATTTCGTGTTTGTAAGGAAATGCTCTCTAATTAATGCTTTTGGACTAGATGTCAACAACTACTTGAAACACTCGGTTGCAGAATCATGCTGGGTTATGCCATTTTGAGGTACTAAATTACAGCCTTCCAGGCCAGTGTGCATTAAGTTGTACATCAAAAAATATACTAAAAAGATGAAGCAATAATTTTCAAAATATGTTTTTTTATAATTTCATATTAGTATTTACCAGTTAATAATTATACAGGAAAATGTTAAGACAAATGTGATTATTTTAAAATTCAAAACTACTCTAATAATTCATTTCCTTTAAAATATGTCTCAATTTACCTTTTTACCAAATTAAAAAGGAAAGTTGAATTCCCATGTTTGTCCTTCCTCCATCAGAATGCCAAGGTTAAATGTCATCAGGATCTAACAACTGAATTACTGAAACAGTTATATGAATTAGTATTAGTTTAATGCTCGAATTGGAAGTCACAGATGATAGCATTCCCCATCCCCAAATGTGATTCTTAGAAGCCCACCCTGCTGTGTGCATTTTCAGAGATACTGCATCAGACGTTAAGAAAACCATCGACATGAGTCCACAGGAATTATCTAGATCTTCTGGATCCTGGTGACTGATTCCTGAGCTAGCAAGCTTTTCTCTCTCCAGGTGAATCTCTTAGAGGTGCACACAGCAATGCGTGAAGCTGACTACCAGAAATAATTTCCTTATTGGAATAGAGTGATACCACACCCTCACTTTGTTAAAAAGGGAAAGGCCCAACGGATTATTTCAATTAGGTAAGTAGCGCCAAGAGAAAGGATTGACAGCGGCTTATGCTCAGACTGATAAGAGTTAAAAATCAACTGGCATACATTTAAGTGATCTTTTCCCTCCATGAAACTGCAGGGAAATCTCCCTCTTTGAAAACTTCCAGGGGAAAACCATGCCGGTGTTTTGAAAATGCTGAGTGAATTCCAAACAGATGTGCATATTTTCAAATAATAAAAACTAGACCAATCTCGGCCTAATCCAGACATCTGTTGAAAATTTTTATTAGAGGGAAGAAATCAGTATTAATTTCCAGGGTTATGCTATATATTTTTACATACATTCTTTCATTTAGTCGCTATTGAAAAATCTGTGAGGTTGCGTACATTCTTCCCAATTTATATCAGAAAAAAAGAATAAAACCTAAGGCTCAGGAAGGTTAAGTGACTTAACCAAAGTCAGCAAGTAAGTACCAAATTTAGATTTCAACCAAACTTCTTTCTATTTTACCCTCGGAGACCTGAACAGTTTTCAGCAGTAAAATGTCTTTATTGCAAGTAAAACACCTTTTCTTGAAATCACTGTCACTGTTCTTGGTTTTATTTATTTATTTTTAAAGATTTTATTTATTTATTCGACAGAGAGAGAGACAGCCAGCGAGAGAGGGAACACAAGCAGGGGGAGTGGGAGAGGAAGAAGCAGGCTCATAGCGAAGGAGCCTGATGTGGGGCTCGATCCCATAACGCCAGGATCACGCCCTGAGCCAAAGGCAGACACTTAACCGCTGTGCCACCCAGGCGAACCCCTGTTCTTGGTTTTAAATAAAATTTCACAAATCTGAATTGAACTCCCTTTGCTTCTGCTTCTTCCTCTTCTTCCCCTTCCCCTGAATCCACCCAGCATTGTAGCAATGTCTCCCCAGTGAGCTGTCTGCCTTGCATTTGTAGTCATCTGAACCCTTGAGAGGCTTGGGCACAAACACCTGTCATTAGTGGGCATTTGGCTCCAGGTGGGTATTCAATCTATACCACTCAAAAAGCTGTGTGCTCTTCAAGCTGAGCCAAATATTTTACTATTTGGGGACTTCACCATTATTTCCTGAATGTGTACATACTATAGAGGGCATGAACAGGAAAAGAATAAATAGAAAAGAATTACACTAATTCATAGTCCCTTCCATCATTCTGGGTATTATCTCGGAAACAACACTATGCGTTGCACTACATAACATGTAATTTAGAACACCTACAATATGAAATATCAAGTACATAGAGGATATTTGTTTGGCTTGTTTTTGTTTTTCTTTTTATTCAAATCTGTTATATTTTCTAAAGAAAATTTTTGAGCAGGTTTTTAAAAGAGGGTAGAATAGGAAATGTATTTCTGGTGATAAAAGATTGGCCTTGTCTAAGTGAGGGAGTTTCAGAGAAAATGATTTGACCCAGAAAACAATGTCACCTATATTATGTCACCTTCCATGCCCCAGTGCAAAGAACGTAGCCTTTGGAATTGTGAACTTGGGCAACTTAATCCTAATATAATTCTCTAATTTATCAAATGGAAATAATGAAGATTTATCAGTTTATTGTGAAGAATGAAGTAAACTATATATTCAAAGTCTCTTGAACTCTATCCAGGCACATAGTGGATATTTATTACATTTTAGTTCCTCTTCCTGTTGCACTTATTTTAGGTTCATAGCTAGAACCTAAATTGTTACAGAACTATTTCAAAAACCATTTACTATATTAAGACTTCACTATGCGTTTGAAAGCATACCACACAGAGTAAACATGTTTCCCACTATCATGCATATCTGAAAACTGCTTTCGAGCTAAGTATAATTTTATGGCTTTTAACTTTTGGTTCTCCAATTTCATTTTTATTGTTAACTACAATTATAATTTGAGATCTTAATATATTTCATCAAAACAAATTTTAAAAAATCAAATATCCACACTAAAAGCCTAATGTTTAGCTTTGAAATCTATTATTGCTCACTACACACTATGATACTAAATCAGAACTTGAGTCTGGTGTTAGCTACAGCTCTGCTTCACCAGAATTTTACCATGTTTAGTATCTAAATTGTAAATCACAAAGTAACACTTGGGATGGGTTGCTAGCTCCACATGGATCAACTGTGACATACACAAGGCCCCCTCCCCTCTAACACCCATGCAATTTGGAGAGGAAGCATCAGAACTAAACTGCAGGATTATCACGAGAAAGGACGTCTTTCTCCTAACAAATGTCCCTGAAAGCTTGTGACTCTTTTCTAATTATGATCTAACTCTTTAAGTCCTTCCCCCGCTTACTGAGATAGAATTGAGGTGTGCCTGTGTTGACTTGATACACTAACTTACCGCACTATGATCCCCGCCTCCCTCACATCACATAATAAAGAACGTGACTGCTTGTCAGCCGATAGACACCACCTCAGGCGATTAAGTGGGGACTTGGTCACTTTGTTAAGAACTTTTATTTATTTACTTTGTTTTACAGATTTTATTTATTGGAGTGCCTGGGTGGCTCAGTCAGTTAAGCGTCTGCCTTCGGCTCAGGTCATGATCCCAGGGTCTGGGGATAGAGCCCCTTGTCGGGCTCCCTGCTCAGCAGGGAATCTGCTTCTCCCTCACCCTCTCCCTCTGCCCACTCACACTCTCTCTTGCTCACTCTCTCTCTCTCAAATACAACCTTTAAATATTTATTTATTTATTTATTTATTTATTTGAGAGAGAAAACACAAGCAGGGGGAGGGGTAGATGGAGAAGCAGACTCCCCTCTGGGCAGGGAGCCAGATGTGAGGCTCCATCCTGGAATTTGGAATTAAAGGCAGACACTTAACCAACTCAGTCACTCAGGCACCCCTGTTAAGAGCCTTTAAATGTTACTTCTCTTGGTCAGTCTCTGCAGAGACAAACTCTCTAATCTCTGCTGGAAGGGAGCAGGGGGCCAGGAATTGTGAAGTGTGGCAGCCACACCTGGAGAGCCCAAGCAGGGAAACGCTTTGGGTATCTCACTCTTGTTGCCTTTCAGTGAATCCTCCTGTTCCCAGTGTGGCCCCTCACATGCCCACAAGCACCGTTCAACACGTCCCTGAGCACAGAACCTCTCCAGAAAGTCAGCTTCCACTGCCATGGGAGGAGGTGCAGCTCCTGGGTGGCACTGTTTCTGGGAGGATGTCTAAGGACCTGACTGATTACCTAAGGGCCAACTATGCCTCCTGCAAGTCTTCACTAGGGAGCTGGCTTTTGTTGCGCGCCCAATCCAAGCACTAGGCTTCAGTTTCTCTGGTGTGCTAACTCAGTACAGGCCCACCTGCCTTCCTCCGCTAAGGTTTTGCAGTCTCTTTGGTTATCCACTGCTTTTGGTCTTCTCTATCTTTGCTGCTTCTTAGTGACACAGAAATTCCTCAGATACTTCATTCTGGGTCTTTGCTTTACTGGAGCACTGAAAATTTTCTTCTAATCAAGAGTAACCAGAGTTTGTTTCCTTAAGAAGAATGGAATAAGGAAAAGAAATAAGAAAAAGAAATAAAAGGCATCCAAATTGGTAAGGAAGAAGTAAAACTTTCACTGTTTGCAGATGACATGATACTCTCTATACAAAACCCTAAAGACTCCATCAAAAAAAACCTACTAGAACTGGCGATAAATAAAATCAGTAAAGTTGCAGAATACAATAACAATGTACAGTAATACATTGCATTTCTGTACAATAATAATAAAGCAGCAGAAAGAGAAATTAAGAAAACAACCCCATTTACATTTGCACCAAAAATAATAAAATACTTAGGGAAAAACTTAACCAAGCAAGTGAAAGATGTACACTCTGAAAACTCTTAAAACAGTGATGAAAGACATTGGAGACAACTCAAATACATGGAAAGACATTCCATGCTCATGGATTATAAGAACACATATTGTTAAAATGTCTATACTACCCAAATAAATCTACAGATTAAATGCAATCCCTATCAAAATGTCAACAGCATTTTTCACAGAGGTAGAACAAACAATCCTAAAATTTGTGTGGAATCACAAAAGACCCAGAAGAGTTAAAGCAATCTTGAAAAAGAAAAACAAAGCTGGAGGTATCACCATTCCAGATTTCAAGATACATTATAAATTCATAGTAATCAAAATGGTATGATACTGGCACAAAAATAGACACACAGATCAATGGACTAGAATAGAAAGCCCAGCAATAAGCCCACAATTATAGGGTCAATTAATCTTTGACAAAAGAGGCAAGAATATGCGATGGGAAAAAGACAATCTCTTAACAAATGGTGTTGGGAAAACTGGACAGCAACATGCAAAAGAAAGAAACTAGACCACTTTCTTACACCATACACAAAATAAACACAAAATGGATTAAGCACCTAAATATAAGACCTGAAACCATAAAAATCCTAGAAGAGAGCACAGGCAGTAATTTCTCTGACATCATCTGTAGCGACTTTTTTCAGATCTGTTTCCTGAGGCAAGAGAAACAAAACCAAAAATAAGCTATTGGGACTACATCAAAATAAAAACCTTCTGCTGCACAGTGAAGTAAACAGTCAACAAAACTAAAAGACAACCTACTGAATGGGAGAAGAGATCTGCAAACGACATATCCAGTAAAGGGTTAGTGCCCAAAATATACAAAGACCTTATACAAATCAACACCCAAAAACCAAATAATTCAATTAAAAAATGGGCAGAGGACTTGAATAGACACTTTCCCAAAGAAGACATCCTGATGCCAACAGACACATGAAAAGTTGCTCAACATCACTCATCAGGGAAAAGCAAATCAAACTACAATGAGATACCTATCACCCCACAGCTGTCAGAATGGCTAAATCAACAACACAAGAAACAACAAGTGTTGGCGAGGGTATGGAGAAAAAGGAAGCCTCGTGCACTATTGGTGGGAATGCAAACTGGTGCAGTCACTGTGGAAGACAGTATGGAGATTCCTCAAAAATTAAAAATAGAACTACCGTATGATCTGGTATATTCCCCTACTGGATATTTACCCAAAGAATACAAGAACACTAATTCAAAAGAATATAGGGATCCCTATGTTTAATGCAGCATTATTTACAATAGCCAAATTATGGAAGCAGCCCAAGTGTCCACTGACAGATGAATGGATAAAGGAGAGGTGGTATACATATACAATGGAATGTTACTCAGCCAAAAAAAGGATGAAATCTTGCCATTTGCAATGACATGGATAGAGCTAGAGAGTATAATGCTAGTGAAGTAAGTCAGACAAAGGATAATTCCTATGTGGAATTTAAGAAACAAAACAATTGAAGAAAGGAGAAAAAAAAGAAAAGAGACAAACCATAAAACAGACTCTTAAATACAGAGAACAAACAGATGGTCACCAGAGGGGAGGTGGGTGGGAGGATGAGTGTAGTAGGAGAAGGGGATGAAGAGCACACTTACCATGATGAGCAGTGAGTCATGTATAGAATTGTTGAATCCCTATATTGTACACCTGAGACTAATATAAAAATGTATGTTAATTATACTGGAATTAGTATTTTAAAAAAACAGAATGTTCCATATGATTCTCTCTTATTAACTGCCCTATTCTCTTCTGTATGAGATGGATTAGTTCAAGCTATTTTACTGAATAAATCATTTTAAAATCTGACTTTTTAAATAGTCACAAATAACTTGGAAAAGCAACTCATTCATGTTCATTTCGTATGTCAAAATACATGAGTAATAATGGAAATTCCAGAAATATATAGATCAATGTTCAAGCATGGCTCCCAGAGCAAGTTAGGCAAAGGTATCCCTCCAAGTAGATGCATCCCCAAGGGAGAAAGTTTAGTGAGGGAAAGGAAGGCTGGGTTTGGCTCCCTGTCCACCTAGCACAGAGCCCGTGTATGTGCCCAACTTGGAGACCCTTCTGGGTTCCTTCCTCTTAGGCTGTTGACTTTAAGCAAACCATTTAATGTATCTAAATGTCAGTTAGTTATACATACTACTGTAAATATAATATTCTGAAGTAATAAACATTTGATAAAAAATCTTATGAGAATAAAATGAAATAATGTTTTTTAGCAGATGACACATGTACACAGTATTGTTTTTCACTGTTAGTACCACTTACACAACAAATAATTCAGATTTATTTTTCACATTATGTTCTTCAAATTATACAGAACTGTTTTATTCTGGCCATAAATATGTGTATAACCTGTTGAAATGGGGAGGTAGGGGTCCATATGCAGACTTCCATAGTTATGGATACTCTAAGGTAATGATTCATTATAATTATTGCTATTGAACTACAGTTAATGCAATCCTTGCTATGACTGTAAGTCTGTACTTTATCATTTTGAAACAGAACATAATGATATAGCTTTGAATTATTCATCATTTTCTATTCAGATACCCAGAGATCACACTTTCATAGTTATCTGATAATAGGTTATATAATTTTTGCTTTTTCTAAAATATATTTTACTCTTGTATTTTTCCCCCTATGGAATATAATTTCGTTTCCAATTATCAACTTTTTTAAAAAAATAGATTTTATTTATTTATTTTGAGAAAGAGTGTGAGTGGGGGGAGAGGCAGAGGGAGAGAGAGAATCTTAAGCAGGCTCCACACCTAGTGCAGAACCTGATGCAGGGTTTGATCTCATGAGCCTGAGATCATGACCTGAGCTAAAATCAAGAGTCAGATGCCTAAATGACTGAGCCACCCAGGTGCCAGTCCTATTGCCTTGTCCAGATAACTGAAGCATATAGAGTCATTAACTTTTTAAAAAAAAATCCATGAAAATAAGAGCTTTTGTATTAATACTGTGGACAGAATTTACATCATTATTTTTTCTCTATTTTGTCTTCTCTTCTTTTTAGCAATGTATTCCCAACTGGGAAGAAGGAAAGGAAAATTTGGGATGTGTGATATGTGCATGCAGTTACTTCCACAGGGACACACATTAAAAAAGGAAAGTAGATTTTAAATTAAGCGTTTTTCTAAAAATCCATAAGAACGATACTTTGGGTACTTTTTGAACTACAGTATATTTCTCTAAAGGAATATTTTTAGGTGTGCACAATGAACAAATTCATTAAAAACGAACAAAGAAATCATGTGAAGATTTTTCATGGATCTTTCTATCTTTAGAACACTGACATTTAACCTCTCATTATTTATTAAGAGCTAGTTAAATTATTTCCTCAATGGAACTGTGTGCCTCCCAGTGTAAAAAATGTATGCCAAGATGAAAAAATAGATATATTTTATACTTGTCTTTATAGTTGGGTGTATGAAAATGCATTAGGATAATTTGAAGAAATATATATTTATTTATAATATATAAATACATATATTTGTGCATAATATCTGTACACATATACACAGATATTTAAACACCTATTGGTCAGAATCAATTCAGATGGCTTATTAAAGAAAAAAAGTAGAATTTAAAAAATGGCCTTACCCTTAAGAATTCTACATTCTACGAGGATAGATGTATCTTATAACTTGTTTCACAAAGCATGTGAAACATAATAATGGTTTTCAGAGTAAATGCAAATATAAATGAGGATATGACAAGGATAGAGGGGAAGCCACGGGGTCCAAGGATGCAGCAGAAAGAGGTCGATTAGAAGAGTGTTGTGCAATCAGAAGACGATCTTAAGGATTAAGATATTAAAAAAAAAAAAAGAATAGAATGCTCAGTGGGTGCCATCATTTCCATCCTTCATGATTCTCTGTTATTTTATCTGTGAGGACGTTCTAGCCCGAAACCTGACTTAAATGTAGGTCTAGATCATTTGAACCCAATGAAGGCAGAAGCAAAATTAGAAAATCAGAGTGAAGATAAAATGAGGATAAGACTCAGAAATTCAAATGATGGAGGAAAAGGACAATCTGTTTCTATGAAATGTAGAACAGCTCTCCTAGTAATGACTGATTATCTCGTCAGTGCCTTTTTAAGATAAATAGATTCTGCCAGTCTTCAAAGGAGACAAGAGGGTGAGCGCTGGCCATGCTCCTGGGCTTGGATGAGCCCCTTTATTAGGGCAGGCTCAAGTTTCTGAAAGAGAAGCAGGGATCTTTTAAAGCATTTAGGCTCTAGCGACTGAGAATTTAATTACCCCTTTCCTTTCTTCTATTAGGTTAGCATTTCTTCTTTACAAGAGCAGTACTTTCCAAGGAGAATACAATGAGAAACTTTCTGAATCTCTGATGGTGCTGCCATAGAACCCCAACCATGGAGAATAAATTCCCAGTGACAAAGCTTGCCCTCGAGCAATGCAATTCCAAATGGATTTCTCAGACCTCTCATTTTCACCTTCCTGCAAAAATAAGTTTTCTCTCAACACTTAAAGGAATATATTTCCATTAAATTATTCCAAAGTTCAGAGAAAATCACGGGTACTTCCATTAATAGTAATCACCAGTCACCCATAAAGATAATGCCGTCAATACAGAAAAGCATCTATGGGATTCATAAACAATTGCAGACATTTTCAGAAATCAAAAACGCTCGATGCAGTGTCCCATTTTTAAAATTCCTGCATTGCTTTCTATCTAGTGAAACACTTACTGTCTTCTTCCCTTCCAGAAAGAATGATGGAGACTAAAATACAAGGAGGCTGTTGGGTCTCAATTCTGCTTTTGTTAACTCTTATTTTCTTTTGAGCTCCCACCTTGCATGAAATTTATAATTTTCGCTCGTAGTTACCTCCCTCATAGACACATCGCAGATATTAATGAGTGTTGTTTTTAAAGTTATATTTTCATTATTTTCTTTCTGCATGGTGGAAGGTTGGCCTTGTCTCTATGCAGTATCTATAAACTTTGGAAATACTGTGTCATTTAGCGAAAGGAGGGTTTTGTGTACTTGGGACATTTTTTTATTAACCGAAGATTCACAATGTCCCGAAGATACTCAGAATATTCCATCTTTATCTTGAGAAAGGTAAGAGTACAAACTTTAAAATGAAGTTTCTTAATGCAAGTTATATAATTGATTCTATGTATCTTATCTTATCTATCTATCATCTATCTATCTATCTATCTATCTATCTATCTAATTGCACAAAGCCCCAACAAGGCACCACAACATCATAAGCAACTAAATGGCAAAGTAACTGCCTCATAGTATTGTGTGACTTTGAGCTGTTCTCAAGTAAAAAAATAAAAATAAAAAGATAAGTAAAAAAATTATTCATTTATTCTCTCAGTGATTCATTCTTTCACTCAACAAATGTTTATTTTGTGCCTATGTTATGTCTTCTGTGTTTCTGTCCAGGTTGTTCTTTTTCTTTTTTGAAATGTTTATTTCCTGTTTCATGGTAGAATCCCACACTGCAGTCTTTACTACTCAAAACACTTGAGGTTCTTTGTAAGAGTAGGAATTTCATCTTTTACTTCTTTGATTTCTCTCCACTACGTTCTACATAAAATAAACGGCTCTAAATATCCTGGAAGTATTTTTCTCAGTAAACAAAGGCCCCCAAATTTAGCTGGATGCATTGCCTCTAGGCTAAAATATTTCTTCGCATCTCCTGCGGCTAGTTGTGACCATACAATTGAGTATCACCCAAGAAGACATTTATGAGAAAGTTACAAGATAGAACCAGATTGATCCCCTAAAAGCAAGAAGATGAAAAAAAAAAACTTTCTTGTATTTGTTCTTTAGAACATAATTGTATGTCTGAAATGTTAGCATCTATCATGGACTGTTTAGAGACCATAAAAATAGAGCAATATGGCCGACGAAGCCCGTTTCCCGGACAACAGCCATTCAACTATTGCCTCTTTGCTTCTTTCCTATGATTGAGAAGTAAGTTTTTACTTTACTTAAGGCAATATTTTTGGAATTTTTGCTTGGTTCATATCCAACTGTAATTGTAACTAACTCACTCTAGTGAATAGATAAGCACATATTATGGATCTGAATACAAACATCCTGATTATTTGACTTCAATTTTTGGAACTATGAACACAGAGTTTAACCCAAGTACTGTATCCATGCATAAGACAGATGTTATTCATAAAATAAAATGCTAGACCTCTTATTTTATGATTTTTAAAATTTTGTTAGGTTTTTAAAGTCAATAGACACTAATAAAACTTAGAAACTACAGAGAAATACAAAGGATGCAATAGATGGAGTAATATGTGATAAATACAAAAAAATTATCTTAACACGCTTTGCAGGGATAAACTCTATCACTTTATATTATTTGAGAGAGAAGAAAGAATACCACTATCAAACCTTTCTGGTCTTCTGATTTTTTTCTCAGTTGGTAGGATTAGAATGATTTAGTTAATATAGTTCTACTTTCTATATTATTCCTTGAAAATTATTCCTGTATTCATTCAATAAATATTTATTCAGGACCTACTATGTGTCATGTACAATGTTAAGCACTGTCTAAAGATATAAACAAAATCTATAAAGTCTATATCATTTGGAGCTCAGCCTCGTATGAGATATTAAACAATTAAACTTATTTTAATACATTTATCACCCTTCCTTATGAATAGAAGGTTCAGAATATATAAAGTTGTCAAATTCACGTTATCTCTGCCCAATGAATATAGCCATATTTGAATATATGGGCAGATTGTAAAAGGATTTTTTGGGGGAAACTGTCTCTCTTCAGGACATAAATATTATCTGATCTGGGTGAAGATGCTGTTAGCAATACACCAATATCATTGCATCAATATCATGATGAAGAAAGCACACGTGATCATGTTCCCAGGCTTTCTTCCTGTGTTACACACAATTGGCATTAAGCAAGCACACGCGGTAGGCCACTTACAGATGGGATTCCAGAATTCTCTTCATCAGAGCTTGGAAGCTTTTCTGACAGAGATGCAGTTATGACTTGTTGCTCTGTTCTCTGGAGAGCTTATAAGGCCTCTTTACACTTCAGGCAGAGTAGAACCATTTAACCCTTAAACATGGACGTAGTGAGCTCTGGGTTTGCAGACTTAGGGATGGGAATTTCTAAAGAAAAGTGGAAAAAGATCGGGAAGAGAAAGAATGAGACCTCAAGAAAGAGGAAGAGAAGAAGGAGGAGGAGCACAAAGGAAGGAAAAGCAAGAATGAAAACATCTTCCCTGTGACTTTATTTTGAATTGGTCCTATTTCAACAATGCAAAGTTTGTTCTCAAACCCGTGTACCAAAGTCGTCTGTAGTAAGCAGTTAGTAAGTTTTGGTATTTCCCTAAGCCTACACTACAGCATCCTTCCAGGTCTAGTTAGTAATTCCCTGCCTCGGGCATCAGTTTGCTCCCCAGCCAAACCCCCCAGAGATGCCATTTCTGTGGGTGTGCCTGATCTCAGCTAAGAGCACTTAGAAAAGTAGTAAAAGTGGGTTACTGAACAAATACATCACGGTGCTTTTTAACACATCCAGATGTGTATTCCTTACACTTAGAGTTACTAATAATAATGTGTCCAAAACACAGCCATTTGGTAGTGAAAAGAACACTACTACTGACTACGCCAAGACAGCAGGCTGACCCAGGACTGTTCCAAGCAGACTGGACATACAGGCCCCTTAATTAAATGGATCTTTATTAATTCAAATGAATCTTTAATTGGTGAGTTTTGAAATAAGTGTTGTGACTCAGTGTTAAGTCCTACTGGAATCATCCCTGCCTTGAAATGTATCCTATACATCACTACCTCTGAACCGTTCCTCATTTTTGTAACTTCTTTCTATCCCCTACACTTTCTCAAAAACTTCACATTTACAGATCAGCTTTTTTTTTTTTTTTTCTCCTCCACAACTGCACATTGCTTTCAGCTGGAGGATATAGAATTTATGTGTTGCAGGGACAGAAGGTGAGTCAGATGATGACTGAACAGGAGTCACTACATAATAGAATTTGTAGAAACTGGGGAGAAAAGCTGCTTTTTTACATCTGCCATAAATGAAGAGGGTTAGACAAACATGA
Organism: Ursus arctos; assembly: GCF_023065955.2. Lineage (NCBI taxonomy): Eukaryota > Metazoa > Chordata > Mammalia > Carnivora > Ursidae > Ursus > Ursus arctos. The sequence goes on from NW_026623089.1 coordinate 75,123,974, forward strand.
GTGGTGTCTCCTAGGTCCTGCACGGAGTTATCACAGGTAGGGCTAAAGCGACGGTGGTCTGTATGCTGGGAGAGGGCTTGCAAGAGAACATCAGTGTTCCAGTGCCAATTATCCTACTGGACTGGGTTATTTAATCTTTAGGACACAGCAAAAGGCTATCAGCAAACTACACGGACAAATTCAAGCCTGGCTGATACTTATATTATGCATCGGGGAAACTGCTGACCATATGGTATGATTTGAGGTACCAGGACTACCTCCTCAATGTAGCCAGCATAATGTCTGAAATCCCACCATTAGAATAAGCATTACCTCTTCCTCCTGCCTCACCTGCACCCCCCCAACACAATCATTCCAGGGAGGGATAGTACAATTTTCTCCAGGCTTGCACTGAAGCCTATCCATACACAGAGGGGCTTATGCGCAAAGGGAAGCAGAGGCTATCCATAAAAATAGGAAAACGAAGCAGGAAAACATCTTCTACCAAAATAAATTGTATTTTAGTGCCAATAGACCACTCCTACCAGTCGAAATTTATTTTCCCACTGACACCTTCAAAATCTTATTTTAATTAAAACTATGGAGACTCATTTGATTGCAACATATCTGTCTTACAAAATACTTTAATCCTCAAAAAAGTCAGCACTAACTATTTGCAAAGATTTCAGTTCAAGAGAGAAGCACTTTAACCTAATTTTCTGTTAATTGAAACACTGCGAGGAAATTAAGAGGCAGGGAGAAGAAGGAAGAAGTGATTAAAGCCTTCATCAGTAGAATGTAGCCCCGGGCAGGTTTGTGGTGGAAGGAACTCTGTAGAATCAGATTTTGCCCAGCCCTGATGTACTTCCCCCCAAAGGCACTGTGAGACAGTTCCTTACCTAGCCTCTCCACACCTCAGTCTTTTCCAACCATAAAAATGAGACATTGACACTTCACTCGCAACGTTACAATGAAATTGAAAATGACTATGTACGTGCAGAATCAAGCATGGCTATTGCTACATTGCGCTACTTAGTAAATGATGATTGCTATTGTATCATCAGGCTACTCCAGAGCAAGGTAGCCAGTGGATGTGGTCAGGAACTGGGGGGGAAGGGGGGCAAGTGCAAAACAGAATTGTCAGCAAGGATTGCAAAGGCACAGTATTAGTATACTCTAATTAGCATCAGAACTTGGATAGAAAATTAACAGGTTTTTCTGATCCTGTAGACAAATTACGTACTTGATTGCAAGTTATTATAGCAAAATGTCAACAATCTAACAGCTAATTCTAGTTACTACTCAACTCTCCTTGCCTAGCAGAGAAACACAGAAATATAATTGAAGGGTTCTAATAGCACATTTTAGCACTTTTCAAACTTTAGCGTGTATACAAATTATTTGGGTTTCATCTTAAAGTTCATATTCTGAATTATCGGATTTTTAAAATTTTCCAACAGGTACCAATGTAGGATGGCAGATTTAGTTAATAACAATACAGGCAGCCCAGTCACATCTGGATTTTACATAAATGACAAATATTCATTTTGTCTAAGTTTGGTCCAAATATCGCATGGCCATACACCTACTAAAGCAGAGTCATTTTTTATCTGCAGCTAGAACGTAACTGGATGACCTGTATTTTATCTGGCATCCCTATGCCAATGTTGCTGTGTCAGCAGCCCACTCTTTGAGTAGCAAAACTTTCAGTCTAAAGATTCACGTGATTATACACCAATAACCATATGAAATGTCAGCATATTACTGAACTTCTCCAGAGACTTTAGAGCTGCAGGACGATGAACACTTGCTTTCTAATTGTCTGACCGTGGCTTCTGAGCCGCAAGAGGCTGATCAGATTCTGACTTGGTAACTGGCAGGACACAAACTCTATCCTGCAGGACAGCATGAGGTGAAGCCTCATGGACTTCAGACTGGTTTCTCTTCCCTTTCTTGACTGTCTCTCATCACCGCCTTGTAATGAACCTGAACTCAGGTCAGGGCAAGGTACCTAGGGAGGTTGCAAGGGTAGGAGGCTCAATGATCAGCTCATCAAAGTCAAATTTTCTATTTCTGGGGTATATTTCTTTCTTTTTCTTTCTTTCTTTCTTTCTTTCTTTCTTTCTTTCTTTCTTTCTTTCTTTTCTTTCTTTTAAAAGATTTTATTTATTCATTTGACAGAGAGAGAGACAGCCAGCGAGAGAGGGAACACAAGCAGGGGGAGTGGGAGAGGAAGAAGCAGGCTCCCAGTGGAGGAGCCTGATGTGGGGCTGGATCCCAGAATGCTGGGATCACGCCCCGAGCCGAAGGAAGCTTAAAGACTGAGCCACCCAGGCGCCCCTGGGGTATATTTCTTTCTAATTAAAAGCTAGCAAACACAGGAGAAAAGACAGGTTGAGATACAATTGATCCCTTATGTCAAATCCTTTGAAATGAGCCTGACTCTGTGTGAGGGAATCTAAGGAGGGAGGCCAGAAGCCAGAGGAGGTACATCTTTTCCCTGAATAAAAACTCTCTCTCTCTCTCTCTCTCTCTCTCTCACACACACACACACACACACACACACACACTCATGATGCCTTAGCTATTGTTTGAAAATTCATACGTTTGTTTTCAGTAGAGACAATAGTGTAGAATGAAAGCTCACTAAAGACTCGGTGAGTTGCTAATGTTGGCTACTCTACTACATACAAGTTTCAGGGGTTCAGTCTAAATGATTTAAACTCTCTTTGAGCCAAACAATTGCGAGAGAGATGACAAGCACAATGAAATGAGTTGAAATTTAAGAATATCTGTATACATTTCTCCTAATGAAGCATGAAGAGCAGACTCTAAGTGAACATGTGCCATGACTGAGCACAGGGGTGCAAAACGGAAGAAACGTCCCATGGTTTTTTGAGAACTTCGTAGGGGCGATGATTCTATCGGTGAAATCGAATGAAGGAGAAAAAACAGGTGGAGGGAACTAAGGGGAGATGTTTGTGAGAGAGAGAGAGAAAAAGAGAGAGCAAGCAGAAAATGAGAAGGTTAGAGGGAAGGAAAGGGAGACAGAGACTGTCATTAGCTAATCTTTAATTGACTGCTTGTTGTTTTTATCAAATCTTAGGTAAATACTTCTCAGAAGCCTTCAAACATAAACAAACAAACAAACAAACAAACAAAAAACAAAACAAAAACCCCAGCAAAACCAAAGACAAAAATAAAGTCTGTTTCCAAGAACTTTTATCTTTTGAATGAACAGTCTTTGACAGATGCAGTAAGATCTAACCATAAAGCATTCATCTTTTTTCTTTTCCTTTTAACTAAAATATCAGAGGAACCTATTTTCAATGGGATACAAAGTATGTTTATTGCAGGGAGAGGAAGGTCCTATTTAGTAAGCCATCTGTGGAGACGATACAAAATAAAAATAATATGTAATTCTTCTCAGAAAGTAGAGTATACAGTAAGGTGGTAAAGAACAGAATTGGAATTTTTCATTTCAGACTTTTCCATCATGCTAATCATAATTAAGGAAGCCATCAATCTTAGTTTTTTAAACAACATGGGAAGAGGTAGAAGTATCTATATAGAGTATGTGAGGTTTTCATTTACAAATCTGATAATTACAAGTGTGATGATTTGAGGCATTCTGATACCTCCTTTATTTGAGTACACATGCATAATTTGGGGGTTGTGTTTTCACTGTGGTGTGGGACAGAATCTGTGGTTAGTATATATTCAAGAGAAACACTGAGTTAGTTTTTGAATTTTTATTTATTTAAAGTCTCTTTCTTTCCTTCTTTCTTTCTTTCTTTCTTTCTTTCTTTCTTTCTTTCTTTCTTTCTTTTTTTCTTTCTCTTTCTTTCTCTCTCTTTCTCTCCCTCCCCCTTTCTTTCTTTTTTTTTTTTTTTTAGAGACTGAGAGAGAGAAACTGAGCAGGGAGAGGGACAGGGAGGGGGAACGAACCCGAGGCAGATTCTGCGCTAAGCACAGAGCCTGGCACAGGGCTAGATCTCATGACCTGAGATCATGACCTGAGTCAAAACCAAGAGTTGGAAGCTTAACTGACTGAGCCACCCAGGCGCCCCTCAGTTGTCTTTTTTTAATGTGCTCCAGTGAAACTAGGTTTGACTATATGATAGGTTATCCTGTGGCTAGTTCTTCACAGAAAACTAATTCCTAGGTATTTGTTGCATATTCCTTCGATCTTCTAGAGCCTTATTTTCTATTACAGCAAAATATATTTCAGTTATGTTGTAACCAACCATTCTCGATGTATAGATTCTGTGCTAAAATGTTTGGGGAATAAAAACCAAGTCACAATGCTTAGGTGGTTATGCATTGGCAAAATGTACGGACCAAAACTGAATACAGTAGCAACAAACCAAAGTATGACTTCTGGTCATTTTTTTTTTCCAAAATGAACTTCTGCAGACAATTTATGACACCCTCCTTACAAAATCCCCATTTCAGAGAAGAAGACAGTTGAAGGAATTGTTTCACAACTGTACAGTGAGGCCCAGCAGATGTGTACACGAAAAGTCTGCACAGAGTAGCCGCCCAATAAATGGTATATTTTGAATTTACATAAATGTTCTTCATTCTATGGGAAAATTACTTTCTTCAAATATTTCTTACTATTTAGACTGCTGTAAATTTTTTGTTTCATGTGTAAGCACCTAGTAAGAATAAATCACTTCAAATTATATTTCCGTTGCTGGATGCACAAAGTAAATATATTCACAGGGGAAAAAATAAATGAATTTGCAAATAAGCAATCACTGGCTATAATGGATGCAGAGAAGCTTCGGATCTTTCTGGTAGGTATAAAATCAGATGGTCTGAAGGTCAAGAGACACATGTCCAAGATGAGAATACCAAGAAAATTGTTAGTTTTGTGAGTCCACACACAATACAAGCATAAGCAATCCTGACATATTAGGTTAAGGATAATGCAATTCATTTCTGTCATTTTCCAGCCAGATCACTGCTTGATCTGCACATTACACTGCAATGACCCAGAGTGAATTTTCTTCCTCAGCTTCTTGGATTTGAGCACAACACACAGCGTCTTAGCAGACACCCGAGCTTTGGGATTTTCATGCGATGCTACTTTCCCTGAACAAAGATTAACACAAAAAAGTTGCTTTTTCAAGCAAGAATAATTCCAAAATGAGTACATAAAAAGGTAACGGTGTACCTTTTTTCTTAAAAAAAAAAAAAATCTGTCTAGGCCTATCAATAGAGCTGTCCCCTAGGGTATTTCAGAATCTGTAGGTAAATATATAAAAGGACACTGTACCCCAATGATTCACAGGGTTTTTTTTAACTTTAGCTGATTGGGGGAAATATGTGGAATGATCCTGATCTTGAAATGTACATAAATTCCCCAGCAAAGCTGTCAGCTTCTCCTGCGTTTTATCCCATTATCCATTTGTCATGGATCTTTTTCTCTTCTTTCTGTCCTTCTTTTTTGTGTTCCATCCACCCTGACCTGACTCCTTGAGAGGTCACTGTCATTTCCACCCCTCCTCACCATCTCTCAAGCCTCCACCCAGGGGCTCATCTTTGCTGCTTTCTTGCCTACCCTTCTTCTCATAGATTTCCAAACTAATAACACCAGCAGAGAAGGGAAAGCCCACGATGTATTATTTCATGGAAGGACTTATAACTGACAGGCTGGCACATGGGTGACTGGACTACATCCAAATACCTTAAAAGAATTTTTATTGTGGAGACCGACACATGTAAAATAATTTTGGAATTTATTTTTAAATAACAGCTTTATCGAAATATCATTCACAGACCATAAAATTCACTCTTTCCAAGTGTACAATTCAGTGGTTTTTAGTGCACTCACAGAGTGGTGCAGCCGTCACCACTATCTGGTTATGGGATGGTTTTCTCACCCAAAAAGCACCTGCAGGCCTAGGAGCAGTCACCTCCCATAGTCCCCGGCTGTCTGTGGTTTGCAAGTTCTGAACAACTCCCATCAGTGGAGTCACACAAAATGTGGCCTTTCTTTTTTAAAGTCATTTGTTATTTTATTTTTTTCTCTTATAAAACCACTTTTTCTTTTTTTAATGGCCCCGGTTGATATTGGTCCTGCCACCATTCAAACACGGTATCTTGAACGTCTGCCTCTGCTATAAGAAACCTGAATTTATTTGGGGGCAGTTTCCACTACTTCTGTTGGTGGTTTCTCTTTAATCCTTTTCTTATTTGTTCAGAAGGATTTTGCCTTAAAATTAGGTAGCTTTTCCTCACTCTTAAAGGCAACTTCTTTTAATTTTTATTTAGGACCAACGATAAAACTCAAAAGCCAACCATCAAATGGGCTATTTTGATCACGAGTCTTACAGAAGCTCGCGGCCCCCACCTCCTGGAGTCAAGCACCTGCCTCAGCTCCCTGGGGCTTGGACTCGACCATATTGCACTCGTCCTTGAACACACTACCTGGTACTCTTCTGTCCTGGCTTTTCACCGTCACTAGCTCCAGGCTCTTTCCCTCTCCTTGGCACCTTAATGCTACACTTCCCTGCACTCCTACAATAGCCTGACCCTACAGGAGAGCCCGATGCTGCTGGCAGGAAACCCAACCTCGTTAATGCTGGCTGAGTGGTGGCTCTGCATCAACCTGATCCTCCACAGCTGTCTTTCCTTTAGACCTTAAACTTGGAATCCCCACCATCGCATTGCTGATGAACCACCACTTCACTTGGTCTGTTTCGTCCAGAATTTTAACATTGAAGTGAAATTCTGCTCTTATTTTAACACCATGCCTCGCCAAAATTTTCTTTTTAGAATTTTTATTAGGATATATCTATAGTCCTGAAGTTCTGCCCTAATCCTTAACAGTTTCTCACACTGACAGATGTTACGGAACTCCTTTCTGCGAACATTTATTCATCCAACTAATTTTCATCACATTGTGTGAGTTGTTTCCCTTAAAACGAGACTCTGAGTGCGGCTTGTAATACGGTCACTCCATTTCCTAGTTTCATGTCATATGTGTCGCACACTCTGCTTGCTTTACTTCTGATCCTGTTTCAACTTTTTCAACAGATTCATTTAATAACATTTTCCTTTTTTTTTTAATTTAATTCTTCTTTAAAGTTTTTTTCTCCAACATTATTTCCATTCGACCCAATATTTATTTTAGCATAAACATTTAAGGTGATGGTATTTATCATTTCCTATCTTTTAAAAACTATACCCTGTCATTTCATCACAATTTTATAGCACACCTGTCGTATCTCAGGAAATGTATGTGTGCTGAGGATATGGACACGAGTTATAAACATTGCCCTCAAGTAGGTAATGTGGAATTCAGGCAACTACATAGATTTCAATATATTCTTGAGTTAAAATAGAGATACGTGCAGTGCATTCATTTTCCATTGCTGTCATAACAACTTACCACAATCTTAAACACTTAAAACAACTTAAATTTATTATTTCACAGTTCCGTAGGTCAAAAGCCCAGTATGGGTCTCACTGAGCAAAACCAAGGGATCACTGTATTGTGTTACTTCCTTCAGGTTCTCAGGGGGAGATCTGTTTCCTTGCTCATACATTCAGCAAGAATGAGCAGAATGTAGTTCCACGAGGTTGTAGGATAGCACCTCCATTTCTTTGCTCACTATCCATTGGGGCTGGTCTCTCTCTGTCTGTGCACATGACCCACGACAGCTCACAAGCATCAGGAGGGCATCGAGTTCTTCTCATACTGCCAGCTCTCTTACAACACCAGGGAAAGCACCTCCATTTTTAAGGTCTCTTGATTAGATCTTGCCCATCAGAGTAATCCAGTGGGATCTCCCCATCTCGGGTCAACAACCTTACAGGCCCTTTGCTTTCTAAGATATCACAGTCACGGGTTTCAGACATTAGAAGGTGGATACCCTTGAGGTCTGTTATTCTGCCCACCACACACAGAAAAGTATTTAATGCAATGTAAGTAGGTAAACCGGTGGCAAGTACATATTGTAAGCTCCTGGAGGGCAGGGGTTGGATTTGCCTTGGTTCTGGCTGTGTCTTCTGGCCTAGCACACTCTACGGCTCTTACAGGGTCAAGGTCAGTATTTAATAAGTAGGTGAAAGAATGAAATCAGGATCAGATGCCACGAGATAATTATAAAAGTGACATTCACAGAAAAACAATTCTAGATGAAGTAAGGAAAGTGGATTGAGTTGGTGGAGCGAGGACGAGGGGGAAGTACTGGAGACTAAACTCTGGGAGAGGTGACAACATTGAGACAATGTGATCAGATGCACTGGGCTGATGAAACTCAAATCTATTTCTAAGCTTCTAGTCTCCCTCCATGTTTTCTTCTGACTGAACATGGGTTGTGGTATTCTCTAGGTTTTTCTGCAACTTCTGATAATCCTTCCCCAGTTTTAATGTCCTTTGTTGGTTTCCAAATTATCAGGATTTCAGCCCATTGAAACTACTGGACGCAGCTGACACAGGCCATGCCCTATGGTGCGTCCAGCGTGCCGGGGTCATTGGTACGCAGGTGCATCTGTATCTGAACAACACTGTTTTACCTCTTCCACCCGAAACAGAGTCTGGGTACCCAGAGGTACTGGGAAAATAAGCAGGTGAGTGAACGAAGTGACAAAGACAGCTTCTGTGAGCGGGACAGCTCGGCCCAGGCTTCCTCTAGACGGATTCGTGCTGCAGTGGGATTACAGGTCTTTGGAGCAGGGGAGCCTCTGCTCCCTCAGGCCTACAACAGGTACCAGGACTCTCCCTGTTTACTTTTCTCTCCAAGACAACCGTACACGAGGTGTGTCCAGGGGATACTGTCTCACTTCCAGTCAAGGAAAAAGCTGGGGTTTCATTTCCTTTCTTCTTTCAGAGGGGGCTTTGGGCCCAAACCCCCCCACTCACTGCTCATGCCTTTTCTCCCTGCAGGTCTTTTCAAATTATACCCACCTATTCAGCACTTCCCCATTTACCAGAAGATTCCTTTGGAGTTTTCGCTATAATAATACAAATGAACAGAATCCGTCTGGGTAATCCATCTGTCAATCTCAAATGAGATGAATGCATTCAGAATAAAATGCTAAACTGCAATTTCACGTTCCAGTCATACATCCTACTTACATTATAGCGGCTTCATGAAACGCTACAGTTCCTGTTTTTTCCCAAATATTCTGAAACGATACAGTTCCTGGATTTTTTTCCCAAATATTCTGAAGCTTAAATTGTCAAGTGGGTATAGAAAAGGGGGTAGAAATGTGTGATAGTTCTCTTTTCATAACATTAATGAGTGAAATCTGGACTCAGCGACTGTATGCGAAAGTATAACTAGAGAGTGTTGGTGGAGACTCACTTATTTCCTCCATAAATCTGGGGAGCAACCCTGCGACATACATAAGTAAACCACGACTGAATATATTTATCAACAAACTGATATATGAACAAAAGTGTCCAAGAACAGTGAGGGGCTTCACCAGTAACATGGTAAGACATTCCTTTTAATTAAATAATACACACATTAGAAAAAGAGAAATCATCATCGCAGGGCATATTTTGATGAGAGATCAACATAAGTTTTGAATGAGCTCCCCCTTAGCTTGCTTCCAACAAAGCTGAGACAAAGATCTCTTCATATTGTTAACTGTGAGGGAAAACAACAGTCACTCGATATTTGTTCCCAGGAGGAAGGTGACAGTCTATTAGACATTTGGAAAAAGAAACACTTTTTACCCTTACAAAATAAATCCAGGAATGTTCCATTTACAAATCTTTCTAAACAAAAAAGTGTGTGTCCAGGATATTCTTAAATTTTTATTTTTAGTGTTTCCAGGAAGTAAAACCCAACAACCTTCTTCTTATGCGAAATGCATCTGCTTCCTAATCAGAAACAGAGAGTGAGAGAAGGAGAAATCCAAGTGTGACCTGGTGCCATCTCTGAATGGCTCCTAGAATGTGATGAGAGGCCTTTCTGGGAGGAAAAGCAAAGACAGTTTGAGAAGGAGAGGAGCTGCTGAGATACAAGGAGAATCACGAATGAGATGCCATTCAGAATTATTCTTGGCACTCTACCAACAACAGAGCAGCAGAATAAACCTAGCGCGTGAAGACAGCTGACTTATTATGGGGTTAGCATACATCCCGGTTTGCTCCAGACAGCCTGGTTTACAGACGTATGCTCCCTTCCTTGTTTTTCACAAGTGAGCCAGTATGTGTAATTAATGACACACTAATTATATAAAATGGGCTTGAAAAACATATGATGTGGGGCGCCTGGGTGGCACAGCGGTTAAGCATCTGCCTTCGGCTCAGGGCGTGATCCCGGCGTTCTGGGATCGAGCCCCACATCAGGCTCCTCTGCTGTGAGCCTGCTTCTTCCTCTCCCACTCCCCCTGCTTGTGTTCCCTCTCTCGCTGGCTGTCTCTATCTCTGTCAAATAAATAAATAAAATCTTTAAAGAAAAAAAAAACATATGATGTAATCACTTTAAAGCCAGTAGCTCTGATCATTACTATTTTTTCTTTACTCTCAAACTTGAAGGCTGAGGAGAGACAAATTATTTTCTTTTTAAAGATTTTATTTATTTGAGAGACAACGAGAGCACAAGCAGGGGGAGAGGCAGAGGGAGAGGGAGAAGCAGACACCCCACCGAGCAGGGACCCAGGGACCCTGAACAGGGGCTCGATCCCAGAACCCTGGGATCATGACCTGAGCCGAAGGCAGATGCTTAACTGACTGAACCATCCAGGCGCCCCAAGAGAAATTATTTTCTTTCTTTCTTTTAAATTTTTTTTATTATGTTATGTTAGCCACCATACAGTATTTTATTAGTTTTTGATGTAGTTATTTTCAAAAAGAACGTGGCTCAGTTTTATCTTCCGACCCTGGAATGGCCCTGACTTTGCCATTCAGAGGAGCCGGAATTGTTTTCATCCTGCTCGGACACAAGTTTTAAACATCTTGTCTCATTGTATTGTCCACTAAAGGACTTCCCTTTAGCTGTATACCAGGATATGATTGGAATGGATCTCATTTCAGTGCTGTTCTCCCTTTTATATAAACTGGGTCAGCTATAAACAGTAGAGCTGGTCAATATGCTTTGTTTCGTATAAAATCAATCATTTGTAAGAAAAAGAAAAGAGCTAGAGACAGTGAATCCTAATGGGAAAAAAAAAAAAACCCTAGATTTTCAAATTGAATGGATCTTTACTCAAATTTTAGCTCTGCTAACATTAACTCAATAATTCTGGGCAAACTATTTAACTTTTAGCAACTTCAGTTTTCCCTATAGGCTTAAAAAAGTGTAATTCCTCCCTCACAGAGCTGTTATGCGAAATGAAGACAGAACTACGTGCATTTCTTAGCGTGGAAGAGTGCACTGCATTTTTGGTCTTCAGGTCATTCTGTTTCTGTGGCGGAGGCCTGTTCTCTATTTAGTTCAATGCAAATGCAATGTACTCTTCCCTACTGTGATGCTGAACACGGGGCTGGAGAAGACAGGCTGGTTATCCGAAACTAAAGAACTAATCTCTCTTGTTCTTCCTGCATGTCTGCATCTCAGTTTCCTATCTTTTCTGTGTCCGTGGACCGTCACGTCCGTTGGCACCAGTTGGAATGGCGGCAACCCGTATATATCCTCCTTCCTGGAGCAGCCCTCTGCACTCAACTCCAGGGGGGGCCAATGGACTGCTGTGGTGTGTCTGCAGACCCTCTCCCCACCCCCCACCCCCCACCCCCAGTACAGGCAAGCAATCTCCCCGAAGTGCAAGTGCGTTGTGGTAGGTGGGGCCCCCTACCCATATGCTCTCCTCCTCACGGGTGGGAACTCCAGCCAGAAGAGGGCTGGCATTCCATCCGAGCTAGACTGCTCCCAGGTGGTCCAGCAGAAGGACCCCCCCCCCATCAGGGGTCAAAAAATTGTTCTAGTTTTATCACAAATTTTCAGTTTTTTGCCTTGAGCAATCTCACTTCACACAATGGAAAAACTGGAACAAGGATTTTTTTTTTCAGAGTAAAGGGGAAAATGTATCAAAAGATGGACAGAAAGCACCTGTTTCAGTTTCCTGAACCACACATCCCAGCCTCTGACCACTTTCTGTATTTGAATTGCAACCTGCATCCCTAACTTCCATAACACAGACTAATTTTGTTCATTTGAGATGATTTTATCTCACTAAATATTAAGAATACAAAACAAAATTACACAAGAACATGACTTTCACTGCAGAGAATAAAATTTGGGTCCAACCAAATAGATCATCACAATCCTATTCGGCACACACCTCATTAGAGATGCCCTCTCTCTCTTTCTCTCTTTTTTCATATTAAAAGTCTGTTTCTGACTCTGTAGCTGCTGCCTGTGCCAGGGTTGCTGAGAGCCAAGGCAAAGGCACTGTAAACACAGTCCCAGACAGTAACTATCCTGTCAATCCACAAGTGTTCAAATTTAAACTAATTTTCTAAAATTATGAAATTAGTCAATTTGAGTCATTTGAGGCATATCTAATGATACCTGTCCAACCCATTCTCATTTTATGAATATGATTAGTAATTGGCTCTAGACCAATGTAATAAACAATTTTAAAGCAGATTAACATAATCCTCTTAGCATATGGAATACCATAAAATTCACAACAATCAAGGTTAGCACCTAATAGAGAGTCTATAACCAAGGTGACCCTCAGCAGGTTCCTGTGGCTAAAGATTAAAAGCTAGACAGCATCATGACTTTTAGTAACAGAGAAAAATGCAAAGACCCATCCATCTATTTTTCCTATGTAACACTAAACTCCCACATATTTGGAATAATCTGCAGAGCTGTCTGATGTTTTCCACTTTTCATTTTAATATTTTGATTTTATGAAGGCAGTCACAATTAGATCCTTGAGAATTTCAGTTCTAAATATACATTCTTACTCCTATGTCCTATGATGAAACTGGTTCTGAAATATCTATGATTAAAATATCTATGATTAATTACTTTTGTAGAAGGGAAGCAGGTAGGGAAGAGAAAAAACACAAATCCCAAAATGGCAATGACCACTTCACATTCTAAAAATATACATCTCTTGATAATGCCTTTTCCTTAAAATGCTAACTAACTCTGCCCTTTATGGAGAAAACTGAAGGAAGAGTTATTTATTTATTTTTTTAAGATTTTATTTTTGGGGGCGCCTGGGTGGCTCAGTTGGTTAAGCATCCGACTCTTGGTTCCAGCTCAGTTCCTGATCTCAGTGTCATGGAATCAAGCCCAAGTCAGGTTCTGTGCTCAGCGGGGAGTCCACTTGAGATTCTCTTTGTGTCTGTCCCCCTACTCCTTCTCTGGAAAAAAAAAAGATTTTATTATTTTTAAGTAATCTCTACACCATCATGGGGCTCAACTCACAACCCCAAGATCAAGAGTCACATGTTCCACCGACTAAGGCAGCCAGGCGCCCCAGGAACTTTTAGGTCTGGATATTAAAAAATATTTGCCACCTAAGGTCTAGAGTAGCATCTCTTCTCATTCCTAAAACTATGACCGCTCCTCTATTTGTTCTAAAATATATATTTATTAAAAATCTATGCTTTCCAAGTAATAATACTAGCAATGTGGGAATAGCTCGTCTTCCAAGAGGGAGTTCAAGAATAAAAGATAAGGAATGGTAAAGGGACACTAGAACAGATAACAGGTGCTTCCAAAGACTTCACAGGAGAAAGAGTTGATTCTTTGTAGCTGAGATAAAAGTGGGGTATAAACTTCGTCTGGAGTCAAATCTACCAGTGATTCTGACACCATTCCTCTGAGCCCATTAGCATTTTTTAAAAGATTCTGAGATAATCCTAAAGTCTACTGAAGTTAAGAATCACTGGGCTTGGATGGCTGGATGGCTCATTTGGTTGAGACTCTTCCTTTGGCTAGGGCCCTGATATCAGGGTCCTGGGATGAAGTCCTGCATAGGGCTCCCGCTGAGCAGGGAGCCTGCTTCTCCCTTTCCCTTCTGCCACTCCCTCTGCTTGTGCTCTCTCTCTGTCAAATAAATAAATGAAATATTAAAAAAAAAAACAAAACAAAACACTGGGCTTGAGGGAAAAAAGCAAAAGGAGAGGGTGAAAGAGAGAGAGGGGAGGGGAGAACATTTGGAGCACAAGAGAGACTGGTGCGAGCCAAGGCATATGGGCAGGAAAGGTGAAACAGGATGAGTACAATCATCGATTGGTTTAGAGAAGTCACGGTTTGCCCTGTAAAGTTGTTACCAGATTTCATAAGCCGCTTGATTGTGATTGCTCAGATAAATAATTTTGTTTCGTCTTACAGTTAATTCAGTAAGTAAGTTTTATAGAGGGAATACAAATTATTGAAAGCAGTATTTTGGAGAAATTTTTCCAACACATAAAAGTGGAGACAATTTGGAGATTAAGAAAAACGTTAACACTGGTTTTCAAATGTAAGGGCAGATAAGGTTTATACGTGGAACTTATTTAAATGTAACTCTGTGGACCCTCACTCAAGAGATCCCCAAGTGAGTAGGTCTGGGTGAAGCCCTGTGTCTGCATTTTCAGCAAGTCCTTCAGCCAGCTCTGATGCAGATGCCACACGGAGTGAAATCTGTTCAGATCAGCAATGGTTCCTACAGGAAATGGTTAAGATGTCTGATGACCATGATTAGTTATATTTCAATCAAGAAATATGTACTGAGTACTGATATAAGTCAGACACTGTTTGAGATGCTGCAAATTAAAGTACCAATTGGGCAAGGACCTTACCTTGACCTTACCCTCCAAAAACAGGGAGACGGTAAACAAGTAACAACCCAGAGGTTATCGTTACCTTTATTGCTAATAATTTTTATGGGCATCTCCATATATATATATATATATATATATATATATGTGTGTGTGTGTGTGTGTGTGTGTGTGTGTGTGTGTGTGTGTGTGTTAGGTACCCTGCGGAGCTTTTTAAGTGCAATATATCGTGGCTTTTTCTCTCTTTTTCCCCATTACAACAGCATCCTAAAACAGGAATTGCTTTTATCACTCTTCCCCATGAGGAAGGCAGGAGTCTGACTCCTGAGCTTCTTGGTTGCTAAACACATGGTGATAGTACAATCTGAGGTGAGGGGAAGAAACTAATGACTTTATTTTTACAAAGAATAATTTTAAAATTCATATGAACTTATGGGTTTAAAATTCCATGGAGTGTCAGTGCCGGAGAGTTATTTTTTTTAAGTGCCAATTACAAGTCTTCTGTGGTCTAGAATAGTTCTATTTATGTAATCACTGCTTTAGGCTATTTTGGTATTGAAGTTAAAAATAAATTCTTACATAAGTTAGTCAAACCATCTTTTTGACTCTCAGAGTTGTTGGAATTTAGTTGAGTTAATCAATCTTATGAAATCAAATATATTAATCAATATACATGGCCTTCTCTCATGTAACATGGTCAGTGACAGAGTACAGAATTCAGGAAGTGGCAAGGAAATAATCAAATATTGGCAAGAACTTTAATTTGACACCCTTACAGCTGACAAATATATTAGCAATGTCAAAAAGATATTCCATCAAGATAAATCTCTTCAGATAATAGCCATTATTATGGTGGACATCTGACTTTGGGTAATTTGTTTCTGCTAGTAACTGCCAGTTACTTTTAAAAATCTGTGATAAGTAATGTTACATTCATTTCTCCTGAAGTCCAGATAATTAAAAATATAACACTATATATTTTAGTGATTAACATATAAAAATCAAACATGTCAGGAGTCAGGTAAAATAAGTGGACAGCTCTTGCATCTAAGAAAACTATGACAGAGAAAAGAGGTCACATATGATTTATTATTAAAGATAGGTATAACATTTGAATAACCAAACCAAAATTCTCACTCTATGCAAATGAATTCCCAGCCTAGGAATGACTTCAGCAAAGGCCACCAGGTTAGCATGGCAGAGCAGGTGGTCTAGAAAAGTCAAATTTCTCTTGTGATTAATGATTAAACTTTGTGAAGAGTCATTGTCCCACTCAATCCCAAAGCCTCCCTTCATCTGGCAGTCTTCATTTGCCAGCTTCTGGGGCAAACACCTTTCTCCTTGGAACAGCAATACGACAGTAGCAGTGTAAGCAACAACTCGAATCGGCCTGATCCTTACTGGCAGCTGACCCTACCCAGGTGTCTGCCCTCAGCACCAGAACTAGTCTGCATGAACTCATATTTTCCCTCTGATATATAGGAGGCTGCTACATCAAGAAAATTAAAGCATTTTACAAAATTACACATTTATTCTGCTGAATTGTGACCTGGGGATACATAAAAATTCTGTGATTATTCCTTAGTGGAACCTGAGCCATTTTCACACTTCAGTTTTAAGAAAGTCACAATCACTGGTGACTTCTGGGAAGTCATTATCATGAGGGAATATTCTAGAAATACAGTTAATCTGTATTATCATTAAAATATACATTAATAATGTTAACAGCTACCATTTCTTAAATGTTTACTGGGTACCCAGTATTGTGGTAGATTCCTAACCTACGTTACTTACTTGCTTTTCATAACAACCCTTTGTCACGATGAAACTGAAGCGTATGGAGTTTGAATTGCCCAAAAACAAATAGGTGATAACCGGAAAATCTGAGATATTAACTTAATTCTATCAGCTATGTTCTTTACCACTATTCTGTCTTCTATTTCCCAAATAGGTGAAAACAGAAAAATTCTCAGCAGTTCTATACACTGATAATAGGAATCAACTGTATTCCAAATTCTAAATCTCCATTTACAGTAAAGGCATGTGGATAGAAAGATAACTTTAATAGCTGGCAGACAAAAGCTGGTTTGATTAAATATGTTAACAAGAAACAGGCATGAGAATATTTCTTCTATTTAAAAAAGGTAAGTCTAAGGATACATAGATGATAAGGACAACTACACCAACAGGGCATTCTTCCTTTTTACTGATGGAATCAGGTTGTTAATTATTTGCCTTTACTCCCCTGTAGGGCTTTTCTATTTTACTGATAAAACAGGATCGATACATTTGGAGTGAAATAATAAGCAAAAAAAGTTAATTCATTGCATGTAGGAACAAAAATTTGTATTTTAACATATAATCTGAGATGACTCTTATGCATAGTCCAGTTCTAAAATTTTGAAAAATATATTTATGTGTTGATACTTCATTCTTTATAGTTGCCTGGACTTAACAAGGTAGACAGATCAGAAAGTTAGCTAGGTAGGAGGATCCTAAGATCACCTTGTCTCGCAGATACACCTAGATAACACTGATATCACTATAAATAACCCAGATAATAACCCAAAGACTGGCAGAACAGATTTCTATGGTTAAATGTATGGAAGAAAAATAGTTATATGTATAAACATCAGTCAAGGGGTTCACAAATAAAAGGATATAAAATACAACAGAATGTACCTAAAATGTGGGGAGAATGGAATAAAGAATGGGTTCAAATTTAAATGACCATCAACTTAATATAGACTGCTATATGCATAAGATGTTATTCATAAACCCAATAGTAAACACTATTCAACAACCTGTAAAAATGCAAAAAATAAAGAGAAAGGAATCCAAGTATATCACTAAAGAAAGCCAACAAACCATGAGAGAAGAGAGCAAGAAAAAAGAAGAGATGAACTAAAAAGAACCCCCATAAAACAAATAACGAAATGGCAATAAGTACGTACTATCAATAACTACTTTGACAGTAAATGGACTAAACACTCCAATCAAAGGAAATAGGATGACAGAATGGATGAAAGAGCAAGACCCATCTATATACTACCTACAGGAGACTCATTTCAGAGGAAAGACACCTACAGATTGAAAATGAGGGGGTGGAGAAACATTTTTCATGCAAATGGATGTCAAAAGAAAGCCAGAAGAACAATACTTACATCAGCAAAATAGACTTTAAAACAAAGAAGGAAACAAGAGACAAAGAAGAACATTATATAATAATAAAGGGGACAATCTAACAAGAAGATATAACAAATATAACTACTTATGCACCCAATATGAGCGCCCAAATACTTAAGGCAGTTAATAACAAACATAAAGGAACTAATCAATAATAATACAATAATAGTAGGGGACTTTAACACACCAGTTACATCAATGGACAGATCATCCAAACAGAAAATCAACAAAGAAACAGTGGCTTTGAATGACACATTGGATCAGATGAATTTAACAGATACATTCAGAACATTCCATTCTAAAAAAGTAGCATACACATTCTTTTCAAGTGCACATGGAACATTCTCCAGAACAGATCACATATTAGACCACAAAACAAATCTCAACAAATTCAAAAAGATCAAAGTTATACCATGCACCTTTTCTGACTAAAACACTATGAAACTAGAAATCAACCATAAGAAAAAATCTGGACAGAGTACAAATACGTGGAGTTAAAATAACATACTGCTAAACAGTGAGTGAGTCAACCAATAAAGTAAAGAGAAAATGAGAAAATATATGGAGACAAATGAAAATGAAAACACAGTAGTCCAAAATTTTGAGATACAGAATCAAGGGGGAAGTTTATAGCAACCCCAGCTTACCTCAAGAGGCAAGAAAAATCTCAAATAAACAACCTAACTTTACACATAAAGGAGCTAGAAAAAGAAGAACAAACAAAACCCAAAACTGGTACAAGGAAGAAAATAATAAAGATTTAAGCAGAAATAAACAAAATAGAAACTAAAAACAGACAAACAAATGAACAGCCCAACAGTACAGATCAATAAAACCAGGAGCTGGTTCTTTGAAAAGATTGAGAAATTGGTAAAACTTTAGCTAGACTCATTTAAAAAAGACAGAGAGAGAAGACTCAAATAAACAAAATCAGAAATGAAAGAGGAGAAAAAACAACCAACACCACAGAAATACAAAGAATTATAAGAGAATATTGTGAAAAATTATGTGCCAACAAAGTGGACAACCTAGAAGAAATGGATAAATTCCTAGAAACATATAACCAACCACAACTGAAGTAGGAAGAAATAGAAAATTTGAACAGAACAATTACCAGCAATGAAATTGAATCAGTAACCAAAAAATTCCCAACAAACAAAAGTCCAAGACCAGATGGATTCACAGGCAAATTCTACAAAAATTTTAAAGAGTTATTTTCAAACTATTCCAAAAATAGAAGAGGAAGGAAATCTTCTAAATTCATTTTATGAAGCCAGCATTACCCTGATACCAAAACCAGATAAAGACAGTACAAAAAAAGAGAACTACAGACCAGTATCTCTGATGAACAGAGATGCAAAAATCCTCAACAAATCAGCAAACAAATCCAACAATAAATTTAATTTAATTTTATTAAATAATTTAAAAATAATTTACCAAAATCAAGTGCTATTTATTCCTGGGATGTGCACAAATCAATCAATGTAAGACACCACTTCAATAAGAGAAAGGATAAAAACCATATGATGCAGAAAAAGCATTCATCAAAGTACAACATCCATTCATAATAAAAACTGTTAACAAAGTTAGTTTTCAGGGAATGTTCCTCAACATAATAAAGCCCATATATGAAAAACCCATGGCTGACATCATACTTCATGAAAAACTGAGAGCTTTTCCCCTAAGGTAAGGAACAAGACAAAGATGTCCACTCTCACCACTTTTATTCAACATAGTACTGAAAGTTCTAGCCACAGGATTCAGACAAGAAAAATTAATAAAAGGCATCCAAACTAGTAAGGAAGAAGTAAAACCTTCACTAATTGCAGATGGCATGATACTCTGTATAGAAAACCCTAAAGACTCCAACAAAAATCTATTAGAACTGAGAAATTAATTAAGATCACAGCATACAAAATCAATATACAGAAATACATTGTATTCTATACACTAATAATGAAGTAACAGAAAGAGAAAAATAAGAAAACAATTCCATTTACAATTGCACCAAAAATAATAAAATACCTAGGAATAAATTTAACCAAAGAGGTGAAAGACCTGTACTCTGAAAAACTATAAAACAGTGATATAAGAAATTGAAGACACAAAGAAATGGAAAGACAGTCCATGCTCAGGCATTGGAAGAACATATACTGTTAAAATGTCCATACTACCCAAAGCAATATATAGATTTAATGTTATCCCCATCAAAAATACCAACAACATTTTTCACAGTGCTAGAACAAACAATCCTAAAATCTGTATGGAATCACAGAAGACCCCTAATAGTCAAAGCAATCTTGAAAAAGAAGAACAAAACTGGAGGTATCACCATCCCTGATTTCAAGATATACTAGAAATTATAGTAATCAAAACAGTATGGTACTGGTACAAAAACAGACAGATAGATCAACAAAATAAAAAGAGGTCAGAAATAAACCCATAATTATATGGTCAATCTTTGACAAAGGAGGCTAGAATATGCAATGGGAAAAAGTCTCTCCAAAAAATGTGTTGGAAACACTGGATAGCTACATTCAAAATGATAAAACTGAACCACTTTCTTACACCATACACAAAAATAAACTCAAAATGGATTAAATGTGAGACCTGAAACCATAAAAATCTTAGAAGAGAGCACAAGCAGTAATTTCCTTGACATTGGCCATAGCAACATTCTCCTAGGTATATCTCTTGAGGCAAGAGAAACAAGCAATAAAACTAAAAGGCAATCTACAGAATGGGAGAAGAGATTTACAAATGATATATCTTATAAGGGGTTAGTATCCAAAATATATAAGAATTTATAAAATTCAACACAAAAAACCCAAATAATCCAATTGAAAAATGGGCGGAAGATATGAACAGATATTTCTCCAGAGAAGACATACAGATGGCCAATAGACATTTGAAAAGATGCTCAATATCACTCATCATTAGAGAAATGCAAATCAAAACCACAATGAGATATCACTATATATGATATATATGACATATGTATACACAATGGAATATTACTCAGCCTTATAAAAGAATGAAATCCTGCCATTTTCAACAGCATGTATGGATCTAGAGGGTATAATGTTAAGTGAAATAAGTCAGAGAAAGATAAATACCATATGATTTCACTAATGTGGAATTTAAAAAAAAACAAATGAACAAAGGAAAAAAAAGAGACAAACCAAGAAACATACTCTTAATTATAGAGAACAAATTGATGGTCACCAGAGGGCAAGTGGGTGGGGGTATGGGTGAAATAGGTGAAGGGGATTAAGAGTACACATATCATGATGAGCACTGAGTAATGTATAGAATTGGTGAATCACTATATCACACACATGAAACTAATAGAACATTGTATGTCAACAATACTGGAAATAAAAAAAAACAAAACAAGTAGACCATGGAACCATCACACACAGACACAAAGAAAATAAAAGAAAAGAAAAGAGAAGAAAAAAGAAAAGAAAAAGAAAAAACTATATATATATATATATATATATATATAATTAAACACTATTCACACATGTATTATAAATAATATGTGATGGCTCTTTATAAACAAAGTCCTATAATTACTAAAATACTAACCAATTTAATAATAGATTCCACCAATTTTTTAATACTGCTGTCACTTCACATCTTTCATCAGTTGACTTATTTAGATAAGCAGACTGAAGATCAAAGGGAATATCTACATATCTAGAATCACGTCAATACCTACATTGAAGAATACTTAAAAGTACAAAAAAGTTGGAGGCATCACACTGCCTGATCCCAAGCTATATTACAAAGCTGTAGTAATCAAAACTGCATTGCTGGCATAAAAGCAGACATATAGATCAATGGAACAGAAAATAGAGTCCAGAAATAAACCCACACATGTATGGTCAATTAGTTTACAACACAGAAGCCAAGCATAGAGGATGGAGAAAGAGCAGTCTCTTCAATAAATGGTGTTGGGAAAAACTGGACAGCCACATGGAAAAGAATGAAACTGGACCCTGATCTTACACTAAGTCTTGAATGTATGTCCTGAAGTGAGAGAACCCCAAGGAGATAACACAGATGGTAAGATCCTTGACATCAGTCTTGGCACTGAGTTTGTGGATCTGATCCAAAAGCAAAAGCAACAAAAGCAAAAATAATCTATTGGGACCACATCAAACTAAAAAGCTTCTGCACAACAAAAGAAACAGTCAACAAAATGAAAAGGCAACCTATAGAATGGGAGAAAATATTTGTATATCATATATTGCATGAGGGATTAATATCCAAAATATATAAAGAACTCATACAACTCAGCAGCAAAAAAACCCCAAACATTCTGATTTTAAAAATGGGCAGAGGATCTGAACATTTTTCCTGAGGAGACATCCAGATGTTCAACAGACACATGAAAAGATGCTCAACATCACACATCGTTAGAGAAATGAAAATCAAAAGCACAATGAAATATTATCTCACAGCTGTCAGAATGGCTAAAATCAAAATGAGGGGAAATAATAAGTGTTGGCAAAGAAGACAAATACTGTATGGTCTCACTTATATGTGAAATGTAAAACCCCCAAAGCCAAAACAAAATAAGTTCATAGACATAGAGAACAGATCGGTGGTTACCACAGGAAGGGGGTGGGGGTGGGGGGGGTAGGTAAAATGAGTGAAGGGAGTCAAAAGGTACAAACTTCCAGTTATAAAAAGTCATGGAAACAGCAAGGTGATTATACTTAGTACTGCATTGCATATTTGAAAGTTGCTAAGAGAGTAGATCTTAAAAGTTCTCATCACAGGAAAAAATTCCATAATTTTGTATGGTGACAGATACTAAACAGACATAGTGGTGATCATTTTGCAATATGTACAAACATCAAATCATTATGTGGTATACCTAAAACTAATATGTAGGTCAATTCTACTTATGTATGTCAATTAGACCTCAGTTAAAAAAATCAAAGAGAAAAAGCTACATGTCTGTAATCACTTCAATACTTAACATTTGTGTCACCCAAACTTGAGAGCAAAAAGTAGTCTTTTAGTCTTATTGAATACTTTAGGGGTTCAGGTGGAAACAAGGTCAAATGCACCTAATAAAAACAAAGAAAAGAACTAGAGTTTCTACCTTATCTTTTACTTGATTTATTCTTGGTTAATTCATAAGTGGCATATACATCAGAAAAATAAGCTTGTCTATTAATTCTACTGCAGCAGTAGGGAAATATTTTCCCCTTCTTTTAACACTGAATATTTTATAAGGTTATAAGTCATCAGTTTAATGTTTATGTATTTTTAATGATTATGGCAGGAATAAAGTTGTTTCATTGTCAAAGACAGAGTGGCTAGCTCTGATGTACTCTAATTTTATTTTTATAAAGCCTGGGGTGGTACTCTTCAAACTCATGAAAACGAGACAATCATGTATGTTATCGATGTTGTATTTATAATATTAAGAGTACATGAGTCTCTGAATCCAAACCATTTACACATCTAAAGAACATTCAAACTTCTGCTGTGATGTGTTTCTATGCCAGGTAACTGACCAAACATGCACTATGTACGAGGGTCTGTCTCTTCGCCTGCTTTGGTGTTTCTGAAGAGAAGCAAGGCTATCTGTGATTAGAGTGATGCCCGGTAGACACAGTCCACGGGGACGAGTTTCAACTCCCTGAGGACAGCTAAAGAAGGAGGAGGCAAAGGAAAACAGCCTCTGATCACAGCTGCACAGCTGCAGGGCAGAGAAAAACAACTAAGAAACAGTCATGGTTTGGAAAATATTGAGATATGTTCATAGTATAATATAATGGGGCAAAATTTTACAGAATGTTGTATTACCCATTCACTGGAATAAGAAGTGCCTGTTATATTCCATGAGAAATGTTAACTCCCTGGTTCCTGCTTGACATGCAGAATGGTTAAGGACTGGTCCTGAATTATTAAACAGAAGATTAATTGCCTGACACACAAACTCACAGAACTATGCACTCAGCATTTTAACTTAAAGAAATTATTTGAAGATGTATAGCTTACAACTCAATTTTTGGAGGGATGACTATCTCCTATGAGATAGTCCAAAGAGTCAACTCCAGGCCCAGATAGTATTTGTAGTAATAGGCAAACTTCTATTTACCTTATGCCATTTTGCTCTTCCTTTATGTGTAAAGAAGAAAATAGGGAGTTTTAAAAGGATAGTTTAAAAAGCATACTACACTATAGGCCTTCGAGTTGGTGAGTTCCCAAAGGAAAAATGTTTAACTAGAATCTTCCAGCAACATGGCTGATTAAACCAATGCAGAGGAACTAATGTTCCTCCTACAAAAATATTAAAATAAGATTAAATAAATAAAATGAAATAAATATAAATTGAATAAAAAAGCAGTTATTAAAAATAAACCAACTGTATTACTTTTTGCAACTCTAGTCTAGAGTTGTGTCAACAAAGTTAAAAAAAATCT
This sequence comes from Ursus arctos, assembly GCF_023065955.2. Classification (NCBI taxonomy): domain Eukaryota; kingdom Metazoa; phylum Chordata; class Mammalia; order Carnivora; family Ursidae; genus Ursus; species Ursus arctos. The sequence goes on from NW_026623089.1 coordinate 75,148,280, forward strand.
GGTAGTAATGATTAACACTACTGAGCAGGTACTATTTCAAGCAAAGCCTTAGATAAAGCTGATATGTAGAAGAAAAATGGGAAAAAAAATTCCTAATAATGTTTGGGTCTCTAATTTAGTTTTGTCTAAAGCTGATTCATATTTCTGTCTTTGGATTCTTTGGGACACTCAGGTATTCACAACAGACTTCCATTTGATTGAAAGTTTTTTGAGAGAGTTTCCCACCAATTACATCTAGGAGTTGAAACTAATGCAAATGCACTCATTTGTGTTACATACAGTAAAATGCACACTTTTATTTTTTTGTTTTTTTTTTTAAGATATTTATTTATCTATTTATTTATTTATTTATTTATTTGACAGAGAGACAGCCAGCGAGAGAGGGAACACAGCAGGGGAGTGAGAGAGGAAGAAGCAGGCTCCCAGCGGAGGAGCCTGATGTGGGACTCGATCCCGGAACGCCAGGATCACGCCCTGAGCCAAAGGCAGACACCTAACGACTGCGCTACCCAGGCGCCCCAAAATGCACACTTTTAAAATACAGTAACACCAAGGGGCAAAATCTTTTCCTCCATCTGGCTTCTTAGAACTGATTAAAAGCAGTCTTTACATGACCATGAGCTCAAACCAAATTATAAAATTCGATCATCATTTATTTTTAATTAATTTTTAATTAATTAATTGTGCAGTCAAATGAAGCTTAAAGGGAATTTGTGCTGGACTTACTTCCTTAGTGACCCTGGAGCATTCTTTTAGTTAATGACCCTGGAAGGCGCCTGTGCCCCTGGAGGACAGAGAGAAAAAAACCCAAAACCTCTAGTCCATCTGAACTCCAACCAATTAAACTTGCAGTATCCTTCTCCCTGTAAATCATAGGGAGCAGGAACACACAAAAAAAGGAAATACTATTGTGAATTAGAAAAGTTGTTAAAAAAAATATGTCATTCAGATTTTGAATTGGGGAATAAATACCAAGGAGATCTGAAAGCTTTTTAAGATTTGCAAATTTTCCCTCAAAGTATATTTTACAGTGTCAATCTTAGGCAAACTGTAGACACATCACTGATCTGAAGCTAAAGATACAGGTGACATGTTACAAATAGTTAATGAGCTTGGAAAGATTAAAATTAGAATACTTTTTTAGAAGAAAATAACACTGAATCTCTTTCTTAGGAATTAAACTTATGGACACCATATGAATATTTCACAACATAAAGACTGCATTAGTGTTCTTCAAAAACCTATGAGAGAATACAGCTTCTCAGTTTTTGTGTTATTTAAAAAGTAGAATTGCTTTTGGTTTGTCCTTAGAGTAGGCTGCTAGTCTAACTAATATACTCTAAATTCCAATCATTTGTATAACTCCTATCATGGCTTTTTGCTGTATCACCTGCCATCCTGTTTTATTATTTGGTTTAAGTCAATTCACTTTATTTGCTTAAATACTTTCTCACTTTTAAAATGAAATCACTGGAGTGATGATACATACCATATATTTCACAATGTATATTTTATACTATTATGTGTTTTATTATGTAAAACTACAGCTAGTAGTATTAAACATTCCAAGTACTGAAAATAAGCTCATGGTTGACCACTGGTATATGTACCACATTTCACAAAACAGAATGATACTCATGAGAAGTTATGAACATAAAAACATTGGATACATGTAAATGGTCATGAGAATGTTTGATGTTAACTATGGACTACGGTGAAGCAGCAGACACTTGAATTTTGTGAGCAACAGCTGTTGAGCCCCAGAAGTAAGCAGAGAGGATAGCATTTACAATAGATGGTGAGAGTACTGGTAATAGAAAGAACTGGATCTTCATAACACAGTCATTATACACATCACAATTTGGTGTACAAAATTCACTTTTAATCATTCATTCTTTTTTTTTTAAGATTTTATTTATTTATTCAACAGAGATAGAGACAGCCAGCGAGAGAGGGAACACAAGCAGGGGGAGTGGGAGAGGAAGAAGAAGAAGCAGGCTCCCAGCAGAGCAGCCTGATGCGGGGCCCGATCCCAGAACGCTGGGATCACGCCCTGAGCCGAAGGCAGATGCTTAATGACTTAGCCACCCAGGCACCCCTTAATCATTCATTCTTAATTCACTTCATTCATTTGTTTGATAAGTGACTTTCCAGATGATCTGTCACTTGCATATCCATGAACCAGTCATGGTTTTGTATCATTTAGTAATAGAGGCATCTGCATGCAAATTAGTTGTACTAAATGTGGCGAGTCACAGGACATAATTTATAAATATTTTGTTAGTGGTTCATTAATGGAACATTTCTGAAAGTAACTTGAGTTCTTTGAAAATTCCAGCAGTGCCCAGAGTGCCCAGAACTAAAGCAGGATTCATAATATATCTGGAATATTAATCTATCATTTAATAGAAAAACATGCAGAGTGACTTCAATAGATATAGACCCAACTTACTCCACCAGAACACTTATACAGATACCACCTTAGGCCTCAAGACACAGAATCAATGAAAACACAGATGGATGATCTCAATGGCCTCTCCAACTTAAGCATATATGATACTACAAGATTATGGTTTTTGAAGAAACTTACTATGTATTTTACATATATTCAATTTTAAAAATAATATTTTAAGTGCCATATACTAACATAACCAAAAGGATCACCAAATTGCATTAAAAATTAAATGGAGACTTTGTGGTTAAAAAAAAAAAGTGGAAGGGGCACTTGGGTGGCACAGCGGTTAAGTGTCTGCCTTCGGCTCAGGGCGTGATCCCGGTGTTATGGGATCGAGCCCCACATCAGGCTCCTTTGCTAGGAGCCTGCTTCTTCCTCTCCCACTCCCCCTGCTTGTGTTCCCTCTCTCGCTGGCTGTCTCTATCTCTGTCTAATAAATAAATAAAATCTTAAAAAAAAAAAAAGTCTTGGGGCGCCTGGGTGGCACAGCGGTTAAGCGTCTGCCTTCGGCTCAGGGCGTGATCCCGGCGATCTGGGATCGAGCCCATCAGGCTCTTCTGCTATGGGCCTGCTTCTTCCTCTCCCACTCCCCCTGCTTGTGTTCCCTCTCTCGCTGGCTGTCTCTATCTCTGCCAAATAAATAAAATCTTTAAAAAAAAAAGTGGAAAGTGACATTAAAATCAGACACTGATTTCTCCCAGCACCTTTGCTGAGCTAGAGAGTATGCAGAAAAAGACACAGTGCTCAGCTCTCAGCTACTGTGAATAGTAGAAAAGGAGAATGGGTGTTTTAGAGATGAATGAGAATATCAACTTCATCCAAAGAGAAAGGAAAGGATAGAATCAGACGTCTTATTAGGCAGAAATCACTATCTGGAAAACTGGTAATGTGTCTACTTCATAAATCAAAACCGTATAAAAGACATAGCTAGTTCCAGTATTTGTCCCCTGAAGTATTCTTTACCCCTAGAATAAAAAACAAAGACATCTATTACAAATGTTAATCCAGACAACCAGAGTAAAACGTAAAATGAAAAGGAGCTGCTAATAACTCTTGTATGTAGCTTGCAGACAGGTAATTTTATCTATGCTAGAGACCCACGGATAAAATTTAAGAAAAGAGCAAAAACAAAAAATAAAGTCAAGCAAACAAAAACCTAACAGGAATACTCTGATAAGAATATAAGACTCAGAGAATAACTAAATCAAAAGTGTCAGTTCACGAACTCTTCAGGCAATCTAGAGACGTATAATTCTTTTTTTTTTTAAAGATTTTATTTATGTATTGGACAGAGAGAGACACAGCGAGAGAGGGAACACCAGCAGGGGGGTGGGGGAGGGAGAAGAGGCTTCCCGCCAAGCAGGGAGCCTGATGTGGGGCTCGATCCCAGGACCCTGGGATCATGACCTGAGTTGAAGGCAGATGCTTAACGACTGAGCCACTCAGTTGCCCCAAGATGTATAATTCTAAACTTAATTCCTCATCAGCTTAATTAAAAAGCCAAACATCTTAGCAAGTGTGCCTTTTGCTCTCTTATTCAATATTATATTTTTTATCTGCTACCTTGATGCATTTGGTTACTTCTTGGTAGCCTGCATAACTTCTAAAAATTGGCTGACAAAATATTAGAGAAGCAGGATATAAGCAATCTGAGAAAGTTGCCTGAGTTTTCTGCTGCCTATGTACAGCTGTGAGAATGAGTTAGAAACCAAGTAATATTTATTTATCTTTTAAAGATTTATTTAATTATTTGAGAGAGCACGTGCAAGTGCACTCAATCAGGGGAAGGGGCAGAGGGAGAGAGAATCTTCAGGTAGACGCCCTACTGAGTGTGAGCCCCCATTTCCCAGAACCCCGAGATCATGACTTGAGCCAAAATCAGGAGTCAGGTGCTCAACCTGAGCCACCAGGTGCCTCTTAAGTAACATTTAGATTAAGTATTAATTCATTGTACTTGGCTAATCTGCTGCCCTTTCTCTTAAAGATTTTATGCCTGTGTGGGAAGCATAAGAATAACTCTGCCTAATTTTCATCAATATGTTTTTACTCTTTCTATATTATTATCAATTACTATTCTTTTTTTTTTAAAGATTTTATTTATTTATTTGACAGAGAGACAGACAGCCAGCGAGAGAGGGAACACAAGCAGGGGGAGTGGGAGAGGAAGAAACAGGTTCCCAGCGGAAGAGCCCGACATGGGGCTTGATCCCAGAACTCCGGGATCACACTCTGAGCAGAAGGCAGATGCTTAACGACTGAGCCACTCAGGTGCCCCTACTATTCTTTCTTTACAAATGTATAATTTGAATATATTTTCTATTTTCTCATATTTGCTACTATGTGATCTTGGGACTATATCACTTTCATTCTCTGTTGGCAGAAAAAAAAATCCATATTTAAAAGCAGAGATCAATAATTGTGACTTTAGGTTCAGAATCTCCAAACAAATATAGCTGAAAGAGTACTTCATTTATTTTTTTAATTTTTATTTATTTTAAGGATAACTTAGTAGACTAATAATAGCTTATATCCTAATTAAAAATACTGCTTTCTGAATGCATAAAAAATAAGACTGTGGGCCCAGAGATAGCTTGTAAAGCATACATTTATAAAATATTTAACGGCCCCCCACTAAGTGAAAGCCACCATGCATGCCAAAACAACTCAGACTTGAACCACACAGGGACACAATTTGCAACAAGCTGACCAACAAGTAAGGCTTTATACCCAACCAATAAACTAGAAGTAATGAGTGCCATTGCTTTTCTGCTCAAATAGGTACAAAAAAACCTACGTGAACCTGAAGAGGAAACGAAGGGGGGCAGGAAGAGTTTTTGTATTTTGCACTTGATAAAGTTTGCAGAACCTCATCCTGAGGTGGTGTTGCAAGAGAGGATGAAGAGAATTTTGGAAGAACAGGTAAAACATGAACAGAGTGATTAGTGGAATATTAAAAACACTGTAGAATTTGACACACTGTATTCTCATTAGTAGTCTGCATCAACAGTGTATTACAGGTATAGTTGTGTTGTTGTTGTTGTTGTTGTTGTTGTTGTTGTTGTTTTAATCTTCACAGTTAGAAGAAATTGTCACCACAAAACTGAGAAAAACTAACTGGAAGAGGACACTCAGGGAATGAACACTCATCTTTACTTCACAAGAAACTGAAAATAGACAAAAAACATGCATTTAAAACTTCTTTCCCTGGGTACACCTAAAGAAGCAAAAGTATTTGTTGTTCCTCCATTGAGAACAAAAATAATGTGGTTTTATTAGTTTCCTATCACTACTGTAAAAGAAAAAAATGCCACAAACCTATAAGTTCTGGAGGTTACAAGTCCAAAATGGGTCTCACTAGGCTAAAATCAGTGTACTTGCAGAGCGGCGTTTTGGAGAAGAAAATACATTTCTTGACATCTTCTCTTATTCAACCCTCTTGCCTCCTTCTTACAAGGATACTTATGATGACACTGGGTCCCCCTGAAAAGTCTGGAATACTCCCCATATCTGAAAATCCTTGACTTAATCACATCCACAAAACCCTTCTGCCCGGGAAGGTTCCAGAGGCTAGAGTGGGGGACGTTTGGAGGGCGGGGGAATCATTCCACCTACCACAGGGGTACAGAAGCTTTCCCCAGGAGCGGGGAGCTCACTCAACCTGTCAGAAGCTCACTGTGGTGTCACTGTCTTCCATGTCACCCTCTCTCTACTTAGGATGAGCATCCTAAACTCTTCCTGCTTCTCATGTCGCTGAGTGACTCTCTCCTCACAAGCCCACCCCTGAACTCAAGCACCTGTTGTAGCCCTTGCTGGAAGTATCAAAAGCTTTCTCTGGTTGAAATTTTCTCTCCCCGCCTGCCTTTCTGAATTCTGATTCATCTTCTTCACTTGGCCATAGTCATTTGTTTATATCCAAGACATTAAAATATAAAAATTGAATAGCACAATTGTCTTATGTCTTCAACTTTTTCTTGACTGCCAGGATGTCTGTCTCTGTATCTGTTTCAGAAGGTGACAGCTAATTAAGCCTCAGGTTTAGTTTTACATTCTCAAATTCCAAGATTCCTCATGTGTTCCTGAATTCTAGAAGCCAGCCCAAGGTCCTGAGTTACAGGCTGATCTGGGTGGTCTCTGCCCTGCACTCATCCTATTGTGCTATTTCTGAACAATCTGAGACTGACCCCCCAGCTGCCAGAGTACCTGGAAATATGCAGTCCTACAAGTATTTATGCTACAGAAAGGTCTATAGATAACTTGAGAGTTATGTTTCCTATGTTTACTTGTTAAGTTTAATAGGCTCATTAATAAAAGTCTAGCTAATAGCTTACTTTCAGTTGTGAATTTTGTGCCTATGCTTTATTATAAAATTTTATAGTTCAAGTTAAGAAAAATGTAAACAACATTATAAATGCTGTGGACAACCATCTGCTTAATCTTAATTACTCACAAACTTAATGGGAGATAGTATATACCAAATATAAATATTAACGTGTGTGTGCATGCATGTGAGTGAAATTTATACCTTTTCAGCTCCAGAGTAGATAAAGTAATTGCTGACTAAACAGTAAACAAAAGATGCTTAGAAGGATGTCTGTTTCCCATAAGACTCTATAAGTTTTCCATAAAAAAAATTTCCAAAGTCACTGATTTTTTTGATTACCAAGAAAATAGCACACAAAATTGTGTTTATGGCTATGTTTGTGAAGAAGAATATTTTAATTTCTGTTGGAGACAGGACAGCAGTAAAATCAAATCTCTAGAAAGATATACATATCTAAACCCAGACTCATAAAGTGCAACTAATTTATTGGGGAAAAGTGCCACCCTCCCACAATCAAATTTAATAAGATTTTAAATGACCAACAGGAAGTTATCATTGTAATCCCTTACTGCTCTTACTTTGTAATTTAAAATTTATTTCATGACAAATTCAAAACAGAGATCATATATAGTCAAAAGATTCCATCCATGGCAAGTGGCAAGAAATTTCATCCATGGCCAGAGTCAGTTAAGAATGTAGCCTTTGGTCAACTAGATGGTGATACAGGTCATCCCTGGCTTTAGTCCTCCTCACAAAAAGACCAGTCAGCAAGTATCTGTAGATAAGGCACCATTGTGAAAAACCCAGAACTTGCAGGTAAGGCTGAAGTCCTCTCTTGGACCACCAGATTATAAGGGTAAGAGGAATGGCAACTTTCTGACTGATTTGCACCTCCCACATGACAGAACAGCTCCACACCACGGGGGCCCTTCCTTGGGCCTATCGTTTCTCCAGTAGGAAAAAGAGAACCCAGGGTAAGCATCTAGCTCCCCCAGCATGTGGGACACTTCTTGGGTGGCTCACTTAGGTCTCACCTCCCAGGGGTCACTGGGAAAATCTGTGGGGCTTGACTTCTGGGGATCAGATGGGGAAGGAAAAAAGGGGCGGGGCTTACAGCTAACAGATCTATAAATTCAATGCAATGCTACTAAAATTCCAAAGACATTTTTCACAGAAATAGAAAAAAAAAACAATCCTAAAATTTGTATGGAACCTAAAAAGCCTATGAATAGCCAAAACAACCCTAAGAATGAGTAACAATGATGAAGGCATCACACTTGATGATTTTATCTTATTTATTATTTATTTTTATTCTTGTTGATTTTAAACTATCTTGAAAAAACTATAATAAAACCATACACTACTGGCATAAAAATAGACACAGAAAACCATTTTACAGAATCAAGAACCCAAAAATAATCCATCACATAGAAGGTCAACTATCATTTGACAAGGGAGCCAAGAATACTCAGTGGAGGAGAGGGACAGTCTCTTCTATAAATTGTGCTGGGAAAACTGGATAAACCACAGGCAGAAAAGTAAAATGGGACCCCCACCTCCCACAACAAACAAAAATGAACTCAAAATGGATTAAAGACTTAAACATAAAACTTAAAACTATCAAATTCCTAGAAGAAAACATAGGAAAAAAGCTCCTTGAAATTGGTCTTGGTAAGGACTTTCTAGATATGACCCCAAAAGCAGAGGCAACAAAAGCAAAAATCAGTGAAACTACATCAAGCTAAAAAGCTTCTACACAGCCAAGAAGCCATTAACCAAATGAAAGGCAACTTATAAGATGGGAGAAAATATCTGCAAACCATATACCTGATAAGGGATTAACATCCAAAATATATACAGAACCCAAACAACTCAATAATTAAAAAAAAAATGATCTGATAAAACATGGACAGAAGAACTGCAGAAAATTTTCCAAAGAAGACATACAAAAGGCCAACAGGTACAATTAAAGGTGCTTTACATCACTAAACATCAGGAAATGCAAATCAAAGCATTATAAGCTATCACCTCACACCTGTCAGAATGGCCATTATTAAGAAGATAATGAAAAAGTGATACCTATGTGTACATATGGCTGTGTATATATGAAATATAAGTTATGTAATATATAATATATATAATGAAATAATATTCAGCCATAAAAAAAGGACATTCTCTCATTTGCATTAATATGAATGGAACTTGAGGGCATTTTGCTAAGTGATGTACGGCAGGTAGGAAAAGAAAACACTGAATGTTATCACTTATACGTGGGTCAAAAAAACACAAACTCAGACAACGGAGTGGAGTGGTGGTTACCACAGTTTGGGAGCGTGGGGGAAAATGGGCAAAGAGATCAAAGGGGGCCCAAAATTGCAGTCACAAGATGAGTAAATTCTGGGGATGTAATGCATAGCAATGTGATCATAGTTAATACTCTTCATGTATTTGTAAGTTGCTAAGAGTGAAGACGAGATGTCCTTCAACAGATGAATGGATAAAGGAGATAACGGTTCATATATACGATGGAATATTACTCAGCCATCAGAAAGGATGAATACCCACCATTTGCATTGATATGGATGGAACTGGAGGAGATTATGCTAAGTGGAATAAGTCAAGCAGAGAAAGACAATTATCATATGATTTCACTCATATATGGAACATAAGGAATAGCACGGAGGACCATAGGGGAAGGGAGGAAAAACTGAATGGGAAGAAATAAGAGAGGAAAACAAACCGAGGGTTACAGAGGGGAGGGGAGTGGGGGGATAGGGTAACTGGGTGACGGGTATTAAGGAGGGCACATGATGTGATGAGCACTGGGGGGTTACATGCAATTAATGAATCGTTAAACACTACAACAAAAATTAATGATGTACTCTGTTGGCTAATTGAACTTAATAAAAAAATTCTCAGAATTAAATTAAAAAAATCTATGTGAGTTGATGGCTTTGTTAGCTAAAAATAGATGTAGATATATATGAGGTGATATTGTAATTAGTGTTTTATATATATATATATATATATAACATCATACATGATGACATATATATGTATGTATAATCATTACGTTGTGCACCTTAAATTTACAAAATGTTATATGTCAATTATATCTCAATAAATACAGAAGAATGCAGCTTTTTATTGTGGATTAGTATTCTTACAACACAATTACAACAGTCCTGAGCTAAAGTAAAAGGTAAGGGAAACCTATCAAATATATTTAGACAAGCATTTCCATACCACAGAATTCTTGTGACATTAATTGCTATTAAATTAAAACTGTAAATTTTATTCTATTAGCTGAACTTGTCATTTGCAGTGAGAGACTTTTCCATCTGATTTTAATGCACGTTCAAGTCACGTATCGTTAAGAAAAGTACATTCCACCCTTCCTTACCTCCAGATAAGCCAACTTCCCTCTCGCCTCAATCATTTAGCTTGCTCTTCTGTGACTTAAACGCTCCGAGATCGGTCATGCAGGTGCCTCTTTTTCAGCCTGTATGTCTCACCTCTAATGCCGCCTCCCTGGAGGGCTATCCTTTATACTCTCTGTAGAAGCACCAGGCCTTCTGCTGCCAGTCATTCCAAATTAGAGCAGCCCCATTAGCAGCTCGATACCTTGATTTATTCTCTCCTCAGCACTTAGTGCTTAGTCATTGGCCTCTATTTCCCTCAAGAGAATGCAAGCACAATGAGAGATGGGGTCTTGTATGCTTTGTTCACTCAACATTGTACGGCACAGAAACAGAGTTCACTATCAGTAATTCTCGTTGCATGGGGCGCCTGGAGGGCTCAGTCAGTAGAGCGACTGGTTCTTGATTTCAGCTCATGTCATGATCTCAGGGTCCTGGGATCAAGCCCCATGTCTGGCTCCATGCTCAGCGGGGAGTCTGTTTGAGGATTCTCTCCTCTATCTCTATATCCCTCTCCCTGCTTGCATACTCTCTCCTTCTCGCTAAAATAAATAAATCTTTTTTAAAAAAATTACTGTTGTGTGTAGCAAATGAATCATTCTATAGACCTCAGAAAGTTAATGAAGTTAATTTCTACCTTCTTGCAGATGCTTATTTTACGAAAGAAAAAAAAAAGTATCCACGAATATATTTTGGTGACCCCTTTGACTCTGAGATGAAGTGTAGCACATGTCACTGTGACAATGTCATGTGTACTGCCTAATTGAGACATGCAGCATATTATGGAAAGGGTCAATAGGCTATGAGAAAGATGACTTATCTATCAATTTTATTTTTTAAGATAACTTATTTTAGACATTAAATTGAAACATAAAAGCTGTCTGCCCCCCCCCCAAACACTGCCTCGTTTTATAAACTTTGAACAAATGGGCCTAAAGGTGAGATGAAGAATAACAAAATTCATTCACTCAGTATTCTCAACATGATTCTCTATAAGCAACAAAGTGGAATTTGATTCAGTGGTTAAAAGAACTCAAAGGCAATCAGAAGGGCTCACCTCATTTGATACATTATTTTATTTCACACACCACCATTTTCCCTTCATATTTCTTGTCCCATAATACTCCATGTGATTCTTAAGCAATATTCTGAGGTGGGTAAAATTGCTCTTTTGCTCTTCCTTGCCATGTGGGGATAAGTGCCCCAGTCATGGAGGGAAGCTATGAAGTGATGGCAGAATCTCAGTGACTTCAAGAGGAGGGTGACAAAGCCAGTCCTTTTAGTAAACAAGAGCATGGGGCACTGGAAATGTAGGGACTAAGGGTGGTCCTTGGTTACCAGTTAGGTACTTTCAGTTTTACTCCTCTTGTTCTTGTACTCTTTCTCCTGGCTTGTCTTCAAACATTTACATTTTTCAACTTCTGTCCAAGCCATGCTTCATTCTATTTCTCTCGCAGTAATTTTTAAATAATTCAGAAGCAGCAAAAATGTCCATATTTATGTATGTGCTCATATTGACATTAAGTATTTACCAATTTTTCAGAGTTAAGGTAGCTCATTAAACTGTCCAAGTATTCATTCTGTTCTGTCTCTTGTACCCCTCCATATATTGCTATAAGATGATGCATTCCTATAAATTTTTCTTGAAATTCTTATGAGTCCCTCATATGGATCTATTATATAATGTCTTCTTGGTTCTGTCAATTTGAATTTTTGTTTAAATATGAATTTTATTTAGTAGACTCCCTCCTGCATAGATTCACCAAACCCAAAGAGCAGGCAAGTCTATCTAAATGCATGGGAGTGAGATGAAAATGAAATAATCATGATCTCTTACTGTTTATTTTAATTAAGGTAGAACATTTAAATTAGTTATAACCTCTGCTGTCAACGATCTGCCCTATCATGATTCACATCAAACAAAGGTCTGATTGTTACATATTTATCTTAGCTCCTAAATGACTCTTTCATAGTCATGCTCATCTCTGTGTCTGACTGCTGCCTGCAGATCCCAAATTATTACAAATCTAGAGTCACTATAGCTAGCAAAAGACCATTTTTATTTTTGCCGAAGGATGAGAGGAATCAGAAACTAAGGAAACCACAGTCTGTAAGGGCCAGAGACTGTTACTGGCTTACCAAAACCATCCGGCTAATGGTAAAGCCAATGTTATAAACTCAGTGCCTTTATTCAGGACTGGAGTTTGCAAAAAGATGCTCTCTGAGGCAGCATTGTCTAAGAAAATATTACAACTCATCCTTCTTGTCACTCAGCTAAAAGGAAGAGACATGAGCACTGTCTATAATTTTAACCTTTTGTAACAGATGTTCCATGAACTCAAGCAGAACTCTGGTTGACAGAAGAGAGATAAATGAAAGGCATCGCACTGTCCACTGCTGCTGCATGGTGTGAGATGAGAAAAAGAGGCAGAAGGGAGAAGGGGGGATGGAGGCTCAGGTCCAGCATTGTCTGGGGTCAGGTTCAGATGGAGGAGGAAGCATCGAATGCCTCTACGGCCTTTTAATAAAGCAAAGACACATGCAGAGGCCTCCAAGCATCGTGCTGTGTGGAGAGCTGATCTATATAAAATACAACTGAGGACAGAAGAGAGGCCGGACCAAATGGGATCTTTGCCTCCCCTCGCTGCTTTGAAACGGGTCAAACATGTCCCACCTTTTTGCTGAGGATGTATTACTGATGTGAACTTCCTGCAGAGTCTTCAGGCAGCAGGAGAATGCACCAGGAATGTGGTCTAACCATTGCTTGTATTTATAATTTGCTCACCTTCTAGTTGTTTTTAAGAATTCTAATAACAAGGCATAAAAAAACAAATGCAACGCAGCACCTTAGAACTCGTCCCATCAGTTTGTGAAAATGACTTCAAGCAACCTCTACCGAGGCAATGAGCAACGTTTTGAAAAGCTTCATTCATTCAGTGAGAAACAGCCCAAGACAGTGTACGTGCTTCTGTATTCTTGTCAGAAAGGATAATATCCACGATGCATTGACCAACTTAAATGAAAACCTTTATTCTTAAGGCACCGAATATTCCTGACAGAGCCTGTGTGAGTTTTCTAGGGATATATAACAACTTACCATTAATTTAGTGACTTCAACAATACAGATCCATTGTGCCAGAGTTTCTGTACATCAGGTGTGCAACCGGGCCGAGTAGGTGCTCCGCTCAGTCTCTCAAAGCAGAAAGCAAGGCTGAGTTCTCTCCTACAGGCTCTGAGAACACAAATCTGCTTCTGGTCTCATCCAAGCTTCTGGAATGCACTGTCAGGTTTCTCCCACATGGACCCTTGACCTCCCTGCCAGCCAGCAACACACATGCAATGCTTCTCGTGTTTGGAGTGTCTCTGACTTCAGCAACCAGCCAGAGAACACTTCTCTCCTCAAAGACTCACGATTAGGTTAGGCCCCCCTCGATAGCCCCCATTCTTAAAGCAACTGAGCCACAAGACAGAATGTAATCATGGGAATGAAATCCTTGAAGTGCACAGTCCTGGAGGTTGTGTGTGTGGGGGGGTGGGGGGGTAGTAGGATGGAGGTTGCAGGCCATGTCAGTGCTGGGGACAGATTTCTAGGAGACACCACGAATTCCTTCCCAGATCCCACAATCACAGTGAAAATGAAAAGGAAGGTACACGCACATTCGTTTTAAATACTTAAGCTGAACTGTGTCCCCATCAGGAAACATCCTACCCACTGACTTCAGCTTTCTAGAAACAGAATGTGTGTGCTACGAAACAACAAATTCACGCAGCATACCTCAGGCTCTCTCTCTCTCTTTTTTTTTTTTTTTTGTGGGGCCCAGTGTCATCCTTGGCGATAAAGGCCAAGAGAACCTCCCACAGCTGCAGTGATGACAGGAAACAAACCATTTCCTGCAGGACCGTGGGTTCAGGGAGCAGCAGAACACGCCATGGAGGCTTTTCTGTTGCCTTCGGACATAATCTCATCCCTAGCTGGCTGTTATACTCAGAGGTTCCTGGGACCTTGCTGTAGCATAAATCCAGAGATTATCTTTTATGAAAAAGTGCAACTATTCATCTGTGGTGGATATAAAGTCTATACTGCATTTTATACAGACACATGGTGATAATGGCCTTTTGCATGAACCATGTTAAAATAGTAATAAGGTGGGGCGACTGGGTGGCTCAGTCATTAAGTCTGCCTTCGGCCCAGGGCGTGATCCCAGGGACCTGGGATCAAGCCCTGCATCCGGCTCCCTGCTTCGCTGGGAGCCTGCTTCTTCCTCTCCCACTGGCCCTGCTTGTGTTCCTTCTCTCGCTGGCTGTGTCTCTCTCTGTCAAATAAATAAATAAAATCTTAAAATAAATAAATAAATAAACAAACAAACAAATAAATAAATAAATAAAATAGTAATAAGGAAACGTGCCATCGTTACATTTCCTGTACACCAAAAAGAGCTTTAATGTGAATCAGATAGCAATCCAGCAAATTTAGTGTGCCAGACTTTCAGAGACTGCCAGTTTAATCATCCACTCTAATATTTTGTTAGAACACAGCACTGGTTTCCCTAGTCTATGACAGCTCAACTCTGTGTAGCTCTGACTGAAAAAAAGAGCGTTGATCAGTACATCAATATCCACCAGACATGAGGCCAGTACAAGTGGAAAAGGTTAGCTAATCAATTAAAGCATCCAGTCAACAATCATGCATCACGGGCCTCTGTGTGCCCGCTGGAGGCTGGGGTTAGAATGCTGAACAAGAAAGGGCTCTTGCCCTAAGTCATTTTTCATCTTTTTAGAGAAACAACCATTGACTATAATTTTTTAAAAAGTTACTGAGGGGTCATCAGAGGCTGCTCTGGGAGCATATATAATGGACACCTAGTGTTATCTTAGGCACACGCAGAGAGCCTTGAGCTGACAGTGGAGGAGTCATTTTGCAGGAGCCCTGGGACTTTAACACCTTTAGTTAATTTGGATGAAGGAATCAAAGGCATGCCTATCACGTTTCTGCATAATTCAAAACTGAGAATGACTGGTTACTTTTGTTAGAAAGAAGTATAACTGGAAACACTTAGCTCACTCAGATGAAATAAATGCCTAATTATAAAAAAAAAGACAAAATAGGAAAAATGAATTATAATCATATTTAAGAACAATAAAATTAATAGTGAACTGTGAAGATTTGGTTTGATGAATGAGACAAAGATGAAGGAAGTTTACGTTGACTAAAATAATCATACAAGAGCTATCATGTGTTCAATACCTATCTTACCACTTCAGATGTCAGATAAATGAGTTTCTACACGTTTACACCTTGGTAACTGCTGGAACCAGTACTGGAGCCTAAATCTATCAGTCAGGGGTCTGAATTGGTAACACAGATCAGGAGGTGAGTCATTGTATTATAATAGAAGTTATAATTTAAGTTGTAAGAACAGAGAACAGACTTGATAAAATATATTTGTACAGGAAAAAATGGTTTTATGTAGTATGTGTATTTATTTAGTTAATGTGAACTGTATTAGAGCACGCATGGAACAGTAGATATTTTAGTACGTGAGGCACTGAGAAAACAGTCCAAATTCAGAGGACGAGGCTACAAACTGTGACCAGAAAAATGAAGTGAGCTGACATCACAGCCAACGGCTTGATCATACGAAACCCATGTTCCAGCTCAAACTAAAGCCGCTCCAGGATGACCCACAGAAGAGACCCTCTCCTCAAGCTAAAGACACGATAACTAGAAAACCTACAGAAAATTAAAGACAGAGTATTTCTCAGCATCTTCCGCCTAGCGAAAGGCCTGGGAGGAGTTTCAGACTTGTTTGTGCAGCAGCAAAGAAGAAATGAATAAAGTACACAATGCATCTAACAGAGGGACCACAGAGCCAGACTAAGTGAGAATTTCTTGAAATTCGAGGATGTTTTACCTTTTTTTTTTTTTAAGATTTTATTTATTTATTTATTTGACAGAGATAGCCAGCAAGAGAGGGAACACAAGCAGGGGGAGTGGGAGAGGAAGAAGCAGTCTCCGAGCGGAGGAGCCTGATGTGGGGCTCGATCCCAGGACTCTGGGATCACGCCCTGAGCCCAAGGCAGACGCTTAACGCCTGAGCCACCCAGGCGCCCCATGGGATGTTTTACTTCTGAACTCAGTGTCCATACACCTGGGTTCGTGACAGATGTTCCAGTGGATGGAATCTCTACATGGAAGAACCCCTGCCTTGGTAAACCGGGAAGCTCATGGTTATGAAGCCTTTCTGTGAAATGGCTCATGTTGCTATCACATATGGCAGCTCGCAGTCTTGACCGTTACCCTACCGTTTGCTGAGACAAAAGGTGGAGCTGACTGAGAGGAAAGAGAGCGGTCACAAAAAGAACCTGGGGCTGTGAAGGTACCTAACACAGCCTGAATAAATAAAGAGCTTTGGGAGGGATGCTAAGGGCTTTTTTAAATGTATAACTGCCCTCTTTGATTGCATAATAGCATGTTCCTTACATTTATTTTTGCTTGTCCAGAAGGTAGAACAAAACCAATAGGTGAATGCTATAAAAAAAAAAAGTGATATTTTAGGTAAATATTGGGTTAATTTTGAATACTTTAGTTTTTCAATAAGGCTGTGACTGCTTTGACCTATTCAGTTTTCCCCATTGTTGAAGTAACTAATCAGAAATAGAATCGTGCTTTGTCAGGATGTTGTGCAGGGAATTTCTCCTTTGGATAGACAGTTATATGAATGTATGTTAAAAACCCCTTGTGACTCCAAATACTGTTATTCCAAGTGCATTTTCCTCATAATGAAGAAAAATTAATTACACAAGCTAATGAATAAGTAATTATGTATCAAACAATGTGGGTGGAAAGGCAAATTACCAGTTCTGTAAATAAAGCCTGTAATAAAATCCACTTGCTTTATATGAATATGTTGCCAAGGGGCCTGGGTTCATTATTTGGCATCAAGAAACATTCCCTTCCCTCTGTTTAAATACTTTCAGTAGAGAATTATTAAGCAGAGAAATGGAGGAATGTATAATACTACAGTAACCAAGAGTAACTAGAAAAATAAAAGACAGATGCCCTAAATTAATCAAGTTACCAATGCAATCATCCAAGGAAGAACTGAGTACACACAGCAGAAAAAGTGTCTCTTTATATCAATAATTGCATTTAACTCATTATTCCAAAGGTTCTTCCCACTTAAATGAACAAAAACAATTACTTATATCTCACAGAAAGACTTTAGCATTCTACTAATAATAGATTTAATTTTTATTAAAGCTGTCTACTGGTAAAAACCAACTAAATTCTGGATCTTGAGAAGAGGAGGGAGTGAGCAGAAAGTACAGGATTAATTTGAGGCCACTGTTTTTTCAGAGCTAACCAGAGTTTTGAAAGAGACATATTATAAAATTATAAATTATGAAACTTATTTAAATAAAAATTTAAATCAGGCTAAAACAACAATTTGATGGTCTAAATTAACCATTAAAGTCATTTAAATTTTGGTTTAATAAATTTATTTAAATTATGCTTTAGTTTTTAACATGGACGGGACTGGAGGAGATAATGCTAAGTGAAATAAGTCAAGCAGAGAAAGACAATTATCATAATGTTTCACTCATTTATGGAACATAAGAAGTAGGAAGATTGGTAGAAGAAGAAAGGAAAGAAGAAAGGGGGGGTAAACAGAAGGGGGAATGAACCACGAGAGACTATGGACTCTGGGAAACAAACTGAGGGCTTCGGGGGGGGGGATGGGATAGGCTGGTGATGGGTATTAAGGAGGGCACGTATTACATGGTGCACTGGGGGTGTTATATGCAAGTAATGAATCATGGAACTTTACACCAAAGACTAGGGATGTACTGTATGGTCACTAACATAATAAAAAATATTATTAAAAAATTAATACCTAGTTCTATATATATCAAAATATATATCTACATGTAGACATACAAAATGTATATCTACACATACACAGCACATATGCACACAGACATACACAAACACACACGTATCTGTACACACACACAGATAAAGTATTATTTTCTGAATCTTGTGAAATTTTAATCTGAATTCCCTATTTGTTTCTCTTTCTTTTCTTTTTCAGATAGTGTACTCCTAAGTTCTATGTTCTTTATTTTTCTCTAATTTTTAAAATTAATTTGTTTTATTTCCTTTTGCTTTTTAAATGTATGATATTTTATTTTTTTAAAGATTTATTTATTTTTTTGAGAGAGAGAAAGGGTGGGTGGAGAAGCAGAGGGAGAGGGAGAATCTCAAGGGAACTCCCTGCTGAGCACGGAGCCCCACATGGGGCTCAATCTCAGGACCCTAAGATCATGAGTTGAGCTGCAACCGAGAGCTGGATGCTTAAACGACTGAGCCACCCAGGTGCCCCTGTACTGACATTTTGTTTTAGCTTACTATCTGGTCAAATTTTGAGGGTATTTCATGAACAATCAGTACAAATTGCGGTTTTTACTATTCAACTTGAACCACTGACTCAACCTTACTAATTATGTCATGTCATGGATGTATTTATATATATCTTCATTGTGAATTATAGACAATACCCTTATGATATGCCTTTCTAAATAGTACTTAATGCCTTAAAAAGAGGCCTGAAGTAGTTGGCTTGATAGACTAATGGAACGGCCTTTTGAAGACTCGGTTATATCACAGCTAGGTGGCAGTGCCGTGAAGTACTGTAACAAGGTTCTCCCAGAAGGCTGTATATGCCGAGTCAGCATCTCATACATGGTACTGATTCAGGGGCCCAGGAATCAAGGGGTGGAAACAGGAGAGGTACCATTCATTCTCACCCACCATGAGCAACTAGCAAATGTTTTGCTTCCTATTCCAGAAACCTTATTTTCTACTGGCCTAGAGGTCCTAGTTCCAGAGGAAGGAATGCTTCCATCAGGAGACACAACAGTGATTCTACTGAACTGGAAGTTAAGAATGCCACCTGGCAACTTTGGGTTCCTCCTGCCTCTGAATCAACTGGCAAGGAAGGGAGCTACAGTGATGGCTGGGATGATTGATCCTGACTACCACTGAGACATGGGGCTACTATTCCATAATGCAGGTAAGAAAGAGTATGTCCAGAATGCAGGCGATCCCTCAGAGCATCTCTTACTAGCATGCTGCCCAGTCATTAAGATCAGTGGAAAACTACAACAACCTAATTTGGGAAGGACTAGTCATGACCCATACCCTTCAGAATGAAGATTTGGGTCACCCTACCAGGTAAAGAACCAGACCAGCTGAGATGCTTGCTAAAGACAAAGGGAATACAGAGTGGGTAGTGGATGAAGGCAGTTCTAAATGTCAGCTATGATCACATGGCCAGTTACAGAAACTGTCAGGAATATATCCTTCTTATTTTGTTATGAATATGTTTGTGTGTTCCTATAGACTGAATGAGGCTCCCCTAAATTCTTATGATGAAATCTATTCCCCAGTGTGATGGTATTTGGTGGTGGAGCCTTTAGGAGGTCATTAGATCATGAGGGAAGAGCCCTAATAAGTAACATTACGTCCTTATAAAAGAAACCCCAAAGACCTCTATTGCCTTCCCAGCCACAGGAAGACACAGTGAAGAGATGGCCATTTATTAACCAGGAAGAAGGGTCTCACCAGACACTGACTAAGCTGGTGGCTTGTTCTTGGACTCCCAGACTCCAAAACTGTGAGATTTATATTTAATTTCTGTTGTTTATAAGCTACTCAGTCCATTCTTATTAGCAGCCTGAATGGACCCAGACATGGGTGAATGAATTTATATCTTTAACTTCTTTCTTCTCTTATTACCTTAAAATGTAACATAAGATATATTGACTTTATACCATAGTATTTAAGTATTTTAATTTTATATCATAGTATTTAAGTCATGGGACATCAAAGAGAAGAGTAAACATCACTCATGGACATTATCTCCTCTGGTGAAGGAGCTGGCGTATTTTTGTTTGGATGCATATTAGTTGTATCATGCTAGGCAGAATTACGACCTTGTTATTGCTTTTATTTGGAGATTGAATGTGGTTTCAGGGAATGTGTCTGGGTGCCTGTTTGACAAGGGTTGGACTTGTGATGGCTAAATTCATGTGCCAACTTGACTGTATCACAGGGTGCCCAGATATTCAGCTGAACATTATTTCTGGGTGTGTCTGTGAGGGTGTTTCCAGATGAGATCAGCATTAAATCAGTAGACTGAGAAAAGCAGATTGCCCTCCCCTGTGTGTGGAGGAATTATCCAATCTGTCAAGAGCCTGAATAAAAGAAAAGGCAGAAGAATGGAGAATCTGTTCTTTCTTTCTCTGCCTCAACTGCTTAGGTTGACACATGGGTCTCCTCCTGCCCTCTGGACTGAGACTTAACCATCTTCTCCCCTGGTTCTTGGGCCTTAGGACCCCAATTGCACTAAATCACCGGCCCTTCCATGTCTCTAGCTTACAGACGGCAGCACATGGGACTTCTCAGCTCCAGCTATGCTTGAGTCAAGTCCTGAAAATAAATCACAAGTCTCTCTCTCTCTCTTTCTGGAGAATCCTGACTAAAACAACATGTTAGAGTTGTTTTGTTTTGTTTTTTACAGTATTTAATGAGATGCTATATAAAAAAATCATCTCTAGCATGATGAAAAGAATTACGGGATGGGATGGCTATTATTACCATCATTACTAGCAACGTTACATGCTCTGTTAGTGACTGCAGAAAACAAAAATGATCAAGGCATGACCCTGTCACAGGATGCTACACTTAAAAAAGAGGAAAACATGACTAAGTAAAATTCGATAAATAACTGGCAAATAGTTGGCCCACTGCCTGAATTATTATGAGTCAATAAAATATTTGTTAATTAAAATCAATGAACGAATGGGAGAATTTATCTGCAAGTAAATGTGTAATATTTGGTTTTATACACATAAAGAAAAGCAATATAACATACTAACAGCTGTGGTTGATCTCCAAGGAGGGGCAGACCTTTTGCTTTTAGGGTACCTGAATAAAAGTCACTGACTCTCACCTTGTACCCTGAGGGATTTATCCTATGGGGGTTATTTAGCTGATCAAAGACGGCTAATTCCATGTGTGAAGAGGGCATTCGTTATTACTTTGGAGTGGCAGTCAGAAACTGGGCACCTATGTCACCTTGCATGTGTCTCACCCCCATCGTTCACCTCAGTCTGCTCTATAAGATGGTGCATCATCTTCAATCAGAATCACCTCCAGTTCCCCCAAATCAGTCACTCCAGTTGTTTGGAATTTATGATCATACTGGCATGAGTCAAACCATACAAATTAAGATCACAATCAAAGGAAACAACTCTCAAATCTGATCACAAGCTAAATTAAATATTAGGAAAGTATTATATTAAATGCCCAGACTCGTGTTTCATTTCAAGCCTTCTAAATCTGTGAGGCATTCATACACGTACTTACAAAGTCATCAACCTGCCAGGAAAAAATAAGAACTAGATCCTATAAACGGTTTCCAACTGAGCGGTGCTATTATGCGCTTGGGCAATGTGGAAGGAAGGCAAGAAAGGACAGGACTGACTATATTTACAGTTCTGCCAAAGAACTAATTGTGCTCAACCGTCTGTTTTATTGACACAGAAATGCTTAGTGGAGGTGGAATACGTAATGTCTGTATACAATTCATTAGTATAAGTGTTTTAGAAATCACTGATTTGTACAGAAATGAAGCCTAAGAGCAGGGATAAGAACATTGGTAACTGAGTTTTTCTCACCCTCAGGCTTCCTGGAACATTTGTGGGCCTCAAACACTTCTCCACATTCTTGAAAAGGGAAGAGATACAGTGATGTGTTTACTTGTCTGCTTTAGGAAAATAACTACATGGTGACTCTGCATTTTTGTTAGTCTTTCTTTTTCCCTGGGAATCAAATGGAACTATTCTGCCAATTTATATAATGAAATATACCCATACTCAAAATTTTTTCCTAACTAAATAAGGTATTTGTTCTCCTAGAGCCTGTGGATTAAAAAACAAACAAAAACAAGTCTTCCCATTTCAGTCATGTTTTAAAAAAATATATAGCCCAAATTATTCATCTTTGTTAAGAACTAGAATCTTAGGAAAAGAGCTTCGTGGGGAAATGAAAGATTCCTTCTGAAGCTTTCGCTGGAGATCATCTACGATAAAAGACAATATGTTACCTTTTTCCTCTAATGCCTCCTTAAAAGTACAAACTAGAATTTTAGAAGAGCAGGGATTACTTACATTTTAAAAATATTTAACCTCTACCACTCCCTTTCCAGGATAATATCTATGGAAAGCAAAAGAAGTCAATTTATTGTAACAGGAGAAGGGAAATAGCCAGCCCTAATAATGGCATAGTAGAATTACCTTGATAAAAATGAACCTTTCCTCCATGTTTTTCCTTTTGACAAATATCACCACGTTAGCTCTGACCCCCTTCCTCATCTGTTGATGAAATACGGTTTTCTGCCTTGTCTGAGATATGCTCTTTGAGGAATCTTTCAGATCATGAAGCCACAAGTCCATATTCACCCATAATGGCATGTCCATTGCTGGCCAAATCGGCCTTTGAGGCTAATGCTGGAAGATTTGAAGCTTTGCACCCACATCAACGTAACCCCTCTTGTTTTAGAAGGCTCCAGTGGTAGGATTGAGCCTCACATGCGCGTCCAGGAAGAGTGATGTCTGCTGCTATACCCAAGGGCATGTGCAATTTTCTTATTCAGCACGTATTTTCCACGTTACCTTGGGAAAATACTTCATCAACACAACTGTTGGTCAGGAGACTCCAATGTCTTAAAATCACCTTTTGTTGAGGAGCTCATTTTCATTACGTTCTACACAATTTGCAGTGGCGAATTTCAGCACAAATCAAAAAGTTACATTTTTCAATCTTACAAAAGCTCATGAGGAACAGAGAAGACATTATGTCTCCTTTTGTACCACAGCAAGTCACATTCCAGAATTTTCAGGTTAGTATATCCATATACACTGAGGTTCCTGATAAAAGGGGACTTTTCCTCTTGTCCATGTATATCTGCTGGAATACCAATCCAAGAACAAGAGTTGACAAATCACCCCTCCCCACATCTACCAAAACCACAAATTCTAAAGCAATAACTTGCAAGGAGGTAGCCAAAAACACTCTTAGAATCCTACTCTTTAGCCTATTTCAGTCTTTATATGGAAACAATAAAAATATTTGGAAGAATTTTTTTTTTTTTAATGGAAGTTCTGTCTGCTTTGTAGTGCGTCTGTGCATTTCCATACCCTTTCAGTTCAGAAGTGGGTATGACTGTTTGTGCATGTGTGTGGGATCTCTCTCACCACCCGGAAACTAGCTTGAATAATGGACTTGCTTTTAAAGTAGGATACTGACATCTCAACCCCTGGCTGGGCAACTGTTGAGACACAAAACTCATTGGCTGGGGCAAGCTCAGGTACTAGAAATTCTAAACAGAAGAATTCTATGGAGTGCCCAGGATTTGAGAGTGAGGTATAAAAGAAGATGTGTACAATTTCAAATGGGCATGATTCACAGCACAAACAGCAGCCATACTTTGGGTGTTTGGGAGGATCCCACCAAAGAAGGATCTTGTATGATGGACTGCAGTACCTCCAGCATCAAGAAGCCAAGATGCTCTGGGATTTTACTTGAAAGTCATAATGGTCAGCCTGCATTATAGAATTACGTAGTTTAAAATTATCTAGGGATAAGTCTAGCTAATTTAAATCATGCAAATAAAAAAGGAAAAATTCAATAATCTACCTCAATGTTTCCCAATGACCAAACACATGGAAATATTGACTGGAATCATCCCATTTGCTTTAGCTATTTTCATTGTGTATATACTACAAGAACATAAAATGCTTTAGGGCAAATGTGTTTAAACATCATGATGCTTAACACAATAGTTCTAATTCTATAGATTCTTATTTCTTACTGGTTGGTGTAGTATCCATTACACACTGCAGGAAGCATTTTCTATGTCATCAGACATTTTCATAATTTTACATAATTTACAAAGCAAGAGAATGATTTGGCTGAGCTTGCATAATACTTTACATGTGTGCTGACTGCATGTTTTAGCATTTTATAATCCATCAGTACCAAAGAGAGCCAGTTGCCTTGCATCCTGATTTATATGGGATATTTTGGAATATTACATTTTTTAACTTTGATAATCAGATATGAGTCCTGATATTTTAATGTATGAAAGGAGTGCAATGCTTTTTATGCATGGGATTATCAACTTGATGATATAAAATAAGCTATCATATGCAAAGTGTCTGCATAGAATATGTCTGTCACCATTAAGAGGAGAAAGAAAGACCATATAGAGCATTGTATATAATGCTCAAAGGTAAGATTAGTAAAGCCTCTGTTTTATTTTGACTCAGTATTCAGAGATAGGAAACAAATCCATAAAACACAGGCAGTTCTCTTAAAGACCTAAATGAGAGACCTGGAACATAAAATCGCTGAAAGAAAACATAGGCAGTAATCTCTTGGACATTACTCTTAGCAATATTTGCTGGACACGTTTCCCCAGGCCAGGGAAATGAAAGCAAAAACAGAACCACGTCAAACTAAAAAGCTTCTGCACCGTGCAGGAAACCATCAACAAAACAAAAAGGCATCTTACTGAATGGGAGAAGATACTTGCAAATGATATATCTGATAAAGGGTTAATTTAAAAAATATATAAGTTGCTTATACAACTCAACACCAAACAACAATAACAATAATTCAATTAAAAATGGGCAGAAGACCTGAATAGATATTTTTTCAAAGAAGACATCCAGATGGCCAACAGACACATGAAAAGTGCTCAACATCACTCATCATCAGGGAAATGCAAATCAAAACCACAATGAGATATCACCTCACACCTGTCAGAATGGCTAAAATCAAAGACACGAAAAATACCAAGTGTCAGTGAGGATGTGGAGAGAAGAGAACCCTTGTCCACTGTTGGTGGGAATGTAAGTTAGTGTGGCCACTGTGGAAAATATGTCCAATATGAAGGTTTCTCAAAAAATTAAAAATAGAACTACCACATAATCCAGCAATACCACTTCTGGGTATTAACCTGAAGAAACAAAAACACTAATTTGAAAAGATATGTGCACGTCTATGTTTATTGTGGCATTATTTATAACAGCCAAGACATAGAAGCAACGTAAGCGTCCAGTGATGGATGAAT
The DNA here is from genome assembly GCF_023065955.2 of Ursus arctos. Taxonomy (NCBI): domain Eukaryota; kingdom Metazoa; phylum Chordata; class Mammalia; order Carnivora; family Ursidae; genus Ursus; species Ursus arctos. Next base: position 75,173,675 of record NW_026623089.1, read on the forward strand.
GCATAAAGAAGTTGTGGTATATGTATGTATGTATATATATGTGTGTGTATCTATATCTATATCTATATCTATATCTATATCTATATCTATATCTATAACGGAATACAACTCAGCCATAAAAAAGAATGAAATTTTGCCATTTGTGACAATATGGATAGACGTAGAAAGTATTACGCTAAGTGAAATAAGTTAGACAAAGACAAATACTGTATGATTTCACTTATATGCAGAATCTAAAAAAACAAACAAAAAACAACAACAAATGAGAAACAGGCTCAAAGAGAACAAACTAGTGGTTGCTAGAGGGGAGGGGGTAGGAGGATGGGCAAAATAGGTGGAGAGGATTAAGAGGTACACATTTCTAGGTGTTAAATAAGTAAGTCACGGGGATGAAAAATACAACACAGGGAATACAGTCAATAATACTATAACAACTTTGTGTGGTGACAGGTGGTAACCAGACTTATGGTGCTGAGCATATCTTGGTGCACGTGTGTCAACGCACTATGTTGTACACCTGAAACTAATGTAATATTATATGTCAATTATACTTCAACTAAAAATATATTTTTTAATTAATTTATTTTAGAGAGAGAGAGCAACTCTCAGGACCTTGAGATCATGACCTCAGCTGAAATCAAGAGTCAGATGCTTAACTGACTGAGCCACCCAGGCACCCCTCAACTGAAAGTGTTTTTTAAAAACACAGGCTATTCTCTATCCATGGTAGTTAGGTTCTATATAGGCACTGCAAACACTGAATTAGTGAATATGGAACCACTGCTCTTAGGGGAAATACAGAGTTCATTTCCTGCAAGCCTTTGGTCACATTTTTATCTACTATCAATACATAATCTTGTTTTATATACATATTTTTTGTCTGTTTAAAGACACCTTATTTAATATATATTGTTGATTCATTTTTTTTAAAGTTTACTTATTTTATTTTGAGAGAGAAAGCATAAGCGAGAGGGGGAGAGAGAGAGAATCTTAAGCAGACTCCAAGCTCAGCTCAGGGCTTCATCCCACAACACTGAGATCAAGACTTGAGCTGAAACCAAGAGTCGGACGCTTAACCGAATGAGCCACCCAGGAGCCCCTGTATTGCTGATTCATTCACACTGAACTCATGATACTATAACTCCTGCCTGAACAATCTCTATGTGACACACGCATTTTCTCTGCGAGGCACATCATAGCCTTGCACTCAGGAATGATAGACAGCACCTCAGCACTTGCCTCAGGAGACATTCTAAATACCAAAATCACGAACAAAAAGCACAAACATGTGAAAAGTGTACTAAGCAGTAAAAAGAACACTCATCTACAGGATGAGAGCTGAGACAGGGAGGCGGAGTGGTGCCTTGTCCATCCTCAGCTGGGAGTGCGCGTGTTGAGCTATGGAAAGCTTCTGCCGCCCCCGAGTGCATCTGTAACCGACGGCAAAAGTGCCACGATTATTGAATGAGGAACCACACATAAATTTAGCAGACAGAGCAGCAAATGTGAAATCTGCAAAGAAGGTGGATCAAACACATTTTCAAAAAATGCAAATTCTCTGCTTGGTAGAAAAACCTACAGCCACCCTACATTTTACTTCATGTTAGAACGTGCAATGCAGATAAAGCTTACAAATATCCTAGAAAAAGACACATCTTTATTGGACACGAAAAGAGTTCAGCTGATTTCAGGATGCAGTAACGCATGGATTTCAGAAACTGAGACTGAAATTATACTTTGACAAAACCAACCGACAGTTTCTTTTTTTTTTTTTTTAAGATTTTATTTATTTGAGAGAGAGAGAGAGCACACGCATGAGTGGGGTAAAGGGCAGAGGGAGAAGCAGACGCCCCGCTGAGCAGGGAACTCAATGCAGGGCTGGATCCCAGGACCCCGGGATCATGAGCTGAGCCAAAGGCAGACACTAAACTGACTGAGCCACCCAGGCACCCCCCAGCCAATGGTTTCTTAAATAATTTTGTGCCAATAAAAAAATGCAAAAAAATATTTGTCTGAAACTGGGTCTTACTCTGTAAATCTGCAAGAGGATATGGAGTAAGGCACTTACCTCACGCTATCCATTAATGTTGTTTTTCCTTCAGGAATAAGTGTGAGATAATTTTTTATGTGTATGATTTACTCATTCAATTATAAATGCATTGAGTCAGAAAGTGGAAATTGGGGAGCTGGGGGAGTTAAGATGGCGGAGGAGTAGGGGACCCCTTTTTCAGCCGGTCCCCTGAGTCGAGCTGGATAGGTACCAGACCAGCCTGAACATCCACGGTATCAGCCTGAGACGCAGGAAGATACATCTGGATCTCTACAAATGAACATCTCCAGTGCTGAGTATTGAGGTACGAAGCGGGGAGCCGTGAAACCTCGCACAGGTATCGGAAGATAAATGGAAGGTGGAGGGAGCTGCCAAGTTCGGGCGCCGGGAAGCGGTAGCCACCTGCACGGGGGAGCAGCGGACTCGTGGACTGGCACCTGCGAGAGAGCGGACTGAGACTGTGAGCCGGGGAATGTGAACGACCAGACTCTTCATGGAGCTCTGGTGCGCTCACTGGATCCAGACTGAGACCGGGAGCTCCCGGAGCGCGCAGGGGCGGCGGGCGGCTGGCGGCATTAGAAACACAAAGGACAGAGACACGCCGGCCCTGGAAGTGAGGGCTGGGACACCGGGTGTGGGGCGCACATCCCGGGATGCTGCAGTGTTGAGCAGCACCAACAGAAACAGAGTTAAAGTGGCCAGAACATCAGTGGAGAACGGTCCGCGATTCCTCTGTTCTGGGACAGAGGCTGAGATTCGGCCACTGCTGCTTTGACTCTCAGAAGAGGCACAGCAAACCGCCAGGGAAAACCGCCAGAGAACAAAAGCCTGGAAAGACCGGCTCACAGTGTGCCCATCCCCATCCCCCCTTGCAGGGGACACAGAGACTCTACCCAAACAGGGTTGCCTGAGTATCGGTGCGGCAGGCCCCTCCCCCAGAACACAGAAGGCAGGCTGAAAAATCAAGAAGCCCACATCCCTAAGATCCCTATAAAACAAGGGCACACGGCCTGGGTGCCAGTCAATAATTTGGGCTCTGGACAACCCAGCAACCTCTCCTCATCAGAATGATGAGAAGGAGAAGTCCCCCCCAGCAAAGAAAAGACAATGAGTCAGTGGCCTCTGCCATAGAACTAATGGATATGGATATAACCAAATTTTCAAAAATGGAATTCAGAGTAACAATGGTGAAGATGATGTGCAGACTTGAAAAAAGTATTAACGAAAATGTTAATGAGAATATAGAATCTCTAAGAGAGGAAATGAGAGCGAATTTGGCAGAAATTAAAAATTCTATGAGCCAAATGCAGTCAAAACTAGAGGCTCTGATGGCCAGGGTCAATGAGGCAGAAGCACGAATCGGAGAATTGGAGGATGGGTTAGAAGAAGAAAAAACTAAAATAGAGTCTGGGCTCAAAAAAATCCACGCACAGGAATGTAGGTTACGGGAGATTACTGACTCAATGAAACGTTCCAATGTCAGAATCATTGGCATCCCAGAGGGGTTGGAGAAAAACAGAGGTCTAGAAGAGATATTTGAACAAACTGTAGCTGAAAACTTCCCTAATCTAGCAAGGGAAACAAACATTTGTGTCCAAGAGGCAGAGAGGACGCCTCCCAAGCTCAACCATGACAAACCTACACCACGTCACGTCATAGTGCAAATCGCAAATATTAGATCCAAGGATACAGTATTGAAAGTGGCCAGGGCAAAGAAATTTCTCACGTACCAAGGCAAAGGTATCAGAATTACGTCAGACCTGTCTACACAGACCTGGAATGAGAGAAAGGGTGGGGGGGGGGCATTTTTAAAGCTCTTTCAGGGAAAAACATGCAGCCAAGGATCCTCTATCCAGCAAGGCTGTCATTCAGAATTGATGGAGAAATAAAGACCTTCCAGAATCGCCAGTCACTGACCAATTTCGTAACCACAAAACCAGCCCTACAGGAGATATTAAGGGGGGTTCTATAAAAGTAAAAAGGCCCCAAGAGTGATACAGAACAGAAAGTCACAATCTACAGAAACAAAGACTTTACTGGCAACATGGCATCATTAAAATCATCTCTCTCAATAATCAGTCTCAACGTAAATGGCCTAAATGCTCCCATAAAAGGCCACAGGGTTGAAGATTGGATAAAAAGACATGACCCATCCATTTGCCGTCTACAAGAGACTCATTTTCAACCTAAAGATATATTCAGACTGAAAGTAAAGGGATGGAATACCATCTTTCACACCAATGGACCTCAAAAGAAACCTGGGGTAGCAATTCTCATATAGGACAGATTGGATTTTAAACTAAAGACTATAGTTAGGGACACAGAAGGGCACTATATTATTCTTAAAGAATGTATCCAACAAGTGGATATGACAATTATAAATATATATGCCCCCACCAGGGGAGCAGCAAGATACACAAGCCAACTCTTAACCAGAATAAAGAGACATATAGATAAAAATACGTTAATAGTAAGGGACCTCAACACTCCACTATCAGAAATAGACAGAGCACCGGAGCAGAAAACCAACATAGAAACAAGAGCTTTGAATGCCATACTCGATGAGTTGGACCCCATAGATATATATAGAACACTACACCCCAGAACCAAAGAATACTCATTCTATTCTAATGCCCATGGAACATTCTCAAGAATAGACCATGTTCTGGGACACAAAACAGGTCTCAACTGATACCAAAAGATTGAAATTATCCCCTGCATATTCTCAGACCACAACGCTCTAAAACTGGAACTCAACCACATGGAAAAATTTGGAAGAAACTCAAACACTTGGAGACTAAGAACCATCCTGCTCAGGAATGACTCGATAAACCAGGAAATCAAAAATCAAATTAAACAATTTATGGAGACCAATGAGAATGAAAATACAACAGTCCAAACTCTATGGGATACTGCAAAGGCGGTCCTAAGGGGGAAATACATAGCCATCCAAGCCTCACTCAAAAGAATAGAAAAATCTAAAATGCAGTTTTTATATTCTCACCTCAAGAAGCTGGAACAGCAACAGAGGGACAAGCCTAATCCATGCACGAGGAAGCAGTTGACCAAGATTAGACAGGAATCAATGAATTAGAAATCAGAAGTACAGTAGAGCAGATCAACAGGACTAGAAGCTGGTTCTTTGAGAGAATCAATAAAATTGACAAACTGCTGGCAAGACTTATCCAAAAGAATAGAGAAAGGACCCAAATTAATAAAATTATGAATGAAAAAGGAGAAGTCACAACCAACACCAATGAAATTGGAAGGATTATTAGAAACTTTTATCAACATCTATATGCCAATAAATTAAGCAATCTGGAAGAGATGGAGGCCTTCCTGGAAACCTATAAACTACCAAGACTGAAACAGGAAGAAATTGATTCCTTAAACAGGCCAATTAATTATGAAGAAATTGAGTCAGTGATAAACAACCTTCCAAATAACAAAACTCCAGGCCCGGATGGTTTTCCTGGGGAATTCTACCAAACGTTCAAAAAAGAAATAATACCTATTCTCCTAAAGCTATTTCAAAAAATAGAAACAGAAGGAAAGCTACCAAACTCATTCTATGAGGCCAATATTACCTTGATCCCCAAACCAGGCAAAGACCCCCTCAAAAAGGAGAATTACAGACCGATTTCCCTAATGAATATGGACGCCAAAATCCTCAACAAGATCCTGGCTAATAGAATCCAACAGTACATTAAAAGGATTATCCATCATGACCAAGTGGGATTCATACCTAGGATGCAAGCGTGGTTCAACATTCGCAAATTGATCAGCGTGATACATCATATCAACAAGAAAGACTCAGGAACCATATGGTCCTCTCAATTGATGCAGAAAAAGCATTTGACAAAATACAGCATCCTTTCCTGATTAAAACCCTTCAGAGTGTAGGAAAAGAGGGTACATTTCTCAATCTCATAAAAACCATCTATGAAAAGCCTACAGCAAATATCATTCTCAATGGGGAAAAGCTGGAAGCCTTTCCCTTAAGATCAGGAACTCGATAAGGATGCCCACTCTCGCCACTATTATTCAACATAGTACTAGAAGTCCTTGCAACAGCAATCAGACGACAAAAAGGGATCAAAGGTATCCAAATCGGCAAAGAAGAAGTCAAAATGTCTCTCTTCGCAGATGACATGATACTCTATATGGAAAATCCAAAAGAATCCACGCCCAAACCAATAGAAGTTATACAGCAATTCAGTAATGTGGCGGGATACAAAGTCAATGCTCAGAAATCAGTTGCATCTCTATACACGAATAATGAGACTGAAGAAAGAGAAATTAGGGAATCCATCCCATTTACAATAGCACCAAAAACCATACGTTACCTTGGAATTAACTTAACCAGAGACGTAAAGGACCTATATTCTAGAAACTATAAATCATTCTTGAAAGACATTGAGGAAGACACAAAAAGACGGAAAAATATTCCATGCTCATGGATCAGAAGAATTAACCTAGTTAAAATGTCCATGCTACCCAGAGCAATCTACACTTTCAATGCTATCCCGATCAAAATACCGAGGACATTTTTCAAAGAACTGGAACAAATAGTCCTTAAATTTGTATGGAAACAGAAAAGGCCCCGAATCTCCAAGGAACTGTTGAAAAGGAAAAACAAAGCTGGGGGCATCACAATGCAGGATTTCGAGCTGTACTACAAAGCTGTGATCACAAAGACAGCATGGTACTGGGACAAAAACGCACATAGACCAATGGAACAGAGTAGAGAACCCAGAAATGGACCCTCGGCTCTTTGGGGAACTAATCTTTGATAAAGCAGGAAAAAACATCTGGTGGAAAAAAGACAGTCTCTTCAATAAATGGTGCTGGGAAAATTGGACAGCTACATGCAAAAGAATGAAACTTGACCACTCTCTCCCACCATACACAAAAATAAACTCCAAATGGATGAAAGACCTCGATGTGAGACAGGAATCCATCAAAATCCTAGAGGAGAACATAGGCAGCAACCTATACAACATCGGCCAAAGCAACCTTTTTCATGACACATCTCCAAAGGCAAGAGAAACAAAAGATCAATTGAACTTGTGGGACTTCATCAAGATCAAAAGCTTCTGCACAGCCAAGGAAACAGTCAAAAAAACTAAGAGGCAGCCCACGGAATGGGAGAATATATTTGCAAATGATGCTACAGATAAAAGACTGGTATCCAAGATCTACAAAGAACTTCTCAAACTCAATACACGAGAATCAAATAAACAAATCATAAAATGGGCAGAAGATATGAACAGACACTTTTCCAATGATGACATACAAATGGCTAACAGACACATGAAAAAACGTTCAAAATCACTAGCCATCAGGGAAATCCAAATGAAAACCACACTAAGATACCACATTACGCCAGTTAGAATGGCAAAAATTGACAAGGCAAGAGACAACAATTGCTGGAGAGGATGTGGAGAAAGGGGATCCCTCCTACATTGTTGGTGGGAATGCAAGTTGGTACAGCCACTCTGGAAAACAGTGTGGAGGTCCCTTAAAAAGTTAAAAACTGAGCTACCCTATGACCCAGCCATTGCACTACTGGGTATTTACCCCAAAGATACAGACATAGTGAAGAGAAGGGCCATATGCACCCCAATGTTCATAGCAGCATTGTCCACAATAGCCAAATCGTGGAAGGAACCGAGATGCCCTTCAACAGATGACTGGATTAAGAAGTTGTGGTCCATATATACAATGGAATATTACTCAGCTATCAGAAAGAACGAGTTCTCAACATTTGCTGCAACATGGATGGCAGTGGAGGAGATAATGCTAAGTGAAATAAGTCAAGCAGAGAAAGACAATTATCATATGATTTCTCTCATCTATGGAACATAAGAACTGGGAAGATCAGTAGGGGAAGAAAGGGATAAAGAAAGGGGGGGTAATCAGAAGGGGGAATGAAGCATGAGAGACTATGGACTATGAGAAACAAACTGGGGGCCTCAGAGGGGAGGGCGGTGGGGAAATGGGATAGGCTGGTGATGGGTGGTGGGCAGGGCACGTATTGCATGGTGCACTGGGTGTTATACGCAACTAATGAATCATTTAACTTTACATCGGAAACCGGGGATGTACTGTATGGTGACTAACATAATATAATAAAAAAACATTAAAAAAAAAAAAAAAAAAAGAAAGTGGAAATTGAATAAAGTACTGTCTGACCACCTTGCCTGTGCATGCTTACCATACGAAGGGCTCATTAAAGCTGCAAGAGCCCCAAAGGGTTGTTTCTGGGTTTTTTTGTGGCTAGTTCATTTGTTTTTCATTAAAACATGACAGCTGAAATCCACTTCACAGGTTATTTGAATTTGACTCTTAATACAACAGTCAAAAATATGTAAATGATGTCTCTATGTATCAGATTGGCCTACCAATAGCTGTACTTAAATAAATTTCCTACGGGGAATAAAAAGAAGAAAATTAAAGTCATTATCTTCTCTCCATTACTTTCAATGAACATTTCCTTGACTATACATGTAATTCCAAAAGGCCTTTCAACACAGTTACCCACAATAAAGTGCACTGATGTCCATTCAAAAGTATAGCTGAATCCACAACTTGAAAATTATTTTATGATTCCACCACCTGTCCAACTGTTAGTGGAAGTAAATGGACCTTAATAAGCAGCTAGAAAAATTCAATGGCAGGAATTTCATGCTGCTGCATGACCTGTGTTACAACCCCCATGAGAATGAACCAACTAAGCTGCACAATGCAATTTGGCCAAATATTTATTACATGTCTACACTGCAGAAGACACTGAAAGGGGTTCAAAGCTGAGGAAGACTTGTGTTTGCAGGAAACGCACTGTCCAGTTGTGGAGATTAGGGACATCTATGCAACACTGGAATGCAGGGCACCCTAAGATGACTGACACCAAAGAAGTACATGCACACTGTCGTAGCAATTTGGACAGGAAGGGGCATGCCACTGTAGGAATCAAGAAATGTTGCAAAGGTGTGAGCAGTGGACCTGGACAAGCTGGAAGATTTTTTTAGCAGGAAGGCTGGGGAAGGGGAGATTTGGCCTTGTGTGTGGAAGTATTAGACATCAGGGTGGTTAGGGAGCACGTGCAACCTAAAGACTGGTTTTATGTGTGTGTGCACGCACGTGTGCACACGTGCACACATGTGAGTCCTGGGCACGTGTCAAGATTTGTCAAGGATTTACAATGCCAGAATGAAAAATCCATACTTAAATGAGAAAAATTAAAGAAACCTTTCCATGGATTAGAGCTATGTCTTAAAATTATTTATCATGGGGTGTGCCTGGGGGTCTCAGTCTGTTAAACGTCTGCCTCCCGCTCAGGTGAGGATCCAAGGGTCCTGGGATAGAGCTCCCTGCTCAGCCAGCAATCTGCTTCTCCCTCTCCCTCTGCCTTGTCCCTGATCGTGCGCACGCTCTCTCTCTCATATAAATAAATAAAATCTTTTAAAAAATAAAAAAAAATATTTATCATGGATTAGGGTATACGTAAGTTTAGAAAAGAAAGCTACAAAGGAGTGAGCAGCAAGTTTTAGTGTCTCAGTGGATGCTATGCGCTTTACTTGTATTCTCCCATTGGATGTCCCTAATAAGCCTTTAACAAGCTTGCAACAATTATTCCTACTGTATAAATGCTTACAGACTTTAAGCAAATTGCTCAAAGTCACAGAGCTAGTAAATGATAAGCTAAAGCACAAACTAGTCCATTCGACTAATGGGCATGCGAAGCCCAATGCTGGTTGAATGACTAAGTAAATGAATGAGTAAGGGGCTATATATGAGATTTTAATTCCTAGTAAGTTCAATCACCACCTCCAAGTAAATGTGTAATGAATTCATCCTGAAAATGCTTCCCCTTATGCATCGCTATGTATGGAACTGCAGGCAAGGTTACCAACAAAATAAGTCACATTATAGGATCTGAGCATGTTTTGTGGACTTAATTGAAGATTTCACACTACAATTTTTTTCTTTCTGCAAACACTCTTCTATCTATTTGTCTTTATCTTTACCAAGAGTGATTTATTTCTAAGGAGCTCTTTGGTGTCTCCGACAGTAAGAGTTCTAGACAATCACTCCAAGAGACAGTCCGGACTCCTGAATCGGACTTCATATTGCTTGCAAGCTGCACTTTGAGGCAGGATCTAGCCTATTTGCTAAGAGTGACAGTGCTGGAGCTCTCCTGTCTGGGTTTTAGTATCTGGGCAACACTGGGGAGTCACTTACGCTGTGTGGACGATCTACGGAGTGGTGGGAATAACATACTACCCTCATACTGCCCATGAGTGTAAGTTAATGTAGACCACTTAATAGAGTGGCAGGCTCTTGGCAAGAGCTCTGTAAATATTGACCAGTTGCCATTAACTTTTTAAGATTTAAGACACCTGGATTATCCTAAGCCTTAAAATTTAATAATAATGATGATCACCAGCATTTAAAGCCCAGGTTGGAAAGGTGGGGGTGGGGATGGGGGCAGAGTTTGCAGAAGCGTTGCTTGGATTCTTCTTTCTTGTACCATGTGTACAAACCAGTGCCTGAGGGAGAGACAAGTTGATCCAGAAACTAATTTCCCCCAAAGGAGCACACATCAGGTACACAAGCTACATTTTATGGCTTCCTATCAACCCCAAAACACATGTTCCTCATAGAAGCAGGAGCTTGACCCTGTTGAGGCAAGCAAGACTTGCAGTGAATCTCTGGGAGCCTGGCTACCACAGAACATTCCTGCCATCCTTCAACGGAGCTATGAACTAAAAAAAAAAAAAAATCCAGCACTGACAAAACTAATCCCCAGGAAAAATCACATGCCTCCTTGTCAGTCCTTGTTCTCCGACTTTTTTTTTTTTCATATTCAGCATGTGGGAATTGCAATTCCCCCTTAAAATTCTGCTTTTTTGGAATGTATTGAAATTTTACTATAAAAAGACATGTTACTTCCAGGTCAGGCTTTGCTCGGACCCAAGGAAGAGATGCTCTTCCTGAAATTTCTTTGCATTTTACTGTAAAAGATCTTCTCTAGTCTCTCCCAGGCTCAAGAGGCAAAATGATTTCAAATGAAACTATCCAGCAAAGGTGCTGGAGCGGGGGTAACACGTGGCTACATTCCTGTTCTAGACAGACTTCTTCCACCTTTTTCATTTCTTCATTAGTATATTTCTTTCCCTTTACTAGTGAAATCTGGAGAACTGAAGAGTTATTTTATCTGGGAGATATGTATTTATACTACCACTTTCTTTTTAAAATAACCAAGATCTTTGTGAACAAATCTTTAATAAGGTTATTTTAAAATCTTTAAAGTGATATGTTGGCTCATAGGTGAAGCAAAATGTGTAGTAGTTCTTTTTTTTTTTTTTAAGATTTTATTTATTAATTTGACAGAGACAGACAGCCAGCGAGAGAGGGAACACAAGCAGGGGGAGTGGGAGAGGAAGAAGCAGGCTCCTAGTGGAGGAGCCTGATGTGGGGCTCGATCCCAGTACGCTGGGATCACGCCCTGAGCCGAAGGCAGACGCTTAACGACTGCACCACCCAGGCGCCCCAATGTGTAGTAGTTCTATGAAAAATTTTCACCAGGACATACCAGTTAAAGAGTTATCCTGTTGAAGGGGATATAAACTTGCTCAAGTGTTGCTACAAAAGAGGATTATATAACAAAAAAACTTATAGTATGAAGTTTTTGAGAATATATATAAGATGGTACTTCATAATAATTGGAGTTTTCCCACAATTGGGGGGAAAACAGCTAAATTTCACTCAACAATTACGATGTAACAGATTTAGGTTAAATGCTCTTTTGTTATTTCTTCTGTACAAGAGAAAAGACTATACTATTTTCCTTTTACAAAAGAAAGAAAAATGAGAGCACCTGGGTAGCTCAGTTGGTTAAGCATCTGCCTTAGGCTTAGGTCATGATGCCAGGGTCCTGGGATCGAGCCCCATGTAGGGCTCCCTGCTCATCGGGGAGTCTGCTTCTCCCTCTCCCTCTGTCTCTCCCCCTGCTTGTGTTCTCTCTCTCTCTCTCTAATGAATACATAAAATCTTAAAAAAAAGAAAAGAAAGAAAACTGAGTCCTGGCAAGATTAAGAAAGTTGCTCAAATGTCACGTGGTTTCAGTGGTTAGTCTGTGGTGGAGCCAATATCTGAACTAGGCTGATCCTGAGGCCGCTGAATAAGCACATGGTATTGTGTCTCAGACCCGATGCACTGGGCAGAAAGGAGTCCCTGAAAATTTCTGAAAGGACAACTAGCAATGAGAAAAAGCCTGTCACAGAAAGTCAGCGTGCAGAAGAAAACTGAGGGAGAGAGACAGATAGGCAGACAGACATCTTGGGGTCAGGCTGGGCATTACTAATGCTATGCAGGGGTGCAGGACTGAGGGCATGCTGAATAATGATACTTTAGACACTCCTATGGCATTCTTTTTTTTTTAAAGTTTTATTTATTTATTCGACAGAGATAGAGACAGCCAGCGAGAGAGAGAACACAAGCAGGGGGAGTGGGAGAGAAAGAAGCAGGCTCATAGTGGAGGAGCCTGATGTGGGGCTCGATCCCATAACGGCAGGATCACGCCGAGCTGAAGGCAGACGCTTAACCGCTGTGCCACCCAGGCGCCCCACTCCTATGGCATTCTGATAGCACTTGGGACCTCACAACAACCTTATGGACGAGGTATATTGTCACCCTCACTTTACAGATAAAGAAAAGATTCAGTAATTGTTCGAGGCACACAGCCAGTATGAGAGCAAGCTGGGGTTGGAGACCAGGCCTACACGATACACGGGCCTCTATGAACACCACGCTATACTGGTCATATTATTTTATGTGTATAAACTGTTCTGAGCCTCACAATACCCCCGTGAGACACATCAGGACTTAGAAAGGTTAAGGAACAACCACCGTCATATAATTAGAATTCAAACCCAGGCTTGCTTACGACGATGGGTAGTTACATAAAATATGCAATTGACTACCTTCAGAGTAAACGACTGTGCCAAGAAAGTAACCTTCCTGCTTTGTGAAAGATTAGTCTCAGTTCTAAGACTGCAAATTCCTTGAGGTGGCTTCAATAATTCAAGAGTTATTCTTTTTCCTCCTTTAAGACCATTTTCTATTCATCATCTGGAAGTTCTTAGTACCGCTTATTGTTGAGTTCACCAAGGGTAGCAGTTCTGAAATAAGGAGATTAATCAACATCGGATTATTTTTTTAAGAAAAAAAAAGCCACAGAAACTATACTGTGCTTCTTATACTGTTTTTCTGTAAATTACAGTACAGATGTCTCTCTGAGGAGCTGCAGTGACATTAGCAGCTCACTTCAGACTGGACATGGACAGGTGATCCTCCACACGCTGAGATATGGAACAGCCACGTCATGATGCAGCAAGACCCAGTGTCAGTGTGGACGGGTTTACCCACAGGATGAAGACCAGAGGGTGCTGAGATTAGAGATTAAGGATAACTCAACATTAGAAAAAAGAAATGAATGGAAACCCTTCTGCTTCTTGAAGGTTGGTGCTTCTGCTTGTCAACTTGGGCCTTTCTTCTTTGCTTTTTCTGGATTTTGAAGTGGCAGGCAGTTTGTTCAAGCCCACCATCCTGTGGCTGACGGGCTGACCTACCTTCCCTCAGATAATCACTGGCTCTGGCTTCCGACCTACTGATGGCATCAGGCAGGATTTTGAGTCTGACCCTGGCACTTGACTCTGTGTTTCCTTGATTTACGCTTTCCCAGAACAGTAGGATTTTTTTTTGTTGCTATTCCTAAACTCACATTTCAAATACATCTTGCAAGGTTCACCAGCTTTAATTCCTAACGTTTACATCCTGCTGAACATTATAGAATGGCTATCAAACCATACACGTATAAAGCACTGAAAGTTCTTTTCACTAATGAACAGTTATTCTAGATTGCTCTTGGACATGGAAAATACTTTCAAGCGTCTCCTTGCTCCTCTCATAATTACGGCAGACGTGCTGGTTTCCTTGAGCTTGTACTGGGGAGTTGTACCCTAGTTGCCAATTCTGGGTCTACTTGTTATCCTTGATGTGGCTCACGCTGGAATACCCAACATAAACAACAGGAATTGACTGAAAAATCTCAGGTTCGGAAATCTTGGGGGAAGAATTAGCTGTGAGCCTAGAATCACAAAGGATCAGTCACTTTTACATCAACTTAGCCTCTCTTTATGCAAGCGTTCTCCACAAAGAGCTCTAAGGATTCCTCCTGAGGCACAATTACCCAGAGCATCTCGGGTTACATCCAGACTCTCAGTTCTACTGCAGGGACTTATAGGACTACCCTTACACACACACACACACTGTTTCATTACAGTAGCTTTTCAATACGTTTTGAAGTTGGGAAGTATGAGCCATCCATGCCAATTTTCATCTTTCTTTCCAAGTTGTTTTGGTTATTCTAGGTGCTTTGCTTCTCTGCATAGATTTTTAGGATCAGCTTCTTAATTTCTACATAAAAGCCAGCTGGGAATTCATAGTGATTGCACTGTCCATTTTCCTTTTTACAGACAGCTGGATATGATTTACAATTTTGAAAAACATATTTTTGCATTCATGTTCATGAGATGTATTGCTCTAGAGCACCCTTTTCTTTATTGATTCTGCCAGGTTTTGGTATCATTTTCATGAGGGCTTCATAAAACCATATGGGAAGTATCGCATCTCCTCTATTTTCTGACCTTGTGCATATTGGCAATGCTTTTATTTTAAATATTTAATAAAATTTGCCAATAAAACCATCTGGTCTTGGAGCTTTCCTTATACAAAGACTTTGACAACAGATTCAAAATGTTAATACATACGGGACTATTCAATTTTCTATTGCATCTTGGTTTTTTAAGTTATATATTTTTTTTTAAAAAATGTATCCATTGCATTTAAGTTTGAATGAACCAGCCTAAAGTTTGTATTCTCTTATTATCCTTTTCATATCTCTATGATCTGTAGTGATGTCCCATTCTATTCCTGATACTGATAATTTGTGTATTGAACCTTACGTTTTGATCAGTGTTTCTAGGATTTTGTTAATTTTATTTAATAATAAAAATGTTTGGCTTCGTTAGTTATCTCTATTGTTAATCTGTTATTTAGTGTATCAACTTCTTCCTTCCTCCCTTTTACTAATTTGGCTTTAATTTGCTCATTTTACTTTAAGCCTGAGTACAGAAGTTTGGGTAACTAACTGAAGACTTTTATTCTTTTCTAATAGCTCTTACCTTCAAAAAGCTTCCTTTGATACTATATATATATGTGCGTGTGTATACACACACACACACACACATATATTAAAGATTTTTATTTACTTATTTGACAGAGAGAGAGACAGCCTGCGAGAGAGGGAACACAAGCAGGGAGAGTGGGAGAGGAAGAAGCAGGCTCTCAGCGGAGGAGCCCGATGCGGGGCTCGATCCCAGAATGCTGGGATCACGCCATGAGCCGAAGGCAGACGCTTAACGACTGACCCACCCAGGATCCCCACTTTGATACTATTTTATCAGCATCTCCAACATTTTAATATGTCATTTTTTAATTATTTAGTTCAAATTATTTTCAAACTATTAGTTATCTACACATATGTAACTTCATTCTCAATTACCCGAGGCTCTTATATTTATTTTAATTTTGTTTATTTCTAATTTAATTCTATTAATTGGTCAGAGATCTACTCTGTATGTTTTCAAATTTTATCATTTAATTCTAAAATATATTAATGTCTATATCATAAGAAAAAGGATACTCTTACAAACCCACAGTACTTTTATCCAAATCCACAAATGACACTGACACAATAATATTATCTAATCTTAAGACTGTATGTGTATTTTACCAGTTACCACACCCGGGTCCTGTAAAAATAAAAACAAACAGAAACATTGGAGGCAGTTCCCACTTAGCATCAGGCACAGTACATGGTTGTCATGGCACTTCATTCTTTAATCTGGGGATGTGTGTCCATCTTTCTTTTGTGACCTAGGCAATTTTGAGGACCACAATCCAGTTATTTTACAAAATATCGCTATAACTCTTTGTCTAATATTTCTCATGACTAAATTCAAATTGTGCTTTTGGAGTAGGGAGCAAGGTGATGTTATTTCTTTCCAGTGTAACCCGTCAGCAGGAATACGATAGCTTTATCTTATTACTAGGTTGGTTTTTTTTATCTCCCACATCCAGTAAAATGTGTATGTCTTATTGTCCTTAATTCTTCTGTTTTCTTACTATTACCACTTGTTTTTTAGGCTCAGGGACAGCTTGTCTGACTTATAAGAATAAACTTCTCATTGATCCTACAACCACTACTGTCCTCTAGATTTCAGATTAATCTAAAATATAACATGTATAATTTTTCTCCTTAGTTCTAAAATTTTCAAAAGTTACCTTATTAGATCAGCTTTTAAAGCCTTTTATGATCTGATCTTAATAAATCCTACCAGTTTTATTTTTTATAACTTAAATGAGCACGTTTATTGAATCTTACTTGCTTCTGTATAAAATTATTTGGTAATTGATACTTTCCTTCTCAACCCAATACAAAGCTCCTTCCCCACCCACTACAAACACTCCCTATATGCTCTTCACTTAATATGTTTAATTACCTCTAAAATAAACTTGTTGCCAATTTCACTCATTGAAGTCTTAGCCATTTGTCAAGGCCTATTTCAATTACCATCTCTATCATGAAGTCTTTTTTTTTTTTTTTAATCTCTCTGGTTATTTTTTCCTGAACTATTATGTTGTCCAAATATTTTATGAGAATTATTACATAATACTATTATTCAATCAACCATGAAGTCCTTTTGTGCCGAGGGAGGCAGTATGGATGAACTCGTGGTTGAGAGAATGTGGCCTGAAATAAAATCTTCTCAAATTTGAAAATTTGAAACTGAGGACTTCTAATCCCAACTACATAATCTTGACAGCTCCTTCACTTCTCTGTGCCTTGTAGAGGTTACCTAACACCAAAACTCCAGTCAGGATTAAGGCAGAAAACAATTCTTGTGTTACACAGAGCCTGGAACAGAACAGCATTCAGTAAAAATGAACTATCATTTTTGTGATGGTTCTCCCTTGACACCATCTTCACATGCTCTCTCTTCTCTGTTGCTCTCTCTCCTCTGCCTTCCCATTCTGACTTTCTTACTTGAGAAGTTATTCTCAGGGCAGTCTCTGAAACTCTTGCTGCCCAGATTCCATTCTAACCTTCACTGACACTGCCATGGTCCTTCCGAAATACCAGTCTCATCCTGCTTCTCAAGTACCCTCTTGCTTAAAATCTTTTAGAGCATCCACATGGCTCATATGGTAAAGCTAAATTTCCTCATGACTTGGAACATCCTTCCTGTTTTCACTCTGACTTCACTCTACAGTTACTCCACTGTTGTCAGGTTTCTGAATTTTCTATGGGGCTTCACAAGATTTGTCTTTGCTGATGGACCTGCCTTTTTCTGCACTGCCATTTTAGAGGCATGTTCATTATCCCTCTCTCCTACTAAATTCAGTGGGGGAATCCTGCCCACATTCAAGGTTTCAGAAAACCTCAGCTTCCAGATCATGTCCTTTGAACTATGTGAAGCCGAACACTTTGCATACCACATACCTACTGCTAACAGAGAACCTACAACTTCACTGTTTACTTCCCTTTCTACCCTTACTAGCTACTCATAAACTACAAGATAAGAACTGTATCCAATTCAACTTCATATCTCTGGTCTCTAGTACATGTAGTATGGTGGTTTGACTAGAAAGCTCAGTATTTTCTGAATGAATAAAGAAGTAAATATTGTAGTTAGTAATGTAACTATCATTGTTTTGGTCGAGAAGAACTAAAGAAATTTGATTTTAATTTCATCAGAGGGGGGCATGCTTAATGATATCCTTACTTAGACTCAGGTTTTTGGCGTCCCTCGATCTGAAACATCACTGGCTATCATAGTAGAGAAGAAAAAAATGGTAAAATATATGTGGGAGTTTAAAAGCTGTCCCTGGAAGGGACAGACACATTGGCTGTTCACATGTCACTAGAATGGCACAATTCTACTCTGTCCCCAAAGGAGGAGACCTAGAATATCACAGAACAGAGCTACCCTGTTATAAAGTCACCTATTACCACATTAGACTATGAGCTCCTTTTGGGCATAAAACACATTCTATGAATCTGTGTATATTTTTTTAAAAAATGTTGCCCATAACAATTATGCAGTGCAGGTTTTTGTAATAAGTGAATAAATAATGTCACATGGATCCTAAACATCACTGCAAATAATGAGATGATTTCAGACAAAAATATATATATTAATAGGGGCATGTAGGTGGTTCAGTCAGTTAAGATCTGACTCTTGATTTTGGCTTAGGTCACAATCTCAGGATCATAAGATTGAGCCCCATGTCAGGCTCTGTGCTCAGTGGAGAGTCTGCTTGAGATTCTCTCTCTCCCTTTCCCTCTACCCCTTCCCGCTTGCTCACTCTCTCTGTCTAAAGAAAAAATTTAAAAAATACACATATATGTATATAATTAACTAGTTCTAAAAGACCTCATTTAATTAAAGTGTTCATTGACTGAATTCAATTGGATTTCCCACTTCTTTAAATTTCTTCACTTCCAACAGGGGAAACATGAATTGTATTCTATGGACCCTCCCCCAGAGTGCACTAAAAACACTCTGAGATTTTGCCTGAGTTCTTCCTCTGTCCTTATACTCTGCGTAAATAGTTGAACTTGCTACCATTGAATATTCCTCTGTCCTTATACTCTGTGTAAATAGTTGAACTTGCTACCATAGAACACTGTCATCCACAGACGCTCATCACGTGGGTGGTTTCAGAGCACTTACTTTCTCCATGGGAAGTCAGATGCCATGTTTTCACACCATGCTCTTTATCTGCAGTGTGCGTGTTTTCATCCTTGCTGAGCACAAACCTCCCTCTGACATAACAGAACTTTCGTGCACTCAAATCTATTTCTGCAGAAAAATTATTGTTGCTGAATACCCACTCTGGGTTCCTTGCAGTGGCTGTCAGGTTCACATTTTTGACCCACTGAATGAGTCCGGAGTGGGCAGAACCTTGACCCCACTGAATTAGTCTGGGTGGATAGAAACTTGACCCCACTGAATGAGTCTGGAGTGGGTAGAACCTTGACCTCACTGAATGAGTCCGGAGTGGGTAGAATCTTGACCCCACTGAATGAGTCCGAGTGGGTAGAACCTTACGGAAAGTGGAGTGAAAGATATTTCAAAGTATTAAGCCTAAACATTGATGCTGCATCATTACCGTGCTGTGACAGGCTCTTCTTGATATAAAACCCTGAAAATGTTCAAGTTATTCAGGAGATATAAAAAGTATAATAAGAGGAGGAAATTATAACATTTTCCCTAAATGTCATGTGTGAATGTATTATATAAACATAGAGTAATGCAAAGAGGAAAAGTAACTGTTAAGCACTTTTTTCCCTAAAGGTAGACTATCCTGTGAGAGTCTCCTCTTTCTGACATTTTATTCTGGTGATTTAATTTTAAAATGACATGGCTGTTATGTCATTTCTGATTCTGCTAAGTAGTCAGGCTGCACACAAAGCCAGTGATAACATGAAGAATATTATGATTTTTGTCTCATTACAAGTTCACTTTTAAGTATTTGGAGTTAAGTTATAGTAGCTTGGTTCAAGGAAAAATTGGATAATAAAAGTTCTTCCTTCTTCCCCAATAGGGTCCTCTTTTCTCTTTAATAAAACTCGTTTCCTTCTGGGGACTTGTATTCTGCTCGGCTCCATTCAGAATTGGGGAATAATGACATAGCACAAATAATAAGCTTGAACAAAGAGACATGTATAAAATTTACCATGCAATATGTTAAGAACAGACTATTTTCAAACACAGTTTGAGCACTCAGAGAAACTGACTTTAGTAGTCCAAAACTGAACCTCATTAAATTCTAATTAACATTACATAGAAAACATTCTCCAAATACAATTCGTTAAAAGTAAAACCACAAATAAGAACGTTAATTTTGTAAACCTCAATATATCTGGAAATTATAGGGGTGCCTACAGTCAGGTAAGCATCTGCCTTTGGCTCAGGTCATGATCTCAGAGGCCTGGATGGAGCCCCACCTCAGGCTCCCTGCTCAGTGGGAGTCTGCTTCCCCACCTCTACATCCATGCCCCCACCCCACTCCTACACTTGCACTCTCTCTCTCTCAAATAATAAAATAAATAAAATCTTAAAAAATGCATATCTGGAAATTATAAACTGTATTAATCAGTGATTCTTACGTTAAAAACCAACACATTACAGGTATTACGAAATAGTTAGAATTGACCATTAAGGGAAATCTCTACAGGCTATAATTTGAGAAACAGAGGAATAAAATTTTACTCTATATATTCCATACAAATTTACTCTTTTGTATACATTTATCAGAAAATCATTTATTAAAAATATGGATAAAGAGGAGCACTTGGCTGACTCAGTTGGTACAGCATGGGACTCTTGATTTTGGGATTGTGAGTTCAAGCCCCAGCTTGGGTGTAGAGATTACTTAAAAAAATAAAAATAAAAATAAATAAGAGTTTAAAAAAATACATGGATAAAGAGTTAGATGTTTTTTTTTTTTTCTTCCAGAGCAACTGGGCAAATATCAAAATCAAGAAAGAAGAAAATAATAAATGGGAAAGCTTGAAAAAAAGAGAGGATAAAAAAGGAAAATAACATTCAGTAAAGAGAAATAATAAAACTAAGAGCTGGGTCTTTGAAAAGATTAATTAATAATTAACAATATAGATCAGCCTGTGAATCAAAATTGATTAAAATAAAATATAAAAATATGGAAATAAATAAATACAGAAATTAAAAGGACAAATCCAGAGCTAACAAACTGACAACAAAATAAAATATTACTAGTTACATACAAATAAATTTGGTAATATTTGGCCAAATGGATATATCACTGAAACAGAATAAAATGCTACGGTTGTTAAAGAAGAATTAGGGACTTCTAAAAACAGATCAATAATCTTTTAAAAAACTGAAATAATGAAAAACACCTCACTATCTCAAACCAAATACACAGATATTTTTCAAGGATTTTTTCCTAAGCATTCATGAAATAGAATCTCTATATTATAAAAAGTACTCCAGAGTACACAAAAGAGATAGAAAACTGATCAATTCATTTTATGAGATTCAAAAAGAAAATTATAAGCCAATCAATCTCATGATAATGGATTTACACATTCTAAGTAAAGAATATTTATAAAATCTAACTGCATAATACAACAGGATCAAATTAGTTTCATATCAGAAATATGAGAATGATTCAGCATCAGAGAATCTACCAAGTCACAGTAATGATTAGGTAAATGATAATATTTTATGATTATGTAATATTTCCAGGAAAAGCATAAGAATATCCTTTACATCTTTATGACAGAATATTCAGGAAAGTGAAATAGTAGGATAGCTCATTCAACTGATAAAACAAATTGATGGAGCAAATTTCCTAATGTTAACAGAGAAACTTTCAACTTATTTCTAGTAACACTCAGGGGTGCTATGGTCTGAATGTTAGTGTTCCCCCACCCATATGCTGACATCCAAACTCCCAAAGGCGATGGTGTGCCTAGGTGGAGCCTTCGGGAGGCATGTAGGTCATAAGAGTAGCATCCTTATGAGGGAGAACAGTGCCTCCTCCAAGAGGCTCCAGTGAGCTCCCTAGACCTCCACCATGTGAGGATACAGAGCCAAGGCACAGCTACGAAACAGCAAGCTGGCAGCCCCCAGAGCTGTGCATGGTACCTTCCTGCTGTTCCTAGCCACCCCATCGGCGGTACTCTGTTACAGCAGCCGGAGCGGACGGAGACAAGGGACACAGCAAGAAGGCCCACTTCAGTACCTGCTTTTGTTTTACAACCATGAACAGGAAAAACGAATACAGCAAACCTGTTACTCCTACTCAAAATAATCTATAAATTCAGTGCCATACCTATAAAAAATCCCAGTGTTTTTTTAAAAACTCAACTCAATAAAGCCAATTTCTGAAGGTATAAAGAGCTACAAAGAGCTAAGTTTAAAAGGACAAAGAGGAAAGGACATAAGCATTTCAAAACAAATGAATTTTTTGGTAAACATGATATTGGTTGAAGAACAAAAAAGCAAAAGGATGGAACAGACCAATGATACATAGAAATCTGAGATACAATCAAGGTAACACCCACAAAACATGTGGAAATAATGTATTGATAAGTAGATGGTGTTAGAGAAAAAGTATGCTATCCTTTTTACCTTATGCCATGTATAAACTGTGCTCCTTGATGAAAACCAAGATATTTTATTTTATTAACAACTTAAAGCCAGACAATTAATAAAACCAAGAAAGTAGGGAAAACAACTCCTGGAGAATGTAATTTTAACGAGAGAAATGTCTTCTTAAAGAACACGCGGAAAGCACGAGCCATAGAGCAAACTGTTGATGCGTATCACTACATCATTTGTAAGGATTTCAGCTCAATCAAGGGCACAAGAGACAAAATCAGCAAACGGATGACAATCTGAAAAAAGGCATTTGTGGGACTAAGCCAACAAATAATTCACATCTATTAAACTGAATCATGTCACACTGCCATCTAATTAGAATCCACTCAACAACCACAAACAAGGCAAACATCAGAGAGCCGCGTAGCATCAAGTACTGGCTGGGATGGACAGAGGCAGAAAACAGTTCTCTTGGCAGGAGTGGAAAAGTACCAGGAAAGGCATTTTGGAAAGTATCACTGAAAATTTAAAATGCATATATGCAATGAGTCAGTGATCTGTCTTCTAGATACAAATCCTAGAAAAATTCTGCAGAAGTATATATTAAGACAGGTACAGATAAAAAGACATTTATCAAAGCATTGATTGTGATAGCAGAGAGTTTGATGAAACTCTGCTTTCCGTAATGGGGAGACAGACAGATAGATAGATAAAAAACATGGTAGAGGCACACTCTGAAATTTTTCTGTAAAATACAGCAGCAAAAACGATGGAGAGATATGCACATAGCGATACAGACAGACCTTAAAAATAAAGAGTTGAATGAGAAAAAGTAAGGACATAAATATGACTTGTTACATGGTACTATTTACTGTTAACTGTTAAATACTAAAGTTGATCGAAATACATGTAATCACAAATAACACCACCTACTATAAAAGGGCATGTTCATATGCAAGGCATATGAATGGTTAGAGTGATTTGGTCGAGGCAGATGGGGTAATTCTTATGAATCCTTTCATTGAAAACAAACTACATCAAGTGCACAAATTTTCACGGAGAAAAAAGCTATTCTTTTTTTTTTTTTTTTTTAAGATTTGTATTTATTTATTTGAGAGAGAAAGAGAGCCCGAGCGGGGAGGAGGGGCAGAGAGAGAGGGAGAAGCAGACTCCCCACTGAGGCAGCCTGACTTGGGGCTCAATCCCAGGACCCTGAGATCATGACCTGAGCCAAAGGAAGACACTTCACTGATGGAGCCACCCAGGTGCCCGAAAAAAACACTATTCTGAGTGGACACCCTTGTACGGATTTGATTGAAGGTACTGGAGGGAATGTCAAGGCAGAGGAGTATGGTGCCTGGAAGCAGGAAGCTCGTAGACGGCTTTTAGCAGAATCCAATGTCCAAATGGCTGAGAGTACAAAAACTGAAATGTACAGCCTTGGGAAGGTGGGCGCACAGGAATGCAGATTTCAGTCTATATCTTCGAGGAGGAGCTATGGTCACCAGACTGGCTATGATCAAGCTCCAGTCTGCTCAGGGAAATGTCAGAGAGCCATCCCCAAAGGACTGCAGGCCAAAGGCTGATGAACTGATGGAGGTTGACCCCCATGCCAGGTAGGTCTCTAAAACACACAGAATGACAAGTTGCAACAGCAAGGGCCACCCCTCAGCATAACCCTGAAATCCCAGGAAGAAGGTTTTGCAAATTTCTGTAGTTTCTTACACGGAGGGAGGAATGCTCTCTGTGAACTCAGATTACTCTAGAAAAATTGCTAGTGGGTACAAAAAGCTATCCTAGAATCTCGCCAAATGAATTATTCTTTTTTTTAATAATAACTTTTTATTATGTTATGTTAGTCACCATACAGTGAATGAATTATTCTAATGGAATCAAACCAAATGGATCCCATGTTAGAAACATACCAGAGTGAAAGGCGGACACTAGAATCTAACCAAAGCCCTCTCCTCCCATCTAGTGACGAATCTGGAGAATGCAGACTTAAACCCCCAGAATGAGAGTGAAATGCAGAATGCTGTTCCGAGGTAGATGCCATGTGTTAAAAGTTCAGCCCAGAAGAATGCAGCCAGAAGTGCTGCAGTGACTTTGTCTCTAAAACACAATCAGAATAACTTCTCAGCAAACATTTGCCTAACACGGGACATTCCAGAAACCGTTCCTGCAAAACCTGTAGGAACCACAGAGTTAGTTTGATGAACGCATCTGGACACCGAATGCAATACACACACTTTCCCTCCACACAGTCATTCCGTCTTTCTCTTACTTCGTTTTTGTTTTCGTTTGTAACCAAATAAGGTCTTGCTGAGGATGAACTCTGTGCAGAGCACTCTAGCTGACTGTTCTCACATAAGCTATATCTAGAGCTTTCTTGGCAATATTTCCATTGCTTCTGTTTGGCTCTTTCCCTGTCTTGTGAATCTCTATGAAAATGGCAATTTAGCAGAGAACTGACCTTTTTCCAAATGGCTACTCTAATTAATAATTCGTTCCTTCATTCTAATAATTCCCTACTGTTGAATAATAAATAATTCGGACTCACATTAATATGGAAGGATACTCGTCTTTTTGTGATTATGAAAACCTAGAGGCTAAATAATAATCAGTAACTGTTAAATAAATCATACCTTCCATATAATTAACAAAATCATAAAATTACATTTTTTATAACATGTGAACATGCTCTTGATATAGTAAATAAATAAAAACCAAGACAGACTGCTACATGAATAGATTCTATAATATGTAAAATGTATGTATGGGAAATACAGATGCGTCCATAACATATATGTACATACATATATAGTGGGTAAAGCATGTAACTGAGTAATATACATTTGTATAAAAAAGGATAAAAGTGAATATACAATAATGTTAAAACACTGATTTTCTCTAAGCTGTGCTATTATGAGTGATTTTTGGACTTTTTTGTTACTTTTTTCTGTTTTTCAATAACAGGTATATATTAATTTTAGAATGGAAAAGAGAAATTTGATGCCACCTTCTGCAATCAATCCATCTTACAGGAGATGAAAATTAAGGCCCAAAGCCACATGGGCAATTATTGCAACAGCCAGTGCTTGAATTCCTGTCTATTGACCTTGTGAGCTGCCGGTTCTCCAAAACCAGGCTGTGAGCTCTGGCGTTTGGATGTCTGGCTTTGTGATCCTCTTCTGCATCCATTCATTATTGGACATTTTCCCCTGAAATACTAATAAACATTGTTCGATGCCCCACCTAGCAGCTGCTTTTCAGGGGATGGAATAAAAACCGTAACTCACAGCATTTCGAGAGTCATGAGCTATTGACATCCCTAAGAACTGCTGCTAGCTTAAATCAAACACAGTCCCCTGGAAGGGACAGCTCTCCAGAGACTCTTCTTTAGCTCTGAGACCTGCATTTCACAATCATTCGAGGCACCGTTAAAAGCAGAGTGTAAAATCGTTGAAAACTCACTTGCTGTTTTCAATGTATTATTTATGCAAGAAATATGTAATTTGGGGGGAAAAGTGAATCTGAAATCTGAATAATTTAATATACACATCTTTGTTAAAAATTTTAAATATCCTTTCCCACTTTAGCCATTATTAAGTGAAATGAACTGACAGGCTGGAAGGACAAGGAGAGGAAACAAAAGCAAAGATTATTTACTATTCTTTGCCTGATGGAGAGAATTGTTTCGCTGTTCCACCGAGCACTTTATTCTCTTGGTTGTAAATTTATGTTACTGTGTGGGCTCCCTGTTTCAGCAGCACCTCTATTTTGGACAGAAACCCTGTCTCAGGCTAAGATCAGGTACTGGAGCTGAGGGGTAAGTAAGTATATTAAGTAATATAATATTATAATGAACTGCAGGTGAGTGAACTGGAAGTCCATACAGCTCAACTGAAATACTGAGTGCATCAGAAACAACAAGTGGACAGCCGGAAACCAGAGCCCATGCCTCCTGCCATATTATTGTTCAAACCACTATACGCTCGCTGCTCAATATTTTTAAATTTCTGTAACTTCAAAACCCAGAGAAGTAGAGTACTGATAACAAAAGATGCATTTCAGCAGCATAGACAGAGCATGAAAATCAAACATTTTTTAAAAGGTTCAGACTCCTTTTTCTCTCTAACAATATACATTTTTAGAAACAATTCTAATAGCGTGTTGAAGACGTCTAAACACTTGACAGTCACGCAGAGGCGGAGAACACTGTGAGGTGGGTGGAAGGCCGGGAGCTCACAGGTATGAGTTCGGCATACTACAGTGTTCTCAGGCGTTCTGCTCCTGGCCGGGCGTGGACGGGATCTGAGATGGAATGAGCAAGCAATAACAACTATATTTGCCTAAATATTAGGACTTATGAGGTCATAGCCCTCATGCGAGAAACCCAGGGAAAATCGTCAAGAAAGAAAACATCTAACTGTAATGACGAAGGTGGACCATGAATGAGAGGATTAAATTTTTCTAGGAGATGCGTAATTCTACGTGACAGAAACGAGAGAGACGCATTTTCTAACGGAGACATCGTACGAACTGAAACAATGCGTACGCACCATGCGCATCCACTATAACCTCCGTGTATTTTCACCGGCACTGGGCGAACATGTGCTCCATTCCCCTGCTGTGCCAGCACAGGCTACAAACAGGGAGACAACACAGATCTAGCGCTATGCTTACAGAACTCAGATTGTGAGCAGAGATGGATATTAGACTAATAATCGTACAAGTGGGTAGTAACAAAAATCAGTACTCCGAAGGAAACAACTGCTTACTATGAGAGCAGATAAGAGGGAAACAAAGTTTAGATTCACGAGTAAAGGCAGGCTCCTGAAGACTGAGTAGAAGTTAGCGGGTCAGGTGTGTGCACGTGTGTGTTGGATGTGTGATGGGGGGCTGCCACACTTGGGGCAGAGACAACATTCCCCTGGAAGGGTGCCTCGCTCAGGAGGCGGAACCCGGCCTGCTGGGAGACCAGCTCACATCCCGAGTCTTCTGAGGCTGAAATGACAGGCAGAGCGCAGACAATGCAAGACCCCATGGACCATATGGCAATTGTTTAATGCTGTGCCTAGTGATTAGGAATTTCTTAAAATATTTTTTAAAGGAGGGTTTATCTAAGTCATAGTACAGCTAGTTATAGTGGTGCACATACAGACCTTTCCTGGAGGACAATGAAATTCTGTGGTGGGTAAGCAAATCAGTAATTCATAAACTATGTAGCCACTGCCAAATCACTTCCCTTACGAAAAAGGGAGCAACCCACACCCGGACATACATTGTCACGTCAGCCATAGGACTTGTCCCAGGAGGCTGCGACTCCCCAGTCACACCAGTACACTTTCAAATGAGATAGGAAAGATTCCTGGAAATAGCAAGCTATTGGAGGGTCCTAGGATTATCTCTTGTGATAGGTGAATTTTGACATAAAAAAAATATAATTCCATCATTTGATTCCCTGAAAAATAAAATTCAAAATAATGTCTACTAATTAACCCAGGGTACAAAACAGGAAAAAGGTAAAGCATAGTTTGATTTGTTAGCCTGGAACGTTACAAAATATACTAAGTTTTGATGTATAAATAGATGGGTGGGTAATCAGAATGTCTATGGTGACAAAGGAACGACTTTTGAGTCACATTTTTAGCTGTGAATAGGATGACTAATAGCTTTGACTTGCCCAAGAAATGTGCAATTTATTCCTGAGGTCTTGCCATAATTTTTAATAAAGCCTTTATTCTCAGAAGTTTTGGAATCCAGACTATAAGTTGTATGGTTGCTGTGATGGTGAATTATATGTGTGTTTTGCTAGGCTACAGTATATATACGTATACATAGCTATGAACATATGACCATTTGGACAATAATAATTATAATAAGAATACTAACTATATTGCTACTAACTGACGATTCCTAGTTGCCACAGTTTGTATTTACAAAATGAGGAAAATAATTCCTACCTCAGAGTCTGTTTATTATGAGTGTTAAATGAGGTCCATTTTGTGTCTGGCCATTCTGTATACAAAAATTTAAAAATGAAGTTATTTTTACAAAAAAAACAACAACATAAGTAGAAGAAGTTTTTCTCCATATATACTGAAGCCAGATATACATCTCTTGGGTCAAAGATCTCAACCTTCAGTTTATGCTCCTTCCATGGGCTTCTCTCTATAGGAGGTCTGGTCCTCTTCTGGCAGAAGTGGGGTGGTGCCCCCCTCTCAATCTCTCCCCCTGTCTGTGGCAGGGTCCCCTGGACATCTCCCCCAGGACTTCTATTCTCTTTGTTCTTTGTTCTAAAAGCATGAAGTGCCATACTCAAGCCTTAAGAAACATGTCTAACAAGGGCCCAGAGAGAAAATTTCTCTCTTCAAAAGCTTCCAGAGGTGCATTTTAGTTCCTAATGGATTTTGAACTAAGAGTAGCAATAAAATCCTCAGCTAAAAGCTCAAACATAAGCCAGAAAGTACTGTTTCCTTAAAACCATAAGCACTTAAGGCTATTTCTAAAAATTCTATTTGATAGAAATTTAGCCAATTGGCGAACTTAATCACAATTGGTCAATTTCATATAAAATATTCATTTAAAAAGTTCATCCTCTACTCCATGGAAAGCACTTTATTTAATACTTAGGGGTTCAAAAAAAAAAAAAAAAAAAAAGCTCAAGTCATGGCTCTAACTCCAAGCCCTAAGTTCAAATAAGGCAGAGAAAGACTGGTGAAAACCACTGTGATATAAAATAGATGGAAATAAATGCCAAGGGAGTCGTGAAAATCAAATTCAGTGCTGTTCAGAGAGAGATGATTTGTGGCTGCAGTACTTCATTATGGAGATGGCATCTAAGTTGTACCTTAAAAAGTGGGTAAATTTGAATGTGTGGTGATGATGAAGAAGAAAGGTATCACAGCTGGAGGGCACTTTCAAACCTGAGAGTCAAGAAATGAAGGGAACTTATGGGAGAACCATAGCTCAGTGTCACTTAGAACCTGGAAGCATGACAGAAGGGGTAGCGGGGCCCAAGGCCATCTACCTCGCTCCTGGCATATGTCCGCAGGGTGGGTTTTCAGGAGGTGACAGAAACTCAGCTGAGGTTCTAGTTTTGTTTTTGTTACAGCTGATACTACTTAAAGTGACTACAGAAAGATAAATATGGCGACAGTGTTTGGAACGGCCTGGGCATTTGAGTCTTATTAAAGAACTGGTAGGCTTCTTTACAAGTCCATGTGACACAGAAAATTTGAAGGAGGAAGATGTCAGGAATGGTGAGAGGAGCAGTGATTTTGTAAGACCAGAGACACAGAGTAAAAAGAATATGGAAGGGGAAGAACTGAAAGATGATCTCACTGTCGTAATCCTCAGTGAGGGGGATAGTTTCATCTCAGAGGGCAGTCAGGACAAGGAACTGGTGAGTTTTGTGCAGGGGACGGAGACAGTGGAGAGAGAAGAGGAGACAAAGGAAAGACACTGAGTCATGGCATTTATAAAGTGGGAGCATTAAGGTAAGACAAATATGCAATATGAGAATTTTAGAAAGTAAAAGGAGGATAATATCTACAAGTTTTTGAAGTAGAGAGCTTCACAAAAGAGAAACACACATTTATTTGCCTGTGGTTAGATGCAAAGGGGAAACATTTAGTCATTTTTTTTACTCCATCAATTTGTCTTTATTAATCAATGGCTTTCTAACGTTACTTTCAAGGAGTGAATTTATATGAAAAAAAGTTCAAGTCATCTAAAATATTCTGAAGTTGCTTTTTGGGAGGTATTATCCTCTAAAGTATAACTTTTATTTTACACGTATTTCAATTTTGAATATTTCATTATTTCTTGCTAAATTATCACCCGTGTATTGAAATGGTCTCTTCAAATGTTTGTAAATATGTAAATGTGGAGATATAGTGGTCTCTTTTTTCTAATATTTATATTTATTTTCATTATATTATCTAGAACCTTCTAAGCAATGTTAAATATCAATGCTGATAGTAAGATACTTGCCTTGTTTTTCTTTTTAATGTTTTGTAAATCTTCACTTGCTATAAAGGTTGCTCTTAGCCTCTTTCAGTTTATAGCTATATTTTATAACTCTTTTTTCCTAGACTGATTTGATTAGTGATTTTATCAGGTAGGTAGAGATGGTTTCTGTTTTTTACTCACTCTTGATATACGCTGATATAATATTACATTATCTCATATTTGTTATATTACTTCACATTTCTTGTACTTGTATTTTGATGGACTTTGGCGTGTCTTCCCCATATCCATACTCCATGTTGCAACATCGTAGTTTCTCCTGTTTAGGTACTAGCACGGACATTCTCTCTCCACTGCTCTAAGAACAGGATAAAAGAATCAAATGTAGAAATCAGTAATGTTAGCACTTTGCTCCTGTAATTTAAAAGTTGAAGCTCTGAAAGACCCAGAGCATTAGCAGTGATTTAAAAAAAAAACAGATGAAGAGATGGTGCTTTCATTCCATAGCTAAATGAGACTCTGGAATAAAGGAAGTAAAAGATTTGCAGCGAAACACTGAAAAGTGTCCTTGGGAAAGAGGTCTTCCTATCTCTGGGTCAGTGGAACTGTATGGTGCAGGGTAAGCAGCCTAGGGACGGCCAGGACAGCGGAGAGCCCACAAGGGGCTTCCGCTCAGAGGGGAAGTGTGCCTTGGCTCTCAAAGTCTGAATACCTATGTGACTACCTGCGTTTTCCTCTGCAAAGGGTTCCGTAAGTAAGAGCAATAAACAAATACTGGTCAAGAGAAGAAATCTCTGTGCATATGAGAGAACAGAAAGTCATATTATAAATATACAAAAGGTATTCAGAAGTTGAAGCGAAGAGAAAGGTCAACTCAGAAGGACAGATGATCTGCATAGGCAGTGGAACAAAGGGGAAGTGACAATGGGCAAGAAAACATAGTATGACAAAATGTACCATCTCATCAGAGGTGAGGCGACACCAATTCATTGACATGAAATAGTTTTTCACCTGTCAAATCAATACAGATATAAAGAATTTAAAAAAATAATGACCTTAACTCCTGGCAAAATTGGAGACTAGACTCTCCAATGACCTTCGTATGACAAAACAAACAAATCCTGGATAAAAGCAATGTTTAGGCATTGTTGGTTTTGCCCCTGCTTCCCCGGACCCCAGTGAGGAGCAAATAGACCAGGTGATCCTAGAAATGCAGTGTTGGCCTAAAGGCAATCACACTGATTCCTGATGTCACAGGACACAGAACCTGGGGAAGTGGGGGGGGGGGGGTGGCTACAAACAGAATTCCAGCTGAGATTGTGACCTCACAGGACAATTCCCAGAGGGCGGATTGAATCCCAGATATCTTGCAAATCCAAATCCCCCTGAAGCAAGTTTAAAAGATCTGGGGAAGAAAGTATCCTCCAATCAGGCTCCTGGGATTCTACAGATTTCAGTTAACTAAATATGAAGTTACAACAAAACTCATTCCAAGTCACAAGGAAACAAAATACTGTTAAGTATCAGCAGCTTGCAACAGAGTGAGAGCCTCCCAGATGTAACAAATACATATTATCTCATATAAAACAGAAAAATATTCAGGGGTGCCTGGGTGGCACAGAGGTTAAGTGTCTGCTTTTGGCTCAGGGCATGATCCCAGCATTCTGGGATCGAGCCCCACATCAGGCTCCTCCGCTAGGAGCCTGCTTCTTCCTCTCCCACTCCCCCTGCTTGTGTTCCCTCTCTTGCTGGCTATCTCTATCTC
Organism: Ursus arctos; assembly: GCF_023065955.2. NCBI lineage: Eukaryota > Metazoa > Chordata > Mammalia > Carnivora > Ursidae > Ursus > Ursus arctos. The sequence goes on from NW_026623089.1 coordinate 75,205,746, forward strand.
TGTCAAATAAATAAATAAATAAAATCTTTAAAAAAAAACACATAAAAATATTCAAGAGAATAAAATGTTTATAATACATGAATGAGCTACCACTAACACATAAAAAATATTTAAAATAATAGGTATATGTGAAAAGGATGGACATCTAAAAATAAAGATTAAACGTTTGAAATATAACGAAACTTCTCAAACGGTTTCACCATTGCATCAAACACCACAGGAGACAGGACTGTAAACTACAGGAGAGCCATGAGAAACTTACTCAGAGTTGGTCACGGGAGCATTAGAGATGGAAAGCAGCAACGGAAGGGGCTGTGAAACCAAAGGAGCAGGATGAGGAAACGGTACAGCACAAAAAGGCCATCATGACAGCCCTGCTGCCTCAAAGCTTGGAGAAAGCCATGCGCACTATCAAGCAGAGACACTAGAGATGCCACAGCAGACAGCGGAAGAAGGGATAAAAAAAACCCCACAGTTAAAGACATGCTAGAACAGAAATGCAACCTATGGATGGCGGCCATCCATGGATGCAGCTCCCCTAACGAGTTTACCATGGCAACAAGGAATTGCTTGTGCGAAAGGCACCTGTGTCACTGACAAGCTCGATGGTGCCCGTCCTCTCCAGGTCAGGACTAAGATAAGGAGATGAAATTACTGAAGCTGCCTGACCGATTGACTCAAAGGAGGATAAATTCAAGAAACCATAGAGGCCAGGTGGCAACATTGAAGCATTAGGAGAAAGTCAGCTTCAATCATCATAATAAGTGGCAAGGTTAGAGTAGGAGTCAGGCGCACTTGACCTGCATGGAGCTCTGGAGACGGGGAACACGACATGTTTATGGGCGAGATGGATAGATATCCAGCTAACAAGGGTGTTTTCAGTCTATCCAGCTAATATAAATGAAGATTCTGTGATCATGTGGCTGAGGAAGCCAGTCCAGTAACGGTCACAAGAGCTTGCTGTCTGGTTCCCTGACCTGTGGTTTAAGAGATACATAGATAAATGTCATGAAGAAGGCCAAGTGGAAGCCTCTGGAGCCGAGAGAGGAAAGAAAAAAAAAAAAAATCCCATCCTGGAAAGAACTGCAGAAGTTAGCTTACACTTAAAAACCTACAGAATGCAGGAATGGCTGAGTCTCACAGCACAGCGTTCTTATTTCATTCGCTAGCCCGGTCCCTGCACAAGCCAGACAGATCCTTAAGGATCACAGTGGCCTTTTGCAAACTCCGAGTAGTAGCCCCATAGCATTTATGCACCAACTTTGCTAAAATATATGAAGATTGCCTCATGAACATGCTAGGTGGCCACTGATCGAGCAAATGCACCCCTTTCTATCCCTCTCGCAAATTAAAACCAGAAACAGTGTGCTTTCTCATGGGATGGATGAAAGTATACACCTCTGGTCATTTCTTAGGCCTTTATTATTTTTCCAGCTCCTGTGACACTATAGGCAAAGGAGACAAGGATGACTTGGGCCTGCAACAGAATGTCATACCTGGCTCACTGAAAGTATAGCATCATGTTAAACAAGCCAGGTGAACCAGGTGGTTAATACATCGGAGACCTTAGTTAGACACCTGCCCTTCAAAGGCTGAGAGAGAAACCTTATGAAGATTCCTGGTGCCATCATGTGAGTGCCATCATGTGAGTGCCTGCTGCCGTAGGACAGCAGTTCGGGGCATTCTAGTAGACCCTCTTCAAGGAAAAGGTTAAATACTGCATCTCACCACTCCTGCTCTTAGATAGGGAGTACAATATCTTGAACTCTCGAAGTCATCAAAGAAGCATATTAACGGGAATATTACTCTTACTCATACGCAATGTGTTTATTTTTTTAAAAATGCTCCCAGGTTTGAATGGTGTCCAGGATAGGAAACAGTGTATCTGCAAGTGAGGCTGTCGTGTAAGCAGTCCGCCTAGCCATATGCATTGGCAAACCTAGGGTATTTGTGGTGGAAAACAAACAATGACTCTGAAATTTATGGCAAGTCCAATCAGAGGACCACAACATCGACGCCTATGGTACTATAGTGAGCCTGTGACATTTGCATCAGAGGGTTAGACACTTCTCCCAAGGCAACAGTGGGTGTGCTATTGGGTCCCAGCAGAGATGGAGAGACTGAGTGGTGGTGGGGCTGAACTGGCCCATTGTGAGCTGGCTTCTGTCAGACCCACTAGGCCATAAGGCTGGGCCATCCCAGCATCAATCCATGGTAAGATGTATGTGGTGAATGCATGTAAAAGTTCGAGTGGGTAGCCCAGACTCTCATGCCATCCATCATTATTACAATAGCCCCTCTCTTTCTGCTCCCAACATGGCCATATGGGAGGTTTCTCAGCACTGGCTGATGGAGGAGGAGGACTGTCAACCTTCACACATAGGCTGGCTTAGTACCTGGGCACCTGGACTATGGCTGCATTACAGCTTCACTCACAGCGCTCCCTAAAGACACCACTCCCAAAGGACATTTCTGCAGGCAGTGTACACACTTACCTATTTAGTATGCAAAGAGAACTAGCCTCAATTAGAATGGGTGCATGACTGGTCAAGGACTTGGTTGTTCAGAGGCTTGGAAGGAGAATAATTGGAAGATCGAGAACAAAGCATGAGGATGAATCTGTAAAATTGGGCATAAAATAGGAAGGTTAGTTTTTGTTTTTGTTTTTTCAAGTTCTATGCAAGTTCTATGCTCATGTCAATCAGAGCACATCCGCTATAGAAGAAGGAAGGACGAACCAAGGAGACACAAGGACTGGGCTAGTAGACATCAGCCATCAGCTATCACCACTACCCTAGTAGTACTAGCACAACTAGTACATGAACAGGCTGCCCGTGCTCGCAGGAGTGGAGGCCATTCATGGACGCAGTAGCACAGAGTCCCACTTGCTAAGTCTGATGTAGTTTCTCCTGCAGGGAAGCATTCAACACTCTATCAATGGAGCTCAACTGTGAGCCCCTGATATGGCAGTGGCATTCTCCTAAAAGACCAACCAGACAGTTGGTAGCAAATCGACTTCTGTGAACACCATTCTCCCTGGAAAGGGCAATCATTTATGTTGACAGTGGTAGACACATATTCTAGGTATCAGTTTATCTCTCCTTCCTACAAACTACTTTTCTTGCCACACTAGCTAAGGACTTTGAGAATGTTTCTCTTATGAAACAGGATCCCACATAACATGGCATGGGACCAAGAGAGACACTCAGAGTGAAAGAGCTATGCCATTTGTCCTATAAGCCACCATTCCTCTCAATGCCTCATCAACCAGAAGCTGCCAAACCAACAGAGCAATGTGCTACTTACTGCATGTGTAGCTGAGGTGTCAGCTTAGAGAATGTACCTTAAATATGTTTCTCTAAATCACTTACCATCATATGGGACTGCATCTCTGACAGTTAAAATGTATGGGCCTGGGACTAACATGAGAGTCATCTTTTCTTTCCATCGCTCCCAGTGACCTGCTTGAAGTCCTTTTTCCTTTTCTGCCATATCTAGGCTTTATAAAATCTGTGGTCCCTTTCCTCTAAGCCTCCACAGTGTATGGTAAACACTTCCAGGATACACGGAGAGCCCACAAAATGTCAAACTATGGCTGTGGCTTGCTCACTTTAAACTCCTTGTGCCAAGTGTCCACCATGAAAGGCTCGTTAGAAGGAGGTAGTACTTCTATCAAAAAGAAGGTATTGCCACCTGGCAATCCACTTGGGCATCTCTTCCAACCACCTTGCCAAGATTTGATGACACATAAACAAGTGTGGTAGCTATGAATTGAGCAGAGCAAGGGGACACATGGCTCACAATCTTTCAATCTGCAGGTCCAGATGACCTAATAGAGAATTCCCTGGGACAAGTCTAAGTGCTCACCAGACCAAGAGAAGCCTAGGATGGATGGTGAAAAGAGGAAATATTGAGTATTGGGCATGTCTTGAGCAGTTTCAATGGTCTTTCAATTCTTTCATTACAGTAACCACTTCCCTGTCCATTTCCCCCAGGATAAGAGGACAGACGGAATCCGGGAGGATCTGTTCTCAGGACTTGCAGGAAATGAATGCATCCTGGCTACTCTGGGCATGCGCTATAATGATGATCTTGTACAATGCCTAAATCCCCTTCCTTGGGGCTGAAGCATCCACTTCCTTAGCTACTGAGAGTTTATGCAGCCAATATCCCTCAGCCCTGTCCCTCTCCAGACTCTCCCTTGACTAATGAGGGCTGCTGTGCCCTAGGTTACGCTCCCCAGTCCCTGCGACAGCCAGCATCCAATGTCTGCTTGGTGCAAGTGACCAAACCCAGTGCCCCTGCCCCCTGCACAGCCACCCTCACTCCAGAACTCCCTGGTGGATCCCCTGAGGCTTCGGTAGCAATGACACTGCAGCTCATCGTCCCCCTTTAATCACCACCGCTTCCTCAAGCCCACCAGGGTTTGATCCTGAGAGCACATCCCACAAACTTCCTGCACGTAAATCTCTCTTTCAAAATCTGTTTACCCTGTGACAGAGATACACCTCATTCAAGAATAAGATTTAACGTAATCAAGAAATCATTTCTGCCCAAATTGATCTATAAATTCAACTATAATAAAAATATGAAAGCACACTGAGAAGAACCAGACCTATTTTAGAATGCATTAATAAGACAAAAGTTTGAGAACAGTCAAGACAGTCCTTAAAATGCAAAATAAGGAGGATTGGCTCTATCAGATATTATATGTAGACATGTACATTGAAAGATAAAGAATAACTTAAAAATTAAGTTAACTTAATACAATTATTTAATACTTATAAATTTTTATAGAGAAAACAATTATAACTTGATGATAATATTTTGGAATAGCAAGGCACAGTCTTTGTTAGGAAAAGCATTTGGGCTTAGTTCCAATTCTTCATATTTGATCTGTGGTGCTGAAGATCACACCATGCCTGTAATTCGTAAGTGCAGGCTAGCATCAAAGGCCTCTTAATACAGGGGTGGTAATGGGAATGATACGTAGATACACACAGATATTGGGGCAGGTCGAAGGGATGCAGAAGTCAAATGAAGGAACTCCTAATGGCTATAGCTGGAATAAGCCGATCAACAAAATAAATAAAGTAGTATTGGATTCTAAGTCGAAATATAAATGTCCATGATTCACACTGATATAAGTAAAAAATTGAGTAAACAAATGTGGGAGAATAGACAAATCAGTGCAGCACAATTTAAAATCATTTATGTGGGGCACCTAAGTGGCTCAGTTGATTAAGCGACTGCCTTTGGCTCAGGTTGTGATCCCAGCATCTTGGGATCGAGCCCTACGTCTGCTTCTCCCTCTGCTCCTCCCCCTGCTCGTGCTCTCTCTCTCTCTCACTCTGCATGTTCTCGCTCTCTCTCTCAAATAAATAAATCACACTTGGAAGACATTCCATAAAACAAATGATCAATAGTCCTCAAAATGCCAAGGTCATCAAACCTGAGAAATCCCCAGTCATGAGGAGCCCAGGGAGTCATGACAAAAATATAATGTGGCATCCTGAATGGGAGGCTAGACCAGAAAAAGAACATTAGGGAAAAACCAGGAAGTTTGAATATAGGTTGTAGTTAATAATCATTTATCAGTATTGGTTCACTTGTACTCAACTAACATAAAATAACCCTAATAAGGATGTGTGGTACACAAGAATTGTCTGTGTTATCTCAGTTTTTCTGTAAAAATAGTTTATTTTTTATGACCCACAATGTCTTTTGGAGCTATTATAATATCAATGCATTCTTAAGGAGGAAGTTACTGACTTTTTTACATCATAAGTTTAGAAGTATAACCTGAACAGAGTTTCTCATAATTAATATCAATCAAATACCAAGAGGCAGCTTTGGGGCATCATTCATAGATTTCCCCCCTTTTTGAGGAGAAACAGTGCCACAGAAAATAATAAATGGGATTCTACATAAGAATGCAGTCATTGATGTCATAAATCTACATATGGCTAAAATTTTGAAATACTATTTGGTTTTAGAATGGTGAATTCTGGAATATATATATTTCAAATAAAAATCTACTTGTAACTGACTTTATGAAAAGTCAGGGCATAACTAAGTGAACATCTACAGAGTTGGTAGAAAGTTAAGTAGACAATATTTGGTTTATTGGTTCACATGTAAGCATTCCATTAACCCTTTACTGCATGCATAAACTAGTCAGTCATCCTCTCGGCTTCCCCACTGATTTGATTCATATTTCAAGAATTATTATGGTGTTCACTAAAACAACTGCTTTAAGTCACTAAGTTTAAGGTAGTTTGATACACGGCAAAAGATAAAGGGAACACAAGATAAATTGCCGTCCACTTAAAAAAAAATATATATATATATACACATATATGTGTGTGTGTGTGTGTGTATATATATATATATAGACTTCATTTTCAGAGCAATTTTAGGTTCACAATAAAATTGTACAGAAAGTACAGAGAATTCTCACATACCCCATGCCCTTCCCAGCACACACAGTCTCTCTTCTCACTCTCTTGATAGTGTTTTTCACTGAGATGTTTTTAATTTAAATTAAATCCAGCTTATCAATTATTTCTTTCATTGATTGTGCTTCGGTGTATCTAAAAAGTCACAGCCATACCAAGGTCATCTAGATGGTTTTCTTATTTTCCCTTCTAAAAGTTTAATGATTTTGCATTTTACACTGAAGTCTATGATCCCTTGTGAGGTAATTTTTGTGAAGCCTGGAAGATCTGTGTCTACTTTGATTTTTTTCATATGTAGAATTCCAGTTGTTCCGGCACCATTTGTTGAAAAGACAATATTTTCTCCATTGTATTGCCTTTGATCCTTTATCAAAGGTTGGTTTACTGTATCTGCGTGGGTCTGTTTTTTCTTCTTTATGTTCCATTGACCTAGTTGTGTATTCTTTGCCAATACAACACCATCTTGATTGCTGTGCTTTATAGTAAATCTTAAAGTTGGGCAATGCCAGTACTCCAACTTTGTTCTTGTTCAAATTTGTCTTGGCTATTCTTAGACTTTTACTTCTCCACATTTACTTTAGAATCAAGTTTTCAATATCTGCAAGATAACTTGCTGGGATTTTGATTGGGATTGTAGTGAATCACAGATTAAGTTGGGACAAATGGACATCTTGACAATATTGTTATCCTATTCATGAACATGGAGTATCTCTCTATTTAGTTCTTTTTTGATTTCTTCTTTCACCAGAGTTTTGTTGTTTTCCTCATACAGATCTTGTACACATTTTGCTAAATTTGTATTTAATTCTTTCTTTTTGTTTGGTGCTAATGTAAATGGTATTGTGCTTTTAATTTCAAATCCCATTTGTTTATTGCATGTATATAGAAAAGTGACTTTATGTATCAACCTTGTATCCTGCAAACTTGTTCTAAAAGCTTACTGGCTCCAGGAGTTTTTTGTGGATCCGTTAGGATTTTCTACACAATCATGTTATCAGCAAACAAAGAGAGTTTTATTTTTTCCTTCCTGATCTATACACTTACTTCCTTTCTTGTCTTATCACATCAGCTGGGAATCCCAGTATGATGCTGAAAAGGAATGGTGAGAGGGACATCCCTACCTCGTTTGTACCTGACCTCAGTGGGAAAGCTTCCAGGTTCTCATTATGAAGCCAAATGTTAGCTGTAGGGTTTTTGTAGGTATTTTTTATCAGTTGAGGAACTTCCCCTCTATTTCTGGTTTGCTGAATTTGCTGTGTATTTTTCATCGACCTGGACTCCTTTCTCATTTCACTTTTGCCACTGGTACAAAATGAAGATGGAAGAGGAGTCACCGCCCAAACATATTAAATGATAAGTATATGAAGTCAGAACTTAGGTCCAGATTTAAAACAAAGGCCATACTAACCCCATATATGTTGATTACCTTAAAACCTGTTTCATATATACTATCTTACTTGGGAATGAAGTTATGAAATGCCTATTTCCTTTAATTTATTTTATGTAACTTATGTTGTGCATTAATCTGGAAAGTTAATATTTGAATACACTCTTAGGGCTTTAAGAGCTAATATAACTTTCCTTATTTCTCATGCTTCAAAATGTCTAGTTGAAATGACATAAGAAATGAAATGATTTATTAAGCAAGAGTGTTCATTAGTTGCTCAATAATACGCAGTTTTCTGCAACTAGCCAGGTTTCAGAGGATGCTCATCAGGGCACAGAAAACACATCTGGCCAAGAGAACAGAGAAGACAGGGAGAGAGCTCAAGGACAAAGAGCTGAAGCATCATGTGGCCTGTCTTGTGGAAAAAGAGTAAGGAGCCAATCTTTTGCAATCTGTATTGGAAGGAAGCAAGTCCTGCTGAGAAATCAAATTTCCCAGACTGTACTAAAAGTACTTACTTCCAGCAAATCTGTAAAGACTAAGGATGTTCTGCCTCTAACAAGGCCCTGGAAGCACTTGTTGGTATTGAACACCACAGAACTAGGAGGATTTGAATTGGAATTCAATCTTCAAAATTCAAGAAGATTGAATCCAGTTCAGATCAGAACTGCTCCCTCAGCCATATTCATTAAGATCTGTCACCAAGTGTTCAGTGAAGAGCTAACATATATCCTCCGTGGGTCTATATATACATATGCAACAACCTGTATTGTTTAGAATACAGGTTGATGCATGTAGATACGTTATCAAAACACTACATTATCACCATGCAGTTTGGAGACAACTCTTCAAACTATTTTCACATTCTTTTTTTTTTTTTAAAGATTTTATTTATTTATTTTACAGAGATAGAGACAGCCAGCGAGAGAGGGAACACAAGCAGGGGGAGTGGGAGAGGAAGAAGCAGGCTCATAGCGGAGGAGCCTGATGTGGGGCTCGATCCCATAAGGCCGGGATCACGCCCTGAGCCAAAGGCAGATGCTTAACCGCTGTGCCACCCAGGCGCCCCTATTTTCACATTCTTAAAAGATCACACACACGCATATACAAATCATACATACAAACACACATATAAAAAGTTCTTCATGCATTGTTGCATACAGATGAGAGCTCTACATATAGACCACACAGTCTGGTACCCAAATTCAGCAGCAAAATTAGGTAAGCAGCCCTCATGTGAGATCTTGTCTCAGGAGGGATTTGTTCTTTTTCCTGCATGATTTTTTTCCTATCTTGTCTGTGTGCTTAGCGTCATATAAATTTTTTGGTTTCTGTTCTATGCAGATTGTTTATTCGATGTAAAACACCTAGGTAGTTAGACAATATTTTTAATATAAAATATCCCATTTTTCCTAAATATTAGGCAGAAATAAATTTCCATATATATTTACTTATATATACTTACATAGAAGTATATCTTTGGCAGGCTTTGATTTATAAAAATTTGCATTTATATTCTTCATCTAATTATGCTTGAATTCTTTCTTACTTATATTATTCTAACCACCACTCAAATGGAAATTGTCAGTTCCTAGGTGATAGAGCCCCAGTTTGAAGAGAGCAGAAAAATTAACAACTTACACTGTAAGACCTATGCTCACGATGAGAACATTTTAAACGAGGAGGCAGAGCAGAGAAAAAAGTCACCAATTATGGAAAGACAGAGAATCCAGGTGAAAAAGCGATTTTCAGCTTCTGGGGGTAATGGTCCCACATAAACTTGGGGTGAATGTAACAAATATGTGTTTCAAGGTTTTGTTCCTCAAAATATAATTTTAAGTTTTAAAATGTGTATTTTGCTGTCTCGTGAAAAATATCCTAAAATTTTTATGATATTATATTTTGGTTCCATTTAGTGCGTCCTACTGTTCACTAGTTGTGAATTTTTCAACTCTTTGTATCACCAGGGCCCAAAGTGGAATGTGCAGTCCCATTTCAGGGCAGCAATCATGTTCTGTTTCTGCCGTGATTTCAGAAGGCTCCTGCAGGCAGTTACACCAGCCGACTCTAACATATGCACGAGGACCTCTCACATTTATCCCAACATAGTTGTACTAATCATAGGCACTGGTATCATTGTTAGGCTTCTTGAAAATCCAATTTGTAATTCCTGCCTTGTTGAGTTCCACAAATACAAATGGTATAACTCCAATCAGTCTGTGACTTTTTTTCTGTCCTCAGCTATGGAAATGAGCCAGAAACATTTCTAGAACACTCTCATTACTTTTTATTTTTTTAAATAGTGTATTCTACCTTTGTGCAAAGCTTGAGATCTGTATTTACCTTTATTAATTTATAATATATGAATGCAGTTCTATGTGGAGTATGACAAAGCAAGGTAACTCAGAAATTTGATAAGTGCCTAATAATAATGGTTTGTTATGTTATATATTATATATAATTAATAATAATGGTTAAACCTTATACACAATATTTTTGCATGATTGTAAGCACACTCAATGCTTTTAACAGCCCTATGATATAAATAATTTTATTTTGCCCATTTTTGGAAAGGGGGAATTGGAAACACACAAAGATTTAATACGTTGCCCAAGATTGTGCAGCCAAGAAGCTGCGGAACCAGCCACAGATCTTAATGACCATCTTAATTTGTTCTTCTGATGTGACCTGCATTCCTGTAACTGCCTTCACCTGATGTCATGTGAATTACCATATTCCCTCTCTAGCAAAATGCCAACAGTTCTAAGGAAATGTAATAACATATTTTTAGGGGGAAAAAGGGAAAGAAGAAAAGAAGGAAAAAAGAAATGAATAGGAAGAGAAGAGGAAAAGAGAGACTGGTTAGCAAGTTTCCTTTGATATCAATTAGAAAATATATTTTTATTTAAAAGCATTAAAATTAATATGCCAACAACAACAAAAAATACATGCTCTACCTTTCTTTTTATACTAGGTTCCTCTTGAGTGGAGAAATAGGAAAGGAAACCATTGTTGTACTTGATATTTGGGTTAAACTACTATATTTGGATGAGCCACGAGATTAAAGAAAAAGAACCTTGAATTTCTTAGTATGTATTGAAGAGAGCAGATTTATGATGGAGCGGAAGGAGGAAGAGGAAGGAAATTTAAGAAGAAAGGCTCAAATTGCCACAAGATTTTGGTTTCATTAGCAGATTACTGTAATATTACTAGGTCAAAAGGTGCATGCTACAAACATCACACTCCAATTTCCAGAATAACAACAACAACAAAAACAAACAAACAAAAAAAACAACCGCAATAATATTTAGGAGCCATGGTGATAATAAGCTGAAATCTCTATCGCTACAACAACACAAGTATACTGTGAATGCAGATGAAGGAAGACTACACATCTATATGGTCTGTCTCTAGCATTTTTATTGTGCCTTCAACATAATTCAGCCAGTGTTTTCCTGTGAACTTTAAGACACCACACCGGAGAGAGAAGTGCTTGCTGATGAAGCCTAGCGTCTGGTGGAAAGTCTCCTTTGAGACCCCATCATTTGTTTGGATGGTTAGCACTCCGACATGTGGGGGCCACTGTTGTTTCCTTGCCCCAGAATCTGTTTTTCTTGTAGGATGCGGACTTGTAGAGAGCCCCTCTTGCCCTCACCGGCCACTCCAAATTTTGAAGGCAGGCACACACACGTCCCTTTGGGGGAAGCACTTCTCTGTCTCCCAGCCCCTGTCATTTTGATAGCATTCAGTGCAAGACTGGCCCTGATTGCACCTTTTTCCCCACCTCGGCTGACTTTGTACAGGGAAAAGCTGTCTGCAAGAACAGCAGGTAAGAAGAGAGAGGTAAGGAGAGAGAGGTAAGAAGAGACAGAATCTCTCCAGTCCCTATTTCATAGTATGTGAAAGGCTGCTCCAGCCCCAAAGTCTCCTAATTACATGACTCTTCAAATTCATTGTTCCCCTAGTCTTTTAGTCACATTTAATAAAAGGGAGGGAACAAGAAAGAAGGAGAAGACAGATTACTGTAATGTTCCCAGTTATACTGTAATGTTCCCGGTTAATATTAATACTTTAATTTTTTTCTCCATTGTTGTCTGCCTAATGTAGTCCAGTATTTAGGAAATATATTATGTCCAAATTAAAATAGCAACAAAACAAAGCCCATGGATTTACTCTGATCCTAATAAAACGAAGTGTAGCATTAGTTAGTACTCTTCCGTAACCGTACATTCTGAGCTATTTCAGATTTCCGTGGATTCCAGGCCATGTTCGGCAGAGCTCTGATGCGGCCAGACCAGCACTTCCAGTACACACAGTGCAACTGAGCCCAGTATTGGTGGGCACATCCAGATCTCTGGTTGCCTCATAACCCAGAGAGCACAAACTCGGAGTGCCATTACAGATGATGGGTCTTCAAATAAAATACTCAGATTCAATCAGGGTGTGTGTCCAAAAAAAAAAAAAAAAAAAAAAAAAAGTCTGAGAAGAATCTTAAAAGCCCATACCCCTCAGGTCCTACCCAAAACTTCTGGAAAGCACCTTTTCACAGGTTGGACCCAGGAGGTTTTTTGATAAATCTTCCAATGTGACTGTGATCTTCACATCTGTTTAAGAATATCTGGCATATTTTCTTGGTACATGTGGCTCAGCAAAGCAAAAAGAGGTTAACTTTACTCTGGGACTAGGAAGACTCTATCATGAATGTGATAATCTGGATTTTAGCACAATGGTGGCACATAAAAATATGTGGTATATGCATGCATGCATGCATGAATGAATGAATGAATGAATAATGAAGGAGTTGCACCTTATGCATCACAATCAAGCTGACTAAACTGCTTTGTGAAATTTCCCTAGCAGACAAGAAAGTGACACAACTCTTGTTTGGTGAAGTGTTTCTATAAAGGGCAACACTGACACCAAGCATAACACAGCATTTTCAGTCTCTTTTTTATCAGAAGAAACCATAGACTCTAAGGCACCTTTCAGTTTAACAAATATTGACTATTCACCCGCTTGGATGATACATGATAGAGGCACTGGTAGAGTATGGGATGATAGGAGGAGCATAAAAGTGGCTACAATAAGGCCCCAACCCTACAGGCTTACCCTCATGCACATACCCTCAGCTGCTTCTACCCCAAGTAGGCGGGTTTGGCCAGGCCTGCGTGTGAATCATAAAAACAGGAGGATGGGACACACATTTCTTAACTAAGGCCTCAGTTGTGAGTGAGACGCTGAAAGCTGAGCAAGGCCAGGGGGGAATGCTCTCTGTTCTGGGACCTCCGGAGAAGCACACAGAGCAAGCTCACGTGCAGGAGTGTAGCTGGAAATGTGGGAGATCACTGGGATACCTCATTTCCCTTCCATGATAGATAACTTCATCCCCCTTTACCTTCAGCAAGGAAAGAGTTAGCCATGCAATTTGTAGGAAAACGATGTACCTCTAGGACTAGTTGCCATCTCAGATGATTCAGTTTTAATTCAACAAAGAAACGGGATAGTAAAGGGCTAGTGTGTTTGCTCGTCAACATCCATTCCTCCCCTCCTTCATTCTCATTTTCCTTTGGGAAAGCAAACCTCCCACATTCCCAATCCCATCAGCCCCAGAGCTGTGGCTCACAGTAATGGCAACAACATATCCATTGTCATCTATAAACCACAACTGCTGGTGACTTCTCCACCACACAGAAGGAGATGACATACAGAGGAAAGCAGTCAACTGATAGAGAAAGAGGGAGAGATAAGAAAAAGGAGGGGAGCGGGGAGGTGGACAGAGGGGGAGAGAGACACTGAGGTTCTGACCTCATTCGTTCCTAGCCCCAGTTTCTGCCTGTGAATCTCTTAGTTATGTGAACAATACTGAAGTCCTCATTTTAGGAATGATTTTAGGTCCTGTTACTTGCAACAACACAAATCCTGCTAAGTGACGGCCCCAGTGGCTCAGGTCAAGGGCAGGATGAAGCAGACCTGGGGAATTTTTCTGGGTTCCAGGAGGAGCTCAGGAGGCCAGCCCCCACCTCTGGATTCCTGAAATCCCCCTACACAAAAGTCAGCATCGTATTTGATAGATCTGGGGAGGATGCTATGATGAATCGGTTTACTGGGGCCGTAAAACCAGGATAACATTATCATCTAAGTCAGTGTACTTTTAAAAGGGAAAGGCAACAGTGTTAGAGATGACTTCACAACAGTAGGCATAAACGAGAACTGCTCCAGGAAAACTATGGTCTCTTTACCAAGAAAGAAAGGGAAGATCCCTGGATTTTAAGGCAAAAAGGCTCAAGCACTGAGCCTGTCAGGGAATGCTGTTGAGCAAATCACTTTGGTGCTCAGAAATTTAGTTTCTTCACTCAAAACATGGAGACGACCCTTTTCCTCTTATGTAAGATCAAATGACACATGGCTATCAATTGAGTTAGCTCTAATTAAACATTTAAAACCACAGCAGATATCCAGACAGAAGTCCCTTGCTCCACATTTTCTCTCTTAATTCCATTCAAATTGGAACTTTATAGAAATGGGTTCAGTTGCCAAATCTATCATAACTTCACAAAATCTAAGAAGATACACTTACACTATAATTCTAAACAACTCTGAATTAAATGAAGAATTTCAGTGAGGAATTTCAGCAGACTGAAACACTCCAGTTCAATAAATTTTACATTTTTATTAATAACAGAAAATGTACATTGGGTCAGAGGTCTGAGAAGTTTAAAATATGCAAGTAATAGGCATTCCATGGCAGTCCCAACAGAGGTTTGGTGAAATTTCAGTGACATTCCATCAGGAGGCTGAATGAGATCTGCAAATGCACAGGAGAGTTTAACCAAGTGTGTGCCTGCCAGAACGCTAGGAGTGTCCAGCACTGTCCGCATTTTAAACCAATGCTCAAGTGTTTCATTAAGTAGTGATTCCCTTTAAGAGCTATCTGACTACTTGGATGAGGCCCTCAATTCAAGGATGTTCATCCAGCTCTTACTGAGAGACTAGTACCTCGTACAAAACGTAAGAAACTTGCTCAATTATTCCAAGGAAACACTTACTAAAAAAACAAAGATCTGATCTTTTTCCTAATTTGTACATAGAATTGATATTGAGCCATTTTGGCATAGTTTTTGGATACTACCTGTCATTCTCCCACCTCCAAAATGTACTCGCTTCCTTCATATGACTTACAGGACTCCATAAATTGTGGCACCGTCTGCTGCCCTCGGTGATGGGAATGGTGCGACCATTCACCTTGAGCTTTTCCCATATGCCTGACCACTGAATATGCTAATTTTTTTTACGGCAGCTGGCATAAAATATATATTCCTCAATCTAGATGAAATTAGCTTTTCTGCAGTCATCTCTATGAGACAGTTTCCTGAGATATCAAGGTGAATTTTTTAGTTACCGGACATCGTCGTATTATTTTTCAACTACATTTTAAGAAGGACATTAATCATTGCTTCATTGATTTATATTTTAGTATATTTGCTTCACTCAAAAAAAAAAATCTCTTTTCTCCTTGACCTTTCTTTCAGGACGCCTATACTTCGCCTTGGTCACACTATGCGATCTGCTTACTTCAGGGTCGGCTCACGAAAGGCCTGCACGGCCACAGGCTGGAGGAATTCGCACCTTAAGAGCAGAGCTGGCTTAGATGCACGCTTTCCCAGGACGTTTCTGTTCAGCAGGTGCCCCTGTTTCTCACACTGTGCCAAGAACAACTATAAAACGTGTTCCCCAAGCAACGACCCTGGAGCAAAAATAACCTCTGGACTGCGAATTGCTGCCTTGAAGCTTTAAGGACTGTGAAGGTGACTTATTTCAACACTAAAAGGGTTTTTAATACAGGCAATGTTTTCTCCCAGAGTATTAAAGAAAGGTCCTGAAAAAGACAAAGTTAAGTGAGGGGGAAATAAAGCATGAAAATGCTGCTTTAAGAATAGAGAGGATATTATCCCAGTACAGTTTTTATTAAAACATTTTCCTTCACACTATAACATTCTCTTTATGAACAAAGAAGTAGGCTCGTCATTGGCTATAATCTGGCTTCGTTAATAGGACATTCAGGGTCCTCCTGGAAATGCCCTGATAAGCGCTCACAGTTTCATTTTCTTTTGAAATCTCATGCTCGTAAGTCTTGCTGTGTACCTATGCTTGTGAATGCTCACACATATGTCTCAGTTTAACGGAAGAATGGACACAAATTCTTTGCAGTTCCTCCAACACACCATTTTATGTCTCTCTCTGCTCTAGCCCCTCTCTCTCTGCTCCTTCAGTCTTGAAGAGCCCTCTCCTACCTTGTCTACATGTAAACACAACCACCTTTCAAGATTTGGCTCAAAGGTTACTCTTTCTGGGAAGTATTTGGACCCCATTGCCCATTTTGTCCCTGAATAAAAGGGAACCACTCATTTACTTCCTATCATAACACCTGAAATTTTCAGTACACTAGTATGCTCACCTGCCTCTAACTGGAATACAAACTCTTAAGGGCCAGTGTACTTTACTGTGGTATCACAGGGCACACCCCAGCGCCTGACACAGTTCTAGAATGAACAGAGGTAATGTGAACGCCTTAAAGACATAATGATAGGTAAACTGGTTTTCCCTATAATTTTTCTTTTCAATATTTCTACAAAGCTGGGAAGACCTTTAAAAAATCCAGTTTTAATCTACTTTTAATTTACATTTAAAAATTGGGGCTAAAATTTGTTAAGTGAATTGCCCAAAGGCAAACCTAACAATTAATGTGATTAGAACCCATAACCATTCACTTCCATGTCAACGATGTCTATAATATTATACTTCCTCTCTATTGAGAGTACATTTGGATAATCTCTAGAATGCCATGGTTCTGACGATTTTTTTTTTTTTAGGTAAAACTGGTATATAGAATTATATAACTTTCAGGGGGACAGCATTATAAGTTGACATCTGTATGCACTATAAAGGGATCACCACTAAGAATCCAGTTACCATCCATCACCATAAAATTGATCCCCTCCCATTTTTCCTGTCCCTAACCCCCATTTCCCTCTGGTAACCCTCAGTGTTTTCTCTGTATCTATGGGCTTGTTTTTGTATTGTTCTGTTCATTTGTTTGTTTTTTAGATGCCATATATAAGCAAAATCATATAGTATTTATTTTTCTCTGTTTGACTATTTTACTTAGCATAATGTCCTCAGGATCCATCCATGTTGTCGCAAATGGCAAGATTTCATTCTTCTCTATGGCTGAGTAGTGTTCCGTTGCATGCACACACACACATACACAGACACACACACAACACTCTCTTTGTACATTCATCTATTGAGAACACTGGACACTTAGCTTGTTTCCATCTCTTGAACTACTGTAAATAATGCTGCTATGAAAATACGGGTACAAATACCTTTTTAAATCAGTGTTTTCACTTTCTTCAGGTAAATACCTGTAAGTGTAATAGCTGGATCATATGACAGAACTGATCTTAATTTTTGAGGAATCTCCACACTGTTTTTCAGACTGGCTGCACCAATTTCCACCAGCAGTGTAAGAAGGTTCCTTCTTCTCCACATTCTTGCAAACATTTGTTATTTCTTGTCTTTTTTTATTTTAGTCATTTTGACTGATGTGAAGCAATATTGTGGTTTTGATTTGCATTTCTCTATAATTAGTGATGCTGAATATCTTTTCATGTGCTTGTTGACCACGTGTATGTCTTCTTTGGAAAAAAAATGCCTATTCATTTCTTCTGCCCATTTTTTATTCACAATGTTTGTTTTTTTTATTGTTGAGTGGCATGAGTTCCTTACATGATATGGATATTAACCCCTTTTTGGATATACGATTTGCAAATATCTTCTCCCATTCAGTAGGTTGCCTTTTTTGTTTTGATGGTTTCCTTTGCTGTGAGAAGATTTTTAGTTCATTGTGGTCCTACTTGTTTATTTTGTCTCCTGTTTCTCTGAAGTCAGAGCCACAAAGACATTACCAAGACCAATGTCAAAGAGCTTACTGCCTATGCTTTCTTCCAAGAATTTTATACTTTCAGATCTTACATTCAAATCTTTACTCCAATTTGAGTTAATGTCTGTGTATGGTACATGCTAGTGGTTTAGTTTCATTTTTTTACATGTGGCTGTCCAGTTTTCCTAGCATCATTCATTGAAGAAAAATTTATCGAAGAAAGACATTTCAGTGTATGTTTTTGACTGCTTCGTCATAAATTAACTGTCCACATATGTATGGCGTTACATCTGGGCTCGCAATTCTGTTCCTCTGATCTGCTGTCCGTTTTTACACCAATCTCTAAAGTGCTATGGCTCTGACAATTCTTTTTTTTTTTTTTTTTTTGGTCATTTTGTAGAGGTAATAATTCTAATACTTCAGTATAGTATCATCTTTTTTTTGAGAGATTACTGAGTGGAAAGCAACAATATCATATTTATAAAATAGTAAAGATGTCTAAGCCTTAGTCTTTGTACACAGGAAAGCTGCCATTTAATCAATGTAAGATGAAAATCCTGCCCTATGGTTTATATTCCAGCAATCCCAATAAGGACTGGGAAAAATAATCTGGATATAATTTCTTATAAAGCAATAGCTCATGGCACCTATAGGTCAGTCTTAATCATATCTGCTTGTAAAATGTTGTTTGCCATTTATCACTGTATATTATACCAAGTGAAATTTTGAGAGTTTGCCCTTAAAGCAAGATTTTGGGCAAACACTTTTAAATTTCTGGGTTTTTTTTCTCGTTTTTTTTTTTCATATTACAGTTTTTAAATATTCTCCACATCCTACCTTTAAAAATTTTTTTTGATTCGATAAAGTTAACCTATAGGTAATGCTGTCATTGAAAATGTCATTAAAAATACTGTACTTTTCACCAATTTTGGAAATTCATACTAAATAAAATTGCTAAGTCATATTAATTCTTATCGCTCTGTTCTAGTAATTCATTTATATGCATCTTTTCTCAAATTTTCTAGAGACTAGGGGAATAATTAAATTATACTAGCTTAAATCAACAAATATTACTATAATATTGATTTAAAAATATAATTATCAATGCTTTTCTCTAAGAAACATAGATTTCCCTAAGAAAAATAAGAAACCCCAAAATATTCAAACTAGGGAAGTTCTGACCTCTGCAGTCCAGAGATGTTTGATAGAAAGCAACACAAAGAAGAGAATAAAGGGGGCAAAAATCACTTGTAAGAAAGAGTATGATCCAGTGAGAAAAATAATTGAAATTTAAATAGTGTTTTCAAATAAGTTAATAAGGTAAATGGAATATATATATATATATATGCCATACATACATACATATGCATATCATATATATATGTATGTATGACATATATATGATATGTATGACATATATGATGATATACATACACACATGACATATTTATACACATCTTTTACACAAATTATACACATACAAATTTACATATACATAATTGTCAGTGTGAAGTATATTTAGCAATGGAGAATAATGTTTTACAAAGTTCTCTTGAAATTACAAATATTGGTTGTTTCCTAAGATAATATTATATGTTTCTGCTAGAATATCAAAGGCCAATAATTATTGTCACCTTTTAAAAAAAAATTTATATTTACCAAGAGTTGGGTTAAAAATATCTTGGTCATATATTAAGTACTGCCCTCCAGCTATAGTCTGGAATATCTATTCACACTAGAAATTCCTAGTCAATTTAAACTAAAAATAAAACACAGTTGAAGAAATTATGTTCTAATACTATGCTGTCCAATATGGTAGACCGTAGCCAAGTATGGCATTTTAATCAATAAAAATTTAATAAAATTAAAAATCTACTTTCTCATTTGAATTGGCTACATTCCGAACACTAAGCAGTCACACATGAGTAGAGACAGCACAGATATAGAATATTCCCATCTGTTCGACTGGGTTGCTCAGGTCTAGTAAGAGACACGCACGCCAACAGGTCATCACAATATAACATGAACAATACCAGCAGGTATAAGGTGCTGAGGTAGTAAAGACACCAGTAAACACTGAATAAAGTGGACAAATGAAGTAAAGAATAACATCAGAGAAAAGATAAGCTTAAAATGTTAGAGGAAAATAGAAACAGAAATCACTCTTTGTTTTAGGTTGTATGCTCTTGAGAAATCGCAGAACATTACTTGCCATATAGATCGAGATTGTGCTCTTTCAGGAACAAGGGACGGTCCTTCAGGGACATAAGAAAAATGCATATAAATTAAACCAAATTTTCACCAACATGATTACAGCAGACTGTCATGGGCAGAAATCTATTACCATGGTAACACGACATCAGTGCACTTTGTTTTGCCCCCCTGTGTATGAAACATCTCCTCCAGAGGAAACAGGATGTTAAATCAACAACCCAACAATATAAGATTTTTCTTGGTATCAAAGTTGCATATAATATGCAAGAACGTTACATTTTACTTTATATTTCTAAAATCTGTTTTATAGCATAAGATGGAACAGAGAAAAAATGTTCTCTAAAACAAAAAGTACTTTAATTATATTTGCTTTGGTAAATAAAAATGGAAATAGAAAATATTTGGTTTCTTTAAATTTTTTTGAATAATTACCATCATTTACTTACATACAATTATTACTGTAATTACTTTCCATTACACACATATTTGTTAAATTGGTTGTAACTCCATCTGCTTTTATTTTTCAGAACATTTGTGTTTTTAAATATGTTCTGCGTATTTACACAAAGATTATAGACAACCAGGTTCTCAGAGACAAGTGGCAAATTACTGTTTCTGCTTCTTCATATAAAAAAAAATAGATATGCTCTAAAGTCATTTTTCCCCAAAATTGTATGAATTTATCTAGGTCGCAAAGCCCTATTTTAAATATTGACAAAATCAGAAATTTCATTGACGGCTCTCAGTCTTGTTCATAACACCTCATTTCCAGACTAACCAGCTGGCGATGGAGAATTTGAGGAACCTGAAGTTTTCAAGTAGGAGCTCAGCATTACAAAGTCCTGAAGACTGTGGGCTTGGGCCCCATGTGGGGTGGAGACCTGGCACCACCTCTTATTGATGGTGTAATACTGGGCATGTGACTGAGCCTCAGTGTTCTCACTGTCAAACAGGGATTCCATCAATCGTGCAACAAATATTTATGAGGACCTATGAATGTCAAGCACAGTGGAAAATGGTGAGATGATGAATTAACTTACAGAAATGTAAATGGGAAATAAAAGTCAAAGTTGCTCAAAATGTTACTCTAACTAGGGACAGCCAAGGCAATAGGTAAAATTCGGGAAATTCATAAAATTTTCAAGTTCACAATAATTCTCAATTGTCTTAAGTTTTTGCTCGCTTTACAGAAACTAAAAACGGCAATCACAGACCATGACTTACAGTTTGTTAATGTGAAAGAGATCGTGGTGGCATCTAATCAGCAGATTCACATGGAGGGAAAGAGCTTGTTTCAAAAGACAAATAGTGGTAGATGAATGACATAAATTTAAATATAATATTGCAGAAGTAAGCGTCTTATACTAAGTTCTTGCTCTAACTGTTCTTTTTATTCCTGGGCTAGAGAAATACTGATTTTCCATTCATTCGCTGTGAGAGCTCTTCTCTGAGGTGCTAATCACTGTGCCTGGAGCATAATGTGTGCTCACTCTGTGTGATTTTAGATTTTGAAACGCATGTGCTTCTTAAGGTACCTATGGTCATTCAGTTGCTGGTGAAGGAGCTCTGACTCAGTGCACTTCCCTGTTGAATATTTTATGTAAATTTAATGTATGCGTCTACAAACCTGAGGGTCCTCAGAGTTGTATCTCCCTCCCTTATGACAGCCCACTTCCCTCTTGCTCAAACAGCAACCCCACATCCTCACATTATGCCCTTCTGTGTCTGCAGCTTACATGGAATATTAAGACAGAAACTGAGGCGTCAGAGAATACGTGGCTACCACGGTTTTGTACACGTGTAGGGACAGCAGACAGCAGACCATTCCTTACAGCCCAAACCACAGCCAGAGGAGCACCCAGCAGAGGCAGGTCTTCAACCCTCGTCCCCCTCTGGGGGATGGTGGAGGCCCCATCCCATGTTCACCGGGACAATCCATGCCGTCTGTACCACACAGTAGGAGCCCTGGAATTCCATGGCTTCCTTAGGGTGACTGGACATCTGCTGGCCTCCTATGGGAGGGAGAGGGGGGAGGGGACAGAGAGAGTGGGGAGAGAAAGAGGGAGGGGCAGGGAGGGGAGAGACCCTTGTTCTGGAATGTAAATAAATCCTTTCTGGTGGGGATGCAGAGGAGAGAGGAGGGAAGATTCCTGGCTTCCTTCCCTTCACTCCCCTGGAATGTGAGCAAATGGCTGCTGGGAGAAAAGTCTCTCCAGAGGTTTCTATCTCCGGGGCTGCAATTAAATCTTCCCTTAACTTGTGCTCTTTACTCAGAAAACCTGGATTGCTACCCTCCGTCCCCAAGCTCATTCCTTCTCCCTCAACTTTCTTGGCAGACTTGCTGTTCTTTATTGTACTAGGTACATTTTCCCCCCTGCATGGCTCCTTGTCTCTTTATAAAAATATGTCTTTGTTTCCCCCAACAGAGGAGAAAAATAGGACCCAAGTCTTCTACAGTTCTATCTCCCAAAGATCGTGGCATAAGAAAAAAAGGACAAAAGGCAATCTCAAATGTTTGAAATATATACTCTGCATCAGGAATTGGTCTAGGCATTTTATATCTTGTCTTATTTGACCTTCACAATCATTATGAAAGACAGATGTTATTTACTTTTTGTTAAATGGCTTTTGTGAAGTTATGTACTTTTGAGACTGGGAATTGTAGGACTGCAACCCAATTATTTGGAGAATATAATTTTCTAAACTTGAAAATAAAGAACAATGTATCCCAAACACAAAGGACTGGTGATACTTACCAATGATAACTCAAGATTAAATGTTACAAAGCCCACGTGTAGGAGAGGGAAATGTATCATTTGTTCATTTTTAATGACCCTTCAAAGTATTTATTAAAACTTTCAAAGTAAAACCTGAAGAAAATTTTGATGGTTTTAAGTAAACATACACAAGCTTGTCATCATAGATGTGTGTGTTCAGTATGACTTAGAAAACACACAATTAATTTTATGATTATGAGATATCCATAAAACAACTACTCATTGACATTTGAAACAGACAACGATTCATTCAATCTACAGAGCCGACACAAAAATAAATGATGCTCAGAGTCCAGTGGTTTTGTGCAACGTAACCAAGGGGGCCACTTGGGCAGCAGGATCTTCAGGACGCAAGCACAGAGAAGCTGTAACAAGGTGCTTGCCCTGGTTCTGACAACTAAAACAATTTTCCCGAGAATCAGCCCACTTTCCACTTTCTCCTCTACTTCACAACCGTACTCTTTGCCTCACAAAATGACTTCTCCACCACTGACACCGTTCATCTTTGTTGTGTGTGTGTGTTCACTGAGAGCACAGCACACAGCTTACAGGCGGATCATTCTACACGGCCTCCCAGCCACTCCCCGCTCCTCGGGGACAGTTGGCGCCAGCTGCCTCTCATGTGTCCACAAGCATGGTTCTAAACACTACAGCTTTCATGTCATGTCAACATACTAACTTCTTTTTTAATTTCAGGGTTTGGTTATGACTCCCCCTGTGAAAGATGAGGCCTAACCTCCACAACTGCCCCCCTCCACGGGGAAACACACACACACACACACACACACACACACGCACACACGTGCATGTGTGCACATATTCCTCTTATGAACCTTTCTAATATGGTTCCAGTATAACTTTAATCAGAGAAGAATTTAAGATTGCATCATTATGACTAGTAAACACTTTAAAGCATTTACAGTACGATGTTTATTTGTTAGCATTCTTGGGGTGCTTCTAGGTTTAAGTGCAGTATTTATAGGCAGTGCTTATCTCCAAATTCTGCCTCATTTGCACAAATCTTTTGGCAGTATTTTAAAACAATCAGGCATTCCATCAATGTAATCTTCTTAAAGAAAATTCACCTGAAACTTTATGACAGGTTTAAATCTCAATTTCCCCCCCACTGGATGAACATTGCTACTTTGGAGTATCACTTAAACACATTCCAAGGGACCCCCACTTTCTTTGTGTGTTGGATTCCCCTGTATCCTGAATATCATGTCTTCCTCTTTCTTGGTTTATCCTTTGTTGTGGGGATTATATCTACCAGTAGCTTCCTGAGAAAGAGCACATGAAGAAGGCGGGAACGTGTTGAGGCACTGTCTGAAGCTGTCTTAGTTCCGCCCTAAAGTTAGGGAACACAGTTTGGTGAAGTATGTGTAATAAGCACATGGATCAATAAAGAGCTCACACACGGGACTTGCAGAAGCTCTATGCCTGAGGCCAAACCCACGAGGATGAGAGGTTCCATGTTGCTGCCTGCATTCCAGGTCCATATATGG
Organism: Ursus arctos; assembly: GCF_023065955.2. Taxonomy (NCBI): domain Eukaryota; kingdom Metazoa; phylum Chordata; class Mammalia; order Carnivora; family Ursidae; genus Ursus; species Ursus arctos. The sequence goes on from NW_026623089.1 coordinate 75,230,030, forward strand.
CAATATGGCTGACGTGGGCAGCGGGCTCTGGGAGAAGATTCTCAGCCTTTAGGTGTGAGGCCTGGACGCTGCATCACCAGGGAATCAAGCTCCTGCCCGTTGGTGATCACAGCCAGGGGAAAGTAGCACTATAACATGGAAGAATCTTGGCTTCATTCCTTCTTGTAAGCTTAGTGTTCGTGGAAAAAGAAGCACCAGCCCCTCACCTGGTAGGATCCAGGCACTAGAGTTTAAGGGCAGTGATTGGCCAAGATTATGTACTAATAGGTAACTAATTAGATCTTTATAAGTGACCTGCTCCCTCTTTGGGATATCAGCCTAGAGAAGATCCATCTTGGATAGGTTAGTCCTTGTTCTGAAGTTCTCTTCCATGATCCAAAAAGATTTTCACCGAGCAAAAGACACTTTGAACCAGTAAAAGCTGTGGCGTTCCCATGAGAGGAACTGGCAGGGGGTTTAGACATTGTCAGGTGGCCACTGCCAATGGAAGATCAGGGGCCACTGGGCAAATGGGAGAGAGGGCTGTTCTTTGTTTCCAAGTGCCTAGATAGCCCTCCAACATTCCAACTGTGTGGAAGGGAATCACAGTTAGACAGTCAATACCCCTGCATGAGCATCTGAGTCAAAAGATGACTCTGAGGCTGCAGGACAGTGAAGGTTCATTCCACCAGAATGACTATTACCACCCTAAACTCACTGGGAGTGGGTGCAGTTTGGGGATCCTCCTCACGCATGTCTTCCAGAGAAAACGTGTCCTCTCCTAAAAGCCCCTACAGCCTCAGCAACAGCTGCTGAGTCTGACTGCACACATCCTTAGGTAATCATGAGGGAGGCAACTGATATCTTCTTTTTGAGTGTGTGTGTGTTTGTGTGTGTGTGTGAGAGAGAGAGAGAGAGAGAGAGAGAGAGAGGCTTGATCATGGGTTCTGGTTCTTCTTCCTTTAATGGAGGAAATGACTCCATCCCAAGTAGTTAATACACAGGGAACTTTCTTCCAGTCAACTAATTCCCTGGTTCTCATATTTCTTGATAACAGTGAAAGTTAATTCTTGTGAACAATGAGAAGTCCTGCATTCCAACAGTTGTGTACTTAGCATCTAACAGACATTTCAATATCCAAGTTTTTCTGTTTTTGTTTTTAAGCTGATTCCTTCATTTGTTTTCAGAAGCGTATGTTGGGTGGGCACCAAGAAAACTTCCTCATTGCGCCGAATGTCGTGTATAAGGAACACACGGCAATACCACACATGCATGTCAGATCTGCTGAAGCAGGATTTCTTAAGAAAAATTCAGGTGGATGGAAGAGTGAATAGGTCTGTAAGTTTCTCATTGCCCACTGCTTTCCAAGATCACCCAGGATTCAATCTGGCCTGGACACCAGTCATGGACAAGGGAACCCACCCCTACGCTGCGGGGCTTGAAGCTGCAGGGCTGTGAAAACCAGCCACTCACCTCGTGTGACCAGGTGCCAGGATATCACAGCAGTGTGATACCACGAAAACTTTCACCAGGCCTACACTGCCAGATCAGTCTTCACAGCTGCTGAGCATCAATGTTCCCTGATATGGCTGGAAGCTGGAGGCTAAAATGCAGAGCCTTAACCCTTGGGCCATGGAGCTTTGCAGGAAAGCAGTTTCTTCTCTGGGAGCCATGCCTTCCAGTGATCAGTCCCAGAGAGGCTAACCCTCATTTAGCAGTAGGGAATTTATGCTGGAAGACATTTTCCATCAAAAACCCAAAGGTCTTTTTCCATGGTTTACTGACAGTGTTTTTTTAAGAAGTCTGATTGTTCTGATTCTTCTTTCTTATGTGGCTTCTTTTCCTTCTTTTTGGAAGCATATAGGGTGCTTTTCAGGAAGGACTTTCTGTTGCTAAGGATCTTAAATTGCACAGTGATATATTTTACTCTAAGCCTATTTTCCAACAATGTGCTGGATGGAAATAACTTTTCAAACTGAAACTCAAGTTTTTCAGTTTCTAGAATTTTACTCGAACTAGAATTTGATGGTTTCTCTCCCTCCAATTCTCTTCACGTTACTCAGTAATTACACCCTGTTACTCAGTAAGTACACCCTGAATTAATCCTCTCTTACTTTATCTTTTCTTTCCTAGTTTACATTCGGGTACATCAGACACATCTTCCAATCTGATATAGACATTTTCAATTTTGCTTCTATATTTTTAATGTCCAAGAATGTAAAATTATGTGATTACATATTTTATATTGAGTACATATATTGTTGAATGCAATATCTTATCTAGGTCTCTAAACAAATTTTGGATGATTTTTGAAGTTTTCTTTCACCTGCATGATCTGTTTCCCTCAAACTGTTATGCCCACTTATCTTTGCTTCTGATTTCATAAACATCTAATGATCTTAGGTTGTCTGTTCCTAGTTAGTCATCTGTTAATTAAAGGTAGAATGAAGGGTTTGTGCCACAGTTGAAGGCAACTGACTCAACGGTGTGTTTCACTGTTTCACTCTCCTCCCAGAATAATGAGGTTCTCTTCCCTACTTCAACCATCAAGAACATTTATTTTTCCTTTCCCTACATGGAAGACAAAACCTGCATGACAGCATTTTGGAAACCAAGTGAGAAGAGATGGTGTGCATGTGTCAGAAGAGGGAAAGCTCAATATTCACTAGATAAACTTTCACTTTGTCCTCTTGTGTTTAATGCAGCCCCTCTAACTTCAACCATGATTTCTCCCTCCAGCCCACATAACTTATGTTTTATGGTCTCTAGACAAGAAATCTCCAGTTTTCTGCAAGATGAGAGATCGGCTATCAACGAGGGTCTCATAGAACAGAGGGTTCCAGGTGGTCCCAGGTAGTGTTTAATTGAACTACAAAACAATCCTCTTTTATCCAACACTTCATAGAAACTGGATGTCTCCAATCCCTGGGCTTTTGAGGGATTGTAGACTTGACTCATTGAGCCTTCCTGTGCTGAGTCAGTCAGCTCCTCCATCTGCTTTGTGATTCCAAATTATCATTGCCTTGCCCCAATTCTCTGTCCTTTATGATATCCATCATATGAAAAGCCCTTTCCTCCAACTTCAGTGAGAATCTGAAAAGCCAGGTGGAGAATTATCTGGTAAATTCACCACCTTTGTCTAGAAGTCTTACCACAAACGCCACAATAACAAACCCCACATTTGCAAAGACATCTGGGGACTGAGATCCTTGAGATGACAACAATGTGCTTCAGAGAGGCCGCAGAGCTTTAACTGTGTCTTCTCCACGGGGCTGCCACAGAAATGAGGACTATAAGCACTTCTAAAATGTATGTGGGACTCTTCCACTGAAACTCTTTAAATCTACCTGTTTTACTCTATCTGTTAAAAAAGGCAGATCCATAGGCCTCCTCACACTGGCAGGAACAAAACAAATTCCCTTGAGTTGAGGGAAAAACTCGAGTTATAGGGAGGTGGTCACATCCAGCACCGTTCAGAACTACTCTCTTCAAAGTGAACTTACGGGCACCAGCTGTTAGTACTAGTTTTATTTCTCATCAACGGAAGGGCAGATATTCATAACCCTGCACTATAAGACACCACACGGTGCAGAAAAGGGCTGACAGTGCATAATCTGCATGGGTTCTGAATATTTTCACTCAGTGCAAACAGAAACTTCCTGTAAGGTACATTTGTCAAATGTTTTCATCGATTCCACTTCTTGGAAGTTATACAGTTTGGATTCTGAAGTAATGTGCTAACAGAACTTTGAACCACGAGAAAGCAAATACAGAGCTGAATTTTAGCCTATGTGATCTTTAAAACTCTAGTCAATTCAGCAAAATAGAAGTAATACCAATGTAAACATAAATCTATTTTTCTTGTGCAGCAATTATGCAAAACATTTATTTAAACTCTGTGTTTTTCTTTTTCAATTGATTGCTCTGGCTTTGTAAGAAAAGAACCGCACAGCTAGCCTACACAAACTTTAGACTAAAAGATGCTGACACTTCAAATCACACTTTTTTCCCCCTGCATGTCATATTCATCAGTAACCCTTTGAATAATGAAGCCAAATTGCTTGGTTAGATTTCTTCACTAGCTATGATTTTGTGGTGAGGTCTATATAAGAGCAGATTATTACTTAACATACTTAAAAAGAAAATGTCAGTGTATCACATATTTTCTTTCATTTATGAAAATTAGTTTCAGTTGCAAGATGGAGGTCTCAAAATGGAAAAATTATCATTTGCATTGACACACCTGATACTGAAGTCCAGGAAGGCAAAGTAGCAACCCAGGCATTCTACATATGGCTGGGGGAACATACAAAGGGAGTTTTCCATGGGATTCCTTTTCCTCATCTGTGAGTTGTGTGCTGTTGTGTAATGTGTCAACTCAACGAAGCTGGTACCACATTTCTGAGAATCTTCTCTCCTTTATATTCTGGGTTATTTGACCAAAAACGAAAATTGTGAGATTTATGACAGAAGTGAAGCATTAGAAGATTCTCCGCTCTGGATGCCATGATGGGTAGAGGCGACAACAGGCTGATGAACACACTGGTGAATTCCATTTTGTCCCCACTCTGCCACACTCCACAGTAAACTCCTCCCCAGCCCTCAACCTGTTGTTAACAGTGACCCCGGGTTCCCCCAACAAGAGCAGAGGGAACAGACTTCAGTGGGTCTCACCTGTTCTTCCCATCCCCCCTCTGGGAGCCGGATGCCCCTGCCTTCTGGAGCTCTGGTCAGCTGACTTTCATCTGAAAATTCCACTTACAGACTCCTATGCCCCTGCTACTCCCACAATAGGTAAGCCTATTCTAGCAGATTTATTTTTCCAGAATAGTCATTCTAGTTCTGTTTCTCTAATGGAACTATAATACAGAATTTTTTAAATGCTGTGCTTTACTTTAAATAGGAGGTCAATCACATTTCAACAAGATACATGGTAAAGTTACAGGGAAAATGTCCTGGTACAGTTTGTAATTTATAGCAAGTGTAGAACTCCTCAAAAATTTCAGAATAGCAACCATGCTGACCCTACTCTTTTCCTAACTACCAACTACCACGTCCTTTATTTTGATCCTTCTCTTGATATCTTCATTTTTTGCTACTACAATGATCATCCTTTGTTACTAATTTCTAATTTTTTATTGCAAGTGCATACAGCCGCATATCAACTTTCCTTTAGAAAGGAATTTCCCTTAGAAATGAATTGCACCATATGATACATGCAGTCCATATTTCAAGAAAAGAAAATATAAATATATTTATATTTATATATAATTTATTTATAATATAAATACAAATATGTTAACTTCTAGCAATTTCAGAATTCAGAAGTGGATTGCAGGGGTGCAACGAGGTGCTATGTTGGTAGCGGCTTCTAAAACCTTTACTAGTTAGCTGAACCCCTGGTTCAGCTGTTTCTTTCCTTGAGTTATTACCAAAGAACATGACAATTATATGGTCTTGCTTCAACATTTTTCTCTCTTGCAATTTACCTCTTTCACATTCTAGAGGAACGATAATGACCTTTTCTAAACCTTGACCTTCACCCCCTCCATTCTGATTAATAGTCAAAGAACTATTCCTGCTCTAAGCTGTACCACTGTATGTCATTATTTTTACAAATTTTTACATGTCCAAAAGAATCATGTTTCCTAAGATTTTAAAACTGAATTAACATTTAAATGCAATTCAGTTTAATGAAAAGAAAAATCCTCAAAAATTCTATTTCATTTCTAGCTGTAAAATTGGGGCTATTGGATTATATTAGCCACATAAATTAAAGCATTTAAATTAAGTGCAATATATTTTTGTAAAATGTTAACCATACACTAATAGAAAATGGTTACTTTTAATATATTGTATATCAAACTAAGTCAGGTCAGTGTCTTATAAGTTATCTGCCATAAAAGGGGGAATGGGAGAAACATCCCGCCAAAGGAAATTACATCTCATAGAAGACAAAGTCTATTTTAAATTTTTTAGGTTTTAGAGAAAAATAAATCGTTTGGATATTACTGATGTAAAATTACTGATTTATATTCTAATGTTGCTTTTATAACTTCTAAATGGACAGACACAGAAAATGTATGTATGTGTACTCACACCTTAGACGATGGACAGACTCCAGGTGTCCCATTCCCAAGCTCTCTCTCTTGGTGTTTGTGCCATTGTGTGCATTCCCTTCCCTTGAGTGTGGATGGGAACTATGAATTGCTTCTAAATGAGAGAATGCAGCAAAGGTGAAAATGAGACTCCATTTGCTTGCAGACTCGCTCTTTTACTCTTGTCTGGCCTTGAAGAAGCAAGCAGCCATGTTGTAAACTGGTCAATGGACAGCCCACATGGCTGGAAAATGAAGGCAGCCTCTAGGAGGGAGACCACCAGCAACAGCTAGCAAAAAAACTGAAGCTCTCAGTCTCACAGCAGCAACAAATGTATTCTGCCAACAGCCAGGTGAGCTAAGAAGTAGACTTTTTTCAGGTGCAGCCTCCAGATGAGAACGCTTTCTGCCAACAGCTTGACTGCAGCCAGGCGAGACCCTTAAAAGCAAGACCCTGCTAAACCTCCCAGACTTCCAACATACAAAAGCTTGAGACAGTAAATATTTGTTGTTTTAAGTGTTTACGCTTATGGGGATTTGTGGCACAGTGATAGATAACGAATACGCTTGAATACACATATTTGTACGTCTGTCCATGAGTTCATACTAATACCTTCTATTCCAATCCAACACAACAGAGATGATTCTAGCCTTCTTCCTGTCCTTATCTGTAATTCCCTTCTCCTCTAGTGAGCAATTTGACCCTCATTGACCACTGTATATTTTATTTGCCCAATTTTATTATACACATAAGGTAGTTTCAGAATTTCTAACTTATAAGTCACACAAAATGCAAATTTACTAACTGCAGCATAATGTCTACACAGTTATTTTTATCTCTAGCCTTATAAAATGCTGTCAAAATACTGTTCTAGGAAGTTTACTTCGGTCAGTTCATTTCTTTTTCATCCTAATTTTACTGCGGTTGTTACTTGTAACATAGGTTCATTTGTTATATTTTGCATACTATGGGGTTTTCCTTATATCCTGGTTGACATAAATTACTCATATACTTTTTAAGTATGTGAAACAGTACCATAGTTCTAAGAGTCAAACCTGGACCAAAGGTTATCTCAGTGTCACTTCCTTATTATCCCTACTCCATCGTTCCCATGCCCCCCATTTTTGCCCCCATCCCCACCCACTCCCTACTGATAACCTGTTTCATTAGTTTCTGGATTATCATTCCTGTATTTCTCTTCTACAGATAAGTAAATACACCTGTATTTTCTTATATCATTTTCTTTCTATTTTTCCTTTCTATACTATTATGCTTTTTTTTTTTCACTTTGCTTTCTTTCCTTCTTAACTTACTATCCATGGGGGGGGGGTGCTTATTCAGTATTAGCTCATACAGATCTTTGGTATTCTATCATAGCTGTACAGTAATCCACTATGTAAATCTGACATAGTTTAGTCACCTATTCTTCTAAGTATATGTATCTAAACTGGTTCCATGATTCTCAAATTGGAAACAACATTGGCAACAAATATCTATGTGCATAAGTATTTTTGTGGTTTTGGAGGTGTATCTTTAGGATACTGTCCTAGAAGTAAGATCAATGAGTCAAAAGGTAAGTGCATATGTAGATATTTTTAGCTATTGTTAAATTCCTCTCCAGAAAGAATGGTATCAGTTTGTTTTCTATTAGAAAATACTGAAAATGTCTATAGAATGTTTTGTGATATATTCTTATCAATCTGATTAGAAGAGAAATTGTGCATTTGTATTTTATTTTGTGTATATTTTGAATGTTTTAGAATTTTTATAGGGTCGAGGGACATTTTAATGATTTCTTGAGAAATAACTTGTATATTTTTACCATTGGGTTTTTGGTCCTTGGTCCTTCAAATAATAAGACACACACACGCACACACACACAAACGGTTATTAGCCTTTACTCTCAGTTTAAAGTTACACACATTTTTCTCTCAGCTTTTTAGGGTTTTTGGTGGTGGTGGTGTTTTGGTTTTTGGATTTTTTTGCTTATTTGCTTTTGGAGTTGACTTTTTTGTCATGCAAAATTTCTATCACCTTTATATAGTCTAATTTATCAATCTTAAATTCACATGGGATTTTGAATACTAATAAGCAAGGTTTACAAACATTTGGATTACAGAGAAATTCCCTCAGTCTTCCTGTAGAACTCAATGGTTTCATATATTACATTTAAATACCTAAATCTATTTGGAGTTTTTTCTTGAGAATGGTGTAAGGTACAAAGTTCTACTTTATCTTTTGCTGAAAGGTTACTCAATTGTCCCAGCACCATTTATTAAGTAGTACATCACTGTCCCAATGTTTAGAGATGCCATATTCACAATATATTAAATTTCCATATGTTCATTGGGTCTATTTCTTGGCTTTCTTTTCTATTTCACTGGTTTGTCTATTCATGGAGCATCAAAATGTTGTAATTATACAGGCTTATGACATGCTTTAATATCTAGCATGGTCTTTCCATGTAGTTTAACTTTTTCAGTGTTTTCGAAACTATCTGTACATGTTTATTCTTCAGTATGAACTTTTGAATCAACTTGTCTAACTCCACAAAAATACTTATGTATACTAACTAGGATTCCATTATATTAATAAAGTAAGAAAAACCTTCCTGTTTGTGATGTTAATCTGTCCCATCTAAGAACAAAGAATATCTCTCCATTATTTAAAATCTAGTCTTTCAGTAGGGTTGGAAGGTTTTCTTTAGATTTTTCTAATTTCTTATTATTTCAAAATAGTTAATTTTTTGTTGCTATTGACAATTGTTATTTGTGTAAATGAGGGCTAATAATTTTTGTTTCTATTTTATCTGCTCACTTATTCTTTTATTGTTGGAGCCAGTTTTATCATTTGCACTCTAGGGTTTTATAAGCAACTATTATGACCCAATTGGTTTATCTTATCTGATTGCATTGGCTGATGTCTCTACGAAAATGCCTAAGTATAGTGGAGAAAATAGGGATCCCTTCCTTCTTCCCAGTCTTGCTGGAAATGCCTCATGCCCCTATGTTCCCTGATAATTCAAATACTAGGTTTGGGCTTAAAGTGTGTGTGTTTGTGTATGTATATGAAATTGGGGAGTTCTATTTTTCCATGCTATGGAATAATTTATAGATCAATAAGATGAGTTCGTCTTTTAATGTTTGGTAGAATTCTTCTGTGAAGTCATTCTGGGCATGGTGCTTTTTGTGTATGTGTAGAATAATTCCTTAGTGATTTTCTTTTTAAAATTAAAAAAAAAAATGTCTTCTTTGGTTATAGATTCCTCTCCTCAGAACTCAGAATATGATTTCTTTAGGGATGAGGAAGATCTAAGGGGCAATCTGTGTCATAGACAGTGCTGTATTCTTAAACATTGCTTCACTATTACACTGAATAATTATCTTTAAATATACTTGAGCTATTATATTTTTTCTTCTCCAAAGATAAATCAATTCTTCATTTAAATATGCAGCATAGTGCTCTTCATATATGCTTAGATCATGAATTTTAAGGCTAGTCAGATTTCAGCCTGCTACATCTCTCAAGAGTCTATTGTTAGCCTACGTTCAGACATTGTCACATATAGTCAAGGTATGCCATTCTCCTCTGGGAGTTTGAGCATAGTGAAGTGGAAGATGGAGTAGAATGATAAGTATGACATCTGATATTCAACTTGAACAAAATAAAAATACAGAAAAATATATTTACCATCTCAACCAACCAGCAGCAGGTTAAGTAATCCATGTTTTTTCATCTTAGAAATCCTTCTCAGTTCAAATTGAAAAAGTGTAGATTTGGACTCCATTTGGAGTACAGAAAAAATTTGTTACATTTTTCAAAAGCTGTGCTTTTTTTTTCTCTACATGACAGTATTTTCCTTGAGAGCATAAATCACTTAGGATATTATTTTATTCCATTGGGGGAAAAAACAAGATGACTTGTCTATACCTCTTTTTTGCAAGTTGATATTGTCTAGCAAATACTAAATTATCTGAGGAAAAAAGAAAATGTAATCATCAGTGGTATAGAGTCACTAGGACTATTTATATAATCCAGTAGTAAAAGGATCTAAGAGAATTTTTTAAAAATGTGCTAATGCCTAATATATGGTGCTAAATGTCACCCACTATCTCTATGATCGCAAGACCTTCTACTCAGAAGCTCTTTCTAGCTTCTCAGAAACTTGTTACATGGTCAGTAAGTGAGGATTTCCCAACCTTTTAACTCCTCTTAATAAACAGAAAAGCTCATCCAATCTCTTGGTATTGTTTGAAATTCTAACCTAAGCATATTTTAAAACTAAACATAAATAAAAGTAACAAGAGGCATGTTATTTTGTTTTTCATCCTCATCTTTGTTAGGATTCCCCGTAGCAGAGCATAACTCAATTATGAGCTGCTATTGTCTTGTTTTATTCGTAACAATCAGAGACAGAAATGATGCTTTGGAATGAGGAGAGCTATAAGAACAAAGCAGGAGGGAGGAGCAAGGTGGTTTAGAATTTCCAAATTAGACAATTAGCCAGACTACTCTACTATGTAGGCACAGAAGGAATGATACTGAAGAACAGACTCCTAATACCCAAACTCAGGATTAGTGTGAAGACATTGTAATGTGCTTGTCACGGAGATACAGCATCCCTAATTCAGCAACTTCTACTAGGCTGCATTAAATACAGGAAGCCTACCACCCCAAACTCTATCCAAAGTGCTCAAGAGCTTTTAGAAAGAAGTTAGTTCCTTATCTGCTCACCTGTGTGAATTCTTTTTTCCTAACAAAGATCCTGCCCTCTGGGGAAGAAGCTGTTCGGTGTGAGAATTAAACCATAAATAAAGTGGAGAAAATTAGATATTATGAAGAAGTAGATACAGAGTACAAGTGATTATACAAAAATAAACATGAAGGATGAACTGGACAAGATGCATCCTCTCTAATAAGTGAAGTCACAAGGTATTAATTCTATAAATTGCTTCACTGTGTCATGGAAAACAAATTCCCTGATGAAGTGGGAAGAGAATTTTTAGCATTTGATGAATCTCATTTTAAATCTTGACTCTGCTATTTAGTAGTTGCTGGCAAATGACTTAATCGTATATGCTTGAGTTTTTTCATCTCAAATAATTTACGTTATAGTCTTGTGGTGATGTTTAAATGGAGTAATGAATGCATTTCAAAGTCCGGACAACTGTTTTACTCTTAATACTATTGTTAATGTCCACATTCTCAAGTTTATATATAATTCCTATAGCCTGTGACCTCAGTGATTGAAGACAATTTCCAAGAAACAAGATGATACCAAAGTGATTATGCCACATTAGTGAAAGTAGAAAGGGAGAAAAACACCCCAGTATTTATAATATCATTACTCAAATGCCAAGCGATCAGGCAGTAGTTTCAATGCTCTCATCAGTATGTTAATAAGGAGAAGCAATTTCAGGAGGAAGGAAATGAACCTAACTACGAAGTCTTGAGGACAAGGAAAGAGTTCACCTTCTAAAAACCCAACGTGGTCACTGCTCTAGCCAAGTCCCACCACCCACCTGCTCCCTCTGGCAGTTCTATAGTCCACTCCCACTGTTAATGGAGGATAAGATGCTGCCACCAAAGGTTCATTTAAATTTTTGACATGAAAGGTACTAAGTCAATGCAAAAGTATCATCTTACTCTTACATGTGGCTCACAGATGTTATTCTCAGATAATCCTGATGTGGTTCAGATTTCAGAATATAAATTAATTCATATTTAAATTAAAAATGACAGATCATTAAAAATTCACTGATAAGATCCATTATAATTCCAGATTTAGAAGGAATCTAAAATTCTGTGATTGTAGTGCTCAGATTTAGAAAGTTAAGTAGCTATATATCTCAATTATATTTAACATATAATTCAGTTCAGGCCTACAATTCAATTTCAATACAATATGTGAAAATTCTATAGACATAATATTTATTATATGAACATGTACTTTATTAAAATAGTCTTGTAGGCACAATAAATCATAAATTACTACTTGTATATTAAACTCAAATATTGCCACAGTTGCAAGTAGATTTTTTAAGTAATGGAATATTATATTAATGTAACAACATAGCATATTAATTACATTGATTATATTAAAGTAATTCAAGTAATGAAATATGAATATATATAATGGAATGATTGTTCTATACTATATACAACATCATAAATATTCCAGCTAGTTTTTTTTTTTCCCCTAAAGCTAGGTTAGCACTAGCTAATAAATTTTAGGGAGTAGGTATTTGTTTACTTAATTCAAACGTCAAATTGGAAAGCAAATGTACTTTCAAAGACTCTATCAGGTATAAGTGAAGTACTGGGATATCGAGTGATGCGACTTATCTCATTCTCTCTTCTTAATTACAGACATCAGTTCTGAGCTACCTGTGACAGACCACTTCCCAGTGACCACCCTAAAATCCCCTCAGTCAAGTACAATTGAGTTTATTAGACTTAATGTGATAAGGGAGAGAGCACCAGATCCACTGTGTTTTGTAGTATATCAGAGTGTGAAAATGAGGGTGGGCTATTTCAATGAAATGAAGGGGGATCTTACACCTGGATGCAGGTGAAATGAAGGGGGGTTTTACACGGGTGAAGGGGGGGTCTTACACCTGGATGCAGGTGGAATGGAGGGGGTCTTGCATGGTGGACACCTGGCTCTGACTGCACAGCACCTGGAACAGAACAGCTCCTGACTGAGAGCTCCTGAGTTAGGGCTCTTGAAACAAGTGTCTATGAGCAAATTCGAAGGAATATCTTTATAACAAAAACTTTAAAGAATGTTGTTTTAGTTAGCTCACAGCCTTATACACCAGGAGGGAGTGTTTCTGGGGAGAAATGTCTAAGTTAGTTTTGTTTGGCCTCCTATTGTTTAACAACAGGATGTGGAAGCGCCTGACATTGTGATGCTGAACAGAGGTGGGCCAAGTTAGTTCTGATCTCATTACTTTTTCAAATTATTTAACAGCTTTATGGAGATTGAAATCCTGTCTAAAGTGTTCAGTTCGGTGGTTTGTTGGTATGCTCACAGAGTTGTATGGCAGCAATACAATTTAACTTTTAGAACGTTGTATTCACCCCAAAGGAAGGGCAGTGCCTTGGGCAGCCCTCTTCCCTGCTCTCCTTTGATGGATCATGCTTGTGAGCAGAATTTCTGATGGCAGGCTTTTCAACCCCTTGAAGAATCATATTGTCCCATTTCTTATGCTGAAAAATCAGCAACTGGATCTTTGCATGGGTTAGAGGTTATGCAACAGCACTCGAGATCACACATCTGAACAATGAAACACAGAAAAACACTAAGATTGTTGTTAAAGTCTGTAATCTGAGCCAGGCGCCAGGAGTGAATTAATTAAACTAAGAACAAACCCCCTTCCTCAACAGAGAGGCTGCATAAAATACGGCAGTATTGAACAAATTACCATGTTTCATTGATTCTTTCTAGCTTTTCATTTATTTTTAGTAACAGCAATGCTATCAGAGGGACATGTAGCATTGTAAGTACATTTTTCTCCCTGAAGCAAAATATGTTGTTTCTCCAGTGGCCAGTATTCTACTGAAAAGAAAAAAAAAATTCTATTTTAAATTGTCGCCCTTCCAAATTCATCAAACTCTCAGAAAAGAAGTTTTATGGTTTTAGCAACATTATTAGTATTCAGGCCATTTTCTAAAATATATTATCCTAATTTTTCATGCTGTTTGTAAAGCATGAAATTAAGAGGCTTCGGGACAAAAGAAAGCAGAACAAATTTTACCTGAAGGCATTAAAGTTGCTGCAGTGGAAGTATGTGGCCCATTTTCTATAATCTCTGAATTAAATAATCTCAGAACCTCTCGTTTCCAAAGATAGCAATATGAACAGCTAAAATATGGCCAGATAGGTTCTTAGATCAAGAATTATCCTGATTATACTAACTGGTGGGTAGTAGCTTTTGTACTGGACCTAGGTAGCATTATTATGGACCATTATTTTTAGATTAATAAATAATAATAAATAACAATTTTAGATTAATAAATAAGTAAAAAAACAAAATAATGTTATTCAATTACGCAATACTCTTGTAATATTTTGCAACAACTAATCAAAAGTGCATTCCACTGTCAGGGATAAAATAGTAAAAGAGCTATCACTGGTTAGATCTAAAACAAAAAAAGCCTGGGTTTGAGCCTAGACAGTGAGTCTTTCTTATAAGGTCTGTAAAACTGAGACACTTCTGAATACATTCCATATGCTCTTTAGCTCGATCTCCACTGAAGTTTGATTACAAAGACTAGGTCCTACAAAAGGTCCCAGAGTGTTGTTTATGTAGAAAATGTAATCATATTTCTATATATGTGCTGTTAAAGAGTTTTAGACTTCTGAATGTCTGGACTGCTATTTTGTTTTCTATTTAAAAATCTACTTAGTATCGAGTCTAATCACCAAGGAAACAAACTGACTGCCAAGAAAACTGGATGGTTCTCAAAATAATGTGAGTACAAACCCCATTGCAGGTGGGAGGGCATATTTTAGCCAAGTTATAAGCAAAATGAAGTCAGGTGCGGAACTCATACCAATGTGTGAGTAAGGGTGCACAAAATAATTTAAGGATAGGATATTTGTAGCTAATTATAATTAAAAAGTAGGAAATGTCTGTTATAACATGCCAAAACCATAAGCTAGCAAAGAAGAAAGGCAAATTTTAAAAGCTGGAAGATAAGCATTACAATAATTGTCTTTGATTATCTGGATCTTATGTGTGGACCCTGGATAGAAGTTACCTGAAAATCTCGGGTGGATGACTGTCTGATTCTTGAGTGCCCCTAAGACTCCTCCACTTGAAACTACTGGCTGAAGAACTAGTCCAGAGAGAGGAGGTTTGTGTATCTCTCAGTGCTGTGCCAATTATTAACAATATATTTAAAGTTCTTCCCATTGGGGTTCGAAGGCTGTCATTTAATGACGTCACTAGACACAGGAAACGATACCCATATCTGTGAATGGTAAGATGAGGATGTGGGCTGAGACCCCCTGCGGTACTTGGCTGTGATGACATACAAGCACGCAGAGTTCAAAACTGAGATATTCCTAGATACGTGGGCTCATCTGTTATTAACTCATAAAGGGAAAGAGGACAAACTGCAGAAGGAAGTTATTTCTTTCTCTTTAAAGCCAATGGCAAGACTTCAGCCATAAACATTCAGGCAGCTCTGGGGAAGTATTTGTGGCTCGGTAGTTTGGTTCTTGTTGTATGGCTTATTTTCTCTTGTGAGCTTTCCTTTTTTACTGCATAACTCTTGCCTATCCAGTGCAGGGAAGTTTTTTACAAGGTAAATTTCCCGGAGCTAGTCAATAGTGGGAGCAGAGAACCTGAACCAATAGATTCAGTAACCATTCTATGAAACAAAGTTATGAAAGTTAATTTTCTGTAGGATTTTTCATAAACTAAAACATTCTAGATTTTATTGTGATTGTCAGGGAGGGAGAATAAAAATGATCATAAAATGTTATATTTCATGGATAATGCTGAAGACTATAGAGTGCACGGGAAAGGGAAGAAAGCAGTTCTATGATTTGGTCTATGATGGCTCATCTTCACCTTACCCACCATTCACGGTCAGCTCAAAACTCCATGAAGTCTAGATAAATCTGGTCCACAGTGACCTCCTCCTCCCCTGAACTCATCTTGACCTTACACTTGGTTCATTCTTTCCCTGGAATATTCTTGAAATAATTTGCATGAGTAAGCCTCTTTCCACTTGTAAGATCCTTGAGACCATCTTTTTTTTTTTTTTTTTTGCATTTAAGGAAAGATTTTTATTTATTTTTTTTAATGATTTTTTATTATATTGTGTTAGTCACCATACAGTACATCTCCAGATTCCGATGTAAAGTTCGATGCTTCACTAGTTGTGTATAACACCCAGTGCACCATGCAATACGTGCCCTCCTTACCACCCAATCACCGGTCTATCCCAATCCCCCACCCTCCTCCCCTCTGAGGCCCTCAGTTTGTTTCTCATAGTCCATAGTCTCTCATGTTTCATTCCCCCTTCTGATTACCCTCCCTTTCTTTATCCCTTTCTTCCCCTACCTATCATCCTAGTTCTTATGTTCCATAGATGAGAGAAATCATATGATAATTGTCTTTCTCTGCTTGACTTATTTCACTTAGCATTATCTCCTCCAGTGCCGTCCATGTTGCTGCAAATATTGAGAATTCGTTCTTTTTGATAGCTGAGTAATATTCCATTGTATATATGGACCACAGCTTCTTAATCCATTCATCTGTTGAAGGGCATCTCGGCTCCTTCCACAATTTAGCTATTGTGGACAATGCTGCTATGAACGTTGGGGTGCATATGGCCCTTCTCTTCACTACGTCTGTATCTTTGTGGTAAACACCCAGTAGTGCAATGGCTGGATCATAGGGTAGCTCAATTTTTAACTTTTTAAGGGACCTCCACACTGTTTTCCAGAGTGGCTGTACCAACTTGCATTCCCACCAACAATGTAGGAGGGATCCCCTTTCTCCACATCCTCTCCAACAATTGTTGTTTCTTGCCTTGTCTATTTTTGCCATTCTAACTGGTGTAAGGTGGTATCTCAGTGTGGTTTTGATTTGAATTTCCCTGATGGCTAATGATTTTGAACATTTTTTCATTTGTATGTCTTCATTGGAAAAGTGTCTGTTCATATCTTCTGCCCATTTTATGATTTGTTTGTTTCTCGTGTATTGAGTTTGAGAAGTTCTTTGTAGATCTTGGATACCAGTCCTTTATCTGTAGTGTCCTTTGCAAATATATTCTCCCATTCCGTGGGCAGCCTCTTAGTTTTTTTGATTGTTTCCTTGGCTGTGCAGAAGCTTTTTATCTTGATGAAGTCCCATAAGTTCATTTTATCTTTTGTTTCTCTTGCCTTTGGGGATGTGTCATGAAAAAGGTTGCTTGTTTCGTGTAAGATGGTGCTCACAGATCCGGATGTGTACGGCACACATTCCACCTATGTTCACACCATCCTCTCTCTGGAGTTCCCTGTCTCCCTATTTGTTCTCAGTTTCCATCTTTCACCCTTCCACGTCCAGATGTTCAAAGTGTATTCATCCTTCCATATTCAGCAGACATGCACTCCGTAGGTGCAAGTCCTTCTGACCTCCAGAATCTCTACTCAGAAATAAACTCTCTCTGAGGTGGCAGAGCTGCCTTTTCCTCTTCTGACACACATCTCCTTTTAATTACTTACTTTTGTTTGGATGAACAGAAACTCTCACTAGGCATACTTGGGCTACACAGGGAAAGAGTTTGGCTGAGTGCAGTGACTTTGTTCTGCTGTGGCAAAGACTAACTTGGTTTGCAAGAGCGAGTGCGTTTTGAAGATCTGTGCCAGAGACTGGGTGTGGCTAAGGGATCAAGCCTGGGAGACAGAAGTGACCACCTGAGTAATTTAGATCGTCCTATATAAATATACCTAGTAACACCTTCTCCATCTCCTCGGGAACACTCGAGTAGAATCCACATTAATCACAACTGCCTTTGCAATTTGATGTGGAATATGGGGGAGAAAGGAATATAGCAAAGGGCTTGCTCAATCCCCAAGGTTAGCATAGGGCCAAAGTAATATGCCAGTCACACCGAGATTATGTATGATTATTCTTTATCATCTGTATATAAATGTCAAGTACTGGAGATAGATGTCATGTCTAGAGAAATTCTGAATTCTTCACATCTTTAGCATCTTGTTTGGAAATAACATATTACTAGTATTTATTAAATACAGAGAGTGTGCTTGGTATATTCTGAATATATTATGTGGATCAGTTCAGTTAATGTTATGATGTTGGAAATAACATCTGCTCATTTTATGCAATATAAAACTGAGGCCATAAGTCATCCAAGCTGACTTACCCAGGTCAGGACCCAGGCAACCAGGCACAGAGTCCATTCACTTAACCACCAAGTCACAGTGATTATTAGCTGCTAGATAAATGAGAGGAATATATTTTTGCTGCCTAACAGATACATTTAATGAGTACATCCGGGGTTTACTTTTGAGCTTTGGAGGTTAAATCAAGAGAAAAATTAGGACTTCTCAAAAGTTTTTCATATCAGAGACAGCATGTTGGGCCAGGAAGAGCTATGAGTCAGGAAATCAGGGTCCTGACATTTATCTGTTATGTTGGAGTTTGGAACTCAGCCTCGGCAAATTGACCACATTCACACTCAGAATGTCACCAACAAGAGGACATAACAGGCAGTGAAGACAGGGCGACCTTTCAATGTTCAGCCAAAATGGGGAGACCGGAGCAAATCCGAAGATTCGGGAACAGTGGCAGTACCGGCGTGGGTATCGGTCATAACTTGACCGTGGGCTACAAAGGATACAGTAGGTGGTAACATTCTGAGGCACAGGTGAAAGCTGTAAATTATCACCTTTCCTTTCCCATTGTCACTTACCTAAATATTTCTGAGAAGTGAAGAATCAGGGCAGAATGCATCCAACACACGAAAGAAAGAAATGAAGTCAGGAATGGTATGAATCAAATAGAAAAGAAAGCAAAACAAATGACAGGAAGCAAGAGAGGATCTTATTCAGGTCTGCAGGACTGAATTTAATTAAAAAGAAAACAGCTCAGCTGAAAACAAAGTCCTGTTGTTCTTCCTAACTGAATTTTATCTAGTCAACAAAAGTCATTAAGGAAAGAACATAAAAATACATGTATCTTATTGGGCCTGTGTTGATGGGCCTGAAGGAACAAATACAGTTTACTAACAAGAAAAAAAAAAAAATCAAGCCTTAAAAGCATGTAATCATGGAAGTAAGAATAAAATCAAATGAACTTTAGAACTTACTGAGCCCAACATTCCAGATTTACAGCTTTATCTTCTAACCTAGTATTTTTCTGGACTTCCACACTCATGAATGATTCATTTCCAAGTGGATAATTTTTATTTTCTTGATCTAAAAACCAAACTATAGGAACAATTTTCCAAACATGCTTTCCATAAAATTTAGAGCTGCCAAAATTCACAGAAGTGGCTGTTTTCAGAGAATTCAAAACTGATTCAAATAAATTGGCAGGAAATATTATTAATGATTGATGGCAAGGTATTTTTGTTTCAACTGCTTGAAAGTGAGTCACAGCAAAGTCTTCTAAGCATTGACTCATTCAGGATAATCTGCAATATGGAGGGTCAAGAGTGCAGGCTGGAGTTAATGAGGCAATGTCACGAATGATCAGCCTTCACTACAAAGAACCTGCCAAGTGCCTATATTGGAGGGCAATCTTCCTCACCCAGAGAACCCTGCCTTGTCGAGGGGACAGGCAGAAGGCAGGCGGACTGTGCCCTGGGAGGACTGGTGAGAATATCTGCCTATAGCTGGTCTTACACCATCTGTTTCTTCCTACAGTTCTGATCACAAACCCATTTCTGTCTGTATTATGAATACAGCTCACACATCTGATTTCTCTGTCACAATCATAACCACATCTCTATCTGCTTTCTCTCTTCAGTCTGGATCAATGGAAACAAAACTCAGTTTGCCAGTTAAAACACAAATTAGCCCTTGTCTGAACACCTGGCCTTCCTTGACTTGAGGCTATACACACAGAAAAAAAAGCCTCAGTCATTATTTTGAGCAAATGGAAAAACTATCACTTTAGCTTCACCGATGACAAAAGATCTAGATCAATCGATAACATCAATACTTGAGATAAGTATCAGGCAGTAACTCATCACCCTTGAACTGCTTCATGAGAAGCCACCTGCTTGGTGCATATTAAAAATGCATATTCCTGGGCTCCAGCCCAAACCCACTCTGTCCAAATGTGCATATAAGTCAGCTTTTTGGAATTCACGGGAAAATGGAGTAATGTTGTATTTATACTTCAACTGTAAGCAAGACACTGAGAGTGGTGGGGTTTCTAGAAAAAAAAAATCATTTTCTATGAATTGAAAGAATTAAATCAATACCTGGGAAGCAAAAAAACACAAAAATCTCTTAGCTGCAGAGGCAATGCTATATAACCTTCAAAGGTATTAATTTATCAAAACAGAGAATGTGTATCTTGAAGGTGGTGGCCAGTATAAAAAAGTCATTAATACTACTTAGGTAGCATGCTAATCTCCATGATCACACTATCATTATCTTGGACATGTTTAGGGATGCAAAAAGTTATACTGGAGGCTTGTCATTCAGCTTTTTAAGGCTTCTTAAGCCCAAGGTTGAATTTGAAGCTAAAGCTGGATCTCAGAGTTTGGCTAAAAATATCAATGCGAATATTTGGTGCTCTCCTAATAATTTATTCAACTTCCCTAATATCAGTGCTAGTGATATTAGAGTGAAATAGAGGGACCAGGCCTTTGCTCTCATAGATGGTATGGTAAAGTAAACAAACTGCAAATGAATAAAGCAATATTGATTAATTAATAATTAGCAATAAATAAATATAGATCATGATAAGGGGTAAAAATTAAACAAATGCCATGCTAGAATAGAGTACTTATGGTTGGGAAACATTTTTTGCATTGGGTGGCAGAAGGAAAGATCTCTCTAAAAAAGGAAAAGCCTAATAAAAACCTCAAGAAGGAGAAGGCACGGATACCATCCAGTATCCTGGAAAGAAGGTCACAGACCATGAATTTTATAAAGGATGACTGATGCCATTTATTAAAATATCTTCATGCATGAAACAATGAGGATAGTATCCTCTGGCTACCAGCTGAGGAACTTCACTTCCATTCTTGACACATACAACATGAGTAGGACCCAAGGATCCAACCTCCCCCTCTCACCTACCTTTCTAGAAATTGCTTTGAAATAAGTAGAGAAGGGGGCCCTCCTAACTCACAAGTCAATTTGCTTCTAATATAATTTGACACAAATGTTTACATTCTGCAAATGGAAACAGCAACAGTAAACAAGTTAAAATATAAATTTTTAGAGAGACACAAATACACATGAGGAAGAACAGAAGTCACTGTAAATAAGTACTATGTCTGAAAGGAGATACAGATAAACACTTGAAAAGTACACATCATATTATTAATTCATAGTTTTAAACTTTTAGAATATCTGATATGTAGTATTTTATTTATTATGAAGGCAAAATTATAATTTTTTTCATAATCTACATGATTGCCAGGGACATGTAAATCATAAATGTACTTATATTTATATATTTACTAGACTTTCAGTATACATTTGAAGGACTGTATGAAAAACACATGGGGGACAAGGTGTGAAAAGGTGAAGGAGAGCTTTCGTGCCAGACTGAATCAAACTACAACTGTAAATAAAGAATCTTTGCTTTCTACAGTTAATGTTAGCTTAGCATTTTCTCAATTTTTACCTGTATTCCTATTAGTATTTTCCCTGTGCTCCATGGAATTTTTAAACACTTTCTTGTGGTCTTCACTTAGTTTTAAAGTCTTCATTTTACCTTCTAGGATAAAGCTGCCAGGTAGTATCTGAAACTAAAGGTTCCCTTCTAAACTTTTTGTTTTTTCAGTAGATTGATTCTAAAATATGCAGGAAGATGAGATTTATCTTTGTTTTGTTGCCCACAGGTTTCTGGTACGTTGTGAAGACCCATCTTATGATGGGATACAAGTATCCAGGAGAATGATCAAGAGAATTTCATCATGTGAAGTGTTGGGATAGAAATTTGAAAATGTAGGGGCGCCTGGGTGGCACAGTGGTTGGGTGTCTGCCTTCGGCTCAGGGCGTGATCCCGGCGTTATGGGATCGAGCCCCACATCAGGCTCCTCCGCTATGAGCCTGCTTCTTCCTCTCCTACTCCCCCTGCTTGTGTTCCCTCTCTTGCTGGCTGTCTCTATATCTGTCAAATAAATAAATAAAATCTTAAAAAAAAAAAAGAAATTTGAAAATGTAGGGAATAACATCACTAGAGGCCTTGAAACACAACAGAAATTAGCATATTCAACAAACAAAAATACTAGTGGGCCTGGAGTAAATCAAGGAGATGGAGGGTTGCAAGGAATGGGGTTCCATCTCTTAATGCAGTTTCCACACCATGCAGGGCAGTAAAAAGGGCAATGGAAAGCCAATGCCTGATTTACAAATTAGATCAATCTTTATACGGTTTGTGGACTAGATTAAAGGAAGATAAGAACAAAAAGGAAGGAACACACACACAAACACAAAGAGCAAATAGAGGAGCAAAAGAAAACAAAACAAGCAAGCAAATGGGAAACAAAACAAAAACCTAAGTGACAAGGATGAATGATGTGGCAAGATACGTGACAAAATAGCTTCACAAAATCCAAAATATGAGCAGATAAGGCACAAACTAACTTGTCCAGAATCACCTCCGTCTTGAGAAATATCTCCTCCTCAGTTACTGTCATAGTTTGTCTCAGAAAATATCACAGCCTGCCTAAATATTTACCAGCGATCGTGCAGAACCAACAAGATACAAGGAGTGTATGATCTGTGCAACACCTCTCTGCGGGACAGTGTTGAGTATGTCCTAAAATTGACCTAGACATCCACCTGGGTAGATTCCCTGAAGCTAAAACAGACTCAGAAGGAGCAGCTCATTTTCACTTCGTTAAGAGCCAGAGAAAAAATCTGGAATCAGTCCTTTAATATACTCTTTGGTTCCAGCTGTTTGATGTGAAAGCTCATACCTTAATGGTTTGGAAGAATGAGTATCAGGCCAGGCACTGGGAAAATTTCAAAGGGAGATGTTTTGCCATAGAAGGGAGGAAGCTCTCAGGAATGTGATAAAGGAGGAAGGAAACTTACTTTTCTTTCCATGTTTCTTTCTTTTTTGGGTGCCCCCCATGAGGACTTCCCATTTGCCACATTGCATGCAGCAAACTGATCTGATAGACACATTCATACAGAAGATACTTTAAAATCAAAACACCAAGGAAAAATCAAAGTGGAATTTCTGGTGTCTATGTGGATATTATTTTTAAAGTAAGTATTTAAATTAAGTATTTGACATTATAGAATTGACTAAATATAAAACCCTCTGAAATAGAAGTGGCATTCCTATAAATGCTAAAATGAGGGGTAAACAGAATTTTAGCATCCAGAACTCTGCAGTGAAAAGTTCTGTATGGTCTATAACTAAGGCTGTAGGCAGCATTGGCTGGTGATGAAGAGCACAGAGCCTGGGTGTACACAGTCTGTGTATTACTGTGGACTCAATCTCTCTGATCATCAGTAGAGTCAGAGGAAAGACCTCACACCCATTTATGAGGATTACATGAGATCACAGTTTGTAAAGGACTTAGAATGGTGATATGCAGGTGGCGGTCACAATATTAACCAAGTGACTCTGTGCTAGACCAGCACACGTTCCCGCACGTTAGCAAAGTGTATCAATCTTTTTCGTGATATAAAGCCACTTCTCTCAAATATTCCATCTGAGCCGTAATATTCCTATCGAAACTACTAAAAACCACAAATGAATTTTGTTCGGATACTACTAAATACCCAAAAAGCGGTGGAAGAAGGAGGAGGCCAGAGGTTTCTAGCGTGGTACTAATCATCTGTGCTCTCCTGAGCAAAACCTCAGATAACTTACTGTAACATGGAAACAACGAGCATTTTGACTGCCAACTCCCCATAGGACCACTAGAATCATTTGATAATCAAGTAAAATCGGGTCTATTATTTACTACAATAAATGGCAACACCACCTGGACAGAGTCTTTGTGGATTTTAAAAGGGATGAGGGTCAGGGCACTGGACAGACTCGGTAGGTGGAGCATGAGACTTGATCTTGTGGTTGTGAATTCAAGCCCCCTGGTGGGCCTAAAGCTTACTTAACACAAACTAAAGTTAAAAAGAAAAGTGGTGGGGGTCAGGTATATATGGCTTTGGGGATTAGTCTCAAGTAGTTTAAATGGGCCTTTCAATGGGTGTCATGAACTTTGGCAAAAAGTCATGGTATCATAATTTAGGATCCATTGACACAGTGAGGGGAGGATCCTGAAAGGAGTCTTAAGCAAACAGCCACTTGATGAGCAAGTAATTTGCATATTAGAACGATATCTTTTCCCTAGACAGAGGCTACTTGTCCAGATAAACAACTATGTCCTGGGAAGAAGACTGTTTGATCAGTCTGCTGTTGTATAAATTGATTCTTAGCCAGCCATTGCAGCAAAAAAGAAGTTTACTACTTTACAGTCTTCTCTTCCCGGGTAAGAATTTTGTGAAACAAAGAATAAAGTCTCACTGACGAAGGCACCCTTAGTTGTCAGTCTCATAGGTAAGCTGTGTACAGATGCAGACAGTCTCAATTCTCACTTTTCAAAAAGGAAAATAACTTTACAAGGCAGAACCACATAAAAAATAATAGAACTGAGGACGAGAATGGGACTTTGGAAATCACCTCATTCACATCAATCTCCTCAAGCCCCAACTGATGGATGAAGAAGATGACAGTCAGAAAAAAGCAAATGATTTCCCAACGCTTTGCCTCTGGAGTGACACAGTTATGTCACCTCTACGTCCAGACTCTCCTGGTGGGTCCCTGACCTCATTAGCTAGTCCAAAGCCATCATCAAAATCCAAACTCCCAGCACAACGCTGCTGCTCTTAAAAGTTTCATCTCTCCCCAGGTTCCAACCAGGGACAAGTTTCCAAATATTTATCAAGCAGAGAGCTGACCACAGGAAATAAAGATGCACAGCTGTGTGCAAACAGGGCCGCATACACAAATGCACACACACACACACACACACACACACACACACACGCTCGCGTGCGCATACACATATGCAAGCACACTAATTCAAGAACATCCCAGAAGCCACAGAGAAATTTAGATGAGCAAAATCTGCATTCAAATTAAACTAACAGGGCAATGTTCTCAGAGTCTGTCTCCTTTCCTCAGCAACTACAGAGCTGATCAAGTTGCAAAAGCATTGCATATGGAAGAGTTTCCTTCAGCCCCAAATTGGCCTGCCAGAAAAACAAAGCAATGCATTTTGGCAGATTGTTTTACAAAGTTATTATGGCAACGGAAAATTCAAGCCACTAAATTATGCATAATAACCTAATAGCTAAATTCCCATCTTGATGATAATTAAGCTGATTATAAATAAGCATCCACTCTTAAGTGTATATTTAAGGAAAGCCCAGCTTTTCTTACAGAGTTCTGTTACTTAATCAGACCGGAAATGCACTAGGGTCTAACCAGGTCTACCTTAGATGTTTCTTTTAGGATCTAACTGTGGTTAAAGTCTTTAAGGTGTTTTTGTTGTTGTTGTTGTTGTTGTTGTTTTAAGATTTTATTTATTCATTTGAGAGAGAGACAGACAGCAGGGGTGGGGGAGGACAGTAGGAAAGGGAGAGGGGAAGCAGACTCCCTGCTGAGCTCAGAGGCCAGCTGATTGACTACAGGGTTCAATTCCAGTACCCAGAGATCATGGGGCTCCATCCCAGGACCCTGGGATCATGATCTGAGCCAAAGGCAGACGCTTAATGACTGAGCCACCCAGGCACCCCCTCTTTTTTTTTCATTTTTAAACTCAGGGTGGTTGATCAGAAAGTACTAAGAGCCATCCCATTTATTCCATAAGGAGGCCACACGCCTAGTGGTTAGAAGTGGGACTCTAGAGTCAGTTTGGCATGCTGCAAATTCTGGGTTCTTTTTTTTTTAATTATTAGACACATGACCTTAAGAGACTCATTACCCTCTGTTTCTTAGTGTCCTCATTAGTATAATGAGGCTTCTGTTGAAATTTTTTATGAGATAATATGAGAAGTACCTAAGCACTTAATAAATATAAATCATTATGCTCATGAATATCAGAAGTTTTTATAGCAAAACACTAATAACTCAATGGAAAGCAGAATTTCCCAGCTAGTATCCCATAGTTCTGTCTTTTGTTGAAAGCTCTACAACTCTTTCCTACAATGGCATGCATCCCCACTGCTGTAAATGAAGCATTTGCGTGTATAATTAACACACTTTCTGTAGGTAGTTATGGAATGAATGGGATGTGGGAAACAAAGGCAAAAGAAAAATTAAATTTCCTTACTACTTATAGCCCACTGACATGTCCTTGAAATGCAGAGAATGCAGAGTGACCTTCCTCTGGGAACTCAGTTGACACTTTGCTAAGGGCAAGAGGCAAACTTAGCCTGACCCCCCAAGCATCCTGTAAGTCTACTTTAACATATAAAAATTCCCTTGGAAACTTCCTGTATCACTACACCCTCAAGAATACAAGTTGGCAATCATCCCCCAAGCATAGGGTCCTCAGAAATACATCTGAAGGGTCTCATGACCAGGGTTTTACTAAACGATAATAAATGACCTTTTCCTAACAACAGCTAGCTCCCTCAGCATCCTGGAAACTTGCTTCCAAAATACCTGGGAGGCTTGTGCTGTCCCTAATCCCCTCCCAACTTGAAAGTATATATTCAGTCACCTGTCACAACCCCAGTGCAGCTCTGTTTCCCATGGGTCCCCATGCTTTAATAAAACCACCTTTTTGCACCAAAGACATCTCAAGAATTCTTTCTTGGCCATTGGCTCCGAACCCCAACATTTCCCACATCAAATGGACTATCTCTGTTGTTGATTTCTACCTATGCGTTCTAATTGTCTTCTTTATTGTTCAAAGTGGCTGTTATCACCCAGGGGAGCACACAGTCCTGACATCTTCTGCTTCCGCAGGTGAAGCTCAGGGTGCTCAGCCTGTTGGCAAACTCATGGGTAAGGGTGAGGTTCCTGGCTTCATTATCATCTAAGGCCATGTGAACTTTTCATCCAAGCATTACTAGGTGATATATATCCATTGCATCTTTCATAGGATTTCAACACAATATAAACTATACGAGTACTACGCTATAAAAGAATATTTTCTTACTAAAAACAGGGGGCACCTGGGTGACTCAGGTGTTAAACATCTGCCTTCAGCTCAGTCATGATCCCAGGGTCCTGGGATTGAGCCCTGAGTAGAGCTCCCTGCTTGACGGGGAGTCTGCTTCTCCCTCTCCCTCTGCCCCTGCCCCACCCCTGCCTATGCACTTTTGCACATACACTGTACATACATGCATTTTCTCAGATACAGCATTCCACCTAAAGATCTAGGAAAGATTAAGACTTCTCTGTTAGAACTATTTATTTTAAGGCAGAAGAGACCAAAATACCTTTAAGAAATGACATAAAGTTTATCATAGTCTCTGATTCCCCTTCCCTCAACCTTCCTGATGGGACGGTAGGCATGCTTTAAAACACCCATCAGCACAGCTGGACCATGCATGTTAGAAAGGCCAATGTTGTGGCGCCTGGGTGGCACAGCGGTTAAGTGTCTGCCTTTGGCTCAGGGCGTGGTCCCGGTGTTCTGGGATCGAGCCCCACATCAGGCTCCTCTGCTATGAGCCTGCTTCTTCCTCTCCCACTCCCCCTGCTTGTGTTTCCTCTCTCGCTGGCTGTCTCTATCTCTGTCGAATAAATAAATAAAATCTTAAAAAAAAAAAAAAGAAAGGCCAATGTTAAGAGCAAATAGAATAAATGTCATCTCTGTGATGGAATTACAAAAGGTCATTAAAGAAGGGTTTTCCTCACCTGAGTCTGACACTGCCTGATATTCCAACCCAGAGCTCCATTCCTTGAATTTCTAGATAAAATCTTAAAAAAATTTTATACCTCCTTAACTGGTGTGTGTGTCATTCTCAATCATCATGTTCTTAGTAGGGACGAGTGTAAGAAGGTGTTCTACAACCACAAGAGCGAGCCAAGAGACAAGCAATAGTGTATAAGAGGACATTTAAAAGAGGACATGCCAGAGTCAAAGTCCAGCATATTGGGATTTATCCAGGATGGCACCTGCCTGGGATTTAGAATGTGTGTGTGGAACAGCTTTCAGAAATGGCCAGGCTATTTAAAGGATAAAGAAAGCACCAGTCATAGACCTACCTTGCCAACTAAACCATTTGGCCTTTCTGTATAATCAGTGTAATCTGTGTAATTTAGGAGGAAAAAAAAAAAAAAAAGGAGGAAGTGCTGTGTGCATCCTATTCTTCCAGCAGTTTCATAGTCATGAGTAGACCCCAGTAGCATTGAAGCATTAGTATAAAGAGGGGGTCATTTTTATTATAAGGTCCATATTTCATCACTATATACACCCTATAAGGCAAAACTTTAAATAGTCACCATTATGTTTACCTTACAAGATATTTCAATTATCTCTTGAAACATTTAAAATTTAGAGGATGCCAATAAATCTCCGTTTTCAGAACCTAGGAAGACTTATATTTATAGAAGATTTCAGGAAGTTATGACTTTTAAGGGCTTAACGTCTTGAGTTTCATTTTAGAAGGAAAATACATGTTCTTGATTTGAAGTGTTTCAAAGTTTCAGCTGGGTCTCTCAGGCTCTGGAAAACACTGGCAGAGTCACCTTTGGGGAATACCTTAGCCTCCTTATCCTCCCTTCCTTGTCACTTCACTCAGACTAGTAGTAGTCTAGGGCTTGAGTTCTGGAGGGCTCATTTGAGACAGGCTAAGAAAACACAATTTAAGAGAAATAATACATTTCAGGCTTAAAAGACCAAAAAAGAAAGAATACTCCATAGAAAGCTACATCAGTGGTGATTTTTCATATGCATACTTCATTAAAGAAATAGGAACCTTATATTTGTCTCCTGTTTCCATAAAAGGAGAAAACATGTTTAAAATCAGTAAAATAATACTAATTTACTATATGAAGCTTCGTTTGTGTTTCAGAGCTCGGAATTTGACTAGATAAGAATGCTGGAAGGTCACTGCACCAAAAACAAGTGGATTGGAAAGTTTACCAAATGGCATTTCTTCACCATGCATAAATAAAACAAAACTTGCAGATACAGAGAACAGAATGGAGGTTGCCATGGGGGGTGGGGCTGGTGGGGGAGGAATTAGGTAAAGGGGCTCAAGAGGTACAAACCTCCAGTTATAAAATAAATAAGTCACTGGGATATAATGTACAGTGATTACAGTCAATAATACTGTAGTGCATGATTGAAAGTTGCCCCCCAAAATCTTAAAAGTTCTCATCACAAGAAATGTTTTTTGCCATTTTATATGTTGCTGGATGGTAATTAGACTTATTATCGTGAACATTTTGCAGTGTATACAAGTATTAAATCAATCATTATGTTCTACACCTGGAACTAAAAATAATGTTGTATGTCAATTAAACTTCTAAAAAAAAAAAAAGAAATATCTTCAATATTCCTGTTTTTAGAAGAAAGCTTTGTCATTTCAATAATTTCCAAATGAATCCCCAAAAGATAATCATTCATTACCCTCTGATAATACCATGGGTTCTTTTAATCTGGTTCATTTATTCAAAGATATTAAACTACATTCCTTGATGAGCCAAGTAAGCACTTCTTTGGTATTTTGCATTCTAACTGGAGATAGACTTATCCGAAAAAGAAGGAACTGCTAGATTCTAACTGAAAATGAGTATTGCTTCCCTGTCTGAAGAGCCATTTATTTTAACCAGTGGATATGAAACATTTATCTTGAAAAGTTCCAGCTGAATGGGCTAATCTCTGCTCTGGGGAAAGAAGATTTATTTTCAGTGGGAACATCCAGATGGACGGGAAATTACCCCAGAGGAAGAATATTTCTTTCATTTCATTTTCCACCCCAAAGCCAAAATCCTGCCCCAAACAATAACCAGAGTTAAAAACCAGAGTCATCATCATGGTTTCCCATTTAAAAACCACTGTCACTCCAAAGTTTTAAATTTCTTCTTCCATCTTCTTGATCCACCATCTTGAATAACAATATGGATCAGGCTTGGAAATAATCACAGATTTTTCAGAATACTAGAGCAATCATGTAAAACACACTATCACTTTCCCGAATTTAGACCGATAATAGCTTCTCTGTGTTCTTAGAATAAAATCCCAATTCCTCCTTACCATAGGGGGAAAGGCTCTATGTGACCCAGGCCCCTCTCCTTACATTTCCCCCTGAGTTCACGTACTGCAGCCACACTACCTGCTTTCATCCTTCAAACATGCCAAACTCCTTCCTTCCTCAGGGCCTTCACATTTCCTATTCCCCTCTGTACTTTGTATGGTTGGCTCTTCTCACTTTGGTGGTCTCAGTTCAGATGTTACACCCTTCAGAGATGTCTTCCCTGGGGATCTTCTTACCTCAAGTATTAACCTCACCCTGGTTACTCTGTGATTTTTTTTCCTTTTATAATTAATCAGAACGTCCAATTTGCAATATATCAAAGCCCAAAACCTGTTTATTGTACCTCTTCATTACATCTTTCTCAACAAGCACATAATCTCCATGGGAGCAGAGTTGAGATCTGGTACTTACTTTATTGTTCACTTGTGAATCCCCTGAGCCAGGAATGTCCTCAAAAATTTGGTGAATGAATGATGGAGTGTGTGAATGAGGTGATAAAAGAAATGCCTCAGACTGTGTTGAAATCCAAAATCTATACCCTAAAAGCTGTATCTGTAAACACCAGTTATCTTCACAATAACATGCACATCAGATACTCCCTCACACTGCTGTTTAGATTAAACGAGGTAAGGGATGTAACGTCCTCAGCACTGTGCTTGGCACATGTTCCTCATCCGTAAGCTAATAATCACAACTATGATTATTGATAATTATATAGTCATATATAGTCAATAACTTACCTCATGCTGATGTGGACAAATGAAATGAAATGTCATCTGAAATGTAAGACAAATCTCAGTATTGTTCCCACTAAAGAATAAATGAAGAAATTCAATATTGCAAAGGCAAAATCATGACCACTGATTCTAAATCACTCTTGGAACTGAAGATTAACACTAAAAGTCTTGCCAGTGCAACATCCCATCTTTCATCAGGTGATCCAAACTGTGACTAGTGCTTACACTAAGTTCTCAAGCACATAGTGGGCAAAGGATTTACGTGCAAAATTACTTCCACACTGTCTGATACTATCTTCCCCCCTTTCTCCTCTCTTACCCTCTCCTCTCTCTCATTTGTTTCTTTTTTTTTTTTTTAAAGATTTTATTTATTTGACAGAGACAGTCAGTGAGAGAGGGAACACAAGCAGGGGGAGTGGGAGAGGAAGAAGCAGGATCCTAGTGGAGAAGCCTGATGTGGGGCTTGATCCCAGAATGCCGGGATCACGTCCTGAGCTGAAGGCAGACGCTTAACGACTGCGCCACCCAGGCGCTCCTCTCATTTGTTTTTTTCTGTCTTTGTTGTAACTGCCAAATTCTGCTACTTTCTTTTTAGTTCTTACACCATTAACATCTAAATTTGTGTTGTTATTAACACAATTCTTAAAAGGTAGCACTGAAAACACTGGAGGTGGTAGGCCCATGTGCTCATCCTGTGTAATCTGAAAGAAGACCTCCACTGAGTTTGGCTGTTTTCCTTTTTTTTTTTTTTTTTTTTAAAGAGACAGAGAGAGAGAATGGGGGAGTGGGAGAGGGAGAGAGAGAGTCCTAAGCAGGCTCCACGTCCAAGGCAGAGCCCAACACAGGGCTCGATCCCATGACCCTGAGATCATGACCTGAGCTGAAGCCAAGAGTTGGACATTTAACCCACTGAGCCACCCAGGCGCCCCAACTGTTTTCCATTTTTAAATCAGTCTTTCACATAGAACCTCGATTTTAAAAAGGCACCATAAAGAGAAAGTAGTGGGATAACTCTTCTCCTTTTCCAAGTGGAAGTGTGAATAAACACACACACACACACCCCCCTCCAGATGCAGAATAATAATCACCTCCTCACTCAAGCCTATCCCTCTTCTCATATCACTGCCACTAAAATTCTAATATAAATTAATAGAAGCAATATATCAAAGCCCAAAACAAATCATCTTTTCTCAGGGCAAGATGATCTTGTTTTTTCTTTACAGCTCCTAGCTTTTCAAACTAATTGCATATTGTGGATGTGCCTGTAGAAAGCTGAACTATAAATAACCCACTTCCCTCTAGCTCTCTTTGCATTGTATTCTTTTTCCTGTGAGTTACTGTCAAAGCAACGATCCAGAAAGAAAACGAGTTTATGTATTTGGGGAGAAAAGTCAACCCTGGCCCACTATCAGTTTTTTAAGGGCTGCTTATTAATTTGGGATGATCGTAGTTTAGGTTTGTCTGTATTTATGTTAGAATTTGGACTGCTCATATATCTGGGCCACTTTGATAGCATTAAACCAGTCACATGGTACATTAAAAAATTATGTTCAAAATTTAAAAAAAAAATGTTAAGGGGAATGAAATAAAATTAAGGCTTGAAAAGTGGTACAGAGTCTTCAACTACAGTGAACATTTTAGCTCAATCATGAGTTCTGTGGTCTCATCAAGTAATTTACATTGGCTGGATGGAGTTTCTTGGCTGCTGGTAGAAATTACTCAGGTCCCCATGCCACCACAGTCTTCTCCTGTGTCCGTGTGTCAAATCTCTCTGACCTCCACTTACAATCATACTTGTGACTGCATTTTGGGCCCACCCAGATGATATCCAAATTATCCTCCCATCTCAAGATCCTGAAATTAAACATATCTATAAACATTTTCAAAATCCTTTTATCCCCCATATGAAGTAGCATTCACAGGTTCCAGAGATCAGGTGGTAGAGGTGCCTGGGTGGCTCAGTCGTTAAGCGTCTGCCTTCAGCTCAGGTCATGATCCCAGGGTCCTGGGATCGAGCCCTGCATCGGGCTCCCTGATCAGCAGGAAGCCTGCTTCTCCCACTCCCCCTGCTAGTGTTCCCTCTCTCGCGATCTCTCTCCGTCAAATAAATAAATAAAATCTTAAAAAACAAAAACAAAACAAACAAAAAAACCCCAAAAAACAGAGATCAGGCGCTGCGTATCTTGGGGGGGGGGGGTACAGCATTATTCGGCCTGCCCCATTTCTCTGTCAACGACAGATCAGTTCAGACTATAGAGACAAGGCCCTATGCCTGACAAATAAAAGCTTCACAATTAATCAAGTAAATCTGGCACAGCAGAATGGGCAGAGAAAAGTCCTGCCTCACAGCTACATCTGAAAATATAAAAACCTATTCCGTTTTGAGTTCTTCTCACAAATCCGTTACATCCCCAGTTCTCTGATTTCTCACACATTGTAAAATACAGCTTTTATCACACATGATGATTTGACATGCCTTCTGATTTACTTTTGTAATTACAAGATTTTCTCATTCCTTGAGAAGAAACAATGTATTGAAAGTAACAGAACCTTTGCATCCCATTTAATATCAATACGTAGATGGCTCTTACACTTCTTAGTATTTCTAGAAACCGTTTTCAAGTATCTAAGAAAATGTAATTTCTTTTATGCATGTTGTAAAGCAGAATTTGGAAAATAGATCAGCTTGGCATATGCATTTTGATGCATCTCATGATCACGTCTGTAACTCAGCAGCACTCTTTGGGAGAGAGAAAACTAACCAGAGAACAGAACAAAAAGGGCTGTGTAGTAAGTAAATGTAACATATCTGAGGGACTACAGAGTTTCCCTTTACTCTTTGACCTTAAAGAAACAACAATTTTAAAAACATTATAAAGCAATAATATTAATAATTGCATGCCACAAATTGAACAGCTTAGATGAAATGCACAAATTACTAGAAAGACACAAACTACCAAATCTGACTCAAGAAAGAAAGAAAGAAAGAAAGAAAGAAAGAAAGAAAGAAAGAAGAGAAAGAAAGAAAGAAAGAAAGAAAGAAAGAAAGAAAGAAAGAAAGAGAGAGAAAATATGAATAGACCTTAAGTAGGTAAAGAATGAGTTAGGAATTTTTACAACTTTCCATACAGAAAAGCCCAAGCCCAGATGGCTTCACCAATGAATTCTACTAAACATTTAAAGTTGAATCAATACCAGTTCTTGAAACTTCCAAAAATAGGAGAGGAGGGGGGTATATCCTAGCCCATTCTTTGTGACTATTATTACCCTCATACCAAAACCAGACAGAAACATCACAAGAAAAGAAAACTGTATACCAAGGTCTCTGTGGATACAGACATAAAAAATCCTCAACAAAATAGTAGCAAACCAAATCCATATAAAAAATATTACATACAACAAACAAGTGGAATTTATCCCAGTAATGTAAGGTTGGTTAAACATGCAAAAATCCACTAATTTAATAACACTGTATCAATAGAACAAAGGACAAAAAAACATACAACCATTTCATTAGATGCAAAGAAAGCTTTTGGCAAAATTCAACAGCTCTTTAAGATAAAAACAATCAACAAACTAGTAACAATAGGGAACAAACTCAACTTGAAAAAGGGTATCTATGAAAATTACATGGACTTTATAATGCTGGAAGACAGACGGCTTTCCCCCAGATCAGAAACAAGGTAAGAATGACCATTTTCACCACTATTATTCGGCACTGTATAAAAGATTATAGTCAGGGCAATTAGGGGAAAGGAGGGGGGAAAGGAGGGGGGAAGGGAAAGGAAGGGAAGGGAAGGGAAGGGAAGGGAAGGGAAGGGAAGGGAAGGGGAGGGAAAAGGGTAGAAGGAAGGAAGAGGTGGGGAGGGAAGGAGGGATGGCAGGCATCCTGATTGAAAATTAAGAAGTAAAGTTATCTCTCTTTATAGATGATATGATCTTGTATATAGAAAATCCTTAAGAATACACAAATAACTCTTGGAACTAATAAAAATAAGCCACTTTAACAAGGTCTCAGTATTCAAGGTCAATGTTCAAAATAATTTGTATTTTTATACTATCAACAATATAAAATAAAATTAAGAAAACTATTCCATTTACTATAGCATCAGGAGTAATAAAATACTCAGGAATAAATTTAACAAAAGTGCAAAACTTACCCTGAGAAAACTCTAGAACATTGCTGAAACAACTTAGAGAATATCTAAACAAAAGTCAAGACCTACGACAACAATATTTCCCAAACCGATCTACATTTTCAATGTCACTGCGATGAAAATCCCAGTTTCTCTTTTTGCAGAAATTGACAAGATCATAAAATTCATATGGAAATGCAAGGGACCCTAAGTAGCCAAAACAATGTTGAAAAAGAAACAAACTTGAAGGACGCACACAACCCAATTTCAAATTTTACTATAAAGCTACAATATGAAGACAAAGTGGGACTAGCATAAGGAAAGACACACAGATCAATGGGATTGAATTAGGAGTTCAGAAGTAAACACATTTATAGCCAACTGATTTTCAACAAGGGTTAAATCTTGTCTTTTAACAATACAATTCAACAGGAAAGGAAGAGTCTTTTCAAAAAGTAGTACTGTGATAAGTGAATATCTCCATGTCAAAGAATGAAGTGGGACCCCCCCCCCACAACACACATAAAAATTAACTCAAAATGGATCAAAGACCTGGAAATTATTTTTCCTAAATGGAAAAGCTAAAACAATAAAATATTTAGAAGAAACAATAGGAGTAAATCTTCATGACCTTGCAGCAGGCACTGGTTTCTTAAATATGACATCAAAAATACAAGCAACAAAAGAAAAAATAGACAAACTGGACTTCATCAAAATTTAAAACTTTTGTGCTTCAAAGGACAACATAAAAGAAAGTGAAAGACAGCCATGGGAAGAAATATTTGTAAACCTTATGCCTATTAAGGGACTTGTATAGATTATATAAAGAGTTCTCACAACTCATAACAAAAAGATAAAAAACCCAATTAAAAAATGGACAAAGGATGTGAATAGACATTTCTCCAAAGAAAAAGTATAAATGCACTATCAGCACATAAAAAGATGCTCAACATCATTAGCCATCAGGAAAATGGAAATCAAAACCACAATGAGATACCACTTCCTTCTAGGATTTGGAGTTGTTGACCTGGAATCCTTCATTGGAAGTCAATTTCATCTATCTTGAGGTGACTATACTGCCATCTTCCTAAGAAGCTAGTACTACATTATATATGACTGGAAAATACTTTGTCTTAATGCAGATCTCGCTACTTCTAAGTATGTGAGATGTGCAGAGTACAAGTACCCCTGTTGTTTCGTCCTCTTTGAGTATGCTTTTATTCCACAAATTACTAGAAACTAAATTCTCCTTCTCACACTTTTTCAAGTAAAAGCTGGAGGGGGGGTTCCTCTTTTGACTTAAGTGTCTGAAATTGCAGAAAACACACCACTTCACTGAGTGCTAGTTTGCCAAAAGCCAATTCCATGTTTCTCCCCGCTGTGGGAGAGAGCAGAGCAGTCCCATCTCCTTGCTCTAGTCCCCAGCAAATCATGGAAAAACAAATAGAATTATTAGGTGCAGGGAAATTATAGGAAAACAAATACAGCTATCATTAAAAAGAGCTATAAACTTTAATACATGCATTAAAAAGCATGCATATTTGGCAAACTGATCATTTAGGAAACTATCAAGTCAATGAACCAGATTTTGTGGATTAGATTTTAGCAAATGGACCTAGACTCCAAGTTATAAAGTATGTTGGGGAGAAAAGTAGGGGAGACACCAGGATTTGGGTGGGGGATCACCAGTCAGTAGATTGGATTGAAATGTTCCAGAAGACAAAGTGGAGGCAAGGCTGCAAGCTTTCCTACCCAAAATGCATTTACATGTTAGAAACACAGACCGAGGACTTAGACAACTTCGTTTCTCCAGTGCTGGTTGGGGGGGAGGGGATGGGGGGAGGAGTGCAAGGGCCATCCAGGGTAGAAACAGAGTCAGCACCTCTCTTGTATAGCCAGGGAACACACAGCGTAAGACGGACTAACTTGACAAAGTGTTAACTGCAAAAGGGCCGAGATTTTGCTCTACTCGCAAGTTAGAAAACCCAAATCTTTTATAGCGGGCTCTAGGCAAGTCTTCCTGAATTGCCCTGAAAAGAAACATCATTTTTATACTGGACAGTAAGCAAACATGTCCGCTGCTCTTGAGGGAGACATTATCTCTATTGTCCAAGGCTCTTCACAACACAAACGTCTTTGAACAGATATTCCAGAACAAAAGCCACCCAGTGTCTTTGCTCATAACACTTGCTGAAATGTAAAAGACTGGGTAGAGTTATCTCCCAATGGATAGGATTTCAGGTTAATATTTACTCTTATCCAGCATCGTGGTGCATGGACAAACAATCCTCCCCCCCCCCCATATCAGTGAGAATCAGATAAAAATTCTCAGGTCCTCCTTGGTTTGGAGGGAAAAAAAATGCTAAGAGACAAAGACTCACCTTAATTTCTAGCTCCTTGTTTCTGAGCAGGCTCTTAAGCATTCCTGATTCTCTGCTTTCTTTATTCTCCTGGCTTTATAACTGACCTCTATTTCCTTTAGTCTTTGATTAATTTCATGGTTAAACAACAATGAAAACATTTATATTATTACATTATCAAACTGAATCTTTGGTTACCTTGTCTCACCATAGCTATTCCATACTGAATGCCTTGTATGAAACACAATTTTAGTTTCATGCACTGTTAATTCAGCTATTGTCCATAAGTCCTTGCTCCAGAGATAATTTTTCAAAATTCCTCATTAATAAAATAAGAAGGAAAAAAAAAAAGAGGTTCTCTATGTTCTGAACAACTATTTTAAACCAGTAGTTGGGGTGGTGGTGTTATTCTTTGAAAATCTTATTTGCAATTCCTTCATTTTGAGAGGAAAGGAGAATAAGCATCAAATATGCTTATCAAAGGGCCCTTTTCTCACAAGTCATCCAAAAACACAAAGGACTTATGAGCACTGTCTCCAACAATACTCACAAATTTCTATATGATCTTGGCTCTTGGAGAAATTTCCCATAAGTGTGCCCTTGCATTAGTCACTCTTAGTGATTAGATGACAGACCCCGGGACCAAATCTGTTAAATTTTTCTTAATAAGCATTTAAGTAATCCTACTATCAAAAAGACTCCAAGCATCCATACGGACCTCAAACATGTCCCCATGTGAACAGACCCAGCCAAGTGAACAAGTGTCATAAACCATCAGGGTCTACTTTATAAAAGTCAAGTGGCTTTTTCCCTAAATTTCTGTCAGAACTTTTCTACTTGTCTGAAACCCTTCTGCCCACCCAGGAAGAATGTTAGTACTAGTTGTTATAATGGAACAGACCAGTCGCCAACCACTAGACTGGCAGAGAATCCTCCCCCCGCCCCATATACAGGAAAGCTAGTATAACCAACGTACAGCTCAGGCAGCTACTGTGGAGCCCACCTTCCTCTGCTCAGCCTACAACTTCTGTCGAATTACTTTCTCCTCATTTCCAGGCCATAGGTAGAATTCCATTATTGTCCAATTGGCCATACATTTGGTTAACATGTTCACCTTGAATTCTCACTGATGTCCCTCAAATTCTGCTAATTGATGGTGAGGCTTTCATCCTCCCTCTTGCAAAAAGCCATTATCCTGTCATGAAAATTATCACAAAAACCGTCGAGAACTTTGAAGAGTCTGCCATTTTACTCCACTTGCAAGCTAGCCTGCCACTGTTTCATGGATGCTGATAGATGATACAAGACTCTTGGTTCAGAGACAAAGGCTACATTCCTTTCAGCAACAGCAGTAACTAGAGTATCCGCATCACAGAAGAAAACATTACGTATCTCTATCTTCCAAGGCTGGTCACTTTACAAATCTCCTTGAAAAGATGGTTCAAACCCAGAGGCAATTAGTACTTTGCCCCAAAGAGGTATGGAAATGTGAAAAAAAAAAAAATCGCTGAGAACAATTTCTTCACAAAAGGTATGAAATGATTAATGCTAGCAAACTATTTACGTGGAACAAAACGTCCAGAGAAGAAACAGTTACTTAAACTTATGTCTGTGTCTCAGTAATAGGTCCATTTTAAAATACTATTTTCTGAAAACTATCTGGGATTCTCAAAGACTGAATTTTCATTTGGAAGTGTAAATTTCCTCCAATTGCTCAAGAACTTCCTTGGCCTCAAAACTGGCAAATTTTGCTAAAGAAGATCATTAAAATTGTCAGAGACAGCTCTGAGATGTTGTGACAACTCAAACCTCAGAATTTAAGTTGCACGGTGTTTTTTAGTGAAAGTTTAGACTTTCCTTGTGTTCTTGAAGAAGAAAGTAGCTTATACCTTGCATCTTCCCTTCTGTCTTAAAAAGTGGAATCTTCCAAGTTATGGGGTCAATAGCTACTATTTAAATAGTACCAAAATACCGATACACTTCCTTCCTTACCTGAGCTACTTATGTATTATTATGTCCTTTCTTTGAGTTAAAGCACTGAAGATACCTGCTGAAGTATGAATCATATTATTTGGAGAAAATATCAATACTACCCACAACCATAAACTCAGTCATATCAACATGATCAGATCGGCAAGAAGACAGGGCAAAAAGTCATTCAGGTCACACTGGGAAGGGGATTAGGAAAGGACCATCCAGAAGGGACACTGTCTGCAGGTGCCGTGTGTAAACACCTGAGGGAGTCAGAACATAGGAAGAAGGGATATTTAAAAAGATTAAACAGAGAATAAAACCCAGCTGAACATGGGGTGAAACTAAGACAGAGATTATTGACATCCTTTTCTGATGAAGGCCTTACATAGAAGGGGGAAAATAACAAATGATATTGAGTTCTGAGTCACTATTCTAAGGCCTCTACATTTGTTATTTTACCTAATTCACAATAAGCGGCTGAAGAAAGCAATATTATTAACCCAGTTTTACAGGGAAAGCCAACATCTGGAGAGACTTAAATGAGTTATTGAGATCACCCAAGTGACCACTGGCCAAACCAGGATTCTAACCCAACCAGTCTCATTCCCGAGCCGGACCTCTGAGTAGCTAGGTAATATGCTAATAAAATCAATAGTCCTTGGCAGGGTTTTAGCAATGTCTCAAAATGGAAAAAGAGGCCAAGATATTTACAAAGTTTAGGGCTGGGCTATAGGGTTTTAGGTTTTTTCTTTTTGTTGTTCTGTTTTTAATTTTTTATTGTTATGTTAGTCACCATACAGTACATCATTAGTTTTTGATGTAATGTTCCATGATTCATTGTTTTCATATAACACCCAGTTCTCCATGCAATACGTGCCCTCCTTAATACCCATCACTGGGCTAGCCCATCCCCCCACCCTGAAACCCTCAGTTTGTTTTCCAGAGTCCAGGGTCTCTTGTGGTTCATTTCCCCTGTTTACCACCCCCCCCTTCATTCTTCCCTTGCTTCTCCTACCGATCTCCCTGCTATTCCTTATGTTCCATAAATGAGTGAAACCATATAATTGTCTTTCTCTGCTTGACTTATTTCACTTAGCATAATCTCCTCCAGTCCGGTCCATGTTGCTGCAAATGTTGGGCAGCAACATGGACGGGTTTTAGTTTTTCTTACAAGGTGAGGCACTGACTGGAACCAGGCAGTTTCCAGCATCAGAATTTTCCACAGTAAGCAGGAATCTTGGAAGTATGTTGATAAGCAAGCTGTTCGTCTAGATACATACACTATTTTTGTGGGACCATCAGTTTATCTTTCAAGATGCAATATTTCCTGAAGCAGGAAACCTGGTTATCTTTGCTTATTTTCTGTACTCCTTAATATAAGAGAAGGGGGTGGGTTATATCTTCCAGTAACGTTTAACACAGAGTCAGTAATAGCTGTGGTCTCCCTTCTCATTATGTGTATCTAAAATAAAACAGGCTTGAAGGAAGGGATCAAGAGGAGTATCCGTGAAACCTCAGGATAAGTGCCTTTTTGTTTTAAGAATTAAAATTCCCAAAAAGCACAGCCATTTACACAAACCTAAGCTTCTTAAAACCACAGAACACCTTCCTGCATGGTTGCTAATACAAATCGCACAGCACACTTATGCTCTGTTGCTAGCAAGGATGCCTCTGCTGCTGGGGATTCTGCTTTGATGCATGTGATTTGCATCCAGCAAGGAGTTTGCTTTAAGCTGCTGAGAATAGAAAAACAAAACAAAAACAAAGGGATCCTGTGGTCTCTGTGCAAACTAATACAAACCAATGTGAACTTTCATTTGAAGCAAACCTTGCCTTGATTTTCTGTTCTTACTTCTTCTGAGTATGTGATCTGGAAAATTTAACTTCTCCAGACTCCTGTTTGCTCATTGGTAAGATGAGGATAACAGTGTGATGTCATCTACCTTACTGGGCTGCAGTGAGAACAAACAAGATAATGCATATATAACTCCCCTTTGCTCATAGTAGAAACACAAGTAATGTGAAGTATATCAAGTAACAATATTAAGATTAGTGCTGATTATTGTTCACTTATTATTATTATTAATTTGAGACTGACAAAGAGGAAACAAAGAAGCCCACATGGTAAAACAGTTACATGTAAGAACCTGGTGCTATTCTCACAATCAAATTAACCGTAATGCACATTCCTTGCTCTGACAGGTGTCACACTCCTTCAACCCATAATTTGAAACTGTTCATGCAATGCTGAAATAATATTTTATACTTCGGGGTCTTTGCATCTATACAGCTATATGCAATATATATCTACTTTAAAATTTACATTAAAATAAAATTCAGTAAGCCAATAATTTTTAAAAGACTTGCTAGAATCCAATTATTCCTTCTGCATCCAAGATATTAAACTCATTATTATAAGCCTTGATCCATTTGTAATACTATCAGTGAAGTTCAAAATTCTTTCCTGCAGCAAAATTCTTTCTGATGAGAAGCTGAAGCTGATTGAAGTTAATGGGAGTTGGGTATGAGTGAATGATGTCAGACTTTGGTCTCAGATAAGATTCCTTCTATTTTCTCTTCATCCAAGGAAGCTTCTTACTTGCTTTCATCTGAAGGCAGAGTGCGGAATACTGATGAGACAAGGCTCCACCTAACCTCAGTGACTAATGTGTGGACAACTCACTTGGATTTTAAACACAGAGTTTGCATTTCCATGGGGTCAGTTAATCTGTCAAAACCAATAACAATTTTCTTTCTACGGACAGAACAAGTCAGGTCCTGAACCATGTGCCCTACTGTGATGTGACTTGTGTATTTTTAGTACTAATTCAACTCCTTTTTATGAAGAATGTGTTTTGAAGTTGTTGACAAAGAGAAAAAGGACAGAACTGAATATCATTGGAGAAGTACAAGAAACAACAAAAAAAGAGTTAGTACCACATCCTGAGAGGTGAATTCGGCTGGCTTTGTCTTATATTTTAGTTTCCTTCAGTATATACAGAAAGACATTGATACAGACTCTTGCCAATACTGTGGATTTTTTTCTTTCCGCTTATGGAAATTTTCCAGAAAACCCATATTTTTTACAGAGAAATACAGTTGTAGGGCTCTGAATAAGACTTTGTTGTTAAAAACAACCAAGTGACAGGGACTCCTGGATGGCTCAGCTGGTTAAGCATCTGCCTTCGGCTCAAGTCCTGATCCCAGGGTTCTGGGATCAAGTCCTGCATAGGGTTCCTTGCTCAGTGGAGAATCTGCATCTCCCTCTGCCAGCTGCTCCCACTACCTGTGCACACATGCTCTCTTTCTCTCTCGATCTCTCTGGCAAATAAATAAATTAAATATTTTTTAAAAAGTAAGTGGCAGAAAGTCAGAAAAGTTAAATTGCATTTGTTTCCTGCAAGTAGGGTGAACAGGTGTATCTATGTTTGGGAGATGGGTGGGGAATGAGCAGAGAGGGAATATATGTACAAATACACACACCTCAAAAGCAGGATTGTTCCCTCCCTCCTTCTCTTGTCCCCTGGGTCCCTGAAGTAATGCAGAACCCTACTGAGTACCCACACACATACCCTCGAGAAGACGGAAGAAGATAGCTTCTAGCCATGACCCATTACACCTCCAATGTGCTCTATTACCAGACTATGAGTTTCTCAACCTAGGACTTTTCTTTATATCAAGTAGCATATTGTTGATTCATGAAGTTTTTTTGTTTTGCTTTGTTTTTAATTCACAACTAACAAGGAATATTCCCTCTCCTCACCCTGGGATGAAACAAAAATCAGATATAGCTTTTTAAATGAAGAAGGGCCATCACTACAAAAGTTGTTTCTTCCATAGACTTGACAACTAAAATGGACCATGTCTACCCTGGACTTGCGGGCATAGATTAGTGGTTCTCAGCAGGTAGTTCCTGCACCAACAGTTGCAGTGTCACCTGGAGACTTGTTAGAAATGGAAATTCTCACCCAAGACCTTCTAGATCAGAAACTACATGGGTAGGCTCGGCAAGCTATGTTGCAATAAGCCTTCCAGGGGAATCTGATGCATGCTACTGTTGAGAACCCTTGCCTCACAACGGCTCTGACAATCAAAACAGAGGAGATGTTTTGGGGAAGGAAGATGAACATGCATGTCAGGACAGTCTGGTACAAGCACCAGAAACCCAACTCAGAAAAACAAGAACCAAAGGGGTACACTGACTAATGAAACTGGAACATCTAAAAGCTGGTTAAATTACTGGACAACGCTAAGGACCCCATTTCCTTCTATTTCTTCTCTGTGCTCCTCACCTTCCTCTTCTTTACCTTGACATAATCAAAACATTAACCTATGGTCAAGAAATGCAGATAACTTAAATGTGCGGAGTAAGAATAGAGGGGAAAAATAATGTTAGTTGTCTCTAGCTAGTGGGACTCTGGATGCTTTTCAGTTCCCTCTGTTTATAATTCAAATTTATCTGCAAGAACTGGTATCACATTTATACTTACTAAAACTAGGGAAAGAAGGCAGTTAGGAAAGAAGGGACACAGGAAGAAAAAAGAAGAAGAGGAAATGAGCAAAGACTGAAAGATAGAAAAAAGAAAAAGAGAAGGAGGGAGGGAATGAAGAAAAAGGACAAAAAAAATCCTTCTTTTAAATTTTCTTATGGATTTCTCAGTAATGCAAGCACATTTCCCTTGGCCTTCACTAAGCCCTGTAGAAGCCTGTTGTCATGGTGGATATGAGACAGCATCTGGGTTAAAACAGAACGGCCATATCAGCATGTGAAATGTGTGTGGGCTCTCTTGCCTTTCACTTAAGGCACTTTTTATTTGAATACCAGGGAGGCAAACAGAGTTTTCAAACATGGAAAACTGTCTGCAAAAATTTTAATTACATTTAATAAACAATGATTGTTTCCTATTCATAGCAATATTATTTTCACAGGTTTCTTTCTTCTGTTTTGAGATAATAACAAGATTAGCTTCCAGGTAGCTTTCATGTACACTTCCAATAACTCAATATTTATGTTTTTATAATGTGTCAATTATCCAGCAGGATCCTCTATAAATAATAGAAAAAAATGCAGAGAGAAAATACGTTATTCTGTCTTTCGTATGAAAAAAGTATGTCCCTTTCATTAAATTGTGAGTTCATTCTTTTCCAAAAAAAAAAAAAATCACTACAATATATTTTTCATAACAGAGGCAGATCCTGGTGACACTCCATTATTAAAGTACAATTATGTGAGTTCATATTTCATGGCACATTCTAGAAACACACTTTTTTTAAAGGAGCCGACAGTCCCATTTATACTAGATTACAAACTTTTCTGATTAAATGTATACTCGAGGGGCGCCTGGGTGGCACAGCGGTTAAGCGTCTGCCTTCGGCTCAGGGCGTGATCCCGGCGTTCTGGGATCGAGCCCCACATCAGGCTCCTCCGCTATGAGCCTGCTTCTTCCTCTCCCACTCCCCCTGCTTGTGTTCCCTCTCTCGCTGGCTGTCTCTATCTCTGTCGAATAAATAAATAAAATCTTTAAAAAAATGTATACTTG
This sequence comes from Ursus arctos, assembly GCF_023065955.2. Taxonomy (NCBI): domain Eukaryota; kingdom Metazoa; phylum Chordata; class Mammalia; order Carnivora; family Ursidae; genus Ursus; species Ursus arctos. The sequence goes on from NW_026623089.1 coordinate 75,274,744, forward strand.
ATTCACAAATCAGTTCCCATTCAATGGCCAGATTTCAATCTTTCTGTAACTTTTTATTTTTACTAAATACTCAGAAAATTGTTGATCTTATGGGGCACCTGGGTGGCTCAGTTGGATTAAGCATCTGCCTTCCACTCAGATCATCTGCTCAGTGGGGAGCCTGCTTCTTCCTCTCCCTCTGCCTGCTGCTCCCCCTGTTTGTGCTTTCCCTTTCTTCCTTTCTCTCTCTGTCTCTGTCAAATAAATACATAAAATCTTTTTTAAAAAATTATTGGTCTTAAAAACAAACAAACAAACAAAAACCACTTTGCTCTGAAGCTAAAAATGCAATTCATATCCCAAAGTTTTTCTAGTGTTCACCGCAGGCACCGTGGCCTCTCATTGTGCTGCGCTGTGATGTTCTGCACAAACGGCCAGCATTCCCAGAGGTGTTAGAGGTGCACTGTTCAAGTAGGATAACACTTAGAGAACACTCCAAACTATCCCCTACCTTGGGGATCCTCTGGACAAGCTCTACAGTAAACACTTTGTTTAAATAAGGGGTTTACAAACCTGATTGACCATGGAAACTTTCACATACATAACAACAATTCATATCCCGAATAACTAACCATTCTATGGATCACATCTGTAGAATTATGCTTTCAACTCTACCTTATCTTCACTCTATAAAAAACTGCCTGCCTCATGCTAACATGTGAAGCTTTTAGTGACTTAATAATACAATTTTTCCAAAGGGATTTGCAATACATCAAAGCCTTCTAAAATGACATTGTCAGAACAGAAAGAATGGACACTTTAATGGTTGAATTTCCGACCCTGGGACAGGACCATATAGGAGATGACTGTGTAAGCCATGTTTCAGTGGCACACCTCAGTCTAACCCACCAAATCTCTCTCTCTCTCTCTCTCACACACACACACACACACACACACGCAAATGATGAAATAATAATACTTTGGGTGAACAATCACTACAAAAGGTGCTGAATAAACATAAGATGTGAAAATATATATTTTTAGAATGAAGTAAATTCAAAGCCAAACAAGACCATACATCATTCATGAGTAGGGATGGATATAGTGCAACATCATTGTGCTAACTTGACACACTCAACAAATCCATATCTCTGACCGTCCTTCCTTCCCTTCTCCCTCTTTCTCTCCCTGCCTTTTTTTCTTTTCTCTTTCCTGTTTTCTTTTTTCCCTTCTGTGCCCACAGAGAAACACACCCCATCTCCTATCAGATCAAGAGAGTGGAAACTAAGTCTGCATGTTCTGTGGTCTGGCTATCTGCAGACTTTGCTGCAGCTCCAGTCAATGCTGATCACCCGTTTGGGGTTGGGATCCTGACTTCCCTTTCACAGGGTCTGGGATCTGAGCACTGGGGAGGTGCCACAATGTGCACAGGTTTCACAGGTGTGTCCCGGGGCTTTATGAATCATGCACCATCAACCTCTGCTTTAGATTCTGATTGCCAGCTGTTACAGGTCACTGGGAATTTGTCGAGGACCTACACCCTGCTGCCCACGGTGTGCTGTGGGATCTCTGTCGGCCCTGCTGCCCCACACATGGCCTTGAGAAGGCTGTGGGACCATATGGCAGACCCCACGTTATGAAGGTATGTATTTCCTCTGAGAGGCTTCTCTGAGATAGTTTTTCCTTTTGTCTTCATGAATAGAAAGCCCAAAGTATCTCGGGGGGATTCTCTGGGATCTCATACCCTGCCCCATTTTGGAGACAGTACCCTCAGCCCTCACTGGAGTGGAAAGTGTTGGGGGTAGTGGAGAGCTGCTGTACGCCTGGCCCTCCTCGAGAGGGCATTCTGTCCCACTCATCCATATGCTGGTTTCTCCTAGGCCTGGACTATGGAGGATGCTTGTCTCCCTTTGTTTCAACAGGGGTTGAGCACACCAGTGGGTATCCTCTCTTCTGAAGGTCCTGTCACTTATACTTAGTTATATAAAGTTAATTTTGTCCTCAGCTCTCTGTTGCTTTAAAAATAAACTAAGGTTATGTCACTTGTTTGGGTTATTAGTGTGAGAATCATGGTCTCTTATGACTTTCTACATCCAAAATGGAAATGAGTCTTTGCGGTGCACTTTTTATTCAGAAAAGTTCTATTCTTAGGACTCAAAATGGGTCACAAATCAGACTTATTCCTTATATACCCTCCAAAGCTGAAAAAAATGAAAGATTCAGAAAATCTACAAAATAAATGTTCCATGGCTTACGACAGATTCCCTCAAATTGTGAATTTTGTGCTTACACTCAGTTGAGATAGGGATGAGTTTACTGAAGTAGAATAAAAAGGGGAGAAAGCAGATGAAGAGAAGAAGAATAAAAAAAAAAAAGAAGACAGGAGGAAAAGGTTATAGTTTAGCCAACCATACATTTAGCAAAGTCTTTTTCCTTTGTATTTGCCTCTGGGATTGGGATAAAGGCCACATGCTCCTATGCACACGGCTATTTCACTGTGTCCATAAATGATAGGAAGTAGGTTGGCAAGCACTACCATCAATTCATACAATTAAAATGTTTGACTCTAAGCTTTTTAAAATGCAAACTATATGAATTCTTGATAGTCTGACTCTCTGATCTTTAACAGACTTTCCTATAGTCACAGGATCTCAGTGAGTAGGAAGCAAAATCCTTACACTTCATCATTAGATCAACTGAAAAACATACAGGAGACAGTAATTTATTGTAATAACTGACTGAGCCAGAAATACACCAGTGTGACACTCAATGAAGTAAATGTTCTCTACAAATACAAATCATAGGTTAAAATCACTTATATATAAAATGGCAAGGATTTTTTTTAAAAGATTTATTTATTTGAGAGCAAGGGAAAAAGAGAGACAGAGTGAGCAAGGGGAGGAGCAAAGGGAGAGGGGCAGAAATCCTCAAGCAAACTCCCCACTGAGCATGGAGCCCAATGCAGGGGCTCGATCTCACGACCCTGAGACCATGACCTGAGCCCAAACCAAGAGTGGGACGCTCAACCGACTGAACCACCCAGGCGTCCCTAAAACGGCAAGGATTAGCTCAGAAATGCAAAAGTAAAAATCGTAACACGTCAACACAGGCAGGTCCCTTTTCTGGTGCTTCCAGTCAAAGGACAGAGGATGTGATAAAGTTTAGTAAGCATTAAGTTTTCCTTCATATCTTTTCATGGCTTGAACACTCACTGATTTTTATCATTGAATAATATTTCATTGTCTGGATGAAACAGTTTATTTATCCATTCACCTACTGAAAGACAATCTTGGTTGCTACTTAGTTTCAGTAATTATGAAGAAAGCTGCTGCTATACCCATCGGTATGCAGGTTTTATTGTGGACAAACGTTTTTCAACTCATATGGGTAAATAGCATGGAGAGGAACTGCTGGATCATATGGTAAAAGTATGCTTAGCTTGGATAAAACAACAACAACAACAACAACAAAAACCTGCCAAACTGTCTTCCAAAATGGCTGTGTCACTACGTATTCCACCAGCAATGAAGGAGAGTTCCTGTGGCTCCACATCCTTGCCAACATTTGGCATGGTTGATATTTAGATTTTGACCATTCTTAGGTATGTAGTGGTATCTCATTTTAATTAGCATTTCCCTAACAACATTTTGAACATCTCTTCATATACTTATGTACCATATTCTCTGCGGAGGCGTCGATCATATTTTTTGCCCATTTTTAATTGGGCTGTTGGTTTTCTTATTGTTGAATTTCAAGAGTTCTTTGTATATTTTAGATAACAGTACTTTATGAGATATTATCTGTTGCAAATATTTCCTCCCATTCTGTGGCTTGTCTTCTATTCTCTTGACCATGTCTGTTTCAGAGCAGAGGTTAATCTGTGTTGTTTTAAGCTATTAAGTCTGTGGTTGTTTGTTACAAGAGTGATAGAAATCAAATATTGCAGGTGATTATAAATGATTCAGTTAAAACTCATCTTTGAGAGTTCTGAAACACAGTCATCACATGAGCTCTTAGCTCATCCAGGTAAGAATTTCTCTATTTCTCTATGGCCATTTCTCAGACAATATCAATATTTTTTTACATTTTTATATAAATTCCAGTTAGTTAACATACAATTGTAATATTAGTTTCAGGTATATAATATAGTGATTCAACACGTCACACAGCACTCAGTGCTCATCACAAGTGCACTACTTAATCTCCATTTATACTGAGGTGTTATTTAAAAAAGTGAATGCTTGAGCTTTTTTCATTTATTTATGTCTTCTGTTTTGCTTATCTGAGCCATATTCATAAATTACTGATCATTTGCCATCTAAATTTTGTTTCCCGTAGTCTTTGGGTATTTTCACTAATGTACTAGTCAATTTTCATTCTGAACAAACACAAAATGAGAGATATGTATCGGGACTTTATATCAAAATTACACTTTGAAATAGTATGGCCTCCATTACTGACCTTCTGTTTTCACCTCAATATTGTTTGTTTTACTTTGTAAATAGGGTATTGTACTTCAGGACCAGGATATGCCAGAAATTCAAGTCTCTAGGGAAAGAGGCTCTTTGTGTTGCTTTTGTACCTTCAATTACAAAAAAATATAATTAGATATAATTTTTAGTACATGAAAATGAAGGTCCACCTTTAGTTTGAACTTTTAATATTGTTAATACTTTTAATGTTTAATACAGAATTTTAAAAAGCAATTAGGAGTAACTACAATTTAAAACACATTTTATCAGCTAAAACATATGAGGACCCAAACTGGTATAAAATTAGACATGGCATATTTAAGCATTGCCTTTTTATATACTATACCAATAAAAAATTATGATTTCAGGAATAAATAGTTAAGACCTGAAACAAAGAGTAACTGTACCAAAATTCACTTAAGGATACATTCAAAGGCAGATGTGGGCAATTTTGTGAATTGGGAGTTTGGTTGTCTTGTTTGTATTTCCTCTTACTTTCTCATCCTTTTAAAGGCACCTCTGCATTTTCTTAACATGTTTTTCTGTAGGAAAAATTCTTACCCTGTCACTTCTCTACTTGAAAAATGATTTATCCAAAACCCTGTGAGGAACATTGGACTCTAAATAAACTGGTTCCAATCTACCCAACCAGCATCAATTTTTACCACTGTTCCTGTCCATAAACCCTGCTGTGCATCAGATGGAGTGACTCACCCCTCCCAGAACACATGCTGCTTTTGCATTCTCCCCTCCCCCCGGTCATGCTTTCTCCTGAATACATTTCTTCCCTTTTCTGGTACATTACTGTTGAATCCAATACCATTCACCTGAAATCTTTCTCTCTCTCTAAAGATTTTCTGATCTTTCCAGACTTAATGAAAAACCATTTCCCACAACTTCCATAACACTGCAGTCTGAATTGATTATTGTACCTTCACATGGTGTTCTTTATTATTTTGTAAAATGTGGTATGACTCCACAAGATTGGAACCTCCTTGATCAAAAAGTATATATTATTCGTATTTGACTTTGTAATACACAATGGGTATGTTACCTAGTAATCTCTCATGAAATACTTTTAAAACTACTTACATCTATAGCCCTTCCTCCAGCAATCCCATGTTTGAGGAACAGTGTCAAGAACATGTAATGAGAGATGTGAACCCAGCACTTCAACAACCTCACACCAAAAAAACTCTTCAGAGATTCTTCCAAGGACTCATTCTATTCAATCCACTTCATATTTTCCTCTCCTCCCATCACATCCAATAAGACTTGTATCTACTAAACTCCCAGCTTTTCTGAATAAAACTTTCCCATTTTCTTAGATTTAGCTTTCCTATTGCCTTTCAAGATGGCAATTAGTTCTCTGATTTCAAATTATACTACAAAGCTATAGTAATCAAACCAGTATGGTATTGACATAAAAACAGTCATGTAAATCAAGGGAGCAGAATAGAGAGCCCAGAAACAAACCTACACATATATGTCAATTGATTTATGACAAACGAGTGAAGAATATACAGAAAGAACAGTCTCTTCAACAAATGGTATTGGGAAAACTTGACCACCATGTGCAAAAGAATGAAACCAGACCCCTATCTTACACCATACATTAACTCAAAATGGATTAAAGACTTGAATGTAAGACCAGAAACTATAAAACTCCTAGAAGAAAACACAGGTGGTAAGCTCTTTGACATCAGTCTTAGCATTGAATTTTTGGATCAGATTCCAAAAGCAAAGGCAACAGAAGCAAAAATAAACAAGTGGAACTATATCAAACCAAAAAACTTCTGCACAGCAATGGAAATCACCAATAAAATGAAAAGGCAACCTACTGAATGGGAGAAGATATTTGTAAATCATATATCCAGTAAGGGATTAGTATCCAAAATATACATATAAAAAACACGAACAACTAAATAGCAAAAACCAGCCAACCAACCAACAAGAACAATCTAATTAAAAACTGGCACAGAATCTAAATGGACATTTTTCCAAAGAAGACATACAGACGGCAGACAAGCACGTGAGATGTTCAGTATCACTCATCACCAGGGAAATGCCAATCAAAACCACAACGAGATATCACCTTGCACCTGTTCAAATGGCTATTACCAAAAACACAAGAGATAGTAAGTGTCAGAGGATGTGAAGAAAAAAGAACCCCTACACCTTGTTGGTGGGAACATGAAGTGGTTGCAGCTACCATGAAAAATAGTACAGATGTTCCTCAAAAAATTCAAAATGATTCAGCTATTCCACTTCTGGGTGTCTATCCAAAAATGTTAATTTGAAAAGATATATGCATCCCTATGTCCACTGCAGCATTATTTATAATAGACAAGATATAGAAACAACCTAAGTATGCACTGATGGATGAATGGATAAAGAAGATGTGATACATGCACATAGGAATGCTTCTCAGCCATAAAAAAGAATAGACTCTTGTCATGTGTGACAACATGGATGGACATTAATAGTATAATGTTGAGTGAAATAAGCCAAAGACAAATACCAAATGATTTCACTTATATGCGGAATCAAAAACAAAACAAAACAAACATTAAAAACTCACAGATAGAGGGGCACCTGGGTGGCTCAGTCAGTTAAGTGTCTGACTCTTGATTTCGGCTCAGGTCATGACCTCAGGGTCATGAGGTCAAGCCCCACCCTGGGCTCCGTGCACAGCATGGAGTCTGCTTGGGATTCTCTCTCTCCCTCTCCCCACTGCTCTCTCTCTAATAATAAATAAATCTTTAAAAAAGAAAAACTCATAGATAGGGAAAATGGATTGTGGTTATCAGAGCAGATGGGGATTGGGGGGTAGGCAAAATGCATGAATGGGTCCACTGTATGGTGACAGACAGTAACTAGACTTATTGCAGTCTATTAAAAATTTTAATTATGTTGTACATCTAAAACTAATATAATGTTATATACCAATTTAATTCAATGAAAAACGGGCGACAATTAACTCCATATAAAAACAGTGCTTATTTCAGAGAAGAAATCTAACGGAAGTTTTTTTCTTCTCCACTGAATTGTTCATATTTCTTTTTTTTTTTAAATAGGATCACTGATCTTTTTTTTTTTTTTAAGATTTTCTTTATTCATTTGAGAAAGCAAGAGAGAACAGGAGCACAAGCATGGGGGAGGAGCAGAGGGAGAGGGAGAAGCAGGCTCCCCACTGAGGGTGGAGCCTGAGGTGGGGCTCCATCCCAGGATCCCAGGGTCATGACCTGAGCCAAAGGCAGATGCTCAACCAACTGAGCCACTACGGCACCCTTGTATTGTTCATGTTATCTTAAGAGTCGCATTTTTGAGGTGATGTCATTGTTGGTATAGTCGAACTCATTATCTACTCTATCTCTTAGAATTTTTACCTGAACAGGAGAGGCTCAAAGTGACATTTAAAGGTGTGTAGATAAACCATTTGGATTGAGTACGGTCTGGGACCCCTTTAAAGGGCAGTGAGTGGAAGCTGCCTACTCTGCACACGTGGAAGCTTGGAGAAAGAAACTCAGTGTTTGAAAGAAATCTGGTCAAGCTGACAAAAGAGGCCAATTTGGCATTAGGAGACAAAGGATTGTGCTGTCTTGAGCAAAAGGTTAACAGCAAAAAGAAAAAAAAAGGCACAATTACCATTCTTTTACAAAACAAACAGTTCACTGATTTCCAATAAAATTAAGACTGAGAGTTCATATTCATAAATTTGTGAGGGATCACTTAATTAGTTTCCTTCTAATCATTAAAATTTCCACCCAGTTGAGAAGATGAGCCCGAGGGAGACAGCAGGAGCTAGCCATCCAATACGTCAGAGGAAAGATCTGCAGCACTGTAAGCCTCAGCAGTTCCAGAAGAACCTGGTCATCCTGACAGCACCCCTCGCTCTAACTCCAGCGTTGCTGCTTGGCTGGGGTGCTCCTGCCCTGCCTCCCACCCTCCACCCCAGCCTGCAGCTCTCCTTCCCGTGGGAACAGTTAAAACTTCATGCGTCCTGCTTCCAGGATCCTGTTCAAGCTGAGGTCAGATCTCACATGAAGCTGTTCACTTAACCTTTTCTCTCTACAGTTTTACAGAAACAGTAAAGGTCACCGCACTGGTTTAGCTGATGAGTTTTAATTTTATCTTAATTACCTTCAGGGCCTTTTATTCAGGTCAAAACTTCATTGGTTTACACAAAATTCTTTCCATTGTTGCTTTAATGGGTATATTCAGGATTCATTGTACCCAGTGGCTGTTAATTTTGGCAGTTGTTTTCTCTTCTACTATCCAAGATTCTCTTGAAACCCTAAGGGGTTGAGGATGCTGGTTCCATCACATCGCATCCACCACTCCTTCAAAGTCAACTTCCTTCACTTTCCTTCCTCCAAAGCCCTCCGCATTTTGTTGCCAACAATCTGTTCCTTGTGTCTTTAATGAAGGAAGAGAAGATTGTCCTTTTGAGTGATTTTTAGAGAAAACCTAAAAAATAATCTTTTTGGGGGGAAGCCTTCCTTTTTTAACACAGTATTAGTGAATAGTGAAAACAAAATAATAAAATGGAAACACCTTGATTCAAAAGTCAGACATTTTGTCAAATTAAGAGAATAAACCTTCAACTGAGGCAGCGGGAAGGGTGGCTTGGGAAACATGTTGACCAAAGTAAAGCCATTTTGGTCTTAGATGACCTTTAACCTAAAAGTCAGGACATAAAAGAGTCACAAGACCCAACTCAAGGAAAACTGCAAGACCCCACTCCCTCTGGCAGTAAAAGCCACAAAGTCTGGACATTCTTAAAATTTTTCCCTGCGGATAATTCCACAACTCTAAGAAAATGGAAAAATGAACTGCCCAATGTAAGTAACAAATCCAAAGTGCTTCCCCCTATATGGTTAGCTAATTTTTAAAAATTTACAAAACGCTCATTAGAATACCATTTACCAAAATAAACTCAAACGGATTAAAGACCCAAATGACTTACTCGAAACCATAAAAATCCTTAAAGAGAGAACAGGCAGTAATTTCCCTGATGTTGGCTGTAGCAACATTTTTTTTAAGATTATGTCTTCTGAGGCAAGGGAAACCGAAGCAAAAACAAACTACTGGGACTCCATCAAAATAAAAGGCTTCTGCACAGTGAAGGAAACAATTAACAAAACAAAAAGACAGACCAGAGAATGGGAGAAGATATTTGCAAACAACATATCCAATAAAGGGTTAGTATGCAAAATCTATATAGAACTGATACAAATCAACACGGAAAAAACAAATAACGGGCAGAAGACATGAATAGACATTTTCTGAAAGAAGACATCTAGATGGCCAACAAACACATGAAAAGTGCTCCACATCACTCATCATCAGGGAAATGCAAATCAAAACCATGATGAGATTATCACCTCACCTGTCAGAATGGCTAAAATAAAAAATGCAAGAAACAACAGGTGTTGGCAAGGATGTGGAGAAAGGGGGACCCTTGTTCACTGTTGGTGGGAATGCAAACTGGTACAACCACTCAGAAGTTTCCTTGAAATATTAAAAATAGAACTACCCCACGATCCAGTAATCACACTACTGGGCATTTACCCAAAAAATATAAAAACACTACTTCAAAGGGATACATGCACTCCTCTGTTTATTGTAGCATTATTTATAATAGCCAAGATATGGAAGCAGCCCAAGTGTCTATCAATAAATGAATGGATAAAGAAGAAGTGCTTTATATATATGCAACGGAATATTACTCAGCTATAAATAGAATGAAATCTTATCATGTGCTGCAACATGGATGGAACTGGGGGTATTATGCTAAGTGAAATATGTCAGAGAAAGACAAATATCATATGATCTCACTCATATGTGGAATTTAAGAAACAAAACAAACGAACAAAGACAGAGAGACACATACACAAAGAGAAACCAAGAAACAGGCTCTTAACTACAGAGAACACACCAGAGGGGAGGTGGGTAGGGGACAGGGGCAATCAGTGATGGGGATGAAGGAGGGCACTTGTGATGAGCTCGATGTGATGGATGGAAGTGTTGAATCACTATCTTGTACACCTGAAACTAATATTACAGTGTATGTTAACTAAGTGGAATTTAAATAAAAAAGTTAAAAAAAAAAAACCTTCGTTAGAGGCAAAGGGGGGCCTCTTCCCCATCTGGGAGGAGAGATCACTACTTTGTGAAGTTGCTCCTTCTTTATTTCTATACTTAATGACTCTTTGTCCCTTTCTGTAAATGGCTTGCTCTTGAATTCTTTTCATGCAAAGCCAGGAAGCCTCTTGGCAAGGGGCCTGAGATGCTCTCTCAGGGCCTCAGCCTGTGCGGCATCACAACCACATTTGGGAAAATATATAGTTTTATTTTTTGGTAGAAGCCTTGAGATTAACTTAAAATAGTTGTCCATTTAGGAAAAATAATAAGATCATTTAAAATTACTCTTATTTCCTAATTTTTTATATGTCTGTATTGTTCTCCTAGGATTTATGTGATTTTTATCGTGTGTGTGTGTGTGTGTGTGTGTTAGTGTGACAAATGAGCTGAGTTTAAACTGCCTCCAAGCCCTTATTCTCAATCCTTTGTCTAGCCCCCTCTTGTTCAGTGACCATGCAGTGGGCTTCTACTATAACACCTGCTCTCACATAATAACAATAATAGTAGCAATCATTCACCGCACTTATTATGTGCCAAGAATAGACGTGTGCTTTGCGCATATTAACACATTTAATCTTCACGACTACTGTAGGTGGTTGGCACTTTTATCATCTTCGCTTTATGGATGAGGAAAGTAAGGTACAGAGATGTTAGGTAATTTCCTTCCTGAAATTAATCTATGTTTTACTTTATTCCCTGTCATAGGCAAGGTCTACTTGTTGTAAATGGGCAAAGGAAGTTTCTTCCAAATGGCACTGTCTTTAGATGCAACTGCGATAATACTGCAAACATGTCATATTTACCGCACGTGGCTACAGCTCTCCTGACATTAGTCTTTATGTTTACATGGATAATCAGAAAGAATTTTTTAAAAAATCTTCAAGTCACATCGTTTTTTAGCCAAAAACTACTTGAGAGCTTATTATCAGAAAATACACTGTGTGATTTTTATCCATCTCAATGATAGAGGGATGCCTGGGTGGCTCAGTCCATTGAGTGACTCTTGGTTTCAGCTCAGGTCATGATCTCAGGGTCTTGGGATCAAGCCCCACATAGGGCTCCCTGCTCAGTGGAGAGTCTACTTGAGATCATTATGGTCAAGGAGGTGAACACTGTTTACTTTTCAGTAGTTTGCATTTATTTAAAAAAACTGTAGTTATATCATTTTGTAGGAAATTTCCACAGTCAATATGTCAATCTTTTTTCTTATGGGGCACCCCAATTCCTTCCCTTAGAAGTAATTTACAGCACTGTTATTCTTAAGTGTTTCATTACCACTTCTGATACAATTAACTCCAAAATGAAAATGAGGAATATTTTCTTAACTAAAAAGGGTAGGATCATTGATTGATACAAAGGGCAACCCCCATACCCCCACCTCTAGCCTTAAAGACAATGAAAGCTTAAATAAACAATCATTGATATCGCTCCTTTGCCCAAGAACATTCTCTGGCAAGCATGCCTGAGCTCTCCTTGTAATTGATTTCAAGGGATCAAATACCTCCTGAAAATTAACGTTATTATTAAACCACTTCAGCATTTTTTTTCAATAAGTCGTAATAGTGACTTGTGGGAATGGAAAGAAATTTTTTAAAAAATATCTTCTTAGTGACGTGTGTGGGGTTGGAGGAAAAGATAAAGAAAAAAATCCACACACACATATATAAAATGAACATATATAATGAATAAACATAATGAATATATATAAATAACAGATATGCATATACAAAACTGCAATTGACATAGGCTTCTTGGAAATTCATTTCAGGAAGTATTTGCTTTCTGAAAGGCCCATTTACAAAATGCTAATGCTATTAAAGCATTAGCCCAGAGACTCTTTACACAGATAGTATCCTTGTGCATTCAAAATAAAGTTTGACTTCCACCTGACTTTTCAGAGCAAAGGTTTATAATGGAGTATATCTGCAGTTAGCATGGTCGCTACCATTTACTTGGAGAAGCATTCCTGTTTTAACATACACTCCAGAAGAGCCTCTTTCCCGGTCAGCAGCGAACAGACCTTGGCTGGGCTATCAGAGCGTCATCAGTGTTCTGCAAGGCTCATGACACGAAACACAAGGGATAATGGTTCGAAGTAAAATATGGCCTAATTCTCAAAAGCTTCAATGAGAGGGGTGGACCCATGGATCAGGACAGGGACACCCCCCGTCCCTTTCAACTGGCTACATCTGTGCTGGACCTGATAGGGAGGCTCCCTGATAGGTCAGCTGGAAGGCTTCTGATGTATTCAGAAAAGAACATTTTAAAAAAGAGTCACATCAGCTTAATTCACATGAAAGAGTCAGGTTACACGGAGAGCAAAATTCACTGATCTCATAAATAGAAACTGATAAATTCAAAAGGGCTTTGTATCCTCGAATTTTAATCTGGGGAGAATAGCTCACTTTAATGCTGGTGATTTTCAAGCTTTTTATCTGGTAGTTGATGAGATGAGCTTGCTCCAGGATTCTAGATAATCCTGCCCCCTATGATGCCCTTGGAAATGTGTGTGGGTTGACTGCAGAACTGCGTCTGGGATGAAGATGGGGACAGCAAACTTTGCAAATGATTTCTCTGCTACTGCTCCCCCCAGAGGACCTAGCACAGGCTTTATACCCACAGTGGTGAATGTGGGCTTGAATACAACGCACTTCAATATTATGGCTGAGATGTGTGATTTCTTTTTTTTTATTTTGAGTATCACTGCAGATATTCAGTTTTCCCTAGAGAGGACCACTAGATTATCATTTAAATTACCCACTGAATCATATGCAAGGAAACAATGGCTAATGCTATTTTTAACCAGTTAGCAGAATTCCTTCTATCATTTTCAACTCACTTGAATAGGAGAACATTAAGATTATAATGAAAATAGCTTTAGTTGGAAGCAAGTTCTATTAAAAAATGTATATAGGAAAAACTTCTTTCATCTGGCCTTGACATAGTAGATATTTCCAATAAAAAATACATTTTCTGATTTGCAGAGATCAATCACTGTCCTTAGATAGCAAGCATCATGTCTTCCATACCCCGAGAGTCACCTGGTAGCATAAAATGCAAAAGCTTGTAATACAGCTGCTGGGAAAATTCCATAACACTCAGAGAGGTACACAGTCATCCAAATCTAGGCCACTGATAGTAATGGTGCAAGAAATGGTAATTCTCCATCAGATGGAAGGCAGATCAGCCCTCTCCTTTGACATGAAATGATTAGGAAAGCCTTCTCAGAAAGGCTAAGATTGGATTTGGTCCTTAAAGAAGAGAAACAAGTCTGATAAACGAGATGTGGAGAGACGGTGGTCCCGGGATTGACAGCATCGCTTGATAACGAATGTTGTCCAGGTCAGAGTAAACAGCACTGTAACAGAAAAGCTGGAAATTTCAATGGCAGCGCAATAAAGCGCTATTTGTCACTCACGTCTAAGCCTTTTACAGGTCACACTACCTTCCTTCATACTGAAGCTCCACTATCTGGAGCAGACAGCTCTCGGGTCATTGGGCAGAAGCAACCGCACGGCCTGGCCTGGCTGCAGCAGAGGCTGAGCTACTGGAAGGCTGCCCTGGATAGCTGGTGACCACCCCTTCTCTCCAGAATAGACAGACTCTCCGAAGAAGCAATAGAAGAAAACTTGCAAAAGGAATAGTGCTGCCAAATTGGAGAGTGCTCTGAAAATTCATGTTATTTCACAGGTTAGGCACCGCAGACACTAGCTTGAGGTATGATCATCCAAAGGCACCAAAAAGAAGGAAACTGTGCATGGGGAGAAAAGAGTAATATTCCAGCCATTAAAGATGGGAATCAACATGGCAATTTGGAGAACTACTTATTTCTGCTTCTTCAGAACTTAATTCATATGTCTGGTAGAGTCCCTTGTGCCCCAACACTTGATCGTATTTGACACTGGATACTAATGAACTGAGCGGCAGGTATGTGTGACGTTGAACCCACTAGTACAGGATGCATGCATTTCTAGGTCCCAGGTTCTCAGGATGAGCTACTGAACAAAACAGAAAACGTCTCTGCCCTCACAGAGCTTACATTCGGCCAGGGCAAAATAGTTTGACTTTTGACTTTCCTAAACTCTGAAGGGGCCCAAGAAATCCCGGCCCTTCATGAGAATCACAGCCCTCTTCTTTGAAGGTTAACTTAACCAAAGGCCACACATACGTCAAACCACTTTCCCCAGAGTCAGTGCCACCTCATGTACCCCTTCCTCCAGGGTCTGGGGCTTCAAGAACCACTTCCCTACCACACAGAGATCAATGAGCTGGGGGAGAAAGAGAGGCTCCTGTCCCTAAAACACTGACAGATTTGGCGCTCCTAGCCTACACTGTCCCTAAACCCTGAACTGGTAGAATCTGATGTCCCTAACGCACACCCCCCCAAGGGCCTAGCCAGACTGGCGTCTTCTAGAAGGACAGTGGGGGTTCATGATCTCTCCACCCCATACCCTTTATTTCTACAACCTACAAACCCCAGGACACTAGGGTCCGTGAAGTTATCTGTTTGTTCCCTAGACAGCCCAGAGCTTCCCGGTACTCCTTAGGCCCTTTTGCTGCCCATCCCCGGTTCTTAATGTACTGCTGTTTTCTATTTAATGTTAGAAGTGGCTGTGTTTCTCTTCTAAACAAGGTTTTTGAGAGCAGTTGTCACTTTTGTGTCATCTATGGTACTTACCAAAGTACCTTTAAATTGCGTACTGAAGACCTATCTACCGAATGTTATTTTGTGATGCTGGGAAAATAGTTTAAAAAGACACAAAGCCTTTTACCACTAAATACGTAAGTGATTCCAGAGGTTGTTGGAAAGTTATCAAGTGCCTCCTGGAACAACCTCAGCCCCAAAATGGACTTCTGGCCATGTTCCTCCCAGGCCTCTTGCCTGCACACAATCGACCCTAAATCTCTGTGGCGCAGCGGTTACTGATCTCTTCTCAAACCCTGTGGAGAAAATTAATGAAATGGGAGAAAGAGACTTGGTGTGACTGTTGGCGGGGGGAGGCCATGAGACCTCTTGAAGGCCCCTAGTCTCTTTGAAAGCAGCTGAGGAAAGGCTGGGGTCACACAGGGTACTGGTGTCCCCACCGCTCTGTAAGACGAGGGCCAGCCACTCCTCTAAAGAAGAAAGCCTGATCAGAGAAGGTCAGACATGATGACAGGTTGAACACGTGCTGGGAGCATAAGGCTCGGAAAGATGGAGTGAGCACAAGGAAGTGTGTGATGCAGCATTGATTACGGAGATGCCTCCTGAATTTAATTCTGTCAAGCTATAAAAATCTGCACTTTACAAAGACAGCAAGTTTCCCCCATCAAATATACAGCGATCTCAGGGGATATACCATTGGTTCTCAACCAAGAGGAAAGATCAGAATTCCCATTCAATTACAAGGCCAAGACCCTCCTGCCACCCCAAAGTTATCCGCAGCTCGGGAAGAAGGCCCTGTGGGCGTATTTAAAAATATGAAAACAGTAAAACAATCACCTCCCCACACACAGACCTTCTCCCAAACACATGCCTCTCTAATGTAGCGTTAAAAATGTGACAGTAGCGGCACCTGGGTGGATCGGTCGGTTGAGCATCTGACTCTTGATTTCAGCTCAGGTCATGATCTCAGGGTCCTGGGATCGAGGCCCTCATCGGGCTCATTGCTCAGCATGGAGTCCGCTTCTCCTTCTCCCGCCCCCTGCTCTCTCTCTCTCTCTCTCTCAAATAAATAAATAAATAAATAAAATCTTTAAAAAACATTTAAATGTGACTGTAAAGAAAGAGCACAGAAAGACTCAAGTGAGAAGGAGGAGCTCTGCCACCGTGGCTCAGAGTTGGCTTCTAGATGCACTGATCCAGGCTCTGGTCCCATTTCTGCCACATGCAGCTGTATGACCTGGGGCAAGTTCTTTAAACTTCTGAGACTGATTTTCTGTAACTGCAAAATGAGGATAACAACATTATCTATTATTATTAGGATTAGATGAGAAAATCACTTGGCATATAGCAGCACTCAATGAATATAAGCAAGCAAGAGAATGAAGAAAATAAATATAACTCATATAGCATAAGGATTTGATAAAGGAAGGTCAACCGTATAGGTAAGAACAACTAGCACAAAAAGGACATCTCGGGGGTGTCGGGAATCTTTCTGGAACATACAAGTCAAACCAGTCTGGAGACCATATGAAAGTAGAGGCCTTCTCTTTTTCACCACCGCATCTGGTATTCTTAGCAAAGTGCTTAGGAAGTACTTGTTAAAAATAAAATATGGCACCTCAAACGGCCAACACAATATTGAAGGAGAACAACATACAGGGCTGACACCACTCAACTTGCTGACTTGCTATAAAGCTACAGTAACAAGACAGTGGAGTACTGGAGAAAGGAGAGGCAGATAGAGCAACAGAACAGAATAGAGAGTCCAGAAGCAGAATCACACAATGGGTCAACTCATCTTTGACAAAGGAGCAAAGCAATCCAAGGGAGAAAGGGTCATTTCAACAAACTGTGCTTGTACAACCAGACATACACATGCCCCCCACCAAAAAAAAGAATCTAGGCACAGATATTATAACTTGTACAAAAATTCATTAAAATCATAGACTTAAATGTAAAATTAAAAACTATAACACTAAAAGAAAATATAGAAGAAAATCTAGGTGACATGTTTGGTGATGACTTTAAATACACCAAAAGTACAATGCATAAATGGGAAATCTGATAAACTGGACTTCATTAAAATTAAAAACATTTGCTCTGTGAAAAGCAGTTACAGGATGAGAAGATAAGCCACAGAGAGGCAGAAAAATATCTGTAAAATACAAATACTGTGAAGAACTGCTGTCCAAAATATACAAAGAACTCTTAAAACCAACAAGAAAACAAACAATCCCATTTAAAAATGGGCACAAGACCTGAACAGATACCTCAACAGAGAAGACGTGTAGATAACAAATAAGCATACGAAAAGATGCTTAACATCATATGTCATTATGGAAGCTAAGGTAGGATAATGGGATACGGCTCCACACCTACTGGAACAGATAGGAGCCAAAGCTCCAGCAACAGCGAATGCTGGCTGGGATGTGGAGTCAGAGGGACTCTCACTCACAGTTGCTGGGAAAGCAAAATGGCGCAGCCACTTTGGAAGACTATAGTTTCTTACATGACTAAACAAACTCTTGCCCTATAATCTAGTCATCATGCTCCTTGATATTTACCCAAATGAATTAAAAACTTACAACCACATGAAAACCTGTATGTGACTGTTTATAGCAGCTTTATTCATAACTGATGAATCTCAGAAACAACCAGGGTTGTCCTTCAGAAGGTGAATGGATAAAGTGTGGTCCATCCAGACAACAGAATATTATTTGGCACTAAAATTAAATGAGCTATCAAACCGCAAAAAGACACGAAGGAACCTTAAAAGCATATTGCTAAGTGACAGAAGCCAATCTGAGTGGACTCAATACCATCTGATTCCAACTGCCTGACATCCTGGAAAAGATAAATTATAGAGACAATCAAAAGTTTGGTGGTCATCACAGACAGAAGGGATGAACAGGGGGAACATGGAGGAATTTTAGGGCATTGAAACGGTTCTGTATGAGATAGGTAAGGTGGCTCCATGTCATTATATGTTGTATACAACCCCACAGGATGTAGGACACAAAGAATGAACCCGAATGTAAACTATGGACTTCAGGTAATAATAGTATATCAATATTGGTTCATCAAGTCTAAGAAACGGCCCACAGTAACAGAAGATGTAAATACTAGGTGAAATTGTGTGGACTGGGGGAAACAGGAGGTATTTGAAAATCTCTGCATTTTCTAATCAATTTTTCAATAAGCCTAAAATTTTCCTTAAAAAAACTAAAGTCTATTAATATAAAAAATGTTTTAAAATGAAATATGGCACCAGGCCTACCATTCAGCATCTAATGATGGTGCATTTATTTTATTTGGGACAATTCCCAATGCAAAACAGAAATCGGAAGTAACAACTTGAAAATACGTTAGAGGTCCATCCAATTCACAGGTAATTCCTGTCCAGTTGTTGTGCAGATAAGAGCATCATCAAGACCCCTCTCTCTGGCTGTGCTTAAATACAGAGGGGAGATAAGGCACAAAGCCCTACAGGGCTATGGACCGAGGAAGGCCTGCTGTCAGTCATAAAGGCATTTCAGAAAATCATCAAGTTCATCTTCTCAGCCTCTAGTCAATATATCTATGTTCTCCAAATCCTTCTTTTCATAAGGCTTAATGATGCTAAGACAGATCATTATAATTATTTTTGATTCTTTGGATCAATGACCAGCCAGTATTCTTAAATGAAAAACAAAAAATTCCATATAGTAGATACCACTTTCAACATGTATCACAAACATTTACTAAATGCTTTATACTTTCAACCTATTAATCACTCTTTAGGAAACCACACTGAGGGGTGTTGGGTGGCTCAGCTGGTTAAGGTTGTGATCTCCAGGTCATCATCTCAGGGTCATGGGATGGAGCCCCTGCCTTGGGCTCTGTCCTCAGCAGGGAGTCTGCTTGAGATTCTCTCCCTCTCCGTCTGCCCTCCCACCTGCTTGTAACCCCTCTCTCTAAAAGAAAAGAAAAGAAAAGAAAAGAAAAGAAAAGAAAAGAGAAAAGAAAAAAAGAAAGAAAGAAAGAAACCCCTAGAACGTGAGAGGAATTATTAAAATAGTTATGATATAGTTCAACAATAATTATGCTATTTAAAAAAAATAATTATGCTATTTTTAAAAACACTACAAATCTCATTAGGTTTTTAAAGGTTTTACCCTGCAATTTAGAAATCTGTAACTTCTCTTTGGTTTTTGTAGAGACTACCACAGACCAAGTTATTTAAAAAACATTATTTTTAACTGGAATTCTCGAACAAAATATGACGCATTAAAAATGCTTCATGCAATATTTTACCTGTAACAATCCAATGCTTGACTGAGCTGAAATAATGTCAGAATTGGCATTTGGCTTCACACCAGTGGCCAGAAAACTTGGCTGGCCCTAAGACTGCCAGTTAAACGTAACTTTGATGGTTGGTTCTGGACTTTTTTACGAAGAGCCCTGTCATTTTCATGGGAACAGTCTCTTTCACGTGCCCATGCACACAGGCAACACCTAGTGACTTCCCCAGGAATGCAGAATACTTCAAGGGTGACCCCGTCCCCTATGAAAAACAGAACGGTAGGAAAACCCACGTCAGCTGTTCTAATTACTTATTTGATATTCTTATTTAAAATTATTCACATTCATTTCCTGTGAGGTACAGTTTTCACAAAATTTCTGAAAACTTTGTGCTTATTAGCATCCATCTTACAACAAGGTATATACTTCCTAACTTGGTCAAACAAGCATTAAACAGGCAACATACACTTTGCCAAATATTTCATTTTTTTTAACCTGTTTTTTCACATGATTTGGGATGCTGGCGATGACTAAATTTAACTCAGTCCTGCTCAAAAACAAGGCAAGAACAATATTCACAGTAAATGTGAACTTGAGATGATTGGTATGGCTGTATCTTAGTGAAGACAACACCTTTCCAAGGACAATGCCCAACATGACTGTATTCTTTATGAAAGTAACACATGACAACTTCATCAAGGTGTCCTCCACTGGCCAACACAAATCCCACGGACAATAGGTTGGCCTAGAGCTGGATGAAGAAACTATTTCAGGTGCCAGTTCTCTTGGGATTGTAATATCTCACTGGCATGCCAAAACGCTGCTGGGATAATAATCATAATAACTGCTAATTCTTAGAGAGAGCATAACCTGAGTCACACCCTTCTAAGTACTTGACCTATAATAAATCAATGGATCATTAAAAGAGTCCCATAAGTAGGTACTCCTGATTCAATCTGTAATGTAATGCTGCCAATTTCCATGGTGTA
Organism: Ursus arctos; assembly: GCF_023065955.2. NCBI lineage: Eukaryota > Metazoa > Chordata > Mammalia > Carnivora > Ursidae > Ursus > Ursus arctos. The sequence continues at coordinate 75,295,257 of NW_026623089.1, forward strand.
TACACACTGCCCTGGGGTATTTATACCACTCAGAGGAATGGCCGTCCATGTCTACCTGCGTCGGAGGAGCACAGGTGATAGTACAAGATGCTACAGTAATGAAGTTTTGAGGATTTGTAAATTTTGTTTTTAATATACTTTATAAGCTGTGAATTTACAGAGTTTAACTTTTAGTAACGACTCCACTTAATCGGCTTACAAAATTCCTGAACGTTTAACAACCCAGTTTAGTATGGGCTGGCTCTGAACTGGGCAGAGAGGTCAAGCAACTTGTTCAAAGACAAGATATAAATAACATGAAGTACGTGCCTGCACGTGCTCCCAACAACCCAGTGGCACAGACATTATGACTTTTTCCGTATTAGAAGTGAGGAAACAGGTATGAAAAGGTCACGCAGCAAGACAATGACAACAATGTATTCAAACCCACCTGTGTAGTTCTAGAGTCTCTGCTCCAGTCACTACAGTAGAATAACACCTCAATACGTCCCAGCTCGGCAAGAAAATGTGAAAATCATGACAAAAATCGCTCTACCTTTGTGTTCTAACATACTGACTTAGTAATGAGAAGGAAATTGGAAAATAAGTCAGAATAACTGACAATTTCACCTCAATGTTCTTCTCAAAATGATTTCACAAATACTCAGAGCATTGGACCATTTGATCTTAAAAGTATTCTTAGTTTGTCCTTGTTTCTTAAGTAACAAAACGGAGAACTAAGCCAGTAAGTGACTTGTCCATGTTGCAGCTAGAAAACGGTGGGGACGAGCACCAGCTCAGGGTTTACTCCATAAATGTCAATCTGCAGAAGGAGCTGCTCAATTCCGCAACTCTAGAGGAGTGCTTCAAGCCTGAGGAAACAGCATACAAAGGTAACAGAGATCCAGATCATTCTTTGATGTAACAGGCCTATGGCAAGAAATGTTCCATTACTGGCAGTGAGACAGAAAGCGGGCAGCAAGGGAGAGCTCATCAGCTTACAGGTCCCAGAGCCCCCTTCCTGGCCCACTGCTGGGGGAGCCCCCAGGCTCGGGCCCCATCTTCCACACAGGGCACTCTGAGAGCCCCCCTTACCCACTGCTATAGACCGCCCCCCCGCCCCGGGTCACCAGAGTAACGCAGTGCCCTTTAATCATGGAATCGGTGTGAAAACAGGTTCAGTATTCTGAAATTTAGTGCATCTATTTTTATGATTCTGCACAAAACTTCACTGTTTCTTTTATCTACCATCTCCATTCCACTTTAACATTATTAAAAAACAAGCAAACCAAAACCTCTACACCTAACTAGAAATGTGAGTACTTGAGACATACAGCCAATTGCAAGTAACACGAAGTGTCATGAAAACCTCAAATACATCTTGTTCTTCTTCTACAAGAAACGCAGAGTGTGGCTGAATTTTTATTTAACAAAGAATGTAAACTGCTAGAAGATAAGCTCCACAAAGGAAGGGGTGTCTGTATGTGTTGTTTGCTGGGGTACTAGCATCATGCCTGGCACATAGTAGATGCCCCACAATCATGCTAAAAATGAATGCTTATTTAGTTACACATCTAAGTTATTACGAGATAAAGGATTTTTCACACCCTACATTGCCTTATTAATATGGGAACTCAACAGATGTTCTTCAAGGATTTTAATATTTTTCAGGCAATAGAGCCTCTCTTGAAAGCACATGTACCCAAACAAAGACGTGTATCTGGGGCGGAGGAGGGGAGGTATTCTAAACTTACTTCTAAGTACCTGTATGGTTATAGTTTTACTTTATAAAGACAATCTCTTAAAACCTGAAAATAAGACCGATAGATGTTAATTGCATATCTGTGTCAACTTTGGTTATTAATTCTCATTTCCTTCTGATTGTGCAATATCCTGACATACACACTTACCAATAATGGCAAGGATAAGAATTTTTAAACAGCTCACCTCAGATTCATGATATTTAAAAAAAATCTATTAAAGACCTTCGGTATGTTAATTTGCATTGCTTTCTCCTGTTTTCACTAAATTTTAGCGGTGCGGTAGATTTTTTTTAAATATTATGAATCTGAGAAATTTGGTAATGACTCATTCATTTAAAAAAATGAAATAGATGAACTGAATCCAACATTCACCAAGCTTCTGAAATACATCCATGGACAATGTCATCCATGTAATCATCATACCATTCTTCCTCTATCCCTGTGCCACTAGATAGGCACAGAAGGCTCATTTTATAAATACAAATGTGTTATATAAATGAAAAAAAAACCATGGACAACAGGAACAAATTGCCTTTTATGTAAAAGGTTTTCTTTTTTATCATATTATTTGCTATCTTCATAAGTTCTTAACTCTCTAAGTATGATCAATAAACCAATAAATAGGGTGCCTGGGTGGTTCAGTCGTTAAGCGTCTGCCTTTGGTTCAGGTCATGATCCCAGGGTCCTGGGATCGAGCCTCTCATAGGGCTCCCTGCTCCGCTAGGAGCCTGCTTCTTCCTCTCTCACTCCCCCTGCTTGTGTTCCCTCTCTCACTGGCTGTCTCTCTGTCAAATAAATAAATAAAATCTTTAAAAAAAAATTTTTTTTAATTAAATCAATAAATACTATGGTAGTTGCCAAGAAGATGGTGGGGATAGGGCTTACAAAGATGAATGAGAATGTAAGTTTGAAAATGTTAAATGCCAAAATGGTACAGATTTCTGACAATATGTAAATTTATGGAGAAACTATTCTCCATGGGCCCTTCACATTGCCGCACCCCCTTTGTCTTGACTATCTTTTCAAGGATTGTGGTATAGTGACCAGCACTGAGAGACACAGAGTTTCCCTCTCGAGCAAAAGAGCAGACTTGTTTCCAACCTAGTTTAATAACTTCATCAGAGACCCACAGCCATGCTCCTTCCTCTGAGGGCTGGATCTCAGCCTTTAGGCAAGGTTCATTATTCCTTGAGTGACCTATTTCATCCAAGGGTATACTGAATGGCTAATATTCAAGACATGGCCATCAATTGATCACTAATTTTGTGCATCTTCAGTCTCTGAGGCCAGAGGACCAGTTATTAGGCAGGATAACCTACAGAATGGTTTCTGCAAGCGAAAACAGGAAATGTCTTAAATTTATTCTAACAAATGTGCTCCCTATCTCTAATAAGTGGCAACAATTCTCTGAGACATTCCCACTTTTATACTTTTGTTTATTCATCTGTACCAGGAAAATATGAGCTAGATTTCACTTGGCTTTAAGGAAAGTAAATCTCCCATTATAGTATTAACAATATAGAAGTACAAATTCAATAGCTCCCTATTTGTTGCCGATTATTTATTATGATATAGATACACTCAATCACTTGTGATCTTCTAAGAATATCCCTGTATCACAGTACAACACAATACAAATGCCACGTTTTGCTTTGCTCTAGTAAGCTTAACTGGATTTCCTATTTCCCTCAAGACATGTCAAAATAAATTAATAGCTCAAGGTTCCCCTGTCCTTAGTCATCATTCCCACAGGAGTCAAAGGAGAGCAGTTAACCGCTCAGGTTTTCCCACAGAAGCTAATGGGCAGCTCATGAAACGGACTCCTTAACAGGAAGAAGACAAGTCCCCTCTCCTCGAGTCTTCCCAAAGTTCACTCCACTTGAGGGCAAAAGGACCCTCCTGTTTAAATAATCTGTAAGGACTGAGTGAAATAAGAGTAACCAGGTGTCTTGACTGCAGGACTTCCTGAGCTTTCCTTACTGAGCTCAGGCGCGTGGGGAACGGAGAGCGGGTAAGACTGCACCAAGCATTTCCCACACTTGTTTGATCTGGAAACCCCAACGTTTACAGAATACACATTGAAAATCATTGTTTCTGCCCAAGTTACTCTTTACATACAAATGACCTGAGAGTGTCAGGGAAGAATCCCGTTTGGCGTTCCACACATTCTTGTCACAGAATTCCAGGACTAGAGTCTACATCTGGCTCTGGATGCAGACTCTCAAATTCCACATAAAGGCTTTCCCCTCAAACCCATTCTTCTGCCCATTTTCCAGTTTGAGAACATTCCTTAGTCTAATCTCTCAGATTTTAAGATTTTTATATCGTGTTAGGATAGAAAACCTTGTTTCTATATTTTCACCACGCCTATTTTTTCAGACTTCTAACGAAAAAAAATGACAAGGTTAGCCCAATGATAAAAGGCTAGCCCTTTTATCTTTAATGATGGAGAAAGCTCCTTTTTCATCTTTGCTTCCTTCACTCTGTCTCGTGTATTTCTCTCTCTTTATTCCCACCACATTCCCAACGCTGCCACAGGGCGTTATTTTCTGTGACATACCTATTCCTTCACACGACCTAACGCCCAATGTTAATCCTAGTTTATAATTTATGCCACAGTTTCTATCTATGTGCACAGGAGATCAGTTTGGCCATTAGGGTTATAACGATATCATGTGGTCACCATGTTCCAAACACTGCACTATTTTTACTTACCACCCTTATTAAATTCCCACAAGCATAAAACCTTATTTAATCTCCACAACCACCACTAATGCAGATAATATTAGGACTGCTGCTTTATAAACCAGGAAAATTCGATTTAGAATGTTTCAGCCACTTGTATAAGGTTGCATTTCTAATGCGTTGTTGAGTTCAATTTAAACAGGGGCTGTTGGACTTGGAAAACACACTCTTAACCACTCACCACCTGGCTTTTAACTCACTTAGCAACTGAAGACCAAGCTGTTGGTCAGACCCAGATGACAATGATGTTGTCACAAAGAAAAGTGAAACAATGACTGGGTGGCTGTTTAGTGCGCCCTTCAACGGCGTCTAGCTCTTCTACTCTGCCTTCTCTCTTACACTGCTTTCTAAAAAGCATCACTTTTATCCTGTCTCTCCTAAATTCCACACAAAAGTAATGATTCTCTCCAATACCGATAACCTTCTATGTGCACTGTGAATGAGCAAATGAAACTAAGTATCTATCCAACAATATAATCCGCAAATATGATTTTCACTTTTATTTAATAGTCTGACGGCTGAAAAGAAAAAAAAAAGTTTTGTTTTTTTTTTTAAAGATTTTATTTATTTGACAGAGATGGAGACAGCCAGCGAGAGAGGGAACACAAGCAGGGGGAGTAGGAGAGGAAGAAGCAGGGGGAGTGGGAGAGGAAGAAGCAGGCTCATAGCAGAGGAGCCTGATGTGGGACTCGATCCCATAACGCCGGGATCACGCCCTGAGCCGAAGGCAGACGCTTAACCGCTGTGCCACCCAGGCGCCCCAGAAAAAAAAAAGTATTTGAACACTAGCACAATACCTTATTCTTGCTAAGCAAGATTACTACAGACGATAAGAAAAAGGCAGAATTCAATGTCATAACCGGGCTTTTGAGAAATGATGACTATTATTTCTAACAACTTACTACTGGACTTTGGATCTAGAATGCAGCTGTGACTCAGCATAGCTAGAACATTATATGCTGCTTATTTTCAAAGCTGAAAAGGTACCAAGAGAAAGAAATTCCTTCTGGGGGGGGGGGGGGACTGGTTAGATTTCTTTAACAGTGATAGGAGTTGAAAATTAGAAAAGAAAAAAATTACTTATAATCACAAAGGATTAGTCTCTTCTCACTCTTTTCAAAAGCTATATCCCTGATTTGATATATGAATTTGTTTAATAAAATCTTTTTTTAATTGCAAGAAAAATTATTGTATTAATCATGGTAGTCTATTTTAATCTGGTAAAATGATGAGAGATGAAATACTTTTAATTTAAATATTTCATTGTAAAGGAAGGAGGAGAGGATAAAGGGAAGAAGAAAGAACATGAAGTAAAAGTAAAAGGATCCAGCATTTTTCTCATAGAACACTGAAGAGTTCCTTTCCAAAGAAAAAATAATTACTAAAACATGATCTTGTTCCATTTTTGTTTTTATGTCAACTCAAAGTACAAACTGTAAGGAATAGCCCATTATTCTAAGGAAACACAGAAAAGAGACAGATGGAAATAAGCAAAACTCCTAAAAATTGTTCGGGTCTTACCTAGGGTATTATAGTTGAACAAGAAGACAGAACCAAACTTTTATCACGACGCAAATGCAAAATGAGAATGATGTAGACGTCAATAATACAAGTTCACAAAGAACAGTGGGTTCTAGATCCAACTCTGTAATAATAAACCACTGACCCTGGGAAGCCATTTTACAAAACTAAGTCTCAGTTCTATCACAATAAAATAAAAGATGGTGGTGGGGAACAAGATAATTCCTACATGCCTGACTAGCTCTGAAAAGACAAAGCAAGGAAAATTGTTATAATGTTCCCTTTATGATCTCAGTCCTACCAGATCTTCAGTGGTGGAATCATTATTTTGCTATACCATGAAATCCTCTGTCCCTTGTTCCTACTAGGAAACTTTGCTAATTCAAAAGACTAAAATCTAAACAAAACATCTATTAAACGACTAACGTATGTGCCTGATACTGCCGAGAATCACAGAAGATGAAAAACAGAGTGAGCAGCAATTTCTGCTCTCCACGCTCTGACATAACTCTCAGAAAAATAAGAAAATCCAAGTAAAAATGGCAATTAATGAAGGACACTGTAAATAACCAACTTTCAAAATTACTGCTAGAGACAAATGTTGTAAAAGTTGGGAAAGGACACTGAAACGCTTGGGTGGCTCAGTCAGTGAGGTGTCCCCAGTTCTTGATCTTGGCTCAGGTCCTGATCTTAGGGTCATGAGTTCGAGCCCCACGCCCAGCATGGAGCCTACATTTAAAAAGAAAAATGAAAAGAAAAGTTGGGAAAGGACAAGCACTGATGTGATGAGATCATTTTTCAAAGTATTAACTGGCACGTGTTCCTCCTGCCTTGTTGACTGCCCCTCACTGTGGGTAGCCAAGCCTTTCAAGTCTTTCTGACTTCATCCTTGATGCCATTTTAACTCTCTGCTCTAGTTTCTCCTTATAAAATCTGCTGAGAGGTCAGCATGCTAGAAAATCATACTATCGTCCTGCTGACTTGGACCACTGACTTAGATAAATACTCCTTTGTTCTGGAATTTATCAAGTAAGTGAGTGGGTGTCTCTGCTCCAGCCGACAAGTGTGCTGAAGGAATGGGTCTCCCCAGAGATACGGAGGAAAATGCAAAGGCACCAGCATGTGAATTTATAATCCATTCTCATTCTGTTTTGTCTGACCCCCATAGTTGCCTCACTTTAAAAGCACATCAGTAAAAGATGAGGAATAGCAGGAAGGGGCTTGTGAAATCATCACGTTTCTCTCCAAACTAACTGAAAACACTGAGATTCTCTCAAAGAGAATACTAATTTGTTTTGTTCTAACTGTGCCATGAGGCTACTGTGTTCGAGGACCTGACAAAAAGTGGGAGAGGTTTGGAAATCTGTGTTCTTGAAGTGGCATACATTCTCTTATTTCTGAACAGCGTATGTTCCTATAGCTGGACGCATTATCATCTGCATTGCATTCCACCTACTGAAAACTTGCATTAATGGGAATAAAGCATGGAGCTTGGATGTTAGAGAAAAGAACAGTGCCAGGTGGTATGGTTTACCTGGCATCCTCCAGACAGACAGACATTAATGTGTGGGACCCTTATGCAGCCACTGGAAACAAAAACTCTGTTTACATAAGAATACACAACTGAGTGTCACCTCTTCTAGATGAAAAGTTCCCCATGATCCTTCACCTTACTCTGTTTTCATTCTATACACACTAAAATTTGATGATAATGAAAGGCTAAAATTTGATGATAATTAAAGGTCTAATCTAACTAAGGAATTTGAACATTGCAGGTCAGGGAAAACAATATTCTTCATTGTCAATTAATATATCGACCTTCTTGTTCATTCATTGGGCTCTTGTGAGTTTAGTTAATGTGACTTAGAATCCCTTACTCTAGTCAACATAGAGGGTCCCAGCAAAGACCAAATGCTGGACAGCAGATAAATTATATCAAAATATTGGCATGCAATGAGACCACTTAGTAGCCAGTCATTCAACTATCCTCTCCTGATAAACCATACTCATTATCATCAACTTATGAAATGCTCTAAGATATATATATATGAATGAAATACGCACAAATTATAAATACACAATTTGATAAAATTTCACAAATAGAATGCACCCGTATAACCAGAAGCCAGAAAGAGAAAACTATGATCACTTCAAAGTCCCCTCAACACCAAATCCCACTTCAGGACAAACTCCCAAAAGGTAACCAGAATTTTGACTTAAGTACCATCGCTTAATTTTGTCTGCTTTTTAACTTCATAAAAATAGAATCATAAAGTATATGTTCCTTTGTTCTAATTTTTCTCCATTATTTCACTCAAAATTATATTTCACTAATCATCCATACTGTCATATGCAGGTTTGTCTATTAAAATGTTTCAAGCCATATATATAATCTAGCATTGCATGAGTATACCACAGTTTATTCTTCTTTTCATGGACATCTGTGACTTATGTTGTTTTTAGTTTTCAAATATCATGAACAATGCTTCCATGAATATTCCTGTCATGGCTTTCCGTGAGCATATGTGGACATTTCTGTTAGTGGAATTCCTGAGTCATTGGACATGCCTATCAGCAAACACTTTTCCAAAGCGACTGTACAAATTTACGCCCCCAACCAGGAATATGTAATAGTTCCAGTCACTCCACATCCTTGCCAACTTAATCATTCTCCTTTAACTTTCAATAATATCTTTTTGTGTTTTTCTACCTACTGATTTCTCTAGATGTTCTCAATTAAAAGACACTTTATGTACTCAGTACTTTATGGCATTAGTTTTGAAATTAGTCTTTAGTATAGGAACTTTCTTGACATGATGCACTGTGTAAAACAAAGGGTAAATGTATCTGCTGAAATCATCACTGGCAAATGAAAAGTTATAATAATCATTTTCTAGCAATTTCAGCATACTGTAAAATAGGAAATCTAGAAACCTCATTTTCTTTAAAATGAAGGAAAGGAATTTTACTAGACTATGAAAGATAGAATCATCTTTTCAAATGTATTTTTAATACCTTTGGATAGAAAATTATGTTTCTAATGAAAATTTACTTACAGTTAACAGTGACTAAAAGATCACCTTCAGTTTTAGAACACACTTGTTGAAATGAGAATCTCTTGAATCTGAAAATAAATATTGGATGTAAGTATGTACAATACAGGAAGGGCAAAATACTACTCTTTCTTCCATCTTATTAAGACTAAAGAATGCATTTCAAATCAAATTCAGCTTTTATAGCTATGTTCCTATAAGTCTTAACCCAAAAGCAAAACCTACAGTTTCTGGAATTAATCTAACACAACTGTCACCCTGATGATCTGCAATTATTTGCACACTGAGGTTTTAATGACAAAACCCAGAATCACTACTAAATAGATATTCCTTTAAGCATATACTGACAAAGACCACTAAGCTCCAGATCAGGATAGGATCTGAAAATAATGCTTCTGCTTCATGAGAAATAGAACATCCAGTAAACATGTAAAAAAGTATACTAGTGTCAATTTAATAGCTTTTTTGCTTTTCCTGTTTTCTGTAAAGTGGCCAAAAGCCTATTCTTCACTGCCACTGATGTTGTATGAATGTATGCATTATGGCAAGATGAGAGAGGACCAGGAATGCACTGCCATGTTAACTTTAAAAGGACATTTTAAAGAACTTTTGTGAACAGTAGAAGCCTACAATCATTAGTTTCCCTGGCTCTTAAGTTGCTGTAGTGGGTTTTAAGCAGGAAAAAAAAATACCCAATCTTTAATTCTGTAAAGACCATGCTGGCTATTGAATGGTGTATAGAGCCCATGGAGAGGCTGGGGTGGAGCAAACAGACCCTCGCTAGGCTGCTGCAGGGAACGTGGGTGGACGACCGTGTTTGACCAGGGTGGCCATGAAGGCAGCGAGCGTGGTCTGATTCAGAGTTGAATGCAATGACAGAGCAAAGAGAAACCTCTGGCAGTCAGATAGGAGGTGTGAGAGTCTAAAAGCACTCAAGGAGGGCCCCACACTCTTTCTGACCAATTACAACAACAGAAGGACTACTAATGAAGGGGCCAGGGAGAGAAGGAAGGAGCCAAGCTAGGATGGAAAGATGGACTTTTACTGAGGATGGGTGAAGTTCGAGGTGACTTTTAAACATTTACGTGAGGATTTCTAGAAGGCTGTGTATATACATAAGCAGGGCTGGAGATGTGCATTGAAAAGTCATTAGCAAATAGCTGATATTTAAATCATGAGACTGGATAAAGTTCCCAGTAGACTCAATATGGATGGAGAAGAGGAGAGACCCAAGGACTGAGCTCTGGGGCTTCACAACCTCAAAAGGGTGGTGAGAAGAGGAGCCACTATGGGAAACAGCAGGGAGAAGGAGCCACCAAAAGGTAGAGAGAGAAAACACAGTGAACCAGAAGTGTGGTTATCAAAGTTTCCACTGGAAAGAGTACTCATCACAGTCAGATCTTGCTAATCCATCAAGAAGAGGCTGAGGACTGACTTCTGGATTTAGCAAGCAGTCTCCCTGGAGTTTATAATAGTGTTGAGAGTCAATGGGAGCCAAGTTTGAGAAACACTGAGAGAACAATAGGACTTGGATACAGTGAGTAAAGCCAACTCTTCTGAGAAATCCTCCTATAAAGAGAGGCAGAGAAATGGGGCAGCGATTGGAAGCAGTGGAATCCAAAGCATTTTTAGAAGATGGAGAAAAAAAAAAAAAAAAAAAAAAAAAACCAAAACACCACATTCATGCAGAAGGGAGAGGGGGTAGCTAGAGCCATTCTCTTGGGTGATCCAAAAGGAACCGGATGGGGGTGTATATGCAAGGGAAGGGATGGACCTGAAATGAGACTGTGGACACTTCCCCCAAAGTAATAAATCATCAGCACTAGGCAAGGATGGAGAGAAGATATGGGAGATTCGTGAGGAGAGAACAGTACGCTAACGTCATCTAACAGAGGGGAAGAGTGAACCACCCCCCAGGGAAACACAGAGGGACTGCTGATCAGCACGGAGAACCCCTTTGAGCTCAGTGATAGCTAACATGAGGTGAAACGAGACTTTCTGGGTTTTCCCTTAATCCTGCCCAGTGGCACAGATGCAAACACAAGGTAGGCAAATATTTGGATTTAACCATGTTGGTGTTTGACCTTGGTGGCTCAGACTCCTTATTTTTGTATTTCAGTCATGTATTCAAGACAAATGACGCTGTATGTTTCACAAACTGCTCTTGTTCGTCATACATAAGGGTTCCTTTTAGGGGTACTTTACCACAGCTGGTACCCCAAAGCATGTTGAGATTTCTCCTTTTATTCTTAATGTTTTAAATATTTTTATTATAGTATCATATTTTAGTTTCTCAACGTGGTCTTATTGGTTTCTAAGCCAAAAAAAAAAACAACAGTAAGTACATAAACAAACTCAAGGAAATGCGTATTCCTTCCTTTCTTGATTGCTTTAACATAACCGAAAACACATGATGGGCACCTTATAAAGTTAATAAAATTTTGTTTTCAGGAGATTAAAATTCTTGACCCCAGTGAAACATACTTATTTTCAAGTATTCATGAGGCCTACCAGATTGCTTTGCTATCCCTTCCTTGCCCCATGGCAATGGGTTAACAGGCACCAAGGGTTGGCTACCCTGTCATTAGGGATGTCATGGGGAAAGTTTACTCAAATGTACTAAGACCCCAGACATTATCAGGTGTTATCACTTCCATTCCTAAGGGCAATTCTGATTCAAAACTCTTTCTCTCCTACCCAGAATATATTAAAAATCAAAGTGCTCTATATTCTTGATTCTTAAGATCATTTTTCAGTTTTATTTTGAATTTGAAGTCATAAAAATATGGAAACCAAGTTTCTTTGTAACCCTAGGCTTTGCTTAGAAATGTGATATCTACTTTAAATGGCTGAACTTAAAAGGTTTATAAATTACACTCCATGTATGAATAAGATTCCATGATAAATAAAGGCTTGAATCCAAATAGAAGCCAAGAAAGTACATTTACAAAAAGAAATACTGCATTTAGTATTTTCCTTCAGAGTATATTCCTTCATAATTCTTTTGCCTTTGTCTTCTGAAGTTAAAAATTACAGAAACAGAATGAATTTGTCCCCAAACTCCCTTAGGCTGGAAACCATGACCCAGAGAAGTTATTTATCTTGGTAGATTTTTCAACTGCAATGAAAATCTGTTCTCTAATTCGATAGAATCACATAATCTGGACTGGAGTAGACCACTCCATCTTCCACATTAAATCACTGTTAGACTCACTGCCTTCTTGCAAACATATTTAGCCTTGTTACTGTCCCTGCTAAGACTGTTGCACTAAGCACCAGTCACCATTATCCAAAGAGAAGCTGTCAAACAGACTGACACTGGTGAAATGTGAATACTCGTGGCACTCAGTGCTCTGCTGCCGTCTGACCATCTCCGCTTTCTCTGATAAGCCATGCCATGCCACGGGCTCACACGAACAGGTGTCATTGTAGCTGGGCTGATCCACTCCTATACTTGGGTATTTGATTATGTAACATTGATGCAAGCCTTTATATTTATCCTTACTGCATTTCCCTGGATCAAGGACAGCAATTTTTCCAGCCTGTACATATATTTTTAAATTTTATTATTCATCAAATTTATCTTAGCTTGGTTGCATTCACTCATAAAATAAAAATTCTCTCTCTCTCCCATCCATCCATCTTCCTCTAAGTGTTAGAAACAGCTAGCAGTGAGATGAAATGCTTCCTGTGATCTCATGGGGCTTCCTATTTAATGGATTTCTAGTTCCTCATCCAAGTAGTTAACTTAAAAATTTCCAAATGAAGCAGATTCATAAAATAGCTCATGCATCAGCTTTTCTGGGAAGTAAGTAATCTCTGTCCTCGAGGCTAAAAAGTGGAGTGCCTGCATGACTCAGTCGGTTAAGCATCCCACTCTTGATTTCAGCTCAAGTCATGATCTCAGGGTCATAGGATCGAGTTCTGTGTCAAGTTCCACATTCAGCAGGGAGTCTCCTTGGGATTCTCTCTCTCCCTCCCCCTCCAGCCCCTTCCCTGTTCTCCCTCTCAAATAATAAATCTTAAAAAAAAAAAATGCCCCACGTTGCTGTTCCAACTGCCCAACGTGCTCAGAATTCAGTTCACAATCTGATGCCAGCCCACATCGCTGGTCCTGTGACAGCCTTTCTCCCCCAGAGACTGGTGAGTTCCTTGAGCACAAGAGCATGTCTGTCCCTCTCAATCACCAGGCACTATGCATGGCCCATGCTAACTGCCAAGTCAGTTCTTGCTGAGCTGTTGAAGTAAACAAAAACGGGGCAGGTACAGAGAACTGTAACCCTATATTCTTTAACTCAACAATAAATTCTGTGCTTCTCCAGCCTTCTCTTGAACCAACGCTGATGGACTAGTAAATCCAGCAACAAATTCATCAACATTTGCTGCATTTAGTATATATTTTTCTCTTCATCGTAGTCATAAACTTTTTATGAGAAATACTGATTCTTTCAAAAATTCTTTGGAAATCTCGTGGTCAGTCTACGGTGGAGGCTCTTGCTTATGACTTTCCCTCCTCCCTGCCCTTCTTCTTCACCCTGCTGACTACTTCTTACTCCTGTGTCTCTTTCAGGGAGAAGACCTGACCCTTGTTAGACAGGATTGAGAGAGTCTGACAGGCATTTACGTAAGAAACTGGATATTCCTGTCATGACACGTGGTTTTACAAATACCTGTCAAACTGATTGAAGTCCTATAGTCTCAGCTTCATGAGATCAATCTCCATGTTAATCCTCCTGGTTTTTATGTCCCCAGTGCCTAAAAATAAGAAGGTGCCTCTCACAGAGAACATACTGCCTGAAAATAATTATCCAAATGAACTATTGCTCCATACTATTTCAAAAAGCATCACAGATATATTTTCTGAACAGCTTCTAACTTAGAAGAAAAATTCCTCAATGTTAAAATGGATACGAAAATCTTACTTCATGGAAGGTTATATGCAGTTAAAATTACAAATGTTTTCTTATTTGTAGGTAAATGTATGGAGAACATAATTTCTATAATGTAACTTCTCTCCATTTTTTTCAATGTTTTATTTTGGTATTTTCCCACATGAACCTATTGCCAAGAAAATAATACATGCTCTTCTCTGATAATCTGACATTTTATCTGACTCATTTTCCTAAACTGTTAAATAAATAATGCATATAATTATGACTTTGTTACTAATCATTACTGTGTAACTCTTTTCTTTAAAGATTTATTTTATGTATTTGAGAAAGAGAGAGAGAGAGGGCAGGGGGAGGGGCAAGAGGGAGAGGGAGAAAGAATCTCAAAAGACTCCACGCGAGCACCGACCATGACTTGGGGCTCAATCTCACGACCCTGAGATCACGACCTAAGCCTAAATCAAGAGTCCGACGCTTAACTGACTGAGCCATCCAGGTGCCCCTATTTAACTTTTGTGGTAGTAAATTTGTCACTGACTATGTCATATCTATCAATCCAATTAAAATCTCTTTGAGGGCAGAGTCCATGTTTTTTTATTTGTTTTTTTTTAATCTTCACATATCACATATTGAACTTAGTCAACGGCTCAATGATTAGCTGAGGTAACGAACTACCTAATTAAAGTTGAAATATTTATTCAAATTATATGGAGGTTATAATAAATGAAATTTTCACAAAATACATGTTAAATTTACTCCAGGTACTCCCTGGTTTCTAAGCTCCAACCATATCCTAGATTTTGCTGAATTGTACTTCAAATAAAATGACTGTTATTCTGAAAGCATTACATGCAACTACTTTACCTCAAAACGGCAGACTAACAACACCCCCCAAAAATTGATGCAACCCCTCACTTCTTCCTACCATTACTGCTAGCATTTTATACTGTCCACGAAGATGACTGGTACCAACATAAGGGGAATTTCTGGGAGTAGTTACATCTTTGGGACATGACCGCATCAATTATCTATAGGTTGGGTCTAGTTTCTACATCCTTGAAATATATTAATATTTCTCTTTTGAGATAATAGGAGACAAAAAGGTATGCAAAATAATTAGATGAAGTGAAAAATATGTTGTAAAATATACAAAGACATGCTTTTATAAGTTGAAAAATGCACTAGTTACCACACGAACCTGGAAGATACTAAAAACCAGAAACCTGAGGGCATGCTTTGTGCAGTCCTGGGAGTTTAAAAATGGGTTTCTGTCATGGGGTTCACAGCAAAGAACATTTTGTATTTATTAACTTGCTTCGTCCAGAAAAATAAACTGATTCCTTGTTCCCACGCTGCCCACCTGCCCACTAGGCTTTAACCGTGGACACAGGTCATGTCTCCCAGGCCTGGGCACCAGCACATGGGTGTGCTTCTGGTATAAGCCGCTCAGGAGTTTGTTGTAACTGCACTGCAGTGCACTCAAGGCGCTGAGAAGGTGGTGATCTGGTAACACACCTGGGATGGATGCTGCGGAGTGGGTCACTGTGAATATAACGACTGCAAACTTCCAGCCAGTATGTCACAGAGATTCCATGCAGTCTCCAACTTTATCTAGACAGGCCATCGTGTGAAATGGCCCCTCATACCTACGGATGAAGCCGCAAAGTCTGCTCACCTAAACAAGGTGACAGCTGGCAAATAAAACAGAGGTCATAATTCTAAGTAATGTATCAGTACAGCATTAGTGATAATATTAGTAACCATGGCATTATTATTTATTGAATGCACTGTATGTACCAGGTATTATTTTATTGAATATAGTCCATAATCCTGCAAAGTAAGGACTGTTGTTAGTATTTTAGCAGGCGTATGAAAAGACTGAATGTTACTTAAATTCTCACAGCCATGGGGCACCTAGGGGCTCAGTCAGTTTAGCGTCTGATTCATGATTTCGTCTCAGGTCATGATCTCATGGGTCCTGGGATGGAACTCTGTGCTCGGTGCTGAGTATGCTTCAGATTCTCTCTCTCTCCCCCTGCTACTCCCCCCACTTGTTCTCTTCCTCTCTCTCTCAAATAAATCTTTAAAAAAAAAAACCACTCAGATATTAGAGGCTAAGAATATAAAGCTCAAAATTCTGAAGGGAAATGTTACCTAAATCATATACCACCTTGTTTAGCATACTTTATTTAAAATCTTTTTTTTTTTTTGAGGTAAAAGATGGTTTAGCTTTTATATCCATTCCTAATGTATATAAAGCCAATAGCTAGATGATAAATATACACAAATACATATAAATGCATACACACACACACACACACACACACACACCTGTGGATTTTAAAACTACATTCATCCAATCAGAATGTATAATATGGCAGGTTTACTTCACCAGAATCTTTGGTTTTTCTGTATTTCATTCTGCCCAGTCTATTTTATTTAATCCTTTTTATCATGCAGATAAGATAAAAATTAATATGAGTTTTGTCCTTTTTCATAAATGTGAAACTACCCAGAGCTAGTGCTTAGTTTATCAACATATTTACCATATAATTGAACCATGTGAGAGATCCTGAGCCAGAGAACAAGCCCAAGGTCATCTAGATGCTTGATACACAAATACTGTGAGATACAAATGTGTATTGTTTTAAGCCACTAAAGTTAGGAATATTTCATTACCCAGTAAGAGATCACTAATACAATCCTGAAATCCATGTTTATTTAAAAAAATGCTCCATGTTACTATGAGGTAGAAGATCCACTGACCAACGTTTAGCAAATGCAGGTGTGTGTGTATTCTGAGTTCCCTGAAAAAACATTCCTTTCTTGGATTTCCAGAGCTTTCCATACAGAGCCCCCACAGTATTCTGGAAGTTATAGTAGGCAACAGTGTACTGTAAAATCTCCCAAGATCATTTTAATCTATTTGGAGTTTTGCAGTGCTTTGACACCAACTCCATGGAATCAAACTTTGGTCACTTCTTCCCTTGCTCTTCCATATCTGACAATTCCTCCTTTTATCTCTCCTCCTCACCGTGCCCCAGAGACCCTATTCTTCACACTTCCCCACGCTTTACCTGCTTTCCAGTAAAACAGAACCAACTTCGTGCAAAAACTCCTTCAGCTCCCCACATCCTCTGCGTAAGTCTATTTTTGGCTCTAGTGCCAATCATTTCTATTATATAGTATTAATTCTATTCATAATTTACTTCTCTTTATTATTTACAGGATTCGTTTATGGATTCAAAGAACACAGGCAGAGGCACATTCCATTTTTCTGATTCCAAAGAACTATTTCATTTCAAGAACATGGCCTAACTTTATGGTGCTTTAGTCATTTATGGTTTGCCTATTTTGGAAAATACTGTATTTTGGATGTTATTTTAGAAAATGATATTATTTTCCTAATATTAAACTACCATGACATTTCCTTTAGCTCCCAGCTAGTTGAGTGAATAACTGCATTGTAATTTATACTGCCTGTCTGTGCAATCTCTGAAAACTCCTATCTTCTCAATCATAGACATTTATGTCTTATCAAACCCAGCCAACCTGCTGCCAATGCCAAATTTCTTGATCTGAAATATATCATCTTGGATGTACACTTGCCAGAGTCTAGACCTAGAAGAATCATCGTTATGCCAACTATAAATGCCACTATATCTTTTGATAGTCATGTCACTACAGGGAGGAAAATGTTTTCCTTGACCCTCTTTGGGTCCCTGGCTAGATCTGAAGAATAAACTGATAAAGACAGATTAATAGGAGCAAAGCACACAAATTTATTCCATCTAAGTCTTAATATGATACAGGAGCCTTTGTAAGGAAATGAAGACCCCCAAAACAGACCTGAGTGTTTTATGCAAGGTCTGATGAAGAGTGCATAGTCACGGAGGAGTATGAAGACATTATAGAAAACTGAGGGGGGGGGGCGCCTGGGTGGTTCAGTCATAAAGCATCTGCCTTTGGCTCAGGGTGTGATCCCAGAGTCCTGGGATCGAGCCACACATCAGGCTCCTGCGCTGGGAGCCTGCTTCTTCCTCTCCCACTCCCCCTGCCTGTGTTCCCTCTCTTGCTGGCTGTCTCTCTCTGTTAAATAAATAAATAAATAAATAAATAAATAAATAAGAAAACTGGGGTGGGGGACTCAGGAAGGCCTGTTTGTCAGCACTCTTCTTCGTGTCCCTTTGTCGACAGACAGAAGGATGCTCCTTCCCTCTAGCTGTTAGAAGGGCACCTCACATCAGGGTTCTATGGCCCATTTCAAGGAAGAAGGATGAGGAATGGAGGGAGCAAGTGACCTTCCTGCTTCTCCCATTTCCTCAAACTCCTTCAGCTCAGCTCAAAATAGTCCATACTCCAAAGTGCCATACTTTGGGGTGGCGTGCCCAGAACCCCAACATCAAGGTGTCAAGGCAGGTCTAATTCTTGGTCTGTTCTTGTGTGCCTCCTTCTGTCTTATTGATTCTTAATTCACATACTAGGAAGGACAGCTGCCCAGAAACTGTGCTTCCGGGCATTCCTATAAGGCATTCCTTCTAAAGTGAGTCACTTTGGGATGTTTGCATTCACCTGCATTTAATTTTTATTTCAGTAAAATGAAGGCTGAAAGAGAGACAAACAGAGAAACAGGAGGGAGAGAGAGGTGGGAAGGAGACGGAGTTGGCGTCTGTGCTTAATTCTCAGCTCGGAGGGGTAACAGGAGCCAGTGGAGCAGTACATGAAGAACAAAGCTCAAGGAGATGGAGGAGAGCGATTGTTCCAGAATCTGAAAGAATGGGGTGACTTTAAAGAAGCCCAGAGAGACTCTTATGTGTATTCTGCTTCCCAGCAGCCCCATCTTCACTTCTCGCTACAACACCGCATGGCTCCCAGCCTGCACACTTCACCTCTACGATTCCAGCGTACATCCCTCACGCCTTACAGCAATTCTCATGTTAGTAGAAATACAGAGGGAACTTGAGAATGGGCCCTTTCTTCTAATGGCCTTTTGAATGACTTACTGCCAGAAGAAATACACCATTCAGTGGTCCTGACCTCTCTTCAAGCATCCACTGAGGGTCTGTGCAAAATGCTTTTGTGCACACTGAGAAAAAATACAGGGATATGAAGAAATGGTGTGCCCTGTTTGACCTTGAAATCTAGAAAGAAGCTACATTAAGCATATTTCTATTTCCCGTACTTCGTTAGCATAACTACCTGATTTCTGGACAAAATCATACATTGCAGAAATGAAACACATTTAGAAATCACCGAATTTCGTGTTCTAATTTTATATGTGCGAAGTTGGAAAACCCACAAGGTTCAATGGCTCATGCATATAGGCCAGGAGTCTAGATAAAAAAGCAGCAGATGCTAGGAGCTGTTCCATCTTGCAGGCTGTACAGTACCTCACGCAGGAGCCTTCACTTTGAACAAGATGGGATTTAAATCACAGCTCTGCTTGTCAATGTTACTTCACCCTCTGAAAATCATTTCTGTCACCTGTAAGCAGGTTCATGTCACTCTGCACTTCTGGAATGTGTGAATTAAGTGAGATGATATTGTAGAGCTCTTAGTGAAGACTGACTCATCGCTAACACCAAACAAACACTGATTGCCACCAGCTCCTAATATCACCTTCCTGACTTCCAGGTCAATCTTCTCAGGAAGGCACAGAGTCTCTTGACAAGCTTAATTTTTTTTCTAGGCAACTATGAAATTGATAAATAAAAGGAATGGGTACATCTCTCTTACGGGCCTTCATCAAATTGTTGGCCAGTTCCATTAAGTTGAGTGTCTTACGCTCCAACCACTGCCTCCCTCCACACTTGCCAAACAAAACCCACAACAGCTAACTAAATCTCAATGTACTGGAAATTCAAATGAACCAGGAGTCTTAAATTCTGATTTGCTGAATCTGAAAACTCTACCTCACTGTCTAAAACAGTCAAAGTAGATTTTCCAAAGTTTTGCCATTGCCATATTTACTCAATATTTCATTATTTGAGTAAGTTTAGACACACCAAGACTTAGACTTCTGGGAGTAAGCGTATCCTTTAGCTACAAATCTCACTTAACCAATGTCAGTTACTTTCTTTTGTGAAATTAAACAGTAGTGATTCACAAGGGAATTCTATACCCTTTTTTTTTTATACCCTCCCTTTAGCTGGAAGGGCAAGTAAGAACTTTAAAAAATAAGAGGTTTAAGGCTCCTTGTTGAAAACAGTGAAGACTTTCCCTTCTCCCCTTTTCTTGGAACATTTAGTTTTAATTGTAGTTTTCATTTTAACTTGTCTCTTTGAAATGTAGGTAAATCTTTTTTAAAGTTAATGTTTATGACCCACAAATGACTTTATCAAGGATCTAGCAACCATCTCCTCCAAATGCAGGCATCAAACAGACAGTGCTGCTCTTTCCCAGTTTCTGCCGGGGGGGGGGGGGGGCTGGGGAGGGTGGAGGAAAGCCTGTCTTCAGTCAGTGCCTTGCTCAAAACTGCCTCCTGTCATAAAGATATGACAAGTTTATTATTCCTTTGCATAAAGCCAATTAGCAAACACAAATGGTCACCTCAATGACCTGGTGAATTTAGGATGAACCATGTGTGACAAATGGTGCTGTCAAGTTCTCTTACTTGATTGCTAGTTACTGTTTATCTTGAGAACATGTGTGTAACAGGTTGCATCTGCTTGTTTTACAAAAGCCTAAGATGTCTTCTGTCTTTGCAATCTTTTAGGGGATCACCTGTGATGCACATCACATTTGGGCTTAAGGCTTATTCGATAATAAAATTCTCTTCTTTCTTTTCTACCTTCGTGGAGAGGTTTTCTAGTTGAGAGGATATTTAGTATTAAATTCTATTTGCTCATATTAAATTCAGGTCATGGTGAATGCCAACAGGTTGCTCTCGTTTATTTATTTTTGGTACAAAAGTTGAAGGGAAAAAGGCCTGTGAAATTTATTTTTTAAATGAATAAATCAAAAATAGTTTTTAAAAAATTAGTGCTAATTTTCTGTGCAGCCTCGTCTTTGTCTACAGCTTAATATCCTGCCCCTTTACTGTCCATCTTTGTTTTGGAATATCTTCACTTCGCAAAAAATAGAAAGGTATGATATAAAGTATATTTTCCTCAACAAGAAACACTTGTTTCTATAAAGACAAGCAAAAGTCATTATCTGCAATGAGGATAATGAAAAAAAAACATGACTTATTTAAGTTTCTGGACATTTAGAAATAAAATTGTTTCTATTTACCAAAGTTCTTCATTTTAATTTTTGCTTTACATTCTACTTCACATGTAAAGCAGGCACAACCTTGTTGATAGAGGCTATGTAAATAATAACTACTGATAGTCTTAAAGGCTATTTTAGTAAAGGTATGCTTTACTGTGAAAAGAAATAAAAAGTAGGGGCGCCCGGGTGGCTCAGTCGTTAAGCGCCTGCCTTCGGCTCACGGCGTGATCCCAGAGTCCTGGGATCGAGCCCCACATCAGGCTCCTGTGCTGGGAGCCTGCTTCTTCCTCTCCCACTCCCCCTGCCTGTGTTCCCTCTCTCACTGGCTGTCTCTCTCTCTGTCAAATAAATAAATAAAATCTTAGAAAAAAAAAAGAAATACAAAATAATTCCAACAAATTTCATTCAGAATCTTTCAGCCTAATTTTTGTTCCCATCACCTACTAATGGCAAAATAGTAAATGGGTGGACCTTTGTACCATAAATCAGTAGGTTCTTTGAAAATTATTCATATTGTCATAAGGTTTGTAATAATAATATACTTCAATCTGCCAATATGTATTTCTATCTTCAATAACAAAGGGGGGGAAAAAAAGCTTGTTTCATCCCTTTCTCATCCAGGCCACAACAGCTTATATAGAAACTTTTCCTCCATTAGCTTACACTTAATTGGCCCTCCATATTAAATAATATCACCTAAATGCAAAACAGCAATTGGCAGGATTCTGAAGCTAAAGATAGGGCGTAATTCATCGCCTATCATAACATCATAATGGTTATAAATTCTGGTTTGTAAATATTAACTTTTCTTTCAAGGGAAGGGTATCAAACTATTTATATATATGCCATATATATATATACACACATATATTTTATATAATCATATATGGTATATGTCTCTAAATATATATATTTCTTCTAGAAATGAATGTTATGTGATTTTGCTCATTAACCTTTCATTTTATAAAAGGGTGAAATCAATAATCTAGCCAACTGAAAGGCAATTTCAAACAATTTCATGTGAGATTGAATTTTTATAGCTTTTTTTTCATCCTACAAGTTCTAACAAAAAATATTTTCTCAATTGCTAGACAAATATAAAATGTCAAACCCTGGCAGCCTTTCAAATACATGAAATAAAATCTCCTACCTACAGGTGAATAATCATCTTACTAAAAATATTTCTTTCTTCAAAACCATGAGGCAGCTTTTAAGGCAGTGGATTACTGGCATGCTCTAAAGCTGGAAATGAATGAGCTTCTGTTTTTAAACATTCTGTAATGCTGACCTGAGAATCACGACCATTTCAAGTGTTATAATATAAGTCTGTTATTGGCCACTGACATAGAAACAATGATAGAACTTTTTATTTATTCATGTTCTGGAGGGCTGTGTCCAAAGACACCCAAAGGGCTGAACAAATAAAAAAATGAAGTCATTAAACCAACTATTGGCTGACCTCAAATAATCTCTTGACAATTCATAAAAATTTTTTTATGAATAGGCCTAATGTCTCCTTTAAAGGATAGGTAATTTCTGTGAGCCTTTTTGTAATAAAAATAATAATAGTAATATTAAGCTCACTGTCCATAGTCAACTGGGAAATCCAAACTGTTTATGCTCCAGATTGTCCACACCATGAAGTCCTTCTCTTAACATAAATGCTAACTTTGAAACAGAGTAATACAGTCAACTGGCAATTCAAACATCCAAAGTAAAGAAGTAACGTTTTTAGCCTGAGAAACACCAGTGTAACCCCTCAAAGACAGTGTTATATACTTCCGATTCTGTTATATAACCTCATATCTCCGTCCCTTCTTTACTTTTTAAGTTAGTTTCTATTCCTTTATAGGTCAACCTAGTAAAATTAAAGAATATGCTTAAAATGTTATTTTGCTATCTAGCTTAGGCAAAATTATTTCCAGCTGTTCATTATGTAAAATAGTATTTTTATTACTTTCTTCGAGAGTTACTATATGATCCCCAGTTTCTATCAATTTTACCTTTATTCTTTTACAGTGTCAAGGCTAACAACATATACATTTCTTTGTAAACAAAAAAATATGCCACATGTTTTGAGTAAAAATTGATTGAAAAGTTTAAAACCCATAAACAGGTTACATTAACACAGCTCTACACATTTATTGATCAGTTAAGTATCAAAGTGTTTGCTAGCATTGTATGATCTTTCTAAGGGAAGCTACACCATTTGGAGGAAAATGCTCTTGGGTAAAGGGTCAAGTGGATCTTATTCTCTACATCTTATCAGTTGATCATGCTATGTTTTATTTTCTTCTCACTTGGATCATGACTTGACTGCACGTTTTTCCTCCTCCCTTGTCTTCAATGACCTTTCATTTTTTTTCTTGCTGACAAAAACAAAATATGATGTTATCAAATTCTTGACATTATCACATCCTTTAATGTACCTATTGCCCTAAATCTCCTTTTTCTCCCAATCTTTTGATCATAGTTGATCAGCTATACACTATAATCCCCTAATAAGCTGATGATTTCCATTGACTCCACTGCTGAATCCGAGCCACTACTTCCTACAATCTATTGCTTTCTACTTTGCATTTCTGGAATTCACCCTTGGTTATGCCCTCAGAAAATATGTATTGTGAGTTACACATTCTTAGTCCTTAAGGTTCTTTGTTATGACTTCACATTTGGTTGATATTTTTAAAAATAAATTATTTTAGGCTTAAAATTATTTTCCCATGGACCTCTGAAGGACTTTCCAACACTAAATTCTGCCATCCTATCTTGTGGGCTATCTTTTCTTCATCGGTGATTTTTTTTTTTCTCAAGTTTTCCAGAATTATTTTGTTTCTCCTTAGATTTTGAAAACTTTATCATACTGAGTCTAGAACTGGATTTTTTGAAACTCCCTTTTTAAATCTAAAATTGCATGCCCTTCCTCAGATCTAGGAAATGCCTTGTTATTTGAGTAAGTCTTCTCTTTCATTTTCTTTGTTCTCTCTTTCAGGATCTCCTACTGGGAGAGTCCTACCTCCAGAGCAGACCTCTTGAATTTCTCTCCTATTCTCATAAACTTCAACTCTTTGTGTTTTACATTAATGTTCTGGAAAGTTCCCTGGACTTTAGATTTCAACTTATGTTAACTGTGAAAAAACAAAATTCAACCAAGTGACTTTGAAGATCTGACTGGTTTAATTAAACAGTTCAGGAATCAGGCAGCATCCCATGTAGCATGTGGAGGGGTGGCTGGTAGGAGCTGTACAGAACAGGAGGTTTTTATAGGAAACAGGCTGGGGCAAGAAAGTTACTGGCAAAAGAAAAGGATTGCTCCAGGCGAAGTCACTTTCCCCAAGGGGGAACATCCGGGGATCTTTCAAGCAGATGACCTCACCATCTTCTGGGGGCATGGAGAGAGCCTATGGGGTGGGCTACCTCCTTGGCATTGACGAATTGACCTGTTAAGATTCCCATTTCTGGAGGAGGCTGAACCTGCCGTCAGATCAGGTACTGAGCCCCGGTTTGCCTAGTCAGATTAAGTGATGTCATTCTGGGCCTATGGTTTTCTTTTTTAATATAATAAGTACTTAAACATTAGCAAGTACCTTTTTAACAGTCAACAGACACCATGTGTTATTTGATTATTCCTTGTTCTTAGCATGTTATGCTTTTTTTATGAACATAGTATCTTTTTGAATAACTCTGAGGGTAGGAAATAATTTTTTTTTCTCTTATCTTGAGTTGTCTGTTCTCTACGGTAAGTTATTCTGTTTAACTTCCATCTTTTTCAACTGCCTGAATACCTTAAATTGTTTTCATGCTCAAAAGTGAAACAAACAGAAAAGATGATTCAAGGTATCTGTGCTTCATTCACTGTGATGGAAGGACCTTTGTGTGGTGCACCTCTTTCTTGACTGAAAACGCTAAAGGGAATTTCCAAGTACGATGGGAGGGGTTTGTGACTGGGAGGCCTGCCTCAGGCGATGGATCAGAAAGGGAGCCTGGGTGGCTCAGTAGGTTAAGCACCAGACTCTTGATTATGGCTCACATGGTGATATCAGGGTCCTGGGATGGAGCCCCAAGTCAGGCTCCATGCACAGTGGGGAGTCTGCTTTATATTTTCTCTCTCTCTCTCTCCGTCCCTCCCCTCACTCTCTCTCTTTCTAACATAAAAATAAATAAAATAAATCTTTAAAAAAAAGAGAGAGAGAAAAGAGAAAAGAAAGCCAGCTGACAAGCTCACCCCCTACAGCCTCAGGCATCACTAGAGAAGCTCTTCATTTCTGGGGTACAAACATCCACCCTAACATCCCTAGCTCATCCATCATAGTTATTTAGTGAGAAAACCCCTGGTTACTTTTAGGTTGTTTCTGTTTGTTCTTGTTATGTTGTTTTTAAGGTAACATAAAAGTCAGGCTGCATGAAAAAGGAGGGAAAGTGAAAATAGATAAAGTGGCTGAATGCAAAGCCTTTCTGCACACAGAGGTCCACTTTCTCTCTGTGTTTTGAGTCACATTTCTCATTTCTGCTCCTTGAATCGATTTATACCAAGCCTAGAACTTTCTGGGATTTCTGAGTAGATGGGCTCCCACACAGCATCTTCACACATACTTTCCTTGATTTCATCTACGACCTTATCATCACATGATATTCAGACTTCAGAAAATTTGTTGACATCCTTCTCCAGCACTGAACTTCCTTCTTTCTCTTTATCAGAATTTTGTATTCAGGGGCGCCTGGGTGGCACAGCAGTTAAGCGTCTGCCTTCAGCTCAGGGCGTGATCCCGGCGTTATGGGATCGAGCCCCACATCAGGCTCTTCCACTATGAGCCTGCTTCTTCCTCTCCCACTCCCCCTGCTTGTGTTCCCTCTCTCGCTGGCTGCCTCTATCTCTGTTGAATAAATAAATAAAATCTTAAAAAAAAAAAAGAATTTTGTATTCATTCTATGGGTGGCCTTCAATGCATGAACTCAATCTACTCCCTTTAGAAAACTAATTAACATCTGAACAGCCAATGTTTATGTGTTACAGTGGGACCATTCAACCAGGTACATAAGCCAAAATGGCCCAACTAACATTTTGTTAACACTGTTATTGGAATATGTGAATAGGCAAGAGGTCCCATATAGAAATTAACTCCAGAAATTGAATTGTTCCTCAGGGGTTATTAATTCATATATTTATTCACCAAATATTTTGAGCACCTGTTATTATATAGCAGACCTTGTTTAAAATGTTAGCAATGACAGCAATGCCAAAAGAGACAAAAATTTTAATATGCCCTTATACTTTTAATCAAATAACACTGAATTAACACAACTATGAAGGCCATCCTGAAATGGGAAAAAAATCACATAAGCACAGTTTATGGGGTACACAGAGAAACAGAGGAATTGACCTAAGATAGTTTCTTCCTAACAAAGCCTGTAGGAGGAAAAAATTTTAGGGTTGTTTATATACACATACACACACACACAAATCTTAGAATAGTCAGGCTGATCCTTCCCTCTCTAAGAGGAGCCCTGGTAAGGTAACCTGGGCTCCCTGAGCACAGGATGCTACTTACCATACTAACATAAATCTATACTTGAGAAAGAAAACCATATCATGTTTCACTGCTGAGTTCCATAGTCTGCATTGAGCCAGCCATGGGCAGAGTCTGGTTTCACCACTTTCTCTCTGTGTAACATCAGGTAAATTTCACAGCTTCTCTAAGCCTGAATTTCAAATATAAAGTTAGTAACATTATATACCTCAGGGTTTGTTTTGAAAGTGAAAGAAACAACGCATGTAAAGGTTAGTCACATAGCAAATGTTTAATGAATGCCATGTGATGGTATAATGGCATTGTGCCTCATTTTTTCCCAAAGGATATGCTGTATTCAACCCTCTTACAACATTTGAATTTAGAGAACCGTAATGACATTCTCTTCATTTAATGAAAATCTCCACTTTAAAATGTCTGTAACTTAATATAAGGAAATTATTTAATTTCAGTGTGCTGAGTTCTCCTCCTTAGGCCTGGGAACCCACATTATGCTATTTCTCACAAAAACCTGAAGGTTTGTTTTATTTGACCTTTTTCAGTTTGAGAAAAAAGACTACAAGTCTAAATGAAATTTCATGAAAATTATGTCATAAAAGGTCATTAGAGAAACATTTCTCAATTTATCCAATAACTACCTACTTGAATTAGTTGTGTCACTAAAATCTTATGCGTACAGCTCAAGAAAGTATACTTTCCCACCTACCTAATAATTAACTTCACATGGGATGAGAAGGGAAAAAGGGTCTCCCCATAGTGGTAAGAAGTCTGTACGAATATAATCTGAAAAGCAAGACTTCACAGAAGGAAAGATAAAGTTTTGTGTCAGAGAAGACAGTAAGGTTGTGTTTGGTTACCAACGAAAAAAATTCTCAGTGAATTATATGACAGGTGCATTGTGGGCTGGTTGGACATCTGCTCCATGCTATCTTCACTCCAAGATCCAGTCAAAACAGACTCTATCAGAAATATTTCTGATCATCCAGACAGAAGGGACAGGGGAGCATGGGACCATGTGCTGACTCTGAGAGTTTTTCCCCAAAAGTGACACATGTTGCCCAAATTCTTATTCCATAGACCAAAGTCACCTGGCCGAGATTAATATTAACAAGGATGAAGTTTAATTTTCCCCCAGAAAATAAAAGCAAGTATTTGTGAATAACAATACCGTTTGCTGCGCTGGATACAATAAGTTTCTGACAGGCATACCTCAGCTTCACTGTGTACACCCTATTTTCTACACGCATTATATATCTTATCCTTACAATAATTCTGTGGAAGAGACAGCTATTGTTATCCAGACTTTCAACATAAGGAAGCTGATTCAAAAGAACAAAGTGAACAAAGACAAAATTCCTCCAACTCAGAGTTACCTGAAACGAGTTTGAGTTCATTGAGTCGTACTGAGTGCCCTGTTACTGAAAATATTTAAACAGAAGCAGAATGACTACTCTGTGGGAGTGCTGAAGAGAGAAGATCTATAAATTCTGTGAATAACTAGGCAAAATAACCTTTACAATTCCTTTTAACCCTGAGATTCTACGATTCTGCAAGTTGCCCAAGGTCACACAGCTAGTTAGAGGCTATTAAAGGCAACATATGCCTTCTGAAGAAGTGACCTCATTTACAGGAAAAAGAAAAGAGACTCCAATGTGATTTAACAATGTAGGATTCAAGTACCATTACTGTGAAACTCAGATGTTGAAAAAGTTTTATCACAGATCACTTCTTGATCAGCATGCAGAAAGAATCTGTTCATTTGGCGACTGAAATGCTATGGATTATTACTGGTATCACATCAAATTTTCCAAATGCCCGGGAGATAGCTGTTCTAACGTGGTTATGAATAAAATATAAGCAATACCATTTTTACCATTCCCCAGAGATAAACATTTTCTTGACTTGCATAACAAATAAATCAATGTTCTAATGGAAAGTGAAAAACAAGTACATCCTAAGTGATTATTTAAAATAAGACTGTCTTCAAACTGATGAGTTATAGGAGGTCTGACATTCTAAACATATATTGAGGAATTTTATAAAGAAACAATTCACACAGTGATGACTATCCTTTCTTACCATACGTCCCCAAGGAGTTTATAGCTTTAATAACTCAAAAGTGCTGTAATTCTAATATGGTTACTTTACACAGTGATTTGAATTTTTACCATTTGTCAAATGAACATATAATAATGAAATAAATACAGGAAGTAAACCTAATTATTAAGGTCAGTATACTTTTAAAAAATCCATCATTTTAATTTAATGATTCATAAGTCAGCACAATAAAAATGAAAAGAGTAATATGTATTTGCTTATTTTAAATGCATTTATTCATTCATTATTCATATTAGAAGCCAAGGATTAAAGGCTTTGGAATAAACAAATTAGCAGTTTGCTTACATTTTGTAAATAAATAAAATAGCATTCTCACCTTCTGGTCCAACTAAAGATTTGTCAATTCAAGTACTACAGATCTGAAAACTCACCAGGAGCACATCCAGGGCAGCTCATCCATGAAATTTTAAGACATCATCTGGCGCCTCAGTATAATCAAATAAAATTCCTTTTAAGCTGGCAATTAGCCAGTGACCCAGCAAACAGCCTTCTTCAAACCTAGATGATTCCAAACATTTAAAATGTATTTGAGGGAAGAAGCACTTCCAGGATAGTGTAATGAGTACTTCTGAAAATCTGTTCCTCCATTAAAGCAGTGAGACATTGGAAAAAATGTGCCCAAAACAACTTTTTCATAACTCTTAAAATTAACTAAAGGCGTACAACAATTAGAGAAATTTATTCAAGAAAAAGGACTTAATTCCATCAAGAACAGTTAACTTTATGACATTTTAGCTATACTTATTCCTTTTTCCTTCTCCCCAGGTCTGTGGTAGCTCTGAAAGTAAACAGACATACAACTATCAAAGCTGTGAAATTAAGCATCCCAGAAAACACTGTAAGGGGGAGAAAAGGATTAAAACCCATGGGGAAAAAAACCCTATTCCCCAGAGAATTCTCATTATTTTACATGTGTGGAAGTTCCCTGAAAGCCTCATTCTCAGGAATTATCTTTATCTGAACTGAATCAGAGCTCGTTCTCTGCAAATAAGTCTATCCCAGAACATTTGTCATAAACAATCAGTGGTAATTGTTTAACACTACAACTGCCAGAAGGAGTGATTTCAGTTGGGGTGAACAGATGGCTGACCAAGAAAGTGAAACGAAAAAATAAAGAAATGTGTAGTTGATAAGGTGTTATGAAGAACTCTGACATATTCCTAGTGATCAAAAAGATCATACAATGAGCATAAATATGTGCATGCTGAGGAAAGACCTCAGCTGTTATCTCTCACTTCTGATAGACCTGAAGGACCTGCACAAACAGAAAGTGAAGGCACAGAGTTGTAAACTGCCTGCTAAAATATCGAAAGCCCCAAACGCACATACAGAACTCCCTAACAAAGGCTAGGAGACTTACCAATTCAAATTAATTCAGAAAATCTCTGTCTAAGCACTACCTGATGACAATGCAAACCAATCAGAGATTTTAGTAGCTGTATACAACAAAGAATACAGACTTCATAGAATTAGTTCAGAAAAAAAAAAAAAAAAAAAGCAACAGTAAAAACAACAAGCAGAAAGCAACAACAAACAGAAAGCAACAATGACCTAGGGTAGGTTTCTGATTTTCAAAGCAGATACACAATAATATTGAATTTTCCAGTTTTCAATAAAATATTATTAGATGCAAAAAAAAGGAAACATGATTCATACTCATAAGAAAAAAAACAGTCAAAAAAAGCCCAGAAGTAAGACCTATCAGATAAAGACTTTCAATTTAAACTGTGGATTTGAACTAAATAGTAATAAAGTAACCAAGTAATAAAGAAACCATGTCTAAGAAATTAAAGGAAAAGTATGAGGTCATCACACCAAAAAGAAAATATAATAAAGAGATAGAAATTATAAAAGAGAGCAAAGTAGAAATTCTAAAAAGTATAGTACTAAGATACAAAACGCATTAGGAAGTTCAACACCATAACTGAACTGGCAGAAGAAAGAAACAATGACCTTTAATATAGGTCAATTAATGTCCAATTAGAGGAAAGAGAGAAAGAAAGAAAAAATGAACAGAGCCTCAATAATCACAGACACCATCAAACAATGGAATACATATCATTGTTATCCCAAAAGGAGAGGACTGACAGAAAGGACAGAAAGGATGTTTGAGAAAATTATTGAAACCTCTCCAAATTTGATTAAAAACATTAATCTGCACATGCAAGAATGACAAAGAACTCCAAGCAGGATAAATTCAAATACACCCACATCAGCACACATAGTTAACAAGTCAGGAGTTATGAAAAATAGAAAATTTTGAGCAGCAAGAGAAAAGGGAGTCATCATGTACAAGAAATTCACAAAAAGGAAAATAACCAACTTCTTGTTAGAAACCATGGAAGCCAGAAGACAGTGGGATGACATAGTCAAATTACTCCTAGAAAAAGGACAGTGAATCTAAATTCTATATCTAGCAAAACTATCCTTCAAAACCAAAGCAGAAATTAAAACATTTCCAGATAGACAAAAGCAGAGAAAATTTGTCACAACAGATCTGTCTCATAAGAAATACTGAAAAGAGGGGCATC
The DNA here is from genome assembly GCF_023065955.2 of Ursus arctos. Taxonomy (NCBI): domain Eukaryota; kingdom Metazoa; phylum Chordata; class Mammalia; order Carnivora; family Ursidae; genus Ursus; species Ursus arctos. The sequence goes on from NW_026623089.1 coordinate 75,326,596, forward strand.
TTGGTGGCTGAGTGGGTTAAGCCTCTGCCTTCAGCTCTGGTCATGATCTGGGGTCCTGGGACTGAGGCCCGCATCAGGCTCCCTGCTCAGCAGGGGGTCTGCTTCTCCCTCTCCCTCTGCCCCTCCTCCCTGCTTGTGTTCTTTCTCTCTCTCAAATAAACAAACAAATAAATAAATCTTAAAAAAAAAAAAAAAAGAAAGAAAGAAAGAAATACTGAAAGGAATTCTTTAGGAAAGAACACTAGAAAGTAACTTAATTCCACACAGAGAAATAAAGAGCACCAATCTACTAAAATAGATACATAAATAGGAAAACAGTAGAAATGTATTTTTGCTTGTAATTCTATCTTCTCACATCAGTTTTAAAAGATAACTCTACAAAGAAATTATAAAACAGTGCTGATAGGCTTATAATATATAAAGGCATAATTTACATGATAAAAATAGCACAAAAGAGTAGAGCAAGAACAAGGTAATACTGGGGCAAAGTTTTGGTGTACTACTTAAATTTAATTGGTGTTATTCTAAAACAGATAACTTTAAATTAAGATGTTAATTTTAATCTTAAGGTAACCACTAAGAAAGTAACACAAAAATAGGGTAAAAAAAAAAAGGAATTAAAATGGTAAAGTAGGGTATATCTATTCAATTAAAAAGAAAGCTTAAATTGAGAAATGGAGGAATAAAAAAGTCATAACAGAGGAAACAAATAGCAAAATGACATATACCCCAACTTATCAGTAACATATCAAATACAAAAACAAAAAACACTTCAAAATAAGTTGGCAATTGTCAGAATATATAAAATAACATGACTAGACTGAAAGGCATCCAGATTGGAAAGATAAAAGTAAAACTATATTTACAGATGCATAGATGACATAATCTTGTATATGAAAAATCCTAAGGAATTCATATGAACATACACACACACACACACACACACACGTAGTGCTTTAAAGGATTCCACCAAGAAGGTGAAAATACAACCTACAGAATGGAAGAAAATATCTGAGATAATCTCTTACAAAGGACATTTATCCATAATATATAAAAAACATAACTCAAAAATAAAAGAACCTAATTAAAAATTGAGCAAATGTTAGTAGGTGATTAAAACAAGTTTGCAGAACACAAAATTAATATACAAAAGTCAATCACTTTCCTATACACCAGAAATGAAAAAGTGGAATTTAAATTTAAAAACACCATACCATTTACATTTGCACTCCAAAAATGAAATACTAAAATAAAAAAAATCTAACAAAATATGTACAAGATCTATATGAAGAAAACTACAAAACTGATTAATGAAATCAAAGAACTAAATACATGAGGAAATATTACATGTTCATAGATATGAAGACTCAATATTGTCAAGATGTCAGTTTTTCTCAATTTTATCTATAGATTCAACAAAATCCCAATCAAAATCTCAAGTTATTTCATGGATATTGACTAACTGATTCTAAAGTTTGTATCTAGAGACAAAAAGCCCAAAAGCCAACTCAATATTGAAGCAGAAGAAGGAAACTGGAAGACTAACACTACTCAGCCTCAAGACTTGATGTGGTAATCAAGACAGTGTGGTATCAGCAAAAGAAGAGACATACAGATCGATGGAATAAAACAGGGATCCCAGAAGTAGACCACATAAATACAGTGGTCTTTGATAAAGGAGCAACCGTGATACAATGGAGCAAAAAGAGTCTTCAACATGAAGGAACAACTGGACATCCACATGCAAAAATTAATCTAGACACAGACTATACACAACTCACAAAAAATAAGCAAAATGGATCACAGACCTAAATGTAAAATTGCAAAACTACTAGAACATAAGAAAACAGACATACGAGAATATGGCAAAGGCTTTTTAGACACTGTGCCAAAGGCATAATGCATGAAAGAAATAATTGATAAACTGGATATCATTAAAATTTAAAATTTCTGCTCTGCAAAAAAAAACAATCTCAAAAGAATGAGAAAACAGGCCACAGACTAGGAGAAAATATTTGCAAAAGACATCTGATAAAGGAAAGTTATCTAAAATATACAAAGAACTCTTAAAACTCAACAATAAGAACACAATCTGATTTAAATATGGACCAAAGACCTTAACAGACACCTCACCAAAAATATTTAAAGATGCAAAATAAGCACATGAAATGATGCTCAACATCATAGGTCATCAAGGAAATGCAACAAAGAAACACCAGAACACACCTATTAGAATGACCCAAATCTGGAACAGAGACACTATCAACTGCTGACAAGGTTACGAAGCAACAGGAACTCTCATGCATTGTTGGTGGGAATGCAAAATAGTACAACCACTCTGGAAGACAGTTTGGCAGTTTTGTATAAAATTACACATACTCTTTACCATATGATCCATCAACTGCATTCCTTGATATATACCCAAAGGACTTGAAAAGTTATGTCCACACAAAAACCTGGATACAGATGTCTAGACCAGCTTTATTCATAAATGCTAATAACTGGAAGCAACCAACATGTCCTCAAGGAGGTGAATGAATAAACAAACTATGGTACATTCAGACAATGGAATATCATTCAGCCCTTCAAAAATAAAAAAGAGCTGTCAAGCCATTAAAATACATGAAAAAAACGGGCATGCATACTACTAAGTGGAAGAAATCAACCCCAAAAAGCCACATACTTATACTGTAACATTACAATTATATCACACTCTGGAAAAGGCAAAACTATGGAGATAGTAAAAAGGACCAGTGGGTGCCAGGGGTTGGGTGGAGGGATGAACTGGAAGAACACCAAGGGTTTTTAGGACGGTGAAAATACTGTATACAAAATCATAATGACGGCTACCTGTCCTGATACATTTCTCCAAATGTGCAACACCAAGATCCCAGAAATAGACTGTAAACCAATGTAAACTATGGGCTTTGGGCAAGTATGATGTGTCAATGTAGGTTCACTGAGTGTGATAAATGTACCACTCTAGAGGGGGATGCTGATAATGACAGGAGGCTATGAACGTGTAGGAGCAGGGGCATATGGGAAATCTCTGCCTCTTCCCCTACATTTTGCTATGAACTTAAAACTGCTCTAAAAAAATAAACTCTCAATTTTAAAAGTAGAGCAAATGATTTGAATAGACATTTCTTTAAAGAAGATATATAAATGGCAATAAGCACATGAAAACATGTCATTAGGAAAATGCAAATCAAAATCACAACATGCTACTTCACACCTACTAGGATACCAATAATGAGGAAAGAGAAAAGCAGGAAAGTATGAGTGATCATTAGGATAAAAAATTGAAACCTTCATGTATTGCTGTGAGACAGCAAGAAAGGGTAGCTGCTATAGAAATATACTGCAGATGATTTGTAAAAATAAATTTTAAAAAGTATAAAAGCACTAGTATCATTATTCTTTTATTGAAGCATAACTGACATACAATACCCTATTCGTTTTAAGTATACATCATAGTGACTCAGTACTTTTTAAAAAATATTTTATTTATTTATTTGAGAAAGAGAGGGAGCAAGAGCAGGGACAGAGAAAGAGGGAGAAGCAGACTACCCTGCTAAGCAGGGAGCCTGATGTGGGACTCGATCCCAGGACCCTGGAATCATGACCTGAGCCAAAGGCAGATGCTTAACTGACTGAGCCACCCACATGACTTGGTATTTTTTACTTGTGAAATGATCCCCACAATAATTCTACTTACTCTCTGTCACCATCAAAGTTACTCCAATATTATTGACTATATTCTCTATGCTGTACATTACATCCCCACGACTTATACAAGTTTGTACGTCTTAATCTCCTTCAACTATTCCGTCTGCCCTTTATTCTCCCTCCCCTTCAGTAATCAAGAGAACTAGTAAAATTATTAAACAATGTGTAAAAATATTAAACACAAAGGATTAATTTAAAAATATGCAATGTGCTTCTTTGAATTAACAATATGAAATAAAAATGAAATATATTTCAGTTATCAGATTGGCATAAATTCCAAGGATCGATAAAATACAGTATCAGTAATCATTTATAGATATAAATAAATTCAGCTCTTTGGAAGGTAACTGAATCTATTTTGTAAAATGTAAAATACTTATGACCTTTGATCTAGCAATTCTATATGTAGGCTCCTATCCTATAGAAATACTTATATAGAGATATATATCAGAGATACACACAAATATCACTTCAGTGTTGTTTCAAATAGAAAAAACAAGAATCACTAAAAAGAGACATCTAAAATACGAAATATTGTGTAAGCAGAAAAATAGAATGCATAGGAGTATACACACAGGCACAGAAGTATCCTTAAAGCATATCATAAAATAAATAATGTATGTGTCATAACAATATGTACAATGTAAAGATAGCTGTGAAACATGTCTATCTGTGCACGTGTGTACATGTGTGTATAAAGTGCATATACAAAGGTACAGAGAAGGACACTGGTGAGCACCCTCACTTGTTAGCAGCCATTCATGTAACATGTGCAGAGAGATCTGGCCAAGGCAGATATCTTAATTTCATTTTCAACCTATGTTCCATCTTTGGATTTGGGTTCATCTTTTTGAGGGGCAACAAGATGCAGGGGCAATTCACAAAACACCACACAAGAATAACCGGCGCTGAGGTTTCCTCCCACGCAGGTAGGAGAGGTGGAGTGAGGAGCAAACAGCAAACACGGAACACGTTTACAACACGGCCGAGACGGCAGGACCTGGAGAACCTCAGAAACACTCCAACAGGCAGGCTCACTGCTCTGACTTCCATTTCTGCCCCCAGTACCAGTCCTGTGACCACAATAACCTCCCAGCGTTATGATGCCATATTAACATCAGGAAAATCAAAACAATAAGAACAGTCGTTGTAGAACCATACTTGCAACAAGACATCCTAAAACAAAAGCAAACACTACATTGCCGTCTTGGCTTTTCACTTCATTGATCACTTGTAGTCAGGAGCACTTTGCACCAGAGTAATACTATCTCCTTCTAGCATGGCATGACTTATTCTCCTGACTGTTTTTAACTAATCTCCTCTGCATCATCCAATACAGCACTCACATATTAATCAAACCCAGCGATACAGCTCTCTAGCTGCATATTCATTTGTTCATAGAGCCACACATGAATCCAGGTTCTGCACCTGTTGGCCCTGGCCATGGTGGGCACAGAGACCCAACTCTGAATACACGGTTTAACTTTTCTCAAACTCAGCCCCATAGTTTTCACCCATCCCCTCCTTGTTTCACGTTTACTTTCTCTTGACGTATTTGTTTTGACACAGAATCAGCCCTAACAGGAGGTAGGGCTCCATAACCTTGACCAGGCGATTAGCTCAAAATTTTAACACTCTGCAACCTTTACTTACTGTAGGCAATTTCACCATAAAACGTAAAATTCTTCCTGAAGTGTTTTTTCCACAATATCATGTGCTTATATTTTTACAGGCTTCTTATCAAATAACCAAATTATGTATTTATTTTTCATATATATTTCAAGTAAAATAAAAAATTCAAATAAAAATCAATACACATTATACATATATATTATATATTATATTATACTATATATATTTATGCTATATTTATACTTATTACTACATTTCTTACTATATTATATTTATATACTATATTTATATTCTCTCTCTATATATACACACACACATATATAAAATGATATATTCCTATTACTAGCAATATAATAACATATATTCCCATGGTTGAAAACACTACAATAAATGGAAATTCTCCCTTCTTATTCTACGGGTTTCTGCATATTATTTTCACGTGGAGATTGTTTTGTGTTTAGTAGAAAACTCCAAGTACAATTGTGTGTCCAGTTTCAAAACTAACGATTTATACAAAAACAGAAGGAAGGAGAAATTACTCACAGGGAGGAGAAGAAAGGCAAAATTCCAGATTCTTCAATGTCTAGAAAGCTCAATATTAAGAACCAAAGGGACAGCTATTATGTTACCATGTATTGGCATTATGTTAAATTACTCTAGAAAACTTTTAACTTGAATTACTTATCTTACTCCTCACAACATATGTTAAGAGCTATTATCTCTTCCAAACTAAGGAATGGAACTTTGAAGGAAGTAAATAATTGAGGTTTGTACCGCTGGTTAAGGGTTAGTGTCATTATTCACCTCCTGCTTCTGGGGCTCTAGGGAGCTTTTAAACACTAAGTAAAACTAACGTATTTGACCACTTGGCATGGGAAAAAATACCAAACATCTGTATGCAGAAAATCCAGCTGTGAATCCCAGATTTTCCACATAGACCCTGAGTGCTCATTAATTCCTAACTTCAGGTTTCTTGACTCAAAGGAGTGTAGTATGAAATTAGGTATGAGAGTATCAATTCGTGAAGGCACCTCTGGCTGCCCTAACACGCAGGCTATGAAGAATCCGTGATTTAACACAATAAAAATGTATTTCTCATTCTCAAAAACCTAAAAAGGTCTCTTTGAATGGTAGGCACTTCTCTTCCAGGTTCCAATTAGAGACTCAGAGTCACTCTACCCCACGGTTCCGTCATCCTCAATCCACGACTCACAACAGAACCCAGCGTTTCATCTCCACTCTAGATAGACTAAAAGCTGTTCAGAATAATGTTAATTTCAGGGCGCCTGGGTGGCTCAGTTGGTTAACATCTGCCTTCAGCTCAGGTCATGATCCCAGGGTCCCTGTGTTGGGCTCCCTGCTCAGCAGGGAGTCTACTCCTCTCTCTGCCCCTGCCCTTCCCCCCAGCTCGTGCTCTTTTTCTTTCTCTCTCTCTCAAATAAACAAATACAATATTTTAAAAAGAATAATGTTAATTTCTATTTGTGACACATTTCCCAAAGGCACCACCAAGAATTGCTAAAAATTACATAAAAATTTTAATATTCCTCAGAAAAATAAGAGAATTATTTACAATGTTTTAAATCAAACATTTATGAGGCGCTCTGTTTTTAATCCATGTTCTTGTGTATATATCTATGGTAAGACGCAGACATAAGAACAGGCCGCTGGATTTTTCTCGCCAAACAACAGGGAATTGCAAAACTGTTGCACGATCCCATTTATCAGCATTTTTATAGTTCTATCAGACACTCCTGCATTTCTTTTAGGATTTACTTTGCTGTATCAAATTGGATGCCAAATTAATTTTCTGAAGAGTTAAGTCTGAATTATTCCTCAATTAACTTGTCAAATTACTGAAATCTGAATTATGCCATCAAGGAATACTATTCAAGTAATAGCCATCTTTTTGAAGCATTAGCTGTCTGTTCTTTCTAGCATGACAAATAGAGCTACTGGGGCATCCAACTTCTGGACACTATTAACTTACAGTCTAATCAACAGGAGAATCTAGAATTCTGTCCATTATGACAAAGAACCTGATGATGCATGTTTGAGACATGACAACACCATGCAAGGATGTAGTGATTTGGTTAAACATCCCAAATTCTTTGTAACCATCTGATCCATACCGCCAGGGATAGTAATATTACCTCTACCCTTCTAGGAAAATTGATTTTTATGTCTACTGTTGAATTTGCTAATTTGCTTATTCCTTTCTTAGGAACTTTGCCCTGGCTATTTTCTGCCTGGAAAAATTTACCTGAATCTTCTGTATTCTTTTATTCTTTAGGCCCTAGATCTTTTTCTTTTTATGTAATAACTTTATTTTAGAGTAGTTTTAAATTTATTAAAAAATGCACAGATAGTACAGAATGTACCACAATGTTGTACAATTTTAATCAAAAGTATACAGCCTTTTCAGACCAGCTTCAAATTGCCCAGGATACAATTTGTCCATGATACAATTAATCATGGTATTAGTCTGTTGTTTAAGGGGAATATAAGCTCAACTGAGCCAAATATGAACCTGTGTCATGTAAGCATTCATGACTACTGATTGGATTTGGGGAAAACTTGCAAAAGGAGAATATTAAATGAGCACAAGTTGGTCTTATTAAATCTTTTTGTAAGAATGCCTATAGCTATTTCTTAGCTTTTGAAGACATTTTGTACTTTTACAATTTATAGGGTAGCTTGAAGGTAATCTCAATGAAACATTTACATAAATCAATACATAAAGAGCAATTCAGAGTTACAAAGTATAGATAATCAAAGTTTTTAGAATCTCGCAAGGATTACACACAACATAACAATTTAAAATAGAAGAAAGAACTGAAAAGATCTCATCATATGAGGAATTTTACTTTGAACGTATGAATGAAAAAATTATAATTTTGATTAGTAATTGTTTAATATTAAACCAAAAGCACCAGACTAAAAGACCAGGCTCTATAATGCCAAGACTACAAAACTAAACCAATTTATACATTTCTATGTGCTTTTTGATACACAATCAAACATCGTTGTCAAGAACTGAGAAAGAAAGAAAGATTTGAAAATATGATTATATGTTCAGCATGGCCAGGGAGAAATTACACAGAACTATAATTCATAATTTTCGGTTGCCAGTTTTCATACTAACTGATTGTAGAGTTTGGGCATTAACTTGAATCTCTGACTCCATTTGTCAAATGTAGACTAAAGTGTCCATCTGTACCACATAAGCACTTGGAGAATAAACTGAGAGAAGGATACGCATACACTTTGCAAACACCAGAATACTATACAGTAGTAAAAATAACAGTAGTGAGCCTGGGGCGCCTGGGTGGCACAGCAGGTAAGCGTCTGCCTTCGGCTCAGGGCGTGACCCCGGCATTATGGGATGGAGCCCCGCATCGGGCTCCTCTGCTATGAGCCTGCTCCTTCCTCTCCCACTCCCCCTGCTTGTGTTCCCTCTCTCACTGGCTGTCTCTATCTCTGTCGAATAAATAAAATCTTTTTTTTAAAAAAAAAAAGTAGTGAGCCTGCCTCATCTGGCCCCATACGCCCTCACGAAAGAATTCCAAATTCTTCTATGAATATTTGCTGGAATTTTCTGTGTATAGAAAAATCTTTAAGTACACCTCTTAATTCAGCTCAGCTCAAGTCCAAGGATTAAATTCCACAGTTGCCTTAAACCTGGCTCTTGGGAGTGATGACTGTCTAGAGGCACTGACATGTGTGGGTTTTAGGAGAGTTGCTGGTTAAAGACACAGGACCTGGACAGGGGAAAAAGAGGGAAAAGACTCCTGAGGCACAACACAGAGATCGGGGAGGGGGGGGAGCTGCAGGGGGCAAAGAGAGAGCTAGGTACAGAGGGGCAGCTGGAGGACAAGGTTGGGAAGGGTTCATTAGGAAAAGAGTCTAGTTTGCTAACTGCTCATTAGCTTTGGGCAGAGAATCTTTTACTAAAAGAATTTTTGATTCAGAGTTTCATTCGGAGGCCTCTCATACCAGTGAAAACTGCTGCCCCACTGGTCCTGAGAAATATTCTTTTATTTTTTGAGGGCACTTGTCAGGTGAACAATTTTGTTCAAGTCACATGTTCCCCAGAGTGGCCACTGAAGCCCTCAATCATCCTTAGTGAAGTTATGCCATTTAGAAAGATAAGTGCTAGAGTTAGTACTGTACACACAAAAAAAACAGAAGTTTTTCCTGGAAGACGATAAGATTTACATTTAGAAGACCCCATGAGAGCTGGCAACCATAGAAAGGAATATAATGCTTGTACCCCTGTGTCTCGGGTCCCCAGTCCTATGGATGGCCTCCTCTGAACATGGACTCGGCAATCTCCATTCCGCCCAGCAGGCAAAACACCAGAGAGAACACTCTCTAGGTCAAAGCCAAGATCTCCAGACAAAAGCTCAAGAAGGAAGGAAAACCTTGTCTGGTTTTATTGATGACTCAGCAGTTTGTCCAAATGGACAGTCTGTGTCCAGTCTGTGAGAGGGCCTCCGCCCATGTTCTCCCTTGTATTTTTCCGACGACAAACACTCTTAAACAGCACAATACAAAACTAACATGAAACAGAGCAAAAGGGATGAAAAGGAATGCCTGATTCCACCAAAAATGCAAGACAAAGGAAAACAGATCACAAAACCAGATACCAAACTACAAATCCATAGCAGTTGGCTGATAAAGGAACTCATCACAAAGAAAGAGCAGCTCAGAGCCAGTGCTGACTCACCACGCTGGAGCAGACTCAGCCGCTTGCCGCAGAGCAAGGGATCTCTGTAGCTACCATGCCTGGCAGGACACTGGGCTCCAAAACAGAGCAGTGAGGAACCTCCAGAAAACTGTGAAAATGAACAAATTCACATCACTAAGCGAGTGAGTGATTGAATCAATACCTTGCACATACACATCAAAAGATTTTGTGCAGCCCTCGGAATTAGAAGTGGACCTCCGTTCTCAGTAATTCCATAAACTAGGCTGTACTGAAAACCTCTCTCAAAAAATTCATAGGGATATAGATGCTGAATGAAAAGTAACAGTGGTTTTTACTTATTTTTAAAAGTTACAACTAAATGTGCAAGAAACAAACAAAAATCTTCATGTACCAGAATTAGAGTCTAATGAGAGAGTACTCGATGTGTGAGATGATGTTTCCACAGCCATGAAAGAATTCTGGATTCAGCCACAGTCAGGGGGTTAGATATTAACACCCACCTCCCTAAGGAGTGAGACCCCAGGCCTCCTTAGGCCCACAGAACACTGGGAGTTAGAGCTTAAACCCCTGTGAAAAAAATTAAGGCCACTTGAAGGGATATAATTCTAGTCAAAGAAGGAATAAGTAAGTAACTTGAAAGTATACAATACATTTAATGTATTTAATGTTTGTCTTGGACTTGAGTAGAAAAAAAAATACAACTTTCTTGTGTAAAATTGAAACCATACTTCACAGAGTTTGGAGTCCAAATTTCTTACTTATTATAAAGAAAATGGAAGTCAAAATTTATTTTAAAAAGTTGTCCCAAACAAGCAACGTCCTCTGACAAAATCAAATTCAAACCTGTTCTGGAGTGACACTTCAAAAACAGAAGCCAAAAGGATTTTATGAACAAATAAAAATCAATGAGTCCTTAGAAATTACATCATAGCGTAATATCTTACAACACGTAAAGAAACAATACATCATGATAAGAGTCAGAAGATTCTACAATTTCAGGAATTAGAATACTCAAAAAAAAAAAAAAAAGACCACAAGATATCAGAACAATCTGCCTCAGCCTATTAAACAAATGTGTGTGAAATTATCAGCTACATACATTTTAAAAGTATGGAACTAACAAGGACAAAAGAGACATTAAGGAAAAATAACAAACAGATTATTTTCAAGAACTAACTAGAACATGCAGACATTGGAAGGTGGAAATTTTGCAATCCAGAACACAGCACAAACAACCCGAACTGACGACAAAAACCGACAAGCCCAATGATACCGAAACTGTAAAAGACTGAGTTGTAGCAGCAAGGAATAGGCAAACTGAAGATTTTAACAACAACAAAAATCATTAAATGACCAAAGCAAGAAGTAAAAAATTGTATCTATGATCCTATTTTTGTAAAACACTGGTAATTACAACAAAAACAACAATAAATAAAACCGTGCATGAGTGTATGTGTGTGTGTGTGTGAGAACGGTAGAAGTACTGAAGAATAAACTTCAAATTGTTAACTGAAGGAAGAGAGGATATATGTCAAAAACAGGTACAAATATGATTGAGATGAAAAGCAAATGCAATTTTTAAAGAGATACATATAAAAAGATGATGGCCAATGTTTTTAATGGAATTCAGCTCAGAGTGGTTTCAAATGATGTGTAACACTGTATAGAAGGTTAAAAGGTTCTATACTGAGCATGGACCACTTACAATTATGGAATTTTAAAGGGCTATTTGATTATGAAAAAAACCTTATTCCCCCTTATGACTATTCCATCCCTGCCATCCACCAAGCCTTAAACATTTAACAAAAGAAGTGGGGAAAGCTGTGTTTGTGCACTGGATGGCTTCCACACAGTGGAAAGCTGAGAGCTCTCACTCTGGTGTCTCTGCGCCTTTTCATGTCTTCACCTGCGACAAGCTGGTTCGACTCTGCTCATCACCCAACATGAGGCACAGGATTGAAAACCTTCAGCCTGAACCACTACAATCACCATTTCCAGAGATACTTCGTAGAAAGAGTTTCGCCGAAAACATGTTTTCTTTAGTTATCACAGTATTTTCAGGAAAAGAGGACCAGAAAGAATCATTTTCACGTAATTGGTATTAGTTATTGAGTAAATGAGGTTCTTGTTCCGCACACTTCTACAAAGCTTAAAATTTATTCTGAGCATTCTCATGCAATATAAATTGCACATCTGAATTTCTTATCATTTAAGTTGCACATAAATATTCGAACAAGAGGCACATAACATTTTAGTTTCCTCCATACAACTCCCATTAAAAAAATGTACCCTTTCTCTGTCTCTCTCTCTCTCTCTCTCCCTCACACATACATACACACACACACACACACACACACACACACACACACACACACACACCTCTCATTAGTTCCAGGCTTAACTGCATCCAACGGATGCAAAAAGCACTGATTTTTAAAAGAGATAGTGTAATTCAAGTGACAACGTTGTATTTTGTTATTTGTTTTTAATTCTCTGTTTTAGTTCAAATTTCCTTCCTATTGCCTGAAACTGTCAAGGATGAGCTAGGGACATATGACTCATTTTATTACAGGTGCAATTAGTTACCTTGCTTTCTCATGGAGAGGCTGATTACTTTGACTTTGAGGCAGTCAGGGATTTCCTTATTTGGATTTTAATGCCAGCATTAAATACCTTCAATGTCCCTGTTAATGAATCTGCATTCAATTTTTTCTCCTAATGGAAGATGACATTCTGCTGCAGACACCTGTTGCAGCCACCTCTCTTTAACAGGATGTCAAGAAAAATGTGAGATTCTCTGGAATCACATCCAACTACTAATATTAGCATCTATTTATTCAATCATTTTACATTGATGCATGAGTTTGAGTTGACCCTTGAAAGCTTTTGCAGAATGAAGAGCTGGTTTGATCAAATGTTCATTTGTTGTAAAGGCAGATTCTCCAAGCTTATTTTTACTAATAAACAACAGATTTCCTGAGTAAGTTGGCTGAGATGCAGATGGTAGAAATTACAGACTTTAAGGACAGCAAACGCACAGTAGGCGCTCTTCCTAGAAATGCAGATCCTTTGCAGCTTTGAAGTATTAGCTCTTCAGATTTGAGTGATTTCATTGGTATTATATTTATACAGATGTCAAGTTGAGTTTTCTTCCTGTGTTTCAAATCTCGCAGGTAACACCTGTTCTCAAGAGTAGCACTGATCACCACCTTCATTCTCAATTTATACCCCTTCCCAAAAATACAAGACACTGTGAAACACAGCGAGACAGAGGCTGCTGTAACACCTGGGAAAAGTCTCACCAGTGACTTCTGCCAGGAGTGCCAAAGAAAACAAGTTACATGGGTAACTTAATTCAACTAAATGAGAACCCAAGACAGAAAGTACAGGCAACAATGTTTCAAAAGCCATAGATTTGACTTGAAAGATATTTTAACCTCTAGACAGAGAAGAAACGGCCTAGAAGTGGAAAGTTGTTGATCACAAGCACTATGCTGAGATGAGAAAAAGATCTTTGCTAAGGGTAACTTGAGTTAGATCTGGGAGAATATTCAGTATTTCCCTTTTAAGAGCCAGGTTATTCAATCTGAGCTTTCCTTTATTTCCTTTTCCCCCCAGCTCTTAAGAAATTAGGAATTTGCTTGTGTTCCCTCTCTCGCTGGCTGCCTCTCTCTCTGTCAAATAAATAAAATCTTTAAAAGAAAAAAAAAAAAGAAATTAGGAATTTGCAACAGCTCTGAAATCTTGAATTTCCTTATCTATAAAACCCAATAACCCTTCCTTCCACTTGTCTTAGAATAGTTAGCCCTGGTCCTCCTCATTGATAGGTGGCGCTATGGAATGTGTGTGGAAAAAGCTCTGCCTCTGGATGGATGGTGACAAAACGGTCTCCCACAAGCTACCGTAGCCACCGAAGAAGGAACGTGGCTTTGCAAGCAGTGACTCTCACACAATGTGAATACTCCTTCATGGTACCTGGCTGGCTTGGTAAGAGTTAAACAATTTCAATACCTCCTAATTTTATTTAATTTTGCCTTGGTGAATCAAATTGCTGTGCTCTGAGTCTAATGCTGTGTAACCACTTCAACAAACATGCATAGATCATCTCAAAGTTTCCACAGATTAGAAGTCTGGGTATCACTGGGATGGGTCCTCTACTCAGGATCTCATAGGCGGAATCCAGGTGACAGCCATCTCCCCTGAGGGCCAGGGTCCTCCCAAAGCTCCCAGGGTTGTGGGCTGAATCCAGTTCCTTGAGATTATAGGACTGAGGGCCTCAGGATTAAAAAGACAAGATGGAGAAATTATGGAAAAGCCTGAGATGGAAATTCTAGAAATAATGGATGAGATGATCAGCAAATTTTACACAACTAAAAAGAGGCTTCTTAAACTGGAAGGTAAACCAAGATATAAAATATATCAAAGATAAGATCAAAGATAGACTTTTTTTTCAATAAAAACATTTTTTAAAAAGATGAAAATAAAGTCAAAAGCAGCATGGACACAGTGACATGGGAAAAATGGTCTGTAGTATTTTAAGGAAAAAAGAAAGGAATAGGGCATATTTCTGACAATTTTTAAAAATTATTGAAAGATATTAACTGTGAAGTAAAAGCTAAATTTTAAGAGATATTAACTATTACATTTTAAAGATGCTAACTTACAGATTCAAGAAGTGTTATGTATCACAAGATGAATATGAAGATCATAAATACCATACAAAATTGTTGAATATTAAAGACAGAAAAAAATTAATGCAACCAAAACAATACATATATTACTTCCCAAGAACTCCAAATGGACTGATGGCTGGTTTCTCCACGGAAATAGTTAGAGCTAAAAGACTATGGGATGTTATCTTGAAACCACAGAGCTGATATCTGTAGACCCATGTCACGAGAAATACTAAATAGTCCTCTTTGAGGAAATGTGGAAGAATGAAGAATAACAACACAGGTTATGTTGATTTATCTAAACTCATCACAATAAACATGGTCTGTGTAACACAGCAATACAATATCCTTGGAGCTTTAAGTATATACTAATTTTTTTAATGGCTTATAAGGATGAAGGGGTTTAAAAGTATTAGAATGTTCCAAAGCCCTGGAATTAAGAAAACAAAAAAACAAAACAAAACAAAACAACAAAAAAATGTCACAGATGCAGCCATATGCGTTGGCACTGCTTCTTGGCCAGCCAAAACCCAATGATTCTGGTCCTTTTTTAATTTTTTTTTTCCCTATTCTATCTCAAAATCTTCCTTATTGTTAATCCTCTAGATGTCAAGCATTGGCTTTGACCTTTAGGAAGAATTTCCCAGCTCTTCACCTAGCTTTCTAATTACCTCTCTCTGCCAATTTCAACTACAGTTTAGATTTCAACTGTATTGCTTAGATTAACAGTTAATATACATGACACATTTTTAAATGCCAATCCCATCACCACCTTCAGATACCACAGAAAAAGCTTTCTGCTTGGACTTTTTCTATCCTTCACATATTCAATCACAACCCGGCCCAGAGCATATTTGCATGAGTGAAGGATGAATAAATCAGAACTGAGGTCAATCCACTAGCAAAAGAACGCTGAGAAACAAACAAATTCACCTTTTTAAGGAAAAAAAAAAAAAAACATTTGCTGATACCTTAATTTAAATTGGGGAGTAAATTTTTTTTTATTTCATTAAAATATTCATGTTTGGAAGATTAAAAGGGTGGATTGAGCTGTGTTTTTGGAGAAACTGTGTAATACAGACAGATACAGAGAATTTGCTGCTGATTATTGAAAATTAGCTGCCATTAAGCTGCCTTGGGTGTATTTAATTTAGAAAGAAATATAAATGTGTCGCTCATAATGTAAGCCATTATAGGGTTTAGAATTTAAGTTTGAAATGTGAGGCTTTGCAATCTGGAATTTTGGCTTTTATGAAACACAACTTTAAAAAGTTACTTTTAGAGCTCTCATATTTACACTGTGAAAGTCTATATGCTTTACGGTGAATCCTCACTATTAGCAAAAATTTCAAAGTGAACATATCTAATGTCTCCACTCCTACTTGAACAGTACTTTAAAAACAACTGACAATTCCATGCATTTAACTTTTGGTAAAGCCCAACCACTAGATTCAATTTTATAGTAAAAATCTAAGTCACCGGTTTTAAACGGACATCTTAACAGCACCAGTTACAAAAAGCTTACAATATGCCTGTGCTTCTAACTATTTCTTCTTACCTGCGATTATCAGCAGGATGGAGAGAGTTTTCTTTATTTCACTCGTGTAAACAACACCCGAACCATACATTATCCATAACAGCATGTTATAGATGCAATTTTGAAGCACGTAATTTCATGTAACCAAGCATTAAATGTAAAGTGTCTACAAAGACCAACTCTCTCATCTCTAGCTCTGTGAATTATGGTTCTATGTCAGAGCCCAGAAAAATGTACTTACTCTTTCTGATATTCTCGGGAAATGATCTACCCTGTGGCAAGGACCAAGATTTTAAATTTCATGAGCTTTATAAAAGGCAAAGCTTAAAATATATTCATACCATATAGCAATTTCCATACATCACAAACTCAGTGAGTAGCTGCCACATGATTTACATCTAGAAAACATGCGGAGCGGTATATTATACAAGATACTGGTTTCCAAATATTGTGCATAGGATATATTCATCTATCTGAATGTATTTCTTTTCAATAGTACCGATTTTAGTCAGAAAAGTGAAACATGCTCTTGTGCTGGGTAAAGAGGACACCGTATCTTCTACGAGAGAGGAGCAGGACTTCTACCTTTCCGTGCTTTTGCCACATGTGTGTAGGGTCAAGCTGTTTTCCCCTCCAAGGATGCACTGACAGATCTCAAATCTGATTGGACAGAGCAGGGGTCTACTGGGAGCACTGGTAAGCTCTGAGGTTCTATTATTTTAAAACAAAATAATGAACACTGTAACCAGGCAGACATTGCTGCAATAAGTTCTTCTGCAGTTTCTGAAATTACCATTAAAAATAATGTAGTTAAGGTTTTTTTGTTGCAAATTACAGGTATCTATCCTGAACTAGCTTAAGTCATTAATTTAAGTCATTCAGTATCTGAAATTACCATTAAAAATAATGTAGTTAAGTTTTTTTTTGTTGCAAATTACAGGTATCTATCCTGAGCTAGCTTAAGTCATTAATTTAAGGATGCTAAGGGATCTTAGAAAATTCAGGAAGACAAACGGGACCTGGCCTTAACAAGAAGCTAGAGAACAGGGGCGCCTGGGTGGCACAGTCGTTAAGCGTCTGCCTTCGGCTCAGGGCGTGATCCCAGCGTTCTGGGATCGAGCCCCACGTCAGGCTCTTCTGTTGGGAGCCTGCTTCTTCCTCTCCCACTCCCCCTGCTTGTGTTCCCTCTCTCGCTGGCTGTCTCTCTCTGTCAAATAAATAAATAAAATCTTTAAAAAAAAAAAAGAAGAAGAAGAAGCTAGAGAACAGAGCTCAGAACCCATCCTGAGGATTCTGCTGTCTTCTGTGTACACCTAAGTCCAGATCTGCTTAGCTGCTCAGGCACCCAGTCCTGTCCTACACGCCCACCGTGAGGCCAGCTGCTGTGCAAAACAATGCAGGAAACTGACCGGGAAGCCCAAAACGGGCACATCACCTAAACTAGGTCAGTCACTCCCTGACTCCAAAATTTGGAAGCTAAGATCAAGAATGAGAGGTCAATATATTGTAGGGCTGCTAAATATAACAAACAAAAATACAGGGTTCCCAGTCACATTTGAAGTTCAGATAAACAACAAATAATTGTCAGCACATATTTATACCAAAAAGTACGCATAATTCATCTGAAATTCAAATGTAACTAAGTGTCCTGTATTTTACCCCACAACCCTAGTACCTCTGGATGATACTGGAACATGTAAGCTTCGGAGACGGTCAGCTGCCAATGGCCAGTCTGTACAAAAGACTCTGGTCTTCAACCTTTATTACCTCTTTGCAGAATGTAAGGTGGTAACTAAGATCTCCCTCTTGAAACACTCTACCTCTTCATTTAAAAAGTCAGTGTAATTTAAAAATGTACTCACAACACTGAAGAGCTATTTTAACTTTGGTGACCACACAGTTAGATTTTTAAAGAGCAGAAAGTGCAGAGAGTATTTTCACATTCCCTCACTTCTATGGCTATTTCTTCTTTCCTACTCTACAGAAAAGCATAAAAATACAAAAATCACTTAGGAAAATTCCTAAACTTTAATAACTTTGTTTCTAGAGCTTATTCCCCTAATTGTAGGTCAGAGAATCAGGATGATGACACGCCCCAAGGCACGAACTGGAAGTTTATTGTGAGATTTCAATATGAAAGTTTAACTGGCTTTGGAAATATATGTTAATTCTAATATGGGATTGGTCTCACTACCAGTTTGAGTTATTGGCCTTTTCCTAGGAGCCTTTAATAAAAATCCAGTAAATGTATATTAGCTAAAAGCAAATTTCCTAAGATTACCCAATGTTAACAAAAGGAAAAGTAAAGGCTAAAATAACTCCTACAGGGTTTTACCCAGCAATTTCTAAGTTTATTAAAAGTATCGCTAAGATGGGGCACCCAGATGGCTCAGTCAGTTAAGCATCCAACTGTTGGTTTTGGCTCAGGGTCATGACTTCAGGGTTGTGAGATCAAGCCCTGTGTGGGGCTCCGTGCTCAGTTATCTTCTAGAGATTCTTCCTCTTCTCCTGCCCTTCCCCCTGCTTGTGCTCTCTCTCTCTAAAATAAATAAATAAATCTTTTTAAAAATAAATAAAAGTATCACTGAGATAATTTATATAAAAATATCCAGCTGCCATTTAAAAAAACCATCGCTTGTACATTTCAAATATGAACACTATTTATAATCTAATTTTTACTTAATAACTCTGAAAATTTTTCAAATATACAAAACATTTACCTAAAACTCATTAATGGTGAAACTTAGGGCACAGTATTCCCGCTGTGAAAAGACTCAAGAAAGATACTATTTACATAAGCTCCAAGTTTAAAAGAACTATTAAGACATTATGAACATTTACACAACGAATGAGGTTTAGAAAAATGTGATGTTTTGCTAAACATACTAAAATTTTATTCAGAAAGCAAAAGCATTATGAATGTATAAAAAGCAGTGAAGTATAATCTGCAAAATACTGGATTGGGGAAATGTTGTCTCCAAAAATAATGATGTAGAATAAAAGTTTAATTTTGAAAATATTAAAAACAAAAGAAGTCTTTTCAATAACTGGCGGGTTAGTTAACTTCATTGATTTAAACACTTTTTCAATGAAATAGTAATGAAACAGTAATCAATGATTCTAGCCACAGTTGCTATGTGTACACAAAATCAAGAACCTTGGATTTAGGTTCATAGCGCTTAGGAAAACAATGTGCTTATGTCCTTGTCAAATAGGCAACCTTGAGTGATTCACTTATGTTTTCAGTTCCCTCACCCACATAAGGGATGACATGCACGGCAAATTAACAAGGCTCAGGTAAATGAGCTGTAACGAGGCTGTGCAGACAGACCCTTGGCCGCTCTCACAGGCATCAGCATGCCCCAGGCCTATTTTGGCCATGCTCCACAAACTCCTTTTGTCTTCTCCCACACGCTCATGGCTTGGCTACGTTTCAGTCTTCACAGCATGGGAAAGTTGCCAGAAGTTATAAATGTGGCTCCCAGGCCTGGCCTTTCAAAAACTGGCACGATCATGTGTGCTGTCTTCCCCCTCCCACTTGGACAGGGAAATGCAGAGAACCAGTGGAAGGCTCCAGACTTTAGAGGAGCTTGGGGAGCCACCAGACAGAAAGAGCACAGGTTCCTGCATGACGGTGTGAAGGTGAGCCTCCTGCAGACCCATGTTCTAGAAACAAAACTGCATCGTGTCCAGGGACTGAGATGTGGAGGTTATACAAACAGTTGGCCAACGTGATTTGTACAGGGGCAAAGAATAATTCACAGATCCAAGTTGTTTTTGAGTAAATGTGTGCCACACAACCACTACCATAAATGGAAAGATGATCAGAAAGCATGGACTCAACGGCTGCCAGGTCATTAACATCATTGTGATACACTGACTTCTTACAGGATAGTCCAATATGATATAATGAAGTCATAATAACTAACATTTCTAGAACATAGATTATATGCCAAACACCACAACAAACATACCGATTTCAGTTGAAACTCACATCAGGAGCACCTGGGAAACTCAGTTGGTTGAGCAATGGACTCCTGAGTTTGGCTCAGGTCATGATCTCGGGGTCATGAAATCGAGCCCCTTCTCTGGCTACATGCTGGGCATGAAGCCTGCTTAAGATTAAGATTCTCTCTCCCTCTGTGCCTCCCCCTGCTTGTGCCCCCACCCGCTGGCTCCATCAAATATATTAAAAAAAAAAAAAACCAACATCAAACCTATGAAGCAGGTTACCATTATCTCTACTTTACTGATGGAAAAATCAGGCTCAGGGAGGTTAAATAACTCGGCCATATTCATCCAGCTTTCTGTAGTAGAAAAATCTTGAACCATATCTATCCAACAACCAAACCCAAGCAATTTCACATTCACTGCATCATCACATGCAGAAGAGGGCTGGAAAGCCAGCTGGAACACCAGAAATCCAACCCCAGCTCCAATGCTACAATTTACTGCATGGACCTGAGCAAGCGATTTCACCCATCCACACCTCAGGCTTCTTATGGTTCGTCCTAGTGGTAATTTTTTTTTTTAATTTATTTTTTGCCCAGGATTTAAAAAATTAAATTGCTCAAAGATTAAACACTTTCTAAATCAGCTTTGCTCATGCTTATATGCTTACCCCTGATATAGAGATTTCTTGAAATTCTAACCTTGTGACATCAGATGAAAGATGTAAAGCAGGAATCAATCTGTGTTTGAGCATCTAACCATGCAGAATACTATTATGAGGGCCTCCCTTGGGGAAAAGCAAAAATCACACTCTTATGTTGTACAGGGGCAAAGAATTTTGAAACAAAATCCCCTTCTGTGCTTTACAATGATTCAAAGATAATTTTGGTGACAGAAAGATGTACCTAGTAAGAGAAATAACTTGTTTTATACGTAGGGCTGCAAAGTGTCTTGTGTATTCTGGATACTTCCTATAATTAATGATTTTTGTCCTGTTTGCTATGTTGACTTTGTCAAAATCTCTTAAATGACTTGTATTCAGCTTTTTTCAATACTTTTTTTAAAAAAAATCAGTAGTCAGTTATTTTTAGGTTACAATTTTAATGCTTAAATCTCTAAAATGGCAACACTAGGTAAGAATCATAGCACCACAAATAAAAATTTGAACAATCCTTAGGTCTTCCCTACATGTTTGGCTGTGGAAAAGACTGGAATGGGAGAATGAGAATTAGACATACTTGTTTTTCATATTCAAGAAAGGATAAAACTGTTCTTTGGCTAGAATCCCAGGTCCTGGACAATTAACCATCTTCAGAGAAAACTTCAGATCAGTACCCCTTCTCTGAAAGTCAGCCAATCAGTGACAACCCCTTGTCTCAATAAGAGCAGGTCAGCAAGTACCTCACTCCAGTGTCCATGTTTCTGAAAGGCAGACGTTCACAACAGTCTTCCTCCCAAATCACACCAACACAGATGCAAATCTGTCAAGCCCTAAACATTTGTGCTTCTTAAAATTCACTGGTCCCCGAATAGAGACAGGTCTCCCCAAAACTTTATATAAGATAAGAAAGACTGTGCCTTGCAAGTACATCTGTCCCTTGAATCAGGCAAATGGAAAGTTCTCTTTTATCTCAGATGTGAACTCGATTTATTGATTCATATTTCCCAGTCTTTCAGTAGTTCAGCACATTACAGTGAGCTATGAGTTCACGTTAGTGAATGACAGACACGTCCATTAACGTGAGACACAATCTCCAGTTCTTCTGCTGATGGCTATTACCTTTTTATTTTATATGTTTGAAACCCAGAATGCCAAAATGCTTGTTAGTGTATATTCGTTAGTGCATATGGATACATTTTCTAAATAGTGAACATTTCTTAAGGAAAAGCCCTTCTGAAGTAAGTAATTTGTACAGTGTGCAATTATTCATTCAATATCAAAAATGGTGGAAAGTCAGCTATAAACCAGCATATACTGACAGCTAAGAATGTCACATGTATAATTTATTCAACTAGTACCAAGAAAGTGATAAAATAAAAACTTTAATAGAGAAATTCAGATGCAGATGAAATAATCACAAAAGAAGTTGTAATCACGTTCTGCGCCACGTAATGTTATCGGTTTTTCAGCTCAAGTGACTGTACCCTACCAGAAGTATTTTTATATTCCAAGAGCTTTCAATTTCCACAAAGAAATAATAGAATTCTAAAAAATGTAATAGCTCTTGCTACTATTACAGATATTATCAAAGATCTAAATGTCTCTCTTTTTCTATGGCATAGCCAAGGAAGCAAGTAATCACAATGCAAAATTAATTATTTTGCTAGTACAAGATTTTTTCTTGTGAAAAAGTCTCCCTTATAAGGCTATTGTGAATAAAACAGTATCCACTTGAGACTTCCAAAAAATTATTTGCAGAGTCTCATAGTGAGTTAGGAGTTAATGAGAAGATTTGCATTGTTTTTGGTGAGAGTAACAGACATTCCAGTAAAAGTCTCTGTAAAGGTGTGGACATGTTTATACAAAGTTGAAGTGAAGCATGACTGATACCAGGGAAGATGTTGACTGGCCTGCCCACATTTTGCATAATGTTGTTCAGATGGCATCTTGTGTCCTATCAAGACTGATCATTATCACAAATTGTTCTCTTCCCTCAGTAATTATACTGTTTGAAAAGAGCAATTAAAGTAATTTTATAATTTTGTTACCAGTAAGTATTTTTCAATTCTCTTGCATTCAAAAACCAATTTAGGTTCTGTAAAAAATGCCGCTGACAGAGTCACGTGCGAAAGAATGAAACTAGACTCCTGTCTTACACCATGCACAAAAATTAACTCAAAATGGACTAAAGACTTGAATGTAATACCTGAAGCCATTAGATTCCTAAAAGAAAACATAGGTGGTAAGCTCCTTGACAGTGGTCTTGGCAATGAGTTTTTGGATTGGATCCGAAAACAAAAGCAACAAAAGCAAAAATTAGTACCACCGCATCAAACTAAAAAGCTTCTATACAACAAAGGAAACCGTCAAAAATGAAAAGGCAGCCTATTGAACAGAAGAAAATATCTGCCAAACATCTCTGATAAGGGGTTAATATCCAAAATATATAAAGAATGCCTACAACTCAATGGCAAAAACAATTCAGTTAAAAAATGGGCAGAGGATCTGAATAAGCATTTCTCCAAAGAAGACATCCAGATGGCCAACAGACACATGAAAAGATGCTCAATATCATTCGACATCAGGGAAATACAAATCAAAACTACGACATACCACCTCATGTCTGTTAGAAAATGGTAATCATCAAAAAGACAAGAAATAACAAGTATTAGTGAGGGTGTTGAAAAAAAGGAAACCTCTGTGCACTGTTGGTGAACATGTAAATTGGTGCAATCACTATGGAAAACGGTACGGAGGTTCCACAAACAGTTTAAAATAGAATTACCATATGATCCAGTGATTCTACTTCTGGCCATTTATCTGAAGAAAACAAAAACAGTAACTCAAAAAGACATATGTACCCTGATGTTTATAGCAGCATTATCTCCAACAGCCAAACTATGGAAACAGTCTACCCATCCATCGGCTGATGAATGGATAAAGAAGATGTGGTGTGTATATATACACAATGGAATATTATTCAGCCATAATAAAGTATGAAGTTTTGCCATTTGCAGCAACAGGGATGGAAAGGGCATTATGTTATGTGAAATAAGGCAGACAGAGAAGGCGACTACCATATGATCTCATATGTGGAATTTTAAAACAGCAACAAGAATAACAAAACCAAGCAAATAAATACTGAGAACAGACTGGTGGTTTCCAGAGGTTGGAAGTGGGGAGGGGGAGAAACAGGTGAACACACAAATTTCCAATTATAAAATAATTAAGACATGGGAATGTAATGTACAGCGTGGTGAATATAGCTAATAATACTTCATTTCTGAAATAAGCGGTTAAAAGAGTACATCTTAAAAGTCCTCATCTCAAGAAAAAAGACCTTCTAACTATGTGTGGTGATGGATGTTAATGAGATTTATTGTAGTGATAATTTTGCAATATATACAAATATCCAATCATGATGTTGTACACCTGAAACTAATATGATGTCATGTGCCACTACACCTCAACTACAAAATAGAAGGCAAGCAACAACAGCAATACAGAAGGCAAAAACAAAACAAAACACACACACACACACACAATAAAACAAATGCAGTTGAGAGATACCTGAGTTTACTTGGAGCACTGAAATTATACTCCAGTTCTACTTAAAAAATTCTTGTTGACTTTTTAAATAATTAAGGCCCACTTCTGTCTTGTTCATAGTTCCCAAAATCTCATTAGTGTAGGATCATGCCACTTGAGAAGTGCAACAAGTGTTACTCAGTACGCCATTGCTTAAAGACATTTGTTGGGTACATTCAGGAAAGAACTGTAACGTTGTAGACATTTAGTATCAAGTCTATATTCAAAAGCCACAACATCACTTATTAACAGGGAAAGAAATTCCACTTTGAAGAGAGTAATTATTAGGTCATGAAAGATGGTATTATGTGCTTCAACAAATCATATTTATAGAGCAATTCTCAGAGTTGTTAACTTTATGCCAGTACATGTTCACTATACTGGCTCTTGATGCTAATGATGAGTGTGTGCTTTCTTATTAATAAATATTCAGTGGGCAAAAGCATGAATTAAGTGGACTGTGACCACTGGAGAAGCTATGTTGTGATGGAAATGGAACATATAATCCTATGGCATGGGAATTTTATCAGCAAATTTTGCAAAACGAGGATTGTTAGAGAGAAACAAATCATCAGAGAAATATAAAAAAAAGAGGTCTGTTATTTAGAGATGTAATTTATTTCACAATAACAACTTTTTAAAACGTAAGTGTGGCTGATGCAGTATTTTTATTTTATCTCAATGAGAAAACGCATAGGCAATTAGGAATAATTTGGACTTAACTGTGCATCCTGCATTTTTTTTTTCTTAATCTGCTAACAGTCTCTGTAACATTGTTTTTAAATGCAAATAAAGCAACTGAATCACTCTGGATATTAAGAGAAACTACCCTTTGAATAAAAAGTCTGTTTTAAATGTAACAATATCAGGAAAAACAACAAATGAAGAAAAGGCTCATCTCTGCTGGATCAGGTAAGACTGAAGAGTTAATCCTTGATGGTTCCTCAGGGAATTTTTGAGAGGATGCGTCAAGGCAGAGTTCAGTCTTGACAACATAAACAAGTCAAACAATGGCGTTCTCAAGATTTATGAATTCTGGGGTGCCTAGTGGCTCAGTCTGTTAAGCGGCTGGCTTTGGCTCAGGTCATGATCTCAGGGTCCTGGGATAGAGCCCCAGGTCAGGCTCCTTGCTCAGTGGGGAGTCTGCTTCTCCCACTCCCTCTGCCCCTCCCCCCCACTTGTGCTTGTGTGCTCTGTCTCAAATAAATAAATAAAATCTTAAAAAAAAAAAGATTTATGAATTCTAAGCCATAGCCATAGTATGAGGAGAAAAAATTCTCTTCCTGAGAAACTCCCAGCCTAGGCAAAAGGTAAAAGAACAGGGAGATTGATGACTGATGAAATCCGATCTTTTCCTTATCCCCAATTACATACGATAAACTAGATTTCTTTCCACTGTTAGTAATATGCATTCTGATTATGATTATATAGGTGGGGAAACAAAAAAATGAGAGTCTTTTTGTGATATACTTATGATGTGCAAAATTAATTTTATAATTATACTTCAGATAAGTCAAGACCTGGAACAATAATCCTTGACCATGCACAGACCTTTACTATGCAATCTATTCTTACAATTTCCATATTATGTACAGTATCATTCCCCTTGCTAGTTTGTTGACCTTGCAGGCAAATCCTCTTTCTCTGTCACGTACATCTGTCTTCAGAGCTAGGAGTTTTTGTGTTCAATCTAAACTGGAATTTATGCTACCTTTACATTTTAACATTCATATTTTATAGTTTAATTTGACCTCAAATAAGGTATGGTTAGCAGCTCTGTGAAATATTGAGTGGCTTATAGCAGTGTTCTAGAGATTCTTATTTTGAACTGTGTGAGTGCTTTCAAAATATAGCTTTGACAAATCATCTTGAATTTTGTCATTTGTCTTTAGTGGGCATTTATAAAAATAAACTGTTCCTCCATCTTTGTGATTCATCACTAACTGTGCATATGAATCTATGTGGATCACCAAAGAAATGATCCTGCTGTATTTGGATCATAGACACAGGTGCTGAGAAAGAGGAAGGAAGGAAGGGACAGGACAGAGGGAGGAAGGGAGGAAAGGAAGGAAGGAGGGAGGGAGGAAGGGAGGGACGGAGGAGGGTCTACTTAACCTGTGGGTGAGAACACAGTGTGTAAGGAGACTCTGAGGGGCATTATTCTATTGTACATTCACCCTACACAGATTATTCGGCCATCCAAATTCTTCTAAACAACTTGAGACTGGACCTGTCACACATCCCAATATTAATTGAGATTTCTTCCAATAATGTTACTATCAGGAATATGAGATAAGGAGCCCATTCAAAAGCTGTGTCAAATCTGGCCTGGATCAAGTTATTAACTTAGGATGGGGGAGAAGATGAGAATAGAATGTATCTTTCTTAACTAGATTAAATACAGAGGGTAAAATAGGTCTGCATCTTGTCTTGACCGCCAGAGCTACTCAGGTTCTAACACTGTCACGGCAGCTCAAGCTTGACCCAAGCTTCACCAGCATCTGGTCACAGATCAGTGAAAAGTGCTGCTTTCTTGCTTACAAATATACGAGAGCACATAGAAAGTTCCAGCATTTTACCCAGGGTGATACACTTCACAGTTACTTCCCCGTTACACTCTGAAACAAGCGTCTGGGCTTCAGGCTTGGCTTACTACTCTCCATTATTATTTTAAGAGTCAATTCTGAGGGAGCTGATGAGCCCTCTGTCCTCAAATCCCTGCCACAAACCCCATTAGCCTCAGAGTGAATGATCTTTGTCTCTAAACATTAATTTTTATGCCCATGTCTTTCCCCCATTAGATAACAAATCTTGATAAAGTCTAGGCTCATCTGGGTTTTGTCCTCACTCAGAGAACACCTGCTACTTGATGTCTACTTACATTTTATCCAACTTTAATACCTAACTTTATTGCTCAGTCTATCTCCCTACAAACTCAATATGGCCATTTTCCACCTTCACTTCCGTCACTGAGCTTTCTGTTCCTGTGACATGAATTAAATAACACATGTTCTAGTCAAAGAAACATCTTTGGATATGTCTGTCCCTATAGCTAATGACCAACTGGTGACCATTCTGCGTGTATAAGAGAAAATGAGAGGCTTGATGTTCTAGTCTTTCTAAATTCACATGCTCTGTATTTTCAGCCCTCTACATAATATGACACCCACCATCAGGTGAAAGCCTACGAACCTGGCATTTTTTCCTCAAACACCTTTTGTATGCTATGTGCTACCAAACCAATGCTGCAAATAGTTGGTCAGTCCAAGCCTGCAGACATTTTTTATATGAACCATACATTCCTCACCTATATAATTTTTAAATTATTTGCAAACACTTAAAATTTGGGAAAATTCCAGTGTAAGTCATTTTCATAATTTGAATAAATGGAATACCCGGAAGCACTGGCCTCTTTCCCACATGGCATTATCCCCATTGCCACAGTCTGCACTACTCCCTGCTATCTACATCAAAGTATAGTGTTGACTGTGACACTATTGTTATTTTTATAGTAAAGGTAAACAGAAAATAATTAAGTTTTTCTTGTGCCCAACTCTCTCAGAAACCAGGAAATAAAATAGGGACATGTTTAGGAAAAACAGAAAAGCATATATGCTTCTTTTAGAACTCCAATCTTTTTAATACACAAAACAAAATGTCTTCAGGTGAAAGAAATGCTCCTGGCTTGCTGCACTCATGTTACCTGTGTAGCTCCTGTAAGTATTGTTCTTAGATTCTGTTATAGACAAAGGGTCTGTGAACTATGGCCTGCTGTCCGAATCCAGCCCATTGCCTCTATCTGTAAATAAAGTTTTATTGACACACAGTCATGCTCATTCACTTACATATTGTCTTTGACTGCTTTCACATACAATGTAAGAGCTGAATAGTTCCATAACTCCCTTACCCCAAAGGCATTTACTAACTGTCCCTTTACAGAAAGTTTGTTGATTCCTGCTATAGAATAAACAGTATCCAGGAAAAAGCTGGCAGCTCCAAATTTGATGGATCTTAAAACCAAAAATATGGGGGCACCTGGGTGGCTCAGCCAGTTAAGCACCTGCCTTCAGCTCAGGTCATGATCTCAGGGTACTGGGATCTGTCTCTGCTTCTCCCCCGACTTATACTCTCTCTCTCAAATAAATACAAAAATCTTAAAAAAAAAAAAAAAACCCACAAAATTATGACTAGCAATAACATAAAACAGCATGTAATCAAGCACCAAATTTCTTGAGAAACATTTATAAGCACAGTAAAACTTTAGAAAAGTGAGAGATGAAGATTAAACAGTTTGGGAAAGAATTCTAAAGGACACATTGGCAAGGATAGCTGCTGAATGTATTTTAAGGATATGTTACAAAATAAATTAAGTATCTCCAATTTGCCTTGGTTAGAAAGCTCCTGAATAAAGCCCTTGCCTAGAAACAAAGAAGAAAACAACACTTTGCATTATATTTCTTTGGAACATATATGGAGACAGATGATATTGGTAAAATGAAAGACACAGAAGCTGGAAAAGGAAATGTCTTTCTTTAACAGGATTTGTATGTTTTCATTTTTATATTTCCCAATGGAATGTGGATTAATATATTTTGACTTTTAAGATTTCTTGATTGAAAATAAGATACTCTCTCAACATTAAAATAAGACATTGGCAAAGATGTGAATACATTCTCTATGTACATATCATCGTCAAATTAAATCATTTTATGACATATTTAATAAAGTTCTTCACTTTTTCTAATGATTTCAAAATATAGCCATGACCAAGTAAAACGGTTTTACCAAAGAGAAATTAAAGCACTATAAGCATTTCCCATTTACGATATGTCAATATAGCACTACATCTATCAGACTTTATGTGGAGTCATCAAAGTAGGGTAAAAACAGATTCTGCACTTTCTAACTATGATAAATAGAAGGAAGACTTTCTTTTTTTCAAGAAAAAGAGTTTTTGAGAGGAAACTGTTAATTATGATTTGGTTTATAAATTTTACGGTCTTTCAAAAATAAACAGAGTCTTTTCCTTAAAAAGCCATCAATTCTACAAGATGTTAAAGACTTACGACTGTTTTAAATGAAGTGAAACAGCAGTGATCGTGTTTGAGGCAACTCTACAGCAAATGAATCAGTACAAGATGATATCTAAACACCATTTATCTCCTCGTGTGATATGAAAGAAAATCAATCACATAATCACATTATCTCTGAAGTATCGAGAAGACAGAGTAAGTGGTACTGGTTATGTGAGACAAAAGGACATACCGGGATGGGCGAGAAGCTGACCCCACACTGCATCTTCACCCGGAAGAGACGGTTGAAAGAAAAATATCTCTCTAGAAAAGACTGACATCCATGATGTAAAGACTCTCGGGTCTTCTTAGTTTGCGAGTTTTCCTTTCTAACTCCTTTCTTGCAGAAACACACAAACAATAGGAGCTCTAGTTACAAAAACAAGAGCTCAGTCTGGAAATTAAATATGTTGATGAAGGACACTACCTCTCTGTTCCTAAGAGATAAAAAACACCAGAAAGCAGCAACGTGGAGGCTTTCTTGGAAGAAAACACATCTACCCTAGTTCTGAAAGATGAATCGAGATTAGCCAGTTGAGAAGGCTCTAGGGATGGTGGAGGAAAGAGGGGAACGCTGAAGAAACAAAGTGAAAAAGTGGCACAGGTAAGTGATACCATCATCCACTGTGTCACCAAACCTCAAATGGAGAGTCACCTTTTCCACGAGGTTGTCCCCATTATGTCCTCAGTATCTCAACGTCACTCTGCTTTTTACTTACATGCCCAGGGAAGAGTGTGTGGACCCTGCCTGGTCTCTACTAAACACCCAGCACAGTGCTCGGAACAATTCTTAGAACAGAGCAGGTGCCTGATCGAT
Organism: Ursus arctos; assembly: GCF_023065955.2. Taxonomy (NCBI): domain Eukaryota; kingdom Metazoa; phylum Chordata; class Mammalia; order Carnivora; family Ursidae; genus Ursus; species Ursus arctos. The sequence goes on from NW_026623089.1 coordinate 75,356,967, forward strand.
CTTTAACTGAAAATAAGTAAAAAATAAACAAATAAACGCTTATATTGCAAAATGTTTTGTTTTCACATTTTTTTTAGCCTAGTTCATTGCAGTCGATTCCTAACTAGCTCCCCTGCCCACTGTTCCATTTTTCTCCTCTAAAGTGTGAAAGAGATTATAGCATTTTTTATGATACAAAAAAACCTTTTTATAACCTTCCAATGATTGATCTTCAATAACTCTGATACATTGCTGTGATGACATAAAAAGAGCAAAAACCACTTCAAAAGCAATTTTACACGAAATAGTAACACCTTTTCTTCATTAATTCCACTCCTGGAAATCTATTTATGTAGGGATATAATTCCAAATATAGGATAGTAAAGTTATGTCCAAAAGTTGTTCATTATAACAAAAATCACAGGAGTAAAAATTCTAGTAATCGAAATATATAACAATAAGTAGACACTACTTAAATTCTGGCATTTTCTCTCAATGCAATGATAGTATAAACATTGGACGTAATGACATTAGAAGTGGTATTAATGTACCAGTATTCATATCAGCACAAGTTAAAACAGAATTTAAATTTTTATAAATAATTTTGATAAATATCTGAAATTTTACATATTTCATAATGCATATTCATTTATTCATATATAATTTAACTTACACATTTACATGTAATATGATATATATGTATAATAAGGTTATATGTGTGCATAGAAAATTGTAGAAAACAACACAACACTTTTAACTTTTTCTTCTGAAATGAGAAAATTTTTCAATCTTTGTCTTATGCAGTTAAGGCTTGTCTGGATTATTATAATGAGTGTGTATTTTAATAATAATTTAAAAACTAAAGATCAAGAAAAGCCAAGGAAGATGGCAGAGTAGGAGCATCCTAGGCTCACCTTGTCCCATGGAAACAACTACATCACACCCACATCAGTATAAATAATCCAGGAAATGACCTGAAGACTGGCAAAAGACCCTCCACAGCTGACTGTAGAGAAAAGGACACATCGAAAACAGTAGGAAGGGCAGAGACACAGTCGGGAACCAAGCTGACCCACAACTGTCCACAGGAGGAGGGTCACTGCAGGCACGAAGAGGGGAGAGGAGCAGACCCTACACCAGGCACAGGGGATCTCCACTGGGAAGACTAAGGCCCTTAACATTTGGCCTTGGAAAACAGAGGGACTTAATTTCTCCAATTCTTAACATCAGCAAGGCTTAACACCTGGAACTTTAAAAATCAGTTGCCCAGCTCTGCAAGAGCCCAGGGGTGAGAGGAAATGGAGTCTCTACCCTTAAAGAAACAGCACAGCAAATAGCCCCACTGAGATATAACAAAGAAGCAGCAGTTTGAAAAACACCTGGGTATACTAGAAGGGGATCTGTTTACTCATCTCAGAGTGTGTGCTGAGCAGGACAGAGATCTTTGGGAGACTTCGCAAATAACAAAGCCCTGGCAGACACCATTTCCCTCCCCTCTCCCCCAGACTAGAAACAGGGACCCTACAGGAACTAGCATAGCACAAACACTCCACCCAGCTTGCTAACAGCTGTCCCCACCCCCTCACACTTCTGCTGACCCAGCCTCTCCAACCTTCCCTCAACAGCAGTTCCCCAAATCAGCACCAGGTCCCCTCCCACAGCCAGCCTGCACAAACCTTCCTAACACTGTGCATCCTGCTTCCACACTTTCTGCAAACCCATCCACCCCTCCCCCCATCTGCATTCGGGAGTCTTCCAAAGTGGAGCCACAAGCCTACCAGTGTGCAAGCAGCAATGACAGGAACTGGCAGGACTCCAATATGACTCCTGCCCCAAGGAGAGGAGAAAAGAACCACACACACCAGTCTGATTGCAGCCAGAGTAATGGGCAGGGGCAGACATCTGGTCTGACGGCAGGCCCTGCCCCCAGATCAACCAGGGGACAACACACGGAGAAATCCCTGCAGTTCGGTGCTACTGCATCTCTGGCAAATGCTTAGTCTGACCCAACCCAAACCCAAGGTGGCTCCAGACTAGCCTATTAACTACACAGGCCCTAAACACTGCCCACAACAGGCAAAGAGAACCACTGCAGATGACTGGACTAAAGGGCAAAAGTGGCTCACCCACAACAGCAGGGTGCACACAACACACACAGGAGACAGCCCGAAACCACCAGGTTCTGATGAACAGGGGACACTGCCCTGCAGGACACTACACAAATCCTCTCATGAGGCCACCATTTTCAAGAGCAGGAGACGTAACTGACTTTCCTAATACACAGAGAAACACACAGAGAGTCAGACAGAAGAGGAGACGGAGGAATATGTCCCAAATGAAAGAACAGAACAAAATCACAGCAAGAGACCTAGACAAAAAAAGATAAGTAATATGCCTGATAGAAAATTTAAAATAATGATCATAAAGATATTCACTGCACTTGAGAAGAGTGGAATACCTAGAATTTAAATTAAAAAAAAAAACAAAACAGACTTTTAACTATATAGAACAAACTGATGGTTACCAAAAAGGAGGTGGGTAAGGGACTGGGTTAAACCAGTGATGGGGATTAAAGACTGAAATTTATATTACACTGTATGTTAACTAACTGGAATTTAAATAGAAACTTAAAAAATAATCATAACTTTTTAAAAAGACTAGAACACATACAGAAGAATGAATCAGAGATGAAGAACTCAATAACTGAAATTGGAAATACAGTAGACGGGATGCACAGCAGACTAGAGGAAGCAGAACAGGTCAGTGACCTGGAGGACACAGTAATGGAAAGTAACCAAGAGGAACAGGAGAGAGAAAAAAATAATAGTAAATGAAAATACATTAAGGGAACTCAGCACACCATCAGGCATAAAAACATTCACATTATAGGGATCACAGAAGGAAAATGGAAAAAAGGCGTAAGAAAATGTATTTTGAAGAATAATAGCTGAAAACTTCTGGAATCTGTGTAAAGAAACAGAAGGCCAGATTCAGGAGGTAAAGAGTGCCCCCAACAAAATTGACCCAAGGAGGTCCACACCAAGACATGTAGTAATTAAAATGGCAAAAGTAGTGACAGAGAATTTTAAAAGCAAGAGAGAAGAAAACATTTGCATACAGGAGAAAAACCCCATAAGGTTATCAGCTGATTTTTTCAGCAGCAACATTGCAGGCCAGAAGGGAATGGTACAATATATCCAAAAGACTGAAAGAAAAAATCTGCAGCCAAATATATTCTATCCAGCAAGGCTATCATTTAGAATAGAAGGAGAGATAAAGAGTTTCCCAAACAGAAATTAAAGGAAGTCATGACCACTAGACCACTACACAGCCATACAAGAAAGGTTAAAGGGGATTCTGAGTGAAAAAGAAAGACTATAAGAATGAATAAGAAAAGTAGGAAGCACTAAAGCAGTAAAACTAAGTATATCTATAAAAATCAGTCAAGGGATTCACAAAATTAAAGGATGTAAAGTGTGACACCATATACCTAAAATGTGGCAGGGAGAGGAATAAAAATTCAGTGCTTTTAGAATGGGTTCAAACTTAAGCAACCATCAACTTAATATAGACTGTTACATGCACAAGATGATATGCATAAATCAAAAACCAGTAATAGATACACAAAAAGTAAAGAAAAGAAATCCAGTACAGCACTAAATAAAGCCAGTAAACCACAAGAAAAGAAAGCAAGAGAAGAAAAAACAGAGAAAAACTACAAAAAACATAAAACAAGAAACAATATGGCAATAAATACATACCCATCAATGATGATATTGAATTTAAATGGACTAAACACTCCAACCAAAATGTATAGGGTGACAGAATGGATAAAAATGGAAGACCCAACAATACAGTGTCTATAAAAGACTATTTTTGGACCTAAAAACACATGCAGATTGAAAATGAAGGGATGTAAAAATATTTACCATGCAAACAGAAGTGAAAAAAGAGCAAGGGTAGCAATATTTACATCAGACAAAATAGACTTTAAAACAAAGACTGTAAGGAGACAAAGAAGGATACTAGATAATCATCAAGGGGACAATCCAGCAAGAAGATATAATAATTAGTTATACAACCAACAAGGGAGTGCCCAGATACTTAAAACAATTAATAACAAACATAAAGGAACTAATGAATAGTAATACAATAATAGGAGGGGAATTTAACACCCCACTTACATCAACTGATAGATCATCTAAACAGAAAATCAACCAGTAAACAGTGGCTTTGAGTGACATTGATCAGATGAATTTAATAGATATATTCAGAACATTCCATCCTAAAACTGGGATACACGTTCTTTTCGGGTGCACATGGAACATTCTCCAGAACAGATCACATGTTAGGCTACAAAACAAGTCTCAACAAATTAAGAAAGACTGAAGTCATACCATATATCCTTTCCAATCACAACACTATGAAAATAGAAATCAACCACAAGAAAAAAATCTGCAAAGAACAAATACATGAAAGTTAAATGACATGCTACTAAACAATGAATGGGTCCATAAAATCAAAGAGGAAATTAAAAAATACACAGACACAAATGAAAATGAAACACAATGGTCCAAAATCTTTAAAAAGTAAGTATATGGCAATAAAGGCCTACCTTAAGAAGCAGGAAATGTCTCAAATAAACAACCTAACCTTACACCTAAAAGAGCTAGAAAAATAACAAACAAAACCCAATCCAGGAGAAGGAAAGATAGAATAAAGATCAGAAAAGAAATAAATGATACAAAAACTAAAAAACAAACAAAAAAAACAAACAATAGAACAGATCAATGAAACCAGGAGAGTGTTCTTTGAAAAGAAAAAGAAAATTGATAAACCATTAACCAGACTCATTAAAAGAGAAAGAAATCAACAAAATCAGAAATGAAAGAGTAGAAATAACTGACACCACAGAAATACAAAGGACTATAACAGAATATTATGAAAAATTATATGCCAACAATTGAACAAGCTAGAAGAAATGGATAAATTCCTAGGAACATATATACCAAAACTGAATCAGGAAGAAATAGCAAAGTTGAACAGAACAATTACCAGCAATAAAATTGAATCAATAATCAAAAAAATCCAAACAACAAAAGTCCAGGAGCAGATGGCTTCACATGCATATTCTACCAAACGTTTAAGGGGGAGGGGGGTGGAAATTAATACCTGTTTTTCCAAAATTATTCCAAAAAATTGAAAGAAAAGGAAGAAGAGCTCACAGATTCATTCCACGAGGCCAGCATCACACTGATTCCAAAACCAGATAAAGACACTACAAAAAAAAAAAAAAAAGAAAAGAAAAAGAAAACTACAGACCAATATCTCAAATGAACATAGATGCAAAAATTCTTAAGAAAATACTAGCAAACCAAATCCAACAATATATTTTAAAAAGTCATTCACCACAGTCAAGTGGGATTTATTTCTGGGATGAAAGAGTGGTTCAATATACACAAATCAAACAATGTGAGACATCATATCAACAAGAGAAAAGATAAAAACTGTAAAACCATTTGAACAGATGCAGAAAAAAAGCATTTGACAAAGTACCATGTCCATTTATGATGAAAACCTTCACCAAAGTGGGTTTAGAGGGAACATACCTCAATATAATAAAGGCCATAAATAAGAAACCAATAGATAACATCATAGTAAATGATGAAAACCTGAGAGCTTTTCCTCTAAGATCAGGAACCAGATAAGGATGTCGACTCTCACCACTTTTATTCAACATAGTACTGAATGTCCTAGCCACCGCAATCAGACAAGAAAAAGAAATAAAAGGCATCCAAATGGTAAGAAAGAAGTAAAACTATCACTATTTGCAGAGGATGTGATACTATATATAGAAACCCTAAAGACTCCACCAAAAAAACTGCTAGAACTGATAAATGAGTTCAGTAAGGCCACAGGATACAAAATCAATATGCAGAGGGGCACCTGGGTGGCACAGCGGTTAAGCGTCTGCCTTCGGCTCAGGGAGTGATCCCAGCATTATGGAATCGAGCCCCACATCAGGCTCCTCTACTATGAGCCTGCTTCTTCCTCTCCCACTCCCCCTGCTTGTGTTCCCTCTCTCGCTGGCTGTCTCTATCTCTGTCAAATAAATAATAAAATCTTTAAAAAAAAAACACAAAATCAATATGCAGAAATCTGTTGCATTTCTATACAAGAATAATGAAGCAGAAGAGAAATTTAGAAACCAATACCATCAATAATTGTACAAAAAAGAATAAAATATCAAGGAATAAACTTAATCAAGGAGGTGAAAGACCTGTACTCTGAAAACTATAAAACACTAATGAAAGAAATTAAAAAACACTAATGACACAACCAAATGGAAAGTAATTCTATGGTTCATAGTTTCAAAGAATTAATACTGTTTAAATGTCCACAGTACCCAAAGCAATCTACAGATTTAAGGCAATCGCTATCAAAATGCCAACGCAATTTTCACAGAACTAGCATGAAGAATCCTAAAATTTGTATGGAATCACGTAAGACTCTGAATAGCCAAAACAATCTTGAAAATAAAGAACAAAACTGGTGGTATCCCAATCCCAAATTTCAGAATATACCACAAAGCTGTAGTAATCAAAACCGTGTGGTACTGGCACAAAAACAGACACATAGATCAATGGAACAGAACAGAGAGCCCAGAAATAAATCCAGGATATATGGTCAATTAATCTTTAACAAAGATGGCAGGAATATCTAATGGAAAAAAGACAGTTTCTTCAACCAATGGTGCTGAGAAAACTAGACAGGAACATGCAAAAGAATGAAACTGGACCACTTTCTTGCACCATATACAAAAATAAACTCAAAATTGATTAAAGACCTACATGTGAAACCTGAAACCATAAAAATCCTAGAAGAGAGCACAGGCAATAATTTCTCTGACATCAGCTGTATCAACACCTTTCTAGATCTGTCTAGACAAGGGAAACAAAAGCAAAAATGAACTATTGGGACTACATCAAAATAAAATGTTTCTGCACAGTGAAGGAAACAATCAACAAAAGAAAAAGACAACCTACTAAATGTGAGAAGATATCTGCAAATGACATATCCAAAAAAGGGTCAGTGTCCAAAATGTATAAAAAACTTAGACTAGTGAACAACAAAAATTCCCAAGTAATCGAATTTAAAAATGGGCAGAAGACATGAACAGATATTTTTCCAAAGAAGACATCCAGATGGTCAACAGACGCATGAAAAGATGCTCAATATCACTCATCATCAGGGAAATACAAATCAAACCTACAATGAGATACCACCTCACATCTGTCAGAATGGCTAAAATCAAAAACATAAGAAACAACAGGTGTTGGTGAGGGTGTAGAGAAAAAAAAGAACCCTTGTGAACTGTTGTGTTGGGTTTGGCCAGCAAACCCTGAGATTGTGAATGAAAAGATTACTCCAAACACCTATGCAGGAGAAATGAGAAGGGCTGGGGACTAGATGCTCTCGTGGCAAAAGACTCCGAGCCAAACTCTACCTCCATTTTCAATATGCATGTTATCAAAGAATCAAGATTAGAAAGGAATGTAAAGTTCAATAACTAGGCAAGGGACATTTACAGGCATTGTGGGATTAGAACTATCTAGGTTCCCGGTTTGCAGGCAGGGAGTAGGTGACTATTAAGGATATGTAACTTATAACCTAAGTTAAGTATCTGTCCCCTGGGAGATAGCATTGAGCCTCCATTAGAATCTGGCTGTTCTCAGCCCGGAAACCTAAAAGGAGACCCAGTTTTCAGGTTACTCCTTCTTTGCTTTTCAACTAGCCTCTCCCAAGGAGGACTGTGTTTGTTTTATCTTAGTTAGCCAGGCTTTGTGAATTCCCACGCTGTTGGTGGGAATGCAAACTGGTACAGCCACTGCGGTAAACAGTATAGAAGTTCCTCAAAAAATTAAAAATAGAACTACCCTATGATCCAGTAATTGCACTACTGGGTATTTACCCAAATAAATACAGAAACACTAATGAGAAGGGATACAAGCACCCCTATGTTTATTGCAGCATTATTTACAATAGCCATGATATGGAAACTGCCCAAGTGTTCATCAACAGATTAATGAATAAAGAAGATTTATTATAATGTATATATATATGTGCACATAGACAATGGATTATTACTCAGCCACCAAAAAGAATGAAATCTTGCCATTTGCAAAAACATAGATAGAACTGGAGGGTATTACGATAAGTGAAATGATTCAGTGAGAGAAAGACAAATACCATAGGATCTCAGTCATATATGCAATTTAAGAAACAAAAAAAAAAGGGTAAAAGAAAAAGAGAGAGAGATCAAGACAAACCAAGAAGCAGACTCTTAACTACAGAGAAAAAACTGGTGGTCACCAGAAGGGAGATGGGTGGGGGGTGGGTGAAACAGGTGATGGGGATTAAGAGTATGCTTGTTATAGGGCACCTGGGTGGCTCAGTCCGACACTGGGTGGCCAGCTCTTGGTTTGGGTGCTGCCTGATCTGTGGGTCGTGGGATGGAACCTCAGGTTGGGCTCTGCACTAAGCACAAAATGTGTTTGTCCCTCTCCCTCCGCTCCTCCCTCAGCTTGTGTGCTCTCTCTCTCTCTGGAGTAAAAAAATAAAATCTTAAAAAAAAAAAAAGAGTACACTTGTCATGACAAAAACAAATTAAGTTAAAAAAGAAGAACTTCAAAATGGGGAAAGTCTTCATGTGGTGGTATAACACAGAATTAAATTTTTTTTCTTCTATATTTTGTATTTAACTATAATAAGCATTACTTTTAAAAGGAAAATGTATCAATTTTTTTTACTAAAAATTATGAAATTGCTAAAAGGAAATTTATAGTTTGTGCTTTTCTCTATGTTCAGTGATTTGCTTTGTCAGGGTCAAGATTTGTTTGTTGCATAAAATATATTAAACATGATGCCACAATTATGTGGGAAAATGAATTAGGGCCTAGTTTGTGGATTACCATTTCTAACGATATCTTTTCTTCATGTAATAATTCTAAGATTATCATAGGTAGTGTTTTTATCTCAATATTTAGCAGGTGCAGGTCATGTTTTTTTAACAAATCTTTTAAATTATTTAATAGGATCTTAAGTTGTAAGCATAATCATTGCAAAAAATTTTCATTTGCTGAAGTGACATTTGCAAACCAGCTAATATTAACAAAGTAAAAAGAAGAAAGAGACTTTATTGATCCCCTGACTTTTAACATTAGAAGAGGATTTTAGGGGGCGCCTGGATGGCTCAGTTGGTTAAGCATCTGCCTTGGGCTCAGGTCATGATCTCAGGGTCCTGGGATCGAATCCCTCATCAGGCTCCCTGCTCTGCAGGAAGTCTGCTTCTCCCTCTGCCTCTGCTGCTCTGCTACTTGTGCTCTCTTTCTCTGTCAAATAAATAAATAAAATCTTAAAAAAAGAAGAGAGAATTTTAGGAAGACATTTGGACAGAATTAATGATTTGTGGTAAAAATCAGATAGTTTTACATAAAAATTGAAACATTACTTCTTGTATACTTGTCATTCACTTCATCCTGCCTCTTGCTCATAATAGGGACAAAATTATACAGCGAACAAAGAATTGGTACTTTTCCACTTATTTAGTTCTGTATCCCAGGTAAAATATTTTTTGTAGCTTTTTCTTTTACTGAGACATATTTGACATATAACATTATACTAGAACACGCTTCATGAGCCGTCTCATTCACTGCTTTGTATACACCTTATGTGTCTATATCTCATCCATCATGCCTGATAAGTTCTAGACAGTAAAGAATGTTCCTGAACCAACAGCACTGCTGCCCAGTGCTCTGTTCCTCTTGTGCCTCTGACCACAGCAGACCCAACGTCCTGCCTTTGATAAACGGGGGAAACACACACCTCCCACAGGCCCTGTTTGCAGTAACAGGCTTCCTTGCTTACCAACTCTGGTTTTTTTTTAATATTTCTTCAAATTCTGCAAACAAAAATAATGCAAGTTTCAAAGCCTTCCTGTGTTTGGCATGACGACCTTGCTGTGTTCAGCTCCCCAGTATTCCCGCAGTGGCAGAGGACACCATTCAGTGGTAAAGACCCCTGTGGTCACAGCGCCGGGGGTTCCAGGTTCCCCTGCTCATGAGACAGGAGGTGTTCGCTGCTTTACACACTGTACCAGTCACGGGACATTTCTGTACAACACCCACCAGTTTGAAATGAGAATTGTGGCTCCTCCCGATGGCAGGTGCACACTTCTCACAACAATAAGAGGGGATTCATGACACGAAAAGACGATAAAAGCCTTAAGCCAAGACATTAACATGGTTTCATTACTAGCCTCAGAGAAAATGTTTTTTTATTGAAATAGTAAATATGTAATGTAATAACAAAATGCGTTTGGATACATGAGTGGTTTATAAATACTGTATAGAAACATGTATGAAAAATTAATTTTAAAACTTCCAAATATGCCTACTTAAGTAGATCCTATTTTATTTTGAGACTTACTGGTTGTGTGGAAGCTCGTGTATCACTGTATAATCAATGGATTTTGATACATATTCAAGTGAATTTTTTATCAGGTTATTAATTTTTGGAGTTAACTATTCTGGGTCAGATTAAGAAACTGATCTTATTACTGTTGACAAAATGTCAAGTTTCTGTTTATGGTTTAAAGAGTCTAAAATCAGATATTTTATTATTATTTATATCACATTAGCTCAAAATTGTTTAGGAACAAAGTTTTGTCTTTGTCTTTACTTTTAATTTCCAAGCATTTGTAGGTTTTTAAATTCTATGCTTATTTTCTAGATTTTTTTTTTATATTGGTTTTTTAGTATCATTTCTACTGTTAGAAAACATGAATAATTTAGTACTAATATAATTAAGAATTGCTCAATTCCTATTTAAGTCTGTTTGATCTATTAAAAGCTGACAAATTTAAAGTTTATATTACTATATAAAATACATAAAATTATATTATATATTATTATTAATTACGTTTTCTCTATTTTTCTGATAGATTTTGATGTGGTCACTCATTTACTTGCTGCTGTAGTCAAGAACTCTTTACTAAACATCAAATTTTACCTAGTTCTCTTTGAGGAAATGGAAAAAAAAAAAACTGGGAATAGACCAATATAAATTCCTGCTTTATAGCGTATCTGTTCCATTAGGAAAAGCAAAGAAAATAAATACATACAATACAAACTATTTAAATAAGGAGACATGCAATGGGAAAAAATAAAACAGGGATGGGAACAGGCGGGATAAATAATACAGTGTTGCTATCCAAAATCAGATGGTGAAGGAAAGTACAGCAAAAATCCAGATATTTCGGTAGATCCTTTAATAAGAGGTGAGGAAGCAGAAGGCAGCAATCACGGTAATGAGATGGCAAGAAAAAGGACAATGATGGAGACCCAAGGAAGAGCTTATTCTTGGAGCATTACAATCAAACAGCAATCACAGCAATGTGGCCACAGCATCTTGATAAACCTGGATGATGCTAGGAGAGGATATAGGAAAGGGAATGTGGAAGACCCCGTGGGGGGAAACAGGAATGGTGGTGGTCCCTGCCTGGTGCGGTCATGCTGGGTGTTTTTTCAACACCAGTGATCAGTCAGCCTCTCCAGTACCCAACTACAACAGAATCCCTGGGCTAATAATGCACATCTTCATTTTCGTTTCTTTGTTCTAGTTCTTTTTCCCGTTCTCTCTTCTCTTCTTTCCTTCCTTCCTTCCTTCCTTCCTTCCTTCCTTCCTTCCTTCCTATCTACCTACTTTCCTACCTTCTTACTTTCTTCCTCCTTCCTCCTCTTTCTCTCCCTCCTCTCATCTGCTTGATTTTGTTTCCTTTCAACTTTCAAGGTACTCTGCATATCCAGCCAATGATTGGCATCATTAATGTGTGCCAAATTCACCCAAAAGCTGGAGGTTTCGCTTAAACTCCATATTAAAAAAAATAAAATAAAAGAGAACTGCAGACATTTTCACTATCCTGTGCACCAGGGACTTTGCCTGCTGCATACACCTGAGCAGAAGAAGGAAGTTCTGTTTTCTGAAAAGAAACCTCAGACTCAGGGAAACCAGACATAGTTGAGAGTAATCACAATAGGGGGACTGAGCAAAAACCTGAATTCTGAACAGTAAGATGCCTCAACTCCAAGAACACACGTACAGCTTGGCTGCACCCTCATGGCCCCCTCCCCAGGAGCAGATCAGAATGTTCCACAGGAAATTTGCCCTAAAAAAAGATCAAAGATATGTGAATTCTGCTATGACACAGAAGGGCAAGATCACCCAAAATAAAATTCACCAGTAGTCCAAATATGTATACAGATTCAAAACAGTGTGTTAGAAACTTACATTTAAAATAAACAGGAGACTTTAAATTACTGATAGTGACAGCAAAGGAAACAGAGATCAAAACACCATTTTAAAGGTAATCATAGGAGCACCTGGTTGGCTCAATCAGTTGTGTCTGATTTAGGCTCAAGGTCATTGGGATTGAGTCAGATTCCTGCTCCCTGCTCAGCAGGGAGTCTGCTTCTTCCTCTGCCCCTTCCCTCTACGCATGCTCTCACTCTCCTTCTCTTTCAAATAAATACAGAAAATCTTAAAAAATAATAATAATAAAGGTGACCATAGTTAATGTAGGCAATATGCAGAGTAGACATAAATTAGTTACCTGTAACTCATTCCCCTGTGATTTCAGAAAATATTCCACTGGTGGGGGTGGGGGGGAAAACAGTAAAGTCACTTGAAATTTTAAATATGTACATGAAAACTATAATAATAGACATAAAATATAATTATTGAAGATATCTCAAAAAAAACAACAAAAACTTCATTGAAAATGGACAAAGGAGCTGAATAACCATTTGTACAAAGAAGATATACAAAGAACCAATAAGAGAGGAAAAAAATAAACCAATTGAGAAAGAGGGAACACATCCCAACTCATTCTATGGGGCCAGTATTACCCTAATACCAAAACTATGGGGGAAAAATCACAAGAGAAAAACTACACAAAAAATATTCTTCATAAACATATACACATACAGCCTGAACAAACCATTTTTTAAAAGCTTCAACATGTAAAAAAAAAAGTTACACATCATGAACAAATATTATTTATCCCAGAAATATGAGGCTGATGTATCAAAAATCAATTAATTTAATGCAACCATATTAATATAATAAAGAACCACCACCACAAGGTCATCCCAATAAATGCACAGAAAGAGACAAAACTCAACATCTACTTATGATAAATAATCTCAACAAACCAGGAACAGAAGAAACTTCTCCAGTGTACAAAGAGCATCTACAAAAACCTACAGCTAAAATCACACTCAGAATGAAAGATGGGATACATTTGCCCTGAAATGGAAAAGAAGGTAAGTATATCCATCCTCATTACTTCTGTTCAACATTTTACTGGAGGTCCTAGCCAGTGCAATAGAACAGGAAATAAAAATTAAAGTCATCTGATTAAAAAGAAAGATGTAAGCATTTATTTACTTGCAAAGGACATGATCCCATACAGTAATCTATAAGTGAACACTAGAATTAATAATTTTAACATGTTTGCAAGATATAAGAATAACATACAAAAACCAATTATATTTCTATATACTAGAAATGAACAGTTCAAAATTGAAATTAAGAAACCAAGGGGCACCTGGGTAGCTCAGTCAGTTGAGCACCCAACTCTTGATTTAGGCTCAGGTCATGATCTCCGGGTCCTGAGATAGAGCCCCTTATCGGGCTCCGTGCTCAGCAGGAGTCTGCTTGAGATCCTCTCTCTCCCTCTCCTTCTGCTCCTCCCCCAGCTCTTTCTCTCAAAATAAATAAATAAATCTTAAAAAAAAAAAAAGGGAAGAAAGAAAGCAATACCACAGCCAACCAATATTTTACAAGTGAGTCATGAATTCTTAATGGGGAAAAGACAGAATCTTCCATAAATGGTGTCTCCCACATACCTGGTCTTGATTCACATTTCCTTGATGATTAGTGATGTTGAACATCTTTTTAGGTACCTGTTGGTCATGTGTATGTCTTCCTTGGAAAAACATCTAGTCAGATTCTCTACCCATTTTTTAATCAAATTATTTGGTTTTTTGCTAGTGAGTTATATACATTCCTTATTTATTTTGGCTATTAACCCTTTATCACACATATGGTTTGCAAATATTTTCTCCCATTCCATAGGTTACATCTTCATTCTCTTGATGGTTTATGCTGCTGTGCAGAAGTTTTTAGTGATGTAGTCCCACTTGCTCATTTCAGTTTTCATTACATGTTCTTTTAGTGTCATATCTAAAAACTCATTGCCAAGACCAAGGTCAAGAAAATTTTTCTGTGTTTTCTCCTAGGAGTTTTATGGTTCTGGGTCTTACTTTTTTGTTGTTGTTGTTGAAGTTTTATTTGTTTATTTCAGAGAGAGAGAAAGATTGCATAAGTGGAGGGAGGGGCAGAGGGAGAAGGGAAGCAGACTCCCCACTGAGTGTGGAGTCCAACATGGGGCTGGATCCCAGGCTCCATAGATCACGACCTGAGCAAAAAATCAAGAGTTGGATGCTTAACAGATTGAGCCACCCAGGCACCCTTCTGGGTCTTACTTTTAAGTCTTTAGTTCATTCAAGTTAATTTTTATATAACATAGGGTACGGGTCCAGTTTCATTTTTTTGCGTGAATATCCAGTTTTCCCAACACCTTTTATTGAAGTCATAATTTGCATGTAGATTACCCTTTACCAAATGAAACAATGCTTTTCCCCATAACTCACATGGCTAAAGAGTTCATGAGGATATATCTACATACTATTGATAGGAGAGCAAACAGAAAAGCAGTCTCTTACTTAGACATTTAATTTCTGTGTCATATGTGTGTCACATATATTTGTTATATATCCACATATGCAGATATGGGATTTATGGTTGGCTTTTTATATCCAAATATTTTGTATCACAGAGAAACATTGCATAGCAATTCCCTGATGTTTTGGTAGTTTCCAAGATACATACTATGAAACAGAAATATTGCCAAATGATTATTTCATTATAGGAAATACATGGGCTTTCCACCCAGACCCAAGGTACAAATATTTGAGTCTGACTAGAATATCAATATTAGATCTGAGATCTTAGCTGTCTTTTCATTTACCTCTGAGACTGACTATCCTAAGGACAAGTGGGTGTGGGAGCATATGACATATACATGAAATTTCAAGAAGCATTTACCACCTTGATCACATATACACTTTCTCCCAGCAGAAGAATCTAATGATGGTTTATGTTTGTTTGTTTGTTTGTGTTAGGGGTATTTTAATTATGCAAAACAAAAGCAGGAAAAAAGAGATAACAAATTAGCAGTCATTCCTTTCAAAACTGGAAAGCATATATGCTAGTGTATTCATAACTATTATTCTTAATCTTCTAATTAGAACATAAAATATGAGTAACAAAAAGTGCTAGGGTTATATAAGTTCTTAATACTTGATTGACAGATCAAGTATCAATTAAATACTCTATTGACAGACTCCTGAAAATTCTATTAATGGCCAATGATGAGGAACTGTTCAGATATAAATTCTTGATGAAGCAAACAAAACTGTATTATTGACTTAGTGGACAGGGAAGGGTATATAAGTAACTCCTTTTATTCTACTGTTGACCTTATACTTGTGTATAAAGACTCCTCATATGTTAATACCAGCCTGAGAGATACATACACTCATTCTCATCATCTCTACATAAGAAACGTCAGGCTTAGGGGCGCCTGGGTGGCACAGCGGTTAAGAGTCTGCCTTCGGCTCAGGGCGTGATCCCGGCGTTCTGGGATCGAGCCCCACATGAGGCTCCTCTACTAGGAGCCTGCTTCTTCCTCTCCCACTCCCCCTGCTTGTGTTCCCTCTCTCGCTGGCTGTCTCTGTCTCTGTCAAATAAATAAATAAAATCTTTAAAAAAAAAAAAAAAAAAAGAAACGTCAGGCTTAGCTGGTTAAGTAAAATATTTTACGTGAGAAAGTTAAATAACCAACCCAAAGTAGCACCACAACAAGGTGGCAAGTCTGAAATTCAAACCTAAGTCCTAATTCCAAACTCAGAGCTTTCCCCTCAAAAAGCTGGCTAGAGAAGAGGAAAAAAAAATGTGGCTAGAAAAGCAAATACTTGAATGAACAGCTACTGTTTCCTCATCGAGCCTTAATATTCCACCTTCTCCTGACAGCCTTAAATGGACTCTCAATACAAATCCTATAAAGATCTGTGAGGTTTTCATTGAGATGTTTGTTTAAATATGTGATGTTTTCGAAATATCTTTTCTTCTGCCTGTGATTATTGTTTGTGACTATAATGAACATTCATCCTTGTTTCTGAAAAGGTATGCTCCTTGTGTCCAGTGAGCTCTTTTATGTTTGTTAATTAAAAATGTGCAGAGATAAAGGACAATCCCACTAATTGCACTTGGCAGCTAGCCCACCTTGCAACGACCCCCTGCTTCCTCCCTCTTCTTCTTTGTTGAGGCAAAGTTGGCCCTGTAAAGTGACGCAGCACTGCCCAGCTCCAGATGGTGATGAAAAATCACGGCAGACTCAGTGGTTAGGAGTCTGTTCCTAAAAATCCACGTTGTACCATTGTAAGCAGGTGGCAAATAACGGACCCCCTTGTTGTGTCACTGCTTCGAATATAGCAGCTGTTCACACAAATTTACTTTATTCTCTTCTGCTACATCTTGGAAAGTTCAACCTTTAAAAAAAGTCAGTAGAAATCTCAATTTTCTTCAGGGATACATCGATTTTTTACCTTAACTGGTGCAGAGAGAAATGTAGTATCTATTTGAATATGAATAAAACCATTGGGATTGTATTTTTGTTAATAATTACATATATTTAAGCTGTTGGACACATTTTTGTTCCAAAACATAATAGAAATATATTATTTTAAAGAAATTAGTCTACAATTGCTTAGTGATAAAAAAGTTAGATTTTTTTTTACTTTTAAATATGTTTTACTTTCACATAAATATAACTTATCAGCATCATTCCCTAGAGAGTGATCAAAATATATTTATACTACAAGAACCATTTATGCTTCTTTGAAACTGTTAATTCACTACATCTATTTCCTATATGTAATACTTCTATTAAAATAAAATATGTATAAGGGAAGGAAAAATAAAATAAGATGAAAACAGGGAGGCAAACCATAAGAGATTCTCAACTATAGGAGGCAAACTGGGGGTTGCTGGAGGGGATGGGGTGGGGGGATGGAGTAACTGGATGATGGGCATAAGGAGGGCACGTGATGGAATGAGCACTGGGTGTTATATGCATCACTGAACTGTACCTCTGAAACAAATTATAAAAAAATAAGAAGAACTTGAAAAAAATTAGAAATAGAAAATAACATAAAATGTTACATGTAAAATAAAATGAAACCTACTTCTGTAAACTATTGGATAGATTTTTTTTTTAATTTTATTTATCTGATGGGGGGAGGGGGGAGAGAGAGAGAGAGGAAGAGAGAGCATAAGCAGGAAGAGTGGGAGAGGGAGAAGCAGCCTCCCCGCTGAGCAGGGAGCCCGACGACTCGGAACTCCATCCCAGGACCCTGGGATCATGACCTAAGCTGAAGGCAGATGCTTAACCAACTGAGCCACCCAGGCGCCCTATTGGATGGATTTCAATTATGTACACATCACTACCCTGGGTTCGGTCCATGACAGGAAGCAAATATTAAAATGTAATGTGTGGTAATGTTCCTTAAAGGTCTGCACTTTGCTGCTCAAGAGAAGGCTGAGGGCCCATGAAGAAGCTGGAGAACCAAACCAAACAGTCACGCAGACAATATATTTTCGTTTGTGAGCGACAGACACCATAATCAAACCAGCCCTAACCAGAAAGTTACACCAACTCCTGTAACTGCCCTGTCTGTGGGCACGAGGTGACTCTCACTTTTCCTTTCTCAAATCACACCCACTTCTCTCTGCTTTCTCCAGCCCTCTCCGAGCCTCCCTTGGCCCAGCTTTCTTCTTTCTCCAGGTCCCTCATGATGTGTCCAGACTTCGGCATCTTTCTCCAGCTACCTCTCTCATCCTCCGTCTTCTACCTCTTTCTTCTGTATCTTTCTCAAACTATATTTCCCTCTTTCCAACACTTTTTTTGCTTCCTACCCCCCTAAGAGAGTAACAAAGAAGAAAATGAACGAAAAATTAAAGACTGAAATTTAATGTTTTCCAGATACAGGTAGTGCAATGCAGGTTTGACAACTCTAAAACACCAGAGACTGAGACTCGCTCCTTCTTTCTGTTATACCATCCTGAGCCACACGGATTTTCTCCTTAAACATGACTCATGGTTCAAGGTGGCTGCTAGAGCGCCAGCCATTACAAATGTGTAAGAAGGTGAGGGAGTGGAATAGAAAAAGGATCTATACCAGAAAAGGATCCTCCTTTGAAAAGCTTTCTAAGAAGGCTTTCTCAGAGATTCTCCTACTGGGCAGAGGTGTTAAAGGAGAGTTCAGCCAATCTCCTCTTTCATCTATTAGGGACGAAGAAATGAGGGGATTTAAAGGAGGTGGCTAGAACTTTCTGTCCCTCACTGTCCTCCTTCATTCTGTCTCTGTAACAGAAAGCATTTGTCAAAACCGCTGGTCTACACAGAGGAAATTCTAGAAATAATTACTGAATATTTCTACAGTTTAATTATTTTCTCCTTAATGTCCTAAATTAGCTAGCCTTAGGGAATTCTGTATAGCTGCAACTGTTATCCAGACTCATTGCTACACTTGTCTGTGAGAGAAACTCTTTGTGATGTTTTGTTGCATTTATCTTACAAAATATCTCTGGGAGGTAGAATCTATGCGACTGGACCAAAGCCAGGAGTGGAGGAGTTCACGGCAGGGCTGTCTGCCCTGGGGAATGGCTCAAAGGCGTCTGTTTACCTTCTGCTCAAAGGGCAAACTGCAAATCGAAAAGGGATGCAGGCTTTTATTCTTTGTGCTGCTTTAGTAAGAAATCAAATCACAATACTGACACTGATAAGCAATGCAAGAAATTAACAACAGCCACCATTTATTAAGAACTTAAGTACCAGGGGGGTACCTGGGTGGCTCGGTCCTTAAGGGTCTGCCTGTCTGCCTTTGACTCAGGTCATGATCCCTGGGTCCTGGGATCTAGCCCCGCATCCAGCTCCCTGCTCAGCAGGAAGCCTGCTTCTCCCACTCCCACTCCCCCTGCTTGTGTTCCCTCTCTCGCTGTCTCTGTCAAATAAATAAATAAAATCTTTAAAAAAGGAAAAAAAAATTTAAGTACCAGGCAATGTGTTAGACATTTTAGTTACTATACATCTCTAAGAATATTTGACATACTTAGTAGAAGAGATCATTTTATCAGCATCTCCTGGATAACACATATTCCAGGCTCCATCTAAAAACCTATTCTTTGGAATTTCCCGAGCTTGTAGCTTACGTTGATAATAAGACTCCTGGGATATTCTAACGTTCAACTAAATTTGAGAACCTCTGCACTAGATTAAATACTTTATTCAATAAACAGCAATTTCAGAGAGAATGGATAATACCATAATACTCAGAGAAGAGCTACACAACAAAAGTCCTGAAATGTTTGCAATTAGGAGAGATTTATGGAGGGTGGCTGGATGGCTCAGTCGGTAGAGCATGCAACTCTTGATCTCAGGGTTATAAATTCAAGCCCCACATTGTGTGTAGAGATTACTTAAAAATAAAATCTTAAGGAGCACCTGGGTGGCTCAGTCGGTTAAGCAGCCAACTCTTGTTCTCAGCTCAGGTCTTGATCTAAGGGATGTGAGTTCAAGCCCTGCTTTGGGCTCCACACTGGGAGCCCATAAGTTAAAAAATAAAATCTTTTTAAAAAGGAGAGATTTATGAATTCAAAACCTAGAATTTGCAAGATTTGAAGCTTGACATAGGGCTAATGTGTACATTTGCTATAGTTTGAGTCCTATATCAAGTTGGCTCAGTAAGCTCTGTATGGTTCTCATTACAGACTCCGTGTTCAGTGATTCTCAATTAATCCTCTGTGATTATTAGTGTTCCAAGTTGAAGAATTCCTTCAAGAATTAGTATTGTTCTATGTGTCTGGTTTTGTGCCAGTACCATGCTGTCTTTGTGATCACAGCTTTGTAGTACAGAATAGAGAACCCAGAAATGGACCCTCGGCTCTTTGGGCAACTAATCTTTGAGAAAGCAGGAAAAAACATCCAGTGGAAAAAAAGACAGTCTCTTCAATAAATGGTGCTGGGAAAATTGGACAGCTACATGCATAAGAATGAAACTTGACCACTCTCTCACACCATACACAAAGATAAATTCCAAATGGATGAAAGACCTCAACGTGAGACAGGAATCCATCAAAATCCTAGAGGAGAGCAAAGGCAGCAACCTCCACGACATCAGCCACAGCAACCTTTTTCATGACACATCTCCAAGGCAAGAGAAACAAAAGAAAAAATGAACTTGTGGGACTTCATCAAGATAAAAAGCCTCTGCACAGCCAAGGAAACAGTCAAAAAAACTAAGAGGCAGCCCACGGAATAGAAGAAGATATTTGCAAATGACACTACAGATAAAAGACTGGTATCCAAGATCTACAAAGAACTTCTCAAACTCAATACACAAGAAACAAATAAACAAATCATAAAATGGGCAGAAGATATGAATAGACACTTTTCCTATGAAGACATACAAATGGCTAACCGACACATGAAAAAATGTTCAAAATCATTAGCCATCAGGGAAATTCAAATCAAAACCACACTAAGATACCACCTTACGCCAGTTAGAATGGCAAAAATTGACAAGGCAAGAAACAACAAGCGTTGGAGAGGATGTGGAGAAAGGGGATCCCTCCTACATTGTTGGTGGGAATGCAAGTTGGTACAGCCACTCAAGGAGGTCCCTTAAAAAGTTAAAATTGAGCTACCCTATGATCCAGCCATTGCACTACTGGGTATCTACCCCAAAGATACAGACGTAGTGAAATGAAGGGCGATATGCACCCCAATGTTCATAGCAGCATTGTCCACAATAGCTAAATCGTGGAAGGAGCCGAGATGTCCTTCAACAGATGACTGGATTAAGAAGATGTGGTCCATCTATACAATGGAATATTACTCAGCTATCAAAAAGAAGGATTTCTCAACATTTGCTGCAACATGGACGGCACTGGAGGAGATAATGCTAAGTGAAATAAGTCAAGCAGAGAAAGACAATTATCATATGATTTCTCTCATCTATGGAACATAAGAACTAGGAAGATCGGTAGGAGAAGAAAGGGATAAAGAAAGGGGGGGTGATCAGAAGAGGGAATGAAGCATGAGAGACTATGGACTCTGAGAAACAAACTGAGGGCTTCAGAGGGGAGGGGGGTGGGGAAATGGGATAGGCTGGTAATGGGTAGTAAGGAGGGCACGTATTGCATGGTGCACTGGGTGTTATACGCAACTAATGAATCATCGAACTTTACATCAAAAACCAGGGATGTACTGTATGGTGACTAACATAATAAAAAATATTATTATAAAAAAAAAGAATTAGTATTGTTATCAAAACAAGATTAACCAAATGGGTAACTGTGACAAGGTAATGGTGTCTAGAATGGACAGATCCAGTTGTCAAGACATTTAACAGATGCTTCTCTGTCAAAAAACATAAAAAAAAAAAGCTACTATAATCTATGTGTATCATAGTCTTTAATAGGTAATTAATTCTTCCATAAAATCAGAGGATGTGAACAATTCAGCAAAGAATTCCCCAAATCACAAATTTTTCAAAGACTTTTTTTTTTTTTTAAAGAATTTATTTACATACTTGAGAGACAGAGAGAGCACAAGCAGGGGTTGGGGGGAGAAGACAGAGAGGGAGATGCAAACTCCCCGCTGAGCAGGGAGCCCAATGTGGGGCTTGATTCCAGGATGCTGGGATCACAACCTGAGAAGGCAGATGCTTTACCCACTGAGCCACTCAGGCATCTCAAAAAGACATTTTCTTAATATATGTATACCAACATGTGTACATGATTTCTGCAGAGGCTGGTAGGATTATTGACAAATATTCCAGCTCTTCTCCTTCTGGGCACATGGCAGGGTTGAACAGCCCTTTGAAATTCTGATTTGGTCATGCAACTCTCTGGCCAATGAAGATGTGAGCAGAAGAGTCTGGAGTCACCGCCAAGGGGAAGCTTTCAGAACAGGTGGATCCAGACTCTAGAAATGCAGATGTATATATGCATCTCTAATTTCTTTTGCCCTGATACAACCTGGAGTGTTTCAGGTGATAGTTATTACATTGTCCTGGGTCCTGGCTTGAGGAGGACATGGGGCAGAGTTCCCAGCTAGCCCACAATGGGCATGCTGTGTGGGCGAGAAATAAAACCTTCCTTACTCTAAGCCCCTAATATAGGGGGTTTCTCATTATCAGAGAATTGCCTAATTTATCTTGCCTGACTCATCTGCTTATCAAAAGGTCTCCTGCCTTTCCTTAAAATGTATACCATGACCACAATGGCCCTTTTCACATCCACCAATTTAAGCCTAGTTATGGAAAAAGAAACTATGCAAAAGGAGCAGTGTGCAGTTTAACCTTTTCAAGGACACAAAACAATGGTTTTAAGATCTGTGAAAAGCAAGGGCAGACCCCCAGCATACCATCAATAACCTGTCAGTAAAAGCAGTTTGTCTTTAAACTGAGCACACATGATAGTGGCAGCAAAGGCACTATCATGTGTGCTCAGTTTAAAGACAAACTGCTTTTCCTGACAGCCACTCTCAGCTGCGACCTGTCTGAATGATTTAAGGAAACCTTACGGCTGCAAAATTAGTAGAAAAACACATGCATCTCTGAAGGAAAACTTGTAAAGTTACAAATATTCTTCTCTAAAACAAAATGGTTATGGACACACCTGATAATCAAGACTCTCTTCCCAGCAGGTCAATTCCCACGTCTGAACCTCCCTGTGTATCCCTGGCCTGGAAGGCTCACAGCAGTTTTCCCACATTTCTGCCTGGGGATTCTTTTGACATAAGATTAATTGTGACATTAGGTTAATTTTGCTTCACCTTTCTTTCAACTGTATTTCCTCATCTTTTAGAAGCAGTTTCCTGTTTATTTTAGAAGCTTAGGAGCTTCTTACTTGCTGACAAGTAGAGTTTGCTCATAATGGCATAAAGATTGGGAGTAAGGGCACCCTTTTTCAAATTCAGGTCACGTAAACATACCAATTTCCTTTAAATAGTCTATGAAAAAATTACACTGCAGCACCATGCACGCTGTCTGACACAAAACAGTCCTTCTGCTTTTCCCAATATGCACACAAAATGCATCCTGTCTTAACTCATAATGTCATAGTTCAAGCTTTGATATAAAGCACAGCCAGTCTTGGCATAAATTATACATGTTTAGGGGGCACACCCCCTAGTGTCCCCTTGTTTTCAGGTGTCAGATCACATTTCTCCCACACACAAAAGCTATGTTCAAATTCCATGAAAAAGAGGGATTTCTTGAGATGTTCTTATAGGCCACAGTCTTGCATCACACAGAATATTGAACTAAATCCGATAAAATGTGTCTTCTTCCAAAACTTTTTAACCAAAATAACTTTGTGATTTTATTAAAACATTTATTGTGCCCAAATTATGGTTTACTGCAATCCATACTAATGATATGAAAAGTCCCCTAATGAAGTATACTCACAAAGCCCACGGCAGGTTTACTTTATTTTTTTATCAAGCAGCATGAGTAGAACTTTACTGCACCTGCTTTCCCAAACTACAAATGAAAAAAAACCACAAAAATTTCCCTCAAGAGAACTGAATCAGACAGCACCAGATACCATAACACATAATATTTACTCATTCAACCAATATTGCACAAATGTTTTATGCAGAAGAGGAAAATACACTGATCTATGAGTCAAACTCTGGAATCAAACCCTGGCTGTTGTACTAAGTAGCCATGTGACCTACAGGTAAACACCAAACCTACATAAAGCCTCAGTGAAGTTACCGATAGTCATGCTCCATAGTTATCATAAGAATTAAAAGAAATACTGTATAGAAGTCTCCTCTCCCTGAGCCTGACCAAGCTTGAAGGCAACAAATGCTAGTTCGCAGGGTGGCCTTTACTTGTGGTGACCAACAACCCAGGACCTTTCCCTTCAAGAAATTGGAAATTATACTTTCCAGCCCCGTTATAGTTAGACAGCACCATATGGCTAGTTATAGCCAAAGTACTATGAACAGAAGTGCCAGCCAAAGTAAAAAACAAAACAAAACAAAAACACATTTCTGAGAGTGAGGCTGTAAGATCGAGCAGTGTCCTCACCCCCAGCTCCCTCCACACAAAACCAACATGTGTGAGAAATAAATGTTTATCGTGTGAAGCCAGAAATCGCTATCAGCAGTGGGTTGCTGCCGTGAATAAAACCTAAGCTATGTAGCACTGGATAAGGAATTAGAAGGAAGATAGAGAAAACAATTGCAATTGGAGGATGCAATAAGAGAAACTGTCACCAAAGGTAAATTAGGAGGCAGACTGTGAAGCTAATGGACTTGTCCTTTTAGGAAAAGACAGCAGAAAATCGAATGGTAGTAGCATTTGGAAACATGCTACAAGAAATAAGTGAGCTCACGAACAAATTTGTGAGATTAATGGCAGGAATAAATGGGAATAGAGAGCAGTGTACTTCGGTTTAAAGAACCAGCTTGTGTCAGGTAAACGCTTCCATCGAAAATAAACGAAGGTCCTCAGAGAGCAACAGGACATTATCTGAGGGGGAAGAAAGACGCCTGCGATGAGTCCAGTGTTCTGCACCGCTCTGCTCTACAATACACCTGTCAGGTTCTGTCCGTGCAGACGAAGCAGCTGAGATGCTGAGTGAAAAGCAAGAACACCTAAAAAGTCCCTGAGCTAAGCCAAGTTTTAAGAGCCTCGCGAATTCAGGAGAAAAGTAATCATCAAGTTCAAGGGACAAAGGAAGCCGGAATTAAGAGCCAACCTCAGAATAAACAGTATCACTTTAAGAAGTCTGTAGATTCCTAAGTCGAATGCGGCCAAGAAACGGAGAAGTGGAAGCTGCTGCTGAAGGCCGAGCACCCAGCCTCACAGCACGGGTGTGCCCGGTCACCAGGTCCCCCACAGGCTCGCACAGGACTCAGGCCATCACACTGGCAGTTACGGTTAGTACGGCCAAGGAGACACAGTGGAATCAGCAAAGGGAAAAAGGAGGAGGAGGAGAAGTCCAAGAGAAAGGTGGAGCAAGCCGTCCCAGTTCTCTCCGGGGAGACACACGGGACACGACCAGTTCCCCCAGCAGCCCTGTGTGAGAACATGTTCACAGTGTTGCTGATCCGGAAGCTCAGCTGGGTCTCAAGTCCAGGGTTTTGACCGGGGGTGGCGCCTGCCTCACTGACCCGGGTGTCAGACCCCAGCCCCTCAGAGCAAACACAGGCACCGCTGCAAGTCACAGTGTGGGGATGATCTTACCTGGTCATACAGGTAGGGGGTGGCCCAGAGACTGAGGCACACAAAAACATCTGTGCTGGGCAGAATATTCCAACAGCTCAAAGGTTATTTCCCCAGGGCCATTCCTGAAAACAGGACTTACTGTGGAACCGACAGACTTGAGCAACCTTGGTCTGCTATTAATCTCTTCCTGTGCCACTGGGAAAACAAAAAATTGAAATTGAGAAGGCCCCCAAAGACAACGGACTCAGATGATTAGCATAAATTTTTAGTAGGGGCCTCCGAGGCGCAATGTTATAGGAAGACTACTAGTGCTCCGGAGACGTCATCTCCTTATCCCTGGGACGTCTGACTATGTTCAGTTACATGGAAAAGAGGAATTGAGGATGCGAGTGGAATTAAGTTTGGTAGTCAGCTGCCCTTTGGGGGACATTATGCCGAATTATCTGGATGGGTCCAATACAATCACAAGGGTCCTTACAAGCACAAGAGGCAGAAGAAAGTCTTTAGAGATGGAAGAAACGCTGTGACGAAGCAAGCAAAGTCTGGAGCCATGTGTTTACAGGACTGAAAGACAACACCTCTGAAGATGGACCAGGAGCCAAGGAATGAGCACGGCCTCCGGAAGCTGGAAAAAGGAAGCCACGGCTTCTGCCCTAGAAGCTGCAGAAGAAACAGCCTTGTGAAAACCTTACTGTGAGCCAAGTGAGACTCACTTCAGACAGCTTTTCTCCAGAGCTGTAAGGTAATTAGTGTTGTTTTAAGCCATTAAGTCTGTGCTAATTTGTTTCAGTAGTCACAGAAAACTAATGAAATCTACCTCATATGATGTTAAGGACCCTTTTCTCTTTCTTTCCTTTTGTTTTTCTTCTTTCTTTTCTAATAAAACTTATGGAACAGGTTCAATGCTTTATTGGATTGTGATGTGTGGAAGTGACCATATTGGATGTGACAAACGTTCCCTCCAAACCACAACAGATGTGTCATCGGCGTACCCATACTAACATGAGACAAAGTGGCTTAACTTTATTAATTTATTTAGAGAGCAGGGGTAGGGGCAAAAGGAGAGGGAGAGAGCGACCCTCAAGCAGACGCCGCACTGAGCATGGAGTCTAATGCAGGGCCGGATCCCATGACCCTGAGATCATGACCTGAGCTGAAATCAAGAGTTGGACGCTCAACCAACCGAGTCACCCAGGGGCCCCCCTCAAAGTCGCCTTTAAAGCAATGGATACTGTAAGACATGAAGTTATAGAAGTCAAGACACAATCAAGATTTAATAATCCCAAATCTGTGTGCACATAACTAGCCTCAAACATATAAAGGAAAACTGACAGAATTTAAAGGAAGACAAATTCACAATTAATGTACATTAATACTTTTTCGTTAGTAATCAATAGAACTAACCAACAAGTATGTATATGTGGAACAATTTTTAAAATCAGCATATTCTACGCAAGTCTCAAAAAGTTTTAACAGACTGATATAAAGCTCTCTGACCATAGTGCAAATATGCTAGATATCCACAGATGTTTGGAAATTAAATGGCTAATAAAAAAAAAAAAAAAAACTCAGAGGTAAAATGAGAAATTAAAATAAAACATAAAAATTCACAAAATATTACAAATAATATTGTGTAGAAAGCAGCTAAACCCTGTTGTAAGGGACCTAATAGCATTAAATGTGTATGTTAGAAAATTAGGCTGAAAACATTATTTAAATATCCACCTCCAAAAGTTAGAATGATAATAGTAAGTTAAATCCAAAAGAATTAGAAAGAATAAGAAAAGTAAAAACATGCATTAATTTAATATATAAAACATGGAGACCGAATAGTTTTCAAAAATCGAATGCAATCGGAGTGGACTAAAGAGTAACTGGGAAATTTCCTATTTGCATCTCTTTATTACTATCTCTTTAATAATGAAAAGGGAATATGAGCTATTTCACTGTGTAGAAAGTAGATTTCCTCAGCTAATATGTTTGTGTTCTAACAAGTCGTTGTCAAAAATCCTTTTCTCTTTTTTAATTGTTAGCCTGTAAAGGTAAGGACATAAGTTACAATGTCAGAAGACTCCCAGTTTCAAACGCTTTCTTCCACTGAGGTCCGTGTTGCCGTGGCCACAGAATTTATTGTCATTATGCATCAATGTTGTCATCGATATGGTGAAGACTGTACGTTAAATCTTGAGTTCATTATGAGGACTCGATGTTAAGCTACATAGTGCCTGGCAGGGGTAAACATTCAGCACTGGGTAACTATTACCGTCTTTATGCTAAGATTGACTTTTCATCTCCAACCTGAAAGTCCTACAGCCTACAGCCTTCCACAGTGCAGCTAAAGAATGTCCTGCAGCCTTGTTTATCTGAACCACAAATCACATAATGCCTCAAATTTTTCTTTGATATTTCCCAAAAGGTAAAGGTAATTTTATTTGAAGTCCCAAGATTTATTCTCATTTTTTATGTGCAGAGGCGTCAATAAGGACAGGGAACTATACATTTTCTATTTTTAAGAAAGAGAAGGAATGCAAAAATACTGGTTGTCTCCCATTACATTAACGTTAAACACTTTCATGCAATGAGATGTACTTAAATCTTATCGGCTTGTTTTCTTTCCTCCTTGACATATTTGGAGAGTTCCACTAACGTCACAGGCAAAATTTGAATTGTCAAATTAACACTTAACGCTGTCAAACGTTAACCAGAAATACACCTCAAGTACTTTGGTGTCATCAAGAATCCAGTGAAGAGGAAACAGATCCCGGAGATGGAAGAAAAATTTATGTGATTCCACAGAGGTTATGCTCGGTAGGGAGACAAAATGTATTTGCTGCTTCAATGAGCCAGTTTAAATTCACCAGTCTTGATGGAGGTGAATGAGCTCGAAAAATGTTTTCTTAGGCTTTTTCCCCTTACGTAGTCTGTTGCTGCTTTATTTTCTGGCTGTAGTCTTACTAGGTGCGATGTTCAGGAGTTAGAATTCTAAGCATAAACATGTGGTATAATTGTCAGATTTTAGGAGAGATTATATAGGTGCCTCAGGCGAATGAGAAAGTATGATTTACCTCAAACCAAGCAGCCAATGCATTAATAAACTAACCCAGATATATTCAATCCAGAAACCAGACCAAGAGGCAATTTGAAGAAAGTAACATGTCTTTTAGATGAGAACGGGAGATTTCCCACAATATGGAACATTCTATCGTGCTTCATGTTTATGTAAGGACAGGGAATCATTATTCCAATTTTTTAGAGAAGGAGTCACAGAGATACAGCAGAGCTTGCGTGAGGTTGTATATTCTAGTACCTGGAATATGATTTATTTTTGTCAGTTTCCACTCCTCTGACATTCACTAGTGAGCCATGCAATCTCCAAACTTTAAGATTCCCGTTTTCAAAGCACAGCCTAACAAATTTTAAGAGAAAATAAGGCAGAACTCAAGTTCATATTAATTAGTGGGATCTTGTTTTGAGTCAGAATATCACTGACTCTTGCTATGAAAATTAGGTCATAATTAGGACTCTTATCTACAACAAAAAGCTTTGGCATTTAGACTTTTCTTCTTCTTATCCTCAAAATAATCCTGTTTTTTCATAGGAACAAAAGTTGGAGAAGCAACACACAGAGAAATACAGACTGTACAGTTGTTCTGTACAGCGAGGCCTGTCCCCAGCTCTGACACGTAGCCCTTCACTCCTCCAGCCAGAAAGTATAATAGACAAGAAAGTGACTAGCTAAGAGCAAAATATGAAATTTTAAGAACTTTCATGTTGATGCTTTTCACTGTTACTCTTAACTTCTCCCACACCCTGTGGAGCTCCCCAAGAATCCGATTTCCTCAAACTACTGGCTGTTAGATTTCTTACTGAGGGTCCCCAAACGTGACCTGTCTTACAATGTCACATGCTCTAAAGTTACATCTCTTATTTCTTTTCCAAATAACTATTTATTTCACCAAAAAAATCTAAATTAGATATCAAGAAAAAAATCTGATTAAACTAAGTCACCCTAAATAAAAACTTTCTTATAAGACAACTCATTTCCCTAAATTTCTTAACCTTTCCCCATATATTATCCTTTTAATTACAATGATTTTTAGATGATATTAATCTCAACAATAAGATATTTGGTAACAGGGGCACCTGGGTGGCTCAGTTGGTTAAGCGTCTGCCTTTTGCTCAAGTCATGATTCCAGGGTCCTGGGGTTGAGCCCCACCTCGGGCTCCCTGCTCAGCGGGGAGCCTGTGTCTCCCTCTCCCTCCGCCACTCCCCCTGCTTGTGCTGTCAAATAAATAAAATCTTATAAAGAAAAAAAAAAGATATTTGGTAACAGATTGTATTTTTAAACCAATGATTTTCAATTTTTTTTTTTTTTTTTTTTTACATTAAAGAATATTTCCCTGAAGGCTCTGGATGTGTGTGCTATTGTAAGCCTGCATCTGAAATCAGTGTAGTAGGTCCAGAGACATCTGTTTCCAACCAAGACAGAGTAAAGGAGACTCCCCTTGCCCTCCTACCAGAAACAGCCAAATAACTAGATAAAATATACAAAACACTGCTTTTGACGACAAAAGGCAAAAAGCATGGTGGTGCCTGGAAGAAACAGGTGAAGATAATACGATTGCTCTGGGTTACTGTCCTGAGAGGGGTTTGAGACCATGACATGGCGGAAGAGAGGGGACCCAGGCAGAGACAAGCAGACTCGGATGAGGAAATGCTGCAGTGAATACAGGGTCACCAAGGCAGACAGAGTTCTAAAACCAAAGTGCCGGAGAGGGAGCATGTACAAGATGCACAGAGTACTTCCCCTGTACTGAAGAGGGCATGTGTACAAGGAAACTACCAGAGATGGGGGGGGGGGAGGGGAAGGGAAGCCGCCCAGAGGACTGGAAGGGACAGCGCACAGCAGGAACAGATGGCTGAAGACAGTACTGACCTCCCCCCCCCGCCCCCGCACACAGACTGATTCAGCTCCCCCAGGTTAGGGGGAGCTGGTCAGAGCACACAGACGGCTCCTGCCTTAGCATAGGGGATAGTCAGCCCCAGGCTCAACACTGCTCTGCCCCTCTCATAAATGTTAAATGCAAGACCCAAAGGATCAAACCACTTCCAAGGAACTTACCTTCATGAAGCACAAGTTCAAGAAAATTTACAGAACACGAAAAATATCCAAAGAGGTAAAATTCATAATGTCTGGGATCCAATAAAAAATTACCAGGAATGAAAAAAAAAAAAAAGGCACATAATTATTAGGGGGAAAAAAATCGATCAACTGTACCTGAATAAAAATTGACAAAGATTTCGCAGAAGAGGATGTTTAAACTGTTACTATCACTGTCTTCCAAATGCTCATACATTTAAGAAGATGCAGAAGATATCAAAAAAGACCCAAATCAAATGCAAAGAATTGAAAACTACAATATCCGAAATAAAAAAAAAAATACACTGTATGGGAGATTAGACTTTACAGTTTAAAAGAGCAGTGAATTTCAAGGCAGAGCAATAGAAACTGTACAAATGGAACAAATAAATTTTTAAAAACAGAAAAAAGAACAGCAGTGCTCTATAACTTCAAGCTGTTAATATAATTGGAAACTGGAATCCTTAAAGGAGACAAATGGAGAGAGAGACAAATTACTTAAAGAAATAATGCCTGGAAATGCTCCAAATTCAAGGAAAGCTATATAAATCAATACATCAATACACTCAACAATATCAAATTAAAAGAAACACTAAAAATGACACCAAGGCACATCATAATCAAATTCGTCAAAACAAGGATAAAGACAAAATCTTAAAAGCAGTCAGAAAAATTTTTTAAGAACTTGTTACTTATGGTAAAATAAAGATAAAGATGACAGCAGACTTCTTGTGTGAAAAAAACTGCTAGTAAAAAACAATAAAATACTTTTCAAGCATTGAAAGAATAAAGCTATCATCCTAGATAAATCAATCCACTGAAAATATCTCTGAAAAAAAAAATGTTAGTAAAGACATTTTCGCATACATAACACCTGAAGGAATTAATCACCAGAAGACACAGTCCGGGAAATGTTAAAGGAGTTCCTTCAAAAATCAAGAAAATGATTCCAGGTGGAACTGTGTACCCACTCAAAGGAACAAAGAAAAACAGTAGTGGTAATACATGCGTAAATATAAGAATTTAATTTTGTTTAAATATATTGAAAAGTTAATGGACTATTTAATAAAAGCAAGTACAATATATGGGGGGATAACATGTGTATATGGTAAGACATATGACAAAACTAACATGTTACGTATGACCAAAAACACAAAAATCAGGAGAAAATAAATGGACAGTACCACCACAACCTTCTTATATGATAAGTGATAAAATATCACTTGAATATTGACTGTGATAATTTAAACATGTACTTAAATAATAAGCATCCTAACAGAACACAAAAAATTACAGTCAGCAAACAAATAAAATGGGACAAATACTGAATGCAAACATGGGAAAGAGAAACAAAGAATAAACAGAACAAATACAAAACAATACAGTAAACTTACAAGATCAATGCTCGTGGTCTAGACATTCGACTTAAAAGACAGAAATTTTCAGATTTCATTTAAAAGCAAGATTAATACTATATGCTGACCACAAGACACTAAGTTAAATATAAAGACATAAATAAACGAAAAGTAAAAGGATGCCCATTTATTATGCTAATCCTCCCCCTCCAAAAAAAAGGAAGCTGGAATCACTATATAACACAAGACAAGACAGAGTTAAAAATAAAGCATACCAACAGGGATGTAAGTAAATAAATAAAAGTCATTTCATAATGATGAAAGGTCTACTTATCAAGAGACCAAAACAATCCTAAAAGTTGAAATACCTATAGTAATCAAGATTCTCCAGGCAAGGAATTGGCTCAAGTGATCGTGGAGGTTGGCAAGTCCAAAATCCAGAGCAGCCAGCATGCTGAAGACCAGGGAAGAGCTGCAATTCAAGTCTGAAGGCAGTCTGCTGGCAGAGGTCCCTCTGCCTTGGTGGAGGTCGGTGTTTTTCTTAAGGTCTTCTACTGATTGGATGGGGTCAATGCACATGATGGAGGACAATGTACTGCTCAAAGTCTATTGATTTAAATGTCAATTTCATCTAAAAATACCTTCACAGAGGCATACAAAATAATGTTTGACCAAATGTCTGAGTACCATGGCCTACCCAAGTTTACACATAAAATTAACCATCAACCTGACAACAGTACTTCAAGCTACATGAAACAAAAACTGATAAAACTGCAAGGAACAATATACAGATCAGTAATGACGGTCACAGATACCTTTCTCTCAATATGCAATAGAATGTGAGACAAAAAAATCAGTAAGGCTATAGAAGACTTGACCAATACAATCTATCAACTTGACCAAACTGATGTACAGAAAATGCCACACGACAGCAGAATGTGCATTCTTCTCAAAAGCAAACAGAAGATTTATGAAGATATATCTTATTCTGATCCATAAAACAAGTCTCAATAAATCTAAAAGGATTCAAGCTATACAAACTGTGCTCAGTTATCATCATGGAATTAAATTATACATGGGAAAATCCAAAAATATTTGAAAACTAAATAACAGACCACTAAATAACCTGTGTAATTAATCAAAACAGAAACTGAAAAGCATTATGTGGGATGCCACAAAAGCCACCTTTTGAGGGAAATTATAGGATTAAATGCCTATACTGAAAATGAAGGAATGTCTTAAATCGATAACCTCACCTTCCCTATTAAGAAATTGGGGGGGGGGGAGGAAGAGCAAATAAACCCAAAACTATGTAAAAGAAAAAAAATTTTTTTAATTAAGTTCAGAATGGAAATCAATTAAATAGAAAATGAAAAAGCAATAGTGAAAAGCAATGAAACCAAATATTCTCCAGAGTGTCTGAAGAAATTGACAAACTTCTAGCCATACCAACTTGAGGGGAAATAATAGATAACAAATTACCATTATCAATAATGAGGAGTTATTATGACAGATTTTATAGTTATCAAAAAGATAATGAGGAAATATGAACAATGTTATGCTATCAGTTTTGATAATTTATATAAAATGGAAAAATTTCTTGAAAGACACACAGTACCAAAGCTCAATTAAGGATAAATTAAAAGGTACAAACTTACAATTCTAAAATAAATAAGTCATGGAAATGTAATGTACATCATGCCAACTATAGTTAATAACAGTGTATTACCTATTTGAAATTTACTATGAGAGTAGATCTTAAAAGTTCTCATCACAAGAAAAAGAACTCTATAAGTATGTATGGTGAAGATGTTAACTGGACTTAGGTGATAATTTTGAAACATAAACAAATATCAAATCATTATGTTGTACACCTGAAACTAATACAGTGCTGTATGTCAATTACGCCTCAATAAAAAAAAGAATCAATAAATAACCTTAACAGTCCTATATCTACAATAAAAGAATCAATAAATAACCTTAATAGTCCTATATCTACTAAATAAATTGCATCATTAACTTAACACCTCCCCACGAGGAAAACTCCAAACCAGACAGATCCACTGGTAAATGCTACCAACATTAAAAAAAGAAATCATACCAATTCTATGCAACCTCATCAAAATATGAAAAAGAAGGAAGTAACTCCCTATTCTTTTCATGAAGTCAACATCACCCGGAAGCCAAAACCAGACAAAAATATTACAAGAAAAGAGAGAATCCAAGAGGATTCACAGGTCCTTTCAGTATTCACAAATTTGTCTCCAGTCTTGCTGAAGTTGTAAGTTAAGCATCCCCCAGCCCTGTGCAAGAGTCACAACTCCCGTGTTGTTTTTATTTCCCTCATAGCTGTGCTTTATCAGGGTGTTTTTGATTTTGTTTTCTGAGAGGCCTCTTGGATTCTCACTTTGCTTAGGTACAGCTTAGTATTTGGACAAAGAATCAAGGGAAGTCCTATAAGCATAAATAAACTGTGGTACATTTAGACAATGTAGCCACCTTATACAGGGAAGAATCTTTTTTTTTTTTTTTATGATTTTATTCATTTGTCAGAGAGAGAGAAAGAGAGCACAAGCAGGGGGAACAGCAAGCAGAGGGAGAAGCAGGCTCTCCACTGAGCAGGGATCCCCCGATGCCTGGCTTGATTCCAGGACCCTGGGATCATAACCTGAGCCGAAGGGAGACGCTTAACCAACTGAGCCACCCAGGCACCCCAACATGGAGGAATCTTAAATGCATATTACTAAATGAACGAATCTGATTTGAAAAAGCTATTTACTGTATGACTCCAATTATGACACTGGAAAAGAAAAACCTATGGAGATAGTAAAAAGATCAGTGGTCGCCAGAGGCTAGGGGAAAGGGAGAAATAAACAGGCAGCATAAGGGATTTTTAGAGCAGTGAAACCACTCTGTATGGTACTATAATGGTGAATACATGTCGTTATACATTTGTTCAAACTCAGAATGTACAACACCAAGAGTTCACCCTAATGTAAACCATAGCTTTGAAGTGATAAATGTGCTAATGCAGGTTCATCGACATGACAAATGTGCCATTTTGATGGTCAATGTTATTAATGGGGGTGGCTATGTATGTGTTTCCAGGGAGTTTATGAGAACTCTCTGCACCTTCCTCTCAATTTGCTATAAAGCTAAGACTCATAAATAAATAAATAAATAAATAAATAAATAAATAAATAAATAAATAAAGTCTTTAAAAAAATACACATGGTATTGTGCTAAGCCCTGTTTGAGAGTCTAGCAGCAAATGGGAAAATCAGTGAGTGCACTTTTTCTGGAAAACAAAAACAAAAACTAACCAAAGCAAAACAAATTACAACACCAAGTGTTGGTAAGACTGTGGAGCAACTGGAATTCCCATACAATGTTAGAAGCGTGAATGTATAAATGCACTTTAGAAATCAGTCTACTAATTTCTTGTAAAGGTAAACCTGCAACTACTACTCTAAGAGCCAGCAATCCCACTTCAAGGTATTTATTCACAAAATGTGAAAACTCAGGTAAACAAAGGGACTTGTGTACAAATGTTTGTAGCAAATCTATTCATATTAGCCAAAACACTGGAAAGCTCACAAAATGTCCATCAACAGAAAAATGGATAAATAAATTTTAGTGTATCTTTTTTTTTTTTTTTAAGATTTTATTTGTTTGACAGAGAGAGACAGCGAGAGAGGGAACACAAGCAAGGGGAGCGGGAGAGGGAGAAGCAGGCTTCCCGCCAAACAGGGAGCCCGATGCGGGGCTCGATCCCAGGACCCTGGGATCATGACCTGAGTCGAAGCAGATGCTTAACGACTGAGCCACCCAGGCGTCCCAATTTTGTTGTATCTTAACCATGAACTTCACAATAGAAACTGATCCCCCCAAAAACATGGATCAACCTGAAAAACATTATGCTGAATGAAAGAAGCCAGACGCAAAAAGAATCCATATTGTGTGATTCCATTTATATAACCTCCTTTAACAGGCAAAAGTAATATATGAGGAGTGAATTATAACATCATTGCTGGGGGTAGTGGTACCTGATTACCTGGGGTTAACGAGACAGATTTTTCTTGGGTGATAGAAATAGTGTAGATCTTAAAAGAGTACAGTACATGAATGAATGCATTTATCAAAACTCATATTATTATAACTTAAATTCTACATGGTTTAGTATATGCAAATTATTTCTCAGTTAAAAAAATGTGTAAAATAAGTACATCTGTTCAGAATCCAGCTATATTAGATATACCCACAAAGTTTGGTGAATGGTCAAATAAATAAATTTTATTTAAAAATCATTGCAAGAAACAGTTCCTTTTTGAACTGTTTTTATCCAAAAAAAAAAATAAAATTAGTTGTTTGGGGAACATGATTGTGTTATAATAATAATAATTATAATTTAAGAACAACCAGAATTCACATATATAAATATGAATAAGGTAATTGCTCTAAAATTAGAGTGATTTTTCTCCACTCAAAACTGACAGAAGGCAATAATATGCTCAAATTACTTCTTTGTTCCAAATATGACATTAATACAGAATAAAAGTCCTAATAACGAAAATTATGATAATAGCTAATATGTATTGGATTCACTATGTATCCAAACTTGTTCCCAGTACTTACCATATGTTAATTCATTTTATTCTTACCACAATATTTGAGATAGATAATACTACTAGTTACAATTCTTATATGAGAACATTGGGGCATTAAAAGATTAAGTAATTTGTCCATGACAAAGCAGATGAATTAAAACTCAGACAATTTATTCCAAGTTCTCCTGTTCACGTAGAATACACTGGCTCATAATAAATATATTTCAATACAGATGCTCACACCAGAACTGGATTATAGTAGTGAATCAAGATGCAAAATATTGATTAAGGAGACATGCCAAAATTAGCACTGCTCTCTGAATTTCCCTTTAACACCAGAGAACTTTTTATCATAATTTATACATGATGTTGATTCCCAAAATAATTTCTGTACCAACGTATCTCCCCTGAAAGCCAGACCATATCCAGCTGTCCTACTTGACCTGTCCACTTGGATATCCATTAAATATGTCAAACTCAACATCTTCACAACCATGCATATTAATTTTCCCCGCCTCACCCCATGCAAACACAACTCTCTTGTAGTTTTCTCCAACTTAGTCAACTTAATAAATAGCATTCCCATCATCCTAGTTGCTTGAGCTATAAACCTGGATATATTCTTCCCTCCTCTCTTCTCAAATAATCCACATCCAATTTGTCAGCAGACACCGCTAGTTGTCCCTTAGATACATACCCAGAATCTGTCTACGTCTCTCTCATAGATCCCTGTTCCAAGCCACCATACTATATTACCTGGCTTGTTTTAGTGTCTTCTAAATGGTCCTCAGTTTGCACTGAGTGATTCTTCTAAAAAATAAACCAGATGATGTCATGACTCTGCTCAAATCCTCAAGGATAATCTCCTATCACTTAGAGAAAAGGCCCACAAATCTGTAGATGATTCCAGTACCCCGCTATTTCTCTGACTCTGTTCCTGGTTTCTCCGTGCTCACATCTTTCCAGTCACACTAGCCTCCTGCTGCTTATGAAATATTCCAGCCACAATCTGCCCAGGGTCTTAAATTCGTCCTCCTCTGCTCAGGACTCTCTTCCAGATGTTGACAGAGCTCATTCCCTCATCTCAAATGTGGTCTTCTCAGGGACCAACCTCTTTAAATTCTTTAAACCCAGGGTGCCTGGGTGGCTCAGTCGGTTAAGCATCTGCTTTTGGCTCAGGTCATGACCCGGGATCCTGAGATCGAGTCCCACGTTGGGCTTCCTGCTTAGCAGGGAGCCTGCTTCTCCCTCTCCCTCTGTCCCCCCACTCATGCTCTTTCTCTCTCTCAAATAAATAAATAAAATATTTTTAAAAAATTCTTTAAACCCACTCCTTGCCAGGTTATCTCTTATCCCTTTCCCTGCTTTCTCTTCATGGCACTTATGATATTCTAAACTACTATTTCTATCCTTCCATTCTTCTGTAAAATGTCAGCTCTGAGATGATGGTGATTCCTGCCTGCTTTATTCAGTGCTATACGAAGTTCCAAAGCCTAGGACTCAATAAAAAGTGGTTGACTACATGAATGGATGATGAACAAGCACGTCTACCGTTGCAAGCCATGACCCACCCAGAACACCAGACGATGATTAGAATTCCTGAGTTTCCATATCACCACTCTGTGCTCTGCCCAGGGCCTTATTCCCCCCACTGGACCAGGAAATACCTTCCTTTCTGTAGCCCACCTTCCCCTCGTCAGGCACAGTCCTAGTTTTGTTGTTATCAGATAATTCTGGATGGTTAATTTAACACTTATTGGGTGGTCATAGTCCTCAGAATTCCATTTTGTTCTAAGTCTGGAAAGAAATCCTCAATCCTCAGTTCCCCCTGAGGCCCCTTTCTGGATGGTCATGTTACTCTCTGGAAGAGGGAGTTGGATATAGTTATCTGCACTGTGAACTGGAAGTGTGAATTGCCATTATTCTAATCCCAACCTTTCCTCCTATGTATGTCTGTTTGCTCTGCAGCATGATAATGTGCCTACTCAGGTCTTTTAACTATTTATTTGTGGATCAGTTGTAGGACGTATTGGTAATCACCAGCTTCCCTTCCCCTTAAATCAAAGGCAGGCCCGAACCCTGTACAGTGGAATGTAAAATGGAGTCTGTCCCCAGGTCTCAATAAAAGTGGACGTTAAAGGCTAATGTACATTTTTATGACTCCTGTGAGCCATGGAAAGAGGAGAAAAGAAATTAAAAGCCCCTCAGAGCAACACTGAGGAACCATATACTCCAAGGGCAGGGCAGAGACATCGTTAATATGTAGGAAATATTATTTCTAAATAAGCACATAGTCTCTTAAAATATTAATGTTTGTCCTTGGAAAGAGGTACTTAATGGGGCAGGTCAGTACTGACTATGTGCAGGCTGCAGCTCCCCCTGGAGGAAGTACTGAAAAGAAAAGGGTCCCCAGGGCCCACATTCAGCACAGCTCCTTGCAGAGCTGAGAGCTACAGAACATCAGGGTTGGGAGTATCTTGAGATGGTGCCAAGCAGAGTGCAGGCTGGCACAGGGTTGGGGGGGTGAACCAAGAAGCAAGCTCTCTCCCTGTGGGAAAAGCTGTGAGTTTTAGACAGAGGGGCTTGACATGAGGGTTTCTTAGAAAACATATGTCAACCTGAAGTCAACAAACCCAGGTCATGAGTGAGGGGAGACAGCCCCAGGGGACCCCCTTCCTGAGGCTCCAGGAATGACCAATTAACTAGAACTTTAACCTTTAATTTCTTACAATGTGATTTCCTTCACAAATTGCCGTGAGTTTCCTGCAAACAAATGTGTATATGAAATGTGGAACAAATCAACCTTTTGGCTACATGCTCACTACCTGAGTGTTAAGAATTACAATTTAGCCCACACCAAGTTTGGAGCTGAATATCATCATCAGAGGATAGATATTTAAGATATACATATAAAGCTAAAACATATTCAAAAATTGTAAAATAGTATCGTGAATCTGTAATTTTAAAAAATGTAGCATCAAAATTTTGTTTATCACTTTGGCATTACAGAAAAAGTAATTCTCAAAACTATCACTTGCTAACTCCTCCTGCAGTTACTGCAATGAATATCTGCCATACTAAATGGATGCTTACTTCTAATGGAGAAGAGTGCAGGAGCACGGTATGGTTTGGTTTGGGTAAATCTCATTAGGTTATAGTCAAGGATGATGTCACAAATTCTTAAGTCTCCTTTTATTGCTAAAAACAACTGATTAAAGACAACTCTTCTTTAGACTGGAAGATTTGGTTGATGTTGACAGTGCAATTTCACAGAAGCAATCTCACAAACTGAAGCTGTGTGCACCAACTTGAGGAAGTGGATTTCTGAGTATTTACAAAAGCCAACTTACTGCCCTTCACTCTAATTTTTATTTCTGGCCTTTCTGTTTCCATGTCTGCCCCATAACATAGCCACTTAAGGAAAATGTTCTTAAATCTCTGATCAAAAATGTCACAGTGGAGCTATATAAGTGATTCTCATGATAACAAAATTACCTGTAGATTCCAAACCGCATCTCAGATTTAATTGCACATCTACAAATTTTAGCAGTTTTTTCCTCCAGGTACAGGACACAATCACCATGTAAGAAATGCTTAGTACAGGGAGCATCACGTGATTGAGTCGTTCAGTGCTTTTCAGCAACAATCCCTTTTCTCTAAAGCAATCACTGGTTGTTGGTAAGTCTATTTCTGTATTAATATGCCATTTGTTATATATCTACTTCAGTATTTGCATCAACAAAGTGTAACATTAAAACTTTTTTTAGGGACAACTGGGTGGCTCAGTCGGTTAAGCATCTGCCTTCGGCTCAGGTCATGATCCAGGGTCCTGGGATTGAGTTCCGCACTGGGCTCTTTGCTCAGAGGGGAGTCTGCTTCTCCCTCTGCCTGCGCCTCCCCCGGCTCATGCCCCCCCCCCCGACAAATAAATAAAATCTTAAAAAAACCTTCTTTTTTAAGAAATTTTTAAACAGATTATCTGAACATATTGTGTAAGTGTATGATAATGAATTTCTAATCTTTTTGCCTATCATGCAGATTTTCCATAATTGAGAAGGATGAAAGAAGCACTCTCCCTTTGCTACCGTAGTTCTGTGACGCGTCCTATGCCACGATTGCATTCTGAACACAAAACTGGCATTTATGAGTAAAACATGGTATGCTTCCAAAATCATACAGCACTTTCATGTTTGTTCCGGTTTCGATGATATTTGCATGATGCTGAAGTAAATATTTGGCTAAGCCAAAAACTAATGGCAAGTAGCCAACTTTGGCCCTGTACTAGAGCTTAAGGCAAAATTTGGTGCATTCCTAGTATAAATCTATGCAGACGTGGATGTTAGCCACGTAGGGAATGAAAAGTAAAGAAGCACAGGAAAAGGGAACTATACTATGCCCAAACGCCTCAGCTACAGTGGAAAGAAGGTACCTGCATATCAAGCAAACAGGATCAAGGTTCCAGGTGGTGATCACTGTTACCAGAGGGTGACCCATGACAAAGCCGAAAGCAACACTACACTACAGTGTGGGTGTAAGATTAAATGCATGAAAAATCCTCTAATTAGACCATGGATTGGAGAACGTGCTTCCTTTAAAGGGGGAATAAAAGGGACAGTCCCCAAATAGATTAAAATTAAATTACCCTGGTTATATGTTGGTGAAATTCTACCCATTGTCTACATCACGTATGGCCATAAGCTCTTAAGTTGGTATAAAGAAGAAATAAGATTAATACTAATGTCAAACCTTTATTTTTATCTCTTTTTATTTTGGTTTAAAATGGGTAAAAATCTCCCTATTTAATTAAAGCTTATGATATTCTCTTACAGTTAACAATCAAGTTTTGTAATGGTAAAATGTTTGCTACCTTGCATAATGCAGCTGGGGAAACAAGCAAATTTTCAACATCAGGACACAAAGAAGTAGAAGATGCAATGTTTAACCAACTTTATTCTTTAGAAAGCAAATAACACATTTTTAAAGGATGTACTCATTTCAGACACCCACTTTACATTTTTATGCTGTTATGGGCTTTGTGATAAAACTTTCTATGTGACTTCGTTATAATGTGCAACTGTTTTCATAACAGCACAGCTCTTAGATCAATGAGAGAGTATCAAAACTCACAACCACTATTTCATTCTGAGTTAACATAAAGGATTAAATTTTTCTAATGAGACACATAGATTAGAGAACTTATCCAGTGTTTTGGACTGAATTGTGTTCTCCCCCAAATTCACATGTTAAAGTCCTAACCCTAGAACTTTAGAATGTAATTGTATTTGGAGATCAGGCCCATAAAGAAGGGGGGGTAAAATGGGGCCATGGTGGTGGTCCCAGTCCAACAGGACCGATGTCCTTAGTGTAAGAGGAAGAGCAGCAGGGAATGAAAAGGCCACAAAGACTCAGTGAGAAGGTGGCCATCTCCACACCAAACAGGGGTCCTAGGAGAACCCAAAGCTGCCAAAACCATGATGTTGGACTTTACCCTACAGAACTGTGAGAAAATAAATTTCTGTTATTTAAGCTACCCCACCTGTAGAACTTTCTTTGACAATCCCAGCCAACTACCACACTCACAGAAAGCATGCTCTGGGCTGAGAGTGAGAGCAAAGGGGTGAGTCTGCTGCCTCTGCGCCAGCTGTTCCTGTGGGGTTCCAGAAGTCTACCTCCCCGTGCTGGATGGGAACCATGTGTGTAAAGATTACCTGCCTCGCTACCTGCCATCTATCCAACCATCTAGCTTCTCTAATCTGACTCCATCTTACCTATTCCCTAGAACACTGTCTCTAACCAAAAGCTAGCTACTTCATCTGGGGCTCCGGAACTGTGCGATGAATTTCTGTTGCTTAACTCAGCAAGTCTGTGATACTGTGTTATGGTAGCCCTAACAAACTAATACAGCCAGTATCAAACTCTATTTATAATTTTAAGAATATAAGACAGCAAGAGGGACAGGAAAAGCAGGGAGAGGTCTATTACAGCCTACAAAGCTCCCAGGGCCGCCTCCTTAATTAAGCATGTAATTTCTACATAGAATAATAAAGTGTCTATGTCAGGGGTGCAGACTGTCTTTCACAAAACAAGGAAGTGTTAAAATTATGAAACACCTGCATTTTATATCCATAAGAATTGTATAGCTTATGTGACATTCTCCAGGGAGCTATGCTTCAGAAATCTATACGTTGTAAGTTTGTTTCCCACAAGTAAATGCAAAACAGAAACAGCCCACTCAAAATACTGGATAGATAAGAATTTGCCTCCTAGCAAATACTGGTGTATTTGCCTGGAGGTAATGTTTACAAAAAGAGTACACCTGTTTTCTGCCTGTTTTTTCTCCCCTTCTTGGAATACCCCAGGATAATCATAGGGGGAAAAGATCACAGGCCAGCTGCTCTAATTCCCTCCGTGCACATTCCTCCCCTGAATTTTCTGGCAAATTTCCTTTAGGATATCAAAAGCCTTTCTGAAGCTTTTGACCTAGGAAATTACTAATTCTAACTGAGCTATAGCTGAAGTAGAATGAACTTGAATTTAAATTCTCCTGTGATAATTTCAGACTTCCATATATAATTTTTGTGTATGAATTTTATTCTATGTCTGTATGTAATAAACACATGTTCATTGAAAAAATTAGAAAATTACCTAAAACAAAAATGTTAGAAGTACTACTAATACATGTATGTATATCCCAATATTTTCCATATATTCACACGTAAAATTTACAAAAATTAGTTTTTCATTTCATAATCTGCATTTTAAAATTAATAACATATTGTGAACTCATTTCTAGTCTACTAAGTATGCTTTCACAAAATAATTTTCACGGCCATACAGTGTATGTTTATCCTATATCATAATTATATACCAAAGAAGTATATATATTTTAATGTAATGGTTGATGAAAATTGAAGAAGTAAATAGGCCTGCAGTGTAGTCTCTGGGTCATGAATAATCTTCTCTAAAGTGTCTACAATTAAATAAGGAATGTCTCTCACTGACAGCATAAGGGCAAATTATTTCACATACTGCTGGACACTGGGGGAAAATCTCTAAATACAGATATTCAGGTCTCTTATATTTTATCAAAGTAATAAAATTAATTAAATTAAATAAAATTAAAGTAATAATAATTTTAAAAATTTATGTTCCATGCTTTATGATGAAATAACACACTTGTATTTTACATGCCTTAGAATATTTCCATAAAATTTAAAATAATTTTATATAAATTAGAAATCAACATGACGAATGTTTAGAATATTCATAAAATAATTTACAAAGTACTTAATGTGTTAATAAAACTCAGTATTTCTCA
Organism: Ursus arctos; assembly: GCF_023065955.2. NCBI lineage: Eukaryota > Metazoa > Chordata > Mammalia > Carnivora > Ursidae > Ursus > Ursus arctos. The sequence goes on from NW_026623089.1 coordinate 75,400,857, forward strand.
GAGAAAGACAATTATCATATGAACTCACAGATATGTGGAATTTAAGAAACAAAACAGAGGATCATAGAGGAATAGAAGAAAAAATAAAACAAGACGAAAACAAAGAGGGAGAATAACCATAAGAGACTCCTAATCATAGGAAACCAACTAATGGTTGCATGAGAGGGTGAGGGTGGGGAGATGGAGTAACTAGGTGATGGACATTAAGGAGGGCACATGATGTAATGAGCACTGGGTGTTATATAAGACTGATGAATCACTGAACTCTACCTCTGAAACTGATAATACACTATATATTAATTAATTGAATTTAAATTTAAAAATTAAAATAAAATTCAAATTTCTTTAAAGGAGACACAGGTAATTACTGAAATTTTACTAATCAAATGTACTATATTCAAAGCATTTCAAATTAGCATAAGAAAGTCTTGACCAAAGCTCATTAGGAAAAAAAAAATGAACATATCTAATTATTTCCTGCCTATTTTTAAGAAAAAGTTACTAAAAAACTTACTACGGTATCAGAATGGATAAGAAAAACAAGACCTATCTATATCCTGCCTACAAGAGACTCATTTTAGAACTTAAGACACCTGCAGATGGAAACTGAGGGGATAGAGAACAATCTATCACACTAATGAACATCAAAAGAAAGCTAGAGTAGCCATACTTATATCAGACAAACTAGATTTTAAACCAAAGTCTGTAACAAGCAATGATGAAGGACATCATATCATAACAAAGGGGTCTATCCATCAAGAAGACGTAACAATTATAAATATTTATGCCCCCAACTTGGGAGCACTCAAATATATAAATCAATTAATAACAAACATAAAGAAACTCATAGATAATAAGACAATAATGGTAGGGGACTTTACCACCCCACTCACAGCAATGGACAGATCACCTAAGCAGATGATCAATAAGGAAACAAGGGCTTTGAATGACACACTGGACCAGATGGACTTGACAGATACATTCAGAACATTTCATCCTAAAGCAGCAGAATAAACATTCTTTTGGAGTCCACATGGAACATTCTCCAGAAAAGATCACATACTGGGTCACAGAATCAGCCTTCAACAAGTACGAAAAGACTGAGATCATACCATGCATATTTTCAGACCACAACACTATGGAACTTGAAGTCAACCACAAGAAAAAATTTAGAAAAACCACAAACACATGGAGATTAAAGAACATCCTACTAAAAAAATAATAGGTTAACCAGAAAATTAAAGAAGAAACAAACAAACAAAAAAAAAAACTTGGAAGCAAAAAAAAAAAAAAAAGAAAATACGACAGTCCAAAACCTCTGGGATGCATCAAAGGCAGTCCTAAGAGGGAAGTATGTAGCAATATAGGCCTTCCTCAAGAAGCAAGAAAAGTCCCAAATACACAACCTAATCTTACACCTAAAGGAGCTAGAAAAGAAGCAGCAAATAAAGCCTAAAACCAGCAGAAAAGGGGAAATAATAAAGATTAGAGCAGAAATAAACAATATAGAAACAAACAAACAAAACACAGTAGAAAAGATCAATGGAACTAAGAGCTGGTTCTTTGAAAGAATTAATAAAGTTGATAAACCCCTAGCCAACTTATCAAAATGAAAAGAGAGAGGATTCCAGTAAATAAAGTCATGAATGAAAGAGGAGAGAACACAACCAACACCACAGAAGTAGAAACAATCATAGAAGAATATTATGAAAAATTACATGCCAACAAACTGGGCACAATCTGGAGAAATGGACAAATTCCTAGGAACACACAAACTACCAAAAACTGAAACAGGAAGATATAGAAGATTTGAACAGACCCATAAGCATCAAAGAAGTTGAAACAGTGATTAAAAATCTCCCAAAAAACAAAAGTCCAGTGCCAGATGGTTTTGCAGGGGAATTCTACCAGATATTTGAAGAAGAGTTAATACCTATTCTTCACAAACCATTCCAAAAAATAGAAATGAAAGGAAAACTTCTAAACTCATTCTACGAAGCCAGCATTACCTTGATTCCAAAACTAACAAAGACCATACTAAAAAGGAAAATTGCAGGCCAATATCCCTGATGAATGTGGAGGGGATGTTCATCCCGCCCAATTCTCAACAAGATACTAGCAAATCAAATCCAACATTACATTAAAAGAATTATTCACCACCATTAATGGGATTTACTTCTAAGCTACAGGAGTGGTTCAATATCTGCAAGTCAATCAATGTGATACACCACATTAATAAAATAAAGGATAAGAACCATACAATCCTCTCAATAGTTGCAGAAAAAACATCTGACAAAATACAGCATCCATTCTTGATAAAAACCGTCAAAAAAGTAGGGACAGATAGAATATACCTCAGCATCATAAAGGCCATATATGAAAGACCCACAGCTAATATCATCCTCAATGGGGAAAACCTGAGAGCCTTTCCCGCATGGGCAGGAACAAGACAAGAATATCCACTCTCACCAATACTATTGAACATAGTACTGGAAGTCTTAGCATCAGCAATCAGACAACAAAACAAAATAAAAGGCATTTAAATTGGCAAAGAAGAAGTCAAACTTTCACTATTTGCAGATGACATGACAGTCTATATAGAAAACCCAAGAGACTCCCCGCCAAAATTGCTAGAACTAATACATGAATTAAGCAAAGTTGCAGGATATAAAATCAATATAGAGAAATCTGTTGCATTTCTATACACAAATAATGAAGCAGGAGAAGAAGAAATCAAGGAATTGATCCCATTTATAACTGTACCTAAAACAATAAGATACCTAGGAATAAACCTAACCACAGAAGTAAAAGATCTGTACTCGGAAGGCAATAAAACACTTACGAAGGAAATTGAAGACAACACAAAGAAATGGAAAAACATTCCATGCTCATGGATTAGGAGAACAAACACTGTTAAAATGTCTATACTACCCAAAGCAATCTATAGATTTAATGCATCCATTTAATGCAATCCCTATCAAGATACCACCATCATTTTTCACAGAACTAGAACAAAGAATCCTAAAATTTGTATGGAACCACAACAGACCCTGAATAGCCAAAGCAACCCTGAAAAAGAAAAGCAAAACTGGAGGCATCATGATTCTGAACTTTAAGCTCTATTACAACACTGTAGTCACCAAGATAGTATGGAACTGGCACAAAAACAGACCCAAAGCTCAATGGAACAGAATAGAAAACCCAGAAATGGAGCCATGGGTATATGGTCAACTGAACTTCAACAAAGCAGGAAAGAATATCCAGTGGAAAAAAGACAGTCTCTTGAAAAAATGGCATTGGGAAAATTGGACAGCCACATGCAGAAGAATAAAACTGGAGCACTTTCTTACACCATAAACAAAAATAATTTCAAAATGGATGAAAGACCTAAATGTGAGACAGGAATCCGTCAGAATCCTAGAGGAGAACACAAGCAGCAACCTCTATGACCTCGGCCATAGCAACTACTTATTAGACACATTGCCAGAAGCAAGGCAAACAAAAGCAAAAACGAACTACTGGGACTTCATCAAGATTAAAAGCTTCTGCAGAGTGAAGGAAACAGTCAACAAAACTAAAAGGCAGCCTACGGAATTGGAGAAGGTATTTACAAATGACGTATCTGAAAAGGGTTAGATATCAAACTCAACAGCGAAGAAACAAATAATCCAGTTAAGAAATAGGCAGATGACATGAATAGACATTTTTCCAAAGAAGCCATCCAGATGGCAACAGACACATGAAAAGATGCTCAACATCACTCATCATCAGGTCAATGCAAATCAAACCCACAATGAGATACGACCTCATACCTGTCAGAATGGCTAAAATTAACAACACAAACGAGGAGGTGGAGAAAGGGGAACCCTCGTGCACTGTTGGTGGGAATGCAAACTGGTATAGCCACTCTGGAAAAGAATATGGAGGTTCCTCAAAAAGTTAAAAATAGAACTACCACAATCCAGCAATTGTACTGCTAGGTACTTACCCAAGGGTTACAAAAACACTGATTGGAAGGGGCACATGCACCCCAATTGTTTATAGCAGCACTATCAAAAATAGCCAAACTATGGAAAGAGCCCAGATGTCCACTGACAGATGAATGGATAAAGAAGATGTGATATATATATGTGATGGAATACTACTCAGCCATCAAAAGGAATGAAATCTTGTCATTTGCAATGACCTAGATGTAAGTAGAAGGTATTATGCTAAGTAAAGTCAGTCAGTCAGAGGAAGACAAACACCCTATGATTATACTCATATGTGGAATTTAAGAAACGAAACAGATGAACATACAGGAAGGGAAAAAAAAGAGAGGGAGGCAAACCGTCAGAGACTCTTAATGATAAAGAACTGGGGGGTGATGGAGAGAGGTGGGCGGGGGATGGGCTGGATGGGTGATGGGCATTAAAGAGGGCACTCATGATGAGCACTGGGTGTTGTACCTCAGTGATGAATCACTGAATTCTACTCCTGAAACCAATATTACACTGTATATTAACTAAAATTTGAAAAAAAAAATTGAGAAGGATTTTTTGATAATTTTATGGTAATATTTTAGCATGAAAAGGTAAATACCAAAGACTTGCTTTTAGGAATTAAAGTCATTCTCTTTAGACTCTAACTTCAAATATGTGAGGATTTTATTTTTAAAGGAAAAAGCTCAATAATAATCTTTAAGTAAATGATTTTAATGTCACATATCAGAAAGAAAACATATATGTTACATATGAGGCATCATTTCTCCAGAAAAATTTACTATTAATGAAACTGAAATATTTGAGACATGAACAAATATGGAGAAAATTACCCACTGGTAACTATGCGATTTATTGCACTGTGGTTTACATTCTTCCTTTCTGAAACAACCCAAAATCACACCAAGGTCAGCTCTCTCCCATCGTGTCCATCCCGTCAAGACTCCTGTCTGGATCCTTTTTCCTCCGAGCCAGACTTACACTTGGGTCATGATATCAGGGTCGTGAGATGGGGCCCTGTATCCAGCTCCTCCCTGGGGCAGAATCTGCTTGAGATTCTCTCTCCCTCTCCCGTGTCCCTCCCCCGCCAACACTGCTCACACATGTGCAGGTGCACCTGTGCAGTCTCTCTTTAAAAAAACTTATTATTTTAAGCAACACATCAAATATTGCATAAGCACCAAGAAAAATACACAGAAAGAAAACAGTTCCTAGCATTCGGCCTAGTTAGGTAGATCCCAAATATTATGTTAAAAAAAAATTGTTGAGCTGTACAGAATCGCAATTTCAATTGTTAGGTTCTTGCACTGTTTTCATTATTTCCAAATTTGGTGATCCAGTGTCAGGAATATTTCTTACAACATTCAGAGTTTCTACTTACTTGCTACCAAAAGACTTTTTCAACTTTTCCCCATTTATTCTGCTGATCCTGTGCTGCTTTACAGCAATTTTTCTTATAGACCTTCGGTGTTGACATATTCCTCCTTTACACTCCTGCTGACCTTGTGATCTGTGGATCTGCAGCTTATAGACACGCACTCACTGTTTTGTTTTCACTTGTGTTACCGTTCATCTTGCTTCTGAAAACTTCTGTTAGGATAAAGTCGAATAATTTGAGGAATTTTGTGCTAGTTTTTTTTTTCTTTGTTGCTTGATATATCAGGTGCCAACGCTCACATTTTCAAATGTCTTGATTCTGTAGAAGCTGAGCTCTAATGCAACAATTCTACAACTAACTCAAGGTAAGGAGAAGACGAAAGATACATGGGCACCTAAATATTGCCTTAAATCACAGCTATGGCCCATTAGACTACAAATGAAAAGGGATGAGCGTCCTAACGCAAACCGAGGTGAATGCCGTTTGTCTGCAACAGGCTGTAATTAATCTTGTACGCCAGCATATCTTTCCCTGCAGCGTTCACCATGGTGCTGGGTGCTAGCCTGCTTCTCTCCATGCTCCCTGCCGCTATCTCCTTCAGACCAGTGTCATCTCTCACCCTGATTAATACAGGAGTCTCCAAACTGGCTTCTGTGCAACGTAAACATGTCTGTGGTCATGGTGCCTGACCATCTAACACTGCAGACATCTCTGGCATTCCCTGAAAAGATGGCCTCTCAGCCTTGTTCACACATTCCCAAACGGAGCTCAGTGCCACACATTCGGTTCACAACGAACAAAACTTGTTTCCAAAACTCCATGACATCTGCTTCCCCGTAATTTTGTGTGGTAACTGTAGTTCTGGTCAGTGGCACTGCACGGGTCAAAGTTCCCTTTACCGTTTTGTACCTGTGAAAACCCTGCTTCCTCGCATTCCTTCTATGTTTTAGTTCTAGATATCACCCACACGGCCCGATTTTCAGACTCATTCACAGTCCTTCTTCCTCCCGTACGCGCATTTCACTTGCCAGTATCTTAACCAGCAAACCACAATGATGAGACAACTTCTGGAATGGCCGTGTGGGAAGCTCTGGACTCTGCACTGACATTCGTAACTGGTGAAAAGTGTGAAAACAATGCATACAGCTATTCAAAGTCTCTGTAAATGCAGCAAATGAAGATATATTTATTCCAGAAAATCCACTGAATCTTAGAATGGCAAAGTCCTCAGCATTTAATCTATAATCCACTCCCTCCCATTCTTTCCAGCTTGGCGTAATCGAAACTCTACCCCAGGAGGCCCAGCCGGGAAGACAGGCTCCCTCTGTCTCCAGCTCCCAGTCTAGGGCTACGGCTCCTCCCCCAGAGGGGCAGACGCCCACATTTAGGATACCCCCCAGCTCTCTGTTGCAGGAGCACTACTCCAGGCAAGAGCAACTGAGAGGCCTGGGGCTCTGTTCCCCCCCACACGACCCCCAGCCATAGGGCAGAAGGACACCACATGTGACACACGAAGTACACCAGAGTTCCTATGGCACCTGCCCTGCACGCTGCCTGGGAAGCTAAGGTGTGGTACTCTAAAAGAATGCAGTACTGTCTTTCTGGCATTTCCCTGAAGGTTCATGACTATTACTACTATCCTGGAATATGATTCATCTGAACCTGTTGATGCAAACTCTTTTAACAGTTAAAATTAAGAAAATAAAACACTCTTTTGTGCTTTGAATGCCTCTTAAATATTGCTTTCCACTTTTCTAGTTTATATACGCTATTTAACCTAACCAAGTAAACTTTTACTCTGCCTCTGCCATATTTTTCACATATATTTCATCAACCTAAGTGAGCCTCTCACCTCCCTTCTCTGCTGTCCGTCCCCAGTGCAGATGCTCACCGTCTCTCTCTTATCAGAACATAATATAAACTCCTCACGTTAGTTTCTGCTGTAGGAGATTACAGACATCTCTGCCAAATTCATCGTCCAGCTCCCTAGGAAGCCACTTTCCTACTAAGAAATGTCCAAAGATTTCTTACAGCCTACAGAATAAAATCCCCACCCTCACGCTCCTGCTCTCCATTATCTGGCCTAAACTTTCTTGTCTATTCTAATCCCCCACCACTTCCTGAATGATATCCTAGGAATGAATGAAGAACCACTTCAGGAAATGATGCCTGAGAAACCACACCTGAATGAGTTATTAAAGACTTTTTTAAAGTCCAAAATTAAAGAGTTAAATGCCTAATCAATTTAATAAAAATGTCAAATGATCAAATTACTATATATCCCATTTACTGAAATTCTTGTTTAAGAAAGTGAAGAGAAAAATGCTTTTGTTTGTTTTTTCTTAATTCAACTCTGGTTACTGGAAGCTCTTATTACAATATTGAGGATAGTTAACAACACAATCTTAACAAGGCTTCTTGTATAGCAGTGTTTTATAAATCCTTTTTGTCATGATACATTTTGTAGCAGATTGGAAAATTATTTTTGGGATCAGGAAGGGTAATTGCAAAATGACTTAAAAGGTTTTAAACTCCAAGACTTTTAAGACTGAAGTGTTTAAGGGGAGAAAATTATAGTTTTCAGGTATATTAAACATATTCCAAGTCGTAAAAGATCACTACAAATGAACAGGTCATTTTTATACTGAGGACTGTATCTTAAAGGTGTAAAGAAGAAAAAAAAAAATCACAATTTAGATCAACTGACCTGTCTGTACTAAATATCCATCACCTCATTATTTTAATAACTAAATAAAAAATTGAGTCATAGCATAATATTATGAATAATTACAACATAAATGAAGTTATAATAAGCTTAGTTTTAAAAATTAAAGCAAAATAAATGTAAAACTGACTTTTGAGCTCAAATTGATTTACTATAATTTCAGGGATTTAATTTCTTCTTCTTTAACAAGAAAAGGATTGGTCATGAGAATTTCAGAGGTCTTTTAAATTGTTTATCATTCAGAGTAGCTGTAGGATCAAATCAAATAAATAATAATAATGTCATTATGAATAACATATAGTGAGTCCTGAAAATACACCAAGATCTATGCTAAATGCTGTCCATGCAGTGTCTCACTGTATCCTTCCAAAAAACTTATGAGGTAGTCGCTTTTACTTCCACTCATGATGTGAAGGGGAAACAAAGCCCCGAAGATTTAGGGAACTTTCTAATGAGAAACTCAGGGTCCTGAACAATAGTGTTAAAGTGCCGAACTTGGAAAATCCTTGTAAATTATATGTGAACACTTACTCCTCCAGAGGCTCCCACACGTGCTCGGACGGTCCACGTGAAGTGGAAGGTCATGTTTCGTGCTCAACGAGGGAACTATGTGGTGACACGGAAGGTGCATGGAGAGGAAAACCTGGGTGTGGACTCTGGTTCTGCCACGTTTCAACCACATGGCCTTTCATCAGTCTCCAACCCTCCCTGAGTCAGGTTTCTGAGACCAAGAAATGAGAATAACAACACGTATTGTATTAATTTGCTCAGGCTGCCTTAACAAAGTGTCAGACAGGATCATGGCTTAAACACCAAAAACCTATATTCTCACCATCTGGAATCTGAAGTCCACGACTAAGGGGGCAGCAGGTTTGGGGGGCCGACCTCCTCGGCTGGCAGGTGGCTGCCTTCCTGTGTCCTCACAGGGTCATCCGTTGGTCTGTGTTGGAGGTATGCTAATCCACTCTTCCTACAATGACACCTGTCAGATTAGGGCCCACCTGTATGACTGTGCTTGTCTTTAATTACCTCTGTGAGGGATCCATGAAGCCCTATCTCCAAATACAGTCGCATTCTGAGGGTGAGGATGAGGATGTCAGCTAAATTGGGTGGGAAGGGCAGATAAAATTCAGCCAATTAGGTTTACCTTCTAGAGTTACAGTAAAATTTAAACAGTGTACATCACTTGTGTGGAATTAGGAAGCGTATATATTCTAGTATCTTTATGACACAACAGTAAAGCCACTACAATCTGGGCACCTACCTTTTCCTATCTGTATACGTTAGTAAAAATGTACGTGTATTTCAAATGCGGATGTAACAAAAAAAGATTAACACAGGAACAGGTTTTGATTCCTATGAAGACCAAAGCCCAGCACTATTCATTCAACTACTTAAGGCTAGCTTTCATTTTGTTAAAGGACATCTAAGGAAACACACAGAAAATAAATACCCTCACTGATGATAAATAAATCCTACATACACTTCAAATCACGGCCCATCAGCTCAGTGGGACTGCAGAAACGTTCTCAACCAAACTCACTCAGTTTGCGGATGAGGAGGGAGCCTGCGGCTGGTGACGTGACTGGTCCAAAGTCACACAGATAGTTCCCTGCAGAGCAGGTGGTGATTCGCAGGTCACTGTTCCTTCCCTATCCCACCATCACCTGCAGTTTCCCCAGGATCATGGGCTTGACCGTTTCCCAGTGATGATCTGTTTTAGAAATAACACTTGCTTCATGTCTGGAGAGTTTCACAAGTAGCTGCCTTCCTAACTGGCCTCTTATTTCAACCTAAGTCCAATTTAGGCTAAAACAGTTTCTAAAAAATCTGTGACCTCATCTTGCAAAGTATTTTTTAAGCCCTCGTGAGTACCTGCAGACAAAAATCTCACCATTCAAATAATGCACATTTCTCTAGTTGAAACACATAATAAAATATGTATTAACCTTCCAGCCAAGATTCATTATAGCTCGAATGCTGTAGTACATGTGCACACCTTCCTACCACTATGCGTTTTTCACCGTCACTTGATCAAACAGCAGGTCTCAAATAAGTTCTCAAAATGCTTCCATGTTATTGGCACATCTGTCTTAACTGTATTAAGTAAAATGAAGAACAGCTCAATTACGATTCTCCCCGGAGTCCTTGGAATACCGTCCACTCAGCCCCTTCAAAGAGCCACGCATTTTAAGAACTTTCTTCCAAAGTTCTTCCAGTGAGGAATCAGTCCAGAAGTAACGTCATCCCTCAGGAGAAGCCATGATATGATCCCGTCACACTCGTTGCCTTACAGGTTCTCCTCCAACAGACACACAGGCCTTAAAGTGGGAATGCAAGCATGAAATTTTGCTCTAATCTGACTTGGAGAAAGCGGGAGCAATGCGGAGAGCACACACTTTGGACTCAAAGAGAACAGCATTCGAGTAGAGACCCCACCATTTCCTAGTTGTGTGACCACATCGGTAAAAATGGAGGTAACGAAACTGTTGGTTTGTCATGGACGTAAAATGAGGTAACGTATAAAATACACGTAAGCCTAGTGCTTGACATGGAATAATCTTTTTTTTTTTCATGGAAGTAATTATTGACAGAATAATGAGGACAAAAATAAGGACGAAGATGATTCATTGCTTTCCAGACAGACTGCACTGCATGGTGGTCCACAGAGAATTTTTATCACAGAATTTAGAAAACCAATGACTCAAGCCCTACCCCCGCCTCGAGCCTTTTTTTTTAAGAGGCTATTTAAAATCCTAAAGAAGGGACAGAACACATTTCATCTATTCACTCTTGGATGTGAAGTGCGCCAAGGAGGTTTCAAGTAAGTTCAAGATGACTCCCTGGCAGAAGATCGTGTTTGGCTCAAAGTGCTCAGTAAGGGATAGGGACCCAGGGGTGTGTGAAACAAGGACAGAAATGCGATCTGCTGTCAGGACAGGCAGTAAGGGGGGACTGCCCATGACAGATGGTGGAAAACACTCTGTTTCTATCCCCACTTCCATATTTTAGGCTTTGTCAGCCAGAGGTTGAGAGAGCAGGGCATCAATAATGTCAATGATAAGGAGTGCATTTTCCCCCCGCCACCTTTGTCCACACAGCACACTGCCTTTGGGGACACTTGGGGGTCAAAAACCCCAACAATACCTTACAATGTAATCAAAACTTTGGGTGAACTACTTAACTTTTTAGAACCTCAGTTTTTCCCAGCAGTAAAAAGAGGTTATTATTTAAAATGCCTCACTGGACAAGGTGCAAGCTGACTAAATGTTATGATAGCATTATCACCACCTGCACAGAGCGTTTTTGTGAGGATTATGGTAAAAACATCCATGAAAGTACTTAACAAAACCTGATGCATTGTGGGCAAAATTAACTATTCCACTTTGTGTCGTAACTGAGCCATTCAGCCTCACAAGCTGCTTACCGGAAGCAGGGCTGCTTGCTGAGTTAACAGGGGCTGGCAGTATAAATCTAAGTCACAGGACAAACTCTGGCGAGAGGCCACAGGAATGTGGCCCAGCAAAACCACCCTGGGAATACCGAGAACTCTCTCCCAGTGGTACAAGCGTCAACGGTGTGTATTTAAGTCTTGAAACAGTTTTTGTGCATTGATTGTGCACCTGGCCAACGGACTGAGGGGTTATCAAGATCACACTGAATACGAGCAGAGGAAACACCACTGATGGGGAATGCAGGGTTCGTGAGCATAGAGCTGTCTACACTCCAAATGTTTTCTTCTTTTCTTCCTTCTGAAGACAGAATTTCAAAACCGTTAATTGATTACTATGGGCAGGAAAAACTCTACGCCACCAAATTCTAAACAAGTTACTGGATTTGGAATAACTTTTGTCTTCAGATTACAAAGGAAGAAGCATTCTTCACATTTGTGAGGAAGTGTATGCTTTTACTTCTACGTAGAGGGGAAAAAAAAAAAAAAAAAGAACAGTGGCAGAAAGTAATCTAATTCTTTCAGTATTCTTTTGGCCTCCACAGCCATCCCTCTTATTTGGGGCTGTTGAGGAACCCAAGTTCAAATGAGACAACACCAAGTCCCAGGCACCTCACACAGGAAAAAATATAACATACAACTGCAAAGAGAAAATATCAAAGGATCTACTACATGCTGCTTTTTTAGAATCTTATATAAAAATTTAAATTTTATATAACACATTTACATGTGTACTATATATATTTTATTCTGTAAATTTTATTTATATTAATAAATAAGCATTTTATGGATTTATAGTTATTCTATTTTTTGCATTCTATAAAAATTTTATGTGTTTCTATGTCCCACTAGTTTCAACATAATTACATATATTCTTTATGTTTATGCACATGTATATCTATAAATGGAACAGGATGTCCCATAATCTTCAGAAGATGTTCCAGTTCTTCTTTTCAGACATTTTTAAGTATCTGTGCCATTGCTATGGCCATTTGGGATTAAGGAGATCAAAGCTTTACACACATTTATGGTTTGACTTTTCCTCTGAACACTTTATAGGACCCTCTCTAAAGTCCAACAGAGTTTCCCACCAAAAGGCCATCAGCCACCTTCAGTCAGACAGGCCGGCCCCGGGCCTTCTCCAGGCTTGGCTCCGCTGCCCTGCCCCTCATGATCCTCCACTTGAAGGCTGACCAGGAGGGAGCGGACTGTAATTACCAGATCTGTGTCTTCAGCAAAGTGCTCTCAGACCCTCTGAGAAAATCACAAGCAAATATCTGACAGAGTTGGAGAATTCACTCTGGATGCCCCCCTTTGCCATGCCAGTTGGTGCTCCTCTCCTTCTGCACATTGCTACAGTTCCCTTTGTAGATGTGGACCACAGTCGCCCCCCCCCCCCCCGGGACAAAGACGAGGTGTATGTGTATGGGGGGGGGGGGCTACAAGCGTCACTTCCATTTGCCCACTCAGCTCTTTTCTCCTTTAGGACCCTTGCCCTGGCAGACTCAAGAGAATAGATTCTGTGAAAAATGCTTTATGTAAGGGAAAATTTGCCCATAATTCTTTTTTTTTAAAGATTATATTTATTTATTTATTTATTTGAGAGAGAGAGAGAGAGAGAAAGAAAGCATGAGAGGGGGGAGGGTCAGAAGGAGATGCAGACTCCCTGCTGAGCAGGGAGCTGCAGACAGAGCTCAATCCCAGGCCCTGTGATCATGACCTGAGCTGAAGGCAGACGCTTAACCAACTGAGCCACCCAGGCGACCCTGTCCATAATTCTTAACTGAAAAGTTTAATTTTATAACCATTTTTTTTAAAGATTTTATTTTATTTATTTGACAGAGAGAGAGACAGCCAGTGAGAGAGGGAACACAAGCAGGGGGAATGGGAGAGGAAGAAGCAGGCTCCCAGCAGAGCAGGGAGCCCGATGCGGGGCTCAATCCCAGGACCCTGGGATCATGACCTGAGCTGAAGGCAGATGCTTAACGACTGAACCACCCAGGCGCCCCATAAATTTTATGACCATTTCTGAAAAAAAAAAATTTGCGGTGGTTAACACAAGCAGTTTTACCTTGAGTGAGAGACACGTCAGACAGCTCAGTTGCTGAGGTCCTACAATTCTGTAGCGTTCGGTTCTACGCAGGATAATTGGCCCTGTCCACTTCATGGACATTTTCATCCTTAAGACCAGACATCCCTTTTTAAAAAAAAAATTTTTTTAAGCTCTACTATGGCATCTGCCCAATGAATTCTACCTAATTTCAGTCCTGACAGGCTCATCATTTGGTCAAGTAACTCAGAAAAACCCACTGATTTCTTTTTTGACTTGGTATAATGAATTATTATTACACTATGGCATACTGATTTATTTCACTTAGCCATCCTTCCTTTGCATACCAACTGCTCTGACCACAAATAGGTGTGAACGGTAGCATGGTGACATTTAGAGTCACACAGTTGTGCGGCCTTCACCCTTTCCTGTGTAATCTGACAGGGTTATAACCAACACTACGTGTATAAATGAAAGGACAGGACTGGAGAATGGCTGGAACACAACTTTGCACACGCTGACCCTGACTCCCGGAGGGGAGGCCTGAGCCACGTCCCACCCCCTCCCCTCTGTGCCACAAGGCTCTGCACACTCGGTTCTCCGTGACAGGCTGCAACTGCCAGGGATCTCAAGCTCTGAAGAACTTGATGGCTGCAATTTGTCATATTCAACATTTAAGAACTGTGTGCTCTGTAATATTTTGGCAATCATAATGCTGGCTCACATAAAATGAAAGAAATTTATAACTGGAAAAAAATGGGGATTCCTGAGTCTAGACAAACATAACAAAATACAAGCAGGTATCTTAACTCTAACTCAAAGTTAAGTGATGGCTGACCACTGTAGAGTTTGTTAGCACAAAAAGAGGGACTAGAAGCCAGGGCTGCTGGTATGTAATCTCCTACAATTTCCATGACCATAGTCCTTCCCCCATGCTAGGCTCACCCCCTGGCCTGCATTCAGTCACACTAAGAGTGCATATAATAACATCAACAATAGACTAGTATTTATCCAGCCCTCACTATATACTAGACAATGTGCAACATTTTTGCATTTATAAATTTCCTCATTTAATCATGCAATAGTATGAGCAAGGTACAATTATCCCCATTTGACGAATACAGAAATTTGGGCTGAGAAAAGTTAAGAAATTTACTCAAGCTCACACATCCAGAAAATGCCAGTTAACCATGTTTTGGGAACAATCTGTGCCTCTGACTAGTATGCTGTTGTCATTCCTTTCTGATGCAAACAGCCTCTTTTTATCTTTCACCTGCAACAACTAATATAGCTACTATCCGAATGCATCCTAATTGCTTCTCAAGAATGGCTCTATTGCAGCCAGCAAATAATATCTGGATTTCCTTGGACTTATTTCCAAATGTAAGAAGAGAAAATTTAAAGTCATATAAACCAAATCTAAGAGAATTTTTTTATTTACTTGAATATGTTACTTACATGCCCAGACAAGGGAATTCTTGCCATAACAGAAAAAAAAAAAGTTTCATAAAGCAGTGACGTATATTATATTTGATTCTGAAACAAAAATTAGTTCCCCTAAAAGTCATAACAATGATAACTAGTACTCGGTTCATTCCTTAGGAATGCCATTCAGTAGAGCAAGATTCATTTTGAGAATGTGAATTCATATTTATTTTAAGACACAAATAAAACACGCCACAAAATGGTCAGAGGAATATCACAGCAGCTCCTCCAGGTTAGTGGGGGACAAGCCACAAGATTACTGCTTGACGCTGAAGATGGTTAAAAGGGAGTACTCTGGATATGAAGAGACACAGACTAGTGTTCTGGACCTAAAAATCTAAACCGAGGGTGGTCCCTGAACCAGTATTGACTCTCATCAATCACACTCAATAAAGGTTGTTCACTGTTGTGGGACAATTCAATTCTGTTCTACCTGTGCTTACTCCAGTTAAAGGCAAATTTGGTTGTTACCTTTAAAATTCAGACTTTTATACTTACAGCCTCCATTTGAAAACAATGTCTAATGAAGCCTTCTAGAATCATTTGTAAACATCCATTTATATGCATTAGATAAAAAATATACACTGTCAATTGCTCGTGATAAAAAGTGCCTGAGATAATTTAAGGGGACAGTAGACATTTAGGCAAAAACCAGCGTAGACTGAGCTTCTGATTATCATTTAGAGGCCATGGAGTGCAATCCCCTCCCCAGTGCCAGACCCTGTCCATATAATCAGTCTTTGAGTATTTCTAACCATGAAGAGATTTATGGTTCATTTAATTTTTCATTATCCCTAATTATTAGGAAGTTCTTCCTTATCATTGTAGAGAATCCTTGGGAAAATACCCTTCTTCATGAGGCAGAAGATCATCAGAGAGTAAGTAACAGTAATTTGTTCTCATGACAACCAGACTACGATTATTACCTATGGGTTTTCAAGTAGGAGAGATGCACGTGCCCCCTCCCACAGCACAGACTGCATACACACACACACACACACACACACACACACACACACGACCAGGGAGAGGAAGGCAGAACAGCTGAAAATCTCATGCTTCGAGCCCCTTTGTTTAGATATAATGTGTGGTTTATTTTTAGATTTCAGTGTCTCAGAAGATGAACGGGAATTGGGCTTAAATATCGGCACATTTTTGTGCAGAGAGAAGCAATTCAAGGCTTCAGTGCCCTACACCCACACCCCTCCTGGAATGACTGATCAAAGCTGGTGAATGCACATCTGTGGTTACGGTCCCACTGTAAGTCACCTCTCTGTCCCTTGAGCTGTGCCAGATCTGGGGCCCAGGGCAGGTTAAGCAGTTGAAGACTGTCACCTTCATGCAGCTGGCATGATAAGAGTGGGGATGTTTTTTGTTTGTTTGTTTGTTTTGTTTTGTTTTTTTTTGCTGGGCACAAAATTTTTTTTTAAATTTTTTATTATGTTATGTTAGTCACCATACAGTACATAATTAGTTTTTGATGTACTGTTCCATGATTCATTGTGGGTACAAGATTTGATATACATGTAAGCAATGTAATATTTTGGCCAATTTCTATTTTTTGTGTCTTGCAATTTCCATTACAACCAAAATAATTAAAAAAAAAATGCTTTTTGTCCAAACTCATGAAATTGTACACATGAAACACGTACAGTTCCTTATATGTCCATTAAAGTTGTTTCAAGAAAATGTGGAAGCAGCTAAAGATAGATAAAGATAAATGTAGCATAAGATAAATTATGCTACAACAGCAAATCAGCCCCAAATGCCAGCTGCTAAACTCAATACAGCCTTCATTCACATGGCATGTTTATCCTGGGTTAGCATTGTTACTCACAGACCCCCCAACCCAGTAGAGGATTCCCCAACATTAACTTGGGCATCTTGAATATGCTGTTTCCTCGATGCAAACAGTGGGGACAGCACTGATGTATCTCATAGCAGAGACCAGAGGTCATAGCTCAGAAAGAATCCACCCTCCCCTTCTGCTTGTGTCCCGTTGGCCAGAACTGACCTCACGGAAATGCAGTGGCCGGGGCGCCAGGAGAAGCAGCAAGCTCGAGACTGGTAAGCTCTAGTAAGGTCCATCACATGACCACTTAGGTAATAAATAAATGCCCTTTACTTTCCAATCTAAACATGCCTAACTCTTTCACATGTTCTCCAAATGGCCTGGTTTCCTCGACCCTTCTCCTGACTTCCTTCCAGTCACTGCTCTATTTTAAAGATTTTAACACTGGGAGGAGTAGGAGACACCGTTTTCAGCCGGTCCCCCGAGTCGAGCTGGATAGGTACCAGACCAGCCTAAACAACCACGGAACCAGCCTGAGACGGAGGAAGACGCATCTGGATCTCTACAAATGAACATCTCCAGCGCTGAGTATTGAGGTGCGAAGCGGGGAGCCATGAAACCGTGCACAGACATCGGAAGATAAACGGAAGGGGGAGGGAGCCGCCACGTTCTGGCGCCGGGAAGCGGCAGCCACTTGCACGGGGGAGCGGGCGGGCTCGTGGTCGGCACCCACAAAACAGCAGACTGAGACCTTGAGCCGGGTGCGCGCGCCACCAGGCATCTCGCGGAACACCGGAATCCCGGTGCGCTCACTGGATCCAGACTGAGACCGGGAGCTCCCGGAGCTCGCGCGGGGCGGCTGGCGGCTGGCGGCGTTAGAAACACAAAGGACAGAGACGCGCCGGCCCTGGAAGTGAGGGCTGGACGCCGGGTGTGGGGCGCACATCCCGGACGCTGCAGGGTTGAGCAGCACCAACAGTAACAGAGTTAAAGTGGCCAGAACAATAGTAGAGAACGGGCCGCAATCCCTCTGTTCTGTGACAGAGGCTGAAATTCGGCCGCTGCTGCTCTGACTCTCAGAAGAGGCACAGCAAACTGCCAGGGAAAGCCGCCAGAGAACAAAAGCCTGGAAATACCGGCTCACAGCGTGCCCATCCCCATCCCCCCTTGCAGGGGAGGCGGAGACTCTACCCAAACAGGGTTGCCTGAGTATCGGCGCGGCAGGCCCCTCCCCCAGAAAACAGAAGGCAGGCTGAAAAATCAAGAAGAACACAACCCGGGCGCCTGGGTGGCGCAGTCATTGAGCGCCTGTCTTCGGGTTAGGGCGTGATCCCGGCGTTCCAGAAAGGAGTTCCTCATCGGGCTCCTCCGCTGGGAGCCTGCTTCTTCCTCTCCCACTCCCCTGCTTCTGTTCCCTCTCTTTCTGGTTGGCTGCCACATAAATAAATAAATAAAATCTTTAAAGAAGAAGCCCACATCCCTAAGATCCCTATAAAACAAGGGGCACGGCCTGGGACCCAGTCAATAATTTGGGCTCTGGAAACCCCGCAACCTCTCCTCATCAGAATGACAAGAAGGAGAAGCCCCCCCCAGCAAAGAAAAGACAGTGAGTCTGTGGCCTCTGCCACAGAAATAATGGATATGGATGTAACCAAATTATCAGAAATGGAATTCAGAGTAACGATGGTCAAAATGATGAGTAGAATTGAAAAAACTACTAACGAAAAGGTTACTGAGAATATAGAATCCCTAAGAACAGAAATGAGAACGAATCTGACAGAAATTAAAAATTCTATGAGCCAAATGCAGGCAAAACTAGAGGCTCTGACGGCCAGGGTCGCAGAAGCAGAGGAACGGGTTAGTGAATTGGAGGATGGGTTAATAGAGGAAAAAATGAAAATAGAAGATGGTCTTAAAAAAATCCACGCCCACGAATGTAGGTTACGGGAGATTACTGACTCAATGAAACGATCCAATGTTAGAATCATCGGCATCCCCGAGGGGTGGAGAAAAACAGAGGTCTAGAAGAGATATTTGAGCAAATTGTAGCTGAAAACTTCCCTAATCTAGCAAGGGAAACAAACATTCGTGTCCAAGAGGCAGAGAGGACCCCTCCCAAGCTCAACCACGACAAACCTACGCCACGTCACGTCATAGTGCATTTCACAAATATTAGATGCAAGGATACAGTATTGAAAGCGGCCAGGGCAAAGAAATTTCTCACATACCAAGGCAAAGGCATCAGAATTACGTCAGACCTGTCTACACAGACCTGGAATGAGAGAAAGGGTTGGGGGAGCATATTTAAAGCTCTTTCAGAGAAAAACATGCAGCCAAGGATCCTTTATCCAGCAAGGCTGTCATTCAGAATTGATGGAGAAATAAAGACATTTCAGAATCGCCAGTCACTAACCAATTTTGTAACCACGAAACCAGCCCTACAGGAGATATTACGGGGGGTTCTATAAAAGTAAAAAGGCCCCAAGAGTGATACAGAACAGAAAGTCACAGCCAATACAAACAAAGACTTTACTGGCAACATGGCATTATTAAAATCATATCTCTCCGTAATCAGTCTTAATGTAAATGGTTTGAACCATCCCATAAAACGCCACAAGGTTGCAGACTGGATAAAAAGAAATGACCCATCCATTTGCTGTCTACAAGAGACTCATTTCGAACCCAAAGATGCATTCAGACTGAGAGTAAGGGGATGGAGTACCATCTTTCACGCAAATGGACCTCAAAAGAAAGCTGGGGTAGCAATTCTCATATCAGATAAATTGGATTTTAAACTACAGACTATAGTTAGAGACGCAGAAGGGCACTATATTATTCTTAAGGGAAGTATTCAACAAGTGGATATGACAATTATAAATATATATGCCCCCAACAGGGGAGCAGCAAGATACACAAAACAACTCTTAACCAGAATAAAGAGACATATAAATAAAAATACATTAATAGTAGGGGACCTCAACACTCCACTATCAGAAATAGACAGAACACCCTGGCAAAAACTAAGCAAAGAATCAAAGGCTTTGAATGCCATACTCGACGAGTTGGACCTCATAGATATATATAGAACAGTACACCCAAGAACCAAAGAATACTCATTCTATTCTAATGCCCATGGAACATTCTCAAGAATAGACCATGTTCTGGGACACAAAACAGGTCTCAACCGATACCAAAAGATTGAAATGATCTCCTGCATATTCTCAGACCACAACGCACTGAAATTGGAACTCAACCACAAGGAAAAATTTGGAAGAAACTCAAACACTTGGAGACTAAGAACCATCCTGCTCAGGAATGACTCGATAAACCAGGAAATCAAAAATCAAATT
This sequence comes from Ursus arctos, assembly GCF_023065955.2. NCBI lineage: Eukaryota > Metazoa > Chordata > Mammalia > Carnivora > Ursidae > Ursus > Ursus arctos. The sequence continues at coordinate 75,421,068 of NW_026623089.1, forward strand.
AAACAATTTATGGAGACCAATGAGAATGAAAATACAACAGTCCAAAACCTATGGGATACTGCAAAGGCAGTCCTAAGGGGGAAATATATAGCCATCCAAGCCTCACTCAAAAGAATAGAAAAATCTAAAATGCAGTTTTTATATTCTCACCTCAAGAAGCTGGAACAGCAACAGAGGGACAGGCCTAATCCACGCACGAGGAAGCAGTTGACCAAAATTAGAGCTGAAATCAATCAAGCAGAAACCAGAAGTACAGTAGAGCAGATCAACAGGACTAGAAGCTGGTTCTTGGAGAGAATCAATAAAATTGACAGACCACTGGCAAGACTTATCCAAAAGAAAAGAGAAAGGACCCAGATTATTAAAATTATGAATGAAAAAGGAGAGGTCACGACGAGCACCATTGAAATTGGAAGGATTATTAGAAATTTTTATCAACAGCTATATGCCAATAAACTAAGCAATCTGGAAGAGATGGAATCCTTCCTGGAAACCTATAAACTACCAAGATTGAAACCGGAAGAAATTGATTCCTTAAACAGGCCAATTAATTATGAAGAAATTGAGTCAGTGATAAACAACCTTCCAAATAACAAAACTCCAGGCCCGGATGGTTTTCCTGGGGAATTCTACCAAACATTCAAAGAAGAAATAATACCTATTCTCCTAAAGCTATTTCAAAAAATAGAAACAGAAGGAAAGCTACCAAACTCATTCTATGAGGCCAATATTACCTTGATCCCCAAACCAGGCAAAGACCCCCTCAAAAAGGAGAATTACAGACCGATTTCCCTAATGAATATGGACGCCAAAATCCTCAACAAGATACTTGCTAATAGAATCCAACAGTACATTAAAAGGATTATCCATCACGATCAAGTGGGATTCATACCTGGGATGCAAGCGTGCTTCAATATTCGCAAATCAATCAGCGTGATACAGCATATCAACAAGAAAAGACTCAGGAACCATATGATCCTCTCAATCGATGCCGAAAAAGCATTTGACAAAATACAGCATCCTTTCCTGATTAAAACCCTTCAGAGTGTAGGAATAGAAGGTACATTTCTCAATCTCATAAAAAACATCTATGAAAAGCCTACTGCAAATATTATTCTCAATGGGGAAAAGCTGGAAGCCTTTCCCTTAAGATCAGGAACTCGACAAGGATGCCCACTCTCACCACTATTATTCAACATAGTACTAGAAGTCCTTGCAACAGCAATCAGACGACAAAAAGGGATCAAAGGTATTCAAATCGGCAAAGAAGAAGTCAAAATGTCTCTCTTTGCAGATGACATGATACTCTATATGGAAAACCCAAAAGAAGCCACTCCCAAACTATTAGAAGTTATAGAGCAATTCAGTAACATGGTGGGATACAAAATCAATGCTCAGAAATCAGTTGCATTTCTATACACGAATAACGAGACCAAAGAAAGAGAAATTAGGGAATCCATCCCATTTACAATAGCACCAAAAACCATACGTTACCTTGGAATTAACTTAACCAGAGACGTAAAGGACCTATATTCTAGAAACTATAAATCACTCTTGAAAGACATTGAGGAAGACATAAAAAGATGGAAAGATATTCCATGCTCATGGATCGGAAGAATTAACATAGTTAAAATGTCCATGCTACCCAGAGCAATCTACACTTTCAATGCTATCCCGATCAAAATACCGAGGACATTTTTCAAAGAACTGGAACAAACAGTCCTTAAATTTGTATGGAAACAGAAAAGGCCCCGAATCTCCAAAGAACTGTTGAAAAGGAAAAACAAAGCTGGGGGCATCACAATGCCGGATTTCGAGCTGTACTACAAAGCTGTGATCACAAAGACAGCATGGTACTGGCACAAAAACAGACACATAGACCAATGGAACAGAATAGAGAGCCCAGAAATGGACCCTCGGCTCTTTGGGCAACTAATATTTGATAAAGCAGGAAAAAACATCCAGTGGAAAAAAGACAGTCTCTTCAACAAATGGTGCTGGGAAAATTGGACAGCTACATGCAAAAGAATGAAACTTGACCACTCTCTCACACCATACACAAAAATAAACTCCAAATGGATGAAAGACCTCAATGTGAGACAGGAATCCATCAAAATTCTAGAGGAGAACATAGGCAACAACCTCTACGACATCGGCCAAAGCAACCTTTTTCATGACACATCCCCAAAGGCAAGAGAAACAAAAGATAAAATGAATTTATGAGACTTCATCAAGATTAAAAGTTTCTGCACAGCCAAGGAAACAGTCAGAAAAACTAAGAGGCAGCCCACGGAATGGGAGAAGATATTTGCAAATGACACTACAGATAAAGGACTGGTATCCAAGATCTACAAAGAACTCCTCAAACTCAATACACGAGAAACAAATAAACAAATCAAAAAATGGGCAGAAGATATGAACAGACACTTTTCCAATGAAGACATACAAATGGCTAACAGACACATGAAAAAATGTTCAAAATCATTAGCCATCAAGGAAATTCAAATCAAAACCACACTGAGATACCACCTTACGCCAGTTAGAATGGCAAAAATAGACAAGGCAAGAAACAACAATTGTTGGAGAGGATGTGGAGAAAGGGGATCCCTCCTACATTGTTGGTGGGAATGCAAGTTGGTACAGCCACTCTGGAAAACAGTGTGGAGGTCCCTTAAAAAGTTAAAAATTGATCCAACCCTATGATCCAGCCATTGCACTACTGGGTATTTACCCCAAAGATACAGACGTAATGAAGAGAAGGGCCATATGCACCCCAATGTTCATAGCAGCAATGTCCACAATAGCTAAATCGTGGAAGGAGCCGAGATGCCCTGCAACAGATGACTGGATTAAGAAGTTGTGGTCCATATATACAATGGAATATTACTCAGCTATCAGAAAGAACGAGTTCTCAACATTTGCTACAACATGGACGGCACTGGAGGAGATAATGCTAAGTGAAATAAATCAAGCAGAGAAAGACAACTATCATATGATTTCTCTCATCTATGGAACATAAGAACTAGGATGATCGGTAGGGGAAGAAAGGGATAAAGAAAGGGGGGGTAACCAGAAGGGGGAATGAAACATGAGAGACTATGGACTATGAGAAACAAACTGAGGACTTCAGAGGGGAGGGGGGTGGGGGAATGGGATAGGCTGGTGATGGGTAGTAAGGAGGGCACGTATTGCATGGTGCACTGGGTGTTATACACAACTAATGAATCATTGAGTCTTACATCGGAAACCGGGGATGTACTGTATGGTGACACATAATATAATAAATAATCATTAAAACAAAAAAAAAAAGAAAAGGAGATCAAGGAAAAAAAAAAAGATTTTAACACTGGTATGTGAGCCCCTTGATTTCACAGACAGGATTTGGGGACCGTGTTTATTTTGCAAAGGAAAAGGAATATAGCTTTCAGTAGACTCTCAAAGCAGTTGTCCTGAGAAAATTTAGGGATCGCTAATCAGGTAGCTCGTCATTTTCTAATAAAACATCCAGTTGATGCAATGTTCTAGCAAAGGTCTGAATAGCACTGCTCTGCTACTTACTCTGGATATATTCAATACAAAGATCATCATAAAATAAACAAAAATCGCATTCTATTTTTTAATATACTGTTGCCCCTATGGACCAAAGAAATATTTTAATTTTTAAAAAGATTTATTTATTTTAGAGAGAGAGATGCATGATGCAGGGTGAGAAGCAGAGGGAGAGGGAAAGAACTCAAGCAGACTGTGCTGAGCACAGAGTCCAATGAGGGGCTTGATTCTATGACCCTGAGATCACAACCTGAGCTGAAACCAAGAGTCGAATGCTTAAATGACTGAGCCACCCAAATGCCCCTGACAAAAAAAAAAAAAAAGTATATATTTTAAAAGGTATACCACTTGCACTGCTGACGAATTTTGCCTTTTCTTAATCAAATGGCTTAGAGTGGTCTTTATTTTTATCAATCTTTAGACTACATGCAGAGCTATCCATTTCTCTTTTCATGGGCTCAGGACTCACACTATTTTGAATACTGATTCTAACATATATTACACCAGCTATCTTTCCCAACCAATTTCATATCTTCTGCATGCCATCAATCTATTCACATAAATCACCTACACAAGCCCTGAACCAGTTCAGTGCAAAGGGCCAACCCAAAGAACACACAGGTGACAGTTCCCTCCAGGAAAATGTAATCACCAGCATACTCTGGGTATTTTCCTCATTATCTTCTCCCACATGTGTAGTTGTCTTTGTTTACCTTCTCAACATGGTGTCATCACGTCTGTCCCTATGCTATAAAGTGGTCCTTTGCTTTCAAATAAGCTCTTTAAAAGTCCCATCTCCTAAAGGCACCCTGATAGCTCTAATATCACTGGCTTCTATTCTGATGATGCTTTGATTTTTTTTCTAACCTCCTGCACCTAAAATACACTTTTAATATTAACACTTTTATTATAGAACTATCACCAAAGACGATGTGAAGCAAGATTCCTAACATCTCAGGACTTGTTTTCTTTAAAAAATTTTAAAAAAATGTGGGGTGCTATGATTGGGTAAATGGTCTTAAAGTTTCCTGCAACTCAAGAACTGCATGATTCTGTGACTTTTGCTAAACTTTTCTTCCAAGGAGTTCAAGGAAATTCATTGATAGAACTGTACTGATTTACTCAATAAAGTTAAGCCTGTAGAGGTTATGGAGTTTTCTACCTTGATATCCATAATCCAATGCAGAACTAGGAAGATATCCACAATACTCATATTCCCTTGGAAAAACACCAGACTCTTCCTCTTCGCCAGGCATTGAAATGGCCCACGTGCCAATAGCAATTAACTATTTAGCGTTGTGGCTGATGCCTCCTTCTAGGTTGGCTGTTTGCTGCAGAAGGGTAAGTACATTCAAAATATTACAAGGTTAACTTGTAACAATTCAGTAAAATTTATTCTAATAAATGTTTTAAGACTGTAAAAAAAAAAAAAAAACAGAGATGTCCTATGCTTGAGTAGATTATAAATGTTTAGGCAGGTGAATGCAGCTGCAGCTTACTGGCTACCCACATGGGCAGTGCTTGTCCCGACCACCACGACCTCTGTATCAGGCTTCCAAACTGCCCATTCAGTATTGAAGCACCAAGTCTGCAGCGCTGACCTTCTCCCATGAAGGTCATACCTAATCACACAATATAGTGCAATAGTCTTCTATTGAATGTATCCAAAAGCACTTTACAGTTATAGGAGAATGCCTTCATTTCACGATAGAAAAAAAATCAATTCTACCTTGCCTCATTAAAAAGCACAAGTACACCATATAAATTGAAGGATCATGTGGCTTTAAGTATTTTTTTAAAATATATTCCATATTAAGGAATCATTAAAAACTATAAATAAACCTTATTCCAATTCAATAAGTAATGCCTCCAGATAAAATGTGAGTTGTTTACACAAGAAAAAATAATTGATCATTATTTTTCTTCCTCTTGCCTTACCTTATATAAACACTGCTTGTAAAGATAATCTCCAAGGGACATCTACAGACTTAAAGTAAATGAATTTCACTTAAAAATAAGTAAACACTATCTTTTTATTGGTCTATTCTTAATGAGGATTCTCATCAAGCAAGTTTGAGTTGAGTTTTGATTTTTGTTGTGTGTTTGTATTTGCTTTACATGGGTTTACTTTGGTTCTTATTCATTAAGCAGAAATAAAAAAACCCTTTCATCATCATTTTCACCAAATAAGGCAAAAGTGGTTTTCAAATGATAAAGCATTTTGATAAATAGCTATAAATGCCTTGGCTTAAGAATATTTCATCAGCAACTACTAGGTTTCCAGCACTAGCATAAATTGCTTAAAAGTAGATGGCATGGGACATCAGAAAAATGGTATAGTAGGACATTTCAAGGGACTGTCCCTCCACAGAAACACCAAAGAAGCAAAGACTCTCAGAATAACTTCGTTGAAACTGTAGAAATTAGTCAAAGGTTTACAGCAATGAAGCTCACAATGAATCAAGAGGAAAGTGATTTAAAACCCAGTAAGAGAATAATGATAGCATTTTAACCCACCCAAGTCCTTACCCCTATGCGGATCTGTGATGGTCTTAAGGCAAAAGTCCATGTTCCCAGTGTGGATTCCTGAACCCAGGGGGAGCAGAGCAAATCTTGTTCTAAAGGAATTACACTTGCCTGTTTTGAGCCCCTATCTGGGCTCCCCGAGGGACAGATCGAAGGCACTCTCCTTTGTCTGGCCTCACCCAGAAGTCTCTCGAGGTGGATAACAGGCAATGCTGAGGGCATTCCTTGATAACCCTGACAGACACATGAACAAGCAGGGAAAGGAAGACAGCTGGGGCAAACAACAGACACCAATAGCCTGAGAGGAAAAGCTAGAGAGACACCTCAAATTACAAGGGTTTGAAAAGTTCCCGTGTATAATAGGAATTTTAGAAAGCCACATAGCCAAGGCACAGCGCATCAGGAAAAAAAAGAGAAGACCCAAAGGGTCTTTCACCTCCTGCTGCTGATGGTTTGGCTCAGGGTAAACAAAAAGTAATGCTAAAGCAAAGTCATAAACAGCACAGCTAAACAGAGGAGTCAGTCAACACGGATCCAATTATCAAGACTGGGAGAGGGCTTGTTCATTTAATTTTTTCACTTGATTCCGGGCATTTTAGGAAATCGTGACCTAAGCAATAGCTGATCACAAGCTAAAGTAACAGGAACTCCAGAGACCACAGGACAAAGAACACAATATTTACAGAAATAGCGTATAAAAGTCACTAAGCAAATACAACACTCTAACCCACATTAAGTAACAGCAACACACCCTGAAGACAGCAACGGCGGATGCCCAGAGTCCCCACATCATATTATTCAAAATGTCCACGTTTTCACAAAAGTTGTCAAGCACACAAAGAAAAAAGAAAATAGGGTCTACTCACAGGAATAGAAGATAGTAACATAAACTATTCCTGAGGAAGCACAGACATTGGAAGGAAAATCAACTGTCCTGAAGCACCTGACTGGCTCAGTCAGAGAAGCATGTGACTCTTGATCTCAGGGTCCTGAATTCAAGCGCCATGTCAGGTGTAGAGATTACTTAAATAAGCAAAACTTGAAGAAAAAAAAAAAAACTCAACTGTCTTAAATATGATCACATGGCTGGAAGAAACCATACGCAAAGAACAAAAGGAAACCAGAAGAAAGATGTCTCAACAATGAAAAAAATATTAATAAAGGGATGGAAATTTTATTTCATTTTATTTTTAAGGAATGGAAAGTTTAAAAAGGAACAAAATAAAAATTTTGAACCTGGAAAGTATTTGAAATGAGAAATGGCCTCAAAGCTTTCAACAGCATATTTGAGCAGGCAGAAGAAATATCCAGTAAACTTAAAGATAAGGCTAAGTAGCAGAAAGAAGAAAGAATGAAGATAAATAAGCAGAACATAAGAAGCCTGAGGGACACTATCAAGTGTACCAACATATACATAATAGAAATTCCAGAGAAAGAGGCAAGAGAGAGAGAGGAAATTAAAGAACACCTGAAGAAATAATGGTTAAAAACTTCCCAAACTGATAAAACAAACAAACAAGCAAAAAACCATGAATCTATACACCCAAGTATCTCAATAAATTCCAAGCAGGATATATTCAAATAGATATATATCGAGACCTATTGTAACCAAAATGTTGAAAAACAAAAGCAGAGAGAGAATCTTGGAGGCAGCAAGAGAGAAGTGGCTCATCATTTACAAGAGGTCGTCAGTAAGATTACACTGAATGTCTCATCAGAAACCACAGAGGCAGTGGGAAAACATGAAGGGCTGAAAGAAAAAAAAGCTGTCCGAAAACCGCAATTCCAAATCCAGGGAAACTAACCTTCACAAGTGAAGATGAGGTTAAGACATACAAGATAAACACACGCTACAAAAAATGCTAAAAGAAGTCCTTCAGGCTCAAATATAAGTCACCAAAGTACAACCTAAAACCATCCAAAGAAATAAAAATATTGTTAAATATAACTACATAGGTAAATAAAAAAAAAACAGTATTAGTGCATATTTGGTTCATAACTAATCTTTTCTTTCCAAATTATTTAAAAGACAAATGCATAAAACAATAATTACAAATATATTAAGGAGGGCACATACTGCATGGAACACTGGGTGTTATATGCAAACAAGGAATCATGGAACACTACATTAAAAGCTAATGATGTAATTGTATGGTGACTAACATATCATAATAAAAAAAAGCTACAATAAACAACAATAAAAACATAAATGGGGAGGGAAAGAGCTACATAAGAGTACAGCTATGTAAGCTACTAAAGCTAAGTTCCTATAAAATTAGATTTGTTATAAATATAAGATATGAAGTATAAAACTGAAGATAACCACTAAGAAAATAACAAAAATGTGTAGAGAAGAGGAAATGAAAAGGGAATCAAAGGTTTACGGCAATGAAGCTAACAATGAATCAAGAAAAAAGTGATTTAAACACAGTAAGAGAACATTTTAGCATTTTTAACTCCCCCAAGTCCCCACCCGCAATGCCAACGTGTGATAGTCTTAAGGCAAAAGTCCATGTTCCCAGTGTGGATTCCTGAATCCAGAGAGAGCAGAGCCAACCTTTGACCTTGACCATAGAAACATTGTTCTAGATGTCTACCGAGGCAAGAGAAACAAAAGCAAAAACAAACTATTGGGACTACATCAAGATAAAAAGCTTCTGCACAGTGGAGGATATAATCGACAAAATGAAAAGACAAGTTACTTAACGGGAGAAGATATTTGCAGATGACATATCCAAAAAAGGGCTAGTATCCAAAATATATAAAGAACTTACACAAATCAATACCCAAAAAAACAATTAATCCAATTAAAACATAGGCAGAAGACATGAACAGACATTTCTTCATAGAAGACATACAGATGGGTCAACAGTCACATGAAAAGATGCTCAACATCACTCATCATCAGGGAAACTCAAAACTATAATGAGATATCACCTCACACCTGTCAGAATGGCTAAAATCAACAACACAAGAAACAACAGATGTTAGTGAGGATGTAGAGAAAGGGGAGCCCTCTTACACTGTTGGTGGGAACGCAAACTGGTGTAGCCAACCTGGAGAACAGTATGGAGATTCCCCAAAAAGTTAAAATAGAACTATCCTATGATCCAGCAAGTGTACTACCAGGTATTTATCCAAGGAAAATGAAAACACAAATTTGAAAAAAACCTATGTATCTCTAAGTTTACTGCAGCATTATTTACAACAGCCAAAATATGGAAACAACCCAAGTATCCACTGATAGATAAATGAATAAAGAAGACAGGATATATATACACAATGGAATATTACTCAGCCATATAAAATAATGAAATCTTGTTAACTAATTTTGATAATCACTTCACAATATATGTAATCAAGTCATGTTGAACACTTTAAACTTATACAGTGCTGTATGTCAACTGCATCTCAATAAAACTGAAAAAATGTAAAGAAAAAAAATATGACCCAACTATATGCTGCCTACAACAGACTCATTTAGATCAAAGCACAAAAATAAGTTGAAAGTAAAAGGACGGAAAAATACATTCTATGCAAATAGTAACTAAGGGATAACCGAAGGATACCTGGAGTGGCTGTACAAAGTCTATGGACAGGAGAAATTTAATCAAAAATTGTTACAAGACACAAAGAAGACATTTATATGCTGATAAAAGGGTCAAGATCAAAAATATATAACAATTATATACGGATAAGCATCTAAAACAGAGCTCCAAAATATCTGAAGCAAAAATTGAAAGAACTGAAGGGAGAAACAGAGAGTTCTACAACGAATAGCTGGAGACTTCAATGTCCTACTTCAATAATGGTTAAAAAACTGAATGGAAGGGGCGCCTGGGTGGCACAGCGGTTAAGCGTCTGCCTTCGGCTCAGGGCGTGATCCCGGTGTTATGGGATCGAGCCCCACATCAGGCTCCTCTGCTATGAGCCTGCTTCTTCCTCTCCCACTCCCCTGCTTGTGTTCCCTCTCTAGCTGGCTGTCTCTGTCTCTGTCGAATAAATAAATAAAATCTTTAAAAAAAAAAAAAAACTGAATGGAAGATTGGGAAGGAAATAAAGGACTTGAACCATGTCATAAAACTGAATCTGGCACGTGTATATAGAACCCTCCACTAAAAATCAGAATACAAATTCTTCGCAAGTATACATGGAACATTCTCTAGGACAGACCACATATTAGACTACAAAGCAAGTAAGTCTCAATCAGTTTTAAAAGACTGAAATCTCACACGGTATCATTTTAAACCACAGTGGAATGAAGCTAGAAATCAATAAAAGAAGGAAAACTGAAAGTTCACAAATAAATGGAAATTATATAACACGGTATTAGAACTAATGGATAAAAGAAGAAATCAGTAGGAAATTATAAAATACTCTGAAGTGAATAAAAACAAACACACAACAAATCAAAACTTTTGGGAGGCAGCAAAAGCAGCACCCAGCTGGAAATGCACAGCTGTAAACGTCTACATTAGAAAATAAGGAGGATCTCCGATCAATCACCCAAAATCACACTTTAGGAACTAGAATTAAAAAACAAAATAAACTCAAAGGTGGCAGAAGGAGGGACATGATAAAGATTAGAGCAAAGATAAATGAAATAGAGACTAGAAAAACAACAGAGAAAAATCAACAAAACTAAAACTTAGGTATTTCAAAAGATCAACAAAATGGACAAATACTTTACTAGGCTGATGAAGAAACACAGGCAGGAGACCCAAATTACTAGAATCAGAAGTGAAAGGACGAAATGTTACTACTGACCTTACAGAAATTTGAGAAATTACATAAGAATACTATGAATAATTATTGTATGCCAACACATTGGATAATCTAGAAAATTTGGACAAACTCCTAGAAACACATAAACTACCAGAATGACTCAAGAAGAAAAAAATCTGAAGAGATCTATAACAAGTGAAATGATTGATCAGTAATCAAAATGTCCAGGACCAGACAGCTTCACTGATGAATCTTATCAAACACTGAAAAGAGAATTAACGCCACTGTTCAAACTGTTCAAAAAAGTAGAAAAGGAGAGAAGACTTCCTTACCCTTCTATGAAGCCAGCATTACCATGACACCAAAACCAGACAAAGATACCACAAAGGAATCTACCCTCTAACATCCCTTATAAATATAGATGCACATAGCTTCAACAAAATACTAGCAAACCAAATCCAATAACATATGACCAAGTGGGATTTATCCCAAGAACGCAAGAGAAACAATCAATTTAACACACCAAACAGAATATGGGAAAAAACACCACATGACTATTTCAATGAGCACAAAAAAAGCATCTGATAGAATCCAACACCCTTCATGATAAAAATACTCAGTAAGCTAAGATTAAAAGGGAACTTCCTGAACCTAATAAAGGGGGTTTATGAAAAACCAACAATTTACATAATACTCAGTGATGGAAGACTGGATGTTTACTTTGAAGATCAGGAACAAGACAAAGATGCTTGCTTTCTCCTTTTTTATTCAACATTGTGCTAGAGGGCCTACCCAGAACAATTAGGCAAGAAAATAAATGAAAGTCATCCAACTAATGAAGTTAGAACTGAAACGACCTCTATTCTCAGATGATATATTATGTATAGAATTCCTAAAGAATAAGAAAACAAAAACACACAAACCATTACAGCTAATACATAAATTCAAAAATGCTGCAGGGTATAAGATGAACACACAAAAATCAGTTTTATTTCCAAATATCATTAATGAAAAATATGAAAATGACATTAAGAATTTAAAATAGCATCAAAATATAAAATGTTCGGAAATATATTTAACAAAGGAGGTAAAAGTTTATACATGGAAACTATAAAACAGTGCTGAAAGAAACTAAGAAGATTCAAATAAATAAGACTTCCTGTGTTCATGAATTACAATTCATACAGTGTTAAGATAGCAATATTCCTCAAAGTGATCTACAGATTCAGTCCAACCCCTATCAAAATCCTAGTGCCCTTTTTTTTTAAGAAACAAATGCCAATCCTAAAGTTCAGATGGAATCGCAAGGCACTTCGAAAAGATAAAACAATCTTGAAAAAGGAGAACAAAGTGGGAATCCTCACACTTTCTGACTTCAAAACCTGCTACGAATTATTCAAAACACTGTAGTACTAGCATAAGGTTATACATACAGACCAAGAGCATAGCACTGAGTTCAAAAAAAACTCATATATCTATGGCCAATCAATTTTTGACAAACATGACAAGACAATTCATTTGGGAAAGAATAATGTCTTCAACAAATGCTGCTGGAAAAACTGGATGTTCACATCCAAATAAATCAGGTTGGACTCTTAGCTTACATTATATGCAAATACTAACTCAAAATAGATCAAAGCTTAAATATAACAGCTCAGACTGTAATATACTCAGAAGAAAACATATGAGTACATTTTCACAATATGCAATTTGGCAATGGCTTCTTAGAAGTGACACCAAAAGCATAAGCCACAATAAGAGGAAAAAATAAACTGGAATTCATCAAGATTAAAACCTTCTGTATATTGAAGGATACTACCAAGGAAGTGGGAAACAACCTACAAAATGGGACAAAATATCTGCAAATCACATCTCTGATAAAGGTCTAGATTCTAGAATAAAGAACTATTACAATTCGACAACACAAAGACAAATACCACACTTAAAAATAAGCAAAACGAATAGACATTTTCCCAAAAGAAGACATACAAATGGCCAAGAAACACAAGAAAAGGAGTGAACATTTATTAGTCATGAGGGAAAATCAAGCCAAAGTGACAGTAACATGTTACTTTACACCCACGAGAAAACCTGGGATTTTTTAAAAGACAGGGGATATAGATAGCAGGTGTTGGCCAGCGTGTGCAGAATTTGGAACTCTCGTACACTGTTAGTACAAATGTAAAATGGCGCGCCTGTTGTCGAAGACAGTGAGTTGGTTTTTCCAAAAGATGAAGACATGACTCAGCAATTCCATCCCTTGCTGTATTCCCCAAATAAGTGAAAACAAGTATCCAAACAAATATTTGTACACAATATTCACAGAGAAGTAGCCAAAACAACCGCTATTCACAACAGACAAATACAACCCAAATTCATCAAAGGATGAACGGATAAGCAAAATGTGGCATATCCATAAATGGAACCGACTGCATTTATTATGAACTATTCCAAGTAGGGGGACAGACAAGAAGCAGATTGGCGATTGCCAGGAGTTGGGGGAATGGGTACAGGGTGGGGAGTGAATGCTTCCTGGGTACGGGGTTTCTACTGGGGGCAATGAAATGGCTTTGGAACTAGACAGAAATGATGGTTCTCAACACGGTGAATGTACTAATTGCCATCAAACTGCACAGTTTTAAAATGGTTAATTGTACATATGAATTTTACCTCAATAAAAAATGTATATGATACAGCATAGAGCTGTTTAAAGTACATCTTAGGAGAAGACTGACATATGTAATCATATAATTAGCAACCAATATAAAAAAATACAAACTTTAAAACACACCAAAATCATCAAATCTTTGTACAGTTTGAAAAAGAGGAAGAACAACCAGAGCTAAGGTTTATATTGAATGTTTATGGGAAAAGTAGATATTGATCTTTTATTATTAGCTCATGACAGATTATGCTGTGGTTAAAAAATATTAATAATAATACCTCAGTGGCTTACAATGATGATATTTTTTGTTCACGTATCTGTCAGCTGATAGCAGAGTTCAGGGTGACTCCATGAAATTTTTATTCCAGGCATGAGGCTGAAGGGGCAATTTCTATCTCTATTCTTGGCAGAGGGAAAAGAGAAATAGTGCAGCCAATCCCAGGCTTTTAAACTTCTGCTCCGTATGGCATATATCACTGCCACTCACGTTCCTCTGGCCACAGCAAGTAATTCAGCCAAGAGTGATGGCCACGGGGTCAGGGGTTTACTCTCCCTCTGGAAGAGGTGCTGCAAAACGTCTGTCAATGAGCATGGGTAATCCTATCACAGGGACACACAATACCTAGAAATTACATCTAATCCATCATTTTAAAGGATAAACTATAGAAAACAAAGGAAAAATTCCCAATAGTGTATACAACAGGTATCTTTAGGTCCAAGGATATGAACTATTTTTTTTCCAGTCTGGTACATATTCCCAAATTGTCCTATAAAAATGCTATAATAATTGACTTTCCCACCAGAAATGCATGTAAGTTTTATCAAATGTTAGTATTATCAAACTTGTTAAATGCTGCCACTCTGGTTAGTAGAAAAAAAAAACACTTCATCATTCTTCTATTTCTTTGTTTGATTTATGAGAAAAGTTGAGTATTCTATGTATATTCTCCATCTATTTTTCCTAATCTACTACTACCTGTTTAGATAATTTAAGAAGAATAAAGTTTTAGTCTGAGCAGAAAACGGAGTCAAACTGTTAAAATTCTTTGTTATCTGATAAAAGCCAGATTTGAGGCTTAGCCAGTGTGGCTAAAGCCATAAGGTAAGTAAAGAAAAAGGATCCTGGACCTGGGGTTTATGCTTGACAGAGCAAGTGCCAGAATTTATTCTGTCTCTTTTTAATTAAAATATGTTTAAGTACCATCCCAGCAAAGATGGAGGTTACCAGACATGGAAGAGTTCATTCTGGATGAAAACCTAGGTTCTATAGATCATAGAGCATTCCTCTATAGTGCTCCCTCTGCTGCATTTCCCAAATTGTATTCTACAGAGTATTAACTTCAGTAGACGTCACAGAGTGAAAAAGGGTTGGGTAAATGATGTGGTCGAAGAAGTTTGTGAAAGACTGTCTATACTGGATCGCATCCTCAAAGAAAGACTTGCTAGCTGCATAAGCTTGGCGAGCTCAGAACCTCTCTGGGCTCGGTTTCCTTGTGTTGACAATGAGGGTAATATTAACACCCATGTTGTAGACTTCTTGTATTAAACAAAGCCCTCAGAAGAGTGCCTAGTACAAAGTAGGCACCTGATAAGTTTTGGTTCTTATTTTCATGGTTGTTCCATCAGCATTTAAAGGCTCTGAAAAGCTCTGCAGTAAATCAACCCATTTGGTTTTGTGCAGCCAGTTTTCTTCAAATAATCTGACACCAGAACAATTCTGGTGTCTTCACCCAACGTCCTGCACTTTGGGCAGTGCTATGCAATTTACCTTCTTTTACGTAATGCCAGACCCAGCAAGTAGGAAGAGGGAACGGGGTGGGAGAATGACCATGCTTCGGGTTGCCAAGAGAATCAGGCTGTTTGTTGTCGGCCTGGAAAACCAACAACCCTTGTACCGAATCTCAGCACAAATGTTTAATTCAGCAACGTCAAACATGATCATTATCTCTGTTGGGGAAAAAAATAAAACACTCCGTTCCTTATCTCCTGTGTTCCTCTTCTTACACCAAGAGATACTCTATGCACACTTTTGAGTAACAAACCTGCTGGATATTTTCAAGGAAAAGATCTGAAGTCCACGCTTTCTCTCATTACCCTGTTCACAATCAATAAGGAATAGATTTCTATTCTCCAAGAATAGAGTCCAACTTCTTTCCTGTATTTAAAATCCAGGGTAGGATGAAATCTAACATATATTTACTTAATATTAATAAGCTACTTTGTGGGAATTCTTGTAAGACACAAAACTGCCCTCCCTGGTGCTGTGACTGATGTGACCTACCAGGGTTGGTTTAATGAAAAGTTAGCAAGGTCTGTGCTTAGTAAAAAGAAGAGCACCTCAGAAACCCCTCAGAAGGCACAGCCTGCGAATCTAGTGCTTTCTATCTGGTAAAGCCAACCTGAGACATAAAAGTTTCCCCACCTGTCATTAGATACACAGATCATTAGATACATAGCACTTTGGGACAACCCTGTGACCCAGAGTCGATAAACAGAAACATTGCATTCCATATTTTATCAGAAAACACAGGAAATGTAAATTAATTTGATAAAGGATTTTAATCTGCTCACTATAAAAATATCTGCCAATACATTTTGAATTGGAATACTTAGTAGTAAATGAAGTTTCAAGCCACAGGAAGCACTACAGCCCAGAAAACCATCTGCTCAACAGCTCTCCCTATTGCTCAAATCCAGATTCCTGGGTTACAACACTGCTGGCTGTCGACTTCAAAACCAAGAGCCAGATGACTACCAATCTGAAGGGAGAGAATGTGTGCAGCACTGATGGTTGAGAAATCACACTTGCTTCTGGTTTGGGGAGTATTCATGGAAAAGGCCACGTCTTCCACAGAGGCACACATCCTGCCCTTTCTGCTCCCTTGATGCTGGGGATCCTGTTTCCCTGCCCAGCACGGGTCTGCACTGTCCGAGCGCCCCCGCCTGGCTCTGCCCCACCACCCGCACTGCCACGCAGCTCCTCAGGGCTCTGTGTTCCTCAGTCTGTCCTCTACCATCTTCCACCATCCCGACCCTTCTGCTCATCCAGGAGTCCCAGAGTGATCTTCCTAAAGTACAACAAACTCCCTGAAAACCCTCCATGTTGCCCCGTTACTTTCTGGGTAGAATTCAAACTGCTCATTTGCCATGCAAGGTATTTTGTGACGGCTCACCTCCCTGCTTCCTACCTCCCAGCCTCATCTCTCTGCACTTTCTTGAACATTCTCCCTCCCCTGCCTCTTTGTTTCTCTGGAATGTTCTCCCTCCTTCCTCTTGCTTGGCCAATTCCTACTCACTCTCAGAGTTCCACTCAGACCCCCTCCCCCAGAAGGCTCTCTCACACACACTCGCACACGCCCAAAATCCCCATAGGTTGGGTCCCTTCTGTGATCGCTCAGTGCCGTACCAAAGTGATCTTGGTAGTTAGGAGTGTGCGCTGCAATGCCTTCCTCCCCACCTCCCTCCTAGATAACGGGCTCCTACTGACTCGACACCAAATCTTGTGAGTCCTAATATCTGGCACCCATTTGAGCAGTAATGGTTTCCTATGTAAAGTAATAAACTTCATTCTGAACACCAATTCAGTCAGTACTTGCTTATCTCTTTTGTGACTGTGATGTACACTACTAAAAAAATAACAATAAAAATAAATAATAAGCAATAGGTAAGAAATAAAGTAGCCTTGAAATTAACAAGCCTTTCTTCCATTTAAGCCATTCAGCTAAGCAGCCATCGAGATCACTGAAACAGGCATCAGTCCTGTGCACTACCAACCGAAATACCACAAACTGCAGACTTCACCTCACCTCTCCTACTCTAACCCCCTAAGCCGCGGACAGTGAGTCTGGGCTTTCTCAGCACTGCACTGCTGGTGGCTGCTGGGGTCACAGGAGCGGGACACGTGCTTCTTCAGCACAACAGCCTCCCGAATCCCCCAAGGATACTATCTCAGAAATCAAGCTGGATGGATTCTCATGTCTTCAGGGTAAACTAAGTCACACCACTGGGAACTTTTTCAGAGATGCTGCTCCTGGACATCCATCCTGCCATCTGCACTCCAGGTCTTGTCTTGCAGAAGCTCTGTGACTTCATGTTTTCCTTTGTGGAGGTGGCCATCTCACTAAATTTCAGTAGAGTGGGTATGTGGGAGGGGACAATGACAAAAATATTCTTATGGTGGCAGTACTGTCAGAGAAAAAAGGTAACGTATGGCTCATGTCAAAGATATCAGCAATTGATTTATTACAACATGGAGGAATGGATGAGCAAAAGTAAATAAATAAAACTATAATCACTACCAGAACCAACAAAAGACACAGGAAAAGGAGACTGGTGTTGGCAGAGGAGGGGAATGTCTGTTCAGTAAAAGCCAAGCCCCCGTGAGCATGAGGACCTTTCTTTCCTGAGTCTTTTAACCCAAATGCCTGGAAAATTCTTGGCACACAGTAGGCACTCAAAAGATATTTCATTATTAAATCAATGCATGAACAAATGAGAATATGGTTTTATTAAGTAACTAAAATGTAGACTGGATAATAAAAGAGAAATAGAGACTGTACATTTTTATAGGAGATACTAAGTTTTGCTAAGGAGAAACAATAGGTCTGACAGAGCCCTCAATTATACCCCTTTTGTAAAATGACCGACCACCTAAGACTACTGGTTATTTCAGAGTCTCATTCATGACAAGCTGAATTTTCTCTACTTCTCTGGAAATGTCTTTCACCTGGAAGCAAGAAGGAGAGAATCTCTAGAAGTCTTAGTCATATCCTTTCCCAGATACCAGCTGAGACCAGAATCACGGCCCTCCTCCTGCTAAGAGCTGCCTGGGAGCCCCAGAGTACCTTCCCCCATGCCCAACCACCCGGAACAGTGGGAAGGGAAGGGCCATGAGAAGAGAGTGGAGTTCTGCCTCCCCAGACCCCATAGGCCCTCAGGACATCACACAGCCCTCAAATACCAGGTTGCACATATGAGATGCAGCGCTTTTCAAGCACAAAGTCCTGGAGTGAAACTGTCTTAGATTTGTACCTAAGTATACACCGGGCCAGCTGTGGAGGCTTACCGAAGCTAAACCTTCCCGATTGCAGTACTCACGTGGACAAATGGGGGAGACCGCTCACACCTGCCTCATCATATATAGAAGGGTTTATATAAATAGTATAAGTGTCTTTTAACTAATAGCTAATGCTGTTATTTAAATGATCTCAAATTTCTTGCAGAAGAAAGGCAGTGATAAAGATACGACCACCTTTATTAATTTTCTAATGCTCTGCAACAAATAACTCTGTGTGTCTCTGTGTCCAAATCTTCCTTTTTATAAAGGCGTCGGTCATATTGGATAAGAGGGTCCCTCTAGTATAACCCCATCTTCACTAATTACATCTGCAACAACCCTATTTCCAATAAAGTCACAATTCCCATTAATCTGGATCAGTGACATTGTCATGCAAATTTCCACTTCCTTTGGAGAGGCTGCTGGAGGCGGTGTGCTATCCATCCATACAAAAGGCAATATAATACTTATTCTAATCATAATCACTGCCAGTAATAAAGCACTAGCTGTGTGCCAGCCACTGAGCTACCACCTTGCACGCATCCTCCCCTGTTCTGACCCTTCAGGGCAGGGCTTACACCCCCCCTCCATCATACAGGGACACCAAGAGGCAGACCTGCCCAAGCTCACGCTGCTGGCAGGTGGAAAGGCTGGACTCAAAGACAGACTTTCTCAATCTTGATCCCAAGAGATGAACTGCCCCCCTCTGCCACTCGGTATGCTGCAGGGAGTCAGGAAAGATCCACGGGCAGAAGTCAGGCCTTCCTAGCTGTAAACGCCACCCGTGCCTACACGGTGGCCTACCAGGTAGCACTTAATTCAGGAAGTACAAGACGGACAAGTTATCTTATCCAAAGATGTACCCTCTTCGACTAGTATATACCTTGTATCATAATCTTGAGTGAATTATTATTTTCCTCATCTTTTTGTCACAGGTGCTTCCAAGAGATGGATCACGGGGATAGAGGAGAACACCACTGCCAGCATCCAGTTTGCTGACCTGCAGGCTGTCCTGAGCCGGAAGGCTGGGAGGAGGCTCCAGGTCTGGCAATAATTAACTGTACCAATTTCCTTGCCAGTTTAGATGACATCCTTTCGATGGAAAGTTAAAAGCCATCAAGTCCGCCCTTGCCGGGGCAGGCCAGCCATTGTCCTTTTGAACAAAGCTTCTGGGCTAGGAACTGGCACCAGTCTCAACTGAAAATGTTCTGGGGGAGAGACTAAGAACTGGCCTTGGCACAGGGGGACATCTCACTGCGAGCAAGCCAGTGTCCTGTGTGGTGGGTCCAAAGGCGGAACCGAAGTCCTTGGCCTTCTCTGCAGTAACCTATCAAAGTAGGAGCGTATACAGGTACCCAACTCCAGTCACAGAGAATGTCAGTTTCAAACAGGACTTGCTTCACGTGAAGCACTTAGGAAACATCAAAAATGTGCGATGATCTTATTTCTTTAAATCACCTTATTCTCTTAAGATGATTTGCAGTGAGCAAAATCAAAGGTTATTACTAGCCCTGAAACAACAATGGACAGGAGAAGCCCTCAAAACATGTTAATGTCTTTATTAAACTAGGTGTAACTGCATACAGTAATTGCCAAATGACTACAGGGTGACAGTGAAAACCCAGGGGTGAAGAATGTAAAGATTAACTGAAGAACCACCCTGCGATGACCCTCAGTCCAACCAATCCCCACCTGCCAGGTCTGCCATTCTCTGCAGAGCGCCGTGGGCATGACTTGTCCTCTCCACCGCAGGGCTGCCAGCCAAGAGCTAGCCCTCCACTGGTCTCCCCCAGGGCCTCCCCCCGCCCCGCCCAGTGTGCAGTGTCCGCCTTTGATTTACTACCCCAGCACAGGGAACCCCACCGAAAACATGACGTGCCCAATTTAAACACTGAACTGAAAGTCCTAGAGGAATGTTTGGTCCTCAGCAGGATTCCCTGGCCATAATATTCTAGAGCCTCTTACTTGGTGTTGACTTGGGACTGGCACCGTTCAGAATGACACAAAAGGGACCGAGGTATGTCCTTCAAATATAGCCAGGTTTCTGGGAGCCCCAGAGCAGGGACAGCTGTCTTGGCCTGTGCACTCCCTACTTATTCCAGTGGGCTCCACCACTGCCTGGGGATGCCTAGCTCAGCTCTGCACCCTCCCCAGTCCTGCCCATGCCCGAGCCCCAGTGCTGGTCTCCCCAGGGGCCAACTCAGCTGCTCACATCCTCTCCTCCTTGATTCTGCAAAAACAGGCCCTGCTACTAACTGAGAGCAGACCCCATCTTCTCAACGAGACAGAACACTGACCCGACCCAGAAGGACATTCAGTTATTGTGTACTGCACAGAGTATGCTTTTCATCCAAGCTTGCTGTTTTGAATTGAATTAATCAAATTACAACCCCAAATAACTGCTCTTAGGTTCAACCTAACAAGTTAGCTGTATCAAGAAGATGCAAAAAATTTAAAAATTAGAAACAGCAATATTCCCTTGAATATTTGATATCAAAGAACCCAGAGGACACATGGGCCAACTCATTTATTTTATATAATTTGTTATGAAAGAATGGCAGTAAAGTCCCATGGCTTGCCTAACATCAAACAGGTAGTTATTGGTAAACCCATGAAGGACCTTCGATCCCTAAATGTCTGTGAATAATGAATGCTTGTTCGTTAACAGTGTGATAAATTCTGCACTACACACTGAAATAAGAGATCACATCCCACTGCTATCCCAGCCCCGTGTAGCAACTCTTCACTAAACTGCGATTTTAATAGAAAGTGCTTTAATTTAAAGACACAACTGGATTTCAGGCCTTGGGATGGTGTTTGTGAAGTGTCAAGGTTAGACAGGCCTCAGATCCCTCCAACTACCACTGAGAGCTTAAAAGTCAGCCTGGAACAACCAAAACAAACTCTAAAGAAGAGGGATTTATGCCACAGTGTCACCGTGAGTTTTAAGAAGACAGAGAATGGCCCTAAAACAGAAGGCATTATTTATAATCCACAATATGTTTGCTGAAGTTCATGAGCCAAAACCTAATGAAATGCCTATAAATTACATTGTTATCCAAATCCCCAGTGAAATCTGAAATTTCCTTAACCTTCTTGAAACTATCTGTTCCTCTTTACCCATTCCCCCAGGACACAATTAAGTCAGCAGAGAAACTGTGAGTACAGAAAATACACACACATTACAGGAAACACATATGAATTAAGTTTCAGCCATCAGTTCTTTGATGCTCTCTATCATCCGCATGAGTGAACCAGCCAAAAAAGAAATCACTTGGCAAGAGACTTTTCAGCCCTAAGATGTTCCGCATGCTAATTAAGGGCTCTGTTAGGGGCCTGACCTTCAAGGACGAGGTGCTTATTAAACCCCTTTGGTTTCTCCCTCTGACTGAGACAGGATTAGATAAAAAAATAAATCGTACTTAAATGCTAATAAGAAATTATTTTAGCTCAGAACTTTGATGTTGCTTGTGCACTGTGGATATGAGATTTCACTTAATACATAACTGACGGGTTGCTCCCCATTCCCTATCCCAAAATGTAGTTAGAAGTTTTTTTGTTTTTTTATTTTTATTTTATTTTTGTAAAACATTCTATCCTGGCTTTTAGCAGATTTAGCTTATTTTATTATAACCAAGTAGATTTTCTTTTCTGCATATAATTTATGTAAACACAAGAACTATTAGGATCTAAGCCAGAAGACCAAGAGACTTTTCAAAAAAAGTATGACTCCTAGAAAACCAAAGATCAGATCAGATGCCAGATTAAATGAAATAAAAGTGTTAAAGCAAGCAAAGAGGAAAAAAAGGAAAACATCAGCACTTACCCAATAACTCCATCATTAAGGTACGAATAAGCCTAGGCATGGTGTTTCTACAGCAGATGGCTGAGAAGCGTCTACACCAGAATCACCCGTGCTCATTTTCTTTAAATGGATACTTGACCCCCACCCACCATGTCTTGCATCTGTCTTGGTAGTCTGCATTTTAATAAATTCTCCCCTAATTAAAAACCACTGTTGTTGAGAACTGCTATTATTATAAAGGGACACAGAGCACTATTTCCCAGTCTCCCCAAGTAGCTTCCATCTTAAGTAAAATCCATAACTATTTTAATAAGAAAGGAATTTTGATATTTCCCAATAATTTCTAATGCATCACCTTGTTCATTTCTTTATTTAGCAATATAAAACCCTGAAAGCAGAGAGGCAAAATCGGGGGTATCTTATCCCCATGTTTACCTGTACTGAGAATAGAAGGCTCCTGGAAGAGGGGATGATCATTAGGCAAGAGTATGTTCAGAAAAAATTAGATACACCTAAAAAATGGGAGTCTGGAATAGCTGCAAACCATTTCTTAATACTGAATATGATAAAGGTTTCTCATGGGGTGATGTGGCAAAGTCAGTGGTGGAATCAGTGGAGGTACAATGGGGAGGACACTACCTCCCCCGGATCCTACAGCCCTAGACTAAACCGCAGCTGTGAGCATCATGTTCCACCAACACGCTCCCAGTACACGTCTGCTCTGAGAGGCACCGTGTGAGAAATGCAGCCCCTAAAAGCAAAGACCTAAAATAAAGTGTGCTTCAAAAGGTTGATTTGGGTTCTTGATAGATCATTACACTCATCCTCCTGGTCGGGCTAGACAAACATTTCTGCCATTACTTGTACAAAGGGGCCATCTCTGCACATGAATATTTATAAAACAATCTAGAACAATTACAGGAAAGTTAAGGGCTCCTGTGGTAGTATCGGCATAAAGCCTTTCTTTTCCTTATTGAAAAGATGGTTAACAAAATTAATTCTGCATTCATGCCAAGAACTAATGAAATAAACATGTTACATTAATGTTATAATGTGATTTTTAGAGTCAGATAGTCAGTAGTAATGTTTTATAAAATATACGCCTCATTGACATCAGCCCCAAATAACAAGTTATTACTTCTGTTCATTAAATGCACATAAGTACATCAGACAAAATTATTTTATAGCAATCTATTTCATTAATTTTTTACCAATAAAGTAAGTATTGAAGCATAATTCCTCTTCAAACACAATTTTAAATTGATAATTTACTCATTTAGAAAAAGACACACAAACAAGGAGCAAGCCATTTAAATGGATGCTTCTTGCTATTAACACAACTGCAAGTTACTGTGATTTATCCCCCTTGGAAAATCTTCATGTAGAGGAATTGGCTCCTCACAGAGATTCTTTTCTGGAGGAGTGGGGGGTGGTGAGTTGAAAGTGGAAACAAAGTCTATCCTTATGACACTGACCATCAAAGTTTCCTGATGGTAAAAAAAAAAAAAAAAAAAAAAAAAAAAATTAGTCCTTTGGCAGGATCTGGCAGTCAGGTCAAACATCGAAAAATCCAGAATTCAAAATCAGTGAAGGTGCTTCTGTGAGAATGGAGCTACCTAGTAGACTCTTTCTCTGTGACTGGAAAAAAAATCAAATGCCAGTGAGTTCTCCACTGGTGTTTCAGTAGGTTTGCTAACGATGGAGGAGCTGATTTTCTACTTTAAAATTTCACACCATGGCAGTATAGTCCTCCGGGCGTCTGAAACCATTTCTATTGGCATTAGTAACTCCAGAGTCTATTTATGAATTATGGTGAAATCGAGTAATATGTGGTATAGGTGTCATAACGCCTCTCTAAAATCCTAAATCGGAATAATTTCTGAAAAAAGTGAAATTGTAAAGAATTTCTACCCCCAAAAGTTTTGAATGAGGAATTGTGGATCTGTATCCTTACCTAGATCTGTTGGTGTCTGTCAACCAAATCACCATCATGGCCTGAGGCTTACCTTCACACCCTCATGGGGAGAGCAAGTGGACCATTCCAGGTTGTGGTAGGAAGCAGCTGAGGGGCTATCCAGAGGTGATCAGAGGAGGCCTCTTGGGATGACACTGAAGGTGAGACCTGAAGGGAGAAATGCTTCTCTCAATACAATAAACAGGAGCGCAGCTTCCCTACCCCCAGCAGAGAAGACAGCAGAGCAGATGCAAAGGCAGGAACATGGCCTGTGTGAGAACATGAGACAGTGCATGGAGCACAGCGAGGGGAGCAGAGGGAGGAAGGAGAGGAGTTCAAGTGCACAGGTAGGGACAACCCAGCGTAGACAAGTTTGATTTCCATGTTAAGTGTCCTGAACAACAGGGGTGGTATTTAAGGGAGGGAGAAGACATGACCAGATTGATCATTTCAAAAGATAACCTTGGGGCAAGAGAAAACACGAGGAAACTTAAATGCCTATCACTAAGTGAAAGAAACCAACCTGAAAAGGTTACATTCTGTATCATTCCAACTCTATGACATCAGAGGAAAGCTAAAACTAGCAGATAATTAAAGTATCAGGGTTGCCAGGGACTAGCTGGGGAGAGACAAACAGGTGGAGCACAAAAGATCTTTAGGACCATGAACCCATGTGTATGATGCACTCACGGTACATATGTCATTTGTCCAAACCCTTAGAAATGCTCCAAGAGTGAATCGTCAGGTGAAGTAGGGACTCTGGGTGAGAGTGATGCGTCCATGTAGGTCCATCTGTTGTAACAAATATACCCTCTGTTGTGGGGTGTTGATAATGGGGGAACCTGTGCATGTATGTAAAGGCAAGGGGTGTTTGGGAACGTTCTGCACTTTCCTCTTGCTTTTACGTGAATCTAGAACGGCTTGAGAAAAAGTTATTAAAAAAGAGGTAACTTTGGCTGATTTGTAGTGAATGGACTAAGGGGGCAAAAGTAGAAACAAGACAACCAGCTTGAAGGCCTTTTCAGCAGAACAGGAGAGAAGGGGAGGTGATTGTAGTAGGGTGGGAAGTAAGGATGCAAGTTAACATTTTCTTCTTTTTTTTATTATTACCTTTTTTTAGAGAGAGAGTGAGCACACAAGCAGGGGGGTGAGGGGCAGAGGGAGGGAAAGAATCTTAAGCTGATAACATGCTGGGTATGGAGTCCCATATGGGGCTCGATCTCACAACCCTGAGATCATGACCTGAGACCAAATCAAGAGTCGGACGCTTAACCAACTCAGCCACCCAGGTGCCCTGGAAGTTAACATTTTAGAGGGTTAATCATGGAAACTTCCTGAATGGACTGTATGCAAGTGAGCAGGCAGTGAGGGACGGAGACAGGGGAGCAATACTTGGAGGAGAGGCATGAATTCTGCTTTGGGTATTACAGCTCCTTTCAAAATAGAGAGGTCAGTAGGCATTTCATATATAGATCTGGAGTTCAGGAAGAGATCAGGAAGGAAAGATAAATTTGGGGCGTCATAAGCTTATGGAAGGCAGTTAACGCCATCGCCACATGGGGAATTCACAAGATGACTTGGGGAAGGAGTATAAATAGAGACATAAGGTTGCCTGGGATCAAGACCTAGTCAACTATAAAATTTAGAAGTCAAGCAAAGGTTAATGAGAAAGAGAAGCCAATAAGATAGGAGGAAAAACAGAGAAACACAGAGAAAAAGGTACTGCAAAAAGGTCAGCTCTGTTTTGTGCTGCTGGGTTATCCAATACAATGAGGACAGTGAAGTGTCTAAACGATCTTTGCTGTCATTTCAGGCTGGCTGGCAGGTCCAAGGAAAGGATGAAATACAGTTCATCCACCACAACTGTAAGCTAGCGGAGTGCAGCTGGTAAGCAGCACAGAGTTCAAAGCCAGAGCCTAGGACACATGCTCCCTCTGCTCCCCTGTCCTGCAGGGAGTGACCCCCACACTTCCCTCAGCCCCAGCGTGAACGGCCTCTAAGAAGTCACCCTGACCAGCCAGGGGCCGGCACGTCCTTGTCACAGTCCTGCTTAGGAGATTGCACTCCTTCCTGTCGTCACATTCCATTTGTGTGTTTATGCCGCCATATTTTGCTGCCAAGTTTTACTTCAGCACAGGGGGAGGGGGTGAGCTGCACCCCTGCACCCAGTGTCTCCAGTACTAGAAGCACAACAGGTGCTCTACAAACATCTGTAGATAGAAGAGACATTCTTTAATGGGTGACGACTCTGCTGTGGCTGACGATGGGGGGAATTTGTTTTAAAATCAGACTAACATAGTTCAAGGATCACTGAAAGTCTTACTGCTGAAACAACCTTAGATTTAAAATTATAAGTGACAGAATTTAAAAATTGTTAACTAAGGCCTCCTACCTAAAAGAATTTACTTAACTTGTCTTAATAGAGGACTGGAAATTCCCCTCATATTAACTCCTTTGGCTTTAAAATTCTTTAACTTACACAAATATTCCTTGAGAGAGGTCACACGTGTAGTCACGCTCAAGCACGCTCACCCGAGGAGATACTAGAGTAGTCAGCACCCAGCAGTCACAGGGTACATGACCGGGAGTGCTGAGATTTGGAATGAAAAGCAAGTGTTCTGGCTCCCAGGACTCCTCCTCCTGAAGCTAGGACTCTACACAGTCCTGGGATTCTAAGGGATAGGGAAGAAGCAAAGACCAATTTTCTTCCCTACACCATAGGAGTCAAGCAATGGTAAAAACAAAAACAAAAAACTAAAAAACTGGCTTTAAGAGTTGTAAAATCCAAAATCAACAACTTCTGCCCCCTGCTATGGACACAGCGCTAACAAGCAGCACAGCCAGGATTCAAGACAAGAACGGTGTTGCATGAAATCCACGCTTCCTCCAACTCCTAAAATCTACTTAGATAACCACCAGGAGAAACTAGCCCTCCTTTGCTCCTAACTCACACTCCTGCTTATAACCTAATACTTGCACATTTAAGAGCCCATAGAGAACACAGCCAAAGGTTAATATTACTGGTATTTTATGTATACAAACCAAGGACTGGAGTCGGCCAAAGACCTCGGGGTTAACACATTGTTCCTGGTCTGGTCAGAAATCCACAGAGATTCGATGCCTGCTACGCATCAGACACTGTATTTATCCAGCACAGCAACCCACAGAAGTCATGTCCCCACACTTTTTCAGTCAGAAGACTGAGATTCAAAGAGAAGAAATAATTTTGATTAAGGTTGAAAGCTCAGCAGTAACGAACAGATTTGCTTTCAGGTAAGAAAAGCAATTAGTGAAATTATTCCTAGTCACAGCCTTTCTGCCACCAGATCTAAATCCAACAATCTTTAAAATGTGCTGGACTTCAAACAGTTTATATTTTTCCAGGACAATCTACTAAAACTGTCAAGTGAGTTAGTACCTGTACCCGACAGCCACCCACAGCTGGCATTCAGAAGTTCCA
The DNA here is from genome assembly GCF_023065955.2 of Ursus arctos. Lineage (NCBI taxonomy): Eukaryota > Metazoa > Chordata > Mammalia > Carnivora > Ursidae > Ursus > Ursus arctos. The sequence goes on from NW_026623089.1 coordinate 75,448,808, forward strand.
GAATCAATATTTCTATAAGCATCAAAATGGCCTGGGGGCAATGGGTCAGACAATCTTCCTTCTCCCTATCCAGGTTGTCAGCAGTAAGCTAACAAGGCAGAAATGGCCCCAGTTGCAAAATAAAGCACTCAGTCCAACCCTGAAGGTTTGAGCCAACAGGATGCCAAATGGCTGGTGTCCTTTTCTCCTCACACACGTCTGCCCTCCAGGGAACAGTCTAGCTCTTGTACCCTCGAGTAAATGCGGTCCTCATGAGGATGGACACTCACTTTTGGTGCAGACAGGCTGTGTGGACCACAGAACATGTTGCCAGCTCTCTGGGGGATAAATGACATATTAACACGTCGGTACAAACTGGGACATTATGGTCCCCTCATCGGTCACTCAGGGAATCAGCCACAGGACTCCTCCCAAGCTCCGTTTTGATCTGCGTGTCCTTCCAGGTGAATATCTCTCTCCTCAAAGATCTAAGTGTCCCAGAGTCCGCAGGGAAGGGTGGGGTTCCACACAACTGAGCCCCACAGAGGCCCGGGCCAGTGACACAGAGTCAGGGCCTTCCTCGCCAGACCAACCTGCACAGACGCCGTTCTCAAGACTCAGGGAGGCAGACACACCACTGGCTGTCCTTATTTCCAATTCCTTTTAACTCTTCTATTTTCGTGGGGGTTATAATTAAAATTACAGCTCTTTTATTTACATGATATAACTAATACAGGTATTTCTTTCACAACTTAACCTTAATTTCTCATAAGAATCCTATCTTGTGTCTAATAGGGACCTTGTGAAAAAGGCATTACAACTTGACAGACTGAGAACCAAGTGGCTTCCCCAGGTTCTGGGCTTATGGGTGACAGAGCCAGGACCCAGACAGCACTGTCCACCCCCAAACCTCCTACTCTTCCTACCAGGACACGGTGGCCCAGACTCCCTGTACCCACATGTTCTCACTTTGGATATCAGGGAAAGAGTGCTGAATTCAGAAGGTCCCCCTGGCTCCTCGTTGATGGCATGACCTTGGGCACATCACCCAGAATCAGTCTCTTCCAGCAAAACCGAGAGAGGCCAGCACCTTCCCTGGACCAGTGTGCTCTTGGCATCCACAATCCATTCTCCACGTAATGGCCAGAACAGTATTTTTAGAATATGATGTCCTCTGCTTTCCTCCCCGCGCCCTCCAGCACTCTGACCTTGAACAATAAACAACTTCCCACTGTGATGTACTGACCCTACCTGATCTGGGCTGTGCTGTCTACTCAGTTGTGCCCCTCCGCTCCCCTATTCCATCACCGTCCTGCAGCCACAGCGGCCCTTCACATACGTTTCCAACAAACCAAGCTCACTGCTGCTCTCACAGCTCCCAGCCCTCCTGCCAGCCCGTTCTCACTGCTGGGGTGTCAGAGGCTGCCCCGTGTCCTCTCTCTAAAGGAGCTCCTTCTCTGCCCTCACCTCCCTCTGACCCATCACCCCGCTGCTTCATGTCCTTCACACTATCACCACCTCGATTCTGTTTGTTCTTCTGCTTTTCATTTACTTTCCCCCTCCCCACTCTCTACTCCTTAAGTAGAATACATGCCCCCTGTGTCTTCTTTACCCTCCATCTCTGTCTCCTTTATGTCCCTAACGCCTTAATGTCTGGCACCTGCTAGAGCTCAAAGCATCTTTGTCAAATGACAAATCATCTGTAAAAAGCCATATAAATAAAAAATATAACCACCATAAACTCAGATCTCAAATTTATGACATTTGCTTTGATCTGGCCCAAAACTTATTGCCCTACTGTCTAAAAAAAAAAAAAAAAAAAAAAAAAAACACACCATAATACTCTTAAACAGATTTAAAAGGCAAAAAAGAAATTTTGAAGAAAACTTTTCTTAAGTATTAATGCAACAACCGAGACCAAATACACCATCTGTGGGAAACCAATGAGTCTTGAAGGAAGTAAGACCTGTGGGACCTCTGGTCATATAACTTTGTTCATAGATTACTACTGCATATTCGCTTTAACATAATGAAACAATATTTAATATTCCTTCTTGTTCCTCTAAATCAGACTTCTTTAATTTAGAGCACCTACAGAAATTCCCTACCACAACCTCCTCCTGTCTGCCTCCTCCTTTGCTCTGCCTTCTTCAAGACTCTAATTACTCTCTTGCCCTAGAAAGGAAAGCTCTGCCTTCCCTTTGGAGGAGACACAGAAACCATGCACACGGATGCACTGAGCTGCCCCCAATGACTCCAATCAAAGACTCAGGACCAGCACCTGGTTCTCAGTGATTCTCAATGCTCGCCAACACGGAATTTTATAATCATAACTAAGCCGCGACACCTGTGAACAAGAGCTATGTCTTCTATTTCATTCTTATTCCCCAAAGCACAGGACTGAGTAGATATCCAATAAGATACCTATAATTGATTCCTACCAATTAATATAAATTAACCATGTCTTCATTTTACCTTTCCGGTATTTCCCACATCTTCCATAATCGATTAGGACTACAGAGAGAAGACCAAGTGCTAGCACATAAGATACTAAAATGCGGGAAAGGTTCTTTTAAAGATAAATAAACACAAACTGCTTTACGCACAGCTTGTAAAACCGGAAGTTAATTGATGCAAATGTGCTGACATACATTCTAATGTTTTTATTTTCTACTTCATTTAACAAATGTCGATCTCAACTATTTTTCAGAAGAGCCATTTTCTTCAGGCCTGTGTTAATGTGTTCATCATTTCAATTTTTACAATCATTTAATACTTTTCCACAAGGAGTTTTTTGGACTTTATACCCATCACACAGCGCAGAGAGGAACTTTTTCAGGAAGGAAGACATGTAAGAATAAAGCAAAGGGAAGAGTCCTTCACTGACGATACTTAGGGAATATTAATAGTTCCTATTATTACTCTTCAAACAATAATTCCTTGGGATTCTCATCAATCCAATCAGACAAGATGACCACGTGATAATAAGTGATCTCTTCAGCCAACTTCCCTGAGGAATTTCCCCATGTGAGGAAATCTCTCTCATTTTAAAAACATGCCCTCCATCACCTGCCTTTGCCATATTTAGGGAAACTTTTGAGGAAATCATTCTAGCCTGACAAAATGGTTTTTGACCTCAAATACTTTGCTTCCCTAGCACTGCCTATGAGCTAGGAAATAGCAAGAAACTAAAAAAGATTCCTTCAACAGAAGGCAGGAGCCCTTAGTCACGCCTGTTTCTGTAGCTGCCCCTGTATCTACCGCCAGACTGGGCTTCGAAATCAACAATGACTGCAGACAGAAAGCTTAAAACAGGGCTTGAGGAAACTAACCAAATACTAAAATGTAGTTTGGGCCTTTTTAAAAAAAGGTAAAACATTTAAATTAGCATGATTTCAAGACATGCTCTTAAGTAACATTTTCTTTTTGAATGTTCATAGAAAAATAATCTTTTTTCTCAACTAGCTGAACTACCCAACTATTATCTATCAGTAAGGAAATAAAGATTCCTTTGGAAACCTACCCTGAAGGACAACACAAAAGACTGGCCAGGAGAGAAGCATCTCAACTGCAAATCGCACCTTCATTCGTAACACCTGCCCTTGTAACTCCTGATTTGCAGCCTTAAACTCTGCTTTCTTAAAATACCGTCCCATCCCAGGCTATTAAATTTCTACCATTTGTTCACTACTTTTCAGTGATTAATTTTTCAGATTTTAGATGTTCCCCAGATATCACAAGCAACCAATTCAGACCTCATCTTTCAAGCCATGTAAGAGAGGCGTCCCTATTCAACTTGAGGTCTGCCGAATTCAGCTGGCAGAGATAAACAGAACGAACACTCAGAACATTCCGATAAAGAACCATGACTAACACCCGCTGAACTACTCATGAATACTGAGGTCTTCAATCCCATTTTGTAGAGAAGGACAAAAGAATTTGTGTTAGAACAGTATATACAGCCAGGAATATCTGTCTTCTAGAAACTGAAATTATGATACTCTATTCCATTCAGAAAATACCTTGCTTTCATTTCAAGCATGTTTGTGAGCCCACCTGCTTCATTTAGGGGACATTAATAACCAACCTGACTTATTACCAGTGAGTCACCATTCCCTTTTCTGGGTTCCAGTTTGGTGATTGGTAAACCATCTGGTATCAAGCTTTTCATTACAATCACATAAAGAATTAGTTCAGAAGCTGCCAGTGAAGAAGGCAGGTTGAGGAGGCCCTCAATTCCCTGGTTCAAACATTTAGAAATATTGTTGGCAATTTTAAAAATAAGTTTTTAAAACCTGTGTCAAATTCAAAAGCAAGTAAGGGGACTCTTTGGCAGAAAATAGGAACTGAAGACTGCAGCACAGAGTATGAGTTGAAGTTGCAAAAATCTGGAGGTACCTAAATACATATGAGAAGCTGGGTTTTAGCACTCAGGCTTCAACTGGTTTTGAGGCCATATTTAGTGGAAAGCTAGCCCCGTGCTTCCTGCAAAAATAAAGGCCAAAGATGGAAAGCTATCTCAGCTAGAACAGAAACTTCAAACAAAAAGACTCTGCACACTTTCTCCAAGGCTTAATTTGAAAGCAGACTTGCCTTCTGAGCTGTGGGTGAACACGGTGATTACGAAGTATGCAGAACCCCTAGCCGGCCCTTTCTCACTATTCATTTGGTATGAAAACCTAAGGGAAAAGCTAGTGTAAAAACTGGTCAGCACTGAAATCCCCATCCAAGGAAACTGTGAAGGAAGACAAGTCCCACTGAAGATGAGCTCACACACAAAAACACAAAGCACTAGAGGAAATTAGCCGAAAATAACAGCTGACCAGCCAATGGAACCTAGAGGAGATTTCTCACCCCATGTAAGAGCAATAATATGTCCAAAGGGAGAGGAAAGGACCAACTCCCCAAATAGGCAGAATGTTATGAAAAAAGAACAAGTAAACTTAAAAAAAAAAAAAAGCCAAGAGAACTTCTGGAAATGGAAAACCATTATAAAATTAAGAAAGTAATAAAATAGTCAAAAGGTAAGTGAGACAATTCAAAAGAGCAAATTTGTGATTTGAAGGACAGACTTGAACAAATTATCCTGAATGCAGTACAGAGAAACGGAGAAACATTTCTAGTGTTTCTTGACTTCAAAACTTCAGGGAGCTTTTAAGATCAAATATAGTGTAAAGACAAGTCACTCTATAAAGATCGGTAACTCTGGAGAAAGATGTTGAAATGTCAAGGGACAAAAAAAAGTCAACCTGTTAACACAAATAACCTGAGCTGAAAGCTCTGCACTGGGCCGGCTGGTCCCTGAGAGCCCCACTTCCCTTTGACCTTGAGGATCTGCAAACATCTGTATTATTCAGAATCCAGGAGGCTCTCTCCACATAGTCACCTGCCTCCTCTTCTTTATGCAATTAGTTTGCTCTAATATTTTAAATTCCAAATCCACAAATTTGGATAAAATATGCACAAGCACAAATTAGTTTCCTCCTAAATTTGCGTAGAAGGACAGACCTTCCCTTGGTTGTCTTAAACATGTCCTGGAAAGCTGAACTTCACGGCTGAATTAAAAGACCATCGCTTGCCCTGTGGTTAAAATTCTCATTATCCCATGAACTTCTGATTTAAGGTTCACAAATATTTTTTTCTGGCATAAAGAGACTTTTGATATTTTAGCTATAATCCAAATCAATTCCTAAATTTGTGACTACCTGATGTGTGTGTTTTACTCTGGTGAGTAAGACTCAAAATTTCTATAAAGACTTACTTCCTTCTGCAAATTTTCTGTGCCTGAGACCCCTGTCTTGTAAGTAAGAGTACACAAAACATGGAATCAGATGACACATGAGGAAGGACCTGGGCCACATTTAAGAAGGGAAAATTAAAGGAAACCAAGAGTTAGTATCTGGCATTTGACAGTCAGCTTGCCAGGAGGAAGCAAAAGGTCTACCAAGGAGTTGCTGAGACGCCAGGAAAATATGCATTAGAACAGAGGACTGATTTTGGATGCAGCAGCTAGACAAGTAACAGGAAGACAGAGAAAATAATCTCCATCACCTCTGGACAGGTTACTATGATCTAAACAAGATTTGGCAAATACCTGGCTGACAACTACCAGATTTCTCTTGCTTGGCAATGGCAGATAAACCCATCAGAACATTATTCCCTCGATCCCAGTCTAAATAATCTATGGAAGATAAGGAGTCGAGGACAAGTTAAGAGTATTCCAGTTTTCACGATGATGGGCTACATGGTGGGAGAACATCAGTGCACGCAGTGCTCTAGGAAGTCATTGCCAATCATCGAAACAAACATGAGATGAACCTGACTCACAGAAATCTAGACTCTGAACTGATACAGAATTATGGCAAGCACATTCAGTCCCAAACGGCCTGCCACTACAAAAGCCAAACAAATGACAAGTTAGGGTCAATTGGAAAGGTGGGTTCATCAAAGACAGTTACCCCTTAGGAGTCTACCATCCTCTTAAGATTTCATCTCACATGTATCTTCTCATTCGATCTCTAACACTCTGGGAGGTAGGCTCAGGAGGTATTACCCCCTTTGCAGATGTATAAAACAAAGATTACAGAGATCCAGTGATAGAGAAAACACTGCATTGAACTTAACAAATGGCTGGAAAGAAAGGTCACCATCAAGAGTGATAAGGTTTTAGGCCAGATGCTCCTGACAAGTAAAAAGAAAAGATAACTAATATTTATTTTTCTCCCAATTCATTTGAGTTTCTACGTAAACATCAGCTCACTAGAAATACCTCAGCTAAAATGACACCTAACTCCCATATTCTTTCATGTTCTGACTGTCCCTTTTGTTCCTTCCTTGCCCGTATTGTAACTTTCTGACGTATACATTTATCAACTTTATTTTTTGTGTCCCTCACTAGAACAAACACTGCAGGAGAGCAGGGTTGTTGCCTGTGTATACTACTATATCCCCAATACCTAAGGGACATAATATAAGGTTAATAAATGTTTGTGGATGTGTAAAATAAGGACGAATACATTGAAGGTCCCATATGTTACATACTTTACAGACCATCTTATTTTTTGGAACTAGATGTCTGAAATACCATGAGATGATTAAGAGGTCGGTGATGAATTGCTGAGACAATTCTGTTTGCATTTGCACAGAAAAAAAATGTGTGTGTGTGTGTGTGTGTGTGTGCGCGTATGTGTTTAATGAAAGTTGGCTGTCAAGGGAAAGCCCAGTTGGGCATGTTTCTGGTGTTGTTCAAGGTACACTCCTTCATCCGAAACTGTTCTGAAAAAGAGGTCACCACTATCTCATTCCCTCACCACTGACTGAATGTTCTCAACAGGAAGGTAATGCTGGCTTTTTCTTTTAAACTAGTATGAAACTATCTCTGACTACTGAAAGTAGAGGCTCTAACTAGGCATTAACCCCTGAACTTTTAGACCCTAGACCAAGAAACTCCCTGGTGAAAAGGCACCGGGGTATATAGTGCAGCAGGCACAGGTGTAGAAACGGAGGGTCTGCATGGATCTGAGGGTCCAACCTCACGTCCCACTTCTTCCTAGCTGTGTGACCTTGGGTCATTTTCCTTCTGTTTCCAGGCCTCCGCTCTTCCTCTGGAAAGTGGCAATGCAATGTCTTCTCACAAGGAACGCTGGGAGTGCTGATTGAAATCTTATGTGAGGGTCATGTGATGACTAAAAATTAATTATACCATTGAAACTTAGGCGCATTCATTCGGAATCAAAGAACAGCAAATCTGGTGATGTGACTTACCACAAAGTTAAGTAAGTATTATTCAAAAGGGAGAAGGAAAATAATTTGGAAAACTTTAGATCCCCCAAATAAAACTATTTTTGAAGCTTAACATCTTTTCCTTGCATTAAAAAAGCCAAATACCTGCACACTGTCATCAAAAATAGGATCCTTTCAGGCACACTCAAAGGCTCTCTCCTGTTGTCTGAGTTCACATGTGGCCTCTCCTTACAAGCCGGTTCCCGGGCTTCAGAAACACTGGACTTTGAAAGAAATCAAGGCAGATAATTAAATTAACATGAACAGGAAGAGGGGTTTGACGCATACTTCGTTGTACCATGTTAGCAGCTCCAGCGGGGTGCTTGGGGAGTCTCTCCCCTGCCAGTGCAGGACAGAAGGAGTCAGCGTCCCCTAAGGCCTAGGACGGTGGGAGACACGAGGCTCAAGCGGCCCCGGGGATGGGCTATGGGGAGAGGGGTTCCCGGATGCAGGCCTGCGTCAGGGGCTGCGCAGCGCGGCCTGGACCTCACGCATGGCCCTGCACTTAGGCGAACCAGTCTGCGGCACTGCTCTACCGTCACAGTCTTGAAATTCTTACTGTGAACGGGGACTCACAATTTAAAATTCCTCTGGGTCCCGCAAATCACGGAGCCCGCACGACCCAGAGGGCACCAGGGAGCCCTCCAGCCTCCGCAAGAACCCACGGCCAAACCAAAGACCGTGGCCTGCAGCGTCCCAACCTTGCATAGGTCACCGCTGCTCCGCCGGCGCCACCTGCCCCACCTGACGGCACCCCGAGTCTCTCCCACGCCAGCGGCGCCACCCGCAACTCGGAGAACTCCCGGGTTTCCCGCGCTGCCGTGGAGGCGGGGCGTCGAAGGGGCGGGGCGTCCTGGGGCGGGATGCCGTCGGGGCTGGAGTCCTGCAACGAGGCGCCTTGGGAACCGGATGCCGTCGGGAGCCGGGCGTCGAAGGGTAGGGGCGCCCTGGGGGAACATGGCCTGCTCCGCGGGATACACTCTCAGGGCCCTGTGAGCCGACCTGTTCTCCTTGACCCCGAAACCTGAGCGGCTCTCCCCACTGCCGTGGCTCCCGGAGTGCGCATGCTCAGTTCCCCTTCGGCCTCAGGATCCCCGCCGACCCCTGAACCAGTCCCCATCACTGCCACCCCACACCCTCTGTCGTCCGACCCCTCCTGATCAGACCTGGTTTCTGCACTCGGTCTCAGAAGAAAAGGAAGGCACTGTGTGCCGGTGGCGCATTTGGATGAAATTTCCTGAACTTTTCTTCCCAAGTGCGAACCCTCTCGTGGGGCGCCCCTCTGCTGTGCACACAGCCTCTAAAGCGGCCCGACAGCGAGAGCGAGGGCTTCCGTGCCCCACGCCCCGCCCGGCGCCCCCTGCCCACGCCCACTCCCACCCCCGTACCTTCCCACCGGGGCGCACCCCTTCCCGGGCCCACCCCCGTACCCCCAGTCCCGCCCGGCACCCCCTGCCCACGCCCACCCCTGTACACCCCCGCCCCGCGCACCACTGCGCACGCCCGGGCCCCGTCGCGCCCCCAACCTCCCGGGCATGAACCCGGAGTATTGTACGTTCTCAAGCAGCGCCAGTTCACAGTTTCTCTGAGAAGCCAGCACCTTCATTTTATTTCATTTAAGCGACAGTGTGTCCCTTTTAAAAAGGGGGAGCGAGGAGAGGAAGAAAGAGGGCCAAGAAGTCAGTTTCCGTGCGCCCATGCCGCCCGCGGGACGGAGTCCCCGGGCCTCGCGGCCAGCGGCGATTTGCGCGGGCCCACAGCGCCATCTAGGCGCTGCGCGCTGGAGCGACGGCCTCCCAAGTCCTCTGCGGTCGCGCGTGCTCTGTCCAGCTGCTCTTGTGCTCTAAGTACACCTTCACGCTCCCTTCTCAAGTCACTGGGATCCCAACTTCCGGGATTAGGAGGGGTGGGAAATCTGCGGGGCGTAGGACAGAAGAATGCAGTTAGTGACTCTGACAAATAAAAAGGAACCCTCTGCGTGCTCCTGGAAATTAGCCCTAGGGAAGCAGGGTGGAGGTCCCTGGGAGCAAGGGTAGTAAATTAGTGTCAACAATTTAAACTGAAGGTGGTGGCGGCCCAGGGCGCAGTTGGAGAGAAGGTGTCAAGGATGACTCCAAAGAGTTTTTACCTGAACAACTGAAACAACTGAGTCTCCATTTACTAAGTTAGGGAAGACCGGGGTAAACTCAGTCCAAGGACATCTCAGCTCCACACAAATAAAATCCCAAGTAGGTAAGATAAAAGAAGCCGACCACCACCCACCACCACCGTCCCCGACTGAAGATGACCCTCTTTTGGCAGACCAGAGCTGGGGAGAAGGAGAAACGTCAATGTTGAAACAAGTTCAAAGTTTAAATTCTTTTTTTCAATACTGTATTTACTTATTTGGTGGGGAGAGATAGAGAGCAGGAAAGCACACAGAGGCAGAGGGAGAAGCCGACTCCCTACGGAGCAGGGAGCCCAACGTGGGGCTCCATCCCAGGACCCTGGGATCATGACCTGAGCCAAAGGCAGATGCTTAACCCACTGAGCCACCCAGCGCCCCCAAAGTTTAAATTCTTAACATGAGAATGCAGATACTACTTATAATTCAGCACTTTGTCTTAGCAAGTCACAGCCAGGAAAGACTTGGGGTAACTGAAGAATATTCCCAAAAGACAGAGTGAGAGATAATAAAGTTGTTTGACACATGTCTGCCATGAGTCGGTCTATTTCAAGATGAATTGTAGAAAAATTCAGGGATTATTAGCCATTTTTTAATCTATGTATTTTTCATCTATGTATACTTCATTGTGTTTTTAAACGTCTTGTACATTGGAGGTCCCCCATGTATTTATTTGTTCATCCAAGTATCTAATGAGCAACTGCTATGAGCCTGTTGATATGCCCAGAAATTTGGGGGCCAAAGATGAATAAGACATGGCCTCTGTCCTCAAGGACACATAACCCTAATGACTGTTATCACCAGGAGCTAGGAAAACTACAGTACGCACTTTGAGTGCCGCCAAAACTCGGAAAGGATGGTCAGGGAAGCTGAGAAGGGACTCTGTGAAAGAGATACTATGTATAATCTGTAAGGTGTATTTCTTTTGTTACTTAACAGAAATATTTAAATGTAGAAGGGGCAGCAATGTCGGATTTGCAGGCCAGAGAAATTCCCATGAATAAGCATGAGTTTCTATCTTTTAATGTTTGGAGAGTGTGGATGTCCCTAGACACAAGTCAAATGCTGCAGGGTGATCATTTCCCTAAAAGAAAGCACTCCCCACCCCCAAGGAACTGGTGAGTGGGTCGAACTTCAGATATTCCTCCCGTCCTGTCTCTCCCCCCATCCTTCCTGAAAAATTCCCCATCTCAGTTCACTGGTACTTGAAATTTGATAGCAAGCATTTCATGTTTTAATCTCTAAAGTTTAGCCCCAGTTAAAATATGAATGCCTGTGAACAGAGAGAATACTATGTTGGAGAAATAAAATATAAAAGAAAATCTCCTCCTAACCCAGAAAACCTCTCCACAAGGTAAAAGAGAAAGAAAACAGTTTTATTATTGAATATGCATTAAACCAGAATGTGATGCTCATTACAGGATAGTCTGCAAAGAGACTGCAGAGACAATAAGAAATCTTACCCTTCTACATAGCCAGGCAGATGCATTCCATTACATACATGTGTTCAAGATAACCAGTAACTAGTCCTCGAGAGGATTTACAGCAATGTTTATCACACAGTTAATCCCGAATTTGCTTGATAATTGTTGTGACCATCTGTTTGCTAGCTGGCTTTGTCTAAAGGAAAAGTAAATTCCTATCTTTATGAGAGGAGGTAGTTTTGCAATTTGGAGTGAGGTACTCACCGGAAGTCAGGTCCCTACTGTCCCATGGAAACTGGGAGATAGGGGTGCTATCTTCCCTAATTGGTTACATTGGAAAGACAGTTCTCAGGTCCTTGAGAGAGGCATGCCTGGCAAGAGGTTTAGCTTTTAAAAAAGATTTGTATATATTTTTAAGGGATGGAGAAAACTTACAATTACAAGGTTTCTAAGTTGGGGGGGGCAGTGTTTCTTCCCTTATTTTCAACAGGGAGAATTAAGCTTCTTATAATTTGTATTTGCCCTTACAACTACTAGTCAATCACACTTTAGCTTGATAGAATTTTGTAGGTAGTTGCCTGAGGGAAAGTTCTCTTAAAGGTACAGACTGTGTGTGTACCAAGGGGCTTGCTTCCCTGGGTACAAAGGGCTTTGTCGAAGCTGACGGCAATCAGAGAGAAGAGCTGGGGGCCAACAGCCAAACACAGCTTCTGTTCCATCATTTTAACCTGTAATTTATTTCTGAAACTCATGTAAACTCCTTCCAACTCCAGCCATCTGCCTATCTTTCCTCCAGTGCCTGAATACCCAAGCTTCCTTCTAAAAAACAATTAAGAAATTATGCTAACAGATCCCAGGAGCTGCTCTGACTCAGTTTGCCAAGTGAGATCATTCTTTAAGTGGTGACAGGCGAAATGACTCTGAGACACTACAAAGCAAAATAAGCATGCCAGTGTTTAGGGCCTTCTGCTCAGAAGTATGCCTCTGAGGATTGTTCTATGACCTGTCAGAAGACAGCAGCTCAAAGAAGATGCTCTCCTTTGTACGGGCATCAAATCACCAGTACACCTTGGAAGTGACTGCATCTAGGCTTTTAGGTCCCCGAGATTTGCTAAAGGGGTTCTCGGCCAGAATTTCCTATGTTACATGCTATAATTCTCTGGCATCAGGGAATTTGCAGTTGCCCTCCCGGACCCACATCCAAGAAAGCGATATCCAAAATCCCCTTCAGGGGCAGACACTGCCAGCATCTAGTCCTTCATTCAGCAAACGCTTCCTCAGTGCCTACGATGTGCCAGGAAATGTCTTCAGCTTTGGGTACTGGAAATGGAGGAGACGCAGCCCCTACCTTTTGGGAACTCAAAGTATGCTCATACTCAAGGAGGGGTAGGGCTACATATTATCAGTCAGGGAACTAACCACCAACAACTGCAGGCTTTATTTATTTTACAGAGACAGAAAAAGAGAGAGAGAGTTACGGGAGAGGGAGAAAGAGAGAGAGAGCCTCAAGCGGACTCCAAGTGGAGCAGGGAGCGCCATGCAGGGCTCCATCTCACGACCCTGAGATCATGACCGAAGCCCAAATCAAGAGTTGGATACTTAACCCACTAAACCACCCAGGCACCCCTATGCCTGACACTTTTTAAAACTATGTTACGTGTATTAACTTGTTCAATCCTCACAAACAATGAGAGGAATTATCAACTTCTGCAAATTAAAGATGAGACACAAGGAAGGTTAATATCATGCCCCAAGATTACTCAGCTAGTAAGTAGCAGAACTGAGATCTGGATCCAGTCTGGCTCTGTGTGTGTGTGTGTGTGTGTGTGTGTGTGTACACACATAGGCTCACACACATACGCTCACACACATACAGTAGAAACCAAATCTCTGTATGAGCACAGTTGGTTGTACCCACAGCCATGTCCAAGGCCAACATAAAGTTGATGCTCTGTTTCTATGCTTCACTGGCCCAACACTACAGTCCAATGACTGGCCACATTTAACAACTTGTTGATATACTTGGCTTTTAAATGGATTCCACAGATTGAAGTCATTTTACAGAAGAAAGAAGAATAAAAATTAAAGAATTGAAAAAAATCTCTGGTGCCTGAACATCCCAGAACTACTGAATCATCCCCATATTCAAATTAAATGTTGGGATCTAAAAGCAAATAAAAAATCAGTGAGTCTTTTTGCTGGCTTTCCCAAGAACCTGCACTTTTTTTTTTTTTTTGAAATCTGTCTGCTCTGCACCTGCCAAGTGAATTATTAAATTTATGAGGGTGAAGCAAAGCCAAAGCTACTGATCAGTGAAATTAGTTGCAACTGGGTGGAAGAGCTTCACTGCTGAGAACTCCAGCAAACGGCAACATCGCCCAGAGCATGCCGGATTCTGCTGTGGAAACATCATAGAGTCACGTGCACTTGGATGCCTGGCTGCCAGAGGCTCAGGGGCGAAGTTACTTTATGAGCCTTGTAAACGTCTATACGGTGCTGGGCCAATTGCTCCTTAAACTCATAAGATTTGAGTTTAGAAGAAATCTGGCTCAACCCTGGAACTGGCCTTTGTTTATCAAGATGTTAAATCAAAACCTACTTTCTAGAGAACACCTTATTAAAATAGCTTTACACAAGGAAAGAAAACTTTCCTTTTTCCCTTTTCAGTACCTACATGGGATGATGGATGTCAACTAAACTAATTGTGGTGATCATCCCACAGTATAAGTAAGTCAAATAATTATGTGCACCTTGAACGTACACAGTGCTGTATGTCCATTACATCTCAATAAAACTGGAAAAAAATAAAATAGCTTTATTGAGCATTTGAGAACTGACCTCCTGAACTTAAAGTTATCATTCTTGATTAGTTATTCACAACTTACATGAATCATTTTCATATTTTTCTATTTGTTGCGGAAGAGTTTGTAACCAAATGTAACCAATGTAAGCAAAATGTAATTATAATGGATAGGATAAGTACTGGTACAAGAAGGAGCTTTCCAGAAGTCTGGAGAGCTATAAGCAAACACATTACTCATGGATGCCTGAGCACTGACCGTGTTCTCTCTCACGAGGAGTGAGAACTTAATCCTGTTGATGTCTTTCCTGTTCCAGCACCAGGAATGTTATAACATTTCTCTAAATAGAACCACATGGACTGCGAGAGTAGGATCTTTTGAAATAGAAATGAAAACTCACAGGTTAAATGAGCAGTGATGTACAATAACTGTGTGTCCCAATTGATGATGGTGTCATCAGCAGTGCTCAAACTTGCTAGTGTTTTCCCAGCTTATTGGCCTGCTAGAAGCATGTCCCAAACAAGATTCCATGACAGACCTGGCATCTTCCTTTGCTTCTGCTTCACTGACCACGCTGGATTATGTGCTCAGCCCTCCTAAGATCCACAAACAAACAAACAAACAAAATACAAAACAAAACAAAAACACAAAACACAAAAAAATAAAACAAAAAAACAAACAAAAAACAAACCAGTTCACTTGGAGATCTCTGCTGAGTTAATTAGTCATCACTCTGCTATAATTATGGGTACAATCCCTAAGTTTATGGAGGAGGGGGATTCTTCTCAACCCTCAGCTAAGCCCAGGCTATCGCCTCTCCATTATGAATCAATTCTCAAGCTTCATACAAAGGAAAAGGTGGCCCCTGAGTGGTCATTTTCTCTCTCTCTAGACTTTCAGTAAGAACACTTTCCTGACATGTTAGAAAGTTTCAAGTCACTTCTTCCTACATTCAGCTATTTGACATGAAATCTCTGCAGTGCACAGTAGAAACTGGGATACATTTTTAGAACTAGAAAGCTGCTATTACTAAGGCAATCGTTAAGATGAGATGTTCTAGAGTCACCTGTGTACATACACGGATGCTTTCATTGATAAAACAACAGTTACAGCTGATGAATCTCATAATCCTACCAGATCAGTATAAGTAGAGCTTGCCCTTCAGACCATAATATCTGAACATGGATTTTGATGTGCAGATCCCCGGTTTAACTTAAATTTAATTTCTTCCATGAAAAATACCATTTACTTTCCCCAAAAAAGAATCTCAAAATCCATGTGGCTAGGAAAGCTTTGTGACATTTACAGAGCTGCTAGTGTGAGAGTAACCATGTAATAACAAATACAGCAGAACGGCCAAAATCTTAGCTAACAAGCAAAATCCGAGGACGGATGTCATTACCTTTCATTAATTGAAATTAATGTGCAATTACAAGCGACAGAAGAGGAGTCAGAAGCACTTTGACTAGAGTAAAAGAAGCAGGATGGATTGGCCGCCTCCCTCATCCCCTTCAAGCCTCACCTCCATTAAATTTTGCCACCTAAGAAAAATTGGGCTCCTAAAAATTGAAGATGTGTGGTTTAATGGAGTACGTTAAGATTTTCTGATGGTGTTATAAAGTATCATTTATTGAATTCTCCTAAGTTTGAAATAAACAGACATGACCAACCTGTCTAGAACTCTAATTTCTGAGTCAGCCTCCAACTGTCTCATTGTTTCAACACTTGCAGAATACTTGGGCTGAATCCATTCATAGAATGAGATTTGTAGGTATGAAATATAAGAATAAATCAGCCCCACAGGAGAATTGCTCTATGGTCACAGACCCATTAATATATCCTACTTGTAATAAAATATAATAACAAAGTGCTCTAGGTAGCTGAAGTTAAGTCCAGGATAATTAAATGAGGGCCTCGTTACTAGTAGTAAATAGAGCACAGACTGTCCTGGCACAGAGTAGCAGTTCAACTATTAAAATACTTATAGGCAGTGAACTGAAATGACACACCATTGGAAGGAAAGGAGTTAGCAGATTAGCAGGTAAAATATGGTACATCAGACATTTGAGAATTATGGAGGAAATCGCACCTGCAGAGTAGTGGAATTATGTGACTCTTGCTAACCTCAGCTGGAGTTCTACAAAAAGACAAAGAGACCTGAGAGTGATTAATTGGTGAGTAAAAGCTAAATGTGCACAGGCCCAGTTCCAGTTCAAGATGGCCCCATAGGGATATCCTGAACTTGCCTCTTCCCACAGACACACACAGTCTACAGGTGACTGTGGACCAATATCCTGCTAAAAATCCTAAAGGTTGGCTGAATGATGAGTACACATCAGGCCAATGAGAAGGAAACCACACTTCAGGAGGTAGGAGAGGCTGGGACACAATCTCACCATAAATGCCACCACTGGCGGGGTGTCCCACCCCTGGGAAGGAACTCAAAATCCAGAGGAGAGAGTGAAGGGGTTGAACCCCACATTAGGCACCCAAACTTTCAAGACCTGCACCTGAAAGACAAGCCCCCAAAATGTCTAACTTTGAAAACCAATGGTGCTCCTGTCCTGAGACCCGTAAGAATGTAGTGATCTGGGAAACTACTCTTAAAAGACAGGCGCATTCTGACTCACCCAACCCAGGGCTAAGCTCGGAGGCAGCCAGTTGTGCACAGACAAAAATACAATGGGACTACATCAAACTAGAAGCTTCTGCACAGCAAAAGAAACAACAAAATGAAAAGGTAAATGACTGAATAGGAGAAAAGACCTGCAAATCATACATCTGATAAGGGGTTAATATCCAAAATATATAAAGAACTTACAAAATTCAATAACAAAAGAAAACAATCTGATTTAAAAAATGGGCAGAAGATCTGAATAAACATTTTTCAAAAGAAGACATCCAGGTGGCCAACGGGCCTGTGAAAAGATGCTCAACATCATTAATCATCATGGAAATACAAATTCAAACTTTCATAAGATATCACCTCATACCTGCTAGAGTGGCCATCATCAAAAAGACAAAAAATTTTAAAAAGCACAACAAATAACAAATGTTGGCAAGGACATGGAGAAAAGAGAATCCTTAATGCACTGTTGGTGGGAATGTAAATTTGTGCAGCCACTGTGGAAGACAGTGTGGAGGTTTCTCTAACAATTAAAAATTAAGCTACCACATGATCCAGCAATTCCACTTCTCGGTATTTATCCAGAGAAAATGAAAACTCTAACTTGAAAAGATATATGCACCCCTCTGTTCATTGCAGCATTCTTTTCAATAGCCAAGGTACGGAAACAACCTAAATGTATCCACTAAGGGATGAATAAAGAAGATGTGGCATGTATACACACACACACACACACACACACACACACACACAGAGCTGAATGTGAAAGTCAGTGAAACTCCTTGATAGTGTATAGAAAATTCTCATTCTCTGCAGTGGGAAGGCAGAGAAAGCTGAGAACAGATCTCAGGAATTAATTTTAAGAATGGCCAAGCTCCAAAGAAGGTTAAACTCTGAAACGAAGCAGGTCTGCTCTGCCAGGGAAAGGGCTCTGGTTGGAAAAGAATAGAATTTGTTCAAGTATTCACTGGGACCCCACTGCACATTAGCTTCTCTCTGCCCTGTTGTGCTTCCTTCCTGGTCCTTCCACAGGTGCTGATCCCAATAATTTTCCCTTGTAAATGTCCCGTACATTAATCTGTATCTTGGGGGGGGGGGGGAAGACAAGCAATACACACCTTACAAAAAAAAAAAATTGTGCAAACCTACAAAAAAGGACTGTGTATTACCCTGGGACGTACAGGCCTGGGAATCAGAAATACTGACTGGAGTGTAGAGGTCAACTCTGGGAAGGGAAGAGGGGAACAGGATGAGGGAGGGATACACAAGGTCTCCATCCATATCTGCAGTGTGCTATCTACTCTCCTAAGAGAGAGAGAAGGAGGAAAGAAGGGGAGGGGAAAAGGAAAGGAATGCAAGGGAATGAGGAGAGCCAGAAGGAAAAGATGGAGGTAAAAAGGAGGAAGGGAGGAAGAACAGCAAGATGAAAGGAGAAAAGGCAGGAGAAAAGCAAATGTTTAGAATTGACCAAACTGGCTCATGGCTACACTGACATTTTATTTTCTTTATATTTGTTTTTATGCTAAAAGTCTTTTTTTTTTAATTAGTAGAACCCCAACATTTGAAACCTATTTAAAACTCGAGGGGCTCAGAGGGCAGGGGGAAGAGCAGAGCCCTGACCTGTCCTCCCCGACCTGGAGCCTTCAGATGGCTCCTCAGAACACACTGGGCATCAGTGGTCACAGCATCAGCTTCTCCGGGTCATGCTGTAGAAAGAGCACAGAAAAGATATCCAGGGACTTGGGTTTTAATGTTGGCTCTGGCACAGACCATCTATGTGGCCTGAAGCAGGAGGTGTAACTTCTCAGGCCTTAAAGGATCTCGAAAGCTCCCTGATCTCCAATAAAGAGCCTATTCACAGAGTGGCCCTTCTGCTGTGAGGCCTGTGGGCTAACAACGTTGCAGTCTAGACCTAGATCACAGCAATTCTCAGTAGTACCCACAGCACCTGGGGGAGCTGTGTCAACTCTTGCCTGTCCCGGGACACCACGGCAGGGCTGAATAAAGGACAGGCTCCAGACAGAAGAGAAAGCGCCCTGACCACAGAAGCCACTGAAACATGTGGCTTGTGACCCCACCATGTACTTAATCTGCCCTGTCCTCTTCGTGCACTGCAGAACGGGGGAGCTCTGTGACAAGCCCTGGTCCCGTTTAACCCAGCCATTTCTTGTTCCTCTCAGGGTGTGTCCCCCAGGGAGACAATGAACTCTCCAAGGCCAGGCTGGAAGACTGCAGGCATCCCACAGCCCGTCGACTTTTTTTGGGGTTTTAAAGCTGGCTCGTTGTGTCACTACAAGTTGGAGTCCGAATGTCTTTCGGTGGAGCCAGATCTCAGCAATCACCATGGCACACCCCTCCGGTCCCCAGCTCTTATCATCAATCTAATTGCCTACGTTCTCTGCCCCAGAAGTTTATGATTTATGTCCAAAGGCAAGGAGTATGCCTTCATTCATTTAATCCTTAATCGATAAAATCACTTACTGCCAGGCACTGGGTTATTTCCTGTGGCTAAAAGACTTTTTTAAAGCACCCTCATAGTCTATTAGAGAGACAAACATTGTGACTTGAGTTATACATATTAAAGTTACAGTTACAATTAGAAGCATGCCTCAGGCAGCTAAGGAGAAGCAGGAGGGCTGAAGACAATGCAAGGGGAGAAAGAGGCTATCGGGAAGGATCTCCAAGATAATTTCCTAAGCTATATGTAGAAAATAGGAGTCCAGGTAACAAAAGAAAAGCAAGCTCCTGGCTCATGGAACAGAATTTTTAAAACCACAGAGGCACGAAATGCAAAGTGAGTCAGCATCCGGAGCAGGTCAAGTGTGAGAGAATGAAGAGCTGAATCCCACAAGTGCTAACATTGACTGGACGGGAACCTCGGACCCACGGCTCAACCTCAGGCATGAGGTTCTCAGGAGGACTTAACATGATAAAAGTTACTGACATCTTTGGCACAAGCCTGGCACATGGAATGCACACGGAGTTTCGTTTAACCTGATTCTCCCGGCAGTGCCAAGCACTGCGGTCACCTTCCATGGACGTTCTACAGATCTCCATTCTAGCATTCCTGCGGGCCATGCCATGATCTCAGCAAGGAAAGTGTGCTGCTGTACCTGGGCAAAATAGTGTCCTCATTCGGCTTTCTAGTATCTTTCTTACCAAATCAGGCGTACCACATTTGTCTGCCTTTTCGTCTACAAAGGACGGGGCGGCTAATCCGTGAAGGCAGCCCCTAATGAGCCATATCTCCAAGTAGGTATTCACACTTCTACGCGGGCTCCTCACACAGTGGATCTGGCCCTGTGACTCACGTTCACCAAGAGGTGGTGGCAGAAGTGACCTGCAGCCAGTTCTGGAGCTAAGCCCGAAGAAGGCAGCTAGCTTCTGCTTTTATGTTCTTCTGAGCCTTGAGAAGATAGGTAATGAGTCTGCTATCCTTCCGGGGAGACTACATGGAGAAATAGCCTAGAGAGGCCATGTGGAGAGAGACAGGAGCTCTGAAACTGCGAGGAGAGACACAGGAGTATGGCCATCAGCACGCCCCAGTTGAGCCTGGGCTTCCAGGCATCCCCAGCAAGGCACTAGATGCAGCTATCCTGGACCCTGCGGCCACACCTGCTATCTGCACAGCCTCATTAGCTCCCAAGTGAGATCCCTCATAGAAAAACCATCCAACTGAACCCTAGTCCACCCGCAGAGGCATAAGTAGCCGTAATTGTAGCATGTAAGTTACGAAGCTTTGGCCTGATTGTTCCATGGTGATCATTGGCTGAGACCGAGCAGGACTCTTACCTTTGCCAGAAGACTGGAGAAATAGCTGTATCTGTGTATGGTGGCAAATATGGGCTGATCTTACTCTATCTGCATTCACTGTTTAAGTAATCTCGTTCAGTACCTGACTTAAATACCATCTGTAACACAGCATACTAGCTGTTCTCTAACAGTAAGAGAAGTCTCCATTTTCATCTGATGTAAGTCTTTCCCAAATAGTGCATTCTTCAGCTCCCTTGCTTTCAGGTGTGTCCAAATGACCCAAGTTCTGTCTAGCATGCTGTCATTGAAAATGTCACATGCAGCCTTTAGACAGAAAGGGAGGGACCACTTCCTCTTACCTTCTTTCCTCCTTCTGTTGCTTAAACAGGGACATAATGGCTGGAGCTCAGCAGCCACATTAATCCACGAGATCAAAATCACATAGAGCAGAGCAACACGCTAGAAGGAGTCCAGTTCCCTGATGATTGTGGAGTCACGCTCCTGGACTGCTCAGCACCAGACTTTCTGTGTAAAGGAAATATAAACTCTGATTTCATGTCAACCAATGTGATTTTGCTCTTCTGGCATTTGCAACCCAATCTAAGCCTAACAGAGAAACAATTTTTAAGCTGAAGATCTCCAAATTTATAACTCCTGTCCCCACCTCTTCCCTGAACTCAAATTCACACGCCTATCTATTTACATGTCCACATGGATACCCCGCAAGTGTGTCAAATTTAATGCATCTAAAATCAAACCCCTAATTTCACACACCTCCAGTCTGCTTCTTCCCATCTCAATTACTGGACACTCCATTCTGTCAATCACTCAAGCCAACAACCCTGGGGTCATCTTCACTTTTCTTTTTCCTGTTCTACCTCTCCCAGTCTGTCAGCAAATCTTACTGCTCTACCATCAGAAGGTGATGCTTTCCCATACCTCCAGCCTTACCCAAGCTAGCTTGACCCTCACCCAGACATCTGCAATAGCTTCCACTCTTACTCCCTCCCAGTGGTCAGCATGTTCCTTCTAACATATGTCAGGTAATTTGGCTAACTTTTCCAAAACCCTCCAGTGGCTTCTCACATCAGCTCAGAGTTCAGAATCTTTCCCTCATCCTGCAAATCCCTACATGATCTCACCTGTGCCCCTGTAAATTCCCTCTGACTGCATCTCCCACCACTGTGACTTGTGGCTGCGTCCCAGACACATGGACCCCCTTCTTTTCCTTACCTTCATACGCTCTGACCAGTGGGCTATTGATCTGCTGTTTCCTCTGCCTAGGACACTCTTAGCCCCAGGTATCTATGAATCTTGAATAAGAAAAAAAAAAAGGCTCTGAAAGGAAGAGAAAAATCTGAGGGCACTTCAACTAAATTGCTCTTCTCTATGATCTGGTCTCCGAGTTCTAAGGTGCCCTATGGGCAAAGACCAGAGTGTCCTTCGGGCTGGTGGTTCTCCAGGCCAAGTCAGGAGACAAGAATTTCAAAGAGGAAAAGAGGGAAAGGCCAAAACCCAAACCAGAGGGAATGTAATGGCCCTAACAAGCCAAAAGCCAGGTCCCTAGTCTTTGGATTGTGAGACAGCCAATGACACGTAATCCTGTTCGAAGCTTGCTTCTCAGTGCTGGGTAAGTGGTACAGAGAATAGCCGACCTTAAAAAGCTGGGAATGCAGTCATTAGGCACCATCATTGACCTTGCCTTGTTCATGATGATTGGAGACGTGAAAGGCTAGTTTCCAAACATGCCTGCTGACCCCTTGCTGGCTGAGGCTTTAAGGAATGTAAGCAAATTCAGTAGTTGGGGGCAAGGATCATTAGGTACTGTCTGAGTAACCCTTTTGGTTTTATGTTTTTTGCAACAAAAATCTTTCATTCCATTTAAAAGCTGTTTTTGAGTATCGAACCCATTACTTTGCAACCTTGGCAAAATCTCCCGAGGCATTTCCTTGCAATACTACCCTCTGGACCATCGCTTGAAAAGTCCAAAGCAGGAGGTCTGAGGTGGAGCCCAGGCATACATGGTCTGGTTATGGACTTAATTTTAGCTCCAAGGATATCACAGAGGCTCAAGTTGAAAAGAGTGCCCTCATCTGTTTAAGGCTCTGAACTGAGCTCTGTGAGAGATGTCAGAAGGAAGTGACGTGTGGTCCCTGCTCCCAGAGAACACATAAATTACATTAGGGCTATCTCGGGATGGTAGGATTATGGTGGCAAGTATCCATCCATCTTTTGCTTTTCAGTTGTAGAGGCCAATGGCAGGCCACCCCAAGATGGACCACTTTGGCATAAAGACAGTTTGATTAAAAAGCAATCCAAACTCAGCAGATTAAGGAATCGCTCTTTACCTCCCCCGAAACTGTCTAACCAGAATTTAGATAGAGGACCTGCTCCTGGAAGAGAGCTATCACCAGAGACAGAGAACTGTAGAGTGATAGGAACCAGGTGTGGTAGACAGGGAAGAACCTAGAAGGCACTGCAACCAAAGTCCTCTCTTCGTCCCATTGTTTCTGAAAGGCCTGGCAAACATGCATTTACCAAACAAAATTACTCTTTTTCATCATCCTGTAAAGTGCATTCCTTCCCTTTGAAGGCCCGGATCCCCACCCCTCTTCTTAGTTCAGGATGACATATAGACCTCATGGTGCCTGTCTGTGGAATTTCCATGTCTGTGTGGATTCCCCATACGTATGCCTATTAAATTTGATTATCTCCTGTTAATCTGTCCTATGTCAATTTGATTCTTAGTCCAGCTAGAATGACCTTAAAGGGGACAGGAATTCTTACTCTCTGATACAGTATTTTCTACATTTTATTTCTTTTTTCTTTTTTTCCCCTAAATGTTTAATAATCACTATGTATTATATTAAAGTTTTTATTTTTTTAATACAAGGGCCTGAAATCTTTTTGTCCTCCCCACTGACTTTGTAACTATAAATCAGAATGCAACAATATCTGTGACTAACAGCATGCAGGTATTGCTATAGGCAATGGGTGCTGTACGTGAGGAATCCACAGGTATCAGGGATAGAGAAAGCTGAAGGTACTTTGAGAAGTTTAAAGGGCTGAACAGGAGTCTCTGCAGGCACTAGAATCGTTCCCCCTGTGCTGGTCTGTCCACAGTGAGAGTCAAACCCTTTAACAGTTGTTCTGTACACAAGCTGTATTATCAAGCAGTCCTATTATGTAAAATGAAAGGGTGGTCGCGGGTCCCCTCCACCCGTCCCGCCTTGCTGGACTCAGAGAGGCTTTCCTGGAGGTCTCTGTATAGTTGCTGGTCCTTTTCTCTCGGCCAGGAGAGATGTCTGCAAGATCTCGTCCTGCCTGCTAAGTTCTCAACCTTAGTGTTCAAGGCCTGAAAGGAAACCCCTTTAAGAGCTTGAGCCAGGAGAGTACTTGAGAGTGGCTACACTTCAGCAGTCCCCAGCCGCCTGTAATGAAAGCCGACTCAATCCCTAGGAGTCACCACCGCGGAGTGAATTCACCTGGGGCCCTGCGCCTGGAGACCCTGCGGCCTGGAGACCAGCTGGGACCAGCGGGAAAGAGTCTGGGCGCCTTCACAGGGCCAAGTCAGGGCTCTCGGGGCGGGGTCTTGGGCTCTCGGGGCGGGGTCTTGGGCTCCTGGGGCGGGGTCTTGGGCTCTCGGGGCGGGGTCTTAGGCTCACGGGGCGGGGTCGCGGGCTCTTGGGCTCCTGAGCTCTCAGGGAGGGGTCTTGGGTTCACGGGGTGGGGTCTTGGGCTCTAGGAGCGGGGTCGCGGGCCTTTGGGCTCTTGGGGCGGGGTCGCGAGGTCACGGGGTCGCGGGCTCTCGGGCGGGGTCATGGGCGCCGGGCGGGGTCATGGGAGCCGGGGCACACAGACGGCTGTTATCACCGCCCTGCGCGGGGAAGCAGGCGCACCAGCCAGGGGTGCTGTGTGAGCACTTGGTGGCAGCTCCAGATGCTCCCACAGCCGCTTGCACAGCCCTCATCGCTCCTCCCGTGGGCGACCCCACGTCCCTGGACAGCTTGTTCGACTTTCCCACTGATGCCCATTCCTCGCTGTGGTCTGTTGAGCCTGGATTTGGGCTCAGTTTGAAGGCCATTGTCCTGGTAGAACTGAGACACGGATTTCTGCCTAGATGTATGGCCCACATGCAGTGCGTCCGCGGTGACAGCCAATAATGCCATCTTAGAATCATCATTCTTATAATTTTACAGCTGTGGGGGGTGGGCAAAATGAAGGTGGTTGAAACAACAGGAAAAGCTGAATTACAATAAACCTCCGAATCTAATCCCAACATTAATCCCAAATGATAAAAAGTTTTATTTGACTTTGATCAAAGGCTTAGCTAAATATGCAATGATTTGTCATATTATGTGAAATATATTGTTTATTATACAAAATAGAGTGGCACAAAAATTATAGCAAGTTGTTTTCATTTGTTTCCTTGAAATTTGCCTTATTTCCCCCCAAAAGCTGGGTTTTTTGTTTTGGTTTGGGTTTTGAGACCCCAAGTGTATTTGCACCGTCCTCCAGACCTTTCCCTAAGGAGACATTTGTGAAGTAGAAAGACAATGCCTTCATTTTGAGACTGAAACTATGCAAATGAGGAACTTATCCCTGTCAAGAGAACTGTGGAGAGAGACAGGGAGAGGGAGAGAGAACTGATTGAGCTATATCTAGAGGACACCTCAACAACCAACTATTCCAGTTAAGCTGGAAGTGGAGGAAGTGGGATCAAGTAGCTGTGAGGGTAGATTTTGGAACTGTTGGATAGCACTGCTTGATTATTTTTACTTTCCGTTTAATGGCTTTAGTTTCCTATACGTTTATCTGCAATGATCTTCCAACTATCCAGTAACATTTGCTCACCCTGTTCTAACTTCCTTTCTTAAAAGCTTTCTATAATAATTACAAAAACAATAACTAACCCTTACTGTGGTCTTACTATGGGCCAGACACCATTCTTTCCATGTAATAACTCATTCACTCCTACAACAATCCACTGAGGCAGGTGGTATTTTTATTTCCAGTTATATAACAAAACCAAAGTCAAGTCACACTGGGATTGGAACACAAATTTCACCCATATTCATAAGTATTATTATCATCCACAGTTCTCCATTATTACAGAATAAAAGATAATCTCCTTACTAATCATATATAAGACCTTTTATAAACTGACCTCACTGTTTCATGAACTCCCGTTTCTGCCCAAGGGTTAAGTTACCCTACATACCTGCTTTTGTCTTCCTTCATCTCTCCCCAAATCCCCATCCCCACCACTGGTGTTTCCTGTTTTTGTTTTTGTTTTTTTAAGATTTTTATTTACTTAATTTGAGCTGGGGGGAGGGGCAGAGAGAGAGGGAGACGCAGATCCCCCGCTGAGCAGGGAGCCAGACACAGGAGCTCCATCCCAGGCCCTGGGATCAGGACCTAAGCCTAAGACAGAAGCTTAACTGACTGAGTCACCAAGGAGCCCCCCTATTTCTCTTTTAAGACTAAACGCAGTTTACCTCCTTATGCTGATTTTCATTATTTTCCTAAACAAATCTTTCCCCATGCTAACAAATGCATGTTACAGAATCTTCTTATTAGCACCTGTAAGATTATATTGTAATTATTCATGTGTATGCTTATCTCCCTTTCTTAGAACAGTATTTTCCCAACTGGGCTTGTACCTATTAGTGGGCTGTAAAATCAATTTAGTAAATCAAAACCAAATTTTTCTCTAATAAGGTAGAATAGAAAATATCACATAGTAAAACAAAAAGATTACTGATTCATGAAACCATTGTTTCATCGTGTATGTGTGCCTGTGCGTTATTATGTGTTGAATAGTGTCCCCCAAAGTATATGCTGAAGTCCTAAACCCCACTATCTCAGAAGGTGACC
The DNA here is from genome assembly GCF_023065955.2 of Ursus arctos. Classification (NCBI taxonomy): domain Eukaryota; kingdom Metazoa; phylum Chordata; class Mammalia; order Carnivora; family Ursidae; genus Ursus; species Ursus arctos. Next base: position 75,475,214 of record NW_026623089.1, read on the forward strand.
TTATTTGGAAATGGGGTCATTGCAAATTGTTAAATTAAAATGAGGTTGTATGGAGCAGGGTGAGCCCTAATTCAATATGACCAGTGTCCTTTATGAGAAGAAAAAGAGGCACACAGAGAGAAAACACTCAAGGGAAGAATGCCAAGTGCTGACCTCGGCAGAGATTGAAACATGGCAGCTTGAGGATTGCCAGCAAACTGGATGCGAAAGAGTCAAGGAAGGATTCCTTCCTACGTTTCAGAGGGATGATGGTCCCTGTCTACACCCTGAATTCAGGCTTCTAGCCTCCAGAATGTGGGACATGGATTTCTGTTGTGTTAAGCCACGGTTTGTGGTACTTTGCAAGGGCAGCTCTAGCAAATTAATGCATGTATGTCTACAGGTACTGGGTTGCAAGGTAAGATGTATTTCCTACTGTGGGCCCAGTCAGAAAAGTTGGAAACCATTTTTCTGGATTGTGTATAATGCAAAGTCAGTGATTACATCTGCTGTGTGCGTATGTGTGTGTGTGCGTGTGTGTGTGTGTGTGTGTGTGTGTATGTGTGTGTGTAATGTGCTCAGTATTTGTCACACAGCGGCTTAATAAATGTTTATGATCAAAAAGGGGGAAGCAAGAGGGAGGGGGGAAAGGGAAAGTGTAGGCATGGGGAGAGAGGGAAGGGGGAAGGGGGAAGGAGGGAGCAGAGGAAGGGAGGGGGAGGGGAAGGAGGATCAAAGAGGTAGGGGAAGGAGGCACACCTCAGAGAGGGAAACAGCCCAATTTCGGGGCATCATGGGGTTGAAATGGAGAATCAAAGACTGGTGTAGAACAGATAACAAGAAAAAAGTACTGTAGTGACTTCCTGATTCTTTTGGTTGAGAAAAAATACAGGTTTTTTTGTGAGAATGACAGAAAAAGTTACAAATTCTGCCCATGTAGAAATGGCTCACTTTTACTCTACAGCCAATTCCAGAAAGTGTCTATAAAATGAAGGGCTAATACTTAAAAGTCCTGTGATGTAGCCTCTACATACAGGGCTGGGTCACAGAGCACACAGACAACTCATGTACAATAAAGGGGGAAGCACCTCAGCTGCTCCAGCTGACGAAAGATGAATTTTCATGTATTTTATTTGAAATCCATTCTTTCTCTCCTTGGTCCTGTTTGCCTTCATTTATAATTCCACTTGTTAAAAAGACATTATTCCCTGATTCAGAAGCCACACGGGCAGAAACAGTAAATGCTTTAAGGTAATAATAAGCTGCCTGCGTAGGTTAAAATGGACACAGGTACATCCACACCCGACACGTGAGCACCTTCAGATAGTCATTCCCGTGCCAAAGTCTTGACAGCTGCAGAATCACAGCTTCTAAGCCATTTAATTCACTTTGAGATAGCACTAGAGTGTCAGTACATAAACATGCAGAAAGAAGATAAATAAAAATAAAATATTCCATCAGGTTGCAGAAAGTAAAAGTGAAGGCTACTCCAAGCATCATATGATCTTAATCATCATATGCCAAGACTGCTGGAACAAGAGCTTTGCGAGGGCTTATGCACTAGCTATATTACTCTCTAGCATGTATTCATGAATGCACATTACTTGCAGTAACAGTATTTTTATTTTCATTTTTTAAAGATGTTATTTATTTATTTATTTATTTATTTATTTAGAGTGAGAGAGAGCGTGTGTGTAGTGTGGAAGTAGGGGGAGGAGCAGAGAGAGAGAGGGAGAGAGAGAATCTCAAGCAGGCTGCATGCTGAGCACAGAGCCCAACCTGGGGCTTAATCTCATGACTCTGAGATCACGACCTGAGCTGCAACCAAGAGTCAGAAGCTCAACCGACTGAGCCACCAGGCACCCCAACAGTAACAGTATTTTTAAAACAAAAGTCAGGATATGTACACAAGTAAAGAATTTCTTTTCTTACTTCTGAGTTTACTCATAGGAAAAGGTTTATGTAGGTAAAAACAATACTGTAAATCCCATGTACCCACACTGTGTACATGTAACAAATCTCTTACTTAAGTCATGGCTTTCTAAACAGCCAGAATATGGATGCCCAAAGCCATACAGTGCCCTATGTTGACTTCCCAGTCTGGAGTCTGCGGTCCACATAATTAAGATCAATTATCAGCCAACAGAAATTCAGAGAATTTCATTACTTAACATATACTTCTCTATGCCTTTAGTCTCAGGCCAAACCCAACTTAAAGCAATCAGCTTTCAAAGATTCTATAAACCCTGAAATCATAATTCCAGAAGTTGTACAATACTTGACCATCCACAGCAAGGTAGATAGGTAATATTCAAGGGAAAGACAGATTACTGCTGGTTTTACCTCTTTGTGTTAAAAAGTCTTTCTCATGTTTTAGTAGTCTAAATGAATCAGCTCCTGGGTGGCCAAGTCTCAAAAGTCCTAATATCCCAGTGAAGTAGGAAGACAATGGGATATACTTCTCTTGTGCTGGGTTCTGATCTGGGGCTGGACCAGAAAAGCATTCAGTGTTTTGATATTGCTGTTAAGAGTCTCAAATATATTATTATATTTGATGGATGGATCAAATATAATGGATGGATCATCAAGGAAATACAAATCAAAACCACAATTACTTGTTTTACACCTGTCAGAATGGCTAAGATAAAAAATACAAGAAATAACAAGTACACTATCGGTGGGAATGCAAACTGGTGCAGCCACTGTAGAAAACAGTATGGAGATTCTGCAAAAAACTAAAAATAGAATTACCATATGATCCAGTAATTTCACTGCTGGGTATTTACCCAAAGAGAATGACAAAGCCTGGGAGGCTCATTCGGTTAAGGGTCTACCTTTGGCTCAGGTCATGATTCCGGGTTCCTGGGATCGAGTCCCGCATCGCGCTCCCTGCTCAGCAGAGAATCTGCTTTTCTCTCTCCCTCTGCCTGCCACGCCCCCTTCTTCTGTGCTCTCTCTCTCTGCCTCTCTCTCGCTGACAAATAAAAATCTTTAAAAAAAATGAAAACACTAATATAAAAATATAGATGCGTCTTTATGTTTATTGCAGCATTATTTACAATAACCAAGATATGGAGGCAGCCCTAGTGTCCATCCATAGATGAAAGGATAAAGAAGATGCAGGATAGATAAATAGATGATAGATAGATAGATAGATAGATAGATAGATAGATATAGATATAAAATGGAATATTACTCAGCCATGAAAGAAAAAAATCTTGCCATTTGCAACAACATGGATGGACCTAGAGGGTATCATGCTAAGTGAAATAATTCAGTCAGAGAAAGACAAATACCATACTATCGCTTATATGTGGAATTTAAGAAAGAAAATAAATGAACAATCAAGGGGAAAAAGAAACAAAGCAAACAAACAAAGAAACAGACTCTTAAATATAGAGAACAAACTGGTGATTTCCAGAAGGGAGGGAGGGGATGGTTGAAATAATTATTTTGATGACCACTGAGAAACACATAGAATTGTTGGATCACTATATTGTACACCTGAAACTAATATAACACTATATATGAATTATATTTGAATTAAAGAAAACAAAAAACCAAGTGGTGAACCTATCAAGAGGCCAGCAAGGTAAGTTTGAAGTGACTGATTTTTCTAGTTACACATCAGCCTCAAAGTCTGCCAAGATTAAATGTCATTAATCCAAACATGCAAAATTTATAAGAATTAACCGATATCATTAGTTCAAAAAGATATCCCTTCAGTTAAAATGTCCTTCCAACCAGGTTTTCCTGTCTTAGATTTTTCACCTATTTGTTTCCTACCTAAATAAATGCTGATTTGATTTTCATTTATATGTGTCAGAAAGCAAACATGAAAACCATATTTTTTCTATTTTTTAGACATGGCCAACAAAGTTATAGGAAACTTCTGCCTCTGCCATTAAGAACTCTCATTAGCTCTCCTTGGAAGGACAACGGGGAACCACAGAAATAATCTGAACACGATAGTCACGTGAATAATCTAAGCAAGGTTTAGAAACCTGAAAAGAGCCAAGAGAGTCACAGTGATTCAGTACGGAAGTTCAGGTCTTAGAATCTAAGATAAAACAAGGTGCTCGACCCAATGCAACAAAAAGAAGGCAAAGCCAAAGGGCTGGAATCTTTGGTCCAGCCAAAGAGTAAGAGCAATTACTAAGCCAAGTGGTGCCTATGGGAGACAGATGTTAAGGGCAAGTGCCAGGCATATGGGAAGATGGTATAGGGCTGAAGTGAGGAAAAAGAAGTATCCTAGGTGACTGTTTTTAATGAAACTGAAAGGTTCTGAATGTGAATGAGTCAAGATGCCTTAAAGGTATGATGAGATCAAGTAAGATTATAAAAATATTTTAAATATTTTTCCTTAATACAGAAAGCTAACTAGATGAAATGAGAGGTGCATTTAAAGGCTGTCAGAAAGGTAATCTTATTGAGGACGAGTGCTACACCTCCTGGGCCAGTCACAGTTCTTAATGGTGTTGTAATAAAATATGCCTGCCCTGCCCGCAGGTCTTAAGGGGGCTCTTCAAACTATCTCGGGACCTTAGCATCCTGGCAGTGCCTAACTGGACCAGCAGTGAGCAGTTCATCCAACACCAGGAAACCCATTTCCTAATCAGCAGCAATATCATCTTTCTCAAGAATTTCTATTAAGACTAACTGTACTCAGAGGGTAGAAGACTCTTGAGCTAAAGGTCCTGTGGGTTCCCGAGGTCCCCATGGCAGATACAGTAGTGAAATAAGTAGTGTCTTACATATAGATAAAAGTAGTGAAACCCTGTCCTCAGAGAAGGAGAATGGGACAGAAGTAACAAAAGGCAGACCCTTGAGAGCCTGGACTCCAGAAAGTGCTAAGGAAAGACAGAGAAGCTTCTGGAGCATTATTTTGCCCACTGAAAATCGCCGCTTAGAATGATTTACCATTCCATCAATCATCCTATCCCTCTTCTTTCATCTTCCTTGTTCTCCAAAATAATGAAGAATATTCTAACACTCAACAGAAGAGCAGGGATACTATTTCTTCATTTCACAAGATAAATTCTAGCGGAGTTATGAAAAAAAAGTTGAGCAGGGAAAAAAGGTTACATTGTTGACCCAACACAAGAAAAAAATGGATAATTTTGCTCCTGAATTTCCGGAGGAATACAAGATCTAAAAGGGAAAAAAACATCATCTGCCTAAAGAAAAATCTTTTTAATCATCTTGGGCCACAACATACAAAAATCACGAAGGAAGAGAAGATCTAGTTATCAGATAGCCATTTTCAGGTCCCACAGAAAGGCCCAGGGATAAGCAATCAAATACAGACATAATTAAATGATATACTTGACAAATGTTTGGGACTCTTCTTTCTTTGCAACAAAGTAAATAGCAAGACTACATTCTTCTTCTTTTTTTTTTTTTAAGATTTTTTTTTAAAGATTTTATTTATTTACTTGACAGAGATAGAGACAGCCAGCGAGAGAGGGAACACAAGCAGGGGGAGTGGGAGAGGAAGAAGCAGGCTCACAGCAGAGGAGCCTGATGTGGGGCTCGATCCCAGAACGCCGGGATCACGCCGTGAGCCGAAGGCAGACGCTTAACTGCTGTGCCACCCAGGCGCCCCTTTTTTTACGATTTTATTTACTTATTTGAGAGAGAGAGAGAGAGAGTGAGAACACGAGAGAGCACAAGCGGTGGAGAGGGAAAAGCAGGCTACCCATCGAGCAGGGAGCCTGATGCGGGACTCAATCCCAGGACAGTGGGATCGTGACCTGAGCCAAAGGCAGACGCTTCACCGACTGAGCCACCCAGGCATCCCAAGTATCCATTATTCTTGTTCAGCGGGAAAGAACATCTTTAGAAGAAAATGATGACCAAAAACTTGGGCCAGCCTTCTACAGAGAAGAGCAGCAAGCTGGCTGGATGGCATAGCTAATGTGGAGCTAACTGTGCCATCACAATGATTTTAATAATACCAATTATGTTCAGAGAACACAGAGCACAAAGGACAATTCATATCAGCTCAAAAGAACCAGCAAAAAGAAAAACTGAAGATGTTCACTGTATTCTCACTTTAAAAGTCTTTTGCATTGCTTCCACAGAACAGATCTCTTGGTGGTTAAGTTTATATGCCTACATTGGTAGGGTTTCTCCTCCAAATGCTTTAAATGATCATAATAAATACAGTATGAGCAGCACATCCAGAAAAAGTTAACGATTCTTAACAGATATTTCTGTAAAAGGTACAGTTTATGCTAAATCTAGATACCAACATTTGACCAGAATAGACAGATGGTAGCTATTCAGTATGGATGTCTTACTCATAACTGTACCTGAATGGGTGGTATTTAAATCTGAATTTTTGAATTTTATGTTAACTTTGAAAAGATTTTTAGAAAGGTCTGAACCTAATGCTGACATAGAATTATATACATTTTAAAGTACATTAACTTAAGCATAAATGTATATTATTGTGATGAGATATTATTGAGTAGATTGGTACTGAATGGGTAAGGCTATGTTCTGTGGACATTAAAATAGCTAAATTTAGACAAGATTTATTGAGTAATACATACCAGCATGATGACCTTGGCCAACGTAGTCTGCCTTCCCAATTTCTTTACCTATAGAATGAAAATAATATGAGGACCTACCTATTGTCCTGTTAGAAAAATAATGTAAAATAAGCCAATTAGCACAAACCTAACTCACTACAGAGGTACTCAGTCCCGTAGCATGATGGTAATAATGATCATGACGACTATCACAATGACATCTCTAGTTCCTCCTCCTTGTGGGTCTGTTCTGAATATTTGATCTGTCCTGTCTCCTAATTCTTGTTTTCAATGGTATATGGTGCACGGAGGACATTGTCTTGCTCAGCACCCTGACTCTTCATAGATAGCCTTTTGTCTTCACACCACAAATATGTAAAGTTCTCTTTCACCATAGCCCATACACTGATTTTTCTTCCCCCTACTATGCCTTATAAAAGTAAGCCACTTGCTTCACTCACTAGCACAGGAAGGACATGCATCTGCTCTTCTTCGACACTACAGTTCCTTTCTGCCTGCATTCTCTGGGATGAGAGCACCCACCTCCCTTCTGGAATACACGTGGTAATAAATTCCCCAACTCTGTGAAATCATGATTCTTCCTGGGTAACACTTGCCTCTGACAATTAAAAGTGTATCACAGCTACACATTCTGTACACTCAACTGGGCCAGTGTTGGGTTCAAATACACCACCTGATGACTGTTTGTTGAGCTACCTTAAATTAGATCATGAAGATAATATCATACTGATATGTCAGAAAGCCATTGGTCAATCTTTCTTTAACTTACTGACATCTTGGCCATTGGCTGTGTGACTATTTTCTTCTCGAGGAACTCATGAGCTTATTCTAGTATCGGTAGTAGGCCATGGTCCTACCAAGTTTAGGCTGTTCAATTCCCACAGCCACTTATGTAAATTATAATAAGGGAAGGGAACAAAAACATACAAATTACCTCAGTCTTTATATCTAGCTCTACTTGACATCATGTGGATTTTGCTTATTTGCCACATTAGAAGGTTTGATCTGTTAATAAAAGAGGCTCTAGGCTCATGTACCAAATGAGAAAGGAAATGTTTCCACTCGATGTCACCATTTTCAATTACTTTGACTTCTCACTGGGAGCCAGGTCAACTGAACACCAGGAGCTCATCTGCAGTGCATGGCTACGGAGCATGGTGCACCTCAGCCTGTCTGTCCTTCCTCAGACAGAGGTGGGGTCTCCACTAATCTGATGGGCAAAATATTTCAGGGAAAGGGACTTCACCAGCCAAAAGCTGAGAAAGCAGTGAAGGTGAGTGCTAATTATTAAATAATGTTTTTCTAAAGTAGAAAATTGAAAGAATGTCTGTCAAGCACATTGTGAGTTGTGTTGTGAGGAAGCTAACACTTATGTGCTTGTATAAAATACTATGTCTAGACTGAATAGGAAAGAAGGGAGAGCCAGCAAGATTCATAAAATGGGACAAAAGAGGGGGATAAGAGAAAAAATTTCATGGACTTTGGGGTGGGGGCAAAACAAAATTTCATGGGCTTTGAAAAGACTGAGCTGGGGAAACTGGATAATAAAAACAGAGTGATAGAGAATCATGGTCATAAAACAGAGTACTTATTAAGATTTTAGAGGTAAGAAATGATGGCAATAATCCTATAGGAGAACATGAGAACTTGCACTAGGGAGGTGACAATGGAAATATAGAAGAGAAATGGCTCCAAGAGTTTTGTAGAAGATGAACTTGACATTCAACACAATTAGTGAAGTTCGGGTTATGAGGACTGAGGGAAAGGAAGGAGTTCGACTTGACTACAGAACTCTAAGTGAACTCATGGGACTTCAAGGGAATGTTTTTGAGCAAATGATAAAATGAGGTTTTAGACATGATGAGTTTGAAATTTATACTTGTCTTACACCTGACTGCAGTTCCATGTGGGTAGGGGCCTTGTTTGTCCTGTTCTCCATAATATCTTCATCAACAACAGTGTCTGGGGTACAGTACATGCTCAATAAATGTCTGTTGACTAAAAGGAATTCGAGGGAAGATGCATGCAAAAACTAAGGAATAACATAATACCCAGTGTGAAATTACTTCAATAAATTTTGGTAGGCCATACAATAGACTATCTTAAAACCAAAAAAAAGAGTAGTATAATATCTAATACCAAAAGGACTCATGATATAAGGGGTAGAAAAAAAGAATTTACAAGAACTGTATCTCGTTAAGTACAATAAAATCATTTTTTGTAAGTAATTTATTAGATAGGCAGCAATATCTAGCTTTGTTTACATTTGGATGGCAGAATAATGAGGGATTTTTCTAAAGATCTTATTTATTTGAGAGAGAGAGCACAGGAGACAGCACAAGTAGGGGGAGGGACAGAGGGAGAAGCAGACCCCCTGCTGAGCAGGGGGCTCGACTCAGGGCGGGGCTCACACTGGGCTCCACAAGGGGCTTGATCCCAGGACCCTGTGATCACAACCTGAGCCGAAAGCAGACGCTTGACCTTCTGAACCATCCAGACACCCCAAAGAGGGATTTTTATTTTCTTGTTCTTGGATCATCTCTCTTTCTAAACGTTCATATAGACATGCCATTATCATTGACAGGTGTTTTGTCTTCTTTGGTTTTTATTGAAGATAATCATAAGCCAAGTTGGAATCAAACAGAAATACCTCTGGTATGATCACTGACAAATCTGCTAATGTTTTTGGTATTTTTTTCTTTTTTTAAGGATTTTACTTTTAAGTAATTTCTACAATGTGGGCCTGGAACTCACAACACCTGGGATCAAAGAGTCGGCGCTCCACCAACTGAGCCAGCCAGGTGCCCCTAATCTGCTGATGTTCTAAGCAGGAAGCAAAAGTTGACTTTCATTAATGCTGTCCCCAAAATGGAAGAAGTTAACTCTCTAAGGTGAAGCCACTTGTTGAAGGGAAAACAATTTGGAGACTTTGGGGTTTGATTCTGTTGTCAATTTAATTTTGTTTTGTTGGACAACGTATGACTGACAACAGCTTTCTTTTAACAATAATTTGTTAGTCACAATAATAATAACTGGCTCTGGGACAGATAGGATCTTATTTTACTTTTTTTCCTTACCAGCCATTTTGTGATAAACCTTTGTTGCAAAACGACTTTAAAAAGCACTAAAGAGTGGCTCCTGGATGGCTCAGTTGGTTAAGTATCCCACTCTTGATTTCAGCTCAGGTTGTGATCTCATGGTCCTAGGAACAAGCCCCAAGTCAGGCTCCCCCTTCAGCAAAGAGTCTGCTTGAGATTCTCTCTCTCCCTCTGCCCCTCCCCTGGCTCCTGTGCTCTCTCTAAATAAATAAATAAAATATTTTTTTAAAAAAATCACTAAAGAGGTCATTTCTTCCTTTTCCTATACTCACTAATTTTTCTTTCCACTGCTCAGGAGCTTATGTGTCCAAAATGATCTTATAATCTCTAACTATTTTTTTTTAAATCTAGTCCTTTGCAATTGGTTGATGGAACTAAAAAAATAAAAGATAAAAATGAAGTTGTCAAATTCCAAAATATAGAATAATTGAGTTTAAAAGGACCTCAAGATGTACTTTAACCAACTACCTCATTTTATGAATGAGAAACTGAGGCTGAGAGGAAAGAGACTGATAGTTACCTTCTACTTCACTGTTTAGTGCCTGCATTTGCTAGCCAATGCCCATGGGGCTAATTAGAGCCTTCTTCACTAGGTTTCTGCTACGACTATTTCCTTCAGGAAGAGGAAGTTAGTCATTAGGAAATCCATATGCCAAATGCCAGGACCTTCTCTAACTTTTGAGAATGTCAAACTTGAATTTTACTGTCAAGCTCACTTTTTATTCTACTAAAAATCAGGTTTGTTTGTTTGTTAAACATTATCAGCTAATATCCAACAGCCCCTGTCATTCAAGAATCTTTCCTACCTCCAACTTACTCAGAACCAAGTAACTGTCATAGGGACATACTTCCCCTTAAAATACACTTAGAAAGCTTTTCCCAAGGATTTCTACCAAAACAACAACAACCAAATGTTTTTAAGCATGATCCTGAATATTAACATTCTGAATATAAATGAGCTTTCTGGGCCTCCTTTTGTTTCCTACGGGAAAGGAGTGCCAAACTACACACAACATACACAAACACACAGAGATAGCAATTTTATTAGGAAATCCCAAAGAGTGGCTTTAAATCCCTCAAGACTCCAGCTGATCTCCTGGAAAATAGAATGAATAAATATATTTAAAAGTCATCTATATTTCCCCACTGCATACCTATATTTGACCCATATTTTAAAAGACTCTGATCCTTTCCTACTGTCATGTAGCCTTAACTGGCATCAAATGAATGGCATTTACAAGAAAGATTTATACTTGCATTAACCTTCTTTGAAATAAATGGATAGAGTGCCAACCGAAAGGAGAATCCTATTAATAATTGATGTTTTGCATTTAGCAGCAATAAAGGTTGATTTTACCTTGAGGTTCATAAACTTATAAATCTGAATATAGAGATTAACTTTCCAATGAATGACATCTTAATCACTATGCATTAGTTTAATAACCGAAATGTTTGCTTTACCGCCTAAGCTTTAAGCTTTACCAACAGCCACGTCTCTAATTGGCCATATTCTTTGCTACTATTATTTAGTAAGTGTGCTACAACTAATTTTTAGATGACTAGCTAGGAAGCCATTGGTACTATTCACTTGAAATTTATTGTGGTACCAAAGCCCTCAGGACAAAAGCAAAAAGTGAGCTTTACTTGGTTCTAAATGTTGGTGAATGACATGGAATATAGTGTAAAAGGGAGGAGGTGGCTATTCTAGCTCTGTTGGGAAGGCAGCGGGATTGTTAAGGGGGGATTTTTTTTTGAAAGTAAAAATCATAACTCTTGTACAGATATGAACTAAGCACATGACAATGATTCTATTTAACTCATCATTAAATGAATGAGCAGGGCATATTTTAAAACCAGTTCAAAAGAAAATTGAAGATAGGCACACTTATAAACCAGGATTACTGACATGAATTGAAAAATGGATGCAAAAGTGGCTTTTCCAAGGAAGGGCTAGATTTGTTCCTCTACTGGACCAAATTTTTTTACTATTCCATAGACAGAAATTATTTAAATAGCTATCTAAAATTTCAAGAGTTGTAAAAGAGCTGAAAAGCAATAAAAGGCACAAAGCCTTCACACAATCAGAATCAGAATCAGATAACTGGGTGAAGATGGTGTATAAAAATGTACTGTATTTATGAAATACAAATTTTTCCCTGGAATCAAACAGAATGCGTGGACTTTTTTTTTTTTAATGTAAGCACAAAATCAGTTCATCCAAGAGGACAAGACAATAAAAATCATGGAATGCTAGGTTGAAAATTCCACTGAGATATAGTTTATGCCATTGCTTCTAACTGTATTAGAAAACATCAGAGTTGCATTCAATATAGGAAGGCAATTAAATACCCTACTGCATGATCTCCATTAAAATGGGATTCACTTCTGAGTGAAAGAAATCTGTAGGATTGGACAAGAGGATGTAAAAATCAAACCCATTCTAATACAAGGATAACATTAGGAAATCTGCATGGTGAAGAATATATAAGATTGTTTCATGGTATTACTGGAATTCTGTTATAATTCTCTTTAAGAGACCTTCAATCCCACTACTTTATTTTTTTTAAGATTTATTTATTTGAAAGAGAGGAAGAGTGGGGAGGACAGGGCAGGACAGGACAGGACAGAAAGTCTCAAGCAGACTCCATGCTGAGTGTGGAGCCCGACCTGGGGTCAGAGCTGAAACCAAGAGTTGGACACTTAATATGCCACCAGGCACCCTATCAATCCCAATACTTAGATTCTAACTCTTGGCTGATAAAAGTTTGTAAAACACCATCATGGATTTCACATAGGAGGACCACATAGCCCTGAGTGCTGTAAGGGGGAACTGAACAGTCTTATCTCTTTTTAACTCTATATTTATAGTGCAACATTTTAGAAAATCCTTGTAAAAGGGGAAACAAGTCACTGTATTGTATTGCACACAAAGAATGCCTGAAATATAACTATCTTAAATAAATAAGGATGAAAAGAAATGGATGGCTGAGCAATATAAAATCTGCAACTGGTTTTGTTTTTTTATTAACTACCAGTAAACTAGTGATTATAAATGAATGAATGAATGAATGAATGAATGAATGAATGAGAGAGATATCCCTGTGTGCTGGTAGCTCACTATCAGTTTGAGAGACACATGGAAAAAAATTAGCAATAAGAGAGGAAACAAGACCAACACTCTATGTAGACATGCTGATCACTATCTAGGGTCATTAATTATGGTGTCCTCACATAATAGTTATCTGAAAGGGTTAGTCCAGGGCCCAACAGAGTCACATTTCATTGGTGACACATTCCACACATGCAAGCATCAGAAGTGAAAATAAGTAGGAAGCAGTGTTAAGGAATCAGGAATTTGAAACATTCTGAAAATCTTCTGCCTATGGCTGGGGTTTCATAAAGTTTATTTTTGTAGGAACACACACATTTAAGCTTACACAGGAAAACCAAGGAAATGGGCATACTCACAGCAGGCACGGGCATTTACACTACCTGGAATGGCTATATGGGTTGCCTTCTCGAAGCTACTTTGTCTTCTTCCCTGGATGATTCCTTCTCTCTTCTCTTGATTTTTGAATTAATTCCCATGAAAAAAGAACAATCAGTAAGTAGCACCCATTTTCTCACCAGTATTTTCTCTGAGTGACACTTGCAGGATATAATGTGGAAGGAGTTGAACTTGTTGAGGAATTCTCCAATGCCCATCACCCCCTGGTCCCCCACTCACTTAAGCCATTCGTGCCTGACTCCTTCCCCAGGCCTGTAAATACTTCCCTTGAGGCTTGACAACCCCACCCCGAACCCTTCTTTGGTGTGAGAGATCAGGTGTCTGTACTCATGTTCGAAGGTGTCTTGCGATACATACAGGTTCCAGCACTGCTCACTTTCTCTTTCTCTTTATTCTTGCCCTTTCCTTTGTCCCTAAGCCCTTTGCTCTTTTTCCTCTCTTCTCCATTTGTTCTTCTATTCGTTTTATAGTCAAAGTATAAATGTAGAAAGAGAATAAGTATTGAAGTAGTAAGACCAGGCTTCATTGATCACTCCACAGTCCACAGACGTCCATCCTCGTTTAACTCCTCTGAGCTTACTTCCCTTCCTGTGAATTGAAGGTAATAATACTGATCCCAAAGAGTTAATGGGAGAATTACATACTGATAGTACATCTAAGGAACTCACTGGTATTCATCACCTAAGTTAAGTATCCCCAAAAAGGTAAGTACTATTCATTATTATCATCATCAATGAAATATCCTACATTTCCTGAGGCTTCCTCCTGTCTCCCTGTGAGACCTCTTACTTCCCACAACCTTGCCTCATCTGGGTTTGATGATGATGCTCACAGATGATAAACTGAATAGTATAAATATGATGGTGAAGATGAAGCTCATGGAATAGGAGGAAGGGGAAGAAGAGAAAGAGAAGTACATGAAATTCACATGGGCCAGATACCACGTTGGGAGCTTCCCAGACATTACATCCCAGACATGGCAGTTCTAGGAGGCATGTGCTGTTGTGACCATCACCCCTAGGCCTCCCTGGAAGGAAATGGAGGCTTGGCCACATTCACATGGGTATTAAGAGGCAGGGCCAGAATCTGAACAGTCTAGGCTCTTAATCACTGCACTACTTTGCTTCCCAAGAATGCACAATAATCTGAGACAAAGACATGGTAGGAGCTACTTCCCCTGACTTGTACAGAGCAAGTATTCTTCTCAGGGGAGGAAGAGGGGAAGGAGGTGCCTGACTGATGCATGGCTTCTCTAACCCCGCTGTCTAGTGTGGAGATCAAGGAAAGCCCAGGGCTTCATTCTACCTATGGAGCAGCTTTCACAGGGGTTAGAGTTCAGGTGAATGGATACTGCTGTGCACTGTTTATGTCCCTTCAAGATGCATATGTTAAAGGCCTAATCCCCAGTGTAATGGTGTGTGGAAGTGGGGCCTTTGGGAGGTACTTGGGTCATGAGGGTAGAGCCCTCATGAATGGGATTAGTGCCCCTCCAAGAAGAGACAGAATGTCTCTCTCTCCACCATGTGAGAACACAGCGAGAAGGCAAGCCAGAGAGAGAGAACTCACCAGGATCCCCATCCACCTGCCCCGTGATCTTGGACTTCCGAGCCTCCAGAACTGCGAGAGATCAGCCTGTTGTTCAGCCCACCAGTTGGTGGTACTTTTGCTAGAGCTGCACAAACTGACTAAGAAAAGAGTGCTCTCTCTTCAGATGCACCCTCTAGAGTTCAGAACAATGCCAAGAACTGCTTTTCTCCTGGAAGGTCTGCTCATAACTTTTGGAGTAAAAAGAGTGTCCAAATGCTCCAGGTTTTGAATGATGAACATGCTTCTAAATCAGATGAAATCCAAGAAGGAAGCAAGGACAGAGCTCTGAGTAAAGGGAACAGGAAAATAAGCTGGGTTAACTAGCAGGTTTGTAGTGAGGGAAGTTTCTACCGTAGGACAAAGAATCCAAAGTCAGTCATTCTACACCTGAGAAAGCCCGTAAACTCTTTCTGGAGAGGTGGCTGCTAGAAATGTAGAATTCAAGTTTCATTTCTAGGTGGAAATTCTCTTAATGCAGCATTGGAATACCAGGAATGCAAGAGAGCAAAGAGGAAGTGGAAAGGATAGAATTTTACATATAAAAAAATAAACATCAAAAGGAAGGAGGAACATCGGGGAAGTTTTGAAGATTGACAAGTCCACCATAGCAGATTATTAAATATTTTAAAAAATTATTTTGTCATTGTTAACTTCTTGGTAGACAATTTCTCCCAACTGAATTTCCATCCATAGTTCCTAGACGTGGGAAAATTATTAAATTGACAAAGATGAAGAAATATATACATATATATACGCACATACATATACATACATATATATGCATATATATACACATACATATATAATTGGCAAAGATGAAGAAACACATATGTATATGTGTACACATGTGTAGAGAAATATAGATGTATTTCTTCATCTTTACCAACCATATATACCACACACATTTGTATTCTCTTCCGATTCCTCTACATATGATTTTTCTCCAAGATAAAATCTGGCACTGTTTATAGCACAATGATCTAAAATAAAATATTTGCCATGTTCTGAGATTCTTACTTTTGTTTGGGATACATTACTGTATAAGGAAACTGTTTCATGGGTTGAGAGTTACTTGCAGGAAAACTATCCGATGCTGAAGTTCTTATGTGTGCATATCCTCCGGGATTTTGGAAAAACGAAATGTCTGAGAGAGTGTGAGCTGCATTTTCTCCAGTTCCAGAGCCACTGAATGGTGCCAAGGAGCAGCAGCCGTTCAACAGAAAGCCAGGCTTGGGTGAGGCTGCTGAAAGGAGAACCCAGAGCCCAGAACAGCCCCTGATGTCTGGGACTGAGCCCTGTGAGAAACAGGACAAGCAGTGTCTTTTGCACACATTCCAGGACTTTAATTTTTCTGTAAACAAAGGCATAAGGGATTAGCTTTATTACAGCCTCAGTGTGAAGCACAAACTTGACATAAAAAGAGAATTTATCTTTCATGTTTCATAAATTGTTCAATTTGGGGTATTGCATGTCATATCTTTATAAAACCGTTTTTTAACACTGGGTTACAAGATCAGAGAAGAGTTGTTCTTCCATTTTTTTTTTCTCACCCATGTGTATTTTAGAATTTATTTACCACTTCTGCCCTGTTTCCCCACCTGTAAAGTTGATATACTGATAGTACCTCACCTCATAATGTTACAGAAGGATTAAGTGAAGTGATAGGGGAACAGTATCTAGTCTCATGACATGTGCTTAGTAAAAATCAGCTGACCACTGTTGTCGCTACTAACAGGCTCTGTGCTGAGCACCATCACTCAGACTGTCATTTACTACTCGCGAGATTCCTACTGCAGGGAATAAAATTATGCACATAAGGAAACAAAAGTTCAGAGAAACCAAAGGTCAGAATAACTAGAAACTGGTGACTCTGAATCCAGGGCCTGTGTTCTTATCAAGAATACTGTTTTGACTCACATAAAAATGAGTGACTTCTTAGTGTACAGTGTGGTTTTAGGCTTAGTCTTTAAGAAGCTTCCACAGCAAGATCAAAGATATTAATGAAAGCTTTTAGGAACTGACCCGCCCACCTCACCTGTAGCAGGTACACAGATAAAACTGAACCAGCTGGGGCACCTGGGTGGCTCAGTCAGTTGATTGGCCAACTCTTGATTTTGACCTGGGTCATGATCTCAGGGTCCTGGGTTAGAGCCCTCGTTGGGCTCCCAACTCAGTGGGGAGCCTGCTTGTCTCTTCCTCCCCTCCCCCTCCCCCTGCTCATGCTCTCTCTCTCTCTCAAATATATAAATAAATCTTTTCTTTAAAAGATTTTACTTATATATTTGAGAGAGAGAGAGAGAACGTAAACGCATGCTGGCATGAGCAGGGGGGAAGGGCAGAAGGACAGATGACTCCCCACTGAGCAGGGAGCTGGAGGCAGGGCTCCATCCCAGGATCCTGAGATCATGACCTGAGCCACAGTCAGATGCTTAACTGACTGAGCCACCCAGGCACCCCAAAGATAAATAAATCTTAAAAAAAAAAAAAAGAAAAGAAATTGAAACAGTAGTCCATGAAAGTGAGGTCAAGGGTCCATGATGCTCTCTTGGGTTTCTCTCACCCACAGCTCCTACTAGCTCACAGGAATGGATTACTTATTAGGAATGTTATGAGCTGGTTGTTAAACATAGCTATTATTAAAAATTTCATTATATAAACTTAAAAATTAATTTTATTAAAACTTAAGGAGATAAATACTCAAAACTCTTCACTTCATAATTAGATTACTACATCTTACTATTGTGATTTACTACTTTTAACTGTATCTGTATGGTGGAAATACTATAAAATAGTGTGCCACTGTGATCTCTTCATAACTGCATGTTCAGTGATGTTATGTTGGTAGCCTGACATCAGCCTTGGAGGTAGTATTTACAGCATGGAAATCATCAAATGAAATAACTCAAAGTTTGATTTATAATTTTGTTGATTGTTTACATCTAAGAAAGTGATAGAAGTTAATAATGCAGGTTAGAGTAAAAAATGTGTCTGTACACATGAAGAAAGGCTCAAAATCACTCAGCATCAGGGAAATACAAGTCAAAACCACAATGAGATACCACTTCACATGGGTCAAAATGGCTAAAATTAACAAGTCAGGAAACAAAAGATGTTGGAGAGAGAAAGGAGAACCCTCTTACACTGTTGGTGGGAATGCAAACTGGTACAGCCACTGCGGAAAACAGTATGGAGTTTCCTTAAAATATTAAAAATACAGCTATCCTATGACCCAGTAATTACACTACTGGGTATTTACCTCAAAGATACTGATGTAGTGAAAAGAAGGAGCACATGCACCCCAATGTTCATAGCAGCAATGTCCACAATAGCCAAAATATGGAAAGAGCCCAGATGTCCATCGACAGATGAATGGATAAAGAAAATGTGGTATATATGCACAATGGAATATTACTCAGCCATCAGAAAGAATGAAATCTTGCCATTTGCAACAATATGGATGGAACTAGAGGGTATTATGCTACACAAAATAAGTCAATCAGAGAAAGACAATTATTATATGATCTCACTGATATGTGGAATTTAAGAAACAAAACAGATGAACATAGGGGAAAGGAAGGAGAAATAAAATAAGATTAAAACAGAGATGGAGGCAAACCATAAGATACTCTTAATTTAGGAAACAAACTAAGGGTTGCTAAAGGGAAGGTGGGTGAGGGGGATGGGGTAACTGGGTGATCAGCATTAAGGAGGGCACTTGATGTAATGAGCACTGGGTGTTATATACAACTGATGAATCACTAAATTTTACCACTGAAATGAATAATACAGAATATGTTAACTAAATTGAATTTAAATAAAAAATTTTTTAAAGATGTGTCTGTAGCTATTACATGGTGAAGAGCACAAAAATTGAGGATCTAGTCTTACAGTACTCAAAAATTACATTTTAATCATATCTAGCCAAGTCATTTACTTTATTGACAAATGAGGGAAGATCCAGTGTACATCTTTGTTTTATTTTCATTTTATGCATTAATGTAAAATAAATCAACATTCATGTTGGAACCATAGTCATTCATCAATTGCAATCATAGTTTGGCTATGGATACACGAGTATGCCAAAAATCAATGACAGTCTCTGGAAGAATCAATTGGTAATACGGAATTTATAATGAAAAGCATTGTATACTTTATTATTATTTATAATATGCTCTGTGTTATATTAGTAAATTGGTAATGAGGTTATGTACAGTGCTGTTTGCAGAACTTGAACTCAACTTGTCTTCATGGAGGAGGAGTTTTTCTATGGATCTGACTACTGTCCTTGGGTACAGATTATACGCATTAGAGATTATATGCATAAATATTTTTTCTCCTTTCTGATGCTGCTTTTCCATGAAACCTGATAGGCCCAGCAGAGACAGGCCAGAAACCTTTTGGAGCCATATCGTTGCACTTCAATGGTGGGAGCTACAGCACCTGCTGCTTCCAGCTGCCTCAGACCCTTGCCGTTAAAGCAGGAAGTTCTGAGACTCAGGGGTGGGTTTGAGAGGAGGGAAGTCGGCGGAATTACATACACTGCATCAGTAAGAGAACCCAAGCCTGCCTTCCGTGTAGACAGATAATTTCTCTGTATGTAATAAAGTTTTCCACTGTGTTTTGGGGCCAAGGCCACAGCATAATGAAAAATGCTTTCTTTGTCCATCATTTTACTCTGGCAATATATATTCCCTTTGGAAACCTGGAGTACCTTAACTGGATTTTTTCCCCCAAACAGCATCTTAATCTCATCCTCTTGCATCTTATATTTATTGTTCTATATCTTAGGGTTCTCACAAGTTATAGGAACAACACACGTCTCTGATTACACTTGTACCCATCTCCCTTCCCTGCCCTCGAGTCTTCAGCAACATGTGAGCTAGAAGACAAAGTCCGAAGGGCTCCAGGATCTATATGATCATCATATGGTTCTTTGAGACACCAGGGATGATAGATAAAGAATCATAAAATAAGGCAGAGGTAGAAAACAAAGAATTGCCCAAATTTCTGTTAGTTCTGTAATTTGTGAAACAAAGTCATGGTGCTAATTGTCCTACAACAAGGTGAAAAATCTGATTGTCTTCATGACCATAGAAAATTACACAAAGGGAGCACTAAGGCTGCTGGGGAAGGGCTGACAGCTGTCATCAGCACTCCCTGGCTGGGAAGAACAATGGTATCCCATGATGATGCCCAGGAGGTTTCAGTGCCACAAAAGCTACACGGGGTGGGGGGGGGGGGGGCGCGTGGAGGGGAAAGCAGCTTTGGTACATGGAACAAGGTGGCTATGAGCTGCTCTTGAATGTGGACCTTTCTGCCCAATGGATGAGTAGCTGCGAGGAATTCAGAACAGATTTCACAGTGAAAACATATGCCTCGCCCCTCTCACTCCAACCTTCATTTTTCCACTTTAGATGAGCAATTTTTATAAGCAATATTTTCCTTTTAGCCCTACTATAACAAAAGCCACTGCAAAGATGGTTATAAACAGCAACTAAGACTTAATCTCACTAGAGTAAAACTGGGAAAAGGAAGTAGAATGGCAGACTAGGGAACTCCTCTTCTGTCTAAACATGGCAGTTGCTACTCAAGCGAGCAAGTGGTATCTGTAGAAATACGGGGCTGGTGTTGCCAAACCCTGCCTTATTCTACAGAAGCCAGAAATATGGGTTTTATTAGAAACATCTGAATAATATTAAGGAGGGCGTGTATTGCATGGAGTGCTCGGTGTTATACGCAATGAATCATGGAACACTACATCAAAAACTAAGGATATACTGTATGGTGACTAATGTAACATAATACAAAATTTAAAAAAAAAGAAATATCTGAAATTTAGGCATTCAGAATTACCAAAAATAATTTTAAAATAATGATAACTTTATAGACTGGAAACATTCAAACTACGCAAAATCTACCTGGAGGATAATAGTGAGACATCCATTTGCAACTAGTAACTGAAATTCATAAGGTTATTAAAAGGACATGAAACTTATTATCTCGTTTTACTACAAAAACTAAACACAAATTAGTTCTAAGGACATATGATGCTCTATGATTTAGCGCTGACCAAAAGGAGTGAGAGAACTCTTCACTGCACAGAATGCAACCTTTCCTACTTCCAAGGCAAATGGTGCTAGTGATTTTGTTGTTGCAAAGTGCCTGATGGCCTGGTTACTATTGCTCAAGTCAGGCCAAGTAGTGATTCGAGTACCTGGTAATGACTGATGAGCTGGACCTGCAGACAGATTTCATGCACTCCATTGACATTTTAATTACAAATTCGACAAACTGATTTATTGACACATCAGATAAAGGCATTCACACTAGGCAGAACCATAAAGTTCTGTAAATTCATCATGTGGTATCTCAGGCAGCTCATCTTTGTAAGTGCCTTTCATTAAGAAATGGATTTTTATTTTGAAAGCCTAAAGCAAAGAACTCTCTTATCCAACCAATCATTAGCATCCAAGAAATGTTCATGCTATCTTTTTTTACCTATTACCAATTGCTTAATGGCAATAAAAAAGAAGAGTGATATTTACTTTTTCCTCAAATAAAGCAAATGTTTGTGTTTTGTACAAATAAACAAGCAAATCATCAACTAAATAATAAAGAGATACAGGTCTGTCCCTCATCTGCTTCATTTTTACAATGGTAGCCCATTTTGATGATTTTAAACTTTCAGTAACTATACGACCAATAAACACAGCTCTTCCTGATAAAATACAAGCCAGTTTCCAAAAGCAACACATTGTCACTTTCATACTATTTGACGGGATTTTTTCTAATGTTCTCTTCAATAAGAATAAGAAGCACAAATGCAGAACAATGTGTCCAGGTTCTTTGAGGGAGAGTTTATTCCACACCAATGGCAAGTACAATCACACGTTGCCAGTGACCCCATCTCCAAGCTAAAGCTACAAACATGTGACCAACTTCCAATGGAATATTTATGACAGTTTCCCCCTGAGAAATAATTGCTATCTCTGCGAATGCCTGCAATAAGAAAATATAATTTGGGAGATGTAGATTTCTTTCCGGCTCGGCACAAGTTTTAGAATTAGAGGACCCCTGAAAGGGAGGTTTGGTCACCCCAATCTTTTCTCTGTCCAGCAGTAACCTAGAAAGCTTAATGATTCAGGCTGCTGTAAACACAGAAACATCTTTCTTGGTAAGAGAGTTTCCCTGTTGATCTTATGCTTCCCAATGTCTCTGAAATCTAGCCATTCTACCTGACCCAGATCAAGATCACCATAAATACTGGAAGGCCGTGTGAAACTATTTTCTGAGGCATATATTTACGATATTGATTAAACAGAACACAAAATGTCACTGACGTCGATGTTTACTGGATTTCTCAAATTCAGTGTTGACTTTCCTTGGGGTTGTGATAACAGATGTGTTACCAAGAGAGAAAGAGGCTGGTAAAATCTAGTAAAGTAACAAAAGGAGTGGTTGGCTAACCCAGAGTTAATGAATGTTTTTCCCCAGATGAAAATGTCATTTCCCTGGATATTTTTCAATAATTGAGGCTTTCTGGGGCTACCTTGCCAACACATGTACTTAAAAAGTAAAAGGTAAGTGAATCAGAGGAGTTCTTGGTACTTCATGTTATCAAATTATAAGTTCAATTGATTTTTGTCACTGAAATAACTATTGTTAGACACAGTTTATTTAAATCGAGCGGCAGTTTGAACAGTACCCACACGACCCAAAATAGATCAACTCAAAGGGAAAAGTAAAAACAAGCAGATTGGATTCACACACATTCGGCTGACTGATAGAACCTCCCACGTTCGGCCCTTCCACCTCCGTGTCTTGGGGACAGTCTCAGAAGCAACTTCATAGAAACTCCAGACTTGTTTGTAGACAAAAGTGAGTGTCTGAGAGGAGAAAATGTGACTTTTTCCTCTGTGATTGTGCTGGGATTAAATGCACCATTAAGAGCACTAGATTCAGAGGCGCCTGGGCGGCTCAGCTGGTTAAGTGACCGACTCTTGGTTTCGGCTCTGGTCATGGTCTCAAGGTACACCTTGGATCCTTCAACTGCTCCTGCAGGCCTGCATGGTACACAGTTGTTGACACACTGATCCGGATTCTGGGTACAAACGTTACCCAAGGGTGAAAGTCTGCCCTTCAGAATCATGTGTGCAGCAATTCAAATACGTATAGTGCAGGGATTATGACTCATTACGGTTGAAGCAGTGTCCAAAAACTTGCAATTTTTTTTAAAGCAACGCAGATATTGAGGCAGAGTTGAGTACCACTTGGAACTAGATTCTGGTTATTCTGTCATTACTGAGATCCATTCTGTGATGAAATCTCTCTCTCCTCGATCATGAGCGTAAAAAAGGCAGTAAATTGTTTCTTCTGTCAACCTTTTCTTGGACACCAAGACTTATAAGCAGAGATTTTCAGTAGCAAACACGATGTTCTGTCAGGGTTTAAATACAGATTTTATGTTTCTTCGAATACTCACCATTGATGGATGAGCAATGGAAGCCCAAGATGACTCTACCCCATTACTAAAATGAATAAGCAGGACCCACAAAAACATCTGTGGCCAAGCCATCAATATGGTAAAAAGCCAACTCCCTGTGGACATTTGAAAGAGTATATTACATGTCTCTTTCAATCAGAACACTCTGAGTGGGCTTCGTGTGTGGGGTGACTATTTAATTAAAGGAGCTCATCACCACTGAGAGGATACAAGTGCCTCCTGGACAGCTCTGCAAACTTTATCAGGTGCACTTCTGCCACCTAGCGATGCAAGGCTGCATGAACACTTCCTGCATCTGGAGAGCAGCAGCACTACTGTTCATAGCCAAGGTCACTTCAGGATGGCATGGGAGTAACAGGAAATAGCGCTATTTCTGTAAATAACAAAACAGATTCATCCACTCTCAGTAAAAACCAGCTGGATTCTAATAAATTAAATCATGAATATTTAGATTCATTTGTGTGGGCTGAGCCACCTTCTGATGAAATCTGGCTCCACAAAATAGGCTACCAGAACACAAAATGTCTTTAGAGCCCTACCCCATTATGGAGGCAGTGGAATGTGATCTCCACTTCAGGTTTATAAACGATCTTTTTTTTTTTTTTTTTCTTTTCTCTGCTTTGAAGGAGAGTAGAGTCTGGCTAGTTACAACAATTTTATTTAACTTTCAACAAGAGGTTAATAGCGAGGACTTGAGTATTTTGGTGCTGAAGTTCATATTTCATAAAATACAACTCATATCAAAATTATCTGTCCTGACAAAATGCCTTTGGCTCACAGCTCAGTGGGTTGAGCATCCCTATCTCTGAGCCATGTGATAATGACAAAGACACTTAATCTCTCACCTTGGGCTTCTCAGCTGGAAAATGATAAGCCTAAACTTACTTTCAAAACCAAGGAAGTGGTGAGAAATAGCTACTATGCACCATACATCTTGTATTCAAAAAGACAGGAATGTACTGTGAGCTGAAGCAATGCTCTATCCCCTACTAGAGAAAGAGCCATAGAAGAGTTAATGAGCATAGATACAATTCACTGGGTAAGGAATTTAAAGAAAAAAAGCTTTAAGTGATAACCAGGGCTTTCTTTTGACTCGTACAACTGCACTTTTCTACGTCACAGATTTTTTTTAAAGTAATTATATCTAATGACTAACTGTCATCATGAGAATTTGCCCAAACCATCATTATGGGAGTAGTCTGCACCTAACCCTTCTTCTTACTACCATTACTTGCAAACCAAAGAAACTCAACAGTATCCACTGACTACCTATTATATGCCAGGCACTGTGG
Organism: Ursus arctos; assembly: GCF_023065955.2. Taxonomy (NCBI): domain Eukaryota; kingdom Metazoa; phylum Chordata; class Mammalia; order Carnivora; family Ursidae; genus Ursus; species Ursus arctos. The sequence goes on from NW_026623089.1 coordinate 75,499,738, forward strand.
CATGTCTCATTTAATACAAGAACCCTGAGAAGTAGGCATAATTACCTCTACTTACCAAGGAAGAAACTGACATTCAGAGAAGTTAAGTAGCTACATGAAGACAGCACAGCCAGAAAAGGATAAAGTCAGAACTTAAATCAAGCTTTCTTTGATGCCAAGATGCTTTTCTACATCCCACGGCTTTCCAATATCCAGGAAATCCCAGTGTTTGTGGGGAACAAGGAGGGCATCCAAAGTCCTAGCTCCTCCCTCTCCTCCCAAACTCCTTTCACTTTCTGCACGCTGAGCTCCTTAACTCTGGCTGCTAGAAAAAAAAATAGTCTTGAAGAATTTCAAGGGGAGCAATATGTCTCAAAGATCAGACTCTCTCTATGTTGTTTCTGATAAGAAACAGTGCATTCCTCACTTAAACATATCTTAAGAAAACATTCAAAAATATTTGCAGCTAAAGCCGGCGTTTTTATCAAGAGCGTACTAAAATACACATTTCAGTAAGTCAGGACTCCAGTCCAATCAGTTTTGCCCAAAACTAACTTTAACCAAAAAACACTTATTTCACCAGTCATGTAAATGTTCCAAGGCCTTTAATATTTTCCTGGGGTTTTGAATAAAAGCCAAACTTCTTAACGAAGCATGTGAGTGACCTACACCTAGCAGACATCTAGTCCTACTCTCAGCTTTGTGAATTGTCCTTTCCACTCAGTTTCCTTCATCAGCTCATCAAAATGTGTCTTGCTCACTCTTCTCAGCTCCTCTGCTTGAGAAATTCTGAAGCACAAACTAACCTTCCCCAATTACATGTGTGTTGGATGCTATCCATATTCATAAACATGGCCTTTGTCCACCTTTTTTCAGGGCTTTATGGTCACAGTGTTTCTCAGTAGCCACCTGATCCTGTAATATCCCCCAGCCTGTACTTACTTTTTGCTCAGTTGTGGGACGTACTTTTTTAAAAGATTTATTTATTTATTTGAGAGGGAGAGAGAGAGAACAAGCGGGATGGGCAGAGGGCAAAGGGGAGAGAATCCCAAGCAGATTCTGCACTGACTGCAGAGCCAGACATGGGGCTTGATCTCATGACCTCAAGATCATGACCCGAGCCGGAACCAAAAGTCTGACGCTTTACCAACTGTGCCACCCAGCCGCCCCTATTATGGTACATATTTTTATGTGCATACACGTTTTTCCTCATTATATTACAGGCTCTTTCAGGGCAAAGATCCGATTCTACTCTATATAGCACTGTCTTTATTAAGCATCTACACGGAGCTAGGCACTGAGTTTAGGTGACCTCATGTTCCCATTTAAAATATATTGTCTGACAGAGGGCCTGATGAAGGTGATCAGAAAGTATTTGCAGAAGGAAAAGAAAAAAAAAAAAAAGGAAACTAGCATCTTCAAAGGTACAATGTGATCCAGGTACTATAGTAGACATTTTCATGTACTTTATCCCATTTTATCCTAACCACAGTCCTAGAAGTAAAGTTGTCTCCTAATTTTTGTAGACAAAGGTACTGATATTCTCAGATTATAAACAGTTGACCAGAGATCACACATTTTGTGTGTGCTGGAGTTTATATCAAACCTATCGCTCCTAGTTTCAAAAGCTATGCTTTTTTCCTTCTATGTGGTAGAATTTCCTTGTCTTTAATTTAGGAGAACAATCCTGTGTTGTCCCATGCCTAAAAGACCAAAACAAAACCCAGTGAATTAGTAAGAGTCATACTGAACATCTCTTGTTGAGGGAGGCCCAGACCCTCCAGAGGAATGTTATCTTTTAAAGAGAGATTTTCTCTTTGCCACTGAAATGCTCCCCACCCAAATTAATTGAGACTGTGGGCTCTAAGTTATAAACAAGGTAAAAGAAAGCACTTTAACATAGTAGTTTGGATTTCAGTGCAAGTTTTTTTCTTTGAATTTTAAGGATACATTGACGGTTTCACCTATGATTTTCTGTGGATTTAACTAATTTATATCATATTTTTTATCCATGTGGTTGGATTATTTTTTCCTAGCAGACACATCTCCAAGGAAAGGTTAGATATATCCTAATTAATTTAGCTAAGGACCTAAAATCGTGTAAACACACAGGGCAGAGACATCCACACCATGGCAGATGTAGTCTCCTTGACATCAGCAAGCAGGGGACACTTACTAAAAATCGGTACAGACCGCTGTCAGCCATAATCCTTTTCCTCATTTCCAGGTATGACCATTGCATAATAACTGCAATTCTTTCCACTAATTTGAATACAACTTGTGATAATGTTCCTGGAGGTTGACTGTAATATTTGTAAACAGTTATAGCTTACTAAACAATTTAACATAAAAGTTTAAAAGCAATATGTATCAAGCCCTTAACCCAACATTTTCCTTGATTTCTATTTATTTACACTGTAATTTTTACCCATGTGGACTGGACTATTTCTTCCCAGCAGAGAAGACACATTCCTGCTATGTAGGGTCTGTGATAGAGCTTTAAGATGACTGAAGATCTCCCAGGGCTTAGGTTAGGGGTTCTCAAACCTGGCTAATCATCAAAACCACCTGGTCAGAATTCCAGATACAAGTTCCCAGGCTCTGCCGTGAAGCTTTTGATTCTGGTTCTAACAAGGCTCCAAAATATGCATTTATAACTCCCCAAATGAATGGTTTGCCAGTGCAAAGATTTCTCCAGTTTGAGTATCTTGGGGATCTACGAGCCTCCAATAGGCAGGCCAGAAAAATACTGGTTATTATAACAATTTTAACAGATCCAATCATTGAGTGGACTTACCAGAGCATACTGACCACTTACCTAATGATTTAAATAAAGGAAAGGATGCCTACAAGAGAAGCGAAAGGGTATGGGCAAAATACTAGGGCCCCCAGGCCCTCCCAGGGGCAGCTCTGATAAAGTCCTGTTCCCCGGAGGTAGGCCTTTGTTACAGAGAACTGCACATATTTCAAAATGGTTCCTTTCTCCTCCCCCTGAAAAAGATACACGAGTGCTTTTTCTTGGCTGTTCACTTGGTGTGGCTCCTGGAGGTAAAGGCTCAGAATGTGCAGGGCCTCTCCTAAAATAATACTCTCAGTATTTTCTTATTCTCAAACTGCTCCACACTTAGCCTGCAGTAATTCATCAGAATTACTATGTAAGTGTTCCTACAGTTTCCAGCCTCATGGTCTCTGCTACAGTAAGCTTCTGTTAGCTGTGTCTCTCTGCACTCACTCTCTGTCTCTCTGCATTCTGAAGTAGCAGTTTGCCCTGTGATTTAACCTCTCTAATGGGTTCTAAAAAAGTTGTTGATTTTCAGGGCATTCAGCCTTTTTCTTGTTGGAACAGTGGGGATAATGGCTTCCACGCTCTCACATGTCAGAGTGGAAACCTGAGGTACAACAATATTTTTATAAAGAAGTTCAGAGTCTGTTCTGGAAAATAAATGCAAGGAAACAACAATAAAATATTACACCAGGACTGACCTGCAATCCCTTTCATATTGCAGATAATATGTACTGAATTTAGTTTACTGTTTTCCTGTCAGTGCAAGAGCAGCTTTACAGAAAAATCAGTAACACTGACAAGCTTATATGGCAATATTTTCTTAATTAAAATAGTAAAAAAAAAAAGTCAAGTCTATTTTAGAACATTTTTGTAAAAATAAAAAAAATTATTTGAGAAGCAAAAACTGCTCATTTATTACACACAAATATTTAGGTTTTGTCATTCTGTAGAACAAACTGATGTGTCATCCAAAGACCATCTCCAACCAGAGTGACTGTGCTCTGAGCCATTCTTATTCTTTTTATAGGAATCTCCTAAAGAACAGTATTGCTTATCTGTAAAGGATAAATGAATGGTTCAGAGGAAAACTTGATCACGATTTGATTAGCACAGGGTACTGCTCCAAAGTAAAGTGAAGTTCTAAAATCTTTCACCTCTTGCCACTCTTTAAACTATTCACTTATAGAAGAAGAATTCAAACTAGGCCACATTTTTCCAAACTTGCCTATTCCTTAAATATAAGCCTCCCAGGCAGCTCTGAAAGTAAGTAAGCACTGGAAAGCATATTATCTAACTTGCTTTTGCTGCTAGACACTAGTTAATCCATTCTGTTTGTCCACCTCATCTGGATTAAGGGCATGAAGACGCAACTGTTGAAATTTGAAAACTGCATTCAATGTGTGTGCTATAGAAGTACTTAAAAAATAATGCTATGAATTGTTACAGAGTTATAAACGCATACCAATATTTATTTAGAATCACAAATAATTTTATGCTGCTATTTTCTATTTTTCATATGCCTCACAATAAAGATATTGTTATCTCTAAATTTTCTGGCATGATGATATACCAAGCAAGAAAGGATTTAGTTGGGCATTTGAAAATCATTCAGTTTTACATATGTGTGATCAGGGAATACAGATTAATTGGAAAAGAAAATGCACTGTCACTAAAAGGCTTGTTGATTTTGCCAGATGGAAGGTGGCTGTTATAGTAATCTAGTGGGAATGTCATGGTTGGCCCTTTAAAATTCATTTTTCACTATAATTTCAAGGTTTTGAAAGCCATATTCTTTCTGCAAGTTACAAAATTATTCTGTCTCACTTCAAAAATCTATTCCTTTATGTGAATTCTCCACTTCAGCACAAATTATTTATTATTAAATGACTTTCACAAGACTGCAGGAAGTGTGTTTACCCTCTTTAATGCTGCGAGGGAGAAAAACTTTCTCCTTCCTCCCTGCTAGCTTCTTTGTCTGGCCTAATAATTACATTGCCATAAGACAGATAAACAAGAGTAAAACAAATTTAATTTTGTATGTATGGGAGCCCATAAAGTTAGGAGACTCAAAAAATGACCAGAAGAGGCAGCTTTTATACCTTTTAGACAAAGAACAAAATATATGTGAAGAACCTACAAGACAAGGAAGTTTGGGCTTGGGTAGTAAATTAGTGAAGTAGTGACAAGGTCTGTTTAAACAGCCTTCTGGGCCCGAAATTCCCTGTCTCTGATATGGATGATAAGGATGGCAAGGGTACATTCTACCCTCCAGGGGCAGGAAGGGGACCTTCACATGGGAGATCTATTTCCTGCTGTAAGGGGTGGGGGAGGAGGGTCAGAGTGTCCTTCTTGCGCTGACTTAGGTAACTTTAGTTCAATAATCAATGTGTCAAAGTGGCACATTTTGAGCGGCATATTCTGCTATCCTTTAATATCCTTTTAATTAAAAGTGGAATCGAATCCACAGCAGAACATTAAGGTACATCAGGAGGGTAGGAAATTTGACTAACTTCTTGTTTTCTAATGAAAGTGTTCATGAAGAGAATTCTCTGTTTGTTTTGATTTTTATTAAACCTATTTTCCTAGAAAGAAAGCCAAAACCTGACTGTAGGTGACAAGGCAAAAATATCATCTATTTATACTTTCTTTGCACAGAGATAGAAAAAAGATAAAAAGGAAAGGTTGAGGTTTTTTTTCTCTCACCATATGAAATTATATCATGATCACCCAGTGTTGTCTTTTGTGTTCAGACATCTTGTGAAAATTTGATTTGTTAAAATAAATAAATAAATTACCATCCTCATCTGTTAGTAGATATTGTTCCATTATAATTTGGATAAGATATCTTTCCAAACAAAACAACGCAAAAAGAATTGTAAAGCATGTGTTATCTTAATTTTCTTGTTATCTAAAATTTTAAAAAGTGTGTTAATGTTTGCTAAAAATTTTAAGTGGGTGTTGCAAATTCTCTTTCTAAATCACCTCCACACCCCTCATTTCACAGGTCAGGAAGATATTCTCTAGAAGGATCACTGAAATGATAAGGTAATGACTGCAACTCTCTGTTTCCTGATTTTCCACCCCGCTGCTCTTTCTGAGTCAAATATCCATTCCGTCCTGCAGCTCGCCTGGAGCATGGGGTGGTATCCATCTGGGAGTTTTCGAGGGTGGGATGTGTGCAAGAATGAGAGGAACCCTGGCACAGGGAGGGAGACACTGCCCACACAAGCTAAGAAACATGGCATCAGGACTAAAAATAGCAAAGAACTTCCTTCCCAGATGTAGAAGGATGACCTAAGTCTTCACAAGTTGTGAACTCGGAAAATGGTGGATGGACACAGCTCAAGGGAATTCAGTTTTTCTGAGTGGAGCACTCACATGGGAGTGAAAAAGAAATTGGTCAGGTCAGGCCCATGGAGGTCATCCTGATAGTCCCTGAAGGAGAATCCTACAAAAAATAAAAAGTAATAAAAAAAATAATTTGGCTGGGAAAGCAAAAGACAGAGTTCTAATAATAAAGCTGATGAAGTGTTATTTGAATTGTGTTTTACACATCTTTGTCTACAAATCCCCAGTCACTTACTCACTTCCCATTCAACTGAGAAGAATTTGGATCTATTTGGGGACTACATAAAACTGAACCCTGCTTCAAGGTGGGCCCCGCTGGAAAATGTGTGCCACAGGGGCCCCACCATTCCGGTCACATGTAAATCAGCATTCCCCCATCTGTGGGAAGAGGCATACGGGGTCACACATGTGCTGAAATATTGGTCCTCGTATCCCTTGGGGAAGCTGGATGGGGCCCAAAGCAGTCAGAACCCAGCAGGAAACAGAAATATACCATCAGGGATGGACCATAAAGCAGGGACTATCCCCTCTGCCTGCTGCCTCCCTTATTTACTATGTTTACAAGAAAGATAGCATTTGGATAATATAGAAAATAATGCATTCTGGGGCACCTGGGTGGCTCAGTAGTTAAGCGTCTGCCTTCGGCTCAGGTCATGATCCTGGGGAGTCCTGGGATCGAGCCCTGCATGAGGCTCCCTGCTCAGCGGGAAGCCTGCTTCTCCCTCTCCCACTCCCCCTGCTGGTGTTCCCTCTCTCGCTGTGTCTCACTCTGTCCAATAAATAAATAAATTCTTAAAAAAAAAAAAAGAACAGAAAAGAATGCATTCTGGCTTCTAGTTTCAGCTCTAACATGTAAAGGGCTTGAAAGTCAAACTCCTACCTTCACAACAACAAGCCAAACAAACTGAAAATCGATGACTTTTCTTATATCTTTCAGAGAATTGAGTTCACAGGTAGACCATGTAAATATGAAATCCCTGTCCCTCTGTAGTAATTATAGACTGAAGAATTTAGTTCTTCCTCATGGTCCTGCTTTTCATGTCCTGGTTCCACCCAGGCTGAGGCATAAGAGCATTTCTCTTTCAGACCTGTCTCTATGAGGTCCTCCTCTTTCATGATCTATGGGGTCAGCTCCTCATAGAGAGATGGAGGGAGGAAGTCATGAGCTCATCAGCACAGAATTCTCATTCTGGAGCCCACGGCACCTGATTCTCTTCTCTGTCCATTCCATTCTCGTCGCGCTCCCATCTGCCCTGGGCTGTGGCCTGCTTGTTGATGGTCCTCTGTCCCTGCATGCGCTCAAGCCATGACCCTAGGATCATGACCTGAGCCGAAGGCAGGCACTTAACAACTGAGCCACCCAGACGCCCCTCCCTCCCCACTTCTGTTAGCCCAGCACCTATCCAGCCTCTCTGCTCCTGTCAGCCCTGTGGTCCCCATCCAAGGAGTCAACTGGGGAGTCGCCATGAAAAGAACAGCAGAACGCACTCATTATACTCACTAATGAAGAGGTGACTTGTGGGGTAGGGGCTGACAAGGGATTCAAAGGTACACACACACACACACACACACACACACACACAGATTTCCCCTTGCCATGTAGGGTGGAAAGACAGTCCAACTAATACTTCCTACACAGCAATATTAAGCTTCGCTTTCTGCTTCAGAACCAGCACCTTGAAGCAATACTTTAGAGTGAAACCACCACATTCTCCCAAAGCAGCAGAGCCAGGGCACAATTTTCTTGCCACATAGGAACCAACAATTACATCTCCAGAGGCAAAACTTCCAGGTCTCCACCAGAGACCCCGAAGTCACAAGAACCATCACACTTTGGGAAGTCCAAAGCTATGCCTCCCACCCTATTTTAGTCCTTTCTGTCCTCCCGGGTCAGAGGCAGAGCACCGGCAGAGGTGGCTTCTACACGTGCAGTGCTGCTCAGGAGCACAGCAGACATTCCACCTTTATCAGGTTTCTGGGAAAAGGGAGCTAGAGAGTTAACCCAAGGGCTAATTCCATAAAATAGAAGAAAGGGTTTTTGTTAACGCTTTACTCAACACAGTGTTATTTGAAACATGAGGGTTCTCTGGCAGTTCTCCCAGAGAGAGGAATTCAAACAGAGTGAATGGAAAATGACATAGGCCACAATATAAACACGCTATTGTTTCATGTGACCCTCAGGATCAAGGTAAGGACAGCCCAGACAGGCACTGAGGGATTTGCCACAGCCTTGTCGAGCATTTAAGTGAGCTCAGCACTGAACAGACTTGGACAACAGAATGAAACCCATTGGGCTGAATTTCTATAGTGAGCAGTGTAGACACAGACTTTCTAGGCAGGAGCACATTTCTGAGAAGCTCCAACCCACAGAGTAATGTGTGGGAATAATTTTGTTCCCAGTTTCACACAAAGACATGTTTGCCGGGCAGCCCAAGCAATTGTGTTGATGGTCTCCAAAAGGAAAAAATTTTGTTCACACCAAATGTGTGTTTATCAGGGTATCTGCTGAATACCAGGCACTAGTGAGACCCTCTGCTCATAGTGGAACCTTCCCAGGAGCACTGACAGGCAGTTTCTAGAACAGCACCCATATGCAAATCAGGAAACGGAGGCCCAGCTAAGTGCCGTAAATGGAGAGATACTGCATTGCCGATGGATCCTGGCGCCCAGCTCAAATCCTGCTCTGGCTGACCCAAGAGAGTCCTTGCTGGAGGTTTTCTCACAACTCTGGCCACTCCTCTGTCCATAAGGATAAGGCCCTACATGAGCCTAACCTGGACTATTGTTCTGGCCTGGGCCCTGGATGCAGGACCCCCCCACCTCACTACCCAATTTTCAGTCTTGCTTGGCATTACCCACATCTCATATGCCCATGACTCTGGATCAGCGGGGCTGCTGAGCAGCTCTGCTTCCCTACTCCATCCTCAGTAGCAACTGAGGCTGGCAACAGGTGCTAAGATGCAGGGACACTAGCTTGAGCCCATGATTCCAGAGAGTCTGAGAGCCCCCTCATCCTGGATCTGCTCCTGAGGACGGCCACAGGCAAGGAGTCACAGCCGGAGCCCACCTCTCTTTCAGTAAGCAGCTCAGTATATTCTAGCCCCAGCGGGAGACTGGCCCAGCCAGTGTGCACTAGACCTGAGTTTGTCCAGCCCTACGAGATCCCCCACTCCAAACACAGCCTCCTCCTCTCAGTCACAGATTAGCCATTCTTATAATTCAGCTATAAATTACGGAAACCACCAAGAAATTTTCATGTTTTTCTTAGAATGCTGGTAAATAGAAACATTAACAGAGAGAATGTTTGCTTGTTTTCCACATGTCTCTATGAGGAAAAATGCTCACACATAATCCTGTATTGTCTAGGGAATAGTGGACTGACTCACCACATAAAATACTACTTCTGTTTTCTACAGAGTACAATGCAGTGGGGAGAAATGAGATGATTTCTATTTTCTAAATCTATCATAAAAATGATGCTATGCTCAAGATGCAGAATGAGAAAGGAACATCACTTGCTTCAAAGACTTTTCCATCCTAAAATTAAATATGTAGAATAAAGAATATTTTAAGGAAAAGTAAGAAACCAAGGGACTTAAGGGCGTTTCAGGATTTTGACTGTCAGGGTAACGTGGGGATGATCCCAGTGAGTCCAGGAGACAAATCTCTCCATTTTCTGGAGGGAGGTGTCCCATGGAACATGCCCCCTGACCTCAGCTTGATGGGGAGCCAGCTTGGAGCCATGCACCCCAGGCTTCCCGGGGAGGTATAGGAAGGGGACTTCCTCTTGCCAGTTATTCCCCATTTAGGCCAATGGAAACCTCAGCCTGAGGTAAAGAAGATGAGGAGTAGGAGGAACAGGACAGGTGCCAGTCAGCAGAGGATCTAAGTGGGTGGCCAGAGACCCTCTATCACACAGAACACCCCAACCAGATGCACAGATGAGGGATGCAATTCTCCCCACCAAATGGTCCGCTGGAATTGTTAAATACACGAAGCTGCAGCTGAATGGTGCTTTCCATCAGTCTTTGTTTCAAATCTGTGACCTCCTGTCTGGAAAGGACATCTCATTCCACAGCTCATCATGAGCTTTTAGTTCTTGGGAAAGAAACTGGCTCTGAAAAGAATAAATGTTTCTTTCCATCGTGGCTTTGAGCTCTTCAAATCACTCTGCAGATTCCACAGCTCATTAGGTCATTTCCTTCAGAACTTTTTGTCTCTTGTTGGAAATCATGGTCTATGTTGATGGGAAACTATCCTGCACAGCTCCCTTTCTTTCTCTCAAAAAACTTCCGTCATTCCATTTTCCTCTCTCCACGAGATGCTGAGCTGCCCTTTTGACTGAGGCTTCTTGGGCTGGATATCGTTATAATAACCAGGCAGGTGGGCTCTCCTCTTCTCCAGCACTCACAATGTAGAACCGATGTCTCTCCAGATCATTCATTTTACATGACAGCGTCCTTCACTTCCTCCGTGATCCTCCTTCCTGGTCACCCGCATGCTCTCCCTCCTCTGGCTGCACAGGCTCATGTGTGCCCTCTTCTCTCAGAGAGCCAGCGGTCCTGCAGACATGGCGGCTGAGCCTGCACACAGCCAGGGGCCGCTCTATGCAGGCAGTGGATCTTCTCACTTGCCCACAGTACTTTTATACGTGTGCTAGCTTCTTCTGCTTGTGTTTTGCTGGATTGTTTGTTCCTCCAGTGTCTGGATCTTAACTGCAGTCCATACATCAGTTCTCTTTCATATGAACGTTTGAGGATTTTCTTTTCCCAATGTCTTACTATAATGTATATGGTGTCTCTAATCATAGGTTTGTAACAATCCACACATCTGGCACTTCTGGGTTTATATCATTTCTATTACAGAACAAGACATGTTGAGAAACATTCCACTTTGCTACATCCACCACTGAATTGCTACTGGCATGTTCCTTATCTCCTATTAAAAAACAAAAAAAATCTTTCCTTGGCTGAGAATTCTGCACAAAGCCAAGATAAGGTTGAACAGCTGAACTACTGCATCATCCTCCGTCATCTCCTACAGATAGCCAGAGACAGCCCTGGCCTCATATCCTTGACCATAAAACTCCCCAATATCTCCTGGGTTGTCCAACTGTAAAGATCCCGGCAGGATGATTCCTCCCTAGTGGTCCAGTCTGATGTAGAGACCCCTGCAGCCACCAGGGCCAACACATCATGGAGATCACTCAACTGAGTCACTCACTGACCTCAACCTGCACCAGGGAACTAGGGCTGACCATGCTGCAGAGGGCTGAGTGGGCAGGACTAGAACAGTAAAGAAGTCACACACCCACTCCTTTGCTCTTGGCTCTTTTCCCCTCTACTTCAACTATTCCTCCTAGGGTCCCAAATACCCACCCTGTTTTCTGTGCATGCCATTTCCTCTGCCTTTCCTCTCGTTGCGCACAGTGTAGGAGAGCTCAACCCCATCTGAAACCAGTGCCCTTCCTCACCCATGTTTCCCAGTGCCTGCGACAGGGCCTGGCCAGGATTCAGTGCTCAGTGCTCTATGCATGTGTGTGTGGCAGGAATGAATATATGAGCATCTGAATGAAGAACAGAGGAGCGAAGCCATTCCTGGTCACCTCTGAGGGGTCTTACATAATAATCTGTTAAGCAGCTGGTTTCTTTAAGAATTAAAACTCCTGAATAATGGAGTACATGCAATTTAAATGTTGAACAATGTTTAATATCATGACCATGTAATATTTATCAAAATTCACTATTTTGGACAACAAAAAGGTCCTCAATTTTTTAAAATAAAATATTGCAATGGAGCTCATTTCCTGTGATTACATCTCAGTAGAATTAGAAACAAGCAGGGAAAATTTAAGTATGAACCAGGAAGCCTTCACCTGACACCACGTCTGCCTGTGCAGTGATCTTGGACTTCCAGCCTCCAGGACAGTGAGAAGTAAGTTTCTGCTGTTCAGAATCCCCCTGTCTATGGCATGCTATGTTATAGCAGCCTGAATGGAATCAGACCTTGAATGTAGTGAAACACTTTCTCTTAGATTTCAGAAAATCGGAAGACTGGAATGGAACATCAAGTGCTGAAAGAGAGTGGCCATCTTTCTCTTTCTCTCTCTCACATGGAGAAGGTAGACTTTGAAATTAAGAGAGAATGGAAAAACAAAGAGAGAACAAACTCTCCAGAGCCTTCCTTCCAGAACTCTGTAGGGAGATGCAGGGAGGAGCTGCTGGGAACAGCTGTGCTGGACTCCCCACCACCTTCTCCCAGCCACGTGCCCCTCCTGCCCCTGCCATCCCCAATCACCAGGGAGCCGAGACAGAGAAAAGCCCCTTCTAGGCTGGCCAGGGGCTGCAGCCCAGACTCGAGCATGGAGCTTGTGCATGGCTGAAAAGCACAGCTTGGCATCACCATTCAGAGAAGTTTTCTGTATAGGATGACTGGAGGCCACCCTTGCAGCTCTGTTTGTGCCTCCTTCTACTAATTAGTAAAATCCATTTTCAAAGAGAAAAGTGGCAGATCACGCCCACAGGTATCTATTGGAGGACTACTGCAAATTCTGGAGGTGCCTGTCACTGTTTGTGGAATGAATGAATGAGTACATGAATGAATGCATGATGTAGACACAGTTGCTGGGTATATCTACGTATGCACGATGAACTCTATGGACTCTGTAGGTGCTTTAACCAATGGTGGAAAAGCCACATGCTCCTGGTAGGTTTTTGGGGTGGGAAGGCACAGGCAAACTCACGACTCAAGGAAGCGTGCTCTGCTCACACAAAGCTGAGGGCCAGTGTACTGCTGTGGAAACAAGCTCAGAGAGAGGAGACGCATTGTTCCCTTCACCACTGACCTTGCCCTCCTTTGGCTCTCAGGACAGGTCAGGGCAGGTCATGACAGGCTGACCCCACTGTCTGTGACGCAAACACCCCAACTGCTCTGTAGCTGCCACCTCCAACCCTTGGTCACCATATGTCAAATGAGATGGTCATCTTACCTTTTTCCAAAGTGGAGGGAGGTATCTCCTTTACTTTCTCTGCAGCATCGTGTGGCAGGGCTGGTTCCCTAGTACCTGGGTTAATTCCTGCTGTGCTCTGTCATTTTAATTGCAGCGTTTCTCCTGTGGGTATGAGCAGTATCTTACTGTAATCTCATGACTATTTCCCTGATGAGAAGTGGTGCCAATTACTTTCTTTTGCTTACAGAGCTTTTGCATGATTTCCTTTGTGCATTTTCAAGTTTTATGCTTACATTTTTCTTTGCCAGAATTTTTATATATTCTAGGACACGTCCTTTCTCAGATGAATTTTATATTTTCTAACAACGTGTGTCTCATCTCATTTTCTCACTGGTGCCCCCGATGAGCAGAGTTTTCATTTTTGGTGAAGGGTAGTCTACCCGTTTCTTTTTTTCTTTGTTTATGGTTTTAATATCCTACCAAGACTTTTAGCCTATTCCAATTTCATAAAGAGATTCTCCTGGTTCGTTGTTGTTTTTTGCTTTTTGTTTTTTGTTTTTGTAGAAACTTTATTGACTTAGCTTTTATATTCAGTCATAAAATTGAATTAATTTTACATGCCTGTTTGGCAGAGGTTGAAACTGATTACACCTCTCATAGATATCCAGCAGTTTCAGCAATACTTGTTGAGAAGTCTTTGTCTTCTCCACTAAAGGTCTTTTACGCCTACTTGAAGAATCTATGTCCCACTTACAGAAACTGGGTAGATGTCTGGATTCTCTGCTCTATTTTACAAATGTATTTATGTGTGCCCATGCCAATTCAATACTGTCTTGATTACTGTATTTTTATACACGAAATCATGAATTTTATACACGAAATCATGGAGTATAATCCTCCCCTAATGCATTCCATATAAATTATGGAGTAGGCTGGTAATTTCTCTAGGGTTGTAATTAACATTGAGTTGAATCTAGAAAGTATCGTGTAGAGAATTGACATTGAAATGGATACTTTTACATTCTAAATTATTACTGCTAAAATATAGAAGTATAAATTGATTGTTGTAGTTGTACATTGTCCTTGTACCCTAAGACCTTGCCAAATATATAGATTAGTTCTAGTTGTTTTAAAAACAGATTCCCTAGGACTTCTCTATATCAACTCATGCCTCTGGTGAATAGGAGAAGTTTCACTACTTCTTTTCAACATTTCACTACTTCTTTCTCTTTACTTTACCATATTGCATTTACTGGATCCTGTACCCAACACCGAATAGAGGCGATAAGAGCTGATTTCTTGGCCTTGTTCTCAATCCAGGCACAAAATTTTTCCAACTGTCACCAATAACATTAGCTCAAGGTTCTTCATAAATATATTTTATTACATGGAGGAAATGCCCCTCTATTCCAAATCTGAGAGTTTTTTCAAAAAAAATAATGAATAGGTCATAAATTTTGTCGACTGATTTTTTTTCGGAATCTATTGAAATTATTGTTTTCTATCTGTCCCTGATTAGGCAAATATGTTGGATTTCAAAGTTTGACATATGTAAACTGTAACTTGCATTGCTGCTTTTATAAATGCCACCTGGTCATGATATTCTCTATTTGCCATATGCTGCTAAGCCAATATGCTTCTATTTTGTTATGAATTTTTGTGACCATGATCATGAGGCACCCTGGCCTGTCATTCTGCTTTTGTATACTTTGACATTCGGTATCAGGAAATACTGGTGTCCCACAATTCGTCAGCAAGACGTCCCTTTTCTTCTGTGTTCCGAAAGACTTAGTGTAAGGTTGTTTCTTCCTTGAAGTTGATGAAATTCACCAGGAAAGTCATCTGAGCTTGAGGCTGACTTAATGTGGAAGATTTTCTATTTGACTTGAGTCATTTTGGTGAAGTTTAATATTTATTGAGGCATTTCCTCAATATTATTGGGGCATTTACTTGGCTGAACAGCTGCACTGAGACTTCGCTCCTAGCACTTTCTTTCCACAGGTATCCCCTCCAGGATCCACCTCATTTGAATGACTCTGCAGTGCCTTCCATCAAGTGCTTTCTTAGGAATAATTTGTCCAGACTTAATCACTGTTATCTGTGGGAAGGTCGAGCTCCTCCATCGTGGCCAAGAGGTGTAAGTCCCCAGAGCATCATGGAACAGAAAGGAAAGGACCCCTCCCCTCCAGCATCACTCTCATGCCCTGGAGTGAGGCACAGTGGGCAGGGCTTGACTGCCCCTTCATCAGGATTTCAGTTCCACACTCAGCCCCTGGCCTTGGCTGGCATACCTTGCAGATAGAGGTGAGAAGCCCTGTGGGACCACACTGGGAGATGTCCCACAATGTCTTGTGTCCTCAGTACCTGCCCTTGGTAATCCAGGGAAGTCCTCACATTTGTTCTATAGGAAATTAGGGGCTCAGGTACAGTTCTAGGAGAAAAAAAGGCCCTCCCCTTCTTGGGTTTCTAGGATCAGTCCACAGACAGTCATGGATGCTGAGGTTGTAAGAGTAGACCATGAGAGAGGACAGGGGAGCCTGGCTCACCAAGACCCTCATCATCGTGTGCATGACCTGGCACACATAGGGCCAAGAGCCTACAATTGTCGAATACATTAAGATATAAGGGAAAAGAAGGGTGCCTGGGTGGCTCAATCAGTTAAGCATCTCCCTTTGGCTCAGGTCATAATCTCAGGGTCCTGGGATTGACCCTCACATCGGGCTTCCTACTCAGGGGGAGTCTCCTTGTTCCTCTTACTCTGCCACTTCCCCTGCTCGTACTCTCTCTCTCTCTCCCTCTCTAATAAATGAATGAAATCTTTAAAAAGTAATAAAATAAAAGCGAAGAGGAAAAATTAGAAATACTTGTTAAGTAAAACAGGGGAACTAGCCTAAATACAAGGAAGGAGAGTAAGCCAGGGACAGTGAGCTGCTGGGTACTCTAATTTTCCTTGCAAGGCAGAGGGCAATTCCATAGAAGGGACCTGGATGACAGGACTCTTTAGGGCACTGGTGTATGCTGCCCTCTGCTGGTTATTTTCAAAGAAAATGTTCATGGATTTCCTACAACAGGGGAATTTTGTGAGGGAATTGTCAGGGAAGCAGGTCACACCTGGACAGTGGCGGACAGGGATGAGATGAAGTCCTGGCTGGTGTCTTTCCCCACATATTGATTTCTCCTGCAGTGATGCTGACATATTACCTTCTCCCGGCCCCTACGTGAAGCTAAAGGGCAATGAGATAGAATTTATTCCGGACAGGACATATGGATGCTGGTCATCCCAGTGCCAGACCCTACATGTCCACAGGGCCCGCAGCACAGCATGACTTTGTAATAACCCTCATGACTCTTGCGACCACATCCCAGGCCTTAGGGTGACTGGCTAAGCCTTTACTAGTCACTTCTGTAAGGAGGTAGACACAAAAGGCCCATGCCCTGCCCAGAGATGGTCCTCTCTGCCTTCAAAGCAGAAACAACCAAAGAAGATAGGGACCACAATGAAGTACTATCTCAGGCATGGGGTTAGGAAAGAACCAGAACAATCTGCCTCCAGTAGATGCTTTTCCCCAGGATCTGTGCTGAAAGGACACTCTCTAATAGTGGACTGTCATAAAGAGACACAGTCTCTGAAGTGTGTTGGTACAAGATCCAGTTTAATGCCTAGTCTCCAAATCTGGGTGCCCCACAATCCCTGCCCCCACCCGAATCCTCTGTTTACCTCAGTGCATGGCATGATAGGTGCAGTGTTTAGCCCTCATGGTGCTTCTATTCTCTGGGAATACCCTGGTACTTGCCCATTCCTTTCTGCACAATGCCTGGCTCGGAGGGGCATCCTCGGGGAAGTCTTAGTATAGGCTACTGTCCATTTCTGGATATGTACTGGCTTCCAGGTACCAGGGAGACTCTTAAGTCCTATTGGAATCTTCTCAGGACTGCTGGTAGGCAGTTCTAAATGTTGGACCCAGGTAAAGATGGAGAACCTGAGACTCAGTGGCAGTCAGATGACCTGCAGGTCCTAGATCCCCATTACATACCAAAGATCTGAGGCACAACTTCCCTGAAGACTGATGGATGCTCTGGTTGGAATGGTTGTGTCTCTGGACCATGATCCAGATGAGCAAAGACTAGCCTATTGTTCTGTACTGTCGGAATTGCCTTGTCTCAGACCAAAGGCTCTTTACTTAAATACTCAAGGCGTCACCCTCGCATCCTTCATGACATTCGCCACTTGCCAAACCTGGGGACATACTTGATCTTGTGTCAAACTAGTTGCTAGTCAGATCTATCCCATACCCATACTCCCAGACACTCCAGCACTTGGCATAAGATGCCACCAGGGACACAACATGTAAACCTAAAGATGGCATTGTGAAGAGTGACACTGGGATAAACCCATCATCTAGATGACTATTTTGAGAGCCACAGTAGCCCAGGTCTCCAAGAGACAGGCGGCAAAGGTGGAGATTTATAAACTGACCCACCCCCATCTTCACTAAGTGTCTACATTAGCCTGGCCTCTTTCAGAGGTTCACACAGGCAAAGGGCAACAGACATGGGTGGGTCCAGGCCCACATACTCTCCACTTCATAGGCCTCTGTGTCCACTCAATCCTCATGTCACCCAGTCTTTCATTTAAGCATATTTATTGAGATCATGAAGGAGTTTATACCTTTTTTTTATAATGCTGCTGATAGAAATATTAACAGAGAAAGTATCTTTCAATTTCAAATGTTTCTGTGGAGTAAACTGCTCATAGATAATATTGTTTTGTTTAAAGAATAGTAGGCTGACTGATCAAATAAGAATATTATTTATATTTTTTAGAGAATATCATATAATGGGATAACTTCTATAAGCTCCTCCACAGTGGCCCAGTCTGACACAGAAGTTCCCAGGGTCATCAAGGCCAGCTGGACCACACCACCCCATGGAGATGTCTGCTCTGGGTTTTATCCAGAACCAAACCTGCACCAGGCAACCAGGGAAGACCACGCCTGCTGAGGGCTGGGCAGGTAGGCTCAAAGCAACGAAGAACTCCACACTGCCCTTGGCTCTTTCTTTCCTTTCTTTACCTTCTCCTTCTGTGGCCCCCAAGGGCCTGCTGAATCCATAATGCACAGCGTTCTCTCAGGCCAGAAAGCCCCACTTTTCGCTGCCCACATGTGGGGCACAACCCCGCCTTAGACCCACTCTTTTCTCTCACTCAAGTGGCCCCAGTGCATGAGACAGAGCCCGGCCATGGTCCTCCATGCTCTGTGCACGTTTGTGGAAACAATCAACATGTAATGCTCTGCTGACCATCAGATAATCCATTAGGGTATTTTAACTCTCATGGACATAGACTAGCAGAGTACTGCAATTAAAAAGGTTGAACAAATTTTTAACATCAGACAACCATGGCATTTTCCTCAGAATTCACCATTTTGAATTACAAAGAGATCCTTAAATTACTTTGAAAGATTAAAAACTGCAGTGGGGGTCATTTTCAGCAATCTCCTTTTTAAAAAAAATTAGAAAGAAATAACAACACTTAAAGTAAAACCAACAACTGCCTGGAAAATTCAGAGATCTAAATAATCTTTAGATCCAACAAGGCACCAAATAAAATTCTGCACAAACCGTGGAAAGTACAAACAATGAAATATTAGCCATAACATTCTGTAGGATAGAGCCAATGTTATTCAACAAGGACAATCTGCATTATTTAACACTGAAGAACCCAAACAGAAGAAGAGAATGTGAAAATGAATCTAATAATTGAAATGTTTCCAAAACAGTTAGAAATTGACAAGGAAATTCCTTCAAAGGACGCAGAATGTTGGGCTTACATAGGAAAGGCCCGTACTGAATGTCTCAAAGACTGATACAGAACTCCAAGAGCTTATTACAGGGAGGTTATTTTTCTTTTCCTCAGCAGAGTTTTAAACAATGAATTGAAAACTAGGAAGAGCTCAAAACGAAAGACAGAGAAAGTAAATCCTCGGTCTTCTCCCAGAACTAGGTGCAGGGGTTGGCAGAAGAGGACATGGCAGCTGCCCTGCCATGGACTCCAGTTCCCCACCCTCACTGCCAGCTGTCACCAGCTCCCTGCCACCCCAGCTGAACACGACATCACCCGGGGCTTGGCCACACACACAGCCTTTCTCAGAAAAGGAAATCAAACATTGCCACTGGGGCTATGCAGATGCACTGGAGGTGGGTGGGGGGGTGGGGGGCAGAGGTTGTACAGGGTCAGGTAGCCACACTGGGGCAGCACCTGGATGGGTTTTCTCAGCAAGGTTTCAGAAGTGGTACTTTCAGCCTCACTTGTAGAATTTGGTATAAAAAAAAAAGTTGACAGGGGCGCCTGGGTGACGCAGTCGTTAAGCTTCTGCCTTCGGCTCAGGGCGTGATCCTGGCGTTCTGGGATCGAGCCCCACATCAGGCTCCTCTGCTGGGAGCCTGCTTCTTCCTCTCCCACTCCCCCTGATTGTGTTCCCTCTCTCGATGGCTGTCTCTATCTCTGTCAAATGAATAAATAAAATCTTTTAAAAAAAAGTTGACAAATATAATGATAAAAGGGTAGAATGACAGCTTCTGGATTTCAGGGCCTCTAAAGGAAAATTGTTCTCAGGAAAGATGCAAGAACAGACCTTCCTTCAGGGATGTACATGCTCCTGTTTGTGGGATGAATGAATGAATGGATGGATGAATGAATGAATGAATGGGAGAATAAGGGACCCAGACATGAGGTCATTATTGACCAACCCATGGGGATGCACAGTGAACTCTGTGGACTCTGCAAGTCGTTCCCATAAGAAAAGCATAAAATCGTGGTGGGTAAGCCACATCCTTCTGGAGATTTTTCAGGGGCCATGTGAGGTAACCCCACATAATCTGTTCTTGAGAGCAGAGAGCCCCATGCACAGATGTGGGAGCTGAGACTCAGAGAGAGGAGGAGCACTGCTCCCTAAACCACTGAGGGCTCTCAGGAAAAATCAGGACGGGCTGGCTCCCCCAGGCTGGGAGGTGTGCACTCCCTCTCTGCCCCCTCCAGCCCTTGGTCAAAACAGATGTCAAAGAAGGTGTTACGGGCATCTTCCCCTTTTCCTGTCATGGTACTTATTTGCTTTCTCCCCAGCAGAGTATGGCAGTCTCCACTTCCTCGTGTCTGTGAAGATTCTGGTTGTTTTCAGCTGTTTGAATTGAAGCTTTTTTCCTGGAGGTGTGCATAGGATCTCACTGTGGTTTTCATTAGTGTTTTCCTGAGGAATCATGAGGCTGACCTCTTTGTCTTGTGTTTATCGACATTTGCGTTCCTTCCTCAGTGCATTTTCATTTCAAGTCTTTAGCCCATTTTTTTTTAACTTCTCTGCATTTTTATTGGAGAGTTGTAAGAATTTTTATATATCCTAGGGACAAGTCTTTTCTCAGATGAAGTTTACGAATCTTTCCTAACAATCTGTGGCTTGTCTCCTGATTTCTTACTGGTGCCTTTTGGTGAGTGGAGTTTTCACTCGTGATGAAGAATCTATCCATTTTTTTTCCTTTTTTCTTTAAGGATTTATTATTCTACCTGGGACATTTTTGCTTCCTCCAATTTCATGAAGGCATCCTCCTGTTGTCTTGTAAAACTTTATTAACTTAGCTTTCACATTTTGGCCTTAAATTAATTTTTGTTGAGGATGTGTGACGGAGTTCAATATGGATTCTCTCTTCACAGATATCTAGCAGTTTCAGTAATACTTGTTCAAAAGTTTTTTCATCTCCCATTAAAAGCCCTTTATGTGTACATAGAAATCCAAACAATCGTTATATATATAGTGGTACTTATATGCCACTATAATGTACATTTATAAATGGCATTCTATATATATAGTGAAATAACATATATATGATGAGGTGCATATATAGTGAGGTGTATACACATATAATATGTATATCTATGTATATATATACCGTGAGGTGTATAATCACAGTCCAATACATTGTTAGGAACATGTATGATTTAAAACTTTCTAGAATCCACATTAAAACAGTAAGAAGAAACATTTGAAATTAACTTTAATGAAATTTAAACCAAAGTACTCAAAATATTATCATTTCAACACATAATCATATAAACACATTATTCACTGATACTTCTCTGTTACTATTTTCTTATAACATCTTGCGATTGGGTGTGCGTTTACATCTCAATTTGGACTAAACATACCCCAAGGGTTCAGCAGGCACACGTGGCTCGTGGCTTTCTATTTGGGCAGCACATCTCCTTGTCTATCCTGGAGTCAGGGCACGTGAGGCCCAGTTTTATGTGTCAACTTGGCCACACTATGGTACCCAGTTATTTCATCAAACACTGATCTAATGTTGCTATGAAGGGATTTTGTAGGTGTGGTTAACAACTACAATTAGTTGACTTTAAGTGGATTACAGGTTACCTCAATCCTGTTGGTAGGCTCATCTAATCAGCTGAAAGCCTTAAGAGGAGAGACAGGTTTTCTAGAGAAGGAATTCTACCTCGAGATGGCTATGTCAACTCCTGCCTGAGCTTCTGGCCTACTGCCTGCCCTATAGACTAGGGATTTGCCAACCCCACTCTTTTATGAGCCAATTCCTTAACATATCTCCTACTGTTCATCAGGAGCCCTACCTGATGCAGGGGCATCACAGGATTGCTGGAGATTGAACTTCACAGCACCATGGCTTGTGAGAGCTTGTAAGTCACACTCACATCCTGAAACCTGAGGAAAGCTGTACCCAGCTATTAATTGAAGGAACTAGAGTCAACAGAAGTGAGTTGCTTTCCTGCACCAACTTACATACAAAAAAATTGCACAAATTGGTGGGACTGATCTCCACCCAGCCCCAAGTTGGTGTTAAACGGATTCTAAGAAGAGTAGTAAAAATACAGATGTGGCCTGCTCTCACTGCAACACCACAGAGAGTCCGTGACTGTGCCCATGTACGTATCATGAGTATGTTTTCATCTGTGTGACTTGTGTTTGGGAAGCAGAGAGAAAATGGACAGTGTGTCTCTGCCACTGCACAACTACGTACCTGTGTGCTCCTGACTGTATGAGTCCAGCTCAGTGTCTGTGTGTATGAGTGAGGTCCAAGCACTAGGAGGGAGGTGTGTGTACACACGAAGGCACGGAAGAGCATCTGGATACGGGTGAATGTATAAGATGAGGACAATCCAGGGCACCTGGGTGACTCAGTCTATTAAGCGGCCAACTATTGGTTTCGGCTCTGTTCACAATCTCACAGTTGTGGGATTGAGCCCCATGCAGGGTTCCACACTCAGCAGGGAATCTGCTTGAGATTCTCTGCCTCTGCCCTCCCCCACTCGCACGCACTCATGCGTGTGTGAACTCTCTCTCAATAAATAAATTAACAAATCCTAAAAAAAGGGGAAAAAAAAAAGATGAGGACAATCCCTGAATTATGAAGCTCAGGCTTGTAAAACCCCGTCTGGCCCCTAAAGATAGCGTTGGGGTTCTTTCTTGAAAAGAAGCAACAGGCCGAGAAGAAACATCCATGTTCCTTCCTTGTCCTCTTGTCGGAAATAGGATGCAAGAACAGTGCTGGCCAACAAGGTAGGATGCTGCTGACCAGGAATATTAAGGGTTAGAAGGCTGGGGGCTGAACCACAGCAGGACAGGACCTAGAACCCTCAGAGGTTATGCCCTGAGAGTCTGTATCCAGGGGATGGTTTGCAATCCTCCCCCAAGGAGAGGAGTGTTTGATTCAAAAGAATTGGCTCACAGTCTGGGGAAAGCTGGTGCCAGTCACCTGTTCCCTCCACACTGCAGGGGGAACCACCAAGCCTCCTACCTATCCTTCTGTTGGACCAGCCACTGGCCCTCGAGGCAGGGAAAGGGGAAGGCCCTGTGCTGTGCCTCTGTTTCCTCATCTACAAAATAGAAAACATAAGTGTCTACTTCATAGATTTGCTGGGATGAGTATACATAAAACAATTAGAATAGGGCCCATTACAGGGAAATACTACATGTATTAGCTCTTAGTTCACATTAAGGTGAGCGATTTAAGATTCATCCTATTGACTTCTAGCGAATTTTTAACTATGTCAGTATTTTTTAAAGTTTTTATTTAAATTCCAATTAGTTAACATAGAGCACAATATTAGTGTCAGGTGTACAATATAGTGATTCAACACTTCCATCCATTACCCCGTGCTCATCACAAGTGCCCTCCTTCATCCCCATCGTCTATTTCACTCATCCCCCCCACCCACCTCCCCTCTGGTGACCATCAGTGTGTTCTCTAGAGTTAAGAGTCTGTTTCTACATTTGTCTCTCTCTCTTATTTTTCCCTCTGTTCGCTTGTTTTGTTTCTTAAATTCTACATGAGTGAGATCTTACGATATTTGTCTTCCTCTGACGGACTCGTTTTGCTTAGCATTATACTCTAAACATGTATTTTTTATGTAAAAAAATGTCTTCTCTGATATAGGGAAAGGTTTACTTCTTTCCAATATTCTTGATTTTTTTCTTTTCCTTGATATACTACAATGACTAGAAAAATGTTGCATAGAAGTAATAAGAAAGGATACGCTTGACTTTTTCTCAATGTGAGTAGTAAAACTGTCCATGCTTCACCATTAAGGCTGATGTCATCTATAATATTTTTACTGATTTCCATGCAAGATGGCTCCCTTTATTCTAAGTTTGCTAGAGTTTTTATCATGAAAGAATAAGGAATTTTTAAATGACTTTTTAAAAATCTATTGAGTATATAGTTTTTCTTCTCTATTTTGTTAATATAGCAGATTTCAGTGATTGATTTTTAAGTGTCCACTTGTTAATACAGTGGATTATTTATTATTTTTTATTATTCTTCATTTCTGGGATAAACATGACTTGATTGTGGTATGTTTGTCACAGGTTGTTGGAAACAGTATATTTTGTTAAGAATTTTTACAATACTTTCTTGTAATAGTTTCAGATTTTGACGTTAGGGTTATCCTGGCTTTATCAACAAATTGGGAAGTATTCCTTATTCTTCTTTTCTGGAAGAGTTTGTGTAAGACTCATTTTATTTCTTCCCTCCTGTTTAATAGAATTCATGGGTGAAACCAACTGAAACCGGAGTTGTGTTTGTGGCAAGTTTTAATAAGAAATTAACTTTCTTTGGTAGATACAGGGCTGTTCAGAATTTTCTATTTGATTTTGTATCATTGTTGTTAACTTTTATTTGTCAAGGAATTTAACTTGGCAAACTTATTGACATAAAGTTCATAGTCATCCCTTACGCTTTTGAGATCTATTAGAATCAATAATAGTATCCCCTTTTTATTCCTGATTGCTAATTTGTGTTTTTTCAATTGTTACCTTGGTCTGTCTAGTTATTGTTGTTGCTATTATTATTATTATTATTATGATTATGTTCCAATTGCCATAACTGGTAATTGGAAAAATCAAGGACACAGTAATGTCTCTTCGATGTGGTGACATTTCTTGTCAAGACAGCAGAGGGTGCTCTTCTACTAAAATACACTACATTATCCGCTAGGAAATGTTTCAAAATGTTCACTGAAGAGCAAGAAATATATTTTAATACAATGATTATCTTAATGGCTTTCTTCAATTTGTTGGTTTTCAAAGGAGATCATTTCCTGAATTTAGATACCATTAGTAATATTCCCGTTCATTCAATCATCCTTGAAAAGGTAATGAAAGCTACAGACTTGCCAAGAAAAGTGATCTACTCACATGTATGTAAAAAAATGGTGAAGAATTTAGGGAAACACTAAAAAAAAAAAAAAAAACCAATAAGAATATTTCCAAAATATGCTTAACATTTTTTCAGAGCCAGTTTAGAAATTTTCTTATGGAAAAATTCAAAAATAAAAAAGTAGAGAAAACAAAATGATGAACTGATAATTCCCAGCCCTTCTCCACTATGTCCCCCCAAGAAAAACACACACTGATTGATTCTGAACCCAGTTTCAATTATCACATCAATCCTGCCATATATTATGTGTGTATCTCAGAAGGATAAGAACTTAAAAAAAAAAACATAACCACAGTACTGTTACCACAACTTAAAAAATATTATCAAGTATCAGGTTATCATTTTCTCATAATTTTTCACATTGTTTGGCTCAATGGACCTAGACAAAGGTGTAGACACTGCATTTGATTATTATGTCTCTGGAATCTTTTTAATTTATAGGTCATTTCTCTTTTTTCTTCTTGTCACCCTTAAGAAAGTAAGTTTACCTTGAACCTTGCTACTACTCTTGGTACAGTCCATGGACCAGCAGCACTGACAACTCTTGAGAGTTTATTATAAGTAAAGAATCTCGATCCCACCTCACAGTGCTGTCAGAATTTGCATTTTAACAAGATCTTTGGGCAATTTATATGTATGTTCAAGTTTAAGCACTCCTGTCAAGTTTCTAACAGTCTGGATTTTGTAGATCGTTACTCCATGATGCCATTTATCATGTTCCTGTCTCCTGCATTTCTTGTTAACTGTTGCTAAGTCTGCAGGGCTGACCTGACTGCAGGTTCATTTCTTGACAAAACTACTTCCTTGGTGTTCTGTGTACTTTAACCAGATGGAGCGTAATGTCTGACTGCAACACTTTTGATGTCACTATCAGGCATCGATCATTGTTGTTTTTGCCGAATAATTTATTTTGCAGTTTCCCAAATGATATGCTAACTTTAACATCCCTTCTTTTATTAACGGAGATAATTTTTAAAAAAGAAAACAAATTTTCTCATCTTCTATTTTATTGCATTCTATATAAAATTTATGCAGAAAATATAAGCTCAGTTTTCAGAATGCTAAATCATTCCCCACTCCGGTAGCAAAGGTGTCCAAGAGGCTTTTTAAAAGTATACTTGTGGATTCATGTGATTTTAAAAATGATATTTGGTTTTATTTTTTTTTAAAGATTTTATTTATTTATTCGACAGAGACAGAGACAGCCAGCGAGAGAGGGAACACAAGCAGGGGGAGTGGGAGAGGAAGAAGCAGGCTCATAGCGGAGGAGCCTGATGTGGGGCTCGATCCCGTAACCCCGGGACCATGCCCTGAGCCGAAGGCAGACGCTTAACCGCTGTGCCAACCAGATGCCCCAAAAATGATATTTGGTTTTAATTCACCAAATCTTATTCTTGTTGGTCATTCAGTCGTTATTCTTACTGATTCTCAATTTGTCCCAACTTTTGCTATTTGGATACACTTCTTGCTGGCTCCTGATTCCTTCTGACATGACCACGACCTCAATACTCTTTAATAGCTTTTCTTGCTTTCTGTCATCACAAAATATTCCAGGCTTATCTTATACATCTCCTGTCCTGGGTTCTGAAATCAACTGTTTTTCTAAGGACCCTCAGCTTGATTTAGGAGGAGATGGCTTTTACAGATCAGAATCTGTGCATTAATTGTGCTTACTGCAACTGAAGAATCATCGGTTATTATTTGTTGGTTATTTTACTGGACAGAGCTAAGAAATACATATTTATAAGAGTATAAAGCCCGGGGGCGCCTGGGTAGCGCAGTCGTTAAAGCGTCTGCCTTCGGCTCAGGGCGTGATCCCGGCGTGCCGGGATCGAGTCCCACATCAGGCTCCTCCGCTGTGAGCCTGCTTCTTCCTCTTCCACTCCCCCTGCTGTGTTCCCTCTCTCACTGGCTGTCTCTCTGTCACATAAATAAATAAAATCTTTAAAAAAAAAAAAAGAGTATAAAGCCCGAGTTTATACTAATAATCCCAAATTCAAAAATTTATTAATACAGAATTTTGGTTAATCTCAAATTTTTTTATTATGAAAATCTTGATTCTTAATGATATTAACATAATTATAGTTTTATCCCACTACACATGCAAAATAGGATAACAATACAAAATTTTACCAATGATATAATTACTGAAAACAGCTTTAATTTTTGGTTTGCTTTGGAGTTATTTTGTTCTTACGATACATCCGAGTAAAAATACTGTGCTTTAAAATAATCTGAAATAACTCCATTTTGGTTAAGTCACCAACTCAATGCAAAATGAAGTTTATTTATTTTCTTTTGCTATCCATGCTTCGGAATGCTTTTCATTTTCATTTTGATTTAATTTTGCTTTGTCTGTAGGTCATTTTCATGGTTCCAAAGTCAAATCTATAACCAAGGTTTATTCGAAGAAGTGTAGCTATGAGAACTATTTCTAAAAAACCCTACCTGGGTTGATTTCACAACATAGAACAACATCTAAATCAGGTCAAAATGCACACGGTCCAGGGCAAGATGCAGCCAAAACAGAAAGCTTGGACTTTTTTTTCCCGTTGCTCCTCAAAGTGAAATACAGGGCAGCTAAACTTATGTTCTATAACATACCCTATGCACTTTAGAAAGTGCTCTATGTGTAATTTAGGCACAGTCCTTTGCTAGGCTGCGAACAAACCATTGCACATGCTGTGACCAATCCTACCACAGTTTAGGGCATTGAGTTCATGAAGGGAAGAGAGGCAAATATATATATGTTTAATTTGGGGCAAGTCTTTCTAGATTTTTTTTTTTTGTCTTCATCAAAATGAGAAGTTGAATCAGATGATCTTTCAAATACTTCTCAGCACCGAAATTCTGTTCTGTTCTATGCATGGTAGGTAGTTTCCAAAGATGACCGCCATCAGTGCCTGCCTTTGTGTACATGCCTACTGCTCCTCACATGGAGATGGAGTCCGATTCCCCTTTCTTTGAATGTGGGCTGGCCCCAGTGACTTCCCTGACTACAGAATATGGCAGAAGTCAATTCTAGGACTCCCAGAGCTAGGTCATAAGGAATCTGGCAGCTTCAGCTCTGGAGGAACTGAGGCCCCATGTAAGAAATGCAGTTATCCTGAGACTGTCCTGCTATGAGGAAGCCCACATGAGCCTCATGGAGCAAATACAAGGAGACTCAGAAGTGCCCAGCCACCCTCATCTGTTCCTGTCATCTCAGCCTGGGCATCAGATGTGTGTGAGTGAAAAAGCCGTGTTATTTATTAAGCTTAGTCAAGCCCCCAGATGACTCAAACCCCAGCTGCCATCTGACAGCAACCACATGAGAGACTCCAAGCAAGAACTGTCCAACTGACCCCAATCTATGGAAACATGAAAAATGCTAATAAATTATTTTTGTAATCACTAACTTTTGAGGTGAAATTTGTGAAACTATGGACAACCAAAACAATATATGATAATTGTTATAATAAAAAAATAATCAAAAGGCACAAAAGAAGGCAAGACTAATCGTCACTGTGGGAAATAGGGACTTTCTTAACAAATAAGGTATTTTAGTTAGGTCTCAAAGGATAAGAAAACACACTGAAGAAATATACAGGAACAGAAGTATAATACAGAATATCTCGGGGAGGCTTATTATCAAGAGTATCTTTAAATAAAATTCAAAATAAACTCATTAATATTTCTTAAAGTCACATCAATTAAAAACCAAGAACATACCATCAAAGAAAACCTCATTAAAAGCAAAATATAGGGGTGCCTGGGTGGCTCAGTCGTTAAGCGTCTGTCTTCGGCTCAGGTCATAATCCCTGAGTCCTGGGATCAAGTCCTGCTTTGGGCTCCCTGTTTGGCGGGAAATCTGCTTCTCCCTCTCCCACTCCCCCTTCTTGTGTTCCCTCTCTTGCTCTCTCTCCCTGTCAAATAAATAAATAAATAAAATCTTTTTAAAAAAGCAAAATATAGTTCAATTGTATATCCATATCCTTATGGTGGATCGGACTTCAACCAGTAATAGCATATAGACCACCGAATGGAGAGAACTGTCTGCATAACATTCAAATAGTTTTTACAGTTCATGCCCTTTCTCTCAGCTCCTCTCCTTTACAGGAGTCAGAATCAGATGTTTGATGAAACAGGTGCGAGTGCTGGCATTCTCGTTTCAACGTGCTTAAAAACCAGAAAAGTAGATATAAGTTGCTTCTATTTGGGGGAAAACTGCCAACTCTGATTAAGCTCCACAAAAGGCCATCCCATCTCTGCCTGCACATGAGAGATAACATTAGGCCGTCAACTTTTGTTTTGTTTCAGCTTATCAATGTATTGTGAGCATTTTTCATGTCATAAGTGTCATTTTAAAACATGGCTTACATTGGCTGAATATTATCCCATCCCCGTGCCTTCGCATATTTAACTATTCCTCCACAGCCAGGACATTTAGGTTATGAACTTTTCGCTTTATAAATAATTTGTGATGACCATCCTTACAGTAAATTAGTTGTACATATGCATGATTCTTTTTCCTTAAGAAATGAAGATGATCTTTATAGCACTTTTTAAAAATTTTTTTAAAGATTTCATTTATTTATTTGAGAGAGAGAGAGAGAGAGAGCACAAGCAGGGGGAGGGGCAAAGGGTGAGAGAGAGGGAGAGAAAGAGAATCCTCAAGCAGACTCCCTGCTGAGTGTGGAGCCCACTGAGGGGCTGGATCCCAGAACCCTGGGATCATGACCTGAGCCAAAGGCAGATGCTTAACCAACTGAGCCACTGAAGCACCCCTTTATTGTACTTTTTAGTCCTGATTGTCCATGAAAAGAAATAAAAAAACACAGAATGGTAAAATTGGCCATAATTGAGGATACACAATAATTTAAAACACAATACCACCCTGCTTTCCCTCAATTATTATTTCTCTTTCACACGGTTCCAAACACAATTGGTATAAATCTTAGAATAAAAAACAAATTTGAAGAAGCTGAATTTGAAAAGTTCTGGAGTCAAACTTGGTCATAATCACCCTGGAACATTTTTAGGCAGCTTAGGCAAGTTATTTAAAAACTTTGTTGCATATTATAATCATCTGGGTATTTATTTAAAATTCAAATTCCTAAGTTCCAAGCCCCTGATATTTAGTGTATTCTTTCAGAACTGGCTAAAGATCTACCTATCCTGGAGACCTGGTATACATACGTTTGAACCAAAATATGGAGGCAAATTGTCCTAAATGATTATCGGCCACACACTATCCTTAGTATTCTCAAAATTGCTGCTAATGATTGTAGATTTATCTCGTGTTTTACCTCCAGATTCTTAACACAGATCTCTTACATGGCCCATTCTCTTCTCCTGTCTTTTTCCTCCTATGTAGTCATTATGGAGGAAAAATTGCCTTTTATCTCCACCGTTCTTCACCGTATGCAATTTTTAAGCATTATATCATGGCAATAAAAGTACTTTATGCAGGTTTTTCTTTTGAGATAAAGTTCTCTGTTAAGAGTTCTCCAGACACCAGTTGAAAGGAATGGTACATCCTGTGATTCGAGGCTCTAGGCAGACTCGCTGGAACAGGTGATTTGGGGTAGGTTGGTATTCAGGTCGTATCATGAAGAGAGGACAAACTTTGCTGAAGCAAAAATGTTCCAGGTCCATATAGATAGCAAGTAAATTACACTTAGGATATATTTTCATCAAATACGACATGAAAAATTATTTTATCAAAGGTAGCTGTGGAAATTTGGAAATTTGGAAATATAGCTTTTTAATTCCAATTTATTGTGCGAAAGCCCTGTTGAAGATACTACCCAACCCAAGGAAAAGAACTTGGACCTCAAGACTAATATAAAGGGATTCTGAGAAAGAGATAAAAGAAAGAGCAACAAGAAAGGAAAAGGGGATGAAATAACTTACCAAATTATCCCTCCATATGACTGAACTTGGAAAGGAGGACATGCACCTCTCTTTCCCACACACACTCAATCTATTGATATGTTAACAGTGTGTCCTCAAAACATGCTCCTCAAATTGCCTATTTTTTTTTTCTGCTATGATAGTACTTTTTTGGGGGGGGGGGTTCACCTTTTCAGGGAAAACGTGGTTTTGCTTTTTTCATGCTTCCCAGATGTTTGCTTATTTCTCCCATCCTTGTAAATTGACCAGTTGTCAATCCTAGGCTTTAAAACGCTGACTAGAGGGAGATTTTCACTAACATAATTGATCAACACAAAGCAGACTGTTTCTTGACTAAAAACAAATCATAAACATGACTTGCTGAGAGAGAAAGGGGAATCTGAATTTACTCTATTTGTAAAATCTGGAGAAAGACCAGATGACCAAACAAGGGAAGGAATACAACACATCTGGACCCTAAGACCACCTGTCATCTGACACCCTTGTGCCCCAGAACTCACTCTCCATATATTCTTCAAGAAATATTTGAGACAGTGACATCCAGTTTTACCAATCACACATTATTAGCCCAACTTGCTAAAGAGAAAGCTAAGGCTAGAGGGTTTGAATGACTTCCTGAGTTCACACAAACTAGTATGTAATAGAGTTGGACTCAAAATAGGGCCATTCTGACTCTAGAGCCTGAACTGGGAAACTCTAGGGTCTGAATGCTCTGAACACACCTCATTTACTGTCTAATGTGCCAAAACTAAGTTCTTCATGTCAGCTGTCATTAAATAGGCTAATTTAAAACCTGTTATTTATTCTTGTGTTAAAATGAATGAAAATTAGCGAAAATTAATTGATGGTTTAACATCCATGTCTTAGATATTTTTTCATTGTTTAAAAAATATATCAAAAACAAACTGCATTAAGAAACCAACGTTTGGAATGGAAAACAAAAATCAATCATTGTCAGTACTGTATACACCAAATGCTACTTATCTTTACCTACACGCCAGAAAAGGTAATCTTGGATTACCAATATGGATTTGAAAAACAAGAAAATAAAGGATTTTTGGAATTTTTTAAAACAACAATGACATCATCAACTACAGTCTGATCTGATATTCCACAATATTATTCTAGTAAACTGATTGTTAAAGTAAAACTGAAAACATCCTAACAATATAAACCTTCATTATCACAGTACCATAAAATATAACCTTTAAATGTTATAAATGAATAAAAAGACAAAGCTTCTCTTATCATTTATCTTGACTTCAGCGTCCTGTAAGACTTATTAATCGAAAGGGAAATTTTTTGGTTGGCATTTACCATCATCATTATATACCTTCATCAATAATACTCATTAAATGTACAAGCTGACCTTAATTCATTATTTAAATAATGCCATTTATTCTGGGATTTTCTTGTCTCCCTGAGAATTAAACTCACTTAATGTTCTTCTTCCATGATGTACAGATCTACCCCAGAAAACCATTTGTAATATCTGAAAAATTAGCAATTTCTACTCTAGTTATTTTGTATCTCTTTTAAAATATACTTTTGGTATAGTATGTGAGACACTTGAATGGAAATTCTCAAAATTCTCTATAACAATCGTATCCCTTATTATAATCTGACACCTAAAAATCATGGTACTTTTTTCAGAATCAAGGTTGAACCACTGAAAAATGATTTTTTCTGAGGATTTTTTTATTTATTTGAGAGAGAGAGACAGAGCACCTGAGCACAAGCCAGGGGTGGGGGGCAGACGCAGAGGAAGAGGGAGAAGCAGACTCCCCAATGAGCAGGGACTCAGATCCCAGGACCCTGAGATCATGACCTGAGCTGAAGACAGACACATAACCAACTAAGCCACCCAGGAGCCCTGAAAAATGAATTTTAAGAGACTTCTGCATCAAGAAAGATGGAATAGATGTACTTTTCTCTATTCCTCCTGGCAAGTTCATCTAACAATCCTGGACATTATATATAAAACAAACATAAAAAGATTCTAAAAGGTGGAGAGAAAAAGGCCAATCAGCTAGAAACATCAGGACCCTAAGAACAACACAGCACTGAGTTTCCTAGGTTTTCTTTTTGTTTCATGTATTCAGGACAGGGTGCTGGAGAAGATAACACCCTGGAAATGCAAATAGGTACAGACAAAGAAGCTCCAAGAAAATCTGGATGCTCTGAGATAAAGGACCAACAGCCGGGCAGCCTAGCAAGACAGAAAACTTTAAGACAAATAAGCACTCTACTTCAGCCAAAAAGCACAGAAAAAAAACAGAGGTTCCACCCAATAGCCAAGGCTAAGCAGGAATCACTTTCTTCAACCTCTCAGGCTACAGTAAAATGCTCCAGACTCCCTGCTGGGGTGATATCACAAAGATCCAACAGAAAGCCAGGATTTTCATCCCCCTGGGGTAGTCATAAGCCCACACATGGAAGAAGGTGTCAGTGGAGGCTATACAGGGAACCTGGACTTCTCACTCCCCTCTTACAATAACAAAGGGTCTCCCCACTCTCATGCGAGAGTGGTGCCAGAGGAGGTCAAATAAAGACTCCAACTTTCACCACTTCTGGCAGTAACAAAGCCACCTGCACCCCATGGTGTCAGTGGAAGACACATGGGTAGTAGCAATGAGACACCCCTAAGTCTCCTTGCCAGCTGGTAACAGCAGAGCCCTCCTGAGAAGCCAGAAGTTCTATCTCCACCCAGCAGTAACAAGGAGATGGCACTGCAGATATAAATAAGAGGCTGAGTAGGGAATTTGTACTTCTACCCCACCTGGCAATTAAAGATGGTTTCTACCAGAGTGATTTCAGAGAAGGCCTGCTAAAACAGAACATGGAAATAAACTTTGGGTCTCATAACATTATGCCCCAAGTGTCCAATTTGTAATCAAATATCACTCCACACCAGGAATCAGGAAAATTCTAACATGAATGAGAAAAGACAGTGAACTGATGCAACCTCAAAATGGTACAGATGTTAGTATTATTTTAGGAAGATTTCAGAACAGCTAAAGTAAAATGTAAAGTAAAATACATTGTTTCATTGAGCAATACAAACATGTTTGAAACTAATTTAAAAAAAAGAAAAATTTTGCAAATTTTCACCCCAACAAAGAAAGATATAAAAAGAACTAAATGAAAAATTTTAAATTGCAAAAATGCAATAATCGAGATTTTTTAAAAAACCTTTAAGGGGTGACCTCCAAACAGAATACGAAGGGTAGAGGAAAGAATCGGGGAACTTAAAGACAAAACAATAGAAAGTACCCAGTCCAAAAACAAAGACAAAACAAATACCCCCGAAAGAATAGAACCTCAGGACCTGTGGGAGTAGAACAAAAGATCTCATGTTTATGTCATCAGAGTCTAGGAAGAAGTTAAGTAAAAGAAAGGAACTGAAAAGATATTCAAAGAAATAATGGCTGGCAATTTCTTAAATTCAGCAAAAGCCATAAACCAACAACTTAAAGAATCTCAGTGAATTCCAAACAAGATAAATCAAAGAAATCCACACTAAGGCCATCATAGTCAAACTTCTGAATACATAAGACAACACAGAAATCCTGAAAGCAGTGGAAGAGAAATGACACTTTACTTTTGTACATATTACATTTCTCATCTGAAATCATGAAGGCCAGAAGGAAGGGTCACAGTATTTTTTAAGTGCTGATAAAAACAACAGTTGACCCTGAAATCTATATCCAGTAAAAATATCCTTTAAAAATGAAGGGGAGATCAAGACAGTTTCATATGAAGCAAAGATAAAAGAATTTATCACTAGCAGACTTACCCTAAAGGAATGTCTAACAGTTCTCTAAACAAAAGAAAAATGACTAACAACATCAACAGAATCTTAGGATAATAAACGGGAAAAGAGAAGACCAGAAAATTAAAAAATGTGTCTCCTTCTCATCTTGAGTTTCTAAATTAATGTTTGATAGTTGAAGCAAAATTATAATGATATTTGATGTGGTTTTCAATGAGTAAAGAAGAAATATTTTAAATGACTTTAAGTAGGAGAAGGTAAAGGAAGGTGAGGTTTCCACATTTCACTTAAATTGGCAAAAAGTTGATACCAAAAGACCATGAGAAGATATGTATATACAATGTAATACCTGAAACACTACAGATAAGTCAAAACGGAATTCTAAAAAATGTTCAGTTCAATTTTTCCATAAGAAGTCATGAAAAACAAAACAGAGAAATGAAAACCAGAACAGAAAACAAAACAGAAAATGCCAGATTTAAAACCTAACATTAAATGTAAATGGCCTAAATACACCAATTAAGAGAGAGTTTGGTAAAGTGGATTAAAAACATAACCTAACTAGGTGCTGTTCATAAGAAACTGACAGCAAATGTAATGAATGCCTTAGGAAAGTTGAAAGAAAAACAATAGAAAATTGTTTTTATATCACACAAACATTAACTTCTAAAAAGCAGGAATAGAGAGATTAATATCAGATAGACTTCAGAGTAAAGAAAATTACCAGAAAAAAAGAAACATTACATAATGATACAAGGGTCTATCCACCAAGAATACACAGAACACATAAAATCCTAAATGCATCTATATCAAACATCAGAGCTGTAATACCTGTGAAGCAAAACCTGATAGAACTGGAAGCAGAAACAAAAATCCACAATTATAGCTGGAGACTTCGGTAGCGTTCTCCAAACAACTGATAGAACAACTAGGCAGAAATGAGCAAGAATACAGTAGATCTCAACACAATCACCAACTCACAGGATTTTATCAACACTTATAGAACACTGTACCCTAGAACAGCCAGTGCACATACTTTCAAGCACCCACAGAACGTATCCCAAGATAGACTGTATCCTGGGTCATAAAATAAACCTTAACATTTTTTAAAGAATTGAAATTGTACACAGTATGTAACCCAACCACAATGAAACAAATCAGAATCCACTGAAGAATAACAGGAAAATCTCTCAACACTTGAGAAAAACATTAAAAGCTGGGTAAATGTGCTCATGTCTGTTAATATTTGCTGTTGTTACATTTGGGAAGTTCAAGAACTATATTGTCTATGACTAGAAATAATGTGACTATTAAATTAACTGATTAACTAAATGGTAAGACAGACAGTGATATGGAAAAATTTTAAAATAGGGCAGAATAATTGGGATTGAGAGAACAGGGCAGTAGGGGATAGAAACAGAGAGCTAGATTATAGTATTAAAATAAAAATGGTCATGATAGGCCTCCTTGAGGTGGTAAAATCTAAGCAAAGACTTGAACAAGATGTATAAACTAGCAAGTGGTATATGGGGCATGCATAGATGAGTATTCCAATCAGAGCGATCAGCAAGAGCCAAATCCCTATACTAGACAGAAGCATCCAGATGCATATTTGGCACTGGAAGGGGGCAGCACAGATGGATGGACATGGGCCAGAGGAATAGGAGAGATGAGGAAGGCAGTGAGATGTTTGGGGCCCCATACACTCTTGAAAAGAAATGGCTTTTACTTGGAGGTGAAAAGGTTCCGAGGCAGAGGACCAACATAATCTAAATTATGTTTGAAAAAACAGTCTGGCAAGATTAGGAGCAGGCCAACTGTAATCCAGTCTACAGCCAGTGGTGGCCCGGCCTGGTGGCCTGGACATGGAGGTAGTATGTGTGTACTTTGTGGATTTGGGAAGGAGTACTAAAAAAATATGTATGAAGATATATAATGAA
Source organism: Ursus arctos (assembly GCF_023065955.2). Classification (NCBI taxonomy): domain Eukaryota; kingdom Metazoa; phylum Chordata; class Mammalia; order Carnivora; family Ursidae; genus Ursus; species Ursus arctos. Next base: position 75,536,142 of record NW_026623089.1, read on the forward strand.
ATTATGAATTCTATTTTTAAAAAAAGGATAGTTTTATTTTGCTGTTGGCAAGATGCAGAGCAGTGGGCCTCCAAAACTGATCTCTATTCTAGGTCTGATTATCTGTGTAAATGTAATGTCGCTACACTTTATTTTGCATAATCAGTTAAATAAGAGTTTTTCCTAAGGGGTTCCTAAATTCCCTTCCAGCTTCCAGAGTTACAAAATAGATTATTATTGTGAATGAACTAGAATTAACTTTAGTCAGAAGAGATGCCATCAGGCAACTCTGATTTCTCATGTCTCTAGTACTCATTTATAGTATGTAGATATCAATGCATGAATCACTGGGAAGTGAAGTGAGAAAACATACAGAAAATGTTGGCCTTCTTTCCACAGTCCAAGACTTTAGGGTTGCTAATTTCGAATAGACAACGGTCTTTCACCTGTCATAAAATTATGATTTGTTTCTGATTTGCTACCTCCATTTGCAGTATTATTAAGTGTTTCTTAAAACACTACAGTCACCCTGCACCAGAACTAAAGATTTAACTGCTAACTAACAAGGTTTTAGCGTAACTAGAAAAATGTATGAAGCCCTCATTTTGTCATATGGCCTGCAGACATTCTCATGTTTCACCATTATGTGAACAAGGTAATGACTGGCTCAAGTGTAACTAAAATTGATCATTGCTCAGCAAACATCTATTGTATCTGTGCCAGACACAGTCCTAATCAGTGAGGAAGCTGCTGGGCTGTGATTCCTTCTCTTGAGTCTCATTGTGTGATCAAGAAGACAATTTAACATATATCTAAATATGATGTATGTGGTTAAGTGCTACCATGAAAGGCAAAACCACCTGGGTGTGATTGCATGCCATCCATGCAACCTCTCTACCCCTCAATATCTTCCCTTCAAAATAAAGATATAAGGGTTATTTTAAAGACCAAATGAGAGTACTATGTGTGTGACCTGTAATAAATGTTCAGCAAAATTGGTTATCGTTACTGTTGTGAAAATTATATTACTATTACTATTGTAATGGAAGTTGAATATGGAACGTCTATGAAAGCCCAGAGCTAGGAGCATTGCCCTTAAATGTCTAGTCATTCTACTGTTATTGGGCAACAAAGTCTAAAGGATTTAGAGTGGATTGAGAGAAGTTTAAAATCAAGTATTTTGATTTTAATCAAAATCACACAGCCATAGGCTGTGTGAGCCTGGCAACTTCCTAAGCTCTTCTGAGTTTTAGTTTTTTCCTAGACAAATGGAGACAACCTACTTTGTAGCGTTTAGGGGAATATCCAAGAATATCTAAAGTGCTCAGTACAGGGCCCAGCATATGAAGAGTTTTCCATAAAAGGTAGCAAGTGAGACGATGAGGAGTAGGATTATAAAAGTAGATAAGGTTTGACCAGGGACCCAAAGTTCTAATCCAAGTTAAGTGATAATTCGTTTACTTCTAGATGTACTAAATCTTGAACTGGGATTAAGCTGCTTTATAGGCTTATCTGTATCTTTCAGTCTCCACTACCCCAGTGCTGAGAGTCTTACCATAGGTCCTGCTTCACTTAGGAAGAAAGGGACGCTGAAGAGGGATAGGTAAAACAGAATCCCTGCATCTTCTCCATTATCGGCACAGATGGCTTCTTTTAAAACCATACCATATCGAGTTTTACGTTGTGCATTTTAAAGTAAGAAGTCATAAATTCTTATCATCTGTCTCCAGGTTCAAATGCTAAGACTGTCACACTGCCACAGTTCAGGGAGGAAGGGCCCCTTGGGTTATTGTAAGACTAGATGGTTATGATGTACAGTTTACGCTAATGAAGGTAGGCTTCCAGTCAGGAAGTGGAGTCACTCCCTGTGGTGAGGCCGTTAAGTAGCCAGGAATGAGATGTGTCTATAATTAGAGAGGCATTAGGCGTTAGTGATCCCAGTGGCCAGGGAGCCTGCGCCCAGTGGACGAGTCAGACTGGCTGGCTACCCACCCAGAGCAATTTCCTCCATTTTTCAAAGTCAGAAGCAATGTAATGAGGGGTGGGCTAACAAATTCCACGGAACTAAAATTATCCATTCAAGAAAAATAATAACTTTGTGAAAAATAGACTTTAAAATTGCATATGCTTAGAGCAAAAACAAAGCAAAACAAAAATCCGTGGTATCCAGTAAAACAGCAGATTAAATTACGAGTAGCAAATCAGAGTATTACCACATCATTGTTCATCTTAATCATTCATAGGATCTGAAAATAGAAGAGCCAAGAAATCTGGGATGAGTTATTACATACTTCTGGAACGTATATTTGTTTAAAAATGCACAAGGTGTTCATTGTCAAGGATCCCAGTGTAATCATCAAGAATATTTTTAAAATGTGAGTTCTGGGAAAGATGGCAGAAACATTAGTTTACCTTCACTGCTGCAGAGATAAAAAAAATTCAAAGCTGAGAAGGAACAGAAGAAGAATTAATGTAACCACAGCTATTATTAAAATGCATCTTTCTCTGTGCTCTTTTTAGCCTTATTTAATTTCCCTTTCTTTGCCTTATTTGATCCTCAGTCCAATCCAATGAAGCAGTGACTTACCATTACTCACACGCTATACATGAGAAAATGAAATACCAGAAAGGATGGGTAAATTATAAATGCCCGTCTTTGAAACCAGCTTCCTCTGAAGCTGTGCTCCTAATAACTACATGGTACATGTCTTGTCTAATATTTCATAGCTACCAGTATTGGTAGAGCCAGAGTTAGGGTTTAGATGCTGTGGTCTCAGGCATCCCTTCCTCTGCATCACTCCCAGTAGGCTAGACTGCACGCCTATAAATTCTGAACACAGCTCTGTTGACTGTTTGCTTATAGTTGTGGGAATTCAATGACATTAAAAAGGAAAATTCCCTGTAAGAATTGAGTTCATCTAACCTGTCCAGTGGGTACTATTATAATGTACTTTGTTTATATATTTCATCTGTTGTGTTCATCACTTTATCCTTATTGCCTAGAGCAGAGCCTGGGACATAGTAAGTGCTTAATGAATAGTTTCTAAAATGAGCGACTTTATTATGTGTCTACGACGTGCTGCTAGACACTGCTTGAGGGGCTAGGACAATGGTGAAAAAATATAGCTTCTGCAATATGGAACTTCTAATAGTTGAGAGAGATAGTAAGCGAGCATATAAATACCTAAATAATTTTTTTAATAATTTTTATTTTGTTATATTAGTCACCATACAATACATCCCCGGGTTTTGGTGCTATGTTCCATGATTCATTATTTGCGTATAACACCCAGTGCACCATGCAATATGTACCTTCCTTAATACCCATCACCGGCCTATCCCAATTCCCCACCCCCCTCCCCTCTGAAGCCCTCAGTTTGTTTCCCAGAGTCCACAGTCTCTCATGGTTCATTCCCTCTTCTGTTTACCCCCCCTTCATTCTTCCCTTCCTTCTCCTCCCAATCTTCCTATTTCTTATGTTCCATAAATGAGTGAAACCCTATGATAATTGTCTTTCTCTGCTTGACTTATTTGACTTAGCATAATCTCCTCCAGTCCCATCCGTGTTGCTGCAAATGTTGTGTAATCGTTCTTTTTGATGACTAATATTCCATTGTATATATGGACCACAACTTCTTAATCTAGTCATCTGTTGAAGGGCATCTCGGCTCCTTCCACGATTTAGCTATTGTGGACAATGCTGCTATGAACATTGGGGTGCATATGGCCCTTCTCTTCACTACGTCTGTATCTTTGGTGTAAATACCCAGTAGTGCAATGGCTGGATCATAGGGTAGCTCAATTTTTAACTTTTTAAGGGACCGCCACACTGTTTTCCAAAGTGGCTATACCAACTTGCATTCTAAATAATTTTTTTAAGAAAGATTATGAAGAAAATAAAACAGGATAATGTGATACAGCATAACTTGGTGGGCGCCTTGGAGGAGTTCTTTCCGAAGTGTTGACATTTGAGCTGAACCCTGAATATCAAGAGGAATACAGCCATATGAAGATCTGGGGGGGGGGGGAGGAATTCCATATAGAGAGGACAGGAAGTGCAAAGGCTCTGAGGCAGAAATAATTTTGGTGATTTTGAGGAAGAGACAGAAGTGCAGCTTGAGCTTAGAGAACACACGGGAAAGTACAAGATGGTAGGCAGAAGGTGGAAGCACAGCATGGAGACAAGCAGTCCCTGGGGCACTTTAAATACTGAGGCCTGTTGTAGATCCCACTTACAAGTGAGACCATACTTCCCTGTCCACTTGTTTCACTTTGTATAATGTCCTCAAGTTGTATTTGCTGCAAATGGGCAGGATTTCCTTCTTTGTTATGGCTGATTAATATTCCATTATATGTGTGATAGAGACATATAAATATATCTATCTCACATTTTATCCATTCTTCCATCAACAGACTTAGGTTGGCCATTATGAATAATGTTGCAATGAACATAGTGGTGTAGATACCTCTTCAAGTCAGTGATTTTGTTTCCTTTGGGCCAGGGACTGGGTGGGTGGGGAAAATGGGGAGATACTGGTCAAAATATACAAACTTTCAATTGGAAGATGAGTAAGTTCTGAAGATGTGATGTACAGTATGGTGACTAGTCACCATATTGTACACTTAAAATCTGCTAAGACAGTAGCTCTTAAACATTCTTCTCACACACACACATATGATAAATATTTGAGGTGATCTTACTGTGGTAATCATTCCACAATATATGTGTATATAATTTAAAATTTTAGATTTATAATTAACCAGTTTGTCTAGAATGAGCTGTGCAAAAAGTATTTTTATTTTTGTTAATTTATTATTTTTTAAAATATTTTATTTGTTTATTTGACATAAAGAAAGAGACAGAAGCATAGGCAGGGGGAGTGGCAGAGGGAGAAGAAGGCTCCCCGCTGAGCAGACAGCCTGATGTGGGCTTCGATCCCAGGACCCTGAGATCATGACCTGAGCCAAAGGCAGACACTTAACCAACCGAGCCACCCAGGCGCCCCCAAAAAGTATTTTTAAAAGCCATTTTGTAATTTGGGGGCTATCCCCCAGAAAAAAATTAGTTGGAGAACTCATGCATTTGGCAACTATAGCCAGACAAGCCTAGTAACTCAGGCTAATTATAGTATCTTTTTGTGTGTGTGTGACTATACGTGCGCATTTAAAAGAATAATGTGCTCCAACTTCTCATGTTCTCTGTTAGAACACAGCCTGCCCCTATTTATTTAATGCTTTTGGTTGTTCCTTGTTAACCATGATCTTGTTTCTGTTGATTCAATTTAAAAAATCCTACTTCATTAGATTACAAAAAGAGAAAAAAAAAGCACCTTCAAATATTTAGATTAAAGCATCCTGTGTAGTACCAGTCTGATTGTCAATTACAATAAACTTTGTGTGAGGAAACAGAGATCAACAGTAAAACCACAGAAAACGTCCTTCCCCCAGCCTCTCCTTAAATGGGTGTGGTTTCCTTCAGGGCAGTCTCCACAGACTTGTCAGCCAATCCTCCTAATCACTGATGCTTGCTGATAGAGCTCACCCATTACAATTTCACAGTCCTGTTCCATCAGAGAGAAAGAACTTTGATTTACTGCTAATTAGAGTAGCC